>NC_142044.1:29599685-30799685 GCF_982192425.1 Myodes glareolus
AAGACTGGTTACTGCAGAAGTCTGGAAGTCCTCAGAATCAGAGAGGAAGGGCATGCCAAGAGGTAGGAGGCCACAGTAGTGTTGGCTACTATTGGTGGGGGCAGAGACCTGGTGGTCACAGCTCAGACCATCTAGGGACCAGCTAAACCAGATTTCCTTCAAAGTGTGCCCCTGTGTTGATCAGTGTGCCAAAGCAAGGAAAAGCATGTTTAAATCCTACAACACTATTTTCTAGTTGAGTGATCTAGAGCCAGGAGATGCCCTACACACACACACACTCACACACACACACACACACACAAGAACACACACATGCACACATGTATACATGCATATGCACACATACACACAGTGTGTTTTGCCTTATGTCATTAATATGAATATTCATGATTTACATATAAAATTCCCCTTTCTGGCTTTAGTCTGTTTCACTTTGGGTCTGGAATCTGGAATGTTCCTCAAAGGTTTATGTGTTGAAAACTTAGTCAGCAGATTTTGAGTGTGATTCAGAGGTGGTGGAGATGTCGGGAGGTAGGTCTAGTTGAAGGAAGTAGGTGTGCCCTTGAAAGGGATCTGTGTGCTGTTGTCAGAGACCGCTTGCTTGTTCCTGGCCACTCAAACCTGTAATCCATACAATGCAAAGTATCCATCTCTATATAATATCCCCCTTTAAATGTAAACAAAAATGTAAAAAATAATATTTGGAATTTGGGCATAGTTCTATCCAAACTGCTTCCTGCTTTTTGTTGGGTGAAGAAATTTTAGGGGTTTATGGACACCTTTCAAGGGGTCTTGTTCCATCAAACCACATTAGTCTGGAAGGAATCCACAGGTTCTCATCCTCTGTGGAAACAAAAGAAGAACCTCTTTTTCAAAGCAACATATCCTTAGACCCAAATTTTTAAGTCAAGATACCTTTAAAGTATACATGTTGGTTTAGTTTAGCAGTCCGCACATGAAATGTCTCTCTGTACTTAGCTCATTGGCAGTCAAAAAATTAAAAGAAAAGACAATCATATACATAATACAGACTCTGTGTATATTCCATCTTTATGTGGCTTATTCTTTTTTATTCGTTCAATCTATGACCCTCTGTACTCTGTCTCTTTAAAGACTTTATTTTATTTTTTAAAAAAGTTAATTCATTTTATAACAGTCTATATTCTTTTTCTTCTTTCTCCCAAGCCTACGTACATTTGTCCAACACTGTGATCCATTTAGAGATTGTTTTTATCTGAATCTGTCTTTATTGCATATTTGCAATCCTTTTCTGACCAGGACCACTTCTTGAAATGCTTAATGGCATGACTAGGACTAAGATTTCTTTGCCTTTTGACTCCACCCAGTCCAACATTGCAGAGGTTGCCTCTGAGACTCTTTGCCTCATCGCCTCTGAGACTGCTGGGTGGGAGTCATCCTCACTCCCTCAACTCTGTCTGGATAACACCATGCAGCATATAAGCATATAAACTCTTTTTTTTTAATCTGTGTAAAAGCTAAATCTGCCATGCAGTGAATTGCACAGCCTGGAAATATCTCTGTGTCTGGTGGTGGGAATCTGTCATATTCTCCTACCTGTGCACACCTAGCAGACTCAATCTGGATGCTTTTCCAGTCTGGGGTGCTGAGTGGCAGGCATGCTCTCAGCTACTTTCCTCCTAACCCTGAGAGGGCATACAAGCACCTGGACCCAAAGTGTGTGGTTTACCACACAGGTTAGCCCCAACGCGCCATTCTGTAAGCAGAGACTGCTTGTTAGTTACTGGATGCCCAGACCTGAAATAATCACACAAAAACTGTATTATTAAAAACGCTGCTTGGTCTATTAGCTTATGCTTATTTCTAGCTAGTTCTTACATATTAAATTAACCCATTTCTATTTATCTATGTATCGCCACATGGTTGTGGCCCACCAGTAAGGTTCCATCCGGTGTCCAGCGTCTGTCTCTCCTGCAGCAGCTACGTGGCTTCTCTTTGATCTGTTCTCATGTTCCTGGCTATGCTATCTAAGCTGGAGGAACAATACCCTGCTTCTGCGGTGGACCCTGCTAATGAACCTCCACCTTCCTGACCTCAGCAGACAGCTACTTCTATCTCTCCAGTTCTCCCCCCACCCTGCACACACACACAGTTGCTCCATCAGCCCCTCCAGATCCCTCCTTCTCTCTGTTGCCATGCCGCAACAGTCGCCTGACTCTAGCACCCACTTTTACCCCTCCTTTTATGTGTTCGTGTGCTACTAAGGAACCCAACCCTGACCAAACCAAGTTGGCTGCAGTTCTCCTGTTGCAAGTGGTGGCCAGTATGAATGGTCTGGTTAGGGTAGACATTCCTTTCTTGCTCTGAGAACTCTCTCACATAGAACAACTGGGTTCTTATACATCGAATTCTACCTCTTTCAGAATCAATTCCAATACATTACCCAACCTTATAGTCTCCCCTTTCATGATGTTTTTATGATCCACTCTAATAACCTACTTCCTGAGAAGCACAGGTGAGTTTGGGAGCAGGCCAGAGTACATGCAGATGAGGTTCACCAGACTACTGCAGCACACTCCCCACCTTGGGGCAGAGGCGGTCCCTGAGCAGGGTCCACAGTAGGATTATAACACCCCAGGTGGTAATTTAGCTAGAGACCAGTTTATGACTTGCCTTCTGGCAGGTCTCATAAGGTTGTACTCAAGACAGTAAACTGTGATAAAACTCTTAGAGGTTATTCAGGATACCAAGGAAAATCTGTCCGCATTTTTAGAACGCTTCACTAACGCTCTGTTACAATATACTAACCTAGATTCAGAGACCCCAGAGAAAAGACAGTTCCTTATGACTCATTTTTTTTCTCAGAGCTTCCCCAACAGTAGGGCTAAACTTAAGCATCTGGAGAAGGGCCCCTTGACCCCACAGGCAGATGTCTTAGCATTGTCTTTTAAAGTGTACCATACAAGAAATGATAAAACCTGTCATCACAACTGTCAAATGACAGCCACGGCCACTGATCAGCCAATGCATCTGACCATCCTGTCGGCACTGTCCGTGCTGCTCCCTTGCCCTCTGGGGCTCAAACAGGCCCATGTACCTTCTCTCACTCCAGAGTCTTAGGGGACTTAAGCCTATCATCTCTGACCTTCTAAGGAAATAGCTACTTTGCCCCACCTCTTCTCCTTTTAACACCTCTATACTTGCTGTTAAAAAACCTAATGGAACCTATTGCCTGGTTCAAGACCTTCAACTCATTAACTCTGCAGTGGTCCCTCTTCAGCCTGTAGAGCCTAACCCTACATACTTTGTTCCACTATCCCTCCAGGAACCTCCCACTTGTCAGTTCTGGAGCTCAAGGATGTTTTGTTCTCTGTTCCTCTCAGCTTTCAATCTCATGATAATCTTTGCCTTCACCTGGACTAACCCTGATACTTAGCTCTCTACACCGCTCACCTGGGCTGTCCTACCCCAGGGATTCCAGGACAGCCCACACCAATTTGGTCAGGCTTTAGCTTCTGATCTACTCTCATTGTCTCTCCCCAAGTCTTAAACTCATACAGTATGCAGATGATACTTTACTTTATAGTCCATCCTTAGAGATCAGCCAAAGTAATACCTCTACTCTTTTACATTTCTTGTCCAAAAAGGGCTATAGAGTCTCACCACCATACTCACCTCTCCTGCACCAGGAACTCCATGTGCTCTCCTTTCCGAGTCTATCCTTTTTCCTCTTATCTGCTTTACCAATTTCTCTGTATCTCCAATGTCATACTTAAATTTCCAGTTAACCATCCAGCAATTGTTACAGGGACCATCGTTAAACACAGAGCCCGAGGTGCAAACACTGTTAGGTGCCCAGGTGGTAAGAAGCAATAACAGCCTGGGGACATTTACACCCCCAGACTCCAAAGGGAGACGCACAAAACAGATTTTAATATAACAGGTTTATCATTGACTACAGCAGTGTCTCCTGGATGTTAAAGTAATCTTTTATTCCAACACTATACCATCGTAACCATAAGCTTTTAATGTGTCTAAAATTTATCTCTTTTTATAAATTTAAACATTCTTATAAGCTCCAGAGAGCCAAATTGAACCCAACTGAACAGACAAGACTCACCCAGCATAAGTATCATTTAATTCTTCTCTGGTCTCAGGGCCCCTGGGAAACTCCCTCCTCCATCTTGAGAACCCTGGAAAACTCCCTTCCGTCTTCCATTTTGGGATCCTCCTCCCTCAAACACCAGGTTCTAAAATTTTTCTAAACATAATCTGTCTTGCCATCCCCCTTTTCAGGTCCAAGCTGCCAGCTGGACAGTTTCACAGAGCCTGGAAAACATGGAAGTAACCAGCTACCCCAGGATGTGGCCAAACACCCCAACTCTCCAACACCCACAAGCCTCCGGAGACCTGAGCCTCATTTCCACCCACTGGCGACCCTAAACCCCCAAACTTTTATAATAGACAAAAGGGTGGACTGTTAGGTTTTCATCATACAGTACCTTGGCAAAATATCTAGCCACTCCAACCACGGGCACTTCCAGGGCCTCACATGCACCATCAAACACTCAGGGAATTTACATAGCCACTGGGGGTCCTCAAGCCCTATGCAATGGCAATGTACATGCTACGTGGTCACTTGATCTATGCGTGATGCAGCTGCAGCTATGTAAGTCCCTGTGCGCATGCGCCAAGCAGCCTTTAAAAGCTGGACATGCCTGTTCCGTGCTCTCTCTCTTCCCATCCCTCTCCTTTCCCTCTCCCTCCCCTTTCTCTCCTTTCCTCCTTTGCTTTTCTCTCCATAACCCACTAAATAAACTCTATACCCAAACTCTCTCTCTGCAAGATGTAGCTGTCTGTCTCTCACCCGCGACAGTTTCCCACCTGCAAAGGGGACCCGTTGAGTCCTTGGGTGGCCCACTGCCGCCTCTCATGGGACCACCATCCCTCATGGGACTGGCCTTCAGTTCACCATGTGTTTATAAACAGTAACAGTGGGTCATAGCAGCAGGTAGATGCTGTGCATCGTCACTTGGATGACCCATCATTTGTTAATTCAGTTTCACTTTATGTCACAAGACAGCAAGGGCCCTGTGTAGGCCTGATGAATGTTGATCTGTCAGAAGGGTTTTTAACTAGCACAGAATGGGGAGGGTGGGCAGTGGTGGTCATTGTCATCTGAGTGTCTGGGTCACTTACCTGCAGGGGTGTCTCTGTGATGAAACTATTCATAATCGTCCTCTCTGAGAACTGTCTCTGGGAACGCAGCACAAACTGTATCCTGCTGTATGATCTATAGCTAGAATAGGTAGGAACCAAAGGTGACCCAGTCTGCCTTCAGGGGCCTTGTCATCACCAGGCATCAAATGTGATACGTTTCCACTGTCCCCATGAGTTGCATTTTCTCCCTATGCCATGCGCTACACCCCTTTAAAAGGTCCCTGTCACATGGCCCTTTCTCTCCATCATCTCACTCTCTCTCTCTCTCTCTCTCTCTCTCTCTCTCTCTCTCTCTCTCTCTCTGTATCTCTTTCTGCCCCTTCTCTCCCTGCTTCCTCTCTGCCTGGAGGTGAGGAAACTCCTCCCTGACCTCCTCCAGCAGCCTGATGTTCAGGATGGACTAAGCAATCTGAAACCATGAGTCAAAATAAATCTTTCCTCTCTAAGTTGTTTTCTCAGGCATAGTCACAAGCTAACACCATGGGTCTGTGTGCAGTTAACTGCTCTGCTGAAATGGCTCCAGGGCAAGAAGCAGTTGGAATCTCCAGGAAGGCAACAGAGGGTGAGAAGCTGTAGACAACATGCAAATGAGTGGATGTGACTGAAGTCCAGAAAAACTTTATCTGTGGACACTAACACTTGGATTCTATGTCATTTTTTGATTGTTCCAAAATATTATTCTTTTGATACACTTTTTCATAAGTATGAAAACCATTCCTAGCTCTTTGGAGCTTTGAAAACACACATGGGAATGAATTTGGGTTGGTATTCTAGATCATGACATTTAGCTTTTCTGGGAAACAACTTAGACAGTGCCAGGGCCAGGAGGGGCAGGTCATCAAGCTTTCTCTGTCCTTGTTTACAAAGCAGAGGAGGGAGCAGGGAGGATCTGAGTGCAGAGGCCTGGAGTCAGCATCAGGGCATAGTCCCCACTTCCCAGCCTCAGGGTGACTCCTTCCAAAATAAATCCTGCACCCAAGGGCCCTGGCTCAGCCTCCACCTAACTTGTTTCTGGAGCACTGGGTCTTTGAGGCTGTGGGGTGAGGGGTTGAGAAGATTGCTTATGACAAGGGTGGGACAAAGCAACAACCAGTGGAGGGTTGTGATACTATCAGCCTGGTGATGTGCTTCAGTTCCCAGCTCATGGTGGCACCACACTAGATCAGCGAGGATTACTGCTTTAGCGTCTCTGATCCCCATAGGCAAACGATAACACCAATGAGGGATCCAAACTCAGGGAGGTGCAGTCACTTCATCAGAGACATACAGCTATAAAGTGACAACCACAGGATTTAAATCCACCGCAACTGTATCATTATTGGAGATTCAGGAGTGATACAATTGAACCTTCTCTGTCCTCCCTGTCGTCAGGAAGATGGTGGGCCACCAGGGCATTTGTCAGTACTGAAGGTAGTTATTGTTAGGGTTGAACATCAGAGAATACCTTGGTGGATTGGGGCTAAAGAATGCCACATAGATCACATTACACAACGGATCTCACACAAGAGATTTAATGAGGGGAAGGGGGCAAAAGGCCACATTAGAGCCATTCCCAGAACCAGTCTCCTGACACCAGGTAAGTTACACACACACACACACACACACACACACACACACACACACACCGCCACTGCCTACAGCTTGTTCAAATTTTGAATCAAGGTCAGAGCCTTCCTGATGCAATCAGGATGTGCCCTCACTGAAGCATCTTCCAGGGTCTCCTAATTTTCTTCAAATTGGCTGGGAAAAATAAAGATACCCTATTTCACAGGAAGTCATTTCTGAGGGCAGGGTATGGGGAGGGCAAGACTTCTAAATAATAGTCTTGTGCAGTGGAGCAAACACAGTATAGCCTCTAACACTACCTCACCAGATATAAGGCAGACTACAGGAAGTTGGGAATCTGGACCACCATAGTGACTTTAATATCTGCAGCTTTTCTATTCATTAAAAAGTGTTGTTAGCATGCCAGAATGGAGCCTTGACTCTAAGTACAATAATTTAAGTGCAATAACATTTGAGTTCATTATGCCTTGTTGTAATGGTCTGCTTTGACCCTTTAAGAGACAAGCCATGCCCACTCCCCCCACCCTTCCGCTGAGGCAAGCTGACCTTCAGCTTCCAGCCTGAGTGTCTTCCTTTCTATATCTCTTGAAGAGGCAGCTTCTGTGCATCCCTCTTCCCCACTTCTCCCCTTCTCCCTCTCTGTTTCTTCTCTCTCTGCCTCTCCCTCCCTGCTCATCCCCTTTCTCCCCTTCCCTTCCATAACCCACTAAATAAATATCCAACTTCGCTCTGCATGGTGTACCTATCTGTCTCCATCTCTCAGTCTCTCACCCGCCACGCTGCTTCCTCCCTACCTGGGACCCAGCTGCCTGGTCGCTTGCCACCGCTCGGGAACCTGCAGTCTTTTACTTAAATAATTTCATTACACTCTGGCAATGACTGTGCTGGAGAGCACTGGGCAGCTCATCTACTGCACAACCTCAGGGCATGTTCTTTGTGTCACTGTTGTCCATATCCGTATTGGGAAGGAAACTTTTCAATAGCAGGATTTCTCAGTCCCTGAGAAGGCACAGAGTGGCCCTGGGTGACACTGCCTCTTAGCCTCCATTTTTCTTCTTAAGGATGGAAGTGGGCCTCGGCACATAGTAGGCACTCAACAGGTCAACCTGGGTGAAAGTGAAAACAAGCCTTTCTCTTGGACCTTACACTAGAGCATGAAGGATTTGAGGGCAGGGTGTGCTCTGGCCCAGTCACATGACTGCAGGTATTCAGTTGACAGAGATAAACAATTCGTTCTCAACTTGAGCTTGCTCTTTGTCCCTTCCTTCTAAACAAGTCTGCATCATGTGTCACACGCACTTGGAACCGGGGCGTCACATTACTTATTGAACAGCTACAGTCTTTTACTGGCTTCCTCGTTACCTTTCCCTGGTGAGTTTGCATCTCCATCCCGTGGAATAGACTGTTCTAGAAAGAGTGAATTTTCTATTACCTCCAGCTGCTTCCGGTTCCTGAAGTGCGGCTCTCTTTCTGTTGGGAACACTATTACAGATGAAATGGCTTAACAGAGGCCTGTCAGTAGGGGCTCAAAGTGATGTGACCCCATTTTCCTCCTCTCTAGGTGAGTGGACCCATTCTCTCTATGGCAGCCATCAGAGCTCTTCCGTTTTTGGGAAGAGCTACGTCCACCAAACTGGATGGAGAAAGGAAAGGAAGAACCTCATCTCGACCAGGTGCAGGGGCAGAGCCAGCAGCCCGCAGCCACAATCCCTGGGGACAGGCAGCTGCCTCATCCCAACAGGTGCAAGGATGTGTCAGGCCACACACAGAAGCAGGGGAGAGGTGACTGGAGAAAGGTCCTGTAGGGCTTCCTGGGTTACAGGGCTGTAGGAAGCCCTGGGCTCCACACTAGGGCTGAATGGCTCTTTCTGTCTGCAAACAAACACTGGCCTTGTTTGCAGGTTTGTTTGTGTCTTTTGTGTCCCCCAGGCTCTTTCTGTTCTCCTCCCCCAGGCTCAGCCTCAGGCAGGCCACTCTGAGAGCCTGAGCTTCCAGAATTTCCGGAGCTTGCTCCTCAGCTCAAGCCAAGAGCAGAGAGCCCCCTGGGAGCCCAAAGAGGAGAAAGGGCTTTGCCCTTCCCAGTGCAGCCTGACCTCAGCTTCCAGAGCTTCTAGGTTTGGCATTGCTGCAGAAGCAGACCCGTGCTCCCCACATTCATTGTGATAGGGGTGATTAAATAAAAAGGGACTTGAGTGTGAGGACTGCCTACTGTATGCAAATGCCTACTGTATTTAAACAGGGCAGGCCAGGTCCATCAGTTGCACTGACATTCGGGTACTTTCACCCTACAGCCTGAAGCTAATCCCATCATAAATGGAAGAGTTTGCAAAAGCAAAACCTGTCTGCAGAGTAAGGACAATACTGGGGAGCCAGCTTCAAGGCCAGGCACATGCTGGGCTTCACAGGACCTTGAGCCAATTGTACAAATGGGACATAATTCATTGATACTATCACCATTCCAGAGCCTTCAAGGCCCAGCTTTGCAGCCCGAAAGAAAATCCTGAGGTACAGAGTTCAGTGCTTTCTCAGTTCTGTGGCTGAATTTGAACCCAGGCCTTTCTAAACTGTCAACACTCCTGCTCCCTGGATCAAGGCTCAGCAGGCTTGCTCTCAGTCAACTCCTAATTGGGGCTTATTTCCCTGTTTTGGAAATCAAAAGCTTCTGTACTTCCTGTCTACTGGGTCTGCCCCCAGAAGAAAAGATTTACTTCTTAAGACAGGCATAGGCCACTGGCCTGGTATTTCTTCTCATTTAGCTGAAGATTATCTCAGGCAGGTTCTGCTAGCATCTTTATTTCAGAGATGGGGCCACTGGACCTTGGAGCAGTTAGGAAACTTGCCTAGGGCACCACACTGCTGAGAATAGGAGCTGGCCCAGAACCTGCTCTTCTTGTAAATGTACCACACCAGAGTTCACACTGAACGTACAGCCTGGGGGTAAGGAGATTACTGGAGAGCAAAGCCTGCAGGGTGTGTGTGTGTGTGTGTGTGTGTGTGTGTGTGTGTGTATGTGTGTTAGTGGTGGTGGTGGTAGCCATTACACAGATGTGGACTCTGAAGGTGGGGGAGGCTGTGTATGTAAATGTGAAAGAGGCTATGTATGTAACCAGCACAAAGCCTAGAGACTGGCAAGGCTCTCACACACAAGTCCGGAGCTAGAAGATGAGGAAGGCATTGCACAGGTGCAGAACTTGAAGGTGGGTCAGGCCACTGTACACAGGCAGAGCCTCCAAGGTGGAGAAGCCATTGTCCAGGTGCAGAGCCCAAAGGGGAGACATTGCACCGATGTGGCGCCCTGCGGGCGGGGGGGGGGGGGGGATGAGGTTGCTCAAGGGCAGAGTATTAAGACCAAAATGATTACACAAGTTCTAAGCGGGGAGAGTCTGGAGGTGGGTGGGGCCATTGTCCAGGTGCAGTCTGCAGTCCGAAGGGGACACATTCCACAGATACAGAGCCTTCTAGGGGGCCCTGTACAAATGCAGAGCCTGGAGGCAGGAGGCCCAAAGCTGGGGAGGACTTTGCTCAGCTGTAGGGCCTGAAGAGAACATTGCACATGCTCGTAGCATAAAGTGGAGGCAGCTGTTGCAGACTAGGGGTTAAGAAATCATCACTCCCACCCCCCCTCCACCAAAGAATTAGGAGGTGGGAGTCTGGTGTTGTACAGGTAAGTGCACAGCCTAGAAGCTGGAGAAGGCCAGTCTTCACGGGCAGAGACCTTGGGCCTTGAGGACAGTCATGCGCACATAGGTGTTGCTCTCCTGCAGAAGGCGGTGGAAAGGCAGCTGGTTGCAAGGCACCAAGGGACGAGCTGATACTCTTGGATGGCTTGCAGACATTGAGGACATTTGAGTAGGCCCTAGTGTTGGTTTCTCAACAGCCTTCCTTTGGGAGATCCTCTACCACAGCCACATAGCTGGCATCTCAGCATGACTCAGAAGCCACACATCCTTCTGAAGGCATGTGTGGGCAGTTTGATACAAGCCAGCAACAGTGAACACTGGAAACTCTACCCACATCTCCACTGAGCCGTTTTCTCACGGTTCCCATAGAGTCCCACTCTACTGCCTCCCATCAGTTTCCGCCCAGTGGCACCTCCGCTCTCCTTCTCTGTCTCCCTCATAAAGCAATGGAGTTAAGGGCTTTTATTTCACTAAGATGTGTGAAACAGTGCCAGGCAAGGCAGAGATGCCTACTGTGGTTTCTGGCCATAATTCTGGGGCTCCCCAGACTGAGTAATGGGGATGGATGCTCCTTAGCTGGGCAAAGGTCCTCAGCCAGGGGTAGAATTATTCAAAGGGTATTCTTGTTATTCCTTTTGATCTCTGGTCCCTTTAAGGGGCAAGCCACGCCCACTCCCAGCCACTTCTGACCTCTCCATCGCCATCTTAATCTTCCTTCTGTCCCCCTCTCTCGGAGTGTACACACGTGTTTTCCTTTTCCTCTACCCTTTTCTATTTCTGTCTTTCTTTCTCTCCCTCTTCAAGTAATAAATGTTTACCTTTATGTTTAGCCTTACATCTATTTACTATGCCCTATAAGCCTTTTATCTGCCGCATCCGCCCGCCTGACGCTCCCGGCCGCATGGCTGGTACCAGCCTGTCTGGGATGAGCCCG
This sequence comes from Myodes glareolus, assembly GCF_982192425.1. Lineage (NCBI taxonomy): Eukaryota > Metazoa > Chordata > Mammalia > Rodentia > Cricetidae > Myodes > Myodes glareolus. The sequence goes on from NC_142044.1 coordinate 29,611,065, forward strand.
CTGCCGCTCACCGCTCGCCGCTCGCCGTGGGGAACCTGCACCACTCTGGCAGCAGCCTCTGCCTGGCTCGCAGGCCGCTCAGGGAACATGCCAACATTATATTTTTAAAGAACAAAAATTCTGCTAAAGGGAGGGAGGGATGGGAGGATGTAGAGAGCATGTGTGACCAAGGGACTCCATCTTAGCTTATGAGTGAAGCCAGGTCTACAAAGGATTACCAAGGGCAAGGACAGTGTGATGATTTAATTATCAGCTTGACTGAATCTGGATTCACCTGGGGGTTAGGCCTATGGAAATGACTATAGGGAATTATCCTCACTAACTGATGTGGGAAGACTCATTCCTTGGGCAGAGCATCAGAGACCGTGTAAATTAAAGCTACAGATGCAGTGTGACCAGCTCCCTCAGGCTCTTGTCACCATGACAACCTGACTGCTCATGGCTTACTTTTCCCTTCCTGTGATTAAAACAACAACAACAACAAAACTCTTTAAAAAATCAGCTCTGAGGAGAAAGGGTTTACTTTGCTGACAATTTCAGAAACATATATAGTCCATCATGGCAAGGTAGGAGTATGAGACTGGCCTGGAAGTCAGGAAGCAGGCCGAATCACACTTCACCTTCACACAGGAAGTAGGCGATCACACTGCACCTGCACACAGGAAGCAGACAGAATCACACTGCACTGACCCACACAGGAAGCACAAACCCAGAGACAGGGAATTCAGGTCTGCCTACAGACTCTCAAAGCCTGCCCCCGTGGCATACTTCCTCCAGCAAGGCTCCACCTCCTAACCTTCCTGGACTCCACTGCCATCTGGGGACCAAGTGTTCAAACACATGGGGGTGGTGGATGGAGTAGGACACATTCATTGCACATTCAAACCACAACAGACTCCACCCGGGAATCCTGAGCTCAAAACACCCTTTCTCCCCTACATGGCCTTTGTCAGACTGTTTTATCATAGCAACGGGAAGAGAACCTGAGACAGGCTTGCTTGCTTCTCCCCAGTGGATGGCCATCGGTAGAAGACACTGAGTCTTTGTGACCTCATAGCTCTATTTTATAAAGACTGTGTCTTAGTCCATTTTCTCTGTGCTATAACAACATGCCTGGAAGTAGGTTATTTACATAGTGAAGATTTGTTTGTCTTATGGTTCTAGAGACTGGGAAGCCTGAAAACATGGTCCTGACACACGAATGATGACCTTTCTGTTACAACATAGCATCATATATGAAAGTATCATATGTAAGATACCAACTGTGCCAGCACAGGTCTCTCTACTGTTACTGATAAAGCCTCTAATGAATGCCATCACACCCTCATCTAGTTCCAATGGCCTTACAAGAATCTCATCTACAGATGCCATCATCCTGTGAATCTACGTCTTCAACATATAAAAATCAGGGGATACATTCAAACTATAGCAAAGGGTGCCGGGACACCAGGGTCACTTCAACATCTTTCTTTTCTACTGTGAATGTCTGAGTGCTGGAGACCACAAATCTGTCCTCACTCTGTCCCCAGGTCTGGGCTCCAAGCTGCTGTTTTTTCAGTGCTTTCCTTGAGGTTGTGGAGTCATGGTCAAATACTTTCAAAGGATTTCTCTGTGTTGCCCTCACCAGTACTATTATCTCTATTATGCAGATGAGAAAGCAAACGCTTTAGAGGAAAGGTCAACTTGCTTCATCCCTTGGGTGAGTATATGGTTAGGCATCATCGCCCTGCTGAAACAGAACCACACGTGCTCAACACCTACTGGCAGTATGTGGACTTCTGGAATGCTCAGCTGAATTTGTTGATGGAATCAAATGAGGTGACCTAATATAAAGGATTTAATGTATGACTAGGTATTTAGGAGGAACCCAATAAATAACAGTTTTCAAAGGAGAACTCCTGTCAGGTCTTCTGACAAAGTTGCTAGAGATACAGCTACATACAGCCCAGACACCCCAGGATGCTCATCAAGTTCAAGGGCTCTGAGTTCTCCTAGGACCTGAAGATCTGGTCCAGGCATTGTCCCATGAAGGAGGTACTGGGAAGGCTGTTGACTTCACTAGTTATTTCTATGAGAGGCAGCATCGGAAGGTGAAGGTTAGATATTTTTTTTCCTTTTTATTTATTTATTTATTACATACCAATCCTAGTTCCCTCTCCCTCTTCTCCTCCAGCTCCCCCCTCACCTCACATCTGCTCCTCAGGAAGGTTAAGGCCTCCGCTGAGAAGCCAACTAAGACTGTCTTGTCCCCTCGTTGAGACAGGACCAAGGTCCTCTTCTCCTGTCCCTCCCATCCCACCCCATGCCTAGGCTGAGCAAGGTATCTCTTCATAGACAGTGGGCTCTATAACGTCAATTCATGCCTTAGAGTTAGATCCTCATAAGCTAAGATGGAGTCCCTTGGTCACACATACTCTCTATATCCTCCCATCCCTCCCTCACATTAGCAGAATAGTCTTTGAATAATTCTACTCCTGGCTGAAGACCCTTACCCGCGGGAGCGCGTTCCCATTACTCCATCTGGGGAGACACAGGATATTATGGCTAGACACTGGAGTCGGTGTCTCTGCCTTGCTGAATCTTGACAGCATTGCCCATTGGCTTCAAGGGACTGATTGTACAAGTACTGCTCGGCCATCACAGTTGTGCCTGGTTGGCTTCCTTGGTCATGGAATAAATGTGGGCATTGGAATTCATGTGGAAACAACCCTACAGTTCACCCTGCCCCTCCAGCTCCGGCCTGGGAGGCAGCCATTTTCTGGGAGGATCTATCATCTGGAGGGAATGAAGCCACCAAAAGGTCACCTTCCCTGTGGAACTTCAGAAATGAGAATAGATACAGTAGTGTTGGTGAGTACGCATTAGTACATTTGCTCTAAGACTTTACACTCATCAACTCACAGATGAAATGACTGCCGTTCTCATTCCCTTTTGTGGGTGAATGACTCAGAAAGGTTGAATAACTGACAAAAGTTCACACACCTCTCTTGGGGGTGGGAAGCTCGGGCTTGATTGTCTCTATCACCTGGTTTTTCTCTTAAGCTACTAGTGGGGAGAAATAGACTCATAGCTGGACTTATGGGGCACAAACTGATTTATAGTATGAGACCGGATCCTCACGGAGGGGAGATTCCTGCTCTATGAGAAATGCCTGCATCTCAAGGATAAATGCTTTTCTTCTAAGACAGAGGGACTAAGAATGGATCCCACATTGAATCTAGACAGTAGAACACAATATGTCTGCCCTGCCTAAATTAGAATAGTTCTAGGGAAACACCCCCATCAGCTTACCCACACAGTTGGCAGCAGGCTGAGTGTCAACTGCAATAGTACTATTCTGTAGGTTCCTGCCAGTACTCCCTTACTATGCTCCCTCACAGTGCTCCCTCAAGCCTCCCTCAGAGGGCTCCCTCACAGTGTTCCCTCAGTCTCCCTCACAGTGCTCCCTGACAGTGTTCCTCACAGTGCTCTCTCACAGTCTCCCTCACAGGGCTCCCTCACAGTGTTCCTCACGGTGCTCCCTCACAGTCTCCCTCGCGGTGCTCCCTCATAGTGCTCCCTCACAAATTCACAGAGGAAAACCTGAGAAGGACCTGCTGCTTGTGTAAGGCTCAGCTTTGCTCTTCTTGCCTTTATGATTTTAGACTTGGGAAACAAGGGGGAAAAATGAAAAAAATTCAATCCATATTTCTCACTTTCTCTCCATTTGTCTGAATATATGGGTTTGAAAAAAAATAAAAAAAAGAAATGAAAGGAGGGAGGATGGGGGAAGGAAAGAGGGAGCGAAGTCTGACTCTTCTGGTGAACTACCCCATAGGATATATCATGATCAGAAGTTCTAGATCAGATGTTCAGCTGATCAGAGAAAGTTCTAGAAGAGATAGCCTTTGTCTCCCCTTTTTCTCCTGGTGAACTCTAGGAGTTATTGTTTTAGCCCTCCAGAGGCAGTGCAGAACAGAGAACAACACACATCTAGATTCCAGTGCTGGCATGCCCCTTGGGAAACCCAGGGCAATGACTATAGATATCTCCCTAAAGGGGAAGTAGCTGATGTTCCTCCAAAAGGGTGTACCAAAGGCATCATGGGACATCATATTGCATGATATAAAAACAAGCTTGGTTCAGGATGTGCAATAAAAGCTTGGTTTTCTTCTTCCTCCTCCTCTTCCTCTTCCTCTCCTCCTCCTCCTCCTCCCCCATCTTTAGAAGTTTTCCTTAAGTGGACTTTTAAAACTGTAAAGCAATATCTTCCATATGCAGCTAGAAGTTGGTTTAAATATGAAATGTCCCCATAGGCTCCTGTGTTAGAACTTGGTCCCCAGTTCGTGTTGTTGTTTGAGAAGGTCATGAAACAGTTCGCATTGTTGTTCAAGGTCGTAAGACTTCTAAGCAGTAGAGCCTTGCTGAAGGAAGTATGTCATTGGGGGTAGGTTTTGAGTTTGTAGAACTGGCTCTTGTTTTCTGTTCTTTCTCTCTGTTCAGAGATAGGACTGAAATGGGATCCTTTTCCTTCCTGATGGTCAGGCCAACCTCACGTTCTGCTGCTGTACTTTCTCTGCCATGAAGGACTATATCTCCTTCTGGAACCATAAGCCAAAAGAAACCCTTCCTTCTCTAAATTGCCTTTTGATTGAAATATTCTATCACAGCAACAGAAAAGTAATTAATACACCAATCAACCAGAAATCTATTTGTGTTTGAAGTTAATATTTTAGTGCTGGGGACCCCTGCTAGGATGTTGAATACCCCATCTTCTAATAAACCCTTATATTATTGGGCCTGTTCAATTCTATATCATGCAGTATGCTGTAAACCAATATAATTATTGGGGCCAACCTGAATTGCAATTAGATACTATGGTAGGATTTTTGGCCTAGCTGCCTGAAGATTGCATAATAGCTTCTTTCATGTTTCACCTAGCCAAGAATTTCTGTACAGCATTAGCGGCCATCTTATACCATTAGTTATTCTTAAGGCTTGCAATCACTACTTTTCTTATTATTGTGTCAAAATTCTTGACAAAGGTGACTTAAGGAAAGCAAGGTGTATTTGGTTCACAGTCTGAGGGTACTGTTCATTATGGCTGGGAAGGCATCTTGGAAGGAGTGAGGGGCAGCTGGTCACATTGCTTCTGCTGGCGCCCAACTTGTGTGTGTGTGTGTGTGTGTGTGTGTGTGTGTGTAGTCCAGACCACAGCTCATGGAATGGTGCTGCCTGGTTAGGATGGGTTTTTACACCTCATTTAACCCAATTAGAGACCATTGATAGATAATGCCCAGAGTTATGTCTCCAAGATGATTCTAGATCTTGCCAAGTTGACAACTGATTTTAATCTTCAAAAATACTTACTAAGGATAGTGGACTAGAATGACAAATGGGGCCCGAGTTGATAACCAACAAAGATTCAGCCACATTAGTTCTATTTATTCTGAAGCAGACCCTACTCTATGCCTACTAGGCAAGAGATTTCTGGCACTTTTGTTGAATGAATCTGGATCTGATTATAACTGACGAATTTTCTCTTTTACCTTCTATTAGGCCTTCTGGCATTAATGATTGTCTCTTTCCATGTGCTGCCAGCAAAGATCTAGATGGGTACATGGAAACGAAATGATGTCATGCCACGTAATTGCTTAGTAACACACTATTGATAAAACCCCCAGGTCTGCTTTACAGGCATCTTGTATCACTAGACTATCAAGTGGAATGTGGAATGGCTGCACTATCATAAACAATCTGGGGGAATTTCCAGTTGCTTCTTAACTAATGTGGGAAAGACATCTGGTACAAATGGCCTGGCCATTTTCATAGGCTTCTATGGGAGATGGCTAATTCCTGACCCTTTCCAGCTTCTACCTTTCATAAATAAGACAAGAGAGATGATGTGCCAAAGACAACAGAGAAAGACCCTGGCAGCAATACCCCCTGATTCCTCCTGTTTCCCATGTTTAGTAGCATATGTGTTGAAAGAATATTCAAAGTAATCATTATAGGAAAAACATTCCCAAAGTCTCTGCTTGGATATGCTTGGGAGTCAGGGACAACACCCTACTACTTTTTATTTTATCTTTAGAAAGTAGAGAATTCTTAGAATGCACCAGAATCTAATCTTGCTGAGTTCAGTTCATATTTCCAGGTCCTCGAGTACTTCCCATCTTCTCCAATGTTGTAGATTCCACCAATGAGGAATGACAGTCCAGGGACTGTCTCTTTGTGGCACTTTACCAGTAACATGAGACCCCATAGTAATGCTCCCTTTCCCTCTTCCCTATCTGGAAAAGCAGGCAAAAGGAACACAAGCCCTAACTGTTTGCCCTTTCAGCATTCCAAGGGAGCCTGCTTGATTTGGTCATGGCAAGGATGGAACTCTTTCATAAAACACTATTGTCATTGTGATTAAAGAAGCATTTTAAAAGGAGGTGTAGTTTTGGGGGGGTCACATCTTGAGGACATACAGTCCATCATGTCCAGGAAGGTACATTGGTGAGCCATTGTAGCAGGAACGCATGGCCACTTGCTCACACTGAGTGCTACAGGGAGCAGAGATGGAACATGGGACAAGAACTTGGACTGGACACTAAACTTAAAGACTTCCAAACCCTTTGACCCTCACCTTTGAAGGGTTCCACAGCTTCCCAGAACAGTGCCATCAGCTGGGTACAAGATGTTCAATTGTACAAGCTTGTGAGGGCCATTTCACATTTAAACTGACTGTTTATTTATCCAAGAGCAAAACAACAAGGGAAGTGTTGGCGCACGAAAGGGTTCCACCAGAGCCCAAAAATGGAGCATAACAAAAGTTTATTTATTTGGGAAATAGCTTACAGTAAGGGTAGCTATCCACAGTCCTCTGCGTGCTGGGAACTGGAACCGAATCCAGCAGCCAAGAGGCCCGCTCAAGCTTTTGTCTGCATTTATAGGACCTGAGACCATACCCAGAGTGGGCAGGTATCATAAAGGCAATTGACTGAAGGACTTCCTACATCAGTGATGTCTATCAAAATAATAGCTCAGCTCAAGAAGCAGAAGGAGCAGGCAGCATTTAAATTGGAACCCTACCTCAGTCCCCAGAAGCCAGGTGACCCCCACACACCACTGCTCCTTGTGGCTTCATAGAATTATAGACAGAGAAAAGGAAGAATATTATGGATACAAATAGTTTTTTCAAGAGAAAACATTAAAATAAATAATAAGATAAATGACTCTCCACAGCTTGCTGGGCCTGGTGACAGTGATAAGCAGTTGTTGACTTTTTCCTTCTTGTGTTTTCACCTGTGATGTGGATTCATGAACAACTTTCTGCCTGTTCTCATTGGGTGGTGACCCGGTAAACGAAGCCCAAATAGTCTCTCTTTTTCCTTCCATCATGTGAAATGGAGTAGAGATAGGTTTCTACAAGGTCATCAAGCCAACTGATCTACCAACCTGGTTCCCAGTTTCTATCTGACAGACTCTACTTGGTATAAGGACAAGAGGTATTTGAGTAAATGTCATGAATATGGGGGAAAGACCCCTGAAGTCCTGTGTGGCTTTCGCCTCTAGCCACCAGAATGACCAGGGCAAGTTGGTGAAGTTCATTGAGTTTCAAGGGTCTGCTTTGTAAACCAAGGGTCCTAATACACACTCACCTTCCTGAATGTTTCAACAAATTCCAAGACTATCCAGGGGGAGAGAAAGAGAATGATCTGGAAGGAGCAATTATCTGGGTGGAAGGTCACCCACACTAAGGGAACAGAGGCTTAAGTTTTCATCTATGCTTCACTTGGGGAGGGGACAGTCTGCCTTCCTTCCACCCTGCACCCAGCAGGCTGACCTTTGCTTTCCATGGCTTTGGTCTCTTTACTGAGAGGCATCCGAGGGCCATGGCCTGCCCTAGAACATTCCATGGTCAATGATTGCCAACCTGACCCCACGTAAGGAAGTGGAGAAGATATCTGCCCTAGTGAGGTGAGTGGGGGGGGGGGATGACCTTGGACTGAGGCAGTTGGCTTTCACAGGCCTGTAGCAGCTTTTACAGCCACAGAGCATCCAGCCCTAGAGCGAGACGCTGGGGTTAATTCATTGGAAAGCATAAGTATTTGCATATTCATAATGACTAATCTTAGTTGAAGGCTTATTCTATGCCAGGGTCTTTGTGTGCTTACGCTATTTATTTCACTTGCTGTTTCTGCAGACTTTGGGATCCAGTGACATGTCTGCATAAATTGGCGCTAATCAGCAGCAGCTAAGTGTGCCTGAGAATCGAGAGCACACTTGGTGCAAAGCAAGACTTATATTGCACACATCATGCCAGGTATACACACGGTTTGCACACCCCCTCCCACTCACTCTTTGCTTATCTGACCACAGTTAGTATTAGTGTGTCAGTTAGAGTACTGTAGCAGAGTCTCCAAGTAACAACAGCTTAAGTAGTACATACTTTTAAATAATGCAAAAATCTAATGATGAGCACGTGAGCAAGGAAGTCAGGATCAGAGGGAACCTTCACCCGACGATGGATGGAGATTGAGACAGAGACCCACATTGGAGCACTGGACTGAGCCCTCAAGGTCCACATGAGGAGCAGAAGGAGGGAGAACATGAACAAGGAAGGCAGGACCGCGAGGGGTGCATTCACCCACTGATACAAGGGGACTGATCTAATGAGAGCTCACCAAGGCCAGCTGGACTGGGACTGAACGAGCATGTGATCAAACCGGATTCTCTGAATGTGGCTGACATGGGGGCTGTCTGAGAAGCCATTGATAACGGCACTGGGTCTTGTTTCGTCTGCATGTACTGGCTTTTTGGGATCCTAGTCAGTTTGGATGCTCACCTTCCTAGACCTGGAGGGAGGGGGGAGGAACTTGAATTTCCCACAGGGCAGGAAACCCTGACTGCTCTTAGGACTGGAGAGGGAGGTGGAGAGGGAGTGGGAGGAGTGGGAGGGTAGTGGGAGGAGGGGTAGACGTGGAAATTTTTATAAATTAATAAAAAAAATAAATTAATTTAAAAAATCTAATGATGATTCCAATATATATTTGAGTAGGGACAACAGTGCTCATATAGTGGCTCTACAATAATCATAGCCTAGGCTTCTGCACCTTGTTCTATGATCCTCATCACTTGTGTCATATGTTCCAAGATGCCTGCTTGCTTTGTACCAATCACACTCACTCCAGGTAATAACAAGAGTAGAAGGGAAATTTCATTCAATACCTCTTCTCATATCCTAGTAAACAAAATTGAGGGATGATGTGATTCCCCTCTGTATGCTGTTAAGATGTTTTATTACCATTGGTTAATAAAGAGTCTGCTTTGGGCCTATAGGAGGACATAATATAGCCAGGTGAGAAATCTGATATATAGAGAAAGTAGGCAGAGTCAGTGAGATGCCAGAGGGGAAAGACACCTGTGTACCAGTACAGGTAAACCATAAACCTTGAGGTAAAATATAAAATAATAGATATGGGTTAATTTAAGATGTAAGAGCTAGCTATAAATACACATAAGCTATTGGCCAAACAGTATTGCAATGAATATAGTTTCTGTGTGATTATTTCAGGTCTGGGTGGCTGGGAAACGAAAGCACAGTCTCCACCTAACAGAGGGAGTTGCGATCTTGATGGTAGATGGGACCATCATTACCGAGAAGTTCAGATGAGGCTTATTGAATAGCTTGTCTTCATGACTGTTGGTGGAGCCTACTTTCCTTGCCATCGGAAACACTGTATGGTACTGCAGGAGACACATCACTGTGGCAGCTGGTTTTCCCTTGTGCATTACTTACTCTTGTTCACTGCTGGGAGCAGATACCTTGCCAAAACACCTGAAGGGAGGGTGTACTTTCTCTCACAGCCTGAGGATACAGTCCACTGTGATGGATTTGTCACAGTGCCAAGAGCGTGAATCAGCCGATCATGTTGTACTTACAGTCAGGAAACCAAAAGAGGTGAACGCTGGTGCTGAGTTCACATTCTCCCTTTTATTCAGTCCAGGAGCCCATCCTAGAGAATGATGCCACCCCAGTTAAGATGGTCCTTCCCACCAGTCTAGAAACTCCCCAAGACATATGCCCAGAGGTTCATCTCCAAAGTGATTCTAGATGCTGTTAAGTTCACAATCAGTTAACCATTGTACCTAGAATGTGTAATTCAAAGAAAGAGTTGGGAGGAAACCATGTTGCCTCTAACATCATGGCTTGGACAACAATTTTTCTGCCAATGTCATCAAGAGCTTCTCATATTCACATGGGGTGGGGTGAAGGGGCAGGGATGTGAGAATCCACCTTTCAATAGAAGGAGGTTCAAAGGATTGGGGGTCATATGTAAAGTCACCATTGAAGTTACCTATTCTTGCTGTGGAGTTGTAGCCTCTTCACCTATAAGAGAGCAGTAGTGTCTGCCTCCAGGGGCTTTAGAAGAGGTCATAGACATGGAAAGAACCAGGCTCAAAAAGAGCAGGAGAGAAAAGGTAATAGGTGCTGCTCCCTGCCTGTCCCCGGGTAGGGGTGACCTTGCTCTCTTGTAACTCTGGGGTGATCTGAGTATTCACAGAGTACACACGGAGTCCTGCTGTGAGGTCTCTGGAGCCTGGCATATTTGTGAAGATGCTCATAGCTATGGTGTAGTAATTAATTCAAATCCAAGTGAGTGGGTAGCTCTGTGTTGAGGGGTGGGGAGTGTTCTGCTTCCCCGCTGGCACAGCACTGGCTCCCATATGGAACCACATAAATACAACTCCTCGCTCGCTCCACATGCCAGCAATGATGACTGACACATGCTGGAGGATGCTGCAGAATTTAAATGACTCCTCATTACTGCACGCTGGCAGCCTTTTATAGTTTTATAATATAAAATGATGTGGTTTGAATATGTGCCCCCCAATTCATCTGCTGGATACTTTTTACTCAAGGTAGTGGTACTGAGGTTGGAGCTAACATGGGACTCTGTCTTGAGAGTCCCGTCCTTGGGAATGGATCCACGTTGTTGGCTCTGGTGAGTTTGTTTTGAAAGTGATTTGGGCTCCTTGCCTCTTCCTTACCCTTCTGTCTCCCACTGTGGGCTGACTCACCAACATGGTCTTAGCCAAGGTTAACTCCTTGACCTGGGACTTCCCAGCCTCCAGAATGATGAGAAATGATGGATTTACCTTATAAATTTAGCCTTTCCTCCCACCATGGTTTGGCAACACAAGACACTAATTAGATTCAAGTGGAAGGTGAGGTGTCATGCTATAATAGATTCTCTAAAGACAAACATCACCATAACAAGCCAGGGAAGCTCTGCTTACTCTGTTTGTGTGCACCCACCCCTGCCCACTCACCCCTACTGTGACGATCAGGTGTCCGAATGACATAAGCACTTGGCAGAAATCTTTTCCACATCAGCGTGCCCAGCCTCTTGACATCATAACATGATGTCATCTGTACAGTTCATGCTCAAGAACAATGTAATTGAGTTACCAAAAGGGAAAAGGAGATCACAAACAAATCTCACAATGCCTTTTATTAAGCCTTGTATTGAACCTCACTCAAAGCTATTCTGGGACTCACAAGCTATAGCATGGTCTTGCCTGTGGCAAGTTATCACTGGAGATAATTGTTGCAGCTGTTAAAGTTGATTACAGGGTCTCCATTTCTCAAGGGCTCAAAGAGACACAGCCCAGGAGACTGAAGGCAAGGATGGAGAAAGGAGAATGGTAAAAGCAAAAGCAGACAGAAGGCAGAAATACATCAAACAAAGAATAAAAATAATAGAGAACCAGGGTTTAGTGAATAAAGCGTTTTCTTTTTCTATAAAGCATGAGGACCAGCAGTGCATGTGCTAGGCATGTGTGTGTGTATGTGTGTGTGTGTGTGTGTGTGTGTGTGTGTGTGTGTACAGATACGCACATGCGTTGGAGGTTGGTTCATGTGCTAGGCGCACGCGCGTGCGTGTGTGTGTGTGTGTGTGTGTGTGTGTGTGTGTGTGCGCACGTGCGCACACACATCTTAGCTGTTGTTCCTCAGACTCTACTCACCTTGTTTTAAAAGAGAGGATCTCCCACTGGTCTGGAGTTCAGCAAGTAGGTTAGGCTGGCTGCCTGCCCAGAGATCACTTGGGATCCATCTGTCTCCACCTGTTCAGTGTTGGGACTACAAGTGCAGGGCACTACTTCTATATTCTGTTTGTTGATTTGTTTGTTAATATGGGTCCTAAAGATCAAAGTCAGGACTTCATGCTATCAAGGGAAAGCCTTTGCTGACCGAGTCATCTCCCCAGGTTCTCTTCAACCCTTCTGTGACTTTTTATGACACATGGTTGAAAAAGAGCAACAAAAATAGACAAGTGGGGTCAAGTAAGTCTTTTCGGTTCCAAATCACAATCTGCTTCCAGATACCAGCTGCTCTCTCCTGTGTCTCACGCCTATGTTCCCCTTCCTGCTGCCTCTCTCCATTCAGCTTCTGGCCCTGAAAACATCCAGCCTAAACTAATCCTTCCCCACCCAGGGAACTTCCCTCCATACACGTTCCCTCTTCTCCCCTTTCAGGTCCTCTGCCACGCTTTGAACCTTTCCTCCATACCTTATCACCACTTACCACTGTAACAGTCCCTTGTGTATCTGTGGATTTCCATCTGTTATAGAGCTAGGACTTTGCCTTATTGACATAAGTATTATGTATTCGTATCAAGCATAAGTACTGACATTATGTATGAGAGGTGGTGGGGCGGGGAGAGAATTCAGGAAATTCAGCCCTCTATAGGAAGACCTAGCTACAAAGAAGAGGCCTGACATTGGGTTAGTAGTTCTACCATAACACATAGTAGGTATATAGTAGGCACATAGTAGCAGAGCCATCAGAGCCCTTCCCCTTTAAAGTGTAGCTCTTGTGTCACCCCATGGGGGCTACTGAGATCGGAAGGGTCCTCCCTAGTGTGGGACAACTTGTGGTAGAAGGGATTCAGCGTGCACAGTCCTCGAGGCTGAGTCCAGGAAGTGATGAGAAGAGACTGGGAGAGGCAGCCGTAGAAGCAGTCACTGCACCTCACAGGGCCCTAGATACATAGTAGAAACTGGCTGAGACAAAAATATCTGAAAACCAAAGCAAGTTTTAATTTTTTTTAGTTTATTATACTTTTTATATTTTAAAGTGTGTGTGTGTGTGTGTGTTCAAGTGAGTTCAAGTGCCTGTGAAATCCAGAGGCGTCAGATCTCCCAGGAGTTATGGAGGGCTGTAAGCCACTTGACACAGGCACTTGGGAACTGAATTCGAGGCCTCTGTAAGAGCGCTATTCACTCTTAATCACTCAGCAGTCTCTCCAGGCCTCAGATGGCTTTAGGTACTCATAGTCTACTCACTGCTTCATCTTCCCAACTGCTTGTCTTCATAGAAGCAAGTGCTGATGGTCATTTGTCTCACTGTAAGTCTTGATCACATATAAAGATGCAGGCTCCAAAATAGTCCATAGAGGCTGCTCCTGTGAGTCAGCAGCGGTCTTCACTGTCCTGTTATGAAAGCCAGCTGTGTGGTGGCCACATGCATGGACTGTTCAGGCAGTACATGGTGTCTGTCCCCTGTCTCGGTAGTCTCCAAAGCCTCTCCCAGCTGGGAGCTTTGTCTTGCAGGGACATCAAGCCCATAACTTACACACAGCCCTTTTGGGTCCAGGAGAATGAAAGGATGAGATGGTTTCCACTCACCCTCCACTTCTGTGTCCCAGAATAGTGAACCCCAAATCCCCTCCATTCCTACAGGAGCCCCACTTCCAAGCTGCAGAGTCTTTGGGGGCCTTTATAGTGAACTTAGACAATGCCCACAAAGTGGGTACTATAAGATTCCAAGAGCTGGCAGAACACCTCAGGGCCTTCCCTGCACCTTGTTTGTCCCTGGTACTCTGCAGCCATTCTATGGCATCGGCCCATGCCTTCCTTTGCTATATCCCCAAACTTCATCCTGTTGCAATGAGTCCCAGATCTCTAGGAAGCCATCATCTCTCCATCCTTCAGTGAGCTCTCTGTCCTCAAACTCACCTTGGCTTCACGCCCGCAGATGTGAAAGGAAGGAAACATGTTGAAGGTACAGAATAGGCAAGGAGCAACATGTGGTATCTCACTAATCCTCAGACCTCAGTTTTCATATAGGTAAACTGAGGCTGAGAGGAACCATCTCCTCTGCCACTAGTGCATGTGCTGCTTGGATTCTCTACCTGCATCCCCAGTGGACTGAAACGAAGACTATGTATTCCTCCTTCTGAGCGCCTAGGCCCTGGGACTCAGAGATGGATGAAATATGGTAATAGCTGTCAGGGAGAAGCTGCTGAGCAAAATGGTTCAGAGTCTGCACTCTGAGTCACACTGACATAGTTCCAGCCCCTATCATGTGACATCACCGCTCTATGCTTGAGCAGGCAGCACAGTTCCCATGACTCTCGTTACAAGTTCCAAACTGGAGTAACCACTGTCCCTGGCTCCTCTCCCCCAGGGAGCATGATGAGAGCAAAAGAGTTAGAAACAAGAGGGAGGCTCAGGGTACCTCTGGGCTGGAGGGTAAAGGTCCAGCCCCTCTCCAGCAGTAATAAGCCATTGTCACTCAGTGGAGGAAAATGAGGAAATGTCAGTCAAACCAGAAGTTTTCAGTGTCATCCAGAGTCAGCAATGAGAGAATGCTCAGGGTTCTTTTCTTAATCATTCGTCCACACCCAGGAAGCGTTTACACGCATCAATAATGGATAATCAACAGATGCTGTTGGCAGCAGTGGAGGCGTCAGAATTCTCTAGCAAAGATTTTAGAATAGCAATGATAAAAAGTAATATATATATATATATATATATATACATATACATACATACATATACTTCACCAGGGCTTCAGAGATGGGTCAGTGGATAAAGCACTTGCCACACAAGGGTGGAGGCCTGGGTTCAGACCCTCGGAATTCATGTAAAGCTGAGCTTGGGCTTGATAACATGTGTCTGTGATCCCATCTTTCCCACAAAGATAGTGAAATCCTGTCCCAAACACAGTGGAAGGCAAGGACCCACACCTAAGATTTTTTTTCTCATGTCTGCGTCACAGCATTTGGGCTGTGTCACATACACATACACTCTAACACATTAGCACGCACACACACACACACACACACACACACACACACACACACACACCCCAATGACAAAGTTTTAAACAAGAAGCTACAAACACATTGGCAGCAAACAAAACAACAGAGAGCCTTTCAAAGCAGCAACTTCATGATGAGACAGAAAATACAGGAAAGGAATAAATAGGAATTTAGAACTGAAAATACCACAATCGAAATATGGCACGTGGGTGGACGCGAGATCAGAGTAAGGGTGTGTGTGTGTGTGTGTGAGTGTGTGTGTGTGTGTGTGTTTGATATTTGTTTGTGTGTGTGTGTCTGGTGTGGTATGTTTGTATGGATGTGCATATGTAGTGTGTGTGTTGTGTGTATATATATTGTGTGTGGGGGGGTGTTTGTCTATGTCTTGTGGAGGCCAGAGGTTGCCATCATGTGCCTTCCTCAGTAGCTCTCCTCCTTACTTTTTGGGAAAGAACCTCTCACTGAATCTGAATCTGAAGCTCAAATTCAGCTAAACTGGTTGGTCAGCAAGTCCCAGAATCCTCCTGTCTCCACCTCCCTAGGACCAGGATCACAGGTGTGCACTGCCATGCCTTGATTTTATAAGTGGGTGCTGGGGATCAAACTCAGGTCTTTTTGGTTGCAGAGAAAGCTCTTTACTGACTTAATCATCTTCCCAGCCCAGGGATATAATTTTAACCTCAGGGTTACTCTCCCGGATTTTCTGCAGTGTCCCAAAGGCTTGGAAACCTGAGAACCGAGTGACCATCTCTGCATCATTCCCAGAATCCAGACCCAGACCTTACTCCCGGGCTTGCTTGAGTATTAGTGAAGTCTGGCAGGCTGTGAGGTCGTAATTCACAGATAAAGCACATGCAGTGGAAATCTCCTTCTCCTGTGCCTACTTTCAGGGGCCACAGTGCCAATTCCTGGGGTGGGGACACAGTTTCTAGTTCAAGCTAACTGATTGTGGGGTCTTTAAAGGGCCTTAATTAACAAAAAACCCTCCTCTAGGGGATGTTAGCCCACAGGGAACAATTTGGAAGACACCCCCTGCAGGGTTGGTGGAACCATCACAGACCCTCAAATCTGAACCCCATTTGTCATCTGGGGAAACCAAGGCACCAAGGGGAAAGGACTTAGCACAGGGCCAGTTTGAGTGTGTGGTGGGAGTTGGAATGAATCTAGGTCTTTGGGTTAAGCGTCTCACCTTGAAGTAAATATGTTACATATTGGACTGAGAGAGCCAGTTTCTGGGACCCATCCTGACCTAGATGGAGCAAGGATGGCAAGAAGCTGTTGCTACCTTGTACTGGCCACTTGCTCACACTGAGTGCTACAGGAAGCAGAAATGGTACCTGGGACAAGGAGTGGGGCCGGAGTATAAACTTAAGGGCTTCCCAGCTCTGTGGCTGTCACCTCTGAAGGGTTCCACAGCTTCACAGTGCCATCAGCCGGGCACCAGATGTCAATTAGACAAGCTTGTGAGGGACATTTCACATTCAAACTGACTCGTTATCCAAGATCAAAATGACCAGTGAAGTCTATAGGGGAGAAAAACAGCTCAAGGAACAGAAGCAAAGTAATTTCTGAGATCCGTATTTTCAGTAAGATTCATAGTGTGTGTTGTTGCTGTGGAACCACTCCAAACCCCAGTGGCCTGAACATGGTCCATAAGTCCATGGGTCAGTGGGAGGTGGTGGACATTGAGTCAGGCTTGAGTGATCTTGGTTGAGTTTTCTTTTCCATCAGTAGAAGACATGAAAGAGCCCTATCTGTTGGAAGCAGGCTGTGCCCTGCTCTGTTACTCCATAAAACTGGGTTTTCAGGATGCGGCTTGCTCTAGGAGACTCTTAGAAGCGGCTTTTGCCTCCATTGTGAAGAAGAAGGAAGACGGAAGCCCCTGAGGGCGTGGCACAAACATCACCAACTGCCCAACACTAAGCTGCAGCCCAGACTGATAAATGCCTCTCTCCTGAGAGTAGACAGGGGCCACTCTGTAAATTTATCAGGGCAAATTGAGAGTGTAAGGACATTTGAGCACATTAAAACCCTAACAGGGAAACCAGGGCTGGGAACTTTTCAGACACACCAGACCAAAGAAAGCGTGGAACTTCCTTGCTTGAGCCCCATTAAGTGGTAGATACCTAATAAACCCGTGATAGCACAGGGCTCCTGACCTGATACCTGGTGTGCATTAAGAACTGACAAACAAAGAACACCTGTCTGTCGGTCCCTGGAGCTTCAGCTTGGGCCCCGCTATTGATTCAGCATACCTGATTGCCTGCTTTCTATCCACCAACTGACCTGGGTCTCGGTATAGCTCTCTCTCAGTGCTAATCTTACCATTACAGAGTCTGGTAATCAGCACTCCCGAGGCTTTTTGAATTACTGCTATAGGTTTTAAAACCTGTATTTATTTTGTAAATCACGAATATGAATGTATCTACATATATGCATATATATATATATATGTATGTATCGATACCTACGAAAGATTTATGTGCTGCAAGATATGAGAGTTAGTATTAGTAATTAAGATTGGAATCAAAGGATTTGCATTCTTCTTGGCCAGATCACCAAGGTAGGTGTGGTGATCTAGCAAATTGCTGCCACGGAAACTTTAGCACTTTGTGAATTTACTGTTAGTCCATCAACTCTGACACCGCGGAAAGATACAACTGTGGTGGCTTGAATGGAAAATGTCCCCTCCAGGCTCACATATGTGAACCCTGGTCCGCAGTTAGTGACTCTGTGTGGGGAGCTTATGAACTTCTAGGGAATGTAGCTGCCACTTCAGGAAGCATGTCACTGTGGACAGACTTTGAGAGCTTATAGCTCCGTCCCACTTCCGGTTCTTTCTCTGCTTCCTGTTTGTACCTTTCTTTCTTTCTCTCTTTCTTTCTTTCTTTCTTTCTTTCTTTCTTTCTTTCTTTCTTTCTTTCTTTCGTTCTTCCTTCCTTCCTTCCTTCCTTCCTTCCTTGCTTTTTTTTTCTTCTTGAGACAAGGTTTCTCTGTGTAGCCCTGGCTGTCCTAGAACTCACTGTGTAGCCCTGTCTGTCTTAGAGCTCATTGTGTAGCCCAGGCTGTCCTCGAACTCACAGAGATCACCTTACTTCCGCCTCCTGAATGCTGGGATTAAAGGCGCATGCTGCCACCACCACCCCACAAAATTCTAAGTACCCGTTTTTCTTTTTCTTCTGCTTTCTGTTTGTGATTGGAGATGTGATCTCCCAGCTTCCTTATTAGGCTGTCTGCTGCCACGCCTCCCACCTTCAGTGGTGGACCCTCTCTCTGAAACCACAAACTAAAATAAATTCTTCATTCTGTAAGTTTCTTTTAATCGTGGTGTTTTATCACCGCAATGAAGAGTAACTAATACTGAAAATCACTGGACCTTATGAGCGTAACATAGTTCAAATAAACTCTGACCTCGTGGAAAGACACGACTATGCTGTTTGGTTCTGACTGAATGTGCTCACGACACTCATCCGGTAGAGGTGTAACGGTGACTGGGCTCACCCTGATTCACCTATGAGTTTTTCTTCAGTAGACTAGTCCAGGTTCGTGTTGGACAGGCTCTGAGGGAACGAGTGGATAGTGAACAGTTCAAAGTCCCAGAGCCCTCTGCTTCCAGCTTCACAACCTCACTCTGCATATTCTTTTGACCTCACAAGTACCAGGACTCTGGGCACGGGGAATACATTCCATCTCCTGGTTGGCAACTCAAAAACTGCACGCCAAGGGGCCTGGATGTAGGGTGACAGACAACAGTGGCTATTTTCTATTTCTGCATCTCATCCTGGAGCTGCTTCTAAAGACTTTGTTTCCATTTCTTTCTGGTTCTCCTAGGCATGCTTTAGTTAAGAAATGCTTTAGTCAATAAGGTGACACCTGCAACTTTTGGGTGAGACACCGGGTGTGATTCTCCATGTTTCCTTCTGTTGACTATGGAGAACAAGGCCACAAAGGGGGTCTCTACCAGCCTGGGACCGCAAGTGACTGTGACATTCAAAATCTGTCCCTCCCACCCCGTCCCCCACTTACACATGTCATACATGTAGCATTGCAAATCATTAATGAAAAGCTGTCTTCTTCTGGTCAAAAAAATGGAATCTGGAGTCGGGTGGTAGTTGGCACACACCTTTAATCCCAGCACTCGGGAGGCAGAGGCAGGTGGATCTCTGTGAGTTCAAGGCCAGCCTGGTCTACAAAAGCTAGTTCCAGGACAGGCTCCAAAGCTACAGAGAAACCCTGTTTCTAAAAAAGAAAAAAAAATAAAAGAAATCTGTTTTTGATCTTTGGTGAATGTGTACAACTCCAAGCGATGCAAACATAAGAGTTTATGCAGAGAGGCTGTCTGTCAATCATCTGTCTAAGAGACCATGCCTGGGGAAGGCAGATTGAACTAACACCATGCTAATGAGAAGTGAAGAATAATTATGATTTTAATGACATGATAGACATTTCCTTCCCATAAGCCCTGCTTTGGTGCAGTTGCTATGGAGCTGCCGTGAGGCCCTGCTGGGTCTACTTACCTATCTGAGTCCTAACTTGGGAAGAGGCAACCTTTCTTTTTTTCTTTTTTTCTATCTCTTCCTTTCTTTTCCTGGCGAGAGCCTAAGCATGCTTTCTCTGGGATTCTTTTTTTTTCCACTGTTAATCTGAGGCTACCTCCTTTTTGCCTTTGGGCTACTTGCCAAGCCTCGATGCCTAACTTAAAAAGACACAACTTGCTAGCTTTCTCATTCCCTTATTTCTCCTCTGGGTGGCTTCTGGGGTGTCCAGCTGGCCTGTTCTGTTGTTTTGCTTGTTTGTTTGTTTGTTTAACCTCTAATAAAATGGTACTCAAGCCTTTTCTGAGTCCACCCTTAGAGACTGAGAACCCTGAGAAGAGACCCCAATTTCCTAGTAAAATGCAATACCCCCAAATCTCCAGGAACAACATGACAAGGAATCCTTTATTGTTTTATGTCTCTGAGATCTGAGGGCACTTGTCACATCCACAGGACTTATTGTGTCCTGACTGATGCAGACCCTGGCCCTATGCCACACACCACACACTCACTGGCCATGGAGGTTAAAAGGAAAATCGTTGTCTCTTTCAGCTCACATCCTTATGAAGGCCAAATGCCCTAGAAAGTCAATGAACAAACAAATGTGCATTCAAATTGTGATCGATACGGTGAAGGAAAAGACTAGGACCTGGTGACTGTGCAGCTCTGTCACTGGCTCAAGGCCAGGTTTCTGGAGGAAACATTTAAGCCAAGACGGGAAGGTAGTAGGAAGGTCTCAGCCATGTGGGAACAGGAGCAGCATTCTGGGGAGGGACTGGCATGAGAAGAGGTCTAAAATGGGCAAGGCCTGGCTCACTAGAGGAAGTGAGAGTAGGCCAGTGTGGCAGAAAGAAGTGGAAGAGCCTCCGAGGATGAGGCTGTGGGCTGGAGGATGTCAGACCTTGGAGCTATGACAGGTATTTGGGCTTATGAGGCATCTGTGGGGCTCCACAGCCTAGCAAGGTGGGGCCCAGGAAGCTTTATATCTTCAGAGGGAACAGGGAAGGTAAGATTTTGCCTTCCTGGTATAAACACAGATTCTAAGACTTGGTTCTGGCATTATGGGACTTCATAAAGGGAAGTGTGACTTCCCCGCAATGTTTACAACATGATGTATGTAGCTAACTCCTCTCTCTTCCTCTCCAAAGCTGGAAGACAGATTGGGGGCTGGGTAGAAGGTATCTTAATGAATCCTGGTCAGGCCTGAAACCCTCAGAGACTAAGAGGTATGTACGATGAGATGCTTGCCTTTAGACACTCAGGTCAGGTCAGAGAAGGACAGGAAATTTAGGCTAAGCTGGCTGCAGGGACAGACAAAAGCTAGGCCAGTGAGACTCCAGGAAATGAGACCACTACCACAATTTTTGAGCCAAATTTGAAGCATGCTTTATTAAATACTGGCCAGGACAATGAACACTGGCCAGGTCAATACCTGAGATTCCCACTGAATGGCCACTAACTACATTAGTCTGGTGCTTATAAAAGGCACAACCCATAAGGCTATGTACTCCCTTCCTTTGTCCAATCCAGGGCAAGCATATATCATGAATCATTTCCTGCCTACATATCTTTTATGTATGTGATCAGGCAAATACTGTGCAGTTGGGGCAAACAACCTTGTTTACAGGAGTGAAAATACATGCTTTGTTATCTTGCTTGAACAACAGCCCTCAGCATTCCAGGAAGTTAACTCTCCTTAGGTAAGTGGTGCTTACAGGTTAGAGGCATTTTTGCTTTATAGCTCACTTCAGCATACTAATTTAAACTTAAAACATAATTTAGCCCTCACAGGTCTTGGCTCAAGTCTTAGTTCTTCCTTCCGATAAGCCTGTTAGCAGGTAAAAGGAACCTAGTCCAAGAAGCTCAGACTGCCTGCTTTGATTGTCTAGGCTGTTGGCTTAGTGGTTCATAGAGGATGCAAGGCCTTAGCTCATTGGAGTGAGAGGAAGCCAGTGTGGCAGGAAATGGGAGATGATCCTTCCAGAATGAGGATATAAGGAGAGAGGAGGTCAGACAATCGGTCTTGGAGCTGTGAGAGGGGCTTAAGATACACACACACACACACACACACACACACACACACACACACACCATGTTTCCCACACTCCCATGATTTATAATCGATGCAGTCCATAGCAAATATGCATCGCACTCAGATACCATAAACACTGTGCCACTCCACAATACATCCCATTCTGCATTACCTTGTCATAGTATACATATGGCATATAGTACACCAAACATATTACGCCATATTTTACACATATCATACACTCCATGCATCCATGAATGCATAAGCACCATACACACACACACAGATTACATCATAATATATACCATATAATGCCATGCCACATACATGAATCCATAGACATGCATACCACACATATCTCCAACATGTATCATGTGTAGCAATGATCATACCCACACTACTATTGACTACTACTACTACTACAACACACACACATACACACACACACACACTCACACACACACACACTCACACACACACACACAACTTCTCTGTATCTCAGGTATAGCAGGTGCAATGGAAAAGACCAAGGTCTCTACAAAAGCCTGGGGAAGGTTCTGACAAGGACTCCCAGAGCGCATGGGGTGGTACTGATTTCTGACAGTTTCCTTTACCAGGAAAGCAGTATATGTTTAAAACCACAGTTCTGAAAAGAACCTGTGGTAGCAACAGAGGTTATTACATAATAGCTGCCCCAGTGTCAGAAGCACATTCTCTCCCAGCCGTGTAGGTAAGAGCCTAAGATATCCAGAGACTGGTTCTGAGGTGCATCTGCTCTCTTGTTCCTGACTGCTGATAGCCTTCCATGGACAGTTAGGCACACACCTTGGACTGCTGCCTCCATCTGTATAAGGCACTCGATCCGTGTCTTCTCTTTATTCTAATAAAAGTTCAGTAAGCCCAGAAGGTCTCATCTTATGACCATTAATTAAACCGGCAAAGAAGCTATTTCCAAATGACAGCTCTGGAAAGTCCACCAAACCATATCAGGTCAAAGGCCTTTCTCAGCTTCCAGAGATCTTTGAAGAGGAGCCAAGTGACTCTGGTTCCATCGACTAACTCTGTGTACTCACCTGTGTCCCACCCAACTCATTGGAGAAATAGGATCTATTTACTACCTTTGAGAGCTTTGTGGTTGTCCGAGTTCTTTTCATTTTCCTATTGCTGTGATAAAACCCTGTGGCCAAAAGCAACTTGGAAGAGAAAATGTTTATTTCCCTCTGTATGCCATTTGTTAATAAAGGACTGCTTTGGGCCAGGATAGGACAGAATATAGGTAGGCGGGGAAAACTAAGCTGAATGCTGGGAGAAAGGAAGACAGAGTCAGGGAGAAGCCATGGAACCCCTGGAGACAGACGCCGGAGACTTTACCCAGTAAGTCACAGCCACGTGGCAATACACAGATTACTAGAAATGGGTTAAATTAATATGTAAACGTTAGCCAATCAGAAGCTAGAGCAAATGGGCCAAGCAGTGATTTAATTAATACAGCTTCTGTATGATTATTTTTGGGCTAAGTGGCCGGGAACTAACTATGAGTGACCTCCCTCAACATTTAATTCTTCTTATAACTCTCAGGTCACAATCAATCACTGAGAACAATCAGGGCAGGAGTTTGAGGTAGGAACCTGGAGGCAGGAACTAAAGTAGAAGCTATGGAGGAATACTGCTTCCTGGCTTGTTCTTCCTGGCTGGCTCAGGCTGCCTTCTTATATAAGCCAGGACCACCTGCCCAGGACCCTCCCACATCAATCATTAATCAAGACAGCACCCTACAGACTCACCTATAGACTAACTTTACTGAGGCATTTTCTCAGTTAAGAGTCTCTCTTCCTAGACATGCCTGGGTTTGTGTCAAGTTGATCAAAACCAACTAGCACAGGGCTCAAAGAGTTGGCTGAGTTCTCTTTGGTCAACTTCTTCAGCTAACTGTGCCCTCTCAGTGACAATGGGAGATCTTGGTTGCAATGGGAGATCTTGGTTGCAGCGGCCCACATTCCCGTGGACAGCAGAGGAGACAGGATATGTGAGAACAATGGTATGTTTTATTTTAATTACTGTGCCTAAGAGATCCATAAAACAAAAATGCCTCTAACCTCTAAGCCTCTTGCCCAAGAACAGATACTTCCTGAAATGCTGGGGGCTATTGTTTATGGGAGACAACAGGCTACATGTTTTCTGTCCCCTAAACAAGATTGTTGGACTCAACTACACTGGATGTGCTTGATCACATGTAGGTAGAAGGTACATAGTAGAAAGTATGTCAGGATGTAAGCTTGCCGCTGATTGGATGGATGTAGGAGGGAGATACACAGGAGATACATCAGGATACATGCTTACCCCTGATTGGACCCCTGATGGGAAATATGGTGGCCTTGTAGTTTTGCCTTTTTTAAGCCTCTGTAAAACGTGATTTGTAGCCATTTCCCGGGAACCCTGAAATGGTCCTGGCCAGAGTCTAACATCCTGGTCAGTATTTAATTACAATTTGCTTCAAATTTGGCTCAAAAATTGTGGTAGTAGTCTCATTCTTAACTGATGGGATTAATGGATGTCCCAGGAGGATCATGTGTTCCCTGGAGGATTTGCCTGTTTTAAGGACCTGAAGAAAGAGAGGTCAAGAGGTAGGCCCTAGCAAAGAGACATCATCGTATCACGTGGAATGGGGCAGTCCTCACCCTATCACTGACTCCTATCATGTGACCGTGTTCACTTTCCTGGAACAGAACTTACTTTTCTAAGAGACCCAATGAGCTCTTTAAGCTGCCGGATTTATAGATGTGCAGGGCTTGTAACTTCGGCATCATCAGGCAAGACAGTGACAAAGTTATTACATCCCATTACCTTTTTGCCTTCAAGGCTTGAGTCTACAGGCTGTCAAAAACTTATCAGACGCCTTCATCCAAGAAGCAGGACAGTAATACCCCTAAGATTATTACCCCTGGAGAGCGTTTTTCTCCACAGTGTTTCTTTTTTTCCACCACTGCCCAATCTCATCCTTTCGAGTATCACATGCCGTTCTGCAATAAACTCTGTCTTCTTAGTTCTGTGTCTGTTCTGAATCCACTGGACTGAGGTTAGAAGGACTGAAAACCCAAGGAGGCTAGAGAAAATCCAGATAACAACCGTGTGGGTGGGAATGAGGAAGGATGACTGACACAGCCCACAGCAGCCACCACCTTATTACACTGACCACTAGTTCCACACCAAGAATCAGGCTGCTTTTCCTCAAGATTGGCGTGTCTGTCCTTAAGCAAGACAGAAGATCCTATACTATTGCTTTTCATACTTGGGGAAACTGAGGCTTGTAGACAATTCTTACCCAAGCACACCCAGTTGGTAGGTTGACTGGGACAGAAATGCAGATCCAAGGCACTCAAATCTTTTCACAGACTCTAGAAGGCTCCTTTGTTTTGGCTTGTCTTTTTTTGTTTTCCATGAAATTCAAAGCTGGGTGGGTAAAGAAAGGAATTTGATAAACTTCTCCAGTCTGGAGCTCTTCCCAGAGGTCTGGGGGCAGAGAACCATGTTCTGCTGACACACCTTCTCTGCTGGAAAAGTTTTTAAACAGCCAGCTCTGCTCTCTGGGTTTCTGTTCATGCCACGGGATAGGGGAAGCCTGGAGTGTGGAATGCGTTCAGACAACTGTCTCTCCTGGATCCTCATTCTCTGAACTGCCTGGCTCTTTCTGGATTCTAAATGCAGAGGCTTCAGAGTAGAGTGATAAAGAATCTGCTGCCCCAGCAGGGAAAAGGGGATCCCGGGATGCAAAGTGACTTCTGTCAGACCACAGAGCCCCTACAGCAAGCCTCCAAACGACTTTCAAAATAGAGGAGGCCTTGGACCAAGGGTGATGAGCAGAGGCTAGAAGAATGAAGGCTTATTCTACTCCAGACCTGTCCCTAGAACTCCTCTCCTTTCCCCTAGTGTGTGGGCAGCAGTTTGAACTTCCAAACAAGAACTTCTCCCCAGGATCAACAACTCAGGCCTACCCTCAAGAACTCTGACCTAGGGAACCTCAGTTGCTGAGCACAACAAGAGTCCATGTGTAACACACGTTTGTTTTTTATTGTTCCCTTTCCAAAACACCAAGGCACGTTTAGCCACAGCCACAGCTTGTTCCTCGATTACCCAGTACTTTTGACTCGGGAAACCTCCACAGAGCAGCTCTTGGAAGCAGTGAGAATACCTGCGGGAAGATCCAGGCATTGATCCATCACTGCCTTGTCCTGTGATGGTGGCAAACCTAGTACAAAGGCACTTACGAGGGAGGGGGGACCGTCCTCAATGACCTTCATACCTGCTTATTAAATAGCTGCCTAAACTTGGATGCCTTTCAACTGTTACTCTGGTTTCTTGGCCATCCAGAAATTTCTTATCTTTAAATATTGCTCAGACATGCACTTATTAATGAGCCTGTGCAAAACATTCCCCTCTTAATTTTTTTCCTTTATTTTTATTTTGTGTGTACAGGTATTTTGCCTGCATGTGCATCTGTGCACCATATGTGCACAAGAAGCCAGAAGAGAATGTTAGATCCCTTGGGACTAGAGTTACAGATGATTGTGTGCTGCCACCTGGGTGCTGGGAATTGATGTATATCCAGGTCTACTGGAAAGGTAACTGAATGGAAAGTAACTGAATGGAAAAAATGAAATAAAAAGAGAACACGACTATTCTGAAATTAAAGGGAAGATTTTTTATTATTATTATTAATTTATAAAAATTTCCACTTCCTCCCCTTCTCCCAATACCCTCCCACTCCCCCCACTCCCTCTCCTCCTCCCTCTCCAGGCCTAAGAGCAGTCAGAGTTTCCTGCCCTGTGGGAAGTTCAAGTTCCTCCCCCCTTTCTCCAGGTCTAGGAAGGTGAGCATCCAAACAGACTAGGATCCCAAAAAGCCAGTACATGCAGACGAAACAAGACCCAGTGCCATTATCAATGGCTTCTCAGACAGCCCCCATGTCAGCCACATTCAGTGAATCCGGTTTGATCACATGCTCGTTCAGTCCCAATCCAGCTGGCCTTGGTGAGCTCTCATTCGATCAGTCCCCTTGTATCAGAGGGTGAACGCACCCCTCGCAGTCCTGACTTCCTTGTTCATGTTCTTCCTCCTTCTGCTCCTCATTTGGACCTTGGGGGCTCAGTCCAGTGCTCCAATGTGGGTCTCTGTCTCAATCTTCATCAATCGTCAGATGAAGGTTCCCTCTGGTCCTGACTTCCTTGCTCACGTTCTCCCTCCTTCTGTTTCTCATTTGGACCTAGGAAGTTAAGTCCTGTGTTCCAATGTGGGTCTCTGTCTCTATCTTCATCCATTGCCAGATGAAGGTTCTATGGTGATATGCAAAATATTCATCAGTATGGTTATGGGCCAAGGCCAGTTCAGGCACCCTCTCCTCTGCTGCCCAGGGAACAATCTGGGGACCTTTCCTTGGACCTGGGAACCCCTCTAGAATCAAGTCTCTTGCAAACCCTAAAATGGCTCCCTTAGTTGAGATATATACTTCCCTGCTCCCATATCCATCCTTCCTCCATCCCACCCATTCCATTCCCCCACACTATCCCCAATCCTCCCCTTCTCCCTTCTCTCTAACCATCTCCATAGGGAAGATTTTTATCGTTGATATAAGGGAGAAAGCAGGCAGAGGGAAGAGCCCAGGCTGATCATGGAAGGAGAGAGGAAGAGGGACAACAATGGAGGAGCCACTGACCAAGAGAGGTGGCCAGGGCCAAGAGTCCAGTGTAACCAAAATGGTTGAATTACACAGGGATCAGGCAGGGGAAGGGAAATGGAAGCCCAGCCCCAGGGAGGGAGAGGCTTAGATTGGGGAGAGAAGTGCTGGGAGGAGTCACAGAAACTGAGAGGGACACTGAGACCTACCAATAGCCAGAGATCTTAACTGCTGAGCTGTCTGTCTTCCAAATGTTACAGTCTTTAGACCTCAACTTTCTCCATTGAACAAGAAGGGGTTCATCCAGCTGTGACCCTCAATGTCAAAGTCACGAGTGCTGGGATCACAGGACAGCACTATCATGCTCAGCCAATCATGTGACAGTTTTTGACACAAATTCACTTTGTGTAGGATTAGCATAGCTATTCCTGCTTTCTCTGGATTACCATCTGCAAAGACTATGTTCAGTCCTTTTGTTTCCAGTCTGGGTTCCCTGTAACTAAAGTGAGTTTCTTGTAGGCAGCCCCTTGGTGGATCCTAGGCTTGTTTTCCCAATCAACTACATTACAGCTTTTGACCTTGGATTATAACATAGAGGAGAGCGGAGTGGAGACACCCGTGCTCTTTCCTTCCAGGGTTGGTGGCATTCTCTTGGTGTCTTTGGAACCTTCACAGCTACTGTCTGGCACTGAGTCTACTAGACTGTTATAAGTCGACTTTTATAGCTCAATACTCCATGTAAAAGTAGAGACTTTGCCCTTCCCCTGATATTTTGCAAACACGGTGTCAAGCGTGGAGCAGGAACTCTGCTCCTTCTCCTGAATGAACACTGTCGATGAGCATATTAACTTTTATCAAACTCTTTGTACCGGATCAAGTGCTGTGTGAACACACTTTGCTTCTGTCATAGTTAAGTGAGACACCTTGATCAAAGACACTTATGAAAGAAAACATTTAACTGGAGGCTTGCTTACAGCTTCATAGGGTTAGTCCATCTGGTGGGGAGCATTCTGGCAGACACAGTGCTGGAGCAGTGGCAGAGAGATAGAGAGAGAGAGAAAGAGAGAGAGAGAGATAGAGAGAGAGAGAGAGAGAGAGAGAGAGAGAGAGAGAGAGAGAACACAAGATTGGACCTGGTATGGGTTTTTGAAACCTCAGAACTCACCCCCACTGACCCATCTCCTCAACAAGACCATATATCTTTCAGTAAGGCCACACCTCCTAATCCCTCCTAAAAAGTCCATCATCTGGGAACCAGGCATTCAAACATATGAACCTGTGGGTATCATTTTCTTTCAAGTCAACCACAGCTTCCATCATCTTTTCATTCTCCCCACAGGTTGGTGAAATAAAGGCAATGATTAATGATTGCTTGAGTACTGGAGAAAAAAGGAAATCTCAATCTCTCTCAGCTGGGCAAAGCAGACCACTATCCCAACCCAGGCATCCAGTTCTGGTGACCTCCTCATTATCGCCTCCTTTGTTCCACAGGACAGAAAACGCCAAAGGACTAACCACCTAGACCAAAAGGAAGCTGGGTATCTCTCATTCGGAAGAAGCCTGAGACAGGTGGCAGAGATTGGCAAAATCATGGAGCAGGCTCACCAGGATCCGAGGGTTCCGTCCTCTGGGCTCACCCCGTGGAGAAGAACACATCTCTAAAGCCTTGTCGTCAAGATAGCTACTACAGCTCTAGTTAAAGAAGACGCACATCCCAGGTCTCTGAAGTTTGCCCAGAGGAAGTGGCAGCTAGCTCTATGACTGTCCTCGGTCTCACAGAATGTGAGCATTAATCTTGGGAAATGATGGCCTGGTGAAGCAAGAGGATCCCCGAGTCTTGCCCTGTGGCACTTCTTTTGCCGCAATCTCCAGTGTCGGGCCCCAAATAAACACCAAGCAAGGCTCACTCAGCACTTGTGGCTCCTCCCTGCACTTTTTCCTTGCCCCCTACCCTAAACCTCTCCAGCCTGACGTCCAGGATTGTCAGTGTCGGATGGGGTCCAGGGAAGGGAAGAATGGCACCTTTGGGTCCACAGAGTTTCAGGATGACAACAGCATCCTGAGGAAAACCTTCACATCCTGCCCGCAGACATCATGGCCATTGTCCTATTACTATTCCCTATGTCACCAAATGTTTTCTGCTTGGAGCCCATGTGTCAGCCTGAGCAGGAGCTGGCGGGGCCTGTATAAATAATCGCTCTCTTTGCTGCTACAAAACACCTGACAAAGAAATAGGAGGAAGAAAAGAAGGAAGGAAGGGTGGGTCTGTTTGGTTCAAAATTTCACACTACAGTCTGTCACGGCAGCAAAGGCACTGCGGCAGGAGCATGAGGCAGCTGGGCATGTTCTATCTACAGACAGGAGCATGAGGCAGCTGGGCATGCTCTATCTACAATCAGGAAGCATGAGGCAGCTGGGCACACTGTATCTAGTCAGGAATCAAGCAGGAGGCAGCTGGGCACACTATGTCTACAGCCAGGAAGCATGAGGCAGCTGGGCACACTGTATCTACAGTCAGGAAGCATGAGAAAACTGGGCACACTGTATCTACAGTCAGGAAGCATGAGGCAGCTGGGCACGTTGTATCTATAGTCAGGAAGCATAAGACAGCTGGGCACACTGTATCTACAGTCAGGAAGCATGAGAAAACTGGGCACACTGTATCTACAGTCAGGAAGCAGAAAGGGAGAAAGGCTGTGCTCAGTTCTCTTTTCTATTCAGATCAAGACTCTAATCCATGATATTGCACACAATTAAGGTTGATCTTCCACAATTCCCTACATTTCCGCATTTTTAACCCAGAAACCTCCTCACTGAAGTGCTTTGAGGTTTGTTTCCACAGCATTTCTATCAAGCTGACAGTCCAGCCTGACCATCACAAGGCTCACACGTAGGCCAGAATGGAAAAGCAGGAGATGGTAAGTTTAGGCCCAGCTCCCTTGCACACACTGTGTACTCTGCATCACCCCCACCAGCATGGCTGTGGAGCCTCAGTGGTAATCTCTCCATCTCCAACATGGATATGTCTCTGCCTACTTTCCTTCCCCTGTCCTACAGTTCTCTAGGTCATTTCCAGAATAGAATAACCTTCTCAGTCTCCTTTTAATGTCCGATTCTAGGGAAAGCCAGCCTAAGGCATGGTGACTCTCCATGTCTCTGCTCCAGCATCTGGAATATTCTTTACTCCTCCTGCATCTTACTCCAAGGCACATCAAAGCAGTGGTCAGCACTCTGAGCATGGAGATGGAGAAGCTACTGGAGATAGGCTGATGGTATCTTCGAGCCCATTGAGATATTGAAGCAATTCAAAGACATGAAACAGAGAGCAGGTTCTATCTAACGTCGTGTTGAGAAAAATCAGTGGTGAAAGATGCAGGAACCAGGAGGTGGAAAAGGACCCTAGAAGTAGACAAAGGGCACAGAGTTCTTCACCTTACACAGTGGGAAATTAATAGACACTGGTTGACCTTAGACCAGGTAAGAGCCCAGACAAATCCCAACGTCTTTGTTTTATGGTACACAGTCATGCACGCTGAATACTAAGGGCAATGCTCCGAAAGATGTGGGGTGAGGAGACTTCCTCGTTGTGTGACTAACCTAGTGTGTCCTTACGTAAACCCACATGGTGGAGATCAACCACTCAGTATGACCACGTGATGCAAAGAGATTCTGTGAACCTGAGATGTGCAGTACACTTTACAAACAACCCAAAAGCAGGTGTTCTCACACAGTGATGAAAACTGCGCTATAGTGAATATATAAACCAGGGTGATGGCAACTTGACTGGATTGAGAAATGTCCCAAAGACCGATAAGGCATGCTTCAAGATGTATCAGAAAGGGCATTTCTTGAGAGGACTGGCGTGCAGGACAGCAAGAGAGAGGGAGCCCGGGAATACAGACAGTACCAGCCTACCGGCTAGGGACTAGATGGAACAAAATTGAAAAGAGGAAGACACCCACAGGCACTGGGTCACTGCTGCATTTCCTGCTTCCTGGCTGCCACACGGTGAACAGCTCAGCTGCAACACACCTCCCCCATCATAATGAGTCTGCCTTGCCACAAGTCTTAAACAAACAACAAACAAGCAAGCAATGTAGTGAGCCAATAATGGACCCAAACCTCTGAAATCATGAGCTCTGGGGAGTAGATGAGGTCCTGACCTGAGCAAATACGTACTGTTGACAGAAGCACAGCCATGTCAACGACCCCCCGTAGGCCCACAGCATATGTCTCTCACTAACCTTTCTGGTTAACCTTTCTGTGCCCCATGTTATCTGCTTTCTCGTCTTACCCTCTGAAACATTTATCTAATTAGTTTTTATCAATAGAACTCGGGAGTCAGATATCAGGGTAACAATCTGAATGATCAGAAAAGTGTCAGAGAAGTGATCAGTGACCTCCTCTCTCTCTCCTCCTTGATCCAAAGGGGACCAGAATTTTTTAAAGCTCCACCCTACTACTTCCTGTGTCTCTCTATATGTCCTTGGTCCTCCAAAATCTCTATGGCTAATTTTGATCAGCTACTAGATAGCTCCACCCTCTGATCCAAAGTAAACTTTATTGGCAGCCCTCACTGTACGGCACAGTAAAGCATTCTCATGCTCTATGCCTGCTCTCTGCCGAGTCCTTGTCCTCTCTGTTTTCTGTTCCTAATGTTGTTCCCGTATCTTCTACAAGACTGTTTCCTCCTTGGTCTGATGGGAATGCCAATCATCCTGCCAGTATGAACTGGTCCCTTCTGTCCTTTGTCTTTCCAGAGGCTCATGATGGTAGCTGAATAGGTATTCAGTACAACATGCTTTCCTCATGACGTGGCATGGGACCCTCAGCTTTCTATCCTGGAGCATGAATATGATGTATGTATGTAAAGGTATAGAGTATGTTCCTGGCACTGTCCATTTCAAATGGATTCAGTCCATTTCTTGGCTGCACAGGTCATGCTAATAAGCGTAAATATATCTTTCCTCCTTTTAGTTGATTTTCTCTAGGTATTTTGTCAAAGCAACAAGAAGTTGATAACAAGAATTATAACAAGAATTAATAACACCTTAATAATTATAACTATCAACAGCTATAGCCTGTACATAACTGCGTGTGCTGTGCTTTTATGAGACAAACAGCATGGTACTTTTGCTTCTGCTTGCAACTATGAAGATGGGAATGGTTAAGAGCAAGGATGGATGACATAGATGTACAAGTGGAGGGACAGGAGGCAGGTGAATGATACAGTAAAGAGTGGATATATGAAGAGTCAAATGGATGGATGGATGAATGTGCACTTGGGTAGATAGCTGGATGCTACATTGAAGAAAGGGGGGAGATGAACTGAGCGAATGTGGGGGGTGCAGGTAGGCATGCCTAAGTAAAAGAACATCTAGATGGTTGTTGGAATGTTTCGATGATGAGTGTGATGCTGTTTTCTTTATCAGTCCCTAGTCAGTTCCATAATTTAGTCACTGTGCTTAATGCTGTAATAAACTTTGATGTGCAAGAGTCTCTGTGACATGCTGAGGCAGAGTCCTTTGGATAAGTCTCAGGAGTGACACAGCTGGGCTCCTTGGAAGCGCTTTACTTTAGTGTTTTGAGGAGCCTTCATACCATAAAGGTCGCATCCTTTTCAGCATTCGTTGATATGTGTTTTCTTTTCCTTTTTTATTTAGTTTTTAAAACTATGTTTTCTCATTTTACATACCAGTCCGAGTTCTCGCTCCCTCCCCTCCTCCTGCTCCCCCACCTTCCACTCACCTCATCCTCCATCCACTCCTCAGAGAGCGTAAGGCTTCCCATGGGGAGTGAATGAAGTCTGGCACATCACTCTGAGGCAGGATCAAGGCCCTCCCCTGTATATTTAGGCTAAGTGTGGTATCCCTCCAATGAGAATGGACTCCAAAGAGCCAGTTCAAGCTCTAGGGATAAATACTGGTCCCACTGCCAGTGGCCCCACAGGCTGCCCCAGCCACATAACTGTCACCCACATCCAGAGGGACTATATAGGTTCTCCCCATCAGTCCCTGGGTGGAGGGGGGAAAGAACATGAGGGAATAGGATGACTGAGATGGGGGACAGACAGAAAGGGAGAGCAAGGAAAGAGATATCTTGATTGAGGAAACCATCATGGAACTAGCAAGAAACCTGGCACTAGGGAAATTCCAAGGAATTCACAACATGATTCCAGCTAAGACCTTAAGCAAAACTGGAGAGGGTACCTGAACTGGTCTTCCTCTGTAATCAGATTGATGGTTACCTTAATTGTCACCATAGAAACTTCATCCAGCAACTGATGGAAGCAAATGCAGAGACCCACAGCCATTACAGGGCCGAGCTCCCAGAGTTCAGTAAAAGAGAGGGAGGGAGTTCTTTAAGAACTGTGTATTCATTTGTTAATCTGTTCTTGTCAGCTAGAAATTTATGCTCCAATATGAATGCAGTGCAGAATAAGGACCTTTAAGGATCCGTGTGTTTTCTTTCCCAGAGCTTGCAGATATGAAATGGGGACCTTGCAAGCATAACAAAGGGAAGGATTCTGAGAGAGGGAGATGGTCTTTGCATATAGGACTGAGGTGGTCACGAAGGTCCTTACAGTGCAAAAGCAGACAACAAGAGACTCAGATGGAAATGGGGCATTGGGAGCTGGGATGAGAGAGATGACTGCTGATGCTGAGTGTGGATGAAAGGCCGCAGTTCAAGATGCAGGCAGGTTCTCAAAGTCTGAAGAAGCAAGGAAATACACATCTCTTTGAGACCTAGAAAGAACACAGCCAGCTGACACATGATTTCAGCCCACTACGTCCACTTTCGAATCTACTGTAACAGGATTGTCAGACTATACATGGGGCTTGGTTTCATTTGAATTTGTGTCTGTGTGTTTCTATGTGTGTATATGTCTGTGCATGCATGATGTGCTTGTGTAATTGTGTGCATGGATGTGTGCATATGTGTGTATGTTTATATCTGTACATGTGTGCATTCATGCATAAGTATATGTGTGTGTATGCATGCATGGTGTGTTTGTATGTGTGTGTCCCAGAGTTCAATCTCTTGTGTCATTACTCAGAAATTTTCCATACTTTGTTTGGAAGTCCTAGAGATTCACCTCTCTTTGCTTCCCGAACATTGAATTACAAGTATATACCACCATGCCAGGCTCTTTTGTACTGACTCTGGGAATTGAACGCAGCTCCTCATGCTTGTAAAGGAAGCACTTTAGCACCTAAGTCATATCCCAGCCCTGTTTTAAGACACAAAATCTGTGTTTGTTCTAGAAACCCTAGGGTAGCAAGGCACATGACAGCAGCTAGACCTTAATGAATCTCCTATGTCCACCTCCTCACCGCACTGGTTTCGCTTCAACTTCCAGGTCAGACAGAAGCAAAGCGTCCTTCATGTCTGGAAGCTGTGGGATTCCCCGGTGCTTTACTTTCAGGGCCTCTGAATGCAAGACTGCTATCAGCCTGCCTCTGGGGTCTAGACCTTCAGAGCTTGGTAGCAAAGAATGAAGAATGCCTCACTTCTTTCTTCAGTCCGGATCCCAGAGGCAGGAAATCTCTGTTTCCCTTTTCATTTCTGTGGTCAGCTAAGAATACAGCCTGGTGGGGCACAGTGACCTCGCCTGTAATCCTAGAGATGGGGTTGGGAGTTCAGGGTGGAGTCAGGAGGATCAGGAAATCATGGCCAGTGTTGGCTACCTAGTGAGTCTGGGGCCAGCCTGGGATACATGAGACCCTGACTCAAACAAAGAAAGCAGCCTTGCAGATGTTCAGGTTTAGCAGAAGCTCCAGGAGCCAGCAGGCTGCTTGCCTGCCTCCATCTTTTGCTCCCACAGTCCTGACCTCCCACTGAGAAGAAGAAGCCGATCACGGGTCATCACTAGGGTGCCAAGTCAGCCTCCAGCACCAGCCAGGTGGGCTGTGACTTTCCCAGAAGTCTTTGTTCTGTGCCAGATTCTCCTGGAAACCGCCAGCCCATGCTGCCAGGCGGATTCCTGTTGTGTGCTCTGATCTCCTTCAGGGGAGCCAATAAGGTGGGGTGGGGTGTGGGGAGAGGCTGTGCTGGAGCTAGGGGCAGGCGTCCAGGCGTGACTGCCAAGGCAACTCCAGAGTCAGCACTCACTGGAGGTCTGTACCCTTGATTCTAGCAGGCACAAAGGGCCCCAGGAGAACCCAACAGGTTCCTGATTGAAGAGGTCTAGCAACACACCTTAGATGTCTACCGAATCCTTGCAGCTATAGAACTTACTGATGGGCACTGTTCTCGATGGTCCTGAGGCACATTTTCTAAATGCCAGTTTAGCCTTATAGTTTTCTCTAAAAATGTCTTCCTTCTCCTCCACTTGCTACACTCCAGGAAAGAAAAGAGACAATACCACCCAGAAGAAAACAAAACCAAAGCATGGATCATGCTTTATGTTGAAAATAATAATTATTATAGGATTGTTTCCATGACTAAATTTAGGAAACGATATAAATCAAAGGGCAGGATATAGGAGAAATGACTTTTTGGAAATTCTGGATGCTGGTAGGCTAAACTGGCTATAGACTGAAGGTTTCATGGCATTTAAAACAGGATGAGAGGAAGCAGGAGGCAAACCTGTGAGACTGTGATTCAGCAAGGATGTGCGTGCAAGTGGACACACACGCTTCCCAAAGAATGTTCCAGAACACTCAGTATGGTTGCTTTGTGGCTGAGACATAGTTTGTAATTTTCTGACTTATAATTATCTGTGTTGTCTAAAATAACACGTTAGGTTATGGTCTCCTCCCTACTCCCTAGAGAGACAAGGTTTCTCTGTGTATCCCTGGCTGTTCTGGAACTCACTCTGTAGGCCAGACTGGCCTCGAACTCAGGGATCTGCCTGACTCAGCTTCTTGGGATTAAAGGCATGTACCATCACCTGTCTATATGCTGCATTTTTTTAAAGAACTTTTTTTCGGGGGCTGGAGAGATGGCTCAGTGGTTAAGAGCATTGCCTGCTCTTCCAGAGGTCCTGAGTTCAATTCCCAGTAACCACATGGTGGCTCACAACCATCTGTAATGAGGTCTGGTGCCCTCTTCTGGCCTGCAGACATACACACAGACAGAATATTGTATACATAATAAATAAATAAATATTTTTTTTAAAAAAAAGAACTTTTTTTCTTGTGAGACAAGGTTTAGCTCTGTAGCCTGGGCTAGCTATGAACTCACAGTAATCCTTCCTTCTCAACATCCTGAGTGCTGGGATTATAGAAGTGTGCGACTACTCATGACTGAAGTATTTTTTAAAAAAAAACACATTTATTTATTTGGTGAGTGTGTGGTGTGTGTGTGTGTGTGTGTGTGTGTGTGTGTGTGTGTGTGTGTGCACGTGTGCATGCGTACATGCATGGTGTGTGTGCATATTCATATGCCCAGGCTATCATGGGGGTGGTGCATTCTGGAAATCAGAGAGCAGTTTGTGGGAGTTAGCTCTCTCCTACCATGTAGATTCTGGGGACTGAACTTAGGTTGCCAGTTTTGCCATCCAGTACCTTTACCTGCTGCGTCATCTTGCTGGCTCAAAGTGCTTCTTTTGCGGTGAAATAAACCCATGACCAGCTGACCCCGGACTAGGGAGATCATGGATTCTCTGGCAAGTCAGATAAACTCCCAGCCCAAACTCCCCAGGGAGTTGGGACCTCTCAGCTGTGTTTATAAAAGGCAGGTGGAAGCCTCAGGCCCCTGGTTATTCATTACACTTTATGAAATGCTGATATCTCAAATACTCATAAATAAGCTAAGGAGTGGTGAGTCACCCAAAGGCCAAACCAGACAAACGACAGCCTTACTGATTAACCAGCTTTGCAGCAACCTGCCAGCTGCCTAACAGCATGTGGGGGACTAGGGCCCATGCCTTGCTGAGGTGGTCAAGGGTCAGAGGCTACCTTTGGTCTATAGGGCCTGCTTGTCAGGAAACTAGACATCGCCCTTGGATTTTGGAAACTCCTGGACTCTCTTATACTCTTAAAGGCCCAGAAATGCCGTCTCTGGAGCCCTACCTTTCTGGGTTCCATGGAGTCCACTGTGGGGTATGGATGTTACTCATGTCCTACTGAAGACATATGGTGACTCTGTCCTCTCCTCTTTCACTGAGCTTAGGGCCTCACCTTGAACTTCTGCTGTGCTCCTTACACTGAATTGAAGTTGAGAGCACCAGCAAGCATTCTAGGGCACCCCGAAGACAGATCCAAAACCTCTTCCCTGCTCCAAGTGTTGAAGAACAGTTTTTGTGCCAGAAACAGAAAAAGAGGAGGAAAAATGGCCTCTGAGACCTGACCTCTGAGGGTCGTGGACCACCAGGGATCCAAAGTTTCAGAGACACTGACTGCCTTGGTTGATGGTTGGATATGGTGATAGTTTAAATGTGAAATATCTCTCTGAACACTCGTTTCCCAGATGGCGACAGTATTACGGGGGAATACTGAACCTTTCAAATGTAGAACTGGGCTGACAGATGTAGGGCATTAGAAGGCTGCTCTTGAGGGATGGAGTCCAACCCTGGTATCAGTTTGACCCTCAGCTTCTTAGTACGCCAGGGGGGGAAGAGCCTTCACGACAGGCTTCTACTGCCCCAAACTCCACCAAGCCTTCCCACTGAGAGTGGCTGTACCTGTGGCTGAAAGTACACCCTTCCTAGCCTGAAGATGATACTGTCACACAATTGGTAGATATTGGGCCTCAAAATTATGGAATAACCTCTTCAACTCAAGATGTTCAACTCAGTCACATATGCCAAGTCCCCTTGACTGTGCTGGGTGAGGTCCTCCCTGATTCTGGGGATGAGGAAATGGCCATCTTTGGGACTAAGTTCTTTCTGCAATGATCAGCTGACAGATCCTGTGTTCTAATGATCCACTAGTTTCCCCTTAGCTTAAATACATAGCATTTCAAACATTTTTCTTAGATCTTTCTCTAGGGCTCGAGAACACACCCTGGGACTCTTGGGGTGACAAGGTAGGAAAACTTTATGCTATAAGGCTTTGGTTCCTTGACAGAGCCCTGTGGATACCTTCCATATTCGGATCCTGGCAAACCTTGGCTACCCTCTCGGTTTGAGTCTGAAACTGGAACTTGGACTTGTCAAAGATAAGACCATGGGGGACCTTAGGCAAATTGCTACCACCCTTGGACTCCCTGTTTCTTCATGGACACAATAGGGCCTAACGACATCCCATCTCCAAGACTTCTATGGGAACAGCCCGGAATGCAGCTTGGTTGACTTAACTCTGGGAACAGTCTCCTTGTCCCTTGGAATCAAGCTGAAAGATTTGAAAGAGCTTGGGTTCTGGTCTCCATGCTCCCTGTCACTGGAGGTCTTTCAAGAGGCTCCTACTTAAGAGAGACCCAGAGTCTCTCCTGAGGGATGTGTGCTGTATGATGCCAGGCCCTTTCCAATCCCACCCCAGCACGTCCTTTCTTGCTTGGGAGGCAGCAGCTGTACTGGCCTAGCATCTGTTCCTCAAGCTCACCAGGTCTTCCCCACAGCACTCTCCTCCAGCCACTGGGCAGATGGCTTCTAATTGTCCTTTCCTCCCAGCCCAAGATCCTCTCCTCCTCCTTTGCCTCAGTAGGAGTTACCTTTCCCACTGGTTCTCTGCCTCCATTCATTCTCATTGTCCTTTCTATACTTGTCATGTCCCTTCTTTTTCTGAACCCGACTGACTTCATATCCAAGATACGTGTGCAGTGGGCTGTG
Source organism: Myodes glareolus (assembly GCF_982192425.1). NCBI lineage: Eukaryota > Metazoa > Chordata > Mammalia > Rodentia > Cricetidae > Myodes > Myodes glareolus. The sequence continues at coordinate 29,650,096 of NC_142044.1, forward strand.
ACCTGGGACTTCTTGGGACTCTGCTGTATGATGTGGCCTATCCCTAGACCTAGTTCATAACTCTGTGATCTTCCCAGCCCGTCCTAGTCAAACAAGGTGCCAAGCATCAGGGAAGACTATGGGCTTCCAACCAAAGGAAAAGTCATGGGATAGTAGAGCCTGAACATATTCCCCATAACCCAGACACACATTTCTACTGTGATTCCAACATGGAGACTCTGGAGTCATTGGTTGTTTGGTGTTTTTACTCTTCTTGGTTTGTTCATTGCCTGTCTTTTCTACTGATTTACAAATTCAGGAGGGGAGGGCTTGTCCATCATGGTCTTATTGGTCGGCACCAAGCATGGTCTCTGGCCTGTTGTGGGTGTATATCTAAAGCGTGCTGAGTCAAAAAAGCAAGTCTGAAGACCCAAGTCCCCTTTCTAAGCTCTGTGAATGTCTACCCCATCCCAGACCCCCATCTCTACAAATCCCCAGGGATTTGTGCCTACCAGTCTCATTCCCTTTCTGTTGAATTCATTAGGTTCAAGGACTTTCATGTCGTCTTTCTTCACATTACAATAAATCACATGTGCATCTTCATCCCTTTCTGACATACACATTCTGTAACAGGCACACACACACACACACACACACACACACACACACACACACACACCCCTTCCTGAGGCCTTTGTGTACAGGATATTCAACTCAAGTTTAGGAAACGGTGTTCACACCGCAGCAATGCCTAGTGCTGCCAAATGAAATCAACAACCAGCTTCTGGCTCCCAGGCCTGTTCGACTCCACTCCCCCACTGGTCTAGGCAGTTTTGCAGCCATTTCCTTCCAGTATTGTTCTTCCTGCAGGCTATTTTTCTGTTCTTCCTCTTCCTCTCTGGCCTCTCTTCCACCCCCTTATTCCAAATATGCTTTCTTTCATCATGAATGCAGCCCTGCCTCCCACACTCTCGCATCACTGACCCTCTTCTTGGTCTCCTCCCCGTGACTCTGATCAAGCCTGGGACTGCTGCACATAGACAGAATAAGGGACGGGATTGCTACCTATGGCCTTTGGGACATGGCAGCTTCTTCCTTGCCTACCAAAATCTTGCTGCTATGGCTCCAGTGTGTCCTCCAAGAAATCTGCGCTGGAAACTTAGGACTGCAGTGGACAGTCCTGAGAGGACAGGGACTGCCCTTGTGAGTGGTGGGTGCCATGGCTGAAAGTTTGGGTTACTTATCTCGTCCTGATCTCAGGATGAGTTTGGCTCTTTCCTTTCCCTCCCCCACTCCTTCCTCTTCACCTTCCTTTCCATAGTCTCCTCCCCCCCTCTCTTTCCTGTACTCTTGCTTGTCTACCTTCTGCCATGGGATGAAATATTAGGAAGACTCTCATCAAATTTAACCAAATTTGAGCTCTTGATCTTTGGTTTCCCAGTCTCTCCCCAGGGTGGTAACAAACCTTCATTTATTTATTTATTTCGTGCGCGCATGCGTGAGTGTGTGTGTGTGTGTGTGTGTGTGTGTGTGTAAAAAGACAGACAGAGAATTTACAGAAGTCAGTCCTCTCCTCCATCTATCATATGAGTTCTGGGGATTGAGCTCAGGGCCCCTTACCTGCTGAGCCATCTTGCCGGCTCAAATCTATCTTTAATAAATATTCTAGCCTCAGGTATTCTGTTATGGTGACATAAAACAGGTCACGACACTGTGTTTTGGAAACCTGAGCTGACATGCCAGAGCCCAGCTCTAGCTGTGACACTGGGAGGAAGTTCCCAACCACATGATGCTCTCTGATAGATGTCCTGGTCTCCAGTGCCAGCCAAACCTCTATCTGTGAAAAGGGGTTAGTGAAGACACAGTTTGATGAATGATTTGGCTCATCCGACAAGCTGAGACCCCAGACATCATGAGGCGTCCCTGCTGGGCCCTGTCCTACTTCCTGAGCCACAGAATTTGTGAGCATAATGAAATTGTCATTTGACGTCACTAGGCTCTTTGGAGCGTTTTGCTTTACAGTAAAACAGAAACCGGAGGTTCCTTCCCTGTTGTCCACAGGCAGAGCGACTGCTCCTTTTCTAAAGGAGTGCTGTGTGGTCATTTGTTCTCTGGGCCCTTGCCTACCAGTCTCACACACTGCCCTAGGGTGACTTAGCAAGATGTTTTCCTAAACAAAACCCTCCCAGGGGTGCCTCTGATGCCAGCAATTAAAATAGCAAAGACTTTTTTTCTCTGCCAAAGTTTTGAGTCCTTGGCACAGACAAAGGGACACTCAATTATTGTTGGTTTTTTTTTTTTTTTTAAGTCCTGCTTTTCTTTGAACCTGAGGAGCAGAAGGGTAAATAGGAGAGTGTAGGGTGAGGGGACTGCAGAAATACACCACTGGCTCATGTAGGACTGTGTGTCTGTCTGGCAGGGTTCAGCCATAGAAGATCTCCCAGCAGGCAGCTTAGCAGGAAGTGCAGACCATGCAAAGCGCTGGAGGCTCTGAGAAGACTTAGGTGCAAGGTTGGCAGATAAAACACCAGACAGCTAGTCAAGTTTGTATTTCAGACAAAGATGTTCCCCTCCCCTTACCCCACTTGCACACACACACACACACACACACACACACACACACACACACACAGAGAGAGAGAGAGAGAGAGAGAGAGAGAGAGAGAGAGAGAGAGAGAGAGAAGGGGATCTGTCCCATGAAACTTTGAGAATGATTATACTAAAATATGATTCGGGATTTGCTATTTTTCTCAGTGCAAATGTAATCATAACAGGGTTTCCTGTATTTTCATTTGCTAATTTGGGTAACTGCCCTGGGGACCTACTGGGAAACCAGAGGTTAGAGCTGCAGGAAACTTCCTTCCCTGGACTGCAGGATGGGTGGTGTCTGTGTTCAGGGACCAAGGCTGTCCTGTCAGGTGACCCAGGCAGGCACTGCCTGGCAAAATCTAGGATGAAGGAAGCGCCACTCATCTCTGCTTTGGAGATGTTGGCTGGGCGAGCAACAGGAGTGTGACTCTGAGCCCAGTCCAGCTGCCTGGCCCCCTTGCTGCTCACTGGTGGCCGAACCCAGCTAGAGCCTCTGGCAGCGAATCCTTGGAAATGCAATTTGCAGAAGCGACTCCTGTGGGACCCAGCAGGGCACAACAAAAGCATTAATCTCTGCACTCTAAATTCTATTATATTAATAAAAATGATTGCATTAGATGTCTAAACCACTTATTCAGCCCTTGCGGGGTTGGCAACACTGCGTTAAGCAATCTTAACACATTCTTTCAAATTCCTCTTCGCATTCATCGGGACTCTGAGGCTCAGAGAGATTAAGCAATCTGCCCTGAGCGTCCACAGAAGTAGGTGCAGTCACTCTTACATTTCTCACCCTCAGCATGGCAGTAGAAAGGAGGAAGAGCAGACCACAGGAACCCACTGGCTGCACCATTCACTACACGGGGAGGGTCTAGAAAGGATGATGCTGTTGTGATCCCAGGCTACATACTTTGTCTACCGGCACACAAGAAATGGCCTCTCCTCCCCACTCTTAAAAAAGCCTTAAACTTATGGGTTCTTCCTCCTCGATTCTCAAGACGCATTGTGTCAGCAGCTATATGTGTGTTTCAGAAAACAGCAGGGAATCCAGTAAAACCAGAATTGGAGCCATTTGTCCAGGTTGATTTCTGTCTGTCGGTTATTAGCTCTGAACACTGGACAAGCTACTGAGGTTGTCTGTGTCCTCTATTCCTCATGGACACAATGAAGCTGGTATGATAAAGATGATGCTCATGGTGATGATGATGGGGACCACACCACAGTCGGGCCCACTAAATGCAGCCATATTCACACACAAGGTTCAGGGCTGTCTGTGTGATGTGCTGCCGTTGCCTTGCCCACGGATGTGAAGGGATAATGGTTGGATACATTCACAGGAATCCAGGCACGGTGCTAGACATAGTCCGTACCTTTAAAATATTGATTCCTATTAAATATATATTATAGAATCATCTACATGCAGAGCTATGCCCTGGGTCTCCGGGCTACAAAGCTCAAGTTCCCATGCCACGTCATGAGGAAAGCATGTTGTACTGAATGCCTATTCAGCTACCACCATGAGCCTCTGGGCAGACAAAGGACAGAAGGGACCAGTTCTTACTGGCAGGAGGATTGGCATTCCCATCGGACCAAGGAGGAGGCAGTCTTGTAGAAGATATGGGAACAACATTAGGGACAGAGAGCGGAGAGGTCAAGGACTCGGCAGAGAGCAGGCGTAGAGCGTGGGAATGCTGAGCTGTGGGGTAGAGTGGGGGCAAGATGAAAGAGCAGATGGCGTGAGGCTCAGATACCAGGGAGGTTAGCAAGAGGCACATACTGTGAGCCCATTAGGAACGATGGCTTGTCTTCAGAAGGAGAGGGTGCTTAGCTTAGAGCTGATTTTTTACTGGGCAGATGGGGAAACAGGAGGGAGCAATCTAGAAGGAAGGACTCCTTTTTGCCCTGGGGTGCCAGTCCCTCTCTACTCCCCCACTCCACTGCAGCCCTCTTCAGCCTGCACTTTGCCGTTCCTCTGACCCGACGCCCTTTAGTAGCATCCAGTCTTGCCGAGTGCTGCATTCCAGCGCTCCCAGCCCTGTCTACCTCCTTCCAAATAAATCTGACCTCTGTCTCCCACCCTCAGGACCCACCCTGCTCTGCCCTGTGGTTAGCTAGGCCGTGCACACAGAGGTCTCTGGCACCGCAGCTTGCTGAATTCCTTCTAGGTCTGCTTTGCGTTGAACAGAGACCTTCATGACCTCACGAAAGCTATCAGGGTCGTTTGTTGTGAACCCTTGGACACAACCACTGTCGACACATTCCCAGTGAGGAACTTGTGGCCTCTGTTCCTTGGCTCTCAGCAGGGTTATAGGAAATAACTTGGATTATGGACCCCCAAAGTACACAGGAAAAGTCAGAACTTGGAATACTTTGCAAAATTCCTGAGCACACTTTGGCCTAGCACAAAGGACTCTTTTGTTCTAGACAACAACATCAAGAACACATTCTGTAGGAGGTGGCTCTCTAAAACTCCCCTCTGACCTAAGCCTCTAACTGTGGCCCTTCCCCTCCATTACACTTAAGGGCTCCAGGAACACTAGAATCAGAGCCGGAAAGACCTTGGAGCCCCGGCTGTGTTAGAACCAGGCATGCCCACAGCCATGTCATCATAAGTTCAATTGCTTGTGGTTCTATTGGGGGGCTTGTGGAACCAGTAAGAGCAAGCATGGGAACAGGGAGATGACTCAGTTGCCTTCTAGAGACCCAGGTTCGGTTCTCACACAGCAGCCCATTACTATTTGTAATTTTAGTTCCAGAGTATCTAATGCCCTTTTCTGGCCTCTATGGTCACCAGGCACATAGATGGTGAGCAGACATACATGCAGGCAAAACACCCGTACACATAATATAATAAAATAACAATAAATCGTGTTTAAAGGGAGGAGCCTCACATAAGGAAGTTAAGTCATTGGAGACACGCTGTCGAAGCAAATGTTGAGGATTCCCTCCTGTTTCCCCCTCTTCTTGGTTCTAGGCAACATAAGGTGAATGATAATCCCCCCCCCCCGCCACAAGGTCTTCAGTACAATGTTCTGCCTTGCCCCAGTTCCAAAACAATGACTTGAAACCTCTGAAAAATTAAGAGCTGAAATAAAACTTTCTTCTGATTGAAATTGTTTATCTCAGGTGTTTTGTAACAGCAACATAAAGCAAACTAATATACCCCTTAAGCCCCAGATGAGATCCTGGAGTGATCTTATAGCTTTCTAGGGGCTTGGGTTTTTGTATTTGGCCCCAGCACTTCCTCTCATCTGCATACATACCCATCCAACTTCTAAAAATCGATGCCTTTTCCATTTGACCAGCTCTTGCTGAACACCTGCTAGATGCCAGGCACTGTTCCAGGCCCTGAGGATACAGAGAGAGCTCCCAGCACAAGGAATAAAAACATAGCTCTGAGAATTTGGGGGAGGGGCTTCCCCCCCCCACACACACACCCCGAGGGCTAGTGGTTGTACTGTGGGCTCTGGAGTCCTGGAAGGGACGGGACAGCGTGGTTGATCCTCCTGTTGAGGATGGAGAGGTGAGAGTGGTATTCTAGAGAACCAGAAGGCTGCTTCTGTCCCCAAGAGATAAAACAAGTAGCCCCACTGGACTGAAGGATGGGCGCTGCGGGATAGGTGGCTTTTTCACCACAGTTTGGAATAATCTTAAACACAAGGGCAGAAGGAGGATTCTGCTCAGTGCTAGCGTTCTGGGACACCTGCCTTTAGCTTTGCCTACGTGCGTTAGGACATCCAGGTGTCTGCCGTCCACACCATGGCTCCACATGGCATATTTTCCACCTTTCTTCAGAGAGTTCGGCTGACAAAGGGAAACCGACTTATGTACCGTACCAGGAAGCCCATTTCCAGGACATGCAATGCAATTGTCAGCTCTATTTTTGGAAGACTTCTATGGACTTTGATTTACTCAGAAGCTCACACGAAACCTCTTCAGGTCAACAGGAGATGAGAGGGTTCAACTTCCCGGAGGTGGTGTAGTGTTCCTAGATCAGACTTTCCATCTTCTTGCATCCCTAAGGCTTGCTGAACGCGTAGCCTGGACTCCAACCCTGGGGCTCACAGAACACGGTCCTTGTCTTGAGGTTCAGGTACTCTCTGGTCTCCCATCATACCAGAAAATAACGGTTGGCCCCAGGTTCTCCTCTAGAGAGGGGAAACTAAGGAGCAGGAGTCTAGTTCTTCTACCCCTCCAGAGGTCCGTTTCCCCACCCCTACCCCACGAGGTTTAACAAACCTGTTGGCCTCCCAGGGCCTTCTTTGGTTTCCACACTCTTGAAAAAAGTTTAGCATGCTGCCTCTGAAGAAGAACATTCTATCAAATGAGAAGAAATCTTGGAGATGCCATCCTTTGCTATGGGCTTGAAAATTGAGCTGACATTCTCATAGCACACGACCAACCACTTGGAAATATAATTCTGATCAGTGCTAGTACATTCATGATATGTCATTGTCACCTCTACCTAGTTGTAAGCAAAGAAACAAAACTATCTTCCACATAGAATAAAGCCCTGTACCCATTAAGCAGCTTTTTGCCATACCCCGCAACTTACTTACTCCCACCTGAACTTCAGGCCCTGGAAACCACTGTTCTGTCTTTTTATTTGGGGAGGCAGGGTCTCATGTAGTACAGACTGGCTTTGAACTTGCTTTATAACCAGGGATAACCATGAACTTCTGATTCTCCTGTCTCCATCTCCCAAGCACCTGATGGTTACAGATGGGTTTTACCATGCCTGGCTTATACCATACTGGAGATTCAACCTACAGCTTTGTGTGCACTAGGCAAGCACTCTACCAATGGAGCCATATCCCCAGCCCTTTTTTCTGCCTTTGGTTTGTGTGAATTCGCAGATTATGGACACTAAGGAGTCAAACATACAGCAGGTAATTGGATCTGGCTTCTGTCACTCAGCCCCATGCTTTTGGTGACTGTCCACACCGAAGTGTGAGACTGTCATTCTTTCAAAGATTGAACGACCTGCCCTTGAGTGGGTGAAGCAGCCATTCCTCCCTTTATTCTCCTGCTGATGGATGTGGAGGTTGCTCCCTCATTTCACCTCTCAGGAGTATGGCTGCCGTGGGTGTGCATATTTGTGAACCTGCCTGCAACTATCTGCAATGCCTATCTAGGAGGAGAATTGCTAGGTCACGGGCTAACTCCGGTTAACTTTTTGAGGATCTGCCAAACTATTTCCTGCAGGAGCAGTGCCATTGCCATCCCAACAGCAAGGCCCAAGTGTGCCAGTTTTACCGCCTTCCTCGTCAACTCTGGTTATTTTCCATTGTCTGTGCGGACTCCAGCAGTGCTGGCTGGTGAGTGTGGTATATCTCCTCAAGGTGTTTGTGAATTTGCCTTTTCCTAGTGATGAATGTTCTCGAGGATCTTTTCTTGTCTTTGTAGGCCTTCTTTGAAGAATTGTGCACTCAAATAACACCTCCACGTTTTATTTATGTATTTTTAAGATAATGTGCATGTGTGTTGTGGTGCATTTTTGTTTTGAGTGCAGGCTCCTGGTTCATAGTGGATGTAGCATGCCAGAGGAATAACTTCCACAGTTGATTCTTACCTTCCACTCTCTTTGAAACAGGCCTCTTGCTGTTCACTACCACACTGTGTGCCAGGCTTCTTGGCATGCCAGCTTCCCAGGATTGTTCTATCTCCACCTCCCACTCCACTGTAGGAGGCCAGGATTAGAGATACACGTTACTTTGTCGGGCACATTCTGTGAATCTGAGCTCAGGATTCTCTTGGGCAGAGAGTTGTTTAACCCACTGAGCCATTTCCCCAGCCCAGTTTCTCCACCCTTTAAATAGATTGCTTTATTTTTGCTGTCAAGTTGTCATGGCTCCTTATATATTCTTCGGACCGGACCTTTGAAGGGGGATATTATTTTTTCCCATCCTGTAGGTCTTTTAAAGGATTTAATTTGGCAAGATGACCTAGTGGAAAGAAGTGCTTACAAGTCTGTCAACCTGAGCTAAATTTATGTGTCCCATGGTGGAAGAAGAGAACTGACCCCTCAAAGTTGTTCCTCAACCTCCACATATGTGCTGTGGCACTTGTGTGTTCCCTGATCCTCCTCATGGAAGTACACATTAGTGTGTGAGTATGCTCATGAACACACACACACACACACACGCACACACACAATTTATTTTTAATGCTAATAAGAAGTAATTCAGGGGCTGGAGAGATGGCTCAGTGGTTAACAGTAGTGGCTTCTCTTTCAGAGGACCCAGGTTCAGTTTCCAGCACCCACATGGCAGCTCGCAACTGTCTGTAACTCCAGTTCCAGAGCGTCTGATACCCTCATACAGACACACATGCAGTCAAGACACCAATTTACATAAAATAGAAATAAATTTTAAAAAAAGAAGTTATTCAGACGAGATAAAGAGAATTGTTGGTAGCTTGTGTTGCTTCATCCCAGGCCATTACTTAAGACACTTGACATATGCTAGTAGCTCCCTGAAGAATTCTACACACATTTTTCTATTTATTTGGGAGATTTAACTAGGCCTCCCTTAAAGAGGCAGAAACGGAGTGGTAGAAAGCCTTTAGCTCAGACTGTCCTAATGACTGTTATAGCAGGTTCCAGTCCGTGGCGATGTAGGCGACCAAACTCTTCCCTACAAAACAAAACCCCAAGCTCAGGCCACAGAATCCCACCAATCCCTGAGTTCAAAATCCCCTCCCAGTCCTTGTGTTCTCCCTAAGATCAGGCCACAGAATCCCACCAATTCCAGGCCTCCCTGGAAAGTCTCACACACTCCCCATAAGAATCCCTATATAAAGCCTGTCTCCAGCTCATTTCTTGGTTGCTTATCTCCCGAGCAAAGGTAGCCACCTTCTTTTGTCTTTCCCAATAAATCTCATGTGTGATTTGCTGTATGGTGTGACTTTGCGATATTTATTCCTGGACTCCCGATTGCCAGGATATCTTTCCCATCAGTGCTGTAATGCATACATTTTCTATCTACCTGGGACTCTCTTCTCTGACTTAACCTGGCTCCCTTCAACACTTAAAGCCAACTTGGCAATTTTCAGAATGCATTACATTGGTGCTTATAATAGGTGACAAACCAGGTCTCTTGGACTTATGACTCCCATTCAAATAAAACTTCACATTCTTGGACCCATCTTCCCAATGCCTCTCTAACTTCTAAAAACCACCATTGTACCCTCTGCTTGTTTTGATTTCTTTAGATTCCATACCAAGGTGAGATCATGCATGATCTGTCCTCATGACTCATTTCATTGGCTACAGTGCCCTTCAGGTTAATCATGCCAAATTGACAGGATTTCCTTCATTTTTGAGGCTGACAGAACTCTTGGGTGCTGTATTCCTGCTTCCTCACCCACTCATATGTGGGTAGGGCTACTAGTGTTGATTCCATCTCGTGACTGTGAGCAGTGTTGATATGAACACAGGCTGCAGACAGACCTTATTTCTCCTTGCTCAGAAGAGGAAGAGCTGGATCACACGGAAACTCTATTTTTAGTTGTTTTTTGAAGACTCTACACACTGTTTTCCACAGTAACTAGACTGATTTACATTCTCTCCAACGGTGTACTTGCTGTGACTTATTCTTCGCTTGCCGTGAAAACCAGGGAAAGTGTGAGCATGGGGCCAGACTGGTCATCACAATGCATTGAGGGTGTGGTGACAGAGTCCCATTTTCTGTGTACCCTGCCGCACTTCATGGTGGTAGGAGGGTCCTTCCTCACACTTGACTTTGCGCTTAGCTGTCTCTTTTGGTTACATACTGCTATATAAAAAATTGTCCCAAAACATAGGGCGCAAAACAGCAACTCTGACTTCCCCAATGCACAAACCTATGCTTGAGGCAGGTCTGAGTGGAGAGGACTCTGCTCTGCTCCCCATGATACAAACTGGGGGCAGCTGTGTAGGGGAACAGAATCCCTTCCCAACTGTGCTTACATGGTTTGCCGAGTTGCTTTTATCCAGGGTTCCTGTTCACGCCACAGTCTCCACAGGCTTTGGGGCTTCCTTTAGTGTGGTTTGTCTGAAGGTTATGGAACCAAGAATGTGAAGCTTCCACACTTTGAAGACCTGATTTAAATAGCACAATGATTTCTGTCATGCTTATAAGGGCTGTGGAAGTCACCAGCTTGTCCTGATTCATGGTAAGGGGTAACCTAATAGGAGGAATTTTAAAGAATCTGAGGCTGTTTATTTTTTTTATCTTTTCCACAGGTGTTGGAGGACATGATAGGAACCAGATTTTAAATGTCCATTGGGATGGAAGTAAGTCTTTCCACCTTCCACATATGTCTGTCTGGTCAAGAAATACGAGAACAAGCAGAGAAGTCCTAGGCCCCATGTAGTGACAGGGCCCATAGGTATGGGTCCATTCTACCATGACTAAAGGTTAAACAGTTGGAACTAACCAATTCTTAACCAAGGTTAAGATGCAACTTAACCTCGTTCCTTCAAAGTTATTGTCAACAGTTGAAATAACAGGGGTGGCTAATATCCAGACCTGGTATTTTAGGTCTTAAGAAATAGGTCTGTTTCTACCTCAAATGAAAGTCTAAGGATCCAACTGGGTTCCTACTCCGTTAGGGAGACAACTATGAATTCCACCTCGGGAGTGGTTTGCCTGAATATTTTGGTCTAGGGTGTGAATTACTTGTCTTGTTTTGACAACAGAAAATTTAACTAAGAATGTAGCCCATAATCCTTCAACTGGTCTGTTCATTTCTTGTATCATGTTAATGCAGTTTTCTATCTTACTGCTCTACCTTTTGGGATCAAAATATTTAAACAAATGGAAATTAAACGCAGGTGAATTTCAGTATTCACTGGAATTCCCTCTGGTGCTATCCTATTATGCTTCTGTTTATTACTGTCTTCATTCTCTTAACTTATTTTTCTAATTCCCATGCCTCTACCCTGGTTAAGTGGTTTCCTTGTCAAAGTTGGTCTCCGACAATATAGACAAAAGTCAAGTACAAGCAAGCCAAAGCCTTTTCAATGAGATTGTTATGCAGCATAGTTGTGCAATAGATGACTGGTGCACTCGGGCTGGGGTTTTAGACAGAACTGTCTGTACGTAGCCTGCAGAATGGATGGGTGAGTGATGAGACAGGCAGCAGACAGAGGAATTGGTAGTGAGTTGATTCTGATATTATCTCACTGACTGATACAAAATATCCCGAACACATGCTGAAGGAATCGGGCTCTGGAGGTGTGAATATAAGCAAGGCCCCTTCTAGAAGCAGAAGGGCAGGACTGATGTTGGCTATGCATGCGGTGGAGGTGGTGTGGTAAGACTTTTCACGGTTCTGCTTTGAGTTCTGGGCACACCTCTCCGGTCATAGTGACCCATAGAGGAGAAGGAACAGAGCAGGAAAGAAAGATAAGGTCTGTGGTTAGGTGTGCGCCGTTGAAGGGACATTAAACATGCCAGGAAACATCTTAGAAGGCAAATAAATATGGGGACCTAAGTGAGGAGAGTTTGTCCCCAGGGGTCAGGAGGAGCATTGGAAGGTGGTGAGAAGTAGGACCAGGGGTGGAGTCCTGAGCAGGGCAGGTAGATGAGTGTGGTGTTGGGAGATGGGGAACTTACAAAGCGCCGCAGAGGAGTGTAAACAGCAAGCCATGGGAAATAAGAGAGGGCTTCTGGACCCTCAGCAGAGAAGTCCTTTTTCCTATTTCCACACTCTGGTGAAGTCTGATGGTGCCCCCCAGCATCCAACTTGGTGGACCTGCCCTTCTGTTGTTCCTACAAAATGAACCTCTTGGAAGTCCCAGCCTCCTGTGACTGGCCAGCTCTCAGGTGATGCACCAGTCCAGTGGCTCCTCTCCAAGGCGACTCTGTGTGGAACAAGGCGTGGAGATCATTCCCCTTGGCCTTGAGGGTGGGGAGCTCTCACCATTTGCATGATATCACAGCACACTCAGCCCAACTTCTCTTTGGGGGTTCAGGCTTGACTATGCCCACACAGTATCAGGTGCCTTGATGGTAGGTGCACTTGATAGCTATTCTGGGATAAGGTGGCCAGATAGGGAAAGACTGTAGGCTCAGAGCCCGAGTGCCTGGTTCCCACTGAGGCTCACCACTGCGGGGCTGTGTGTCCCTGGGCCAAGTGGTTCACCTCTTAGAAGACTAGATTTCTGTAAAATGTGTATGTCAGTGAAGCTGCCTGACTTGGGTCATATGAGGAGCAGGTTATGGTGGGCTTAACATCTGGTTGAAATGTTTAAGCTCTCAATACAGGCTGGCGTTCATCCTATCTAAGCAAAATATTATGTGGCAAGCAACATGATTCTGATTCATTTGCTTATTGGGTACCGGGCACTTCACTAGATACTGGGCATTCATAAGGAAAGACACCTCTAGTGTCTTTGACTTCCAAGGACCTCTGGGAGTGGAACGACAGGGTCAGAGAGAACCTGGAGATAGAAAGACCTCGCTCAAGCCTTTCAGTGTGTAGTTTGGGAACTAAAGTACTAAAGTCAGTACTTGGGAAGAGTCAACCTGAAGTTCCTGAGAATGGGAACATCTTGGATTCCTGGACAATCAATCAATCCACTGTCTTTCCATCATATTCTCCCTGATGTTCAGCATCTCCACCAAGTTCTCTCTGCCTTTGCTTACATACAATGGCAACTAGGGTGAGCAGCCTCCATCTCCATCCTTTGATGCTGGGCCTCCTGCACCCTGGTATGCCTCTCTAAGGCCTGTCTTGCTGCCTGCATCCTCTAAGACTTTGAATCTGAACCTACTGCTCAGATTTAGACAGGGCTGACTTAGGCAGACTGCTGAGTTGTCACTAAGAGGCTCTAGGTCTAGAGCAGTGTCTCTGACATCAAGAAAAGATTTTGGCAGTAGAGGCCAGGTGCCCTGAAGATTTCTAGAAGGTCTACCCCACCACTCATTTTCCCTTTGTGGTTCTGTTTGGGCAATGAGGGTCCTGCTGGTCAACGGACCTAGCATGGATGTGATGGGTATCAGATCTAAGTGGAGACATTTGAGAACTTATGAGTCATTACCACTTTATTTTGCAGTGAACTTGAGGACTATGTGCTGACAGTGAACTTGGCAATGTCTTTCATGAGAAGAAATATACAGGGCAGGTTAGATCACCATGGTGGGGGGCAAAGCATGAAACCCCTGAAACTGCCCCAAGAAGAAACTAGCCTTGTTGTTCTAAGTTAGTGGGACTTGGAGCTTCTTTGTTTTTGCAGCATTAGCCTGTCCCAGCCTGATGGATATACGATCAGCTCTGATCTTTATTCTTGGCTGAGTACTTATGAACAGTGTGTCCACAGGCAAACGGCATTAGCATCTTGGGTACTCTATGCAGACATCACTGCCATTTAATTTTCAGTCTCTTGTGCACCATTTAGTACTCCTTTACAGATTAATAAACCAAGTCAGAGAGGCAAGGCTCCATCATTGACACATGGTTCAGAAATCATGGAGAGTCAAGAAGAGAGGGGAGTGGGAAGCCAAGAACAAATTCCAGGTCTGGGGGTGGTGGTGGACCTAGGTTTCGTGTGATCCAAGAGAAGACGACACCAGAGAACACTGTACCCATTGGCTAGGAACTACAGCTTTCTCCTATTGGGCCCAGGATCTGTTTTCTTGACTAGTTTACTTAGGTAAGTGACAGCGATAGTGACCTTATCTGATAGGTATTGGGCTTGCTCACTTCTAAGACAGAGTCCTGTGAATTTGTGACTTTATTCACAGCTGTGTGCTTGACCTCCTGTGGCTTTCAAAAGTTTCTGTCTGATGCAATCCTGGCAAGGGTGGCTCCGTGGCACCCTCTCGTGGCCACCACCACAGAGCAGTCTGGGTGGCCCTCTAAGCCAAGGCCAGAAGGCAGCCTTGGGTTGGGTCTGCTTTTGTGCTCCAAACCATTGTGTAGGGCTCCTGTACAGAGTTCTTCTTCTGGGAACACCACCCAGAGTCCTTGTCCCCCATGTCACAAGTGTCACTCTCAGTGTCCACTCTGATGGATTTGCTGGCTCCACCCTCTGACTCAACTTCCTACCAGTCTTCCTAAACCTGCTTTTCTTTCTCAAGGTGTTGCGCCCCACCAAATTGAGGCACAGAAGAGGCCTTAAGCAATGAGACTTTCTTATTTTTGTGGGTGTGACTGCATCTGGCTATCTGCCTGTTACCACACCTTCTGGCCTTCTGCAGAGACCCTGTCTTGCTCAGAGCTATCTCTAGTACCCATTGCCCTTGCTCTTGTATTAGATGGAGCAGATACCAAGGCCAATTTGCTCACAGTGGCATCTCTCCTACTCTATAGAGGTCCTATTTCTGGATGCAGGTCTTTGACTCCCAGGACCTTTGGGTGCCCTCGTTCTGACCACAGTTCTCCTAGGTGGAAGAAACTGCCTGTTCATGGACAGATTGAGACTAACTTGAGCTCCTCACTTGGGACAATGCTTCCACAAAGCCAGTACAAACATTGGAGAACGTGGAGGCAAGAGTGTCTCAGAGTCCAGAGGCAGCCAAGGAGACCACCAGAGGAGGCTGGGCCTAAGAGCTTGAGGCTGAGAAGCCTGCAGGCCATGGAGCCTTTCATTTCAATAGCATTCATGAAACGCTGACCCGAGAGCTCAGAGTTGACACTAAGATCTTTTGCTTTAGGTCTGCCATGGGCCAGGGATAGGTCTGTGCTGAGCTCATGAGGTCCCGAGTGGAAACAGCTTGACTCCCTGATTGTAGAACATGCTGGCAGCATCCTGGAGAGCCACAGCTCTGTCCTTTGCCCCTCTTCCATCCTAGATCTAACGGCACCATCCAGAAAAGGACTCCACCACCCCTTTCCCACTTGAGAGCTTCTGGCCTTTTCTCTGTGCTGCATGCAACTGAAGCACTTTGCCTCAGCAGCCTGACCCCACCCACTGGCTGCCCCTGTGTTCCCGGGTTCCTGGTGAACTTCAGGTGGGTCGGTGTGGTTTGACTCAGCTTGATGCTTTCTACTGTTGTCCTCCCGTGTCCCACTACACTTACACACATCCTCGGGGACTGGTGGCCTCTCTGGCTTCCTTCCGCTTCTTGCATAGCTGTCCTTCTTCAGATCATTCTCTTGCCCGTAGGCAGCTGTGGTCTAGACTCTGAGCTCCAGGACCCACAGCCTGGCTAGACCCCATGTCTATAATCAAATAGCTGGGGCCCAAATCCTCCATCCCACTTCTGGGCCACAGTTGAGAGTGATGGAAAAGCTCATTCAGGAGTCAGTGGCTAAACAGAGTCTCTGCTGCAATAGACGAGAGCATTCGTCTCAGCATTGCAAGGAGCTATGGAAGGTCCTTTTGCTTCTCTTGACTAGTTGAAGTGTTGATCTAGCTTCATGGCAGTACCTTGCCCACAGTGGCCAGGTCAGCTGGAGAGTGGCCAACAAGGGGGTATGAAGAATAGGATACGCTAACTGATAGTGGGAATAAGTAGGGTGAACCTTCCTTGAGGACCTTGTCGCACCCACCGTGTGCCTCAACAGCAGAGATTTAATAGCTCAGGGTTTGAAGGCGAGAACTCAGAGATCAGGGTGGGTTGTAGGTAAGTCTGTACTGGTTTATTGGTGACTGTGATTTTACATGATAGAGACAGAGAGAAGAAGAAAGAGTTGGAGACAGAGAGGGGAAAAGAGGGAAGGAGAGAGAATGAGAGAGAAGGCATTGATATTCAATGTCTCTTTGTTTCTCGATATAAGAACACAACCCCATGAGATATGTTCCCAAACCTCCTCTCACTTCAATTGTTCCCAAAGACCTGATAGCCAAATGCCACAGGGAACTGCGTTAAATTAGAGTTTCATTAAAGGCTGTGTGGGGTGGGGTGGTGGTGGTGGTGGTGGTGGTGTGTGTACCTTAGCCTGCAGTATTGTTCCAAGTTTACCAAATGA
The DNA here is from genome assembly GCF_982192425.1 of Myodes glareolus. Classification (NCBI taxonomy): domain Eukaryota; kingdom Metazoa; phylum Chordata; class Mammalia; order Rodentia; family Cricetidae; genus Myodes; species Myodes glareolus. The sequence goes on from NC_142044.1 coordinate 29,666,560, forward strand.
TAGTTGTGAGAACCAGTAATGCCCAGCCTCTGTGAGGTGACTGAGAATTAGGAGAACTGGGGTTAGCATGACGCATGGAAGAGGATTCATTTCACTCTCTGGTTCAGGCCTTGGGAAATCCCCGCAGGAGAACTGAGGGGTAGGGAAGAGAGGGAAAGAAATCCATAAGGCAGTAAGAGTGCCTGATCCCGACCCTCAGAGGTGCATATGGTGAGGAAATGAGGAGGAAGCAGAGGCCCACCCCTTCCCCAACAGCCCTGACTCAGCTCTCCCAGCAAAGGAGAGCTGCCACTTAGCAAGCAACGTGTGTCTGAGGACACAGTTATCCCTGTGTATGAGCAGGGATCTTGTTCCAGCACTCAGATGGTTTCAAAATCCAGAGATGTTGAAATACCTTATACAATTTACAATTTGCCCCCCCCCCCCCACCACATACATCTTACACTTTAAGCCATCTCTAGATTCCTTATAACCCTGAAGGAGTGGAGAAGCTCTGGGGAGAGTTGTTAAACTTCACTGTTGAGGGGACAATAACAAGGAGAGGGCTGCAGGGCACTGGGGAGGTGGGGAGTGGGTAAGAGCACTGCTGGGCAAACATAAAGACCTGAGTTTGCACTTTGGCATTTGTATGAAAATCTCGTGTTCCCAACACCAGAACAGCAGGGATTAGGGACGGGAGGCTGGCTGGGGCTTGCTGGCCACCAAACTAGCTCAGGAGAGACCCCATGTCAACACAAATAAGGCCGAGATTGGCACAAATAAGGCCGAGATTGGCACAGGAAGACACTGGAGATCCTCCCATGACTTCTGCGAGCAACCTGTACACACAGACACCACACGTGTGCTGGATAGTTTTATGTCAATTTGACCCAAACTAGAGTTATTTGAGAGGAGAGAACCTCAATTAAAAATAGGCCTCCATAATACTGGCTGCAGTATTGCTTAGAAGTTGATATGGAGGGGACTGCCCAGATAGGGCTACTCCTGGGCTGGTGGTCCTGGGGTCTACAAGAAAGCAGGCTGAGTAAGCCATGGGGAGCAAGTCAATAAGCAGCACCCCTCCATGGCATCTGCATCAGCTCCTGCCTCCAAGTTCTTGCCCTGTTTGTGTTTCTATCCTGAATTCCTTTGATGGCGAACTGTGATACAGAAATGTAAGCCAAAGGAACCCTTCCCTTCTCAACTTGCTTTGGTCATGACTTGGTCATCACAACAATAACAACCCTGACTAAGACAACACATAAGACACACTACACACATACACACACATACATCATAATATACAAACTATACATCACACACATACACGCCACATACATCACATACATTCTTCTTCCACTACTACCACATCATAGACAGCATATACATATACACTCACACCACACAGAGAAAAAGGTCTGTGCATACTCACTGTAGACGCATTAAATAGCTATTTTGATATATGAAGACTTATGTAGATAGATGTTTTTTTCTTTACTATATGTGGTTAGTTGGACACAGGGTTGCAGCCCTCAGGGACAGAGGGATGGCTGGGTAATTCTTTCTTGTTTCTCCAGAACAAATAAGCAAATACATACTCAGAAATCTTTTAGTCCCTGAGGTCTTAGTCTAGCAAACACAGGAGCAGCCACTGTGTGCAGGAGGTACCAGGAAAGTCCTGGAGAAATGTCTGCGGATTCTTAGTGCTTTTGGATAATGTACGTTACAGTGACTTGGGCCTGAGATCTGACATAGGTGGTATACAGGGGACAAAGTCAGGGGGCTAGGCATAGTTCCTTAGGGACCAATGGCAGCATACTGCCACCCTGTGGCTGCTTGTCCATTGTGCATCTGAAACCATAAGCTTGTCTAAGGGAACTGGATCACTGATGGAGTGTGTGTGTGTGTGTGTGTGTGTGTGTGTGTGTGTGTGTATGTGTTCTAGTGTCTGTGGTGTAGTATAAGTATGTGTGATGTGGTGTATGTATATAGTGTGGTGTGTGTGAAATAGCGTGTATGATGTTTTGCTTGTATGTGTGTTGTGTCATGATGTGTGTGGTGCATTGTGTGTTGGGTGTACTATATATGTGTAGTGTGTGTTGTGTTATGATGTGTCTATTTATGGTATGTGTGAGGTGTGTGATGTGTTATGGTTTGTGTTGTGTCTCTGTGCACTGCGTATACATAGTATGTTGTATGTATTATCTCTGTGGTGTGTGTATTCATGTATTATATATATAGTATATATATACAATATATACATACAAACAATAGTTTGTATGTATAATATTGTGTATGTTGTCTCTGTGTTGATAATAAATGAGTATGACCCCTGGGGAAGAAATAGAAGGGATAGAAGAAAAGGAATGCTACAGATGGAGAAGATGCATGGTGAATCCTGGGAAGACAGAAGGAGGGATGGATCCACAGGGAGCAGGGGTAAATTCAGACAGGGCTGGAGTCTGACCACCCTTCCTAATGTGGCTCAAGTTCCTCTGTTCAGTGCAGTAGTCCCCAGACTGCCTGGCTCTAGGAACCACATGGAGACATTCATATGTGTTGTCTTGGAACTGACTTCAGAAAGTGCCCAGTGAATTCAGGGGCTGCAGGATGGACCAGGAAGCCAGGCTTCTGCCTTCTCACCTCTGCCCAGGAAGCCAGGCTCACCTCTGCCTTCTCCTGTGGTGAGCTGTGCTGGAAGAGCAGCCAGGGCCAGTGAGGAGGCATATAGACCAGAAAGTGCCATGCCTATCATGAGGGAGGGAGATCACAGGCGCACACCAATCCCATGTGGCGAAGTTCCAATTCAAGGCTTCTGAAAATATTTCTTTAAAAAGCCAAGTGAGAGTGATTGTATCTGTTTCAGACCTGACTGGTGCTCCTCCCAGGGTGTGGCTGTCTCCGCTATGCACACTGGGCCCCAGCCAAGCAAACATCAGAGCCACTGGCCTGTGTCCACCTCAGCCTCCTGGGACATTTTGTTTCCTATCCGATCTCCCTCTGAAGATTGGCAAGGTCATGTCCGTCTGATGCACGACAGTAGCGGTTCAGGGAGGTTAAGTAACTCAGCACAATCACATAGCAGGGAACGGCTCCACTCTGTCTCCTGAACGGTGAGGACAACATCCCAGAGGACCCTAGGAGATGACTCATGCAGTCATTTCAGGACTGAACGCCCCCTCTTTCCCACTCCCCGACTAGAAACATCACCAAAGCAGAACTCTGAAAACACCCAAACAATAAAATAGCTCTTTTTATTCACTTTGATTCGGATCATTGGAAATATTCAACAATAAATAAAACAAAGCAGGGGCTGAGGAAGGCCAACCGACTATCATTGGAAATGCATTCAGACCAATCAGGAGGGTTACAAGACGGGGCCGGCCACAAGAAAGCAAAGTTTAAACGAATGACGCTGGAACTCGCGCCAGAAGCAAGGGAGGAGAAGACCTTGGGAGGAAAAGTGCTTGGGTGACTTTGGCTCTGAAGGGGATCTGGGAAAAGTGATTGTGCAGGGAGTCTGGGGGTGCAGGAGGGACCCATAGCCACCCACAGGAGTGAACTGAGCGAGGTCCAGATCAGGCTCTGGGGAAAGGGCTAAAGTGATTGTGCAGGGGGTCTGGGGGTGCAGGAGGGACCCACAGCCACCTAGACAGGCAAGCAAGATCCAGACAAGGCTCTGGAGAAAGGATTAAAGCTGGTGTCATGGCACAGACCCTGGGCAGGAGGAGCCAAGGTAAAAGCTCAGTGAGAAGAGGTGGGGGTGTGAAGACGGGGGTCCTCGCTTAGTGGAAGGAGAGCAGCAAGCGGAAGCAGGCTCAAGGCTGGGCCTGGCTGAGGCTACAGGCTGTTTGGGTAATGACGCAGTCACTATGCTCTGAGGCTGAAGGCGTGAGCCGCTGCTCTGTCGGTCTCTGCCTTCTCTCCTCACCCTCCCTGTTTCTTCTAGGTTGTGGGTAGTACCTGGGGCACAGGTGAAAGTGACGAGAGGGAAGCTGATGGTATCTCAAAAGTGGCTAGCCAGGCTAGGATGGCTGAGCAGTCAAGGCCAACTCTTTCTCACCCCAGGTGACTATGGTGGAACCCGTGGCTTTAGCTGTCAGCTCCTTGAGGGCATGAACTTGTCACCTTATTCCCTGGTGGGAAGTAGGCACCCAGGGCTTCTCCCATCCTGTATGTTGGGGCTACTTTGAAGGGCACAGGTAAAAACCAATCTCTGGGTTCTCATTTATCCACTGTGCTCCTTCCCACATTTGACAGGGAGGGCCTGTTCCCAGAAGGTGTGATGGGCCTATAGCAGCCCCATGTGGCCGCAGCGGAGACTGCAGCACCATCTGCACCCTACAGCAACCCCAGACCTTCAGGCCCTACCTAGCTGCTGGTCTCCTTTACTCTTTCTGTACTTTCTTGGGTCTGTTCCACTAGCCCAATCCACATGGTTTAATGGCTGTTGTCTGAGGACCCAAAGCCAACCTAAGAAGGTATCAATGTAAGGATTTTTCTCACTGGCTTGTCTCTTCTGGGAATTAGAGACTACAGATTTGCTTCTCTCTCCTTTAAGAGCAGCACAGGAAACACCAGTCTCCTGGTTCACTGCAGGCTCATAGTCTAGGGTGCTGCTGAGACTCCCCTGGTTTCCCCTGGACTTAGCAGCTTCCTGATCAGCTCTGAGCACTGCAGCCCAGGACCAGCGCTTCTGGTCAGCAGCCAGACCAGTCTCTTTGGGAAAGGCCCTTCCTGTTCTCAGCCACTCACACCCCCAAGGAAAGCTCCAATTACCTTAAATGAATTGGTGGAGTTAATTCTGGCCTCAGCGGGCTGTATTTGATTCAGTTAAGAGCCCACCGCTAAGCCAGGAAATCGCAGGGGGAGGCTAAGGGTTATGGGAAAGAGAAAGGCTGGCTCCTTGGCTGGAGGAGGAACAGGAAAGGGGGAGAGAAGCAGGGAAGGGAGTGGGAGGGACCAATGAGAACTAGAAGAGCTTCCTGAGTTGTGTTCAGCTAGACGTGGCTACACTCTCACTACAGATACTTGCTCTCTCAGGCAGTGGAACCCAGTACACCCAGTGGCCACCCCTACACCAATGTCCACTACTTCTGACTTGTCCTAGGGATGGATCCACTGACATGCAAACACCTGCTGAGTTCCTCACACTCAGATAATTGAGACTGCCTCTCCAGAGCGAGGATGTCATAAGAGTTCAGCCTTTTCCGTTAAGGGTCTAATGTCAGAGAGATTTTCAAAGTGAAACATCATGTTCCGCTATCAAAAGCCTGTGCTCTGTGTCTTGGAGAATTGAAAGAAATGCTACAGCAAAGCCACTCACGGGACAGACTCCTGGAAAATGACAATGTTGGTGTCTGCTCTTTGGTGATGCCTATGAATGGCCCAAGGCTGTGTGTGGTCCCTGATGGAGACCCCTGAGCTCTCACTGCAGAGGGAAGCCTACGCAAGTGAAGGTCTCCCAACCCTCAAGACACCGCTCTCATATTCTGCTTTGATGAAGCTGCAGTGGTCCTTAGGGAATACTGTCAACAGAAGCAGAGGCTTCTCTTATTGAACATCTGTAAGGGGGTGACAGTTACCACCAGTGCTTGTCTCAATTCCCTCACCAAGGAGCTGTCACGTCAGTGAGGCCGGAGGTCTCAGTCTGAGGGAGTTCCCTTCTGCAACGAGGAAGAAGGCAAGTCAGCTGTACTAGAAAGGGCGGTGGCACGGGTTGTACAAAGGATCATCAGTGCCATAGATCTACCCACCAGCTGGCCCCCAGTCCTGATGTCTCAACACATAGGTCCAGGATGCTCAGAGGCTTTCCTTTCTAGTCCTACTTCCGCTTGCCAGGCAACGCAACAGAAACACAGTGAGCACTGGGGAAGAGAGCGCACAGGGTTGGCTGAATGAACAAATCAATAAATAACAGGAAGTCTGTAGGGAGAAGGGGAGAACAGACGGGAGTGAGGAGAAGAGGTACATGCATTTCGGTTGTGTTCCTAGGGGGTCGTCATAGTGACCCCAAGGACTCCAGGAGGGTGGCTGCTAGAGACTTGATCCAGTGTTCAGGACCCAGGGGAGGATGCTGGTTATCAGTGGTCCTGAACCCAACAGTCTGAGGAAAGGGAAGTGAGCACCCATCCCATGCCTGGCACACTCTGAGTGGTACAGAGTATCCTCAGAGAAGAGATTCTGAGCTAGGCAGCAAAGCAGGGTGCTGGTGGAGGTCCCCTTTTTCCCGTTGGGGATTTTGCTTCGTGTCAGCCAACGCATGCGTTTCTTCCTCAAGTTCAAAGGCACATGGAAGGAGTCAAACCTGCTCTGTCCATACAAATGTATCATTGTGGAGGACGATCACACAGGATGGCGAAGAGGGTTTCCCTCCTGTCAGTTACATGGCCAGCTTTCTGTGGAAGACCCCTGCAATCAGAAGCTCTTCCCAGCCATCATCAGTGAGCTTTGGGAAGAAAGGGACAACGGGGATGCCACATCAAGTGACAGGCCAGGCTTCATGCAAAGGAGAATAGAATCTTGCCCCAGTGCTGGTGTAGCCCACTGTGGCTCTGCTCCAGAGCTAACTGTCACAAACACCCCAGTCAGAGTCTGAGTTGAGCCTGAAGCCCACAGTTCAGTGGCAGCCTCCAAATGACTTCCAGGAAATGCCCACTTTTTTGAACATAGCAATCTTTGGGATTTATCCCCCTCCACCCCAGAAGTCAAAATAATGGTCATCATTCAGAGGTTAGCCCATTCCCAGTATCCCACTTTCTCCCAGTTAGGGAACCGCAGTGGGGAAGCGTTCCCACCTTAGAGAGGCCTGAGACTTCCTCTGTACCCTGGGAGAGTTGGACAGCTATGTCAAGTAGATGCTACCAAAATGAGGGTGCAAGAGGCTCCCAGCAAGCCTGGGAACACCCCAAGTGGAAACTTCTGGAACAGAATAGCTCCAGTGAGACGCTGGGGCTGCAAGTCGAGAGGTGAGATGTGGTATGTCCATCCTTAACGGGTCATGGCGTCATCTCCCCTTGAAGATGCGAATTTTGTTGTTGGCTTCCAGAATGGTGGTGACATTGTGCTCAAAGTCAGCATCATGCACCCCCGTCTTTCGGAATGCACCCGCAGATGGGTTGTTTTCCCAGTAATGGTGCCAGTTCCCTCTGCTGTCTGCCCCGAAGCCGTACAAGTCCACCTGTGGGACAAAGGCTAGGTGAGACCCAGAAGGCATGAGTCAGGGTAAGGGATTCAGGAAAGGCGGCCTGCGGATGGCCCTGGAATGTTAAGGTGAATGTTAATGGTTTGGAGGAACCTTCTTCAGAAAGCCAAGGCAAGCCAAGAAAGGCTCAAGTCCAACTCTTGCCAAGGGAACCTTGGGGTGACCTCAGGTAGGTGGTTCTGAGGGGCACCAGGCCTTCACTGGAGCTCCCAGGGCTCCTGGAGGGAATGTGGAGAGAGGGGCTCGGAAGGCAGTCAAACTGTTGTCCCTCATCTGAGCTGACGCTTAACACATTACATCATTTTAGAGTCTTTTTTTCTCATCTGGAAAGGAGGCCAGGAGGCATGAACACAGAAGGTAGGTGACAGGGTTCAAACCCTTCCTTCTGAGAGCGACATCTGAGGTTGGGGCCTACACACACACGACAAACGCAAGTGACAACTTATTCTGCACAATGTGACAAATCAAATGCAGGCTGGTGGACTTTCCTCAGATGTCACCTGGCAGGTCCTGGGGACCTCAGGGACAAACCCATTCAACCACAACCCTTACAACCTAGAGCAGTCATAGGCAGGATGTCACTTAGAGAGAGAAGGGTCAAAGTCAGGGCTCCTAGGATATTGGGGGAAGGCCATAAACCCAAGATAATAAGAGACTTTTTAAAGGAGGTGACATCCAGGTTTGGTTTTAGCTAGTGAGAAGATGGTGACCAGTAAGGAGACACTCAGAGGGGCCTTAAGGGAGAGGATACCATCTAGCTATGGGGTGGAGGACAGACTGGAGCTAGAGAGGGGTGTGCACAGCAGAGCAGGGAGCTGTGGGCAGAATGGGAGATAAGAGATGGGTGAGGTGCCTCTGAGGTTCCCATTCTGGTGCTCACAGTTGGTGGGGAGCAGAAGCCCCTTATGCCTGGTTAGCTTCCTAGAAATTCTGGTGACGTGAGTCAAGGAATGGCCCAAGTACTGAATGGAGTTCCCTGGTGGCTCCAACAAGCAACCTGAGGGTGGTAACTGTGGCCTTTGCAGCTCTCCCTGTCTAAGCTGGCTAGAACCTGCTTCTTCATTTTGATCTGAGTCAGAATCTAGCCTCCCCCGCTGGAATGTTCCAGAATTCTTGCTCTTGAGAACGGTATCATATTTCTGCCACTCTTCCACAAACCTGATGACACAGGTACCAGAGACCCTTGGAAAGATGTGATTGGGAATTGTCTTCTGCTCTCTCTCCTACCCTGGTTTCCCATGGAAACATGGACGGGGTGGCTTTTGGCCCTGTAGCCTGCAGAAACATAGGTAGCATACCTCATCACAGACATGAATGGAGAAGATGACAGAGAGGATGCCAGTGGATGGGTACCGCCCATGCCTCTGAAGCCATGTGTCAAAGACATACTTGATGAAGGCTGGGTGGTAGATCAGGATCTGCAGGGAGAAGGGACCGGGTGAGTACAGCCAGCAAAAGACACAGAGCATCTACTAAATGCTATACTGTTGTGACCAGAACGTGGTCATGCAGATCTCTGACAAACACCCTTGTATTTATGGACTTGGAACCTGCATTTTTACAGGGTAGGGCCGGAGAGTAATGTAGGCTACAGGCAAGAATAAGCACAGAACAGTTTTATAGCACTGGGGAGAAGCCTTCAAGGGGAGAATGGTGCCGAAATAAAAATCCCCTGGGGGCAGGGAGTGTGACCCAAGGCTCCAGAAGCGCCCCATGAAGCAGTGTGAAGGATCATGACAGTGACACACCGCATCAAAAACATACCCATGAGCCACCTGTTCTGCCTGGCATTGGATGGGATCGCCGACCTAAGGTAAACTACATGCAGGGGTTTCCTCTCCTGTTATGATAACATCAAGGTTCAGAGAGGCCAAGCAACATGTTCAGTGTTACACAGCCATGAAGGTTTCCCTGTGCCAGGCTCAGCCTTGGTCTCATCCCCTGTGATTGCCTTGGAGACACTGAAGGGGACTCTGGGAGCAGCAAAGCCTTAAACCATTCCTTAGGGAAGGGTTGAAGGAATGGGCTCACAGGTCTCCGGAAGGCTCTTCACTTCTCAGCTTTGCTTCAGGGCTTTGGGGTCTGAGAGAGAAACCCACCCTACAGAGATGTCCATGGCTTCTGTCCGGGATTGTGCTGCCCAAGGCCAAGGGCAGCTTGTTGCAAGGCATATGGAGGACTTCATCTAGTTGCAGCATGACCTAGGCTGTGTCCCTGGGCATAGTGCTGGCCTCTCTGAGCCTCCTGAAGTATGACGGTGCATGTAAAGAACCAGTGTGATGGGGCTTTTCACACATGTTCCTGCTTTTGTCCATGTCTGGGACAATGTAGTATAGGGGCCCACTGGGGAGGATGGAGGTGTGGAGACAAAGAGGTGAGCCTGGCTTTGGGAGGCTCCTCACAGGAATGGGTAAAAAAAAAACCCTGCAGCCGACACTTGCCCACCCTCCAGGGGCTTGCGAGAGCTGGATAGTGGGTGTGACCCGGGCTGGCTGTAGTTAAGTTTGGGTATTCCTGAAGAATCACACCCTGTGCCAAGTTCCCAGGTGGTGTTGCTGGTCTGGAGAGCCAATGTGTGAGGACCTGCCCTTAGCAGAAGCTCCACAGGTGCCGGGAACTGCACCAGGTCAGGGCCAGGGCACTCTGTGTAGCTCAGTGCCACCATCACAGCGCCAAATCGTGGAAAAGGAGTCGGCAAAGCTAAAGGGTCCTAAGCTTCCGCTTACCTTCTCTTGTTTCACTTTGATCTTCGGGGGCACGGGGACGTAGGTGCTGTGAATCGGGAAAGAGAAGGGATTTAAAGTGGAGAGGGACCACCTGTGCGTCAGAAGCTCTGGGGAGTGATATAGCCATGGGGAGGGGAGGGAGGCTTAGGTTCTCAGAAACCACCTGCCTGATTGAGCATCGCTCCTGCAGTAGCTCCACAGTGACACCAGGGGGCAACCTTGGCTAATTTGGGCCAGAAAGGGGGCCTGGCTCCAAACAGCCTTTCAGGGACCTAGAGATATTTTTTTTTTTTTTTCATCTTCCAGAGTCAGAAGATCTGTGTCTATTATGGGAGCCCAGGCTGATGCTGGGGAACTGGCAGGGGTGACCTATGGCTGTCTCCAGCTCACGCGAGAAGACATGAGCTACAGCGTCAAGGTGTAAAATCCGCTACCACGTGGAACATAACTGACGCACTGCAGGCTCTCCATGTGCCTGGGTACCAGGGGAGCATCTTGAGCCAGCAGCTTGGCCCAACCTCTTGCTGAGCCCTTCCCTCACACTCCGTCCCTTGGAGGCATGGAGTTCCTGGAACCCGCAGTTCTTGGCTCTAGCTCTGCTCCTAAGAGACCTGGGCTAGGACCAGGAGTTATGCGGACATCTGGAAAATGAAAGCCACGCCCCTTCGAGAAAAGGCAGGGACTCAGGAATTAGACCCAGATGGTTGCATGGGCTCTGGGTCAAGTTCAGTGTTGGGCAAGTGGTTTGGCCCAGTCACGGTTGCTCCCTGGAGGCCAGAGCTAATGAGAAGCATTGCTGGGAGGACCAAACGAGACGCCAAGTTTCAAATGATAGGCACCTCGCCTGGGGAGCAGATGGCAGCACTTACTCTCGGAGAGCCAATGTTGACTTAGCCACAGCCTGTGTGTTCAGCAGCCCTGAGCACTCTGTGCTGCAGTCTAATAGCAAAGGGCTCTCAGAACTGAGGGTGAATATGAAGCTATCACAACGAGGGGTTCTCAGAACTGAGGGTGGACATGGAGCTATCACCACGAGGGGCTTTCAGCACTGAGGATGGACCATAATAGGCTCTTGGAACGGAGGGTGAACAAGTCAGGTAGGATCAACCAAGGAGATAGCAGCAGCCACGTATGTACTAGGAGGCATGGGGGAGACGAATCCTAAGGGACATCCAGCCAGAATGAGCCATGGTAGGAGACAGATGGGCATAGGGCAGTCACTAGAGAAACTCACTGAGTAATGGTGCCCGTGGTGGTGGCGCTGATCACCCACTGCAGGTCGGTGATCTTGAAGGGGACCAGGACCATGCTGACATTCTCTCCCAGCTCCCGGAAGCTCTCAGGATACACAAGATGGTGGGTGGTCCTGCTCCCAACATCTGCCTCAAAGCCCGCCGTGGGTGCCTTGTTCATCCTGGGAGGAGAGGAAAGCGATGCATGAGGTAAGGATTCTGGAGGTGGAGTCACCTGTGTGGTACCCACAGGTGAGCTTCTTTGTTCCCTAGGCCTCAGTTTCCCCATGTGAGCAATGGGAACATGGTAGACATAGGCCAGAGAAGCTTGGTAGAGCAGGTCGGAAATCCCAGTTACTTGGGAGGCAGAGCCAGAAGTATGGCAAGTTCAAAGTCAGTGTGAACAACTCAGTTTGGAGGTAAGGGGCAAGTACCTCAGTTAGGGGAAGATAGCTTGCCTAGCATGCGTGAGGCCAAGTTCCAGACCTTGTTCATCAAGACAGAGGCCGAGGGCTTTTTTTGTTTTGTTTTGTTTTTTATAAAAAGCAAGTAGGGTGGATCTTGCCCTGTGTCACACCTACTAAAAGCACGTATTCAATGATTCAGAGCCCAGACAAGCTGTCTACCAAGCTACAGCTTTGAACTCAGGTTTGCCTGACTCTGAACCTGACTTTGCCTCTCATGGTAGGCATTCCCACTATGATACTAGGTACACTGAAAGCCAGGAAACGGGCCTATCGACATGAAGTCAAGGATGCAGAAATAAGGTCGTCCTAGATTCTAGATCCACCAACCAATCATCCATCCATCCATCCATCCATCCATCCATCCACCCACCCACCCACCATCTACGTATGTTTGTGTGTGTGTGTATCTATCTATCTATCTATCTATCTATCTATCTATCTATCTATCTATCTATCTATCTATCTATCTATCTATCTCGCTATCTATCTATCTACACATATATCTGGGGGATACTGAGTCCCACCTTTAATTATGCTCTGTGTCCCAGAACACTTCTGAATAGGGATAATGAAAAACCCAAAGGAGACATGGTGATTTTTCCTGAGATGCCACTTCCAATGGGATACAGAGGAAGCAAAGCTGACATTAAAAGCTTCCGGGTCACGGTCTAGATTGAAAGTTAGGGATGAATTTGGGCCACAGAAGCACAGGCTTCAGATCAGTTTTGCACACTCAATAGGCCTTAGGTACTAAGTCACCATCCCCTTTAACATCTCTAGTCAAGGTTTCCTTATTGCATGTCACCTTGCTAGGGAAAGATGGGGGGAACTGAGACCCAGAGGTCATCAATACTGGGGCCCAGGCCTGGAGTCTTGTCCTCTGAGGTTCCCAGGGCTTGGATTAAGGGTCCATCCAGTACTCACCTCACCACGAAGTCGTGACTGTCAATCTCAGGCCCATAGGAGGAGCCCTTCAGGTTCCCAGAGTTTCCCACGACTGCACAGCGCCGGCAACCCACCAGCCTCTTGCCCAGCACAGGGTCCACATTCCCGGGTACCACGCGGAACAGTTCCTTGACCGTGTCACTTAGGTTGTTAGGTTTCCTCTCCCTCTGGAGCCTCTGGGGCGGAGAACAGAGAGGATGGTTAGTTTGGCTTCATTGCCTCTGGCTGGGCAGGCTGGCTTCCTGTCCACTGAACCCAGATACTAACTGTGAAGGCACAGGTGGTTAGTGACAGTCACACACATTCCAAGACAGGAGACAGGAAGAAAGCTCATGCATCCACACTACAGGGACTCTCTGGATACCTGCTGTGTGTGAGACTAGGATTTTAGCTGACCTTTGGGTACAAGGGAAGGGGTAAGGACCAATCCCCAGACACCGAGGACCACAATATTTACTGCATTTCTCATTCCTATCACCTGCTAAGATCTAGTTTTGCTACTGGTGGCAGAAAAGACCAGCCTGGATTCAGGGTGCACCCTAGAGCCAAGGCCACAAGTCCTTCCCAGGAGAGGATACCAGAGACACACGAAAACCATGGAATAGGGGAGCAGAGACCAGGAGCTGCAGATGTGGGCCACGAACAGTCAGTAGCAGCAGCAGGAGAAAGGCATGGGGGTAAAGAACCTTGGCCCCCAGGACTGTGACCCATGGTCACTCACTTCTGATGCCTTAGCCCACCAGATCCATGAGGACTGGTTATGGGAACCACAGGCGGGGGAAGCAGTGGGGTTTTTCTCTGACTTACACATGATAGATGCTCAATAAACAATTGCGGAGTGAAGGGATGACTGCAAATGACATTCTAAATGCTGTCAGATGCTTGGTGGGTCCTCAGGTCTCCCAGACCTAGCCTTTGCCTCCCCTCCCTCTGCTCCCAGGCCCGACTCTGCTCACCAACCACCACTGGTACGTGTCCTCTTCCATCACAGCATTGTGAATTGTCAGCAGCGGCTGCATGGTCTTGTTGAAGCGCTGGTCGAACCAGGGCGAGACCTTGCCTTCGCTGATGCAGTGTGTGCAGGTGCACGGCTGGGACTTGATGAGCTTGCGTAAGTTGTCAGAGAAGCCCAGGACCATGTACTTGGAGAACCAGGCAGCGGTCATTCCCGTGCTCGAGTAGTTCAAGACGAAGGACGTGAGGAAGAGGAGAAGCAGGAGGAAGGTGAGCCACTTGAGGCTCCTCTTTCTCATGCTCACCATCTCCACACTTTACTGGGTCCTCGGTGTTGATGGGAGTGGTGGTGACAGAAAGGAGAGAGGCCCTGTGTGGAGACGGGCAGATTCCAGAGACGCAGGAGCAGGTAGTAGGAAGGGGAGACCTCTGAGGCAGCTAGGGTGAACTTTGGTCTGCTGGAGACATGTCTAGGTCTAGGCTTGGGATATCTCGGTGTGGCACGTGATGGCAGACCAGGAGATGCAGTCGGTGACTGTGTTGTCTTCCTTTGGGTAAACAGCGTGGTCGGCCTCTTTTGCAGCCCCAGCAAAGTTGACAATGTGGCTTGATGATGTTGATGAAGGCTGGAAAGAGCAATGCTCTCCTCCACGCAAAAGGGATCAAGGTGTAAGCCTCAGCCCGAGTGAACCCCTGAAGAACCTGTAAGAAAGTCTTGGTACAGGATGTGGGGCCGGCTGCTTGGCCGCCCTCCTCCAGAAAGTGTGGCTTGAGACAATCGTTAATTAGAGCGCTGTGTTTCCCAGGCTGTCATCAGGGATGGGAACTTAAAGGACATCTCCAAGAAGGTACCGAGGTTGGTGAGTATCTGTGTGGAAAAGGAGGAAGGAAAGAAGACGAAACTCGGTAACCTTGATTTGGGGACTGTTTCTCTCTTCACACTTTCCCACAAGCCTCAGGGGCTTCCTGTAGGCTTGGACAGCACCAGTTTTTCCTGCCTCAAGCCTGAACTCTGCCTTCCCATCCACCAGAGTGTGCCAGCACTCCCGCCGCCAAAGATGGAGTCGCTCTGGCTTTGCCCGCTACGATGAACCAATGGAGCATGAAATCATGAGCCACAGAAAATCCAACCCCCCTCAAGTTGTTTCTGGCAGGTGTTCTGTCAGCCAGAAAGAACAAGAAAACAACAACAAACACAAAAACACCGAATACAATGGCAGCTCAGTTTTTAGGTCTCTCAATGACAGTCTTCTGCTTCTTAAACTCTGAACCCAAGCAACTTATATATGAGCAAGTGCCTCCAACGGGGGACCATGGTTCAGAACCCAAGTTCCTTCCCTGGAGATTTGCTTTGCAATGGGCATATCCTCTCAGTACTTGATTTAGACCGAGGAACTTAAATCCATCTCTCCATCCCTTCCATTATGGCTCTGTTTGGTCCCTTGCTGGCCTTGACTCCACCACCTGGGAGTCAGCACCCACTGCATGCAGGAGGTGGGCAGCTTCATCGCTTTATCTCCCATTATCACGCTACTTGATCTCTCATCTCTCTGGAATCCACACCCTTTAAGCTTTGGCTATTTCTACCTGGAGTTCTCTGCTTGGCAGCCACTCTGCTTCTTGCCAGGAGAAAGGGTCAGACAGAGGTGCCCCAATGAACTCCGACGTATCTCCCCTTTTTGTAGACCTGAACAGGAGTCTGGGTCAAAAGGGGTAAAGTAACAACTGGGACCTCAACAGCTCCTGGGCTGCCCAGAAGGACCCAGGAGTATCTCTTTTATTATCTTTGTGTCAGAAATTCTTTTTTCAATCACCTTGACTCGTGGCCAGTGACTGTTGGCAAAATCTTGTCTTTTGTCACTGAAAAGCAGACCTTCTTCAGGCCTTTGCGTTCTGACTCGCTGGATTCATGTGGACAGACCCAGAAAGCAGAGAGTAAGACCGGGGCCAGTGGAAGGCCTCCAACATGCTAGAGAGAAGCAAGAGCCCTCCCTAAACTGCTTGCAGCTCCATCCTGGTCGGTGGATACTTGGCACCACCTATTCTTATCATGGAAGGTTTTGAGTGAAGCCTGCCAACAGCAACAGAGTAAAAACAGTCGTAGAGACCACACCACAGTTCCTGTGTACTGTGGGCTGGGCCCTTCACCTCTCTAATCCTTGCTTCCTGGATCCAGAAAATAGAAGTGTTCCTCCAGGCCTGTGTGGAAAGACTGACGGGCGCAAGGAGGACCAGCTCAGGGCACCCGGTGCATGCACTACGTAAGTCATGGCTGCTTCTCTTCCTTGAATCCCAGATGCTTTCTGTGTAAAATGTAACCCAACAAGATGCTTGGACTGTCTCAAGGGCAAGGGTACTTAAAGGACCAAATGACACCAGGCATCAAAGAATACAAGCCAGGGTAACCCCTGCCTCTGGTACCTCTGTTCCTCCAGGTGGTGGCAGCTGGCTCTTCAGTGCATTCTGGGAACCCAGGAGAAACGGGTCCGAACATATGGTGTGTGAGACACAGCAAACACTCAACCTTCGAGAGTGGTCATGTGGGCTTTGAGGCTGATCCAGGGATCTTATAGCTAGTTTTGAGACCCCAGGGCAGTGGCTCTCACGGGTGGGTTACGATCCCTTGACAAACCTCTATCTCCAAAACTACTTACATTATGATTCATCACAGAGCAAAACTGTAGTTTTTAAGTAGTAACAAAAATAAATTTATGGTTGGGGGGGTCACCACAACACGAGGAACTGTATTAAGGGGTCACAGTGTTAGGAAGGTTGAGAACTACTGCCCTGTGGGCTCCCTCACAGTGGCTTTGCTCCCACTTTCCACCCGCCTTCCCCTTTAGAGTCTCTCCCTTCACGTTTGGGAGTACAGATACACAGCCCTTTAGAGCATGTGAGGCTGACAGCTCCCTGGAGATGCCATCACCCTGAGAGCTCCGGGCAGCAGTGTTGGATGGGGCCAACACTGTTCTTTCTGCTTTGCAATTCAGGGTTCCAGCTGTCACCTGTTAGAGCTCTGAGCAGCCCTGTGCACTGGACTCTAACTGGAGCATAGTCTTTGTGGTCAGCTAGGCCTGGTGGGAATGTTGAGTCTATCTTTCCTTGCTGAGAGAACCTGGGTAAGTCAGTCTACCTCTCTGAACCCAGGTCTGTTCCTTAAGACACAGTGATCACATTTTTTAAAAGCGTGTGTGTGTGTGTGTGTGTGTGTTTTAAGGACCTATAGAAATTAAGAGCAGAGCTTCCTGGCACCTAATGTGCACTAAAACAAGTTATCTCCACCAATGCACCGACAATGGCATTGAGACTCAGTGGGAAAGCCTCTGACGGAGCTCACACAAACTTGAACCTGGGTCCTCATTATCAGTTTCTCAGATCAGGGAATGAAAAGTCTAGACACTGCTCCCCCTCCCTTTCCTGTGTCTGACACATCTGCTCTGTGCCAAGCAAGAAGTTCCAGGAAGAAGATGCTGGCCCTGGAAAGACTGTCTCCTGATCAAGTTCTGGTGTTGCTGTGTTCTCATGCAGGGGTGTGTCTCACTTCTGCTTTAATCCCTCATTTGGAGAACCCACGGCCCAGTGAGTCACAGCTGGAGAGAAATGCGGCCTGCCCCAGCTCCTGTGACACCCAGAGCCTGCAGCTGAGGACCACTCAAGGCTGCTTGCTGCTGACGCTAGGTGACTAGCTCCCCCCGCCCCGAAGAGATGCCCAGCTACTACTTCCTGGGGAACTTGGCAGACCGGAGATGTTCAGAAATCTTTCAGGACAATTCTAGGATTCTGTAGTGAAAGTCAAAGTATGGGATGGCCAGGGCCTAGGGAGGTATCTGCTTCCAAATGGCTGTGTCCTCCTCAAACTTGTCACGACTATGCACCAATCCTGCTTAGAGATGCTTTTTGCTGACCTGGACCCCGGTTTGGGTTACTCTCTACCATGGTGAAGACTACCTGGCCTTCTCCATATTCACTCCTATTTCCAGTGATGGAGGGCCTGGGCCTGAACAACTCTCATTTTGAGCTCTTCTTGCCCAGAGAGCTCTGTAGGCAGTCAGCCAATGATGTCTGGGCATACAGAAGAGAGAGAAAGGCCCTTTTTCTGTCCCACCTTAGTGGTGTAGGCTGCAGGTGGCTTTGCACTGGACTGCAGGACCCTCCTTACCTCAAGTCTGAAGGTAGATTTGTGTTCTCTAGTGGTCTCCTGAAGCTTCCTGGTCACAGCCAAATACCTGAGGTCTCCGGTTCCCTCAACTTTGCAAAGGACTGGTCTGTGAGGAACACTCATTTTCCTTATATGCTCTCAGATCGGATCCTCAGTGTTTGCCTTGCAGTCAGACCCCTAGGACATCTCCAATCAAACCTGGTTGCCGATTTATTCCTATTCCAGCAGCCCATCTGACTGCACATTTTACCTCTCCTTGGTCTGTCTATCCCAGAAGATCTACTGGCAAACAGCCTTTGTGTATATTATGCCTGGGGTGATGAATAATTTCCACTATCAAGTAGACCAGATTTAGAATTGATATGGAAGTAAAATAAATCTTACAAAGGCAGAAGGAGGTGGCTGGAGAGATGGTTCAGAGGTTAAGAGCACTTGCTGCTCTTGCAGAAGATCAGGGTTGGATCCTGGAATCCATATTGGGCAGCACAAACCTTCCTGTATGTAACCCCAGTTCTGAGGGATCTGATGTAGATTTCTGACCTCTATAGGAACCTGCGTGCACGCGCGCGCGCGCACACACACACACCACTAAATAAATAAATCAAAGATGAAAATAAATCTTTTTGGGGGATTACTAGCCAGTTGGTTGTGATGCATGCTTTTAATCCCAGCACTTGGGAAGCATATGCAGGTGGTGTGAGTTCAAGGCCAGCCTGGTCTGCAAAGCAAGTTCCAGGACTGTTACACAGAGAAACCTTGCCTCAAACAAACAAACAACAAAAAAAGGATTACTATGAAAGACTTTCTCTAGAATGGCTTACCTGAGCTGGGAAGACCTACACTGAATATAGGCGACAACATATTGGACCGACTGAGAAGAAAGCTAGGTGAGCGAGCGCTAGCATCCATTCTTCTGTTTCCTGACTGGGGAACAATGCGCTCACCCACTCACTATCCATCCGTGGTACCAACCCTGCCAAGATGATCTGCACCCTCCAGTTCCGAGCCAAAACAAACCCTTTACGGATGGCTTGAATAAAAATAGTTCGTGTATTTGAATACTTGGTTTGCTGTCAGTGCCACTGTTGGGAGAGATTATGAACTCTTCAGCAGGCGGAAGCTTGCTGGAGGAAGGGCGTCAGCCGGAAGACTGAGAGAGTTTATTCTTTCTCTCTCTCTCTCTCTCCTGGTCACTCTCTGCTCTCTGCATGCAGATAAAGCTGTGAGCCCTCAGAATTCTGACCTGGTCATCTGCTGCCATGCCATTATGGACTCTCCTGACACTCACCAGAACCATAAATCAAATAAACTCTTTTTTTCTGTAAGTCACTTTTGGTTGTGATGCTTTAACACGTCAACACAAAGTAACTCATACAGAAATTTGTAACAGGAGTGGGGTTCTACCATTAGAAGGCAGCCCCAAGAGGCAGGGAAGCCCTGGGAGGCCATTGTTTATTATTTGCTTTTCCATTTTCGGGGAGTGACAGTTAAGAGATTGTCTTGAGGCTTAGAAGACACTTTGAACCACAAACAGGGTCAAAACAGTTTAAAGACGGGGGGAGGGGTGCTTTTAAAGTTATACTAAATGCATTTTGCATTATGATATGGTCACGAGACTGTGAGAGTCAGGGGGTGGAATGTGATGGTTTGAATGAAAAATGTCCCTCACAGGCTTACATATTTCAACACCTGGTCCCTGGTTGATGGCATCGCTTGGGAAGGTTATGGAACCTTCCGAAGGTGGAGTAAGGACACCACAGAGGGTTCTCTGGTTGGCGGCATTGCTTGGGAAGGTTATGGAACCTTCTGAAGGTGGAGGAAGGACACCACAGAGGGTGGCTCCGAGAGTGTATAGCCTGGCTCTACTTCTAGTTCTCCTTCCACTTCTTGCACTGGATAAAGATGTAATTTCTCAACTTCCTGTTCCATGTCTCTGCGGCCATCATGGGCGTTCCCTTTGGAACGACAAATCAACAGACCCTCGAATAAGTTGCTTTGAGTCATGGTCCTTTATGATAACAACAGAAAGTATGCAGCACCCCTGCCTTCCCGCCTCAACTTGCTTTTGTCAGACACTTTGCTACACCCATGAGAAAAGCGACTGGTGTGTGAGCAGCCAGAGAATGCCATAGCAGCTTCCGGCTTTGTTGAAGAGGAAGCTGGAACTGATAGGAACATTCAGCCCTACTTAACACTGTATTTCACACTATACACTCCCTTGACCCAAGGGAGTTTGCTCAAGGTCAAGGCTAGGAGGGGTGATTGGTTCCTAAGTCAGCCCTTCACTGTCACCCTGCTGTCCCTGTCCCCTGAGAGCCTCTAGTATTCTTCTGAACACAGCTGATGTGGTAGCTGACATGAGAGCATCCTCTATAGGCTCTGACATTTGAACATTTGGTCCCCAATGGGTGACACTGTCTAGAGAGGCTTAGGAGACAGTTGCTTGCCGGAGGAAGTATGCCATGGAGGCGGGCTCTGAGAGCGTAAGGCTTTGCCCTAATCCTAGTCTTTGCTTTGTGTTTGTGGTTCAAGACATGTGCCCCCAGTTTCTGGTCCAGTTGCCATGCCTGTCACCTGCTGCCTCTGCTCCACCACCATGAACTAAATCATCTAAATCAGTAATCCCAAATACACGCTCCTTCTATAAATTGTCTAGGTCACGGTGTTTTATCTTAGCAGCAGGAAAGTAATGAATCTACCTATGTGTGTCATCTTTACCACCAGATAAGGGAGTCAAAGACTGGGGCCAGTGCCAGGAAATAACATGACAGTTTCTGGGTTAAAACTGCTCAGAGGGGCCAGTGCCTCCCAGAAGGCCTCGCTAAAGACTTAATGACTCTGAAATGGCTGACCAGTGATAGCTCAAGAAAGGTTCTTTGGAGCAAATGGCTCTGCTGACATCTGACGCTTGGTATGGATGAGGGATGAAGGGCAAGACTGAGGGTCAACTCAGCATGTGGTACTGGCAATGGGACCAGTCAGGATGATGGAGAAATGAGTACCCTTTGAGTGTCTGAGCCAGGGGATATGATGTAGGTGGGCCTTCTGTCTATATGTTACTTTCACTGGTTAATAAAGAGACTGCCTTGGCCTTTTTGATAGGCCAGCCATTAGGTGGGTGGAGTAGACAGAACAGAAGGCTGAGAAGAAGGCAATGAGTCAGTCACCATGATTCTCCTCTCTCAGACAGATGCAGGTTAGGATCCTCCCAGTAAGCCACAGCCTCATGGTGATATACAGATTATTAGAAATGGGTTGAATCAATATGTGAAAGTTAGCCAATAAGGGGCTGGAGACAATGGGCCAGGCAGTGCTTAAAAGAATACAGTTTCTGTGTAATTATTTCGGGGGTAAGCTAGCCAGGATCCAGGTGGGAATGCAGCCCACCGTTCCTTTTACAGGGATATGGCCTAGTCGTGGAATATTGGGAAATACAGATTTGAAATGAAGGCAAAGGGAAGCCACAGCCAGTGTGAGAGAATGGTCAGGGCTGATGAAAGACCTGGATAAATCCAGACTCCTCTAGCAGAAAGAATAGAGTCAAAAATCTAGCAGGAAAAATAGAGCCAAGAATCTAGCAGGGAGAGAAGAACCAAAAATCTAGGTTAGCCAGTTCAGTGACTCTGTTACAGGAACTAGCTGACCATAAAGTTAGAATATAATCTTAAGAATAATCTTGAGAGACGGGGAGTTACCCCCTTGTGATGATCACTGGTATTTTCGGAATTTTCCAATGATGTCCTCCTTACCCTCTTTGGGTTGTGGTTTCTTCCCCTAAATACCCCCTCTCTCCCAGCTACTTGGGGTTGAACTCCTCTACCCCTGCATGGGAAATGAGTTTCGGCCCCAGTGCACTGGTTCCTGTCAATAAACCTCATATGATTGCAGCAATGATGATCTCTTGTGAGTTCCTGGGTATCCTGAGACTTGAGTGAGAGTCTCCCCACTCTTGGGGGGGGGGTCTTTCACTATGACATACACTATATATGACTGGAGTCTAGACACTCCAACGGAGGCTAGAGAGCAGTTTAATCTCATCTCAGAGACCAAGGAAGCTTGTCTCCTTTGGGGCCTCAGGTTCCCTGTTCCTTCCTGCACACTCTCTCATTCATCTCTCCATAACCAAGAGGTGCTGGCAGATGGGAGAACCCTTGGCTACACCTGCAAGTCTTTCCTGACTCTCCCTTGCTGGTTTCCTGGCTGGGAGGGTGGGCAGCAAAGACGCCATTCAAACACGGATAACACTTCAGGACACAGTTTTTAGACTGATTAACCAGGATTAGAGTCACATGGGGAGCGGTCAGGTGATGTTTTTACACTCTCAGCGGCACAAAAGGAACTTAAGTCCACAAATCTTCTTATGCGGGGGCAAGGGCGCTCCACCCGGAGTCTGACCATGTGCAAAGAGCACGAGTGGGAACTTGAGGGATCCTGCTGTCTGGGTACCCAGACACACAGGTCCTTCTAGGGCATCCCTGATTTGGACGGAGCGGCAACCAGAGCACAGGAAAGGCTGCTTAGGAATCCCCACCTCCTCCCAGTGGCTCCGGAGCTGTCGGCTGCTTCTAATCATGTGAGTGAGAAGCGGCAGCCAGAATGCTGGGAGCTTAGCTTCAGAAAGCTGCCATGTGACTCGAAGAGGGTCCTTTGGGCACACTCCCTTCGTTTCCACAGGAAAACTGTACCTCTTGGCATTGGAAGATTCTGGGAGAGGCTGGGACTCCCTCTAGTTGGCCTGGGATGGTGTAGAGCCCAGCACTCACCAGCAGCTCCCTGTGAGAGTCACCTAGACATGGAGGGTTCAGGCACTCCCCCAAGTGCAGGGGGTCTTCGAAGAAGCTGCCTAAGCCTCTGAGGTGAACAAAAGTTCATCAGAAAGAGCTACCCTTTCATGTGACAGCTTACCACACTCAAGCTGCCTGTTGGCATCCCCCCCAAACTCAGAGAATGAGGGGCAATGCCCTAGGCAGGGATTGCTAAGCAATCCTCTTGGAGTACTGGGGTACCAGGCTGGAGTAGACCAGCTAGGGACCAGTGGATAGCCCTCCTGAGCTCTGGGGTGGAGCCAGGAAATAGAGGGTGGCCTGCCAGGCAGTGTGAGCAGGCAGTTCTAGCAGGCAGGGAACAGGGATGACTCGTGGATCACGGAATGTGCTTCCTAACCCTAGGGTAGCCCTGGAGACAGGGGCACCACAGCCACAAGGGAAGAGCTACTGGTAGTGTTTCCCCATGTGTACCTGTGTTAGAGAAGCCTGAACACAGCCATGCAGCCCTGTGCCGGAGATGACCGCCCAGGGACCTGTTTCCAGTATGTAGTCTGATCTCTTGGGTGGCTCTGCAAACTGCAGCCTTGCAGCTCAGCGCTAATTTTTCTTGGTATACTGGCGACATGGAGATGGGAAGAGCAGAGACTATAAGTCATTGTCACACTATAAGTGACAAGCCCCCCAGTCAAAACCAGACATGACTCCTGGACCATGCTGCCCATGCCTGTGATGGATACCACGTGCTGAGGGCCAGAGACACGCTGATAGCACCATGCTACCTGATGGATTCCCGGGTGCAGTGTGCGGCCACAGAGGCGCCTCCTCATCAATCATTACATGATCACAGTGCTTCGGGTTTCATGGGGAGAACTCATTAAGAGATCAGGCCCTAGGTCGGCTGCAAGACCACAGCCTGCCGCCTTTCCCCATGCCTGAGACAATGTAACACCGAGGAAAATGCAGACCTTGCCCGCCCCTTCTCCAGACCTGAGCACTTCTGTGCCTGGAACAGAACACCAGCAGCTTTATTCTGCATCGTCCAATCAGCCTGTCAATGTGCCCACTTTACATAGGAAAATGAAGCCCAGAAAGGTGAAGTCCCTTGCTCCAGTGTGGAATGTTTTCTAAGAGTTAAGCTAAAAGGCCGCCTAAGCAGCGTGACTGCAAAGTCCAAGTTCTTCCTGCTGGGTTTTGCCTCTCAGATCTTGTGCCAGGTTCCTTTTAGGGGCACAGCAGCCTCCTGCCCCGGAGATTCCACATGGGAAAGTGAGGGTCATCCCACCCAGTCCTGCACCTCCCAAGGCAACCACAGATGCTACACCCTCCGTCTAATTGAGGAAGCATGTATGAGGGAGAGGTGCCCTGAGCCAGTACCAGTGCTGGCTGGTGGCACAGTGGGAGCTGGCCAAGCCAGCTGCAGGTGGGTATTCAGTACAGACATTGTCACCCACCCCACCCTGTGACCTGTTCTGAGTATGGGGGAGGGGTGAGAGGACTGGACTGCCCATCTCCTGCTGCCTATCAAAGGACCTCTGTGTCGGGAGCACAGTTTTACAAGCATCGCATTCTGGTCCGTTTGCCTTTAAAATATACAGGTGTCCTTTTATCTCCTCCCAGCACGGTGTGTGTGTGTGTGTGTGTGTGTGTGTGTGTGTGTGTGTGTGTGTGTGTGTGTGAGAGAGAGAGAGAGAGAGAGAGAGAGAGAGAGAGGCCGCTCTGGAAAAGTCTGGCAGCTCCCTGTGGCTCTCAGAGAAATGCCAGAGTTGGAGGGTAGGAGGGCATGGATGTTCCAGGTGTGGGGAAACACACATAGCTTGGGGCTGGAAACCTCAGCCTGAACCCTGCCCTCAGATTTGGCCAGTCAGTGCCCTCTGCAAGGCCTCTTCCACACATGGCTCATCTAGACAATTTGAGGTACAAACCTTTCCCCTGAGAACAGTACCATGGGCACAGGAGCACAGTTACGTGAGAGAGGTGCGCCGTGTGCCTGTGTAAAAACGAGGCACAGATCTAAACTAAGCTAAAAGCCCTAAACATTTCCCTTTGCTCCATTGCATTGACCCTTGTCACCTTGCCTCTCTCAATCCATCCTTCCCTTTGTCAGGGGATAAACGGGCGGGTGGAAAAATAGGACTTGGAAAATTTCAAGCGGAGACAAGGAAGGAAGGGTGTGTGAGCGTGTCTACATGTATACTCTGGAGTTCGGATTCTCAGCGAAGAGGATGAATAATCAAGCCCTGAAAGGGTGAACTGTGCCAGTGAACTGGCTTCCCTTGTGAGTGTAGAGAGTGACGGTTCACAAGGTCCATGGTCTGTTCTTGCATAGCTCTCCCACTGGGCAGCAGGACCTTCTTCCTAATCCGGAAGTCTCATGTCCTCTGCCAGGATCTGGAATCATCTACAGCCTGACTTGTGAATTCCCAAACATAAGACAGAATCTAGCCCCAGGCTCCTGTTTTCTTTGTTTCCTGAGCTGTTCTCTGCCCCCAAAGCTCATGACCCCTCAGTACCTGTAATTCAATCCCAACACACATCAGGTCTACAAGATCCTACCTGATCAATCTGAGCTACAATAATGACTATCCTGGCAAGACACATCAGCATAAATGTGGCATCATGTCTACAGGAGTAACCAATCATTTCTGAATGAATTTAGGGCCCATTCCACAGATCAGAACTCAGACCTAGTCAAGACTCCATGGCTGGTGAAGCCATAGGCTCTAGGAGAGAATTTATTACTATTATATTGCCGAACAGACATAATATCAAAACGACTTTCTAAATACTTGTTTTCTATTCAGAGGTTGGCATATCACTTAGCCTCCATTAGAGAAGCTTCTTTTTGCACTGGATGGTGATTAGTACAGAGACACTCACAACTGGTCAAGCGTGGAGAATAAGCCATGGTGGAGTGATCATCTACATCACACATTTATATGCAACATCTGTGCCAATACTCTTCCCTTCGAAGGCTGAGGGTTGCAAAAGAGAGGATGGGAAAACTATGAGAGATAGCGGTCACGGGAAACACAGTATTTTCTGGGCATGACAAGGCCCCAGAATGCTTGAATTCATACCAGCTGTGGTTGCCTGAACAGAACCAAGCAGAAGGCGCGCATGTGCGAGAGAGAGAGAGAGAGAGAGAGAGAGAGAGAGAGAGAGAGAGAGAGAGAGAGAGAGAGATATGAGAGGGTGCACCCATGAAGCTCCACCTATGGCTGCTGGGGGAGGGAGAGCCAATTTTCTTCAGGGAGGCGACCACGCTTTAGTGAATGGCCTTATACCCATCCACATAAGGGCAACACTGAGGAACATTGCTAAAATTTTAAAAATGCAAAACGCAGACATGGAATTGAGGAGGGACATGGTGGGGGGGGTCTGGGAAGAGTTAGAGGGGAGTGGGGTAGATAGGATCAAAATATAGTATACACACACACTGAATTCTCAGAGAATAAAATGTTTAAAAATTTAAAGGTTATTTTAACATACCATGAATTCCCACGAAGACATTAATGCCATCATTAGCAAGTATTTGCTGTAGCCCCTACCATGTCTCTGCAGTGCTATGTGTTGCGATTACGGGAGTATAAAAGAAAGGCTCTCCCTGGGAAAAGGCTTTGTTTTTTAGCCATCAGGAAGAAGACAAGCAGTGACTAAGAAACATAAAAAAATAAATCCCACCCAAGCCGGCTCTCTTTCTGTCTAGCTCTTCCCCTTTCTGGGCCTTTCCAGCTCTCCAGAGTCATAGCAACTCCTCCGAGCTAACAAGCCTAGGGACTTGCACAGTCTCTCTGCCCTGCCCAGGGGCTCTTCCCTAACAGGTTGCTCCTCCATTCAAATCAAGATGTTGATTCTTGGACAAACTGTCTATCACCTTTGCGTTCTAGATCACATAGCAACTAGCAAACATCATGGTTTGCTATGCAAAGCAGAAAGGGTGGGCCTGAAGTGAAGCCTCTTCCAACTTCCTCATTTCTGCTGCTGGCTTCCCCAGCTCTGACTTTCTTTGTTCCCACTGTGTTTCCCCAGAAGAGTGACGAGGAATGCCTTTAACAACCACCTGGACAGCTGGCACCACCTGCATTTTACAAGTGAGGAAACTGAGGCTGTGATACTTTTATTGATGTTTAATTACTCAACCTCTACCTAGTAATTGGGTTTTCCAAGGCTGCCATAGTTGAAAGAGTTCCTTCCCATCTCTTGGGTTCTCAGGAGTTGTCCGGACACTCCTACAAGGCCAGGATGGAAGGCGCTGCACCTCTGTTGCAAAATGGTGCTACCCTCCACTTGCAGTTCCTGCTTCACACTGCAACCCACTGCATGTGTAAGCCTTGGTCCGGGCCTTTATTTGCCTCTTAGAACTTAGGAAAGTGAGACTGGAGCCCTATGCCCTCTGAAGCCTCAAGGAAGCAGAGATCAGGTAGCACATTTGCTCATGAGTGATATAAAAATTAAGTCCTAGATGATGAACCACTATTATTCTTCTACCCACATGTCCAAATATTTTTATTAATAAAATCACTCCGGGTGACATCTTGGTGACAGAGCAGATCTCTATCCCTGGCCCCTCCCAGCTGGAGCACCCCAGGTTTCAGCATCGCCTTCCCTGGAGGTTTGGGGTCTCTGCCTCTACAGGGTCTTTGGGATGCTTCAGTTACTGGATAGAAGGAACCAGACACAAAATCGACCTGACTGAAAAAGACAAAATTACCAGTATCAGCAGGACCATGGTAAACTAATGGATTTCGGGCACATACTGGGGAAGGAAACACATTGGTGCGGGAGAATTGTCTGTATTCTGTCAATCATGTATTTTAATAAAACGCTGATTGGCCAGGCAGGAAGTATAGGTAGGTCAACCAGACAGGAAGTAGAGGTGGGGCGATGAGAACAGGAATATTCTGGGAAGCAGGAAGCTCCCTCTCCATTCCTGCCCAGACCACTGAAGAAGCAACATGTGAGCTGACAGCTGGAAAAGGTACCAAGCCATATGGCTAACACAGATGAGAATAATGGGTTAGTATAAGCTATAAGAGCTAATAAGTAGCCAGAGCTAAGGGCCAAACAGTTTTATAACTTAATGTAGACTCTGTGATTTTCTTTGGGACTTGCCGGTTGTGGGGTACTGGGCGGGACAGAAACTCCAACAAGCCGGCCGTCATGTTACAGCACATGACAGTGAGGGGGGAAATTTCTAACCATTTACATTTTGGAGACTACAAGAATGAATTAGCCGACCCAGTGGGTAAAGTCTGTTAGGATGAAGGTTCCCCACAAAGAGCTTCCTGTTAGAGACACCTTTGTCCTGGCCCCATTCAACTGATAAACTTTTCTCGTCCCCTGACACAGTCCAAGACAACAGGCACTTGGGAATGACAGGCAAAGGAAAGCAAAGTGGAGCAGTGGCTGTGATGGTGGCAGGCGGGGGAGGAAACACCCAGAGGTCAAGGTGGGAGGGGTCAATGGGGCACCAAATGCACTCCCTGCTTCTGGGACTTAGCACCTACTGCTGTCTACACTGCAGTTTTCTTACTCCCGGGTCTGTCAGGAGAGCATACTCATGTCTGAGCCTGTGCTGGAGTCCTGTACAGGGTCCTTGACCTTCATGAGGATCTGTTTCATAGCAGGCGTGTGGGTCGGGCTACTCTGATGATGCTCAATGGAGCAGGCTCCCTGGCAGAGCCACAGCCTGCTCCTTAGAGGGTGCAGCAGGGCTGCGCTGCATCCCACAAGGCTGGAGTTTTGGTCGCATCCATTATGAGATATTTACAGGCACCCCAAGCCTAGATCCAGGCAGAATGGCTTTCTGATTGTTCTTTTTCCACCTGAATGAAATTCAGTTCGTGGAAGGTTTAATAAGTCCTTCTGGGCCCCTGAGAAAGAACTGCTCAACTGCTCCCACGGATGAGTTTCAACCTCTGCATCCCCAGGCCCTGGAGGGTCTAGGGTCCAAAGCTCCAGCCTGGAAGCCCTAGGCAGTGCTAGGGTTTGCTGTTCCCAGGTATTCTGTGCTGAGAGCCAGAAGCCTGACACAAAAAGTGATTGTTACCAGGGGCCTTGTCCCCCTGCTCACTGCTGCCCACCTGGGAGACAAGCTCTGTCCATTTCTGGGTTAGAGAAACACTCCCCATGCCACCCCTTCCCGGCTTCAGCATCTGAGGTTCGCAGAGAGGACACAACCGGCATAGGGATGTCCAACAGTCTGTGGAGATACTGAGCCCAGGACTTGGGGTCCTCAACTTTCTGAGTACAATCCTTACAGTATGAGCAGCTGTGGGAACTGGACAGCGGGAGCCCGGCAGGTGACAATGCCCTGCATGTCGGAGAAGCAGACTGGATAGAGGCCACGCCTCTGTACCCCTCTAGCTCCAGTCTCTGCCTGCTGGGCCTCCCTCCCTGAGGCCAGCACCACACAGCAGCCCATTCTTGCTTTCTGAATGGAGCCTCCTGCGCCACGTGACATTACGGCCTTGACACAGGGAGGCTCAGAGGGTTCACGGTCCTATCTCTGAAATGCATTCTGAGCAGAAATGCAAAGCAACAAAATGAAACACTTTCACTGAGGACAGTGGACTAAGGATGAGCAAACGGCTTCCTGTCAGAGACACCTTTGTCCCATTCCATTGTCTGGCTTTTCTTGTTCCCTCCCAGTCCTACAGACACGTGGAGAAGACACAGAGGAAAATAGAGAGGAGTGGCGGCTGTGTGGGTGAGAAGGTGGGGGGTACCGAACACACAGAGAATCAAGGTGGAACTGGGCAATGGGTAACGGGGTACCAAGTAGAATCCCCGACTCGGGGTCGTTGCACACACTGCTGTCTACCGAGCAGTCTTTTGGACCCCAGAGTCTTGTCCTTTCATTGCATCTACTTTGCTTGCTATTTTGTGTCTGTGCAGGTGCACATGTGTGTGCAGATGCATGAGTGTGCATAGGTGTGCGTGTGATGTCCCTTTTGTTAGGAGCCATCCACCTTGGGTTTTGAGAGAGGGATCTGGGCTCACCAATTGGGCTATGCTGACTGGCCAGCGAACTCCAGGAATCTGCCCATCTTCGTGTCCCTGGTGCTAAGGTAGCAAGTGTTACTGTACCCAGACCTTCACACCCGCGAGGCAGGACTTTATTAAACTGACTCATCACTGCCTCCAGGACTGCCCAAAGGCTCTCCTGCTCACCTTAAAGTCACCTTGCTGCCACTCCCCCTGGCTCTGTAGCATTTCCCCTGCCTTAACCAGGAGATGACTCTGCACTGGGGCTCAAGTTACTTGTTTTTCTGTGTGTCCCCTGCTGACCTGGGAGATTGGAGCTCACTAGTCTGCCTTGCCCAGGGGCCCCCAGTTGAGAACAGTGACTTAGGGCACCGGGAACACTCAGGGCCTAGAGCCAGGTTCTTTCTGCCTGGGCCTCACAAGGGGTGGGAGATGCTGAGACCTCATGGGGGGGAAACGGGGGTGGGGGGAGAGGAAGATCAGCAGCCACCTGGAGCAAGCAGCTTAGGACCCTGAGGCCTTAAGTCTGAAGCTTTTCTTTTCTGGTTGACCCCCGCTAAGCAAATTATCGGTTCCAGGGAGGGAGGGACTTCCTGTGGTTTTGCAAAACCAATTCACCAAAAATAACCAGGTGGTGTAACTGTCCAACCACCCAAGGCTGTGTCACTCGAGGGTGAGATGTGTCTGTGGGCACCTCTGTGGCTGAGGCAGGATGTAAGACAGTCATGAGGAGGCGCCTGGCCGGCCCCTCTGCTGCTCAGCCTTCGGCTTCCTAGAGATCTCCTGAGGGAGGTGGGTACACTTCTGCCAGTCACCCGGGACTTGGGTTGTTCCTCAGAACAACCACGGGCCAGCCCACTTCTTAGTTCGAGGCCCCATAGCTCTTCCCAGTAAGCCATAGTTCTGCGTGAGGTCACCAAATCACGAAAGCCACAGCTCAGCCTTTGGTGGAGACAATCAGTCTGACACCATCCCAGAGACCGCGGAGCAGTTTCTAGAGTCAAGGAAAACAGAGTTGTTCTTACCTGCTGTGCCACGTCAGTGGAGTCCCTTGACCTCTCTGAGTCTCAGTGTCTTCATCTGAAAAACAGAAACAATGGCTCAGCTTCACCAGCAGGAGGGCCAGTGCCTGTAGGACCAAGGAGAGGGTTCCTGCAGCTTGTCCAGCTCAGCCTTACACAGCAAATGCGAACTCTGAAAGTGGAGTGATGGCCTCGTTAACTGTTCAGTGCCAGGGAAGAATACGCAAGTATCTAAAACAGCACAGGGCAGAGCGACAGAGCCATGTGTCTCTACTTCCTGTTCAGAAGGGAAAGAGCAAGGCTCTGGAGACTAGACCTCTCAGCTCACTTTCAGTTCCCAAATGTTAAATGTGGATCACCTGGCCCAGAGTCTGAACTACAGGGGGTGCTGGCAGGTCCAGCTCCTCCCACTCCTGGGGGATGGATAGGACTGGAAGCAGACATGGAAGCAGGACTGGCCCTTTCCTGTGGGACCACAAATAGGGGCTGAGCCCAACACACACCCCAACCTCAGGGCAGTGGCCGCCTCATAGGGAGGGGGCAGCAGGCAAGATGTCAGCTGCACTTTGGGGGACTGGGGACCATGAGGACAGAGTCTGAGCTCAGATCCCAGGTCAGAGGCCATGACTTTTCTGACTCAGGATCCTGCTGAGTGTTGCTGTAAGGGTCTCAGAAATGGGGTCCAGAGTTAGGCTGTTCTTTGGGGTAAGAGATTGATTGGGCAAGTTCTTAGCACGACAGAAACACAGCACAGGATGGGGGAGGGGTTTTTACAGGTTTCAGAGGTGGGGGAGGGAGTCCCCTGCCTGGTAGTTGATAAGTAACCCCTTATCCGTGCCTGCTTGCAGGTTATCTCTGATTCCCAGGGAACACAGGGAGGCAGAAGTTCTGCCCTAGAGTTAATGTGTGTCCATCATGTGGGAGATGTGACATGCAGGCCCTCTGCTTAGGGTCTCAGGAGTCTTCCTGTAAGGAGGACAGACTCAGACTCTCAGACAGACTGTCCGGGTGCCTGTTATTTCCCCCATAGCAATGGGAATTGCAGAACAGTTGAGTGTGGAAGCTGCTGCAGGGGAACATGGCTTGAAAGGCACCTGACCTAAACTTAACAGTCACAGGTCACACGGGGGCAGGAGGCAGAAAGAAATTCTGACTCCAGAACATTCTTTTGCAGGAAGGAAGCAGACAATCAGGTAGTTTGTAGAGAGAAGTTGAATCTGAGAAGGAGGGGGGCTGATGGTTGGTTGAGCTTGTGTCCTAAGTTCTGAGATGGGCAGGACAGCACCAAACATCAAGTGTGCTGAGCTGAACAATTGCTCCTGCCTAGGACTGAAAGCTCTCCTGCCAGGCCCGACCCTTCTCTTGTGCCAGAATGCTCCCTCCATGGCTCTGAACCTGGGTTAGCTGAGGGCTGCTACCAACAGTGGATGATCCAGAGCGTGCGATGTTCATGCCACATGTGTACTTACAGGCACGGACTATGGGAGTAGATGCCCAGGGCTGTCACTCAGTGGCTTCACACCCCCCTGTCACGGAATGTGGCTGCCCCTCACTTTCCCCATTTATAAAGAATGACAATAATAATTCTTTCCTATGGTTGCTGGAAAGATTCAGAGGCCAAAATAAAGACAGTACTTCAGATGTGTATTGTAAGTGCTCGCTAACGGCTGGGACACCACCCTTACCCCCATCGTTGTCATGACCATGACCAGTACCACTACTGCTATCATCACAAACATTACTACTGTAATGTACAAATAGTTATTCCCTGCCTCCTCCTCCTAACTACCATCACTATTACATCATCAAAATATCACCATCACCATCAAAAATATCACCACTATCATTATAATCATCACCATTACAAACATGGCCATCACCTCATCACTATCATCAGACACACCACCACCGCGATCATGATCACACAGAACACCAGAATATCATGATCAGCATCTATCTCGGTTTCTTTTCTGATGCTACGATAAAATACCCTGACTAAAGAAACTTAAGGAATAAAACATTTATTGGGATCACGATTCCTGATCACAGTCCATAACCGAGAGGAAGCCAAGGCAGCAGAAAACTGAAGGGGCTGGTCACATTGCAACCAGCCGAGAACGGAAAACAAGAGGTTAATGGGTGTATGCCTGCAGTCAGCATGCCTCCTCCAGTCTTAAAAAGTTCAGGATTCCTGTCAAGTCCAAAAGACACTCCTTCCCCCAGCTTCTCATTCCTACATGCTTTGTCATTTTGGCTAGGTGCTTGCGCGCACTCTCGCACTCTCTCCTCTCTCCTTCCCTCCCTCCCTCCCTCCTTCCCTCCCTCCCTCCCTCTCTCCCTCCCTCCCTCCCCCCCCCCCTCTCTCTCTCTCAGCTTCTCAGCTTTCTCTCTTTTTTTTTGTCTTCCTCACTCTTGCCCCTCTTTCTTGGTCATCTCTTCCCCTCCTCTTCCCCCACCCTTCATGGTCCATTCTCCTATTCAGTCTACTATTTTCTCTCCCTATCTATTCTGGACTCCTCCAGATGCCTCTGGCTCTTTACCCCCTCAGATCTACAACAAAAACCTTCTCCCCAACCATATCTTAGAGTGGTCATGACCTCATTTTATACATCTGGTGCCCAAAGGAAAAGGAGGGCATGACAGATTCTAGGTATGGTTGAGGAGAAGGTTTTCATTGTAGCTATAAGGGAGGGTAAGACCAGAGGTATCTGAAAGACTCCAGACTGAGTGAGTATGGCCAGCAGAATAGACTTGACCTTGAGAGAGGAGAGAGAGAGAGAGAGAGAGAGAGACTAAGAGGGCACAGAGAACAAAGAGAGTGCACAGCCAAAATGTCTGAGCTAGTAGGGAAAGAGAAACTGGAGAAAGGGAGGTGAAACACAGGGGCTGAAGAAGTTTAGGGTAAGGGGTAGGGTGAGAAGTTCTGAGAACAGCCAGGACTCTATAGCAGGTACTTTGAGGCTGGCAGAGACTGCAGTCAGAGTTTGCTTTAATAAGTTAATAGGCACCTCAGCTAGTCATTTGTCCCTGGTTTCTTTGAAACCTAACAGTGCGGGAACACCCACTTTGTACAATTTCCTTCCTAGGGAATGCTGCCACTCACAGGGAGCCGATTTCTACTTTGATTAATATAATCAAGATAATCCCCTACAGACATGCCCTCAGAGCAACCTAATCTACACTTCCTTATCAGGTGATTCTAGACGATACCAAGTTGATGAAACTAACCCTCATCACCACCACTGTCATCACCATCATCACCCTAACCACTGTCACCACCACCACCATGATCACCCGCCTGAGGCCAGATGTTCACATTTCCTTGGACCTGCTTCCCAGATAAGGAAGTTGAGGCTGAGACTTCCTCAATCAGAATCAGTTATCATTACAATAGTTAAAAACAGTGAGCTCAGGGAGGGCGAGGAGGTCAAGAACATGGTGCTTTCCCAACACTGCTGAGCCGCTTGTGTTAAAGAGCCTCAAGTACAAGACAATGCATGTGAAGCATCAGAAACTATTGAAAGACCTGGATAAATCCAGACCCCCTTTAGCAGGAAAACTAGAGCCAAAAATCTAGGTTCAGTGACTCTGTTAGACCCTCGGCAGAAAGGAAGGGTTGTGAGGAAGTGGAGAAAGGGGGCCACCTGCAAGTCCAGAGGAGCCCTCACCAGAACCAACGCTAAAACTTTGATCTTGGATTTCCAGTCTTCAGAACATGAAGTATTACGTTTTTGTCCTATGAGCCCTCCCTCTGCTGATGGTATTTTGCCATGGCTGCCCCGGACAAAGGAATGCAGAGCTCTAGCCATGATCCCACCTTACAGATGAGGAGGCTGAGGTACAAGGTTAGTAAGTAGATTATGATGCTGGTAGTCACACAACAGCCAAGAGACACAGGTGAGACTTAGGCATCCAGCTACACAGTCAATTGGCAGGCAGACAAAGTTACTGTGCAAATATTTATATTCCCGGCTTCCTACCCCACCCCTTTATGATAAGGGGGACAACATGCTCCCAACTCACCAACATCAGGTGGTCATGTCACTTGCTCTGGCAACGACGCATGCCATCTCTGGTAGACGGCTCCAATGTGCCTGTGTGGTCCCTTCAGGTATCACAGAAGCTAGTCAGCATTTAGAGACTGCCCTCAGCCAAAGCAAGGCTGAGAAAATGCAGCTAACAGCTCATTCACCTCTTACATGAGCACAATTCCCTACTAGTAGAGGGTATTGCTAAGTAGAGGGTATTGTTCTTTACTCAGCTAAGCTTACAGATCCAGAGTCCCTTCTGCAATGACTACTTTCTACCACCAAGCATTTGATTTATAAGGATGGAGGAGGGGGTCAGGAAACCTGCTTCTATCCACCCACTGTGACATTAAGCACCTCAATGGCCATGAATAATGCCACTTCACGTCTCTGATTCTTGGTGTTCATGTGCAAAAGAAGGGTGGTGTCAGTCATTACTTCAGGTTCACAGAAAAGAGTGGACACGGAATTACCCTTCAGAACTTTACTAGAAGAGAGAGAACCTTGTGACCATGGGCCACCGTGACTGGGCCTTGAAGTGCGAGAGAAAGAGAGAGCGCAGCCATGTATAACATGATGGAGGTGCTGGAGGAAAGAGCCTTGAATGCCCAAGAACAAAGCAGGGTGTATACTCTGTAAATTAAGAGAGCTGCTGCAGGGTGTGGCCTGATTTCTAGGAGAGGGTGGGAGAGAGGCAGTGGAGGGTCTGTGATGTCATGGATAGGTACACGCATGCTCTTAGGCTATTGCAAGAACAGTGCGGAGTTCTCAACACTGTGCCTGACAAAGGAGAGCTAGGGATGGACAGACCAGGATGACACCTGATGCACGAGGGTTGAAAACAGGCACCGAGGAACTGGCTCTAAATCGCTGCTGTTTTCACATGTGCTTACAGCAGCTACTCGCGGGCCCATGGGATGAGAGGTTCACATTGTACTCAGATAGTGAGGGCAGCTGGGAAGGGAAGGTTGACATCCTTAGGCACACACAGGCACAGAAGGGACAGAGCCTAGGAAGGCACGTGCTGAATACAAGTGATTCCCTTGCCCCTCCCCCATCTGTTTCTTAAAGGAGAAATTGAGACTGGGGAATGTTCTCCCCAAGGTTATACAGTGGGCTAGCCTAAGAATGTGGATTAGAACGAGCCAAGCGCCATCCTGCTGCCTTCTGCTCACACAGGGGAGGCAAGGGCTCTCAGCCCCATGCTGCCTTCAGGCCAATGTCAAGAGCCCCCACCCTCATGAGTGGGCTGCCAGAACTTCACACTGTGCATGCACCCAGTTCTGAGTTACTTCCAAACTCCTATGCCTGGAAAAGAGTGGTCACACTTGGCATCTCTACAACAATCCACAGGACCCAAGGGACCTTGAGTAGCTGGATCCCAACCAAAGAAATGAACACCTGAAACCTGCCTGTTTGGTAAAGTAACCCCATGGGTCACTGGATTCATTTGCAACCTGAGGAAAGCCCTGGACCGGCTCTTGATCAACAAGCCCTGCCTGCTGCTACTTACTGCTCAAATTTCTTGTCAAATAGGAGTTGCTTCACCTGAGAAATCTTCCTTTCCAACCCACCAACCCAGGAAATTGGCCCCCTTGCTTCAATATTGAGCCATCCCTGTGCTGTGCTGATCAGAGTACAGACCAGCCCCGGCTGGGAACACACACCTGCTCTGCAGCTCCTTCTGCCTGGCCCTGTTCCTAGTTAACCCACATGCACTGACCCCTTGCCTCAGGCTCCACTGGGAGGAACCATGAAACACAGTGTGAGGCTGATCTGAGCTGTGAGCATCAGAAAGACCCTTCCGAGTTCAGAGAGATTTTCCTAGAGCAAGATTCTCAGCCCAAATCTGGTCCAGTCCTCTAGCTTCATAAGCTGCACGAGCATCCAGTGGTCACTTGGCAAAGAATGACCAGGTCCCCAGTACATGCCAGGCCCCCTTTCTGATCCTGGTAATGGTTCCATGAACAAGATGAAGTCTCTTCTTCTCTCAATGCTTGTGAGTCTAAACAGTGAACAGGTGTGTAAAAAAGCCCCGAGTCTCTATGGCAAGAAGAATGGGAAACGGGAAATGCGGGCACCCTGCTGTGATGCATGGTACTAAGTCCTTGTCTCTGGTCCAGATGCTAGGATCTTTGCAGCATCTGCCAGCGTGCTGATCCACTGATCCGTTAGCCGGCGAGACAGTCTCTTCCAGTGCTACAAAGCTTCATGCAGCTAATTAAAATTCAACCTTAGAATTAAAACAGCTCCTTGGTTGCACTAATCAATGAACCAATTAGCACTACTAATTCAATAAAGTAATTTGATCAAAATTAAATATAAAGAGTCCCTCGGTGGCAGTCAATTTCGGGTGCTTATTAGCCTGGTGGCTAGTGACTACTGCCACAGCCCATGCTGCTACACAACTCACTATCACAGGCAAACCTGGGAGGTCCTCGTAGATTTCGGGGTGAATGCATTGGGTGAAATCTCGGTCCTATAGTTCCCTGGCTGTGTGGCCTTTTTTGGATGATGAACTCTGAGTTGTCTCTTCACCTTTAAGAATGGAACAGAACTGACACCTTGAGCTCTGATGAAGACTTTCTGAGTCAGTGTGGGGGTTCTGAGGGAGGGGACTAGGTCCGGGCCCCAGAAGAACATCCTGCTGAGTTCCAGAGTGAGACATTCAGAAAGCACAGAGAGCGGAGACCAGGAAGACCGAGGGTCAGAAAACCTCCAAGGGGAAGGAACTTGCAGTGCATTGTGGGGTTGGCATCAAGCTGAGAAGAAGCAACATCCCTGTAGATTGGCAAAGGAAGGGGTCCCTTGCCAGGTCCAGGGACATTCGCCCATTAAACTACCCAAGGACGAAGTCTCTTCGTACACTCATTTTCATACCTCTTCTTTGGTTTTCTTTGTCCTTGGGAACCTGGACACTCTGGAGTAGCCAGGCCAAGCCCTTCTTCTATGTTAGCTATTGCTCCAAGATGAAGGAAATCCTAGGAAGAACTTATCAGTGGCCTCTTGGAGACCAGCTCTATCCAAGGGCTTCTCTGGGCTCCAGGTGAGAATCCATGCTGGACCTGAACCAGGAAGCAGCTCATTATATGCCTTAATCTTGTATCAGCAAAAGGTTGGCCACAGAGGTGCATCTACAGGACCCGAGACAGAGCCTGGGAGACGGAGCTGAGCTGTGAAGAGACCCACTGTTCTCAGCAGACAAGACTACTTGAACTTGCCGAGTACACGGCATGGGTAAAGTGTGTAGAGCCCCAGTGGTGGCCTCTTTTAGCAGGCACTTAGAGGCTTCTTCTGCTAAAACGCTCTGACTCTGCATCTGGGCTCACATCAGGGGAAAGCCAAGCGCACCTGCCTATATTTTCCAATGACCTCTTTTGCTTTGAGTCAGCCTATGACTGCTGATGCTCAGGATGTTAATTATTCAAGGAGTATCCATCTAGAAACCAACGACCTCTAAACTCTCTTTCTCATTCCCCTTTAAGAACACAGGTACTTGGGTCAGGGTTGTAGCTCAGTTGGTGGAGTACTTGTCTAGATTGCTTGAAACCTCGGGTTTAATCTTCAGCATCCTCCAATGGAGCACGGTGGTTCACATATAACCTCTGAATAACTGGAGATAGGAGCACCAGAAGTTCAAGGTCACCCTAGACTACAAAGACAAGGTCAATGACAGCCTGGGTTAACTGAGATCTATTCTCAAACAAAACAAAACAAATGGAGGCAAAAAGAAAAGTCAGGGTCCTAAACCTGCAGTCACCTTGAGTACCAGGAATAGCAAGGCCCTGAAGGCGGACAGCCCATCCTCAAGATGAGAACAATTATCTATGAAGGAGAGGTTGTACCCAGGAGCAGCTCATCTGGAAAAAACAGATTGGTCCCCTTGGGCAAGGATGGGGAAGGCTGTGAAGACAGAGATTAATAACCTATCGATCACCTTGCATGACTGAAGCTGAGACAATGATAAGTGGGATTATGTCTTAAACAAGGGTAAAGTTCATATCAGGACCCCTGAAGAAAGCCAACTTGGGGGTCACCAAGCTCCCTCTATCTTTATCTTCCCAAGATGCACTGATGAAATCTCTCTGCTTTTCTGCCTTTCTCGGCCCTTCATAGGTGCGTTGGGATGGGGCTGAGCCGAGACAGTTGGAGCTTCTAGGGATGCAGTTTTGGGCCTCTCTGGGATGCAGAAAGCAACTATACTAAGGGCGCAGGAAGGGTGGCCTGCAAATGTGCCTAGCTTTTCATCAGCACAGACAGCATCCCGTGCTGAGTACGCAGATGCTCCTGGGCATCTGGGCATCCGGCAGGCGTCACAAGCTGAAACACTGAGAGGGCAGAGTGGGAGGTGGTCAGCTCCTGGGTCTTTAACTCGAAGTCCTGTCAGTGAGCTTTCCTATTGGGATTTGAAGGGATAAACCTAAGTGCCCACTACCATGGCAGAGAAGGGATGAGGAAGGGTAAGCCTTTCCGTTTCCTTCTTTAATCTCCAGCATTCTCTCAAGCTTCTGGATTAAACATGGACGTCCTGGCAGTGTGCACTCATTTCAAGAGCTTGCAAAGAGCCACAAACACTTTTTGAGAATTCTTGTCTAGCCAGCATCTGTTGAGGGTAGGAAAGCAAAGCAGGGAGTGAGGGTGGGGAGGGGGAGGGGGGATGGTTCAGGTGAATGAAATTGGTGGGTACTGGGGTGTCTGGCATCTTAAATTCTTGCAAAAACAAAAACTGAGAGTAGAATGGGACTTTTCTGGTTCACCTACCGACAGGTGGGCAGCTACACACTTACTGATCACCTACTGTACGCCTGGTACTTTCTATGCTGGTAAACACTAACTACTTAGCTATACAGGGTTCCCAATATGTCATGCAGATTAATCCATCGACCCTTGCAGGTGAGTCATGGCTAGGTGACTTCCTGTCATCTCAAGTTTGGACAAGCATAGAGAGGGGAAGCCCCTTGATTTGGATCACACAGCTTCGAGAGGGCAGTGCCAGCGCCTGAATGCAGGTCTTCAGGCTTTGGATCTGATGCCTACAGACACGTATGTGTGTAAGTCGCCTCACTTCACCTCTGACGCAGACTCTTGGTGCTACTCACAATCCCTTCCATTGTAGCAAGAGGCCAAGGAGGCGAGGAAAGAGACAGGGCTCTCCAAATGGGGTTCATGAAAGCTCCACCTAGCTCCTCAAGCCTGGTTCTGTGATATGTCACCAGGTCACGAAGCATGGCAAAGTCAACGGGAAAAAAGCCACCCAGACAGGCCTCTGCAAAACCAAATTGGGTTTTCCAGTTGACAATGAAAATTGATGAGACAGTCCTGGCTGTAGGAGCATCTCTGGAGCTGGGTCAGAAGGCAGAGGAAGTGCTTGGCAAGGTAGAAAATTTTCCTATGTTGTTCAAATCAATCAGATCAGACAGTATTGTATAGCAGTTTCCTCTCAGATAGGAACATTCCATCCCTACCCCACAGAAGCTTAGTATGACAGGAAGTATAGGACTCAAAACAGCTTCAAGAATTCCCTGAATCTGACCAGAATCCCTAAGCCCCCCTCTCCCCAGAAGTATATAAACACTAAAGACTTCAGATCTTTGGGGGCCACTCCCAGTCTCCTCCATTGTAATAGGAGGCCATGGAGACCAGAAAAGAGACAGGGATCCCCCAGACTGCATCTATGCAGGCTGTACCCAACTCCTAAGCCTGCTTACTTCTCTGGTATGTTACCAGGTCACTAAGTGTGGCAGAGCCAATGAAACAGCCCTCTGCAGAGCTGCCTGGAAGAGGCTCAGAGCAACTGAGCCACCAGAAAAGGGCTTTATGGCTGTCATCTCTTCTGCTTTGGGGACACAGCTATCTTTATTTCTGTTCCTGTAAGTAACCCCTCACCCAGATTCTTGCAGTAACTCTAATAGAACTCATTGGGTCACTAAGCTGGACTTTGACGATTTCCATACTTTGATCTATTTACGGTTCCCTATTTGGGGTGTGTAGACATGGAAAAGTTTGTCTTTCAACAGTACCCTCAGCTATTCAGGAAAGAAGGGGATGGGGAGGGGCTGGCGATGGGATCCTCTTTGGGTCTCACTGGGGCTGTTAAGGACCAAGAGTTTGACTGCGTCTTAAGAGTTTTAAGCTCAGTAAGTCGGATGTCTCCTGAGGTCACACTTATCAAAGCAAGGTGAGAGCTGGGGTCAGAAGTACAGGGTGAGGAACCACATGAGGAGCCCCACCTGCTAGTGCAACCCAGTGCCATAGTGCCTCAAAATCTGGGCTCCTAGATTCTCTAGCCCAGGTTCTAGGCTTATGGTACCATCTTGGCAGGGCATCTTCAGCCTCCAAAGATGGACTGACATATGCACACATTTCCTTCCTTGATGAGTGTCACTCAGAAGCTACATCATTCCCGTAAGAAATCCCTATTCATGTCACAGCACAGGCAATCCACCCTGGCCCTCTCAGATAGCTTTCAGAGTGAGGTGACTTCCTCTGTTGTCTCTGTTTTCTGGACTCCTCTACTGTCCTTGTCCTGTCCTGTC
Source organism: Myodes glareolus (assembly GCF_982192425.1). NCBI lineage: Eukaryota > Metazoa > Chordata > Mammalia > Rodentia > Cricetidae > Myodes > Myodes glareolus. The sequence goes on from NC_142044.1 coordinate 29,707,565, forward strand.
TGAGTGTGTGTCTCAGAGAGTAAGTTTCGTGCCACCATCACTGAGAAAACAGACTGTCCACCTCCTGAAGACTGTGTCCTGCTCTCTGGCACCCCCTTCCTGGTCCTCTGTAGTTCTCCTCTCTGCTCTGTGCTCACATGTTCCCTTGGTCTTCCACCTGCAGTCATATCAGGTTCACATCTGCTCTTCACCCCCCCCCCGAGCACACTCCTGCCCCAGGACCTTTGCACTGACTGAGACTTCCAGCTCTTTCCTACCATCCCTTCCTCAACCCAAATGTCATCCTTCGGGAAGAAGAACACAGGCTAAAACACAACTTACACTTCTCTGTGTCTTTCCCGGACAACTTACAGCCACTCTACAAGACCCCATGATAACTGTGATGCTAACCAGGCAGTCATGACCAAGATGGCCAGCACGGGGACTGGAGAGATGGCTCAGTGACTAGGAATGTTTGCTGCTCTCGCAGAGGACTCGAGTCCAGTTCCTAGGATCCATGTTTCTCTGTTGGCCTACACACACACACACACGAGAGAGAGAGAGAGAGAAAGAGAGAGAGAGAGAGAGAGAGAATATAATGATCCTGACAAAGCCACACAGTCATGCCATACTGTGTCGTGAATGAGAGCTGTCCACAGCTCCCATAATCCCAAGTCTAGCTTTCTGTGCTCAGCCAGCGGGCTGCCCACGTGGAAGGACACACAGCCCTCTCAGTCTTGAGCTTTTCCAGGCAGCCTCTTCAGGAATGGGGACAAGAGTAGGACCTTCGGGTGGACTCAAGCACAGAGTTTCCAGAGCTTTCCACAAAGAGGCCTGGGTTGTTGTTCCCCAGAACTCTGGGAATCCGCTGACCTTCTGGGCTTCAGTCCCCTCACACATCATTACTGAGCTCAGCTGCAGAAAGTTCCTATCTCATCCCCGTTACACAGTAACTGGGGAAATGCCAGAGTTGCAGACATTTTACACAGGAGCCTGGACAGCCCTGTTGCCCCTCATCTTCCTGATCTCCCTGCCTCTCTCTCCCCTCTCCATCATCCTTAGGACAGACACAACACTCAGCTTGAAGCTGTCCCTCCCACCCCGTGCTGGCACAAACACGCTCCTTCTGCTGGGACCCACTCAGTGGCCAGTGGAAAGACAGTAAGTACCTCAGGGCACACCCAGAGCTCTGCCACCAGCAAGGCCTCCTCTAACTGCCTTCTGCATGGAATCAGGGTCCAGCTGAGAGGTTTGGGAACGCTCCTGCTGGGAGCTCAGTCCTAGTAATTCCCTGCTTGTAGCATTCCAGGTTTGGGAGGGATTTGAATAAAAGCAACCAAATTAACCTAGCATGCCATGCTACCCTCTCCTCCAGAATGCTGGCGACCCCTTGGAGGCATGCTTGGCAGAAGCTGCACCTAGAGATACATGTTTGTGGTGAGGCACACCACCCCAGAAGCCCGGCAGGGATGGTAAAGCCATTCAGATCAGAACTATCCTCTCCTGCTCACTGTCTTATGTGTCTGGGATACCTCCTTGTTCCCAAGAGAACTCTCCCTGCAGGTGCTGCGTTAACCCTCCGCTTGCAGGTAGAGACCTGAAGTTCAGAGAGGTGGAGGCCTCTGGCGGAGACTGTGCAGCCTGTACGGGCTGGAACAGGCTTTCATCTCAGGAATGTGAGACTTCAGAGGCGAGCCTGTGACACCAGAAGAGCAGTTGCCTTTACTCTGCCCAGCTGACTCGTGAGGGGCAAGAAGAAGTGGGAGTGGAGGGAGGGAAGCCAAGGCCAGGCGGAGGCAGGGAAGGCAAGGACCCTCCTCAGCGATTGGGAAAAGGCAAATGAAGACAGAACATGACAGCCTGTGACATCGTGGATCGGCGTGGTGGACATGAGAAGGCACCGGATGCTATGGGCAGGCTGGGACGTGTTGCTGTGATTTCATCCCTGCTTAGGGGAAGGGGGGATATTAGCCAGGCTGAAGAACCTTCTGGAAGTACGAAGGCATGTTTCATACAGGCTTGTGCAATATCCCAGCAGTTCCCCACTTGGGAGAATCCCAGAGCTGCACAAATTATCAAACAGTCTCCAGGAGGTTATTATCATGCATGTTCGAAGAAGAAAAATGGTTGTCTATAAAGAATTTACAATAGCAGAGTATTGTCTTACTATGACACCCTTTGCAATGACACGAGACTCTATGCTATGGCATGATTTACAATAGAATGGGACTGTATGGCTATAGCATCATCTGCGATGGTGACAAAGTGGTAGGAGTCATGAAATAAGGAGATGGCCACCATCCTTTGTCATTCATAGTGTCTAAGATGGATGGCATAGAGAACATTTCTAGAACTGAAAAACTGAAGTAGGTGAGGGACTGTTACTGCTATGAAACTTGGGGACCCGGTGTGGGTCTCCACAACTTCACCTACTCATTCTGTATTCATAATATCCATGATGACTGAACCCTTACATTGGGCCAGGTGATGTCCGAGGCGTTGGAGGGCCACACCAAGAACAAACCCGACCACGAGGTGTCTAGGAAAGGCAGAGAGTAAACAAAGGCAGGAACGCGTGTCAGGTTGAATATCCCTAAGGTCCTTGAAGAAGAATGCAGAACAAGACTGGAAATAGGGCTTCTAGGGGGTAGGTTCCTGCTGGTGGTATTTTGTGGTTATTTTTCAGGGAATTTTATCTTGCTGGAGGTTACCCATTTCCTGGCCTGGAAGCTTCTGTGCCCAGATACTCCAGGCCAGCCTTCTAAGAGCTCTGAGTCATCCCAGCCCGAAGACAAACTTGATATGATCATGGGGCCTCATCCAGCTGCCAAGTCTTCAAGGTAGGAGGCTGAGCCAGAGCCCATCTCTGCCTTTGCTGAGCCAGGAGCACCTAGAGTTTGGTCCCTGCTCAGTGGAAAAGAGTCGAAAAGCCCCTGCCAGGAGGCCTGGTCCTTGCCAGGTCTGCTCCGCCGCAGCCTTCTGTCTGGCACAACAGAACAGTCACTCGGACACGAAAAGCCTAGAAACAGGCTGTCCCCTTCCATCCTGAACATCTCCTGGGAGCCTATTCCAGGAAACAGCTTAGCGGGCCATCATTTCTGTGTGCGGAGATGTTGATCATTGTGTCACTTCAGCGCGCACCATGCCAGAGTGCTCCTGTACAGGCAAGGAAATCGTGAGGATGGGGGCAAGGCGGTGCATGGTGCAGGCTGCGATCCCAGCGCTGAGGAATGGAAGGCGGGAAGAGCAACATTTCGAGGCTAGCCCCACCTACATAGAAAATCTGGGACTAGCTGGGGATATGAAAAGATTCTGTCAAAAAAAAAAAATAGTTACCAGGTAGGTAAGTCATAGATTATCAGACGGGCTATGCAGCGTCAGCATCCTCAAAACAACCTCAGAATCTCCAGCAGCACTGGAAGTATCTGCTGTATTGCGCAGTGTGCGCAGTCAGGGGAGCAGGAAGAAAGCACTGCTGAGCCAGAACTCCAGGGAATTAAAGAGCTTAAAATACAGAGACAGCTGGGTAGTAGCTGAGAAAGGCAGCCCATGGCAATCTGGGTGTCCCTCTGTTTTGTTGTTTTGTTTTGGGGCTTTCCTAGCTCCCTTAGCGTTTCAAGGTTTCTTTCAGTGATCACAGAACAATTTTCTGACTGGAAAATATAACCTGTCTTCATTCCTCTAAAACACTGAAAACTGGTGGTGCCCAATGCTGGGCAGGGAGCCCCCACACTATGGTCCTTGACTGGAGCAAGACCTTCAGAGTATCAGCGAACAGGCAGTGAACACTTCCAGAGGCTCAGCTTGAAGTCGATGGAGCGGGAGAGGACACCCAAGGAAGATGAGCATAATGCTGCCCCAGCAACACTTAAAAGTCAAAACCAAAGTACTTAAGGTGCCTTGTGACAGAGGCTAGAAGATGTGACTCTACCTCCTACGACTCATAAGGCGCCCAGCTCAACTGTTGTCTTTAAATTCCAACCCAAGCCCTCCAGAGATAGGGTGTGCTCCAGAACACAGAGGTCTCTTCTCTATTGTAAAGCAGGGTCACCAGCAAGGTGCAGTCTGACATTAGTCTGCTGTCTGTCTGTTCTCGTAGGGGTGTGCTGTGACTGAATGTCAGAGTTGAAAATCTCAGGTTCTGCGGAGGTTCCGCGGAGGCAGCTACCTCAGCCAGGGCAGCACACAAGATGGCCCAGCTACCTTCTGAAGTATCTCACGTGGTACTTCACACAATGAAGGAAGGAGTGCTTGAAACCTGGGCTCAAAATCTTAGCCATGGTATCGTGGTATTTACCCTTAGGAAGCGCAGGTTTCCCTCATACTACTGAGGAGGGTATGGTCCTCTCTCCACTTCCTGGCCACCTATGAACTGCCCTGCTCTATCTGTTTACCCACCGCCGTGGGCTGAGCTCCCTGAAGCCAGATAAACCTTTCCCACTTTAAAATCGGTTTCCTTAGGTCTTTGTCATACTGAAGGCAAGCAAAGATGGCCAACAGGAGCAACCATAAGCCAGCTAACAGTGTACAATAATTAGGGTCCCAGAGAGGCTAGGGTCCTGCTCCTTGGAGCCTGGGATCTGATGTGTGGGATTTTGAACACAGTCTTGCACCAACACGTAAGGCAAATGGCTCCCAGCAAGTGCATAGATACAACAATGGCTTTGGAAGTCCAACAGAGTTAGAGGACTTGATGGGAAGATGAAGGGCGGGGCTCGCCTGGAGTTGGCACAGCCTTGAATGACAGGCTAGAAAGGTATGAGGTCCTCACCGTGTGCTTGGGCATGGAAAAGAAGTCTGGAATTGGAAGGCTGGGCCCAGCTGAAGGCACTGATTTCTCTGTAGCTCCCATCTGCAAACACAATACACCTGCCCAGCCCCATCTCTAGCCAGCCTGGATCCTCACCCCCAGTTACTTTCCATTACCACCCAGAGCCTGCAGGCTGTTCTAGAGTAAGAGATGGGAAGATGGAAAGAGACGATGAAGACCGTTAGGGTTCCCAAGCCATCTGGAGCCATCAAATTCCCACGGGAAGCCTCCACATTAAGTTAGTCCAATTGTATGGTTTCCTTCAAGGCGCCCATGGCTTCCTCTCAACCCAGACTTCTGTCTTTTCACAAACCATCTCCGAGGACCTGGGGACTAATGGCTGTGAGTTCTTTGAAACACAATTAAAGATCAGAGTGGTATAGAGAGAATTCTGGGCTTCAGGCAGCAGAGACTACCATGAAGGCCTGAGATCACAGGCAAACACAAGGGCCCAGCCAGGACTCTGGACAAAACAGACCACTGTGGTTCCTGGAATAAGAATTCAGAGGGTTAAGAGTTCAGTGGGCCTTTACATGTACACTCCAGCTTGGCATGGAAGGTGGGGTCCTGGCTCACAGAGAGCCGAGGGACCCACACAGGGAAAGGATGGAGAGAGGTGCAGGAAGCTGTGTGTGTGGAGTGCCAGGGCTCAGCCATGGTGGTCCTGCTGACAGATTCTGAGTTCAGTTCTCAGGAACAACCCAGGTAATCAGGCTCTGACTCCCCATGGACCATACAGGAAAACTGAAGGTCAGAGAGGTGAGAAGACTCATCGAATACCACACCAGCACCATCTTGATCCTGGGGTTGATTAATTCAAGGCTTAGGGTCCCACCCAGGCTCACTCAGGTGAGTATGTGCTGTCTGTCACCTGAATTTTAGCAAAGGACGGGTTAATAGGATTGTATCACTCTCAGCAGAGAGAGAAAAAAAGGCGAGATCTTGCCTGCTTGTCCATGGTCAAAAATGACCTTCTGTTTGGGGGACAAAGCCTTGAAGAAGGGGTGGAGTTTGTCACTCTGTGCCTGCTGTGTGGTTTAAGACACTTCCGTCTCTAGGGTGCAGCACTGTTCTCCTCTGGAGAAAGGGCACGGAGGTAGGAGAGTTAGAAAGATCACCCTGGTTCCTTGGGGCTCTGAGTACTTTCTGGGATGTATCAGCTTGTTGCTATGAGCAAGGATCTTTGCACCAGATTGCCAGGTGCAAATCCCAGCTTGCCCTCAGCTTCTATGTGACCTCAAGCAAGTAAATTTCCTACAACTCAGTTTACTCTGTGGAAAAAGAGGGTTAAAAACAATAGTATTTGTCTCATAAGTTGCCATGACAACTAAATAAAAGAACATGACAACTAAGAAAAGAGCCCTTAGTATATATAGCATGTGGCCCACACAGGCACCTCAGAGTGAAGACTAGAATACCATCCCCCATGCCAATGCAGAGTTGGACTATTCTCAGGCAGGGACAGCTTGCCCTGGGGAGCTTCTGTATCTGTGAGCCCCAGTCCCATTGACTTTTCAGAGAAGTCAATCCTAACAGCCCTGAGCAAGGTTGAGAACTTAGAAACCCAAAGTCATTGCCAAGAAGGAGTATGGCATTCCCATACATAGGAGGCTTGAGAGCTGAGGTTGAAGTCCCCCTAACCAGCCAGGCCCTGCCACAGATCCTTAAACCTTTCCAGGGTTTAACAGGACAGATGAGGAGGGGCTTTAGTTTAACCCCAAACCTAGAAGGCTCCAGATATCCCCTCTACGGCCTTTATGCCAGGCTGATATTTACTAGGCACAGTACCCACAGGACAACATCCATTGGTTCACTCACCCATTCACACATTGAATTGTGGGGGGTAGACTATAGTCCCTGTGTAAGGCACTAGGGGTGCCATGCTAGCAGCAGCATGGTCGAGGGCCTGGAGGACTCCTTGTCTAGCAATGGGGACATAAAGAATTAGTAAGCAGAGGCACACTGGGTCAGACAGCCTAAACATGGCCTGCTACCTATTTTTGTAAAGCGGGAGTCTGTTACTGGGACACAGCCACACCCAGTTGTCTGTGTACTGTGGACACTTCTAATCAGCCATGGCAACCCGAGTAACCAGGAGAGAAGGTCTGGCCGGCAAAACCTAATCTATTGACTGCACTGTCTTTCTCCACAGTCCTACTCAGAAGCATGCATAAAAGCTGAGGATAACACCATATCTGCCCTCCCTAGCCAGGGTCCCAGTAGAACTGGAAGGACAGGACAGCGGAGTCCAGTGAGACATGAGGACTTCCGTGGAGTCAGGGAGTGGGGCAGCTGAGCCAGTAGTGATCTACTTAGGGTCAATGGATCATTTGCTAGGTGAAGGGACATGGGTAGGGCTTCTGGGCAGTGAGGCTAGCCTGTGCAAAGAGAGAGCCGTGCAGAGTAAGCTAGCAATGCCTTTTGGCTGGAGACGATGCTGGAGACAATATGTGGTCACAGAAGACTAAGACTTGGGGACAAACCCTGTCCCTGTAGCCCTGAAGCTGCTAGAAACAGGCCACCTACAAAGGGCTTTGTAGATCTCTCTGGCCACAGCAGAGCGGAGGATGTTGGTCACGTGAACATGGGCTGCGGTTTCTGAGGCTGAACTTGTGGAATCTGGCATCTACAGGGGGAATCTGACAGGCAATTAACAGCTGCCATGTAACAGGTTCGCATGAAGGAAAGAGATGGGACATTTGGTGGTAGGGAAACAAATGTCCTTGAGGAGACTGTGCTTAGGAAGGGCCCTAGGGGCTGAGATTGAGGAGACGTTCCTGGATGAAGTTAGAGTTTATAAAACTCAGAACCAGTCTGCTGCCCCCACCCCAAGAAAGATGTAGATAATGTGGGAGGCAGGCCGACGTGGAAGAAACCACACAGGACACTATAGGTCCAGGTTGGTGGGGTGTGAGGGGAGGCTTCTGATCCAGTGTGCACTTAGAAGGCCCCAGAAAGCCGCTGAAGTTCAGACAGGAATAGGATGGCATGCTTGTAGAGGTAGAGCATCACCCAAGGCTACCCAGGCCCTTTCCTCCCACCCATCGTCATGTTCTCTGTCTCATCCACTGCTCTTGCCCACTGGCAGCTCCATGAGCTCTCCCTTCTGTTCTCCAGGGGCCTTCCTGGGTCCTTAGTGCTCACAATGGTCCCTTTGCAACACAGCTCTGCTCCCTTGATGGCCGTCCTCTTAACCCACTCCTCGTCTGCCACTCAGTCAACGCTCCCAAATTCTCTCCTCCTCTGTTCCTCACACCTTTCTGCATACCAAGGACTCTCTGGGTTCTCAGTAACACACGCCTCTCATCAGAAGCACTGGCTTCCTCAGGGATTTGGGTCGTAACAGTGAGGGAGTATCTCGGGGAGCCCTGTCTTCCCTCCGGGCTCTCCAGTGGATACTGTTAGCTGAATTTAGGAAAGAACACAACAGGAGGCCAGGCACTCCAGCACAGGCCTTCCTAGGATGTCTTCAGGCAAGTGTCACCTTAGGACCTCTCCAAAGGCCTCTGGGGACATTTCTCCCGCCTCCCAAGGTGCAACTGCATCAGAACAGGAAGGCAGCCTTGTTTCCAGTCTTAAAGAGTCTGCACATGCTTTGGCACAGCTCACACTGTGGACATCCAGGCAGAGAGCCCCAAGGAATTGTTCCTAGCACAGGCTCTGTGGGTCCTGGGCTAGTTCTGGGGTAGTCCTCCTATGGTATTCAGGCGCTGAAGAAACAACAGCAGAAAGCAGGAGACAGCCAACCAGGAGCTGTTACCAACCTATAGAGGAGTTCCAGGAAGGCAAAAGGGAGCAGGCTCTGATCAACTGGTCACTCATTTGTATCCCATCTCTGTAAGGACATTCTGTACAGCACCGCTGAACACACCAGTGACCGTCCTGTGTCCCTCATTCTGGATGCAGAGACAGGATGAAGTGGTTATTATATACTCTAAATCTCAGAAAAGATATGAGGGGGGTGACTTTTGCTAGAGTGACCGATGAGATTTGTTTAAATTGACTTTAGTATATGCATAGTAATGTAATATACTTATAAGTGCATATGATATACACAACAGAATGACATAAAGTAGTGTATACTATATAGTACTTATGTATATGAACACACATATGGTACACGGATACAGTAAGTACATACATACACATATATACGTGCATACAATGTGAGTGTATATGTAGAGATACATGTACAGATATATACATACAAGTTCTGCAGCATGTTCGATCTACTTGCCTCTTGGAGTTTTAAGCTATTAACTTACTGACTCGCATAATTATCCTCTGAGTAGGTTATCCTCTGAGTAGGTGTTGTTACCTCAGTTTATAGAGAAACGGAGTGAGGGAGGTATGGGAAACTTCAACAGCTGGGTGTGTTCTCTGGACTCCCTGCAGCTGGCTGAGGAATATGACCCCTCCCCACCAAGCCCAAGATAGCCCATGGACCCATTGTTCCTATATCCATCCTCAGGACTGTAAAGGGCAAAGGGGAGGAGATGTGGGGAGGGGAGGAAGCTCAGATTATGCTCCAAGTAGAAATCTTCAAGGATCACAGTCCCTCTGTGGAGTTCCTAGTCAGAACCATTCCACATTAACACCGGGTTTCCTGGTCTTTCACGCCTGCCCTTGAGGGCAGATGACATTTGATTTCATGGCAGACTGAAGCAAAGGCAGACAGACACTGGCACTCCAGGTGTCCTCTAAGCCAAACACTGGTGAGATCTGCCCAACTTAACACCACTCTCCTCACCAACTGGATTTCTAGGCAGTTTTCATCAAAATGCTGTGGTTGCCAACTTATAATCAATTACTACTATTTTTGAATAGTAATAATTGATTAATTAATAATTGATTAATAATTGAGTAATAGTAGTAATACAATGAAGTAAACATTTCAAGAATTCCTCAATATTTTTATCCAGTACAGTGTATATTAACACATCTGTATTACGTGAGTGGTACGGTTGGGACTGTCCAGATGTAATGTAGAGGGGCATCCTACTGCGACAGAGTGGAGAGTTGCCTTATGTAGCCAGGCCACACGCCAGGCATGCCATTTCTCTAGAGGACCTCTTGGCTAGAGTCCCAAGCTGCCCTTCCTGCCACATGCAAGCCTGTCCCTATGGCATTATGGTGTGCCTACAAAGCGCAAGACTTTCCCTGAAGCCAGAACAAGGGACAGTTTCCAGGCCTTGCTGGGTGTATGTGAAGGACCCTTGTTGTCCCTCCCTTCCTTACCATTCTGACATCCAAGCCACAGACAGCTGATGAAGTGTGACGTACACTATGAAGTCTTTCTGGACTTCAGGGCACTTCGCAGAGCCAGGGTTACCTGGGTTCCACTGGATGCTGGACTCTTGGGATTTCTGAATTTCCACAGAATGTGTGCACTCCCCCATTATGGTCCAAAGGCACTCACAATATCATGAAGCCCTGAAGTACTGTCACAAGGTACAAAAGGCCTGGCAGACACTTAGAAAACCAAGAGCCATGCTTGAGCTATTTTTGCCCGGAAGAGTATCAACAACCTAAGCTGACCCGAGATGGGTCACGGTCCAGTGTAGCTCATTAATTGCTACCATGTATCCTGTCCCATCCACGCTGTAGCTCCTAAAGAGTGCAAGATTGGCAAAAAGCTTCTCTTTATATCAGAAACAAGTTCCTGTCACCCCATTTCCTGCCTCCCTTTTGCCTGACCCCTCCCTGTTCCCGTTCCTCCAAGATCTGGACACTGAGCCCCGCAGAAAAAGGATCCTTTTGCCTGTCACACGATCCCACTAGCTATGGAATCTCCTTGGCTTTTGCTCTGTCCCTCTCGCAGCCTCTTGGGATCATCTTCCAGCTCCCGTTCCCCATCTTCCTGGCTTTTTTCCCACAAGGTCACCATTGCAAACAGGTGGCAGAAATTCTCCAGGCACTTCCAGTGTCCAACTCCTCCCGGGAACTCGTCCCAGTGGCACAGTCCAAAGGAAGGGGAATGCTCACAACACCACAGGGCTATTGACAGTAACCACGACGATCATGCACATTGATGTGCATGACATGCGAATACACAGCAATGGAGAAGGATGGAAACTTCCAGCTTCTACAGTTGCTTGCTGGAATATTACAGAACAACCAGGCAGCACAATGACTGCCCAGGGTGATTCCTGAAATATCTTCAGAGTGACTCTCCTTGAACCAAGTACAGGATTCAAGGCAGGGAGAGATGGTCCCTGATCCCTAGATTTGAGCGCACTGCCCATATGCAGAGGCTGCTACGCACAGGGAGCCGGTTCTATCCCAACTGACAAAGAGAGAAGCAAGTCTGTGTCTCCAGCCTTAAAGGTCCCTTTTCTGTTTTTGTTCTGATGGCCTTTCCTCTCGGCACAGGGGTAACTTTAGTGCTTAGAAAAAGTGTTTACACAAAAACCGTTGAGCAACACAGTGACGTGTCTTCCCCGAAGAGCCTCTTGGACATGCAGTGGGATGTAACACAAAGGCTTGCCAAATGGATCTCGGGCAGACTGGCTCTGTTACCCTCCCTTCTCCTTCCTTCTCCTCCTTACCCAGTCATTGATTTCAGAAAGGACTGAAGGCTACTTGGGTGTGTTTGCGTAAGAAAGCGGGAAGCATGCAGACATGTAAGTGGCAGCTACTTGGACCAGTATCCAGGAAGAGCAATGGTTTCCTAAGTCAAGACCCCCAAGCCCACAGATACAGGGTCTTCAGTTTCCACAGCCCTAAAACCAGGTCTGGGGTGTTGTCCCAGGGTAGCTGGGACCTGAGGAGACCGAAGAGGAAAGACAGATCCCCAGGAGGCCTGCCTAGCCCTCACCCACTCAGCTTGATACACCCTGAATGTGGTGTTTATGATCTAGCAGGTGGGCCAAGCCTATGGTGCGAGAGCAGTATGAAATATCCCGGCTTTGGATTACATTTTCTAGTGCACTGGGAATACCTGGATGTGCCTGGTCCATCACCTTCCTCAGTCCTGGCAAGGAAAGGCTGCACTTGGTACAGGTAAAAGCTCACAAGGGAAGGAAGAGACACCAGCCCTGCTCCTCCTGCTCCTCCTGCGACAGGGCTATTCAGGACGGGCCAGGGTGACAATGAGATGCAACCGGGGGATGGGCAGATGTCAAGGGAGGAGGCCTGGTTGAAGGGAAAATGGAAATGGGAGGGACGATTCCCAGAAGACAGGACGTGTGCACACACTGAGTGTTGAAGAAGAGAGGACAAGTGACTCATTAGGAGGTAGAGGAAGACTGCCCTCCGGCAAGGAAGAACTATGCAAACCACAGGTGCTTGAAGTTCCTGAGGCACAGCAGGTTGCCTTCTGGAAGGTCACAAGACTAGGACACCACACGGATATCTCTCGTGACCACTCATTTGTTGTGAACTCAAGTTCACAGAAAAAAAAAAAAGTCACACTTATGCTGAAGGTTTTGCAGTCTGATTAGTGCTCAGTAATTGTGGGCAGCTGAACTGTTGTAGTTAGAGGAAAAAAAATATCCTGGCCTGGGCTGGAGGTTGTAACTCAGGTGGTAGAGTGTTTACTCAGCGTGTCCTGGGTTCAATCCCTAACACTGCAGAAGCGGGCATGGTGTTGCATACCTGGAATCTCAGCACTGGGGAAGCAGAGGCATGAATAGCAGGAGTTCAAGGTCATCCTCAATGACCTAGCAAGTTTAAGGCCAGCTTGACTACATGAGACCCCCATCTAATAAACCAATATTATGGGGTATGGTTAAGTCTTCTTAATATCCAATTATCAACTACCTCTTATCCGATATTCTTTTAACATCAACTGGAAACTTCAGGATGTCTCAACATGCCACAGCGCCCAGCACATCAAATGTTAAGCCTGTCATCAGATCACCTTTCAGAGCTATAGCAGAGATATCCACCTCTCTGCTGTAACCTGCCCACCTGATATTTCCACTGAAGTCTCGGGTAAACGCATTGTTTTACGACTTTCTTTTGTTCTGTGGCTACAGAGTCCACGTTACCACTTAACGGGGAACCACATAATTTGGGACAACCTGAATCTGTGTTCCTGATCCATGATCACTTACATGTGGCTCAGAATAAACTTTCCTTCCCTCTGGAGCAAGAGTTGTACTTCCAGCAACACCTACTGATGACTCTTCTGCCTCACACTGGCCACCAGAGCATGTTCTCTCTGGAAGGACTCGGCACTTTTCTGTATATTAACTAATTCAGGTTATCCTTAGCCATCCTGCCCATTTCACAGGTAAGGACACTGAGGTCAGCATGACTTGGTGAGAAGCAGAAATAGGATTTGCACCCAGACCACACTACCACTGCTCTGAAGGTTGCTCTGTGACTAGCAGGAGGAGTCAGGTTGGGAGAGCTAGGATGACACGGGGGACTTGGGGGAGATTCTGAGTCTTGTCCTTCCTCCCACAGAACTCGGACTCTATCCCAGGGATATTGTGGACAGCAGCGTTGGAAGGGAGAAGGCCACAGACGGAAACATGTCTGCAACTAAGATCACCTGCAGAACCTACAAATGCCTGGATACTGACCATCCGGACGTGAGCAGACCCAAAGCTGGTCATTCGTGAAGAGTGAAGGACTCAGTGTGCGGGGTTGGATTCTAAAAGCACCTGGAAAGCATCTGCTCCCCTTGAGGGAAAGTGGTGGGTCTAAGGGAGGCCATGTGACTTACACCTGGTACCGGAGGGAGAGAAGGAGCAATCGATAGCAGAGAGGCCACAGCAAGCGCAGGAACGCTCCCTGTCTTGACCTTTAAAAGCTGCTGTGTCCTCCGGATCAGGACAATGGAACAGGTGCTCGGACGCGTGGGTAAATGACCCTGCTGTAACAAGCTCAACTGAGCGTATACAAGTCAGAGGGAGAACTCAACATCGCCAGCCCCCACTCTTCATTGTTTTCCGTACATATGTGGGGCTTTCCCCTTAGCATTCAACACCCGGAACATCCCGGCGTCCTAGGAAAAACTCCACATGGGCTCACTATGAATGACTCCATTCTAAGTTGTATTTTATTGAACCCTTTTCCTAAACTTGCCCACTCAGGCTATTTCCCGGATGTATTAGAAGCTATAAAAGAATTAGAAACAAGGATCCTGGAGAGGCAACAGAGCTGATGGGCACGGATCTGGAAATACACCCCAACTTCAAAGCCCAGCTAGGAGCCATGTGCTTGGGAATATATTACTAAACCAGCCCTCTGTTCCATAAAAGGCTTATGTAGTTTCTAAGGAAACACTATACAAAGTCACATATACAAAGTAAAAGTTCTTGATGAGTGGTGTACACCTGGCTTATCAATAGCTAGTTCCCACGGTGGCTGACCAGGTGCTCTTAGAAATGACCTCCAGTCAAGTCTCTGGAGGTACTCCCACATGCTCTTCTCACACGTAGCTCAGTACTTCCACAGTTCGGCGGATCCCTAGGATGCAGCCTGGAAGTGGGATCACTGGGTTAGCATCTTAGTTACTTTTCTGATGCTATGAACAGACACCACAATGAAAGCAACTCCTATGAAGGAACACATCTAATTGGAGTTAGAGTTTTCCAGGCTTAGTCCATGATCATCACGACAAGAAGCAGATAGGCATGGTGCTGGTGCCGTAGCTGAGAGCCTTACATCCTGACCTGAAGGCAACAGACACAGAGAGAGAGAGACTGGGCTTGGTGTGGGCTGGAGAAACCTCAAAGCTTACCCCCAGCAGCATACTTTCTCCAGTAAGGCCACACCTCCTAATTCTTCTAATCCTCCTCAAACAGTTTCACTCTCTGGTGACTAAGCATTCAAATACATGCAGGAGGCAGGCCATTCTCAAACCACGATGGCTAGCCTGAAGATGGACTACTCTGTCGAACAGTTTACCAGCACAAAGGGAACAAAAGACTTCATTTCATCTCACCAGTCAGAAAATAAAGACAGGAACACCCACGTCACGGAACACTAGTGTGGATGTTCCTGTCCTCCTAATGGCTTTCCTTCTCGGGTTATGTCTAGGCTTGAGTAGATGACCTGTTCCCCATACATACAAACCTGTTCCCCATACAAACAACCTCCAGAAACCCAGGAGAGAAAGCCTGATAGTCCCTCAGCTGCAAATCCACTGGAGACTGAGACTGGCCCACACCAGGAGAGCGGTACTCCATCCCCAGAGAACCCCACTTATCAAGGCTTATGTTTTATTTCAAATCTATGACTTAGTATGTTATTTCTTTACAGAGCACTCCAAATTGCATATGCCTCAGGTTGCACAAAGTCAGAACTATGTCCTGTGCCTGCCACTAACTGGTAGATCTATTTCTCCCTGCCTGGGCTATCAGCGTTCCAGAGGTATGGCGCTCACTGACTCCTTTCACCTCCAGTGCCCAGCAAAGTCCCAGGTCTGGAGGTGCCCATGAATGACTGCCAAGCAACTGAGGAGGGAAAACACAGACAGAAACAAAAGTTATCTCCTTTTTCTACACCCTCATCATTGGGCTCACTCACTAAGTTCCCTGTACAAGCTTACTTTTTTGCCATCTGACAGCTCTTCGGACATGCAAAGATTCTCCCTTGTTTGTGGCTCCCCTCTTCCAGGGAAGAGGCACATGCTCTGAACACTGCTGCCTTCTTCTCAAAGATTATCAGCAAAGGAAATTCTCCAAGGTCCTTCCCACCCAGGTCAGTATCTGGGGACAATACCAATGCCCTCTTATCTCAGCTACTGAGAGCCTGGCGTGCAGGCTGTCTCTGCTCTGGCTGATAACACAGCCTGTTGTTTTTAGAGGAAATAACTTAGCCCTGTGAGCTTTCATTTACGTGACTCAGGCAGGAACCAGCCTGGCTCTCTACAAGGCCATAGCCCCTACAAAGGAGGAAACATGCCTGTCACAATTAGAGACAAACAACCCTTGTTTTCCTGCCAATGTTTCTCGCCCATCGGCAGTGGGGTCAAGCTCACCACAGATACCTGCACAGACTTCTGGTGCCCACACAAAGGCGATGCTCCCTACCCCCGGGCCCGTGTCCACTATCCTGTCACTTCTATGCATACTTCCTTCTTCTCCTTTGCCAGTCCCAGCTAGGATGTGCACTTGCTGGGTCTTAGTCTAGAAGAGCACCTGACACACCCAGGAGCTCAGGAACACTTGTGGACATGTGAGGGAAAGTAGGTCTGTCAAGTGACGCCAGAAACACAGCTGGGCCGATGCTGAGGCTTCCTCGCTAATGCAGCTCAGCCAGGCAAACCCAGGACAAGAGAAGAGAGTTCAAGTCTCCCTCCCACTCTGAGCTCAGGACAAGAAGCCAGGCGCTGCATTCTCACTGGGATCACACACTGCTAGGTGCTGTCTGTGTACCTTCCTTTAAAAGACTGGGTCTGGGTGCTCTGGACCATGTACATGGGTCATATATGGGAGAGGTGTCCATCAAGAAAGTCCAGCTGGCCACTGCCAAGGCCTGAGACCTGTGAGCATGGGAACGAACACGTTCCCCTTTGTGTCAGTTTGAAAGCAATTGGCCCCCATAAGCTCAGGGGGAATGGTGTTATTAGGAGGCGCGGCTTTGCTGGAGTAGGCATAGCCTTATAAGAGGAAGTGTGTCACTGTGGAGGCAGGCTTTGAGGCTTCCTATGCTCAAGATACCAACCAGTGTCTGGGACCGTTTTCTGTTGCCTTCCGGTCATGATGTAGCCAGCACCATGTCTGTCTGCATGCTGCCATGCTTCCCACCATGATGCTAATGGACTGAGTCTCTGAACTATAAGCAAGTTCCCCCCCCCCCAGTTAAATGTTTTTCTTTGTAAGGGTTGCCATGGTCATGGTATCTCTTCACAGCAACATAAACCCTAACTATGACACCATCGTTAAAGTTTGGAGCTGAAATGGCGTTTATAGTCGTACATGTTTGAATAATTGATCAGCAGTTGGTGGCTCTGTTTGGGGAATTATGGAACCTTTAAGATGTGGCCATAGTACAATTCACAATCCCAGAGAACCTAGACAACAAAGAGGACCGTAAGAGACACGAACATGGATCTAATCTACATGGAAAGCAGAAAAAGACAAGATCTCCTGAGTAAATTGGGAACATGGGGATCATAGGAGAGGGTAGAAGGGGAGGGGAGAGAAAGGGAGGGGAGCAAAGAAAAATATATAGCTAAATAGAAATAATTAAAAAAAAGATGTGGCTGTGGAATCTTCTGAAGACATAGTTTCATAGGAGGAAGTGGGGCCACTCTGTGTGTGTGTGTGTGTGTGTGTGTGTGTGTGTGTGTGTATGTAGGTGGGTAGGGGTAGGGGTATGTATGTGTATGTAGGTGGGGCTGACGGTACGCGTATGTATGTGTATGGGTGGGATAGTGTGTGTAGGTGGAATGTGTGTGTGTGTATGCATGGGAGTGGGATGTGTGTGTATATGTGTATGTAGAGGTGATGGTATGTGTGTTTATATGTGGGGGAAGGATGCGGTGTGTGTGTGGCTGGGGTTTAAGTTATAGCTCAGTTCTAGTTCCTGCCCTAACTCTCTCTCCAGCTTCTAGGTCTGTCCAGATAGATGTGAGCAAGCTTCAGCTGCTCTAACTGATGCCATTCCTGTTACCTTGACTTTACCAGCAGGCTGGATGGTGTCCCTTTAAACTGTAAGCAAAAATAAATCCACCTTCCTTTTGGGAGCTTCTGCCAGGTTATTTGGTGACAGCAAGGAGGGATGTATCGGTGATACTCACTCTCTGCTCTGGGTTTCTCTTCTCATTTATGAAGCCTTCCCGAGCCTTTCCACCTAAGCACAACAGCCAAGACAGGTGCTCACTGGTAGTGGCTGCTTTCCGTGGCGATGCCACGTGGCATGACTGGCAGTTCAATAAAGTGGTATTTGGAGAAGTACTGAGCCGTTTAATAGCAATGTAGACTGGAGTTTCATGGATGTTCTAGCGTCAACAGCAGAAACTCCCGACCCGGTGACTGCAGATAAGTCAATGCAATGGTCAGCTTGTCAACTTGATGAGGTTTCGAACTGCCATGGAAATAAACCTCTGGGCAAGTCTTGGGGGCGGGAGCTTCTAGGCTGAATTGGCGGAAGTGGCAATGTCTACCCTAATCATGGTGCTACCCAAGCATGGGCTGGGGTCTTGAACAAAATCACAAGGAGAGAGCAAGCTGAGCACCAGCGTTCATCTCTCTCCGCTTCCCGATCATGGATGCTACATGACCAGCTGCCTCGTGTTCCCGATACCATAACTTCTCTGCCACAGTGGACTGACTATACCTTAAACCATAAACTAGAATAAATCCTTTCTTAAGTTGCTTCTGTCAGGAAGAAAAGTTAGCAATTTAGTTTGTTTAGTAATAATCTGAATGATATGTATAGATGTGGACGCGCACTTATATACATATAAACACATGTGTCTGTCTTACACAGATACACACATCCTTGCTAGCACTATGCTCAGAATGTACAGCAGGAACGCACACACACAGGTCCTCACTGTGGCTGCCACACCGTTCTTCCCTGAGAGGCATCAAGGCACTGACAGAACACTGATTCCACACAACTGCCAGGCCATCTTCAGATCTAGATGTCCAGGATACAAAGCAACCAAGTCACACCAGGTCTGGCCTTAGAGCCATCGCATAAGACTTGATGTAGAATGCAATAGCATCGGGCCAGGCCTTATTTGTAATGATGGTCACTTGTCATGGAAGAATGTTCATAGTCCAGGGGTCTCTTAGGAGTTTCCATGAGAACTGCAAAGCTCTCCGTTAAAAGCCTGCTCTGTACGTCACAGGGAGAACAGGTACCCTCTCTCTGTGAGCACTGCTCCGCATGGCTGGCAAGAAGCACTACAAAGAGTCTAAGGAAACAGGGCAACACCCTGTGTTCTGCTTCATAACCCACAGGAGAGTCTGGAAAACACAGCACATGTCTCATCCCCTCTCCAATCCCTCAACATAATTCCAAAGGTGGAAAAGACAGCATATGATTCTTGTCGCCAGTTCAATCCACAGCACAGCCCTGGGGGGAGAGTCTGGAAAAGACAACACATCTCCCTCGTGTGAGGGAAATCAGTCACTCACCTCAGGAGGCTGAGCCACTGCCTACCTCTGGCTCATAGACACAACTGTCCGGCTCCGCAGCACTGACCCTTGCTCAGCACTGCCCCAACAGGTGCCAGTGGCTTCTGGATGGCATTTTCAGTTCATCAAAGTCAAGGCTGAAAATGCAAAGCAGAGAGGAAGTACGAGTTAGTTTTGGCATTAATCCCACCCGAGGCCTTTCTGAGATAACTCAAGACAATGACAAGGACTCCACTCACTGACCTGCCCACCCAAACATTCACACTACACAGAGGGCTCCAACAGCGTTATCGTCCCAGGACTGGAGGAGGGAGAGCAAAACAACCAACTCAGATCTCCTGCTTGCAAGGGGTGGGGGTGGGGGGCGGAGAACTGCACAGGAAATGCCTGGCAATGGGACACAGGTTCCAAGGGACACTACGGAGAATGGAGGCAGAATTGACCAAGTTGGACTGCAAGAAGGATGTGAAAGGAAAGGGGCATGAGATGTTAGCCACTACCACACCTGAGATGTCACTTTTATAAAAACAAAAGTCTTCAGGGAAGGGTCTGCAAGGACCGGGAAAAACAGAATGCAAGCATGAAAGTGAAGAGGATCATTGGACAGTGGGTAACAGCAGGGACTCACTGGGCTTTGGCTGGTCACCGCTCTGCAATGCATTGCTGACATCACCAAGGCCATCATCCCAAAGATTCCCATATTATAAATTTGGAGGGCACGCAAATTAGCCTAGCACGAGGGCAGTAGAGAACAGGAAACAACTACCCTGTCCCACTATGACCATCATTGCAGAGAGGGTCCCTGTTTTCTCAGACTATCTGGATTCACAGCGGTTCCGCCTTCCCTCACAAGCAGAGCCCATTTCTCCACCTTTTGATCCCGAGATTGACTTCACAGGAGTCAATAGCAGACGGAGCACCAAGGCACAAACACAGAATACGGCAGAGATGGGGCATTGCTTAGTAGTAGAGCACATACTTAGTATTCGGGAGGCCCCAGGTTCCACTCCCTGGACACAATCAGCTAAAACAGTATTCATGCAACAAATCCACTTCCCCACTACAGGGACTCATTCTGCCACCATATTCATTGGCCTGGGACAGCCTTATGGAGGATACCAGACTTCATGGAGAGGATTTGGTCTCCCCTGCTAGCCCAGGTAAGCACCAGATTTGCTCATGAGGATGTCAGATACAGTGAGTTCCGGCAAAACTAAGTAAGTTGGAAGTATGCATCTATCCAGAGTCAGGAAGATGAGAGTAGTGGGCTGTATCAGGTCCTCGGGTTTGGACTATGCATCTTGCAGAGAAACACTGCTAACCACATACCCACTCTGCTACCTCCCCTTAGCAGTTCAAGGCAAATTAGGAAGGAAGCTAGCCTACAGGAGATGGTGCAGGAGACAGGGCTGGGACAAGAGGAGGAGGGAGATTCAAGAGCTGTTTCAGGTAAAGAATTGGCAGATAAGTGATCAACAGAAGCCAGCTTTGTCTAAAGGCTTAGGTCTGGCTCTGGAAACCACACACGGTGTTGACTATAAACAGTCTGTCAGGAGCTGCTGATGGGACAGGATGTTTACAGGGAAGACAGGCAGAAGAGACATAAGCAGGACTATCAGTATGGGGGAAAAAAAACCAACTTCTCCTTCCTGCCCTATCTTAAATGAGCCGCAGGGAAGGGGCCCCCAGCCCCAGTCCCAACCCCCTTACCATCTGGATACCACTACCTGCACTGAGCAGTCTGGCCTCTCATCAACAGCTGGAGGGGGCCTTGACTACCATCAAAAGCTAGAAGGACCTCGCTTTTTAGCAACAACCAGAGGGAGTCTTGCGTCATAGTAACTGCTGGAGGAAACCTTGACTCTCTCAGCAGACACAGCCTCAAAGCAGCGGAAATAAGAGGCATCTCTGGGCATCGAAGCTCAGTTCACCTCCCGCAGCCTCAGTTGGTCCACTTCGCTGTCATAGCACTGAGGTCACAAACACAGAGAAAGCCAGAGGCCGACACCAGGAACAGCCAGTTCATTACTGTGACTTTCCTTGTAGTTCTTAATACAAGTCCCCAAAACTCTTTACGGAAAGATCACCTTGCATCTCTGTCTCTCCCAGGCCCTGATAGCATGCCTCTATTTGTCCAGGCTGAAGCCTCCTTGGGGCTTCCAACTAAGAGGACAACTAAACCCTCACTGATGAAACACCAACAGGAGCTTCCTACACAAGAAAGTCAGATACAATACTTAATATTCTATGGGGCCAGAAACAAGCGCCCAAGACTAAAGAAAAGAAATCCAAGTTCTGAGGGAATGGCTTCCTCAAGGATTAAGAGCGGCCTCTCTGTCACTCAGCTGGTCCACTTAGTCTGTGGAGTGAAGGGTGTTGATTCCAGCTTGTTCCAAGCAACTCACCTCTTTGTCCTGCAGTGTGAGTGCCAACCCGAGTTGCTGGAGCCCAACCAGGACACTCAGAGACAAGAAAAACATTTACCAACTAACTGGAGCACAGAGGAGAACTTGCAGCTAAACAAATCATGGTTATGTTCCTCTGTGTTCTTATTCCCCGCTCTGAGCCCATAAGTCGTTGTTTCTTTGACCCTATTAGTGCATCCACCGTCCACAGTCCCCACGTGTCACCAGGCATGCCTTGCGACTGCACAGCATTGCATAGCAAATCTCACAAGGGACTGTTCTCCAATTTTGTTCCTTCTCAGAGTAGGACAGGGAACTGGAAATAAAACTCAAAGCATCATTCCTGGAGAGACGGTTCACTTAATAAATCACAGCGGTTTCCCTCCAAGCAGAGAATGATTGTCTGAGTAACTTTTAATGTTGTCTGGCCTGACACTCTCCCTGCATTTATGAATTACAGGACTCTTTACTCAGGGGCCCGCGGACATGTCATGTTCTGACACAATATGTGTAACATGAGGGGGCCTGCTTTTTTTGTGTATCTGTCTACACAAGGAGAGCAGGAGAATTCTGGGGAGGAATCAACTTCCTCCTCCCCAGAATTCTCCTGCTCTCCTTGCATCATTTCCACTTCCTGTCTGTTTTCCCCATCTACACCTCCTGCCTGGCCAATCAGCGTTTATTTAAAACATGATTGACAGAATACAGACAAGTCTCCCACACCACTTCCCCCTCTTTTTTAAAAAAACAAAGGAAAAGATCCATAGTCCATTTTTTGGGAATGTGGGCGTAGTATTCCAGGCTACTTCTAGCTGGTTGGGGGTGCTGATAATTTTATGGGAACCTAAAGAAAATTTAGAGTTATGATCAAGTCCTGACTGAAGTATCCTGTGAGTCTTGATCATTTCAGGCAGCAGTCTTGAACCTGTTCTGGATGAAGAACTCAGATATCTGGGCCATCTGTTCCTACCGGAGATTGCTCAGGTGGTCTCCCTTGGTCAAAGATGATTTTTCTTAACTCTGAATAAATCCAGAGCCTCTCATTTTCTGTGGAAACAAAAGCAAAATCTCTTCTCCAAAGTAACATACCTTTTGACTTCAATTTTGAAGCCAAGGTATTTTCAAAATACCTATCTTGGATTAATTCTGCAGCATTTATAAGCAAATATCTTTTAGCAGCTGTTGCTCCTTCCTCAGCATTTAAACAATTCAAAGAGAGCATAATAGCATACAGTATTAAGATTCTCTGTGTATTTTTCATCTTTACGTGGCTTTATTTTAACCTCTTATTTCTTTTATTTTTACTTTTAACTTTTGGCTTTTTGAGACAGGTTCTCTGTATATCTTTGTCCTGGAATTCCCTCTGTAGACCAGGCTATCCTTGAACTCCAAGAGATCTGTCTGTCTCTGCCTTCCCAGTACTGGGATTAAAGGTGTGTACCACCACACCCAACTATTCTCTTTCTTTCTTTTTTATTTTAAGGCTTTAACCTTTTTTTTTAAAGCCTGCATATATTTTTAGCATAATGTAAACCATTTAGAGGCTTTTTCACTCTTTGAATCTCTCTTTACTGTAGATCTCTCTTTTTCTGACCACATGGGTTTTTAATTTGCTAAGGAATATGGAGAAAACAACAGTCAAAAGCTCTTAAGGCGTTTCAAGGTCCTTGCCAGGAAGCAAGCTGCAACAGTGTTTCCATAGTCAGGACTGACTGCTTGAAAGAGTCAGTTTTCCCTGGCCGGACGGCCCAGAAAGCCGGCATATTAAAACAGGGCAGCTTTTTTCCTGCTACGGCTGAAAACTGAAATCCTTTAGTTTAGGCTTTCTCAGGCTTTCTGTGGATGCAGTTATCCACGTGGGCGCCATTCTGTAACATGAGGGGGCCTTCTTTTTTTTGTGTATCTGTCTGGCCCCCCAGCTGTTTAGTCCCAGAGAAAAATCACACAAAGGACTCCGTAAGTTATAAAGCTGATTGGCCCGTTAGGTCAGGCTTCTTACTGGCTAACTCTCACATCTCGATTAACCCTCTTTTCTGATCTATTTTAGCCATGTGGCTCAGTACCTTTTTCTGTGGAGCTGCTCACATCCTGAAGCTTCGGTGGTCTGGGCAGGAGTGCGTGCAAAGAATCAACTTCCTCCTCCCCAGAATTCTCCTGCTCTCCTTGCATCATTTCTACTTCCTGTCTGGTTTCCCCGCCTACACCTCCTGCCTGGCCAATCAGTGTTTATTTACAACATGATTGACAGAATACAGACAAGTCTCCCACACCAAATATGGATGCCTTAAGGTGTACCACAGGGAGGGGCAGTCCAGTCAATTGTGTGATTTTAGAAAAATAGTTTTTTCTCAGATTTACTTGTGGATAAGATGCAAAGTATGCCTGTTTCAATGGTCTTGCAGGGCCGTGTTGGGAAGTAAATGAAACAGCAAGAACTTGGGAGCTGGAGAGATGGCTCAGAGACTAAAGCGCTTTCTGCACAGGCATGAAGACCCAAGTTTGGATCCTCAGAACCCTGTAGTGTGCACCTGTAACCCCAGTGCTAACCAGAGACAGCCAGGTCTGCAGGACTTGCTGGCCAGTCAGCTTAACTGAGACAGTGAGTTACAAGTTCAGTGTGCGACTGCATCTCAAAGACTAAGGTGCAGATGATTCCAGAAAGACAACCACCATCAACTTCTGGCCTCCGCACATAGGCGCATGCACATGAATGCACAAACAAAAAAAAAAATTTAAAGGGTTAAAATTATACAAAGAACAAGAAATCACTTTGATAAAACTAAGTAAAACGGAAGTTGGAAAAACAAGTGGTATCATTGAGTGTTGACTGGCACTTTGCTAAACTGTCCTTCATTTTGTGTGTGTGTGTGTGTGTGTGTGTGTGTGTGTGCGCGCACGCGCGCGCGCGCGCGCGCGTGTGCTGGCACTCTGTCCATTTTTGTCATTTTGTGAATGACTATATATGGAGGACTGGGATTAAGCAACTTTGTCATCTGACTAGCACAGTCAGGAGTCTGAAATAGAAACCAAGGCATAGCTAAACTCATTTGTAAAGGCCAGAACCAGCACAACTTACTTCATGTGAACACTTAAAAGGCTCAACTGGGCTGTGTCATGTGCTATATTGCCCAAGTGAGGCCAACAGCAGAAATTTGAGCACTGCCTTCCAGGAGTGCACTGTGGAG
This sequence comes from Myodes glareolus, assembly GCF_982192425.1. Lineage (NCBI taxonomy): Eukaryota > Metazoa > Chordata > Mammalia > Rodentia > Cricetidae > Myodes > Myodes glareolus. The sequence goes on from NC_142044.1 coordinate 29,731,992, forward strand.
GGAGGGGACATAGACTCAGACACATAGAGCCACGTCACTCTCTACACTGTGGGAGATTATGAACGTGCAAGTCTGTCGTTTCCTAACTAGAGCCCTGTCCCAAACATGATGTTCCTGAACAATGGGATCAACATAAGGGCCTGACTGCATCTAAGTACAGAAGGGATAACTTTCTGAGGAGTAAGAACAGACAGAGAAACTAGAAAGAGCTGGAGGGGAGACCTAGAAAAGCCAGTGTAGGTGCCACAGGCTGATGCGAAGGGTATAGGCAAGGTGCTCGGAGAGCAGGGTGACGGTTCTCCTCTGGGTGTGAGTGACACTCACATGAATCTGGACAAAAGTCAGGTGGGGAGCCATGGACTTGTTAACATGGGAGTGTTCCTTTCTAACTTGAAGCTTCCAGCTTCCGTATCTGAAAAAGGCTCCGCCCATTGGACTCCTCACAGTGAAGTGCATTTTTGAATCTGAAAGTCAAATGCTGAGGTCTGGCTACTTTGAGAGAGAAATATTATCACCAACCACAGCGGCTACGGTTGAGCCTGGTGCCATGTGAAGTACTTCATGTGCATAATTTCTCTCCACCTTCACCATGCAACTCTGAAACTTTTAGTCCACCCCTATTTCACAGATGTGGGAAACCAAGGATGTGACGGAGTTCCATCATTTACTCGGGGCCATACAGAAATGGGTGAAGGTGAAATTCAAAGCCAGGGCTTCCCTGGATAGGATCCTCCAACATGCGTATTCTGAGCTGAGCATCACCCTGATGCGAACTGCAAAGACAGACCTACAGAAACATGGCTATGGAGTGAACTTGCCTCATCCCCCAGCTCACGACCTCCATCCACCTTGAGTTAGGTGCCTTCCCTTACCCATCACTCTGCCAATATTGGCTTTGGCATACCAGGAAAGTGAGTAGAGACGGCTTGGCCAGGCAGCCCATCTAAGAGAACACTTTATTTCTCCAGCAGTGGGGCAGGATCCCAGCTCCAGCACCCGAGTCTCTAAATCCTGTTTTGAGCATCCTCTGACTGTTCCTGTCTCTTAGGCCTGCTTTTTCCTTATCTGCAAGGTAGCACTGGTGAGAACAGTGGTCACAGAGAAAGAAGGATGTGTGCTTTTCCCTGCTGACACGGGGCTGCAGGCAGATGGTCTAGTTACTCGGTGCCTCAGCCTACTCCTCCTTTGGGGATTTGGATGGGGATGAAGGACGTCCCAGACTCCAGGTAGGATGTTCCTGGCCGTTCCTAGGAGGTGAACTGAGTTGGCTTTCAGAGGAAGTGGCGGCAGCCTGAGTGGTTCCTCTCTGGGCATCGGGTGCATCTCAGTGTATGTTCTCATCATCGCCTGAGGACGCTGGGGAGCTGTGAGACATTGGGCAATGTTTCCTAGCCAACCCCTTCTTTAAAGGAGGAGGCTTGTGAAGGCAGTCTTGTGAATGGAGGAAGATGGAATAAGGAAAGTGGAAAAATGGGAGGGAGGGGCAGATGGAGGAAGGGGGGACAGAGGGACCAAGGGAAGACACCCTTGCCTATGGCCATGAAAACCTTGGACTTAGCCTCTGGGACACCACCAACCACGCTATTTTTGATTCTCAAAAGTACGGTTCAGTGTATGGAGGGGGAGGACTATTTGTCTCTGGCCCTCATCTGATTGAAAGAACGAGGTGCAAAGAAGTAGAGGGGTACAGGGAGATGAGCAGGGGACTCAATACAGCAGAGATGAAGTCATGCCCCCGCCTCCCCCATTCGGACTAGTGTGTTAGAAGGAGACAAGCTGGTAGACAAAGTACATAATATATTGCCCCAGCTACCTGTCCTGCCCTGGAGACTTGAATCTTGACTGATTTCCAGGCCTCTGCCTCTCACTGTGAAAACACCTATAACGATTGTGCCCCCCAGCCCGACCCACAACGAGAAATGAATGAACCAGAACAGACAACCCGTGCATTTCCTGGAAGGTACTTGCATAGATGAGGGGCAGAACAAGGCAGGCTGGATACACAAGGGCAAGCATGGGCTATGGGATTGTCCCCTGAGAAAGGTCAGTGGGCGGCAGCCTGGCAGCCACATGGAGGCCTGCTTCTTTGCCCACTCTGATATGCGAGGAGAGCAAGATGTGAACACGGACACTACCACAAAAGGGGCAGAGCAAGCGCACCTGAGGGCCTGGCCTGAGCTGAATAAAGTACAGGCCCTGAGGCTATTTCGCACTCTGGCCTGCTTCCCACGTCCAGCAAACACGCTCTGATGTCTTAAACCCAGGAGAGCTCCATCCTGCATTCACTCAGTACCTCCTGGAAGATGGGCACCATGAGGACCTCTGTTTCACACATGAGGAAACGGAAGCACAGCGCGGCTGAACACCTCGCTCCAGGTCACACAGCTATGAAGAGGCAGAGCTAGTACTTTAACACATGAGCCGATGAATCAGTGAGTGACTCAGCAGATGAATAATTGAACTATTGGGGAGGAGAAGGTTGAACAAGGGCACCCGCTAGGATTTCATAACTCTCGTTTCACGCTATCTCGGCGTGCAACCTCTGCGACTTGCTATCTCTGGATCAATTCATGGCATCCTCAATCCAAGCAACAGTTACGATCCCGTAGTTCAGGGCCAAAGACCAAACCTCCCTGACTGCACCCCAAGGATGGTTTCCAGCCAGGCTGCTTGTCCATATTCCAAACTCGCTCCACAGCCTCCAGGGCTTCCTCCGCTTTGTGGGTTTGGCACAGCATAGGGATCAGTTTCCTCTGTAAAATCCTGTACGTAGTTCTGGGCTCACAGCTGCTTCTATCAGTCAGCTCCAGGTCACAGGTACAGACAAGAAAACAGCGTGGTGGTGGTGGTGGTGGTGGTGGTGGTGGGGTTATGTGGGAGCCAATGCTTCCACTACAGAAGGCAGTTCTTTTTCTTTCTTTTTTATTTAGTGTGCGTGCATGTGGGGGGTGGGCATGGACGCAAGCGTTCACACGACATGGCATATATGTGGAAGTCTGAGGGCAACTTTTCTTTGGGAGTCATTTCTCCTGGGTTCTGTTTCTCCTGGGGTTCTGGAGACAGACAGGTCTTTGGGCTTGCCTGGCAAAGACTTTCACCCGCTGGTCTACTTTGCCAGCTCGGGGAAAGTATTTTCTATCCGAAGTGCCTATTGAGTGGGTGGCAAGAACAGCTAACAGCCAATCCTCTCTTCTCACTTCATTTTAATTTCCTTTTTGACCAAAAGATCACATCTTTACATTGAAGATGAGCCTTTGAAACTTCCAGGTCTGCTCCCCCACAGTGTAGTTCTTGGCTGTGGCAGCTAATATATTTCCCAAGCAACCGGCTTTCCCCCTCTGACCCTCCACCAGGTGGTAGGATTAGAAGATCTTCCACTAAAGGCACGACGCATCTTCCTGTCTTTTGTGAAGATGTTATTAAAAAGGAGGGTTTGCGAAGTCGCAGGCTTTCGCTCTTCAGTTCACTTGAAATGGAAGAGGTCGACCTCCCAAGGAGCCATCTAGGAAGCTGGGAGGCATTCTCTGTCTGGCTCTCAAACTAGATGCTTAGCTTTGCTCCAGTTCTTGGAGATTCGACATGGCTTTGGGCATCACTTGGTCCCCAGGGGCCATAGGTTATCTGGATTCAGTACATTCTAGCAAATAATAATAATAATAATAATAATAATAATAATAATAATAATAATAATTTTTAAAAAGCACTTACCATCAGAGACTTGAGATGGAAGTGAAGAGAGCAAATACAAGCGAGGCCAGAACCAACCAAGCCAACCCACGAAGCCTGATTAGAATGTGACTCTTGGGGTACACTGACAGCAAGTATCAGTCTACCAGAGGGTGAGGCTGTGGTCTTAGACTCAGGAGAAAATAAAGAGGGAGACTCAGGACCTCCATCTGACTAGGTAGTCCAAGCCCTGAGTCTATGGTCACTAACGCGCATGGCTCAGATGGGGCAAATCTAGGGACTGCGCTGGGAGCTGATGTAATGTCAGATTCGGTTCTGCTCACCCACAGCCCCCAAACCTCCTCAGTGCAGAGCAGCAGGGTACAGGACCACGCTCTAAGTACACGGCATGTGGTCTGGGTTTGGGCTCTGAAATGCACTGGGCTCTGAATGTGCCAGAAAATTCCAATGCTACCACTTTTGGCTGCGGAACTCTATCTACATCAGTGTCTTAACCTCTCTGACTCTCAGCTCCCAAGTTTCTGAATCAGTGAGAATGAAGTCAGAATAAAAGTACCGAGACCACTCAGGCTGCTGTGAAGCTCAGGGGTACGGTGTCAGAAGGGTCAGAAACTCCTACCAGGGAGCTTGCTTGCAGGCTAGGCCAAACTGGGTGATGATCATGGCTCTCTGTGGTCAGGTGAGAGCCCAGACACCTTACTTCCCTACTTTGTAGAAAAAGACACAGCTCTAAGACAAACCAAATGGCTCAGCAGGTAAGGGCCTTGCTACCAAGTCTGGCTACCTGAGTTGAATCCCCAGGACTCTCCCAGTGGAGGGAGAGAAGAGAAATCCAAGTGTTGTCCCTTGACCATCACAAACATGCCTTTATACGCTGACATCTCAGAGTCCCATGGTCTACATGTGTAATTGCAGAGTGAGAAGAACCTTTGTCAAAAGGTTTGTTCTGGGTAACTCAGAAAGTTACCCAGTCACAGATATTTAAGTCTATGGGAGCCGAGGTTGGCTGTTCCCAAGATGAAGGCTCCTTCAGGCCCTGCTATAGCCACAGTCCACCACAGCCGGGCAGAGGACCAAGGCCTTCATTACATGGCCAGTGAAATCAGAAGATTTACTTGAAGCTCCCAGCTAGTCTTTTTAGGATCTAAAGAAAGAGTTGTGGTTTTATTTTCTTCCCACTGACTCTTTTATTTCTGAAAAAGTAAATGGCCAATTAGACGAGTTGCCATCTTTCACGGGAGCCTCTTGAGCATGAAGCAGTATGTTGGAGTCATTCTACTTCAGTTAGGAAGGCCACAGGTTTGCTTTGTTTTTATTTTTTAATTTTTATTTATTTATTTTTAATTTAATTATTGACTTTATTGATAGTTTTTTCTGAAGAGTTTTCTACGAAGTGCATATGCACAGAGAGAACTTTTAGCCAATTGGCCACATTAGCGCCTTGTGCATTCAAAAGGAGTTTGGTTGTTTTGTTTTAATGAAGCCAAATCTATCACAATATAATCTATTTGGATTAGAGTTTTCTTAACTATGCCTAGTGAAATCCAAGGAAGTATGTTCTCTGCATATGCCAGCTGTCCCTTCCTCATGTCACTTTTTAATTCTACCACATCATTTGAAACTAATGTTATATTCAATTGTTCTGATGGTCTATCTATCTATCTATTATTTATTTATTTTGGAGAAAATGTCTTACTATATAGTCATGGTTGGCCTTGAACCCAGAGATTTACCTGCCTTTGCCTACCAGCTACTGGGATTAAAAGCATGCAAAATTGGATCAAATTGAATTTTTTTTTTTAATGAGCATTGATCGACTGGTGCTTTGCCTGCATGTATGTCTGTGTGAGGTTGTCGGACCTCCTGGAACTGGAGTTCCAGGCAGTTGTAAGCTGCCACATGGGTGCTAGGAATTGAATCTGGGTCGTCTGGAAGAACAGCTTATGTTTTTTAACCCCTGAGCCATCTCTCCAGCCCTGATTTTGATTTTTTTTAACCCTTATTTTACATTCTCTTTTAAAATTTCAAGCTATAGATGGGAGGGTGTCTCAGCAATTAAGAGCACATATGCTCTTTCAGAGGACCTGAGTTCAATTCCCAGCACCGGCATCAGAAGGCTCACAGTCACTTGGAAATATGGCTCCAGGGGGATCTGATGCCTCTGACCTTTGTGGTCACCTGTGCTCATGTGCACATATCCCCACAGAGAGACATACATATACATAGTTAAAAATAACAAACATAAATTTTAAAAAATCCTTTCAGACTTATACAGTTGAGTAACTTCAGTATTTTAGAGAAAAACAAAACAAAACAAAAACATGCCTAGAAAGAATCAGAAAAAATGTTCCAAATAACCCCAGACAAATTGAAAGGCACTTTTAAGATGCAGATATTCTGGTTTTATTATGTGATCTTTGGATGGGTTTTTCAAATGCCATTGTGGGACACAGCTTGTCCCCATACCAACTTGTCCAGAAATTAAACCTTAGGAGTGAAAAACTGACATTAGGTGAGCCAGGTGGCTCAATGTGTAGATGTGCTTGCTTCAGAGGACTTGAGTTTGAATTCCCAGAAGCCAAGCTCACCACCACTACCACTGCCACCACCATTATCACCACCATCACCACTATCCTACCACAACCACCACCACCACTAACACCTCTACCACCACCATTACCACTAGTAAAAGCTAAACAAGACTGTACATACCTGTAACCTCAGCATTGGGGGTCAGAGATAGGTGGACCCCAAGAGTTTGCTGCCCAGACAGCCTTGACAAAACAATTAGTTTCTGGATCAGTGAGGAACCCCATCTCAGGGCACTAGGGTAGAGAAGGTTGGGGGGAAACACCCCATGTCTGACTCTCACTTCTGAATGTACCACTGCTTGTGTTCTCACAGGTAGACACCCACACAGATGCACGCACCATCCACAAACACAAACACAAACACACATACGCAAAACCTCCAGCACTTGTTGGGCGATCCTTATAACCCAAGACGTACAGTGAAACTATTAATAAATAAACTTGCTTTTTACATCAGTTATACAATGTCCATCTGTATGACAAAAGATGAAACTGAGGCCAGGGTGCAGGTGAATGACCTGGTCGCTGAATGGAGGTCTCTAGTTGAGGTGTCCTGAAACCCAGGCAAGCCTTAACACTTCCCATTGAGAGTGAGTGGAGGCGAGACAAGCTGAGGTTGTGCAGGGTCTGCAGGGTTTGGATGTGGTTTCAATGGATCCTCTCGGGATCCGTGCTGGAAACCCGGCCCTCAGTAAACAGTGTTAAGGGAAGGTAGGACCTTTAAGGGGTGGGGACACTATCCCCAGCCCCACACTATCCCGCTTTTTGATTCCTGTTAGCTCTCCCTAGTGTCCATCATCCTTAATGCCATTAACCGGGACCTTAGCCAGGAAACCTCACCAGAGCATATGCCAAGCTGCTTGAATTCTCAACTCCCAATCCCATAAACCTAATAAACCTCTTTCCTCTACAATTTCTCAACCCCAGGCATTTTGCTTTATCGACAGAAGAGGAATAAAGGGCCTTGCTACCATCTTATCTTTGACACACTTGGGGGCAATCTGATACAATGGGTTAAACCAGGACTTTTAAGAATTCTAGGGTCTCCACCTAAGGGATTTACCCTCTAGCTTCTCACTGACAGTTGGAGAATCCTTGAACTGACCTACCAGAGTTAACTGAGACAACAGGTAAGGCCTGGATCTCCTCAGCTGATCCAGCTGGCCCTCTATACTTGACCCCACCATGTTCCCTTCTCAGGAAGCTACAGTAAAGACACTCACCCCCTTCAATGCCCCATGCCTTGCTTGCATCCCTGGCTTCTGGGAGGCTGTATTTCCAGAAGCTTGAAGGTGATCACAGGGGAGGTTGGATTAGGGCAAAGGGCTTGATTTCTTCTCCAGTCCCCGTTGCCTCTCCCCAGGGCCTCTGGGAATTTGTACTGCCAGGCTCTCTGGGATCCCAGCCCCTTCCTCTGCATCCTTTCCAGAGGCAGAGAGGGTACTGCGTCATTTCCTGATGAATTTCCCCCAGTTGCTGCCCAGCCTCTGGGAGAAAAAAATCCTTTATACAACCCTGCACGTGAATTTCCTGTCTAACCCTAAATGTCAAGATGTTTAAAACACTTCATACTTCGGAACATACACTAAACACTTAAGAAAAAGTAGATGCTACTGAAATCCTTCTTAGAGGGGCAAATAAGACATGCTTTCATAAACTTCTGCTCCCAGGCTCTTCCTAACTCCTGGGATAGAGGCCAGGAGGACCTTTTACTTTGCTGTCTCCTACTTAGGACGTGGAGGGTCGAGCATATGAGCCAGGACAAGAGTTCTAAGTCCCAGTCACCCAGTTTTCCCTTCTTGGATAGGCCCCCTGACTTGGGAGGCATCCCTACACCAGAGCCTTCCTGTTGTATTTTCATTCCTGTTGCTATAAGAGATACCTTGACCAAAAGCAACAGAGAAGACTCAAGGGTTGCTTTTCATCCACAGTTCCAGGCTTCAGTCAGCCACTGAGGCAAGAAACAAAACCGGGGATATACCGGAATGCGCAGATGCTGCTTGCTAGCTAATTTCCCTCTAACTTTCTCTTGTCTCATACAGCTCAGGATCTCCGTGGCTAGGGGATGATTTCACGCACAATGGGTTGGGTCTTCTTATTCCAGTTAGCAATAAAGACAGGCAAGCCTCCAAAGGAATGGCCATAGGCCAGTCTTATCTAGGCAGTGCCTCATTTGAGGCTCTCTTTGCAGTTAATTCTAGATTGTGGCACGGAGACATTTAAAATTCACCTTCATCCCATGCCTTGCCACCAGGATCATGGTGGTTAAGACTCAGTTCACTCTGGTCACCTTAAACTCGATCTAAGTTATCCTTCTCTTCCCAGTCAGCCTAGAGTGCTCTGGAACAGGCTACTGTCCCTGGTAACTAGCTAGTACTGGTAACAGTGCTTTGGGAACACTTCTCAGTCCCTGGTCTGACCACTTAGTAATTTATCACTTTTGTTCTATCGCAGGGAAGAAGGGCTTTTTAAAAGGTTTTATATAACTCAAAGGAACGAGAAATGCAGGCTCGTCCAGGGCAGCATGGGGAACGTTCAGAGAGGTTAATAAGCTGTTTTACCTTAAAATCAGCTGCCTATTTTGCAGGGTTTCCCTGTGAGTTTTCGGGAACTTTCGAACTCCATCGCACCATCTAGAACAGACTCATACCCCGACACCATCACTTCCTCTGATAAGTAGACTTCATTTGACTGGAACTTGAAGGCTCTGGAGCTTCCATGAGTGAACCTGTACATTCATCTCCTCTCTGTCCCCACAACCAAGTGGAGAGTCCCACGCACTCACTCAACACGTCGCACAGAGGTCCAAGGCCTGCCCTGTTCATCCAGCTAGCCTGTGGCTGTGTCCCCCTGAAAGCTAGCACTTTCTCCCACCGCTGACTGCGGTGTCCTTTAAACTCCAGCCTCCCAAATCTGTTGTTCAAATCTACATGGGAGGTATGTGTACAGGTGTATGTCAAATATTCAAAATAGAGCATTAAGATACATTTTCAAAGCAAATCCAGCACAGCCCCTCAGCTTCACGCACAACCATGGTGAGGCCTGTAGCCATACCGTTTGAGGATTTCAGCGAGGGCCCGGCAGGCTCTAACCATCCTAGCATAAAAACCAGCCAGAGAAAGGGACACAGTGAAGGACTCTGAGGCCAAAGCACCTAGTTCCTATCACCTCCAGTCGCCTCACCTCTTCCTGCAGAAGCTAGAGGCAGTCTGTCATCTTAGTGACTCTATTTTCTTGCATACACAGGATGTGACACTTTTGATATCTGTAGGACACCACTGAAGAAAAGGCATCGGCTCTGCTGTTGCAGACCAATAGCAGAAATCCTGAATTCCTGAGGCTTGGTAACCCCTAGGATTTCTTCTATGGACCCCTCAAGAAGAGGGGAATCACTGTCTGGTGGCCCTTCCAGCACAAGTGGCTTTTATTGTGTTAAATACCACACCCCCATAATTCCTTGTCATCCCATGTCTCTCCCCACAGAGTACTGAGATCTCCGGGACAGCAAGAGGTCAATGGCCATGTGTTTTTCCACTCGTGGTATCTCCGGCACCCTCTGAGGTATCTGGTACAAAACAAAGTCTCCATACACACTGGCTATCGTAGCAACCTAGCCGTCCCCACCAACGTAAGCTGAGAAGCAGCAAATTCCAGACTTTTCAATGATAGGTGACGATGGGTCTCCAAAAAGAACATCAAGAAGTGAGCCGATGGCAATGAGTGGGTTTGGAGATCAGGGAGCATAAAGGGTTAACATACCACTCTACTGCTGTTCCCCGGAGGTCACAGGTTTGCATTAAAGCAAATGGATTGAACAGAATAATGTCCGAGGCCACTTTCAGTTCGTGGACAAGGAGGTCACCCTGGTCTCCTTGCAATCTGCGCACAGAAGCCCCAAGACGTCGCAATAAAGGCACAGTCGGGTGTCAGAAACCATCTCTCAAAACCCAGTACTGAAAACTGGTAGCAAATACCTGACCAAGTGAGAGAGGGTTCAGAAAGACAGGAAGCCTCCCTGTCAATGAGAAGGGAGGCGCTTGTGACCTGGGGGTAACATGTTCCAGTCTCCCCAAGCAACCTAGTTCTGAGGAAGAATCTGAACAAACCTACGGAAGTTGGAGACTGTCTTCACAAAGAGGCCCCCAGTGACAGTCAACAGAGCACTGCAGCTGCTTCTTGTTCTGCCGAGTGAAACTGAGACCCAGGACCCAGGACAGTTTGGGTGCCACATTGCAAAGCAACTGAGCCTTGGCAATGAGCCTCAAAGGCAGGCTCTCACCGGGGTCACGTTGGGGTTCTTCTGACCAAATTAGAACACACGAGCTCTCAGGTTCTCAAGCTAGTGACGGGGAATGCAGTTTCCATGTGGGTCAAACGGACCTGAAAGTCTGTTTCTGGATTTATTCCGACCAGGCCAGCTCTCCGTGCACAAAGCAGTCACCGCCAAGTCCCCTAGAAGTCTCTCTTGTCACTGGTCTCACTTTCCAATTTTCAGTAATTTACAATCAGCCGAAGTTCAAGAAATATCACATAGAGAATTCTAGAAGTTTTAAAACAATAGGTTTGAAGCAACGCATATCGCTGGATATCACTCTAATTGTTCTATCTCATTGTTAGCTACGGTTAATCTTTTACTGTGCTTAGTTTAAATTTTGGACTTTGTCATAGCGCCCCATGGGAGCCAAGGTCTTGGATATCTATGGGGATCTTGGACAATACCTGGATAAGAGACCATGGTACAAGGACAAGTTGACTGATGGACTTTACTCTTTTCTTTTCTATTTGCTTTTTGGAGACTGGGAAGGGCTTGGGATGAAAGCTAAGGTTCAGCTTCCACAAAGCAAAAGCCCTGTCCAAACATAAACCCTTGAGCCATCAGCTCCAGTCAGGTAAATTGATGGGGGTGAGGGGCTGGGTGGGTATCAAAGGCACACATCTGGGGGTGGGGTCCTTCCTGGTGAGGCCTGCCTGACACTTGTTTCTAGGTCAGAGTCCTGACATGATAGGCCGCTTGGAGAAAGAAGAGATAGAGATTCACTTGTCACAAGGTCATAATGAGGATCTAGGAGCCCCCCCACCTTGGCATCCTTTTCTTCCAGGCCCACACGTGGATAACTTGATTCCCTGGGGGGATCAAGGACTCCTGACATTGGTGAGAGTCAACTGCTCAGAGGTCCCAGCCTGAGGAGTATGGGAGTGGCGGCAGCCAGCGCCTGCAGATCTGACCGGCACCGGCACCACCCACAAATAGCTCAGAAAAAAGTCAGCTTCTGCTTGGTGCTGCAGAACCGAGCTGAGGGGCGCTCACACCCTTAAAGAAACCTCCCTGGTCACTTCCTGCGACACTTCCTGTTTTCTAGCTCCAGATCTGGTCGAATGTTGCCGCCTGAAGCAAAGTCAGTGTGGGGAGGGAAGCTCCTGCTAAGCCCAGGCCCTGGCTGTGATGGTCAGTATGATCTCAACAAATAAGGCTGGAGACGGAAATGAAAGAAAGGACAGGGAAGAAGTCCACTGTTAATTCTTTCATTTCTTTAGTCAGCTCCTGCCCACATCCACGCACACGCAGAAGCATACTGTAAGCCTATGTTAGCACGGTACACATCCACACACAGTCATGCGTAATATCTACTCTGCAGGACTCATTATGGAGCCTGTAGTAACGGCTCCACTTTACAGAAAAGGAAACTGAGACTCTGAGAGGCGAAACCACACGTTTACAGCGAAAGGCTCCATCCTACTACATCCAATTTTAGGCACACGCAGGAAACACAGAACGGTGAATTTTAGTTATTGTTTTTCAGCCAATCACGGAAGTTCAGAAAATGACAAGACTTTGGTGTTTGGGGCAGGAAGGGGAAGTACACCGAGGCTCAGGGGCCCAGCCCTGAGGCTTTGGTCTCCCTTTTTCATAGCTTAGCCTAGCCGTTGTTTCCAAAGAAGCCGGCAGGGGGCAGTGCATCTCTCTTTTTCAAACGTGGGGGCGCTCTGGGCCATTATCCAAGAAAGAAAACCAGGGGACACCACCCGCAGTTTCCAGAAACACGCACACAGGTTTAGCGAGGGAGGTAGTAGGTGCTCAGCGCGCTCCTAGAAGCCAGTGGATGAATTTAAATTTAGTAGTAATGGTAAGGGACGAGGGGTGTTCTGACTCCGGTCAGAGCCTTCTGTCCTAGGGGCCTTATCACTGAGTACAGTATTAGCACCTATTATGTGCCAGGAGCGACGACAGAGATTGCATAGCCTCATCCCTACTAGCAGTTTTTCCGCTCCGGAGAGCCCCTCACCTGCCGCAAAGAGGGTGGGCGCTTCGGCTCACTACAAGTCCATGTGGGCGTGGGGACGCGCGACAGTGGTAAACTAGGAGAGGAGAGGGTGCCCCATAAACACAGTGAAAGTCTGGAAAATGCCTGATGTGGCAACTGAGCGAGCTTGTTCCTGTCCTCGGGGTCACTGATGTCTCCTGGGAATCAACCTCCGAGATGCCGTGGCCAGCCCAGCCCCCACCCATTCGCGCACTCCAGAGTGCGCACGTCCTCTCGGAGTGCCACTAATTCCTACTGGCGGTAGGAGCTGGCTAGGACCCTTCTTCAAGAGGCTGGAGAAACTCCAGGTTTCAACAGACGGGGTGGTGGGGGAATGGGTCCGGGCACCCTTTCCTAAAACCTCGCCGTGAGGCAAGGAGAAAACGCCTTACCTATACCACGACGGGGGCACCGGTCTACTCAATGCCCATTTCGAGTTCGGACGCGCTGCCTCCCGCAAGGTCATGCTCAAACCTCCACAAACAAACAAACAAAAACTCCGAGGGTTGAAAGTTGCTTGCGCAACGGTCCCATTCGGAGCTAACAGTACTCGCCTTGTCGTTTCCCCACCCTGGTGCACTTATCAGAGGGGCGGACCGTGCCCTGCGCTGGTCACGCTATGGAGATGCAGACAAGTTGCTAACTTTTGTCACATTATTTCTTGGCAGTTGCGGTGTTCAACGGGGTTGGAGCAGACTCCCAAGTTTCAAGTTGCCTTCTCCGTGCTCCCTTTGCCCACGTTAAGCCACCCACTTTCCAATACACCTTATCCAGTTGTCCTGTCCTAAGCGCCAACTTCTCCCAGAGATCCGGGGCAACGGGGGATTAGAGGTGTCCTGGGGGCCAAAAGCCTCCTCCCGGCTCTGCGCCTGCTCACAGCGGATTGGGATACTCCATCCGGATACTGTCCCACTACCTCTGGTCTAAATAACCAAGGGCCTCCAAGCGTCCCCCACAGTGTCCCAGCCCAAGACCTCGGTTTCTCTAGAGAGTGTGGGCAATCAGCGCCTGATGGAGTCTCCTACCCGCGGCCCGGTTGGGGATCTACTGCGGTACTGGGTGCAATGTCACCGCGGCCGCTCCGGGAATCGCTGTCTCAATCACCGTAGGCTCCCCCACTGAGCTCCGGGAGGCTTCTTCAGTAAGCGCCAAAGAGCCTGGAACGCCAGAGCTGGAGTCTCTTCCCTGACACTCTTCCTGAGACCACTGTGGTGGCCATGACTGAGACAGAGATCTCTCTCCTCGTGTCTCCTCTTGGCGCCTAGGGTCTTAGGTCTTAATCCCACTGTCATACCTTCCTAGCCCCTTCCCCACCCCTTCTATTCCGAGGTCCGGACGATCACCTCTACACTTAGAGAACACATGCGAAATTTCCCGAGCCCCAACTCGCGAGGGGGAGCCGTCCCTGAGGCACCCGGACAGCGACCAGCTGGGTGCGCACTCACCCAACGCCGGAGACACGCCGGAGTTACCCGGCTTGGGGCACTTAGGAGGTTCGGAGGGGTATCTAAGGAGATGTGTCCGGGATACTCACCCCGGCCAGCTCACACCTCCGGGTCCTCCTCTACCTCCTCTTCTGCCTCCTCCTCTCTCCTCCCTCCGGTCTAGGGCTCTTTGTCTTTGCAAAGTGTCGAAAGTGTCTGGCATAGTGGGCTCCGCCGGCGGAGGCTAGCGCCGGGGAAGCGGGAGGCGGGGTGAGGATGGGAGCGGCCTCTGGAACACCTTCCCCCGGGTGTAACGGGAGTCGGAGGCGGGGCGTCCGGGGAGGGGCCACCTTCTCCCGCCGTTGGGACTAAGCGGCGACTTGGGCGCGCCCAGCCCCGCGGCCGCCTCCGCGGCGCGCAGCCCTCCCCTTCCTCCGCCCAGCGCCCGCCCCTCCGAGCCCCGGCGCCCCTTCGCCCCTCCCGCCGGCCTCGGCTCGGCTTTCCCCTTGCTTGGGGCTTCCTGCGAGCCCAATATAGCACTGTCGAGCCACGTGGACCGCAGCGGACTGGGTGGAGGCCGGACCGGCCTGAGGGACGCCGGAGGAGGCGACGCGGGCACTGAATCACCGCCCCAAGAGAGGGTCTCTGCAGGAACAGCGGGCGAGGCTAGGGACGAACTCCTGGAAGGCCTAAAGCCCGTGGGGTCAACTCCAGGGACTAGGCGATGGGCGTGCACCGAGAGGACTTGGGTGGAGGTGCCCAGAAGAGCCCCAGTCCGGTGCGCGGTGGAGAGAGGTGGTGATCCCTCTGCGGGTGATCGGGCTGAGCCTCCGTTTCCTCTAAGGGCGTGGGACTTGAGGTGGGATTTAGGGAGGCTGGGGGGAGGGGCACGGCGGAATAGGGATCGCGGACACTGGAGCCTTGGTCCGCGCGGCCAGGACTCAGAGCCGCAGAGCCTGGCGCTGTAGCATCCACATCCCCGCCCTTCCTGCCTGCTCGCGGCGTGGATGGACAGGCAGCCGCGCGGTCCCAAGCTGGGCTTAGTGGGAACCTGAGTTAGAGCGGTCCCCAAAGCAGTTTGGGGCTGGGGATTTGGTTTGGTGATTAGCCTTGCGGTTTTTCTGGCCCTCCTTGTTTTAATAGAGAGGTGAGGCTAGTGGAGACGGAATTTACCGAGTGCGGGTCGTAGATCCTAAACAGTAGGTTTAAAAAAATATTTCTAAAATGTAGGTTATTAGTTCGTGTCCTCTCACTGGGACTATCTCTTCTGGAAACTTTTCCGTGAAATGTTAAGAGGAGAGGCAGGGCGCGCAGGGGTCTTTCCGTTTTTCATCTGAGCCTGCTTCTGGGGACAAACCTTTGCAGTGGAGAAGGCTAGGGCTGCCTAACTGTTCATTCATCGAAAGGAGATTGTAATGTGGGGGAGAATTTGCGGCGCTTCTTCCCAACTGTGTGATCTTGGGTTCATTGGGGGATGTCCTGTTTCTTAGGTCTGGTGCCTTGACGTCCTCACTTGCAAGTAAATAGCCCTAGTTAAGGCGGCGTCTGTTTGCTAGGGTTTGTTGTGCTGAGCAAGTGGCTACAGGCACGCAGAGCTCACGAAACTGTCCTTGGCATCTTCTAAGAGCTCAGTCCAAGTCGGCAGCTTGAAGGAGGAAGGAGTGGGTTTTCAAAGTGCTCCTGACCTGCCTACAGAGGGTGGAGGCGTTATGTAAAACCCGGGGCAGTAGAATTGATTAGAAGGGAGAAAGACAAAATAAACTGCCAGAAAAGGGAAGATAGGAAGGAATAGAGACCCACAAGTCCCACTTCGCGGGGGGTGGGGGCGTTATGAACAAGGACTCCTTCCTTCAGTTGAGCCTTCCTGGGGCCTTATTTGCTACTTGATTGCCCCTTCTCTCTGGGAATTTGAGAGGAGGGGTCTCCGAGGTGTTCTGTGACCTGTGCTAAGTCCTCTTCCCTGCTGTCCTAGGTTGTTTTAGGTTGCCATGCCTGACGGAGTGAGATTCTTGTCCCTTGGAAGAATCTCTGCGAGCTTTGTTATTTCCAAGACTTTGGTCACACTGCAGCACCTGGCACTCTTCTGTGTGTATGGGCGAGCAGGGCAGAGTTCCAGCCGTGCCAGCTACTGTCTGTCCTAGCAAACCATCTCCCAGCTGCATCTAATGTGGGCCACTTAGATTCTTGGTACCCAGAGACACAGTTTGGAGCAGGCACACACATTCTGGCGACCCTCAATAGAATGCAGCTGAAGTGGTCACCTAGCTGGGCTTCACGGCCAAGAGCAGAGTCCCATGGTTCACAAGACTGTATCGGCTGGCCCTGTGCCTCTGTGACTTGAGGCTTTCTGTGGCTGAGGAACACTGTTTCCTGCTGACTGCAGTCTTCTTCCTGTGGTTCAGAAGGCAGTGAGGAAGTGCTGGATGAATTGATTGTAGTGTTCCTGCAAGGAACCATGAGTGCACAGGGAATCACTTAGGAGAATGGAACCATACTATGCGGATAGAAGGCCGCTATTAATTCTAATGGATTCTGTGGAGGGAGGTTTAGATTAGGCAAATTAATAGCCCCGGGCCATCCAGCTGTTGTACTCTGCTGTTGCAAGCCCACAGCAGCCCTGTTTCCACTCCAGATTCTTAGTGGGGTCCCTAGATGATTTCAGAAATGACTCTGGTGAACTCTGGTGAATGTGCATAAACTATTGCCTTATCTACATAAAATGCGTCTACTTCTGGGAAGGAAATGCAGGTGGGCCCTTTTTTTAAATCCATCTGCTCCCTGTCAGTTACAACATACTTCTTTCTAGCTAACAGGATAGGCCTCCCATCTCCTTCCTTTCCTTCTCTTCTCCTCTTTTATTTTGGATGGGGGGGGGGTTGTGATATTCCATGCAAGCAGCACTTCAGACACCCTGGACCATTTCCGGAAGCAAGGGAAACAGGCTGCATACCAGGGGTGGATGTTTTCATTTCTTCTTGTCTGTCACCCTGATCATATCTCCCAACAGGCCCTGCTGAGGAACCACTGGAAGTGGTCATTACTGGGAGTGTCTGCACAGCAGGTCTCCCGGGGAGCCCTGACATGGATTTAGTGCACACTGCCACCTGCCCATGAGTTCAGAGCACAGCAAAGCTATGTACTGATGACCGAGGAAATTGATTTTCTCTTTTCCCTTCCCCCTTGGTTGGCACACCAGAGTGGAAAAGTACTAATGGATTCCAATCCCACTGGGCGGTTGTGCAGAAAAGAGCAGGGTGATAGGGATTGCTGGAGGCTTGCAGGGGCTCCGGCACATGATATTTTGTGTTTTGAGGGTGGTAGTTTCTTGTCTATAAGGAATTCCTGAAGTCTTCTTAGTGGTTTATGTAGAAATGTCCAAAGTGATGGGATAGCTGGAAGGAGAGACTGCTTGTTCCGTTGTCTCTCTCTCTCTCTCTCTCTCTCTCTCTCTCTCTCTCTCTCTTTCTCTCTCTCTCTTTTGTGTGTGTGTGTGAGAGAGACGTTTTCTCTCTTCTGAAATATCCCTTAATACTCTGCTTTCTGTGAGTTTTGTTTGATGTTGTTGTTTTGTTTTGCTTTGTTTTGTTTGCCCCAGCCTTTGATACACTGTAACAGTTGGGACAGTTATTTTAGTCCCTCCATCGATAATGACCCCATCAACATTTAACTTTGTTTGGGAGAGGAATCCAGTTGAAAAGTCCATTTAGGAGTTAATGAGGTCACCAACCCAGCCTGCATAGACAGCCAAGCATCATGTGTCCATCACCGATTGGACCACGGGGAAGAAAATCCCTTTAGATTTGGCACTTGAGGGAATGTAGTGAACAGGGCATGTTAACCCCTTCCGATCCTGGGAATTTTGAAACGCTTCTGAGCCAGCGGGACCTGTGTGATCAGCCTCATTCTCAGACCCAGTGTCCAGTTGGTTTCAGAGTCCCAGACCCACCAAGCATGCTGATCGGTGTCAGTCATTCATGACTATCCAATGAGGAATTTCTGAAGTCACCTTAGGAAAAGAGGTTTGTGTAGTAATGTCCAAAGTGCTGCATCGTGAGAAGCTGGAAGGAGAGGCTGCTTGCTGTTGAGTCTTTGTGTGTGTGATGAGTGTTAAAGATGAGCTTTAATACGAGTTAGAGCCACTAGGAAGGGGAGAGAAATGTGCCTGACTTCTGAAGAGTAAACTCTGGGGGGATATTTGACTCCATGGTAGAGCACTTGTCTAGCATGTGGAAAGTCTGGGTTCAATTTATAATACTATGTAAAAGAAATGGGAGGAAGGAAGGAAGGGCAAACTTTGGAGTAGACTCAGAAAGTTCTTGTCCACTTACAAAACAAACAAACAAACAAAAAAACGAATTTATTTGGGGGTTACTCGTGTAGAGGTAAGAGAACAGCCTGCAGAAGTTGATTATCTTTACCACAACAGCCCCCAGGATAAAACTCTAAGACTTGGTGGCAGGTACCTTTGCCAGCTGAGCCATCTCACCAGCCCAAACAGGAACATTTTAATTCATTTTCTCTGTTAGCTCTCTTGTGCTCATGGAAGAAGAAGCCAATGGAAGACCAACTGTTGTCTGGGTGCCATTCATCATTCAGTTATACCCCCTAGAAGCATAAGTTAAGATTTGATCACAGTATGGAAATAGAAGTGCTCTGTACCTTTAAGAACCTTGGGGCGGGGGGGGGGGGCTTGTAGGAGGTCTTTAGGTCATTGGAAGATGTTCTTGAAAGGACTGTGGGATGCTCTTAATTCGCTCTGCTCTGTTTAGACCTACCTAAGCCTGCTCCCTCCTGGGATTCCAATACAAAGTGTTGCTGTCAGTTGTTCTCAGCAGACAGCCTAATCAGTAGTACCACCTGATCTTAGAGCCAAACAAATCTATTGTGGCTTTTTAAGCCAACAATGTCAGGCAGGTATTGTGTGGCAGTTACATACTACATCAATAGATTTGGGTCTTGTCACACTATCAAAACCTATCTCCAAACTTTCTTTTGCATGAATGAATAAAGGTATTTTGCTTAAGCTACTGCAGGTCACATTCTGTGACTTGTAGTCAGCAGAGCATTGAGTTACTGTAGCCAGGTTTATTCTTCAGAACCACTTCCCCACCTTCTCCCAGGTCACTCCCAAACCCCAGACTCTTAAAATGTAATGGATCTCCATTACCTGGAGAAATCAAGTCTAAATTTCCAAAGCTGTCAAGTCACAGACCTTCCTAGTGTGGTCCCACGTGCTCCCAGCTGTCTCCTGACTCTCAGATCCCAGGTTAGCACATGTGTTGGTTAAACTAAACGTTATGTTCTTGACAGCAACACGGTTTGCTGGGCTGCTGAACCCTTCAATGTCTGCTGGCATGAGTTCCCCAGCCCCCAAATGTCTAGAGGGCTTGTGCAAGGGCTGACTTCTTGGTAGGCCTTGCTGCCTTTGCAACCTTCCTTCCCAACGGCTGTAAGATGCCCAGGGACAGTGGTTTAGAAGCATCCTTATTCTTGAGCCCTTGCAGTTGAGGGAACTTATTTGTGTTGACATGGATGGCTGAAAAAAGAAATTCAAGAAGCTTAGGGTTTTATCTAACACATAGGCAGAACAGGGCCATTTTAGGGTATTGAGACAGAAACTGCCCCATGCCTCTTTAGCTAGTGGTCATCCTTGATATTTCTTGGCTGGTGGATCAATCCCTACTTCTAGCATCCGAAGGCTGTGTGTGTGTGTGTGTGTGTGTGTGTGTGTGTGTGTGTGTGTGTGTGTGTTAAACCTACCAGTCTTTTAATTTAGGATCAACCCTAATCCACAATGGATTAAACTTAAACTTAGATAATTGAATTTGCAAAAACCTATTTTCAAATAAAGTGAGATTCCAAGGTTCCTGTGGGTCATGAATTTGGGGAGAGACAACATTCAACCCACTCTGTCCAGTATACTTCATCTCCCATCAGCCTCTCGTCAAAGCAGTAGCTGATGCCCAAACTTGGACATAGTCTCTCTTTTTTTTCTTTTTCTATTTTCTTTCGGTTCCTTTTTGTTTCCAAGGAAGCCAGACCCTCAACCACTTCCTCGTGCCTATTGGGCAGCAGTCCTGAGGTCAAGAGTATGAAGGGCTTGACATCAGATTTAAGACGTCAGTATTTGGGAGATACCCCTGATTAACATTTAAACAAAATGTCCTCCACACCCATATACACGTGTCCTTAGAGCACTCTTGAGTCCTAGAAAACCTACCACTAAGATGTATATGTGAACCAATGGATCCCTGGAGGCTCCCACCTCTTAAGTCCTTCCCATCCGATGTGCACCGGAAGCAAGGTAAGATGGCCGCCCGTGATTCCTACCTTTTACTCTTGTCCCCTATGCACTTATCCCTTCAGCTTAACTTTTGGGACTCTGATTTTGCCTTGGACCTTTGTAGCTACTTGGCCCATGTGTTTAATTCTTAATAAGTGGACAGACCTGAAGAGGTCCAGTGCTTCATTAAAAAAAAAAAAAAGTGTAGTAAATATGTACTGTGTGCCATCTGTTGTCCTAAGTGCTGGGGATTTGAAAGCAGACATTCTTTAGACAGCTCACCACTGGTTGAGAATTGGCCCGTTCATCACTCTGAGCAGGACTCTGACCCGGTGTTGAGGGTAAAATGAGCTCATCCGAGGGTCCAGAAAGAGGTAACCGAGCCAAAGAAGTAGTGAAGGAGCTGAGGTGTCTCGCCTTCATTTTCCACTTGCTGGGATTTGGAATCACTTAGGAAACGCCCCTCTGGGTGTGTCTGAGTGAGGGTGTTTCCATAGAGATTTAGCTGAGGAGGAAAGACCCATCCTGAATGTGGGTCGCACCATCCCAAGGCCTGGGGTTCCGGGACCAATGAAAAGGAGAAAGTGAGCTGCCTTAATGCACATGGGACAGGACCAGTTGCCTCGAATTTCTGTCACCACGGGTGGAGAATCTTGCCTATCATCATGGTTTCCTCACCTTGATGAACTCTGCTTTGACACTGACCCAAAGTGACCCCTTCCTTGGGTTGCTTCCTGCCATGTGTTGGATCAGAGAGATGAAACAGTAATGACTGTCACATCCCTGGATGGAAGGAGCAGAGGAGAGGAGGGGAGAGCGGATCCTTGTTACACCACCAAGCAGAAAGACATTGGTGGTCACACCACCTCAGCTTACATCTCTTACTCTTGTCTCACCAGCAGACTCACACTGTTGTGGTTCTGTCTTTTGCTGGGGTTTATTTTTTAAGATTTATTTATTTATCATGTATACAACATTCTGTCTTCATGTATGCCTGCAGGCCAGAAGAGGGCATTGGATCTCATGAGATGGCTCTGAGCCACCATGTGGTTGTTGGGAATTGAACTCAGGACCTCGGCCAGAGCAGCCAGTGCTCTTAACCTTTGAGTCATCTCTCCAGCCCATGTTTGTTCTACTCTAATGAGTCATTTGTAGATGTTACAAGTCCCTATACTGTATGATTTAGAGGACCGACAGAAGCAGGTTTAATACTGATTTACATTTTTAAAATTATTTCCAAATACAGCTTTTAGCTCTGCTCCCTGTTCCCCGGGACAGGCAAAGTGGCAAAGAATTTGTGGCTGTGATTTGCAAGTCCACAGACAGTTGCATGCTGAGGATGTGGGTGTCAGAATGGTCCAGCCAGGGAGAGATAGAGAAAGCCAGGTGAGAGTGAGATAGATTAGGAGTGGGACAGGGCCCAGGTGGCACCTTGGGAAATGGCCATGTCCAGTGCAGGTTATTCACTGGACCATGGAAGTGCTGTAACCACCCAAGACAGTGTTTCTATTAGCTAGCCCAGGCAGGCAAGGACTCAATGAATGAAGCCTCTGGCTCCTCCCTGGGGTCAGGCTCTGACCCTTTGGGCCCTACTCATCCATGGCATTTTTAAAGATGGGTTTCAGCTGTAATGGCTGTGGGGGCTGGACTGAGCAGGAGACTTTAAATTCTTGTTTAAACAGAGAGAGGAGGTTAAACGATGGCAAGAATTCCAAACCATGTTGTGTGAAACTGAAGGGTCCGGTCCTATACAGGATTGGTGTCAACCTATGATAGCACACAGTCACGGAGAGTTTGTGGTATCCAGGGCTTCAGCTGCATTTGGAGAAACACAGATCAGACACTGCACTTGCCCTTGAAGGCTGTGAGGCACTCCAGCCCAACAGCAGTGGACTGAGACAAAAAGATGGTGGTGGTGAGGTAGCGAGTCAGTTTTGTGTGCATGTCCCCTTGTGCTACCATTTGGGTGAACTGTTCTCATGGTAGAAACACTGGCTGAGATGAGGTGTAAGTCTTTGCAATAAAAACCTCTTGTTCTATGGTATTTTCCATGACTGAAATCAAAACAGGCCAGAGGAAATGACTGGATTTGAAAGCTGCCCCAAACAGTGAGGTTGATGTCTCTGTTCTTAAGAAGAAGTGGTAAGGCTCCTCAGGGTTGGAGAATGCTCTGTGTCACAGTACCGATGACAATTGCGGCAGCACCTGAACCTGGGGAACTGAGTCTGAGGCTGCAGCTGGGGAGAGCCCATCCCTGCTGTTATTAGTGTGCATGGACAGTAGCTGGAAGCCTGAAGGCAAGCATCTTCAGTGCTTCTTACACTGGAGTCTTCGGGGTCCCTCCTCAGAACTGGCATCTCAGCTGCTTTAAGGGGAAAGATGGCATATAGAATTGCCTAGCCCAGTGCCACATACTCAGAGACCCTCCATAATCAATGGCCATTACTAATGTAAGTACCTTTCTGGTCTGTATTATGCTTGTCAACATATCTGTGAATGTTTTGCAGGTGAGAGTGGAAAAGTACACAGTTTGTGAGTTGCCAAGACATGCTAGGTCTCTGCCAGGCTGGCTGCCTCTCTTTGGGGAAGAGAATTTTCCAATCATATATATGTATGTGTGGAGATATATATATATATACATATATATATATATATATAGCATCTGTCTATGTAGTGGCTTCCAAACTGCTGTTCCCCCTTTTCCTCCTTTTCTTTTGTGTTCTTTGTTTGTTTTATCCGACAAGAAAAGTGGCATTTTTCCCTCCAATCAAAACCAAGTGTAAATATTTAAATCCGTAATAAAAGATTCCTATGCTCCAAAAGGTTGTTCATGGTATCCATATCTGTTCCTGGAAAAATAAATAAAAACTTCTTGAGCAAATTCTTCGGTGTTTTATTTTGTTTTTTGAACCTTAGTAGGATAGGTTGACTATCCTTGAGACAAGTCCACCAAACTTGGTAGTTGAAACAGTACCCAGAAGACAGAAGTGGGGACATCTCTGTCACTTTGTGCCCTGTCAAGTGGAACTGGTTTATACATATAGGTTAGGTGTCTGGAACCCAGCTTACTGACCTCGAACCCAGGACTGCCAGAAAGGGTCAGCATCATGATATATTAGTGCACATCTTTGTTTTCTCACTGTTGGGACTGCATACCTGGCAGGGAGCAACATAAGGGAGAAAGGGTTCCTCTTGGCTCACAGTTGAAGAGCCCAGTCCGTCATGGTAGAAAAGCACCAGAGCGGGGCTGTGGCAGCAGAACTCGGAGACTGCTCGCTCACATCCTAGTGGCTCAGGAAGCAGACAGATTGCAGCTGAAAGCAGGGCTGGACGATAAACCACAAGAACTGTCATCCAGCACCCCACTTCAAGACTTCATCTTATAAAGCTAGGACGTCTCAACGAACCTTCTAAAGCAGCGACGCCATTTGGAGACTAAATATTCAAATATATTTTACTGTTTGGAGCCTCCGGCTTCATCTACCTTGGTCCACAGCAGTTAATAAAATGCCAGTCATCCACAAGTTTATCTTGGGCTCGTTTCAAGTCTGTAGTGTTGAGGGGCGCTGAATAAACGTTTTCGTGCCAGGTATTCAGGTGCTGAAGGCAGTGGGCATCAGGTAACGGTTGAGAGTCTGCGCTGCAAGGCACAAGAGGCTAAATCGCTAAACTTAGATCAAGGCCAAGGGTGCAAAAACCAGACCCATCTATAAAATGCGGGCTTGTAGTTTCTCGCTACCATGGTAACTAGAAAATAGTCTGAA
The DNA here is from genome assembly GCF_982192425.1 of Myodes glareolus. NCBI lineage: Eukaryota > Metazoa > Chordata > Mammalia > Rodentia > Cricetidae > Myodes > Myodes glareolus. The sequence continues at coordinate 29,756,043 of NC_142044.1, forward strand.
TCAAACTGCAGAGAGGAAGGAAACTGCCCTTGCACTCCAGCCAGAACCCTCTGGCTGTTAAGCCCCAAGTTCGGGATGGAACTTGTCTGTGATACGAAACTCAATTTGTTTATTCCAACTTCAAGCTCTGTCCACACTGGAAGAGTTCAGAACTGTAGAGAGATTTGGAAATGACAGGGAGGGCTGTGGGCGAGAACCAGCCCTTTTGGAGTGGGGAGAGGGGCACTTGAAGGAGTTTTCGATGGGCTCAAGGTAGATTCGTGTCAATAACCATTTCAAATGTGACTAAGTTGTCCTTTAATTTGGACCTAGCATTTCACCAAGGGAACTTAAATAAGACGTTACCAACCTTGGCACATTTCATTAATTCAGAGAAACTGGAAGCCCTTCGTATGTTTTCTTATTTTCTTGCTTTAGGCTGGAATCTTTTGGCTTGGCCTGTCAGTTTAAACACAGGGGGGACATTTAATGAGTTTCTTATCTCTGAAAGTGAGCATTTAAGAGGAAGCCTTAAGAGGAATGCTTAAGATTTAATCTATGTTGACATGGAATTGTGAGTTGGACTCAAAGACCGAAAGAAAGTTGAATTTTGAAAATTCAGGGACTGGAAAGATGGAAAACTTGGGAATTAAGATCACTTTCTGCTCTTATGGAGGACTAGGGTTTAGCTTCCAGCGCACACACAGTGGCTCACAACCACTTCTGACACCATTTTCTGGCCTCTTTGTGCATAGCATGAACATGGCATACCTATATAAATGCAAGAAAAAAATGTTCATATTCATAAAATAAAACAAATAATTTCACATTAATACACCTGTAACCATCAAGTTAAATATTTTCATATATGGATGCTGCATAGATAGATAATATATTTGTATATATATTTATGTGAATGCATGTATAATTTGGTGTGTGTGTGTGTGTGTGTGTGTACGCTTGAGTGTACATGCAGTAGTCAGAGTTGAGAAGTCAACAATGGGTGACATTCCTTAAGTACTGTTCTCATTGTTTTAGACAGGGTCTTTCACTGGCTTGGCGCTTACCGTGTAGGCAAAACTGGCTGACCAGCAAGAGACCTGTCTCTACCTCTTGAGATTGAAATTGCACACATGCACCATCATGCATGACCTTTTATGTGAATTCTGGGAATCAAGCTCAGGTCTTCAAGCTTACAACCACATTATCAACTAAGTCATCTCCCCAGCCAAAAGTGTATGTTTTAAATGTGCACTGATATAATCACCTTTATCTTAATGTATTAATGTACAAAGCAAGAAGGCTCTGGGATTTTTTTTTCTTTCATAAGTAGGGTAGTTCAATGCGGAGTGTTGTATTGATTCTGTTTTGGGATATGACACTTTCTGTTGCAAGTTGGCTGGAGAGCTTGTAGCCAGGAGACTTCCCCTTCATTTTTGCACTGGTCCTAGTGAGGCCCATCACACCTGGTATTCAGTGGGAGCAAGCACTTTCCCTCTTTCTTTGTAGATCCCAGGCCTTCCTGTCTCGTGCCTTTAGCATAGACCTTCACTGGGTCTAAGTGTCTGACCCAGAAGCCAAACTCTGTGTGGTTAGATCCATCACCCATGCTTCCTAGTTACGTGACACTGGGTTTATTACTTCTCTGAGTCTCTCTTTCCCCATCTGTGAAAACAAGAAAGTGAATGCATCCTTCTATAGTCATTTGTAAGAAGTCAACAAGTAAATACATGGGATGTTTGTAGGACAGTTATGGACCCAGCCCCACCTGCTGTACATAAGTGAATTGCTAGAATTTATTTTTCAACATCACCTTTCTTTGAAGAAGAAGGCCTCATTGAGTGGAAGTTTTCTCTCTGCTGAATCTCTTGCTCTAAAGATGCAGGCAGTGTACAAGTTGGTATCCACAGCAAGAGCAGGGCCCATGCCCAGTCGCTAGACTCTGTCTGCTTTCTGTAACAACTGATGATCCCTCCAGTGTCATGAGCAAGGATCTGGGTCTGATGAGCATCCACTAGAATTCCCAGCACCATGCATTATAGGACAATATTTAGACAGGAAAGTCTGAATAGTGGTAGAAGGAGAGACTGCTCATTAAAAAGGAGGGCTCTTCTGTGGACTGGGGAGATAGATCAGCAGGCCAATTTCCTGCCTTGTAGGTGCAAAGACCTGAGTGCAATGACTAGAGCCCATGTAAAAATGCTTGGAATGCTGGTGAGACCTTATATGTGTAGCAAGCTTTGACATTACTAGGAGAAACCTTCTTAGAGAAAATTTCATAATCCTCTGGATCTTACAATCTTTCTGCCCCCTCTTCCACAATGTTCCACAATGTTGTAGATGTATCAGTTGGAACTGGGTTCCATGACTGTGCATTTTGATTGTGATTTTCTGTAATGGTCTTCATCTGTTGCAAAGACACGTTTCCTGGATGAAAGGCGTGGACTATACTTATCTGTGGGCGTAAGGAAAAATATTTAGAGTGTACTTAGGGATTCTGCTGGATTAGGAAAGTGGTAGTTGTAGGCTCTCCTCCAAGATCCATGACTTCCCTAGCTCTGGTTGGCTGCCTAACCATGAACGGAACAAGGACAACAATAATAGACATGCCAGAGTGGACAGGGGAAACTCATGAGACCTCAGCCCTGTACAAAGATTGACAGGCAACTTCAGCATGCTGGTAATGGGAGAAATAATCTTCTTCAGGGAAGAGCCCACTAACCAGTTATCCAATATCACATGGCCAGCCCTGAGAACATATACACACCTGTAACATATAGACAGTGTGTATATTTAGGAATACACACACACACACACACACACACACACACACACACACACACACACATGTTAGATTTCAAACCTGGGATAAATGGCCGAGGTTCCCATTTAACATATCAAAGCAGATGCCAGCTGCCAGGTTCTCTCTGTATCCCTTAGTCACTTCTTGTTACAGGGCCCTCCTGGCTGACATACCCTAAACTCCAGCGCTGGGACTGGGATGGCCTTTCCCCACCTGCTCTTCCCTATATAATCCAACCATTCTGGTTGCTCACCCTCTTTGTACCTTTGGGCCTCCTGGATGCTACACCTGGTTCCCCTCTCTCCCCTCTCCCTTCCCCTCTCTCTCTCCTCACATGGCACAACTCAGTCTGGTCATGTCCAGTTTGGACTCTCCCAGAAGTCCCTGCTTCTGACTATGCTCTCCCACATATTTCTTATAAACTTTCTCCTTTACCATACCCAGGAACAGTCGTATTTCCTATCTATCTATCTGTTTGTCTATCTATCTATCTATCTATCTATATGTATATATAACAAAAAATAATGAAAACAGAGGCCACAAATTTGATATATAGGAGGTCTTGGAGGGAGTAAAGGGAAGAAGTAAGTGATGTAATTATCTTTTCTATATCAAAAATAAAACATCTGGGCTTGGTGGCCATATTCATTTGTAATCCCAGCACCAGGGAGACTGAGAAAGATTCCTGGGGATCACTGGCTACCTAGGCTAGTCTAATCAGCAAGAGTTAGATCATAATCTAAAAATAAGGTAGATAGTACCTGAGGCATGACACCCAAGATTGACCTCTGGCCTCCATACATACACACAACCAGGGACGTTGTAGGTGGGGGCTGAAAAAAGAGATTCCTTCCCAAGAATGAAGTGTACCAGAGCTGGGGGAAATGTCAGTGGTTCAAAGGCAATAGTTGTAAGAAGGGACTGGGTCTTCAACATTCCAATGATCCAGGTCACTGGAATCATTCCCACAGCCCACACTTAAGCATGCTGAACTGTAACATAGTTCAGTCTGTGTGAGAAGCATTCCTATCTTTCTGTCTGCCACTGGTTTTTCTCACATGCTAATTCTGACCCCACCCTCTGCCTTATTGTCCTATTCTGAGTCAGGACAGGGTTCAGGGCTTCCAGGCAAAACACTGAAGCTAACATTAGAGATCCTGGCTTAATGCACCCTTATGGCTCTGATTGCTTTGCCTGAGAATGTCTGTCTTTCTGGGTCGCAGGACCATATGAACAACAGGGACTTCAGACTGGAAATATCAGAAGTGGATGCCCGTAAGATTCTTGAATTTGAAGGATGGTTAGCAAGTCTCGATATAAAATAAAAAAATGTAAAGGATAAAGAGGAAGCTGTGGAGAAGCGGGGGGGGGGGGGGAGAGGAAAAAGGAAGAAGAGAAGGAAGGTGAGGAGAAGGAGGAGAACAAAGACACCTATGTCCTGTAGCCATTCACGGAAGTTCTCTCATCTGTGGAGTCTGGGAACTGCTCCTGGGCGGGATGTCTGCAGACTCTTGTGTTCTGCACTTGTCCCCTCCCTCAGACAGTCACTCATCCTTCCTCCTCAAGGTAGTTCAAATAAGAAATGCCCCCCATAATCTTGGGAGTTTGAACACGTGGTCCCTGCTTGGTGGGGTTTAGGCGGTGCAGCCTTGCTGGAGGCAGGATCGGAGTATAAAAAGCCCGACCTACTTCCAGTTTATTCTCCCAGTTTTGTGCTTGCATTTGAAGATGTGAGTCCTCAGCTTCCTGCTCCAGTCGCCATGCCGGCTGCCTGTTGCCACGCCTCTAGCCTACCACCATGGACTCTTCTCCCTTTGGAACCAGAGGTCAAAACAAACTTCCTGAAGTTGCCTTTAGCCGGGATGCTTTATCACAGCATCAGAAAGAGTAACTAATACACTGTCTCACCCCATATCCCCCAGAGACCATCTCAGTGCCCACTACCGCTCCACGCTCCATACACTGGTAAACCTTTGTGTCCTTTCTTCCCTCTCCATCCCATCCCAATGTCCAACTTCTGCAGCCTCAGCTCAATTGCATTCTTCCCTGGATAAAGTCCCCGACTTTCCAGCACATAAATGAAACCATATTGTTTGTTGTTAATTGGGCCTCAGGTGGATCCCAGCTTCCTCTTTTTGACTACAAGACCCATTTTTTCATATCATTTTGTGCTCACTGTCAGTCTGGCCCCTGACCCAGAATCCGTGCCTCTCAATAGTTCTTTAACTTCCTTTGCCAGCCATGCTCTCTCTCTAAGGAAGATTTTCTTCAAGTGTGTCTGGTTGTCGAACCTTCCCCGATAGGCTGGCTTCTGGGTAGGGTACTGGTTTAGTGTGTGCATCTCTGATCAGTGAGGGGACACTACTTCCTTTTCTAGTGATGAGTCCCCAGTGCCAACATGAGTAAATTAAGAAGACCCTAAGTTAAACGCTATTTAGATACAATAGCAATTCTTGCATACACGCACTTATAGATCCCTGATTATAATCCTGCTGGGAGCTTCAATACAAACATGATTAATTCCAAGTAGTCAGCTAGACTGTCACATTTGTCTTTCAGGGGGTGCCTGTGCCACTGAACTGCGGAATCACAGCTTTTGGAAAATGCCAGCACTCAGGGTCAAGATGAAATGATTTGGGGTAAGCATCCTCCAGGAGTGTCCAGCCCTATAACAGAGAATTGAGATAGCATCAGCACCATTGGTGTCAAAACAAAGCATAGCAAATTTCGTTAGCTTGGACTGAGGGAAATGCTAGGACATTAGCCGAAACGTGATGTGTGGCCGGAAAAGAGTGTGGCAGGTGCCAGGTTCTTCAAGTCCTGTTACCCGTGACCTCTGGTCCTCGTCCCCTCTTAATCGACAAAGCAGTGTGTAGGTGCCATGCTCTCCATTAGTGCTCATCTCTGAAGGTGACAAAAAACATGTTTGTCTTGTGTGCTCATTTCTTTAATAAAATATGAAGTGTTCCACAATCATGACAGCTTCTTGCAAAAAGAACAAAAACCTTGCGAGGCACTCATCCATCTAGAATCATCGGGAAATCTGCAGTGGCCACATGTGCTGGCCACCTGCCATTTGACAGACTTGGCACTGTCTGTGGCAGGCAGAGAAGCAGACACCACGGTGCCTTTCACTCTGCCTGGCATTCCTGACAGAGTCTTGGTTGGGTTCTCACTCCTACCCTGTACAGAAGCATGAACTTCTCCGTCTTGTCTCCATTTTCTCCAGATCCTTGGGCAGCTGTTACCTTTTGGGTAGGATCCATCAAGTACTCCTTTGATTACCTAAAACTTGAAAAAGGTCGACCAGCCTGTCTAGTGGGTTGAACCAGTATGACCTCCATAAGCTCCTCTGCTTAATGGCTCGATCCCCAGTTTGTGGAACTGCGTGGGAAGGGGTAGGAGGTGTGGCCTTGTTAGAGGAGGTGTGTCACTGGGGTGGCCTTTGCAACTTCACAAGCCCGGAAGGATTACCAGTATCTTTCTTCGTGCCTTGTGGTTGTGTCTCAAGAGGTCAGTTCTCAGCAACTGCTCTGGCACTATGCCTGCCTGCCTGCTGTCATCCCCCTAGCCATGAGAGTCATGGACTCTAACCCTCTGAAACTATAAAGCACAAATAACCCCTTTCCCCTCTAAGTTGTCTTGGTCTTGGTATTTTATCACAGTAATGGACTATCAATATAGACAGCCTGCTAGCTGTTTTCAGCACCAAAACTGGGCTCTGTGCTGGTTCACTTCGCCTGGGCCCTAGACTCAGGCAGGGTCCAGGGGACACTAGGTCAGGCATTTGCCCTTCCGTTCACTCTGTGGCCACAGAAAGGTAATCCTGACTTCTCCATCCTTTTTTTCATCATCAGTACCATCCAAGGAATTCTCTTCTATGGAGGAGAGTCACCCTACATGGTTTGTGTAACTCTCTTTATACTCCTGAGCCTGTGTGGGTTTGTGTCTGTACCTGGTTCGCCTGCATGCCTCCATATCTAACTCGTGACCTGTGGGCTGCATGGGGCCAGGTACAGCTACAGATGTGACCCAACACAAAATCATAAATGGACTCAGGACACGAAATTTTTTTTCCAATTTTCTGTAACTTGATTGGGAGTGTGAACTTTGTAAATGACAATATCATGGCACAGTATCAAAAAGCTGACATTGGACCTATGGCACTGGAAGTCACACTGCTGGGCATCGCATATAAACCTTTCATTTCAGTGCAGAAGAGACCAAGGCCCAGGAAACTTCCTACCTCTTAGAGTCCCGAGTGGAAATCCAGTCTCACAGAGTCCTCTGTTGACTTATTTTCTTAATACTTAGATAACGCTTGTCAGTACTGGTTCATGATATTTACAAATATTACCATTTTCTTGTGTGTGTTACTAGAAATTGTACCTAGTGACTTCAGACGTGTTAGACAAGCATCCTCCCACTGAACTACCTTCCCACCTTGACCCCTTTATTTTACTTTGAGTTAGAGGTTCACTAAATTGCTTAGGCTGCCTTTCAACTCAGTCACGTGACATTTCTGTCTCAGCTGCCCCAGTAGTTTGGATGCAAGCCCGTGCCACCAGGTTCAGCAACATTAGCATATGCAGAAACTCTGGGATATGAATATGTCACTAGCCACACTTTCACAGAAGCAGAATGTTAACTAACCTGAACAATTCTGACTGTGTAGCTATAGAAACGAAACGAGGCAGACATGATTGTATGACTCTAGACTCTGCCTAAGCTACCACCCCAGTCTCCGTTCTGTGACACCCCTCACTTTCCCTTGACAGCAACTGGAAGTCCAATGTGAACCCTCTCTGTTTCTCTTTTCTAATGTGGGAAAAGAGGTCTGGGGTAACGTCAGGTTTGTTCAATCCAGTGCACTCAAGACACAGAAACGAATCAGAGACCGTGCTGCTTGTTGATCCAGCTGTCACCGCGTCTTCGTCTTCGTTCCCAAAGGAGACAAGGAAGGTCCGAAGAAGGTCGGAGAAGGTCACCAGCTCCAAACCGTGGCTTCAGCAAGCCCTCTACAGTTTAAGAGAAAGAACGCGCGCGCGCCAATCCCCTCCCCCTCCCAGCTCAAGTGTCTCCAGAGCTCCAGAGAAGACCACGCCCATTAGGTCAAGCAGCCCCTTACAATTGACTACAGTAACTTAATTCACACAACACTTCTCCACCACGGCTCCTTCTCTCTCCTCCTTTCCCCGCTCCCCTTGAGCTATCACAAGGAAAACGGAGTGGGGGTGACTTTTTATAGGGATCTGCTGTATCTTTCCAAATTTCCTTTACAAAGCTCTACTTTCCCATGGAGGATGAAAATGGAGGATTTGATTGCGCACGGAGTGGGGGTGGGGCGAGACCGGAGGGGTGCAGGAAAGGAGGAGTGAGGGCAAGCAGGGGTTCTTGTCCCTGGACTGACCATTGGTCATTCCATCTCTTGGTGTTCTCTCCCAGCATTCCGCAGGGTGGTGGTGGCAGGGAGTTCCTCCTGGAAATCAATCCCCAAGGACTCAAAGTTGTCCTTAGGATGTCAGTCCAGGCCACTCTACGTGGTCACAGACAGGGTTCCAGTGTGTCTCATTGAGCAGAGAAATATCCAGGAGCAGGTACCTCCATATACCCGCCTCTTCAGGCCGTAGGGGCTTCTTCGCCTCCAGGTGTGAGTCGGAGTTCCCAGGGTTCAGAAGCTCCTTTGCCTGCCACTTGGAGTCACATCTATTAATTTCTGTCTCTCTTCCGTTTATTAAATGAGATCAAAGAAACGGCCAGGAAAGGCGAAGCAGTGAGGGGGTGGTGAGCTGAAGACAAGCTGAGCTCTGCGAGGGGCAGCTGGATGCTGTCCAGACAGCACTGCTGAGGAAGAAAAGTCGGAGGGTCCCAGTTCATGAGCCTTGGGCTTCGGCGCTTCCCATCTCTGCACATCTGACGTAGGAGCCATCAGAAAAGGCTTTAGACTCAGCTTCTCAGTGGATGCCTCCTTCTTCAAAGTGGCACATTAAATGACAGTGATGTCCCTCTTTTGCCTTTCTGTAAAATAGGTTAACTGCATACTCAAGAGATTTGGAAATGGTTGATAAACTATGCAGTTTCTATGAGCCTCAAGGCCAGTAGAGGCTGCTGGAGGTACCAAGTGTCTCTCCTAGCTTTGTGCATGTCTTAGGTTCCAGGCACAGTTCAATGTGGGACAACGGACGTGACGCCCTGAATCGTCCTGTAGTCGTGGGACAGAAAGATTCCTCCTCATGAATATCTCTATTTTGTAGACAAAGAAAATGAGGCTCAGAGAGGTCTGGGGTCTTTCCTTGTGTCACACAGATGCCATGCATTGGCATGGTGACTGCAGACCAGACTCCTTCTAGTGGGGGGTCATGTTTCTAGTTTTCTGACCCGTATGGGCTGCTGGTTTGTAATTTAACCCAATACAAAGTGCAAACCTTTTGCAGGAGGCTACTGGGCCTGGCTCTGGATTGCATTACCCTATGACTCTGCCTGTGCCAGGAAGTCCACACTTTAAAACTAGATTCAGCTGCAGGCTGGATCAATGACCTTGAGCCAGTCACTCTTGAGTAACCAAGTTTACGTCAGGAGCCTTTGTGTTTTATCAGCAAAAGGAGTACAGTCTTCCTGAGTACAAGGCCAGGAGGGCAACCACGCAGCTTGGAGATAACCCCCAACTCAAACCCTAGGAATTGTAGCCAATCTGTGCACGCTCCCTTTCCTCCCCTGCCCCTGCTGAGCTTCTGAATTTCCTCTGAGATTGCTCTGAAAACGCTGTACCCCCTTCCAGATGCCTCAGCTCTGACTCTACCCAGCACCGTGCACTTTCCCTGGTGGGGATCTCTGCATTTTCTTCGATGGCTTTTGTCTGTTCTGTTCTGAAGTTTCTGGAGAGCTGGGCTATGAATGCACCTCTCAGAAGAGCCCCAGAGCAGAGCCCACCTCTTGACATGTGCTAATCTTACAGATAAATGCCAGCGGGTTGAAGACAGGAGCACCTCTATGTAGGCACTCGGTAATTACTCAGGATTTGGATTTGACTCGGGAAGCCCAGTGTATGCCAGAACTGCTCTCCAGGAGGATAAGGGGTGAGGGCTGTTTTTTGTCAGTCTAGCAGGAATTTCATTAGCCTCTCTGTGGAGTCTAAAGTGGTCAGGGCAGGGGCTGATCTGTTGAATAGAGAATGGCCCTGCCCTAATTTCTGGCCTCATCATGACAGCTCTTACAAAGCCCCAAGCGAACAAATTAGCCACTTGAGGAACATTTTTAATGAATACACCCTTGTCCTCATCCTTTTTCAGACTGAAAACTCAGCAGAAAAGGCAAATAGGTGGGCTCCAATTCAAAAGGGATACGGGGTGTTTGTCGTCTCCAACTCCTCCCCCGACACACACCACAGAGGACAGGGAAGAGGGTGTGCAACCCTCTGGATGAAGGTCACCTGCTGTTCTAACAGCATGCCCATGAACATGGGCACAGGAACATCTACCTACTCTGATGGCACTCGGTGTGGTGGGCAGATGAACCAAGGAGAGGAAGAAGACAGCAGGGTCTGATGTGCCCTCAGCTCCATGTGAGCAAAGGCTGATGCACAGTCTTCCATGTGTAATCTTAAGGCAGACAAGTCTCTGACTGGTGGGCAGAGCTTGTACAGGAATGTGGCCGGGCTACCCTCTCTTGGCAGTAAACCTGTGAGCCATTCTATCAAGCAGTGTCATTAAAGCAAGTCCAATGAGACCTTAGGAAATCAGAATCAGATGGTGACTGGACAGGACCTGAAGTAGGAAGACACCTGGAGGCAGATGTTCTTGTTTTGATACAGCATGTGCTATGGTATTCAAGGTGTGTTCAGGGAAACACATCTTACCCGAGCGTGCATTGATGTGCAAATACCACCTGGATCTCACTAGGCACAACCCAATACTCATACTGATGGCATGGGAGGCTTCAGTGTGTTATATAGCATACCCCTTTGTCAAACAGTTTGACTGGCAACTGCCCATTGCAATGAGTCATTTGTCTCGTTCAAGGCCTCTGGTTTTTGGCGCACCATCCTCACTGTATCTTTGCGTGAGCTCTTCTGGGGTATCCTATGTCTTGGAGAACTTGTGGGTATCATTCTGCAGTACCAGAACTCCAGCAGGACCTAGATGGGGTAGGTTGGAGTGGCCATTCCCTCCCCCCAGAGCCAGGATGTTGTCTGGGTCTAAGTCGCTGCCAAGGGCTGTGTCTCAGTCCATGGTCCAGCCGCAGCTGGGGTCTCTGTTGATGTCTGTGGCCAGTGGCACCTCAGGAGGACTTAGGAATCATATGAGATGAAATCAGAGGACTGTCCTGAGCCAGTCCCACGCTTCACTGCCCTGGGAAAGCTGCCCTTACCTCTCGTTGCCCACTTCAACAAGAGAACTCACCCCTGCACTTGGAGAGAGGGCCCTCACTCCTCACCGCAGGTGAGGATGAACCTACTCTGAGGTCATGCATGTAGGGGAGCTGACTCTGCCACCGCACCCAAGGCTGCTGGCCTCAGTGACTCAATCTGATCTGACTGGCCTACACCCAGGTTCACAACTGGGTCTTGGGCTTATATGTATGGGTATTGTGTCTCAGCACCACATGTGTGTAGGGCCTGTGAAGGCCAGAAGAAAGCATTTCACTCCCTGAAACTGGAGTGACAGACAGTTGTTAGCTGCCTTTTGGGTGTTAGGAACCAAACCCAGGTCCTTTGAAAGAGCAACCACTGCTCTTAACCACTGAGCAGTCTTTTCCTGTCTCCGTTCAGGAATTCATAAGGTACTATTGTGGAGAGCCATAGGGAGTATACAGGAGCCGCACCTAGAAAATGGCTCTGGCATCCGGCTTCCGCGATCCCGAAAGCGGATGTTCTCAGAGACAAACAACTCCTTTTTTTTGGCTTCGACCCTGTTCATGTTACGATGGTACGATGATCGTAAGCTGCTTGTATTAGCGTGGGCCTATGGGCAGTGCCCACGTGGTGAACCTGGATTGGCAGCCCTTGGCTATATCAGGGCTGGGAGAGGCTTGGCCGGGGGAAGAGAAGGAAGAGAGAGAACTGTAAAAAATGTCCTGAATAAAACTGCTTGTGAGAAGAGGTCCGGCATTGCGTTCTTCCTTGTTGGCGAGGCGGGCGCGACATACTGTCTCTATTTTTCACTCTTATACCAACAGACAGTTGTCTTTCCCTACCATCTCTCTTCCTTCAGCTGTGCTTTACCGTCTCCCTGTGGTGTGGGGGCATAGAATACCTTGACACAAAGTGCCACCTTTTAAAGCAGGCAGAAAATAGAACCCTACCTCGATTCATTGCTAGGCAAGAATTAGAAGGCATCTATTTCAGCCACATCATTCTTCGGATGAGAAATGAGACGTGGGAAAGAATGTTCCAGAACATTGCTATGAGCAGGGTTAGCATCTGGCCCTTGGGAGACTTTGTACTGAGATGTGAGCTAGCCTGCTTGGTCCAGATTCCAATCTGCTCCATCCTGCCTTTGTGATCTGAGGGAACTTGCTGAACATCCGTGGACCTTGGTTTCCCTTTCCAGTAAATGAACAAAAGCACTGCCCAGGTAAAGTGCAGGGGCACATCTTATGTCTGACAACCCCATTCCTACATGCAAAGACATATCACAGAGTCACAGGTAAGTGTAACATGCATCTACCACCCCAAGCATATCAGTCTGGCATCCACCTCACATCCTAATTACATCTTTTTGATGAAGTGACCGCAGAAATCGCTGTGTCATCTTGGAGAAGAACCTCCCTGTCTGTGACTTGCTGTCTGCTCAAGTGTCCGAGCAGTATATTGACGCAGCCTGCTGCCCAGCAAGCCTGAATCTGGAAAGCTTGTTGGGCCTACTGCTTTGGACAGCAGGCCCCACAGAAATAGGAAACAGCAGAAGACTCTGCTGTCTGTCAACATGTGAAGGAAGGGGAGGTGTCTCTGTGACCCAAAATTTTTACAATGTGGGGGGATAAAATCCAAGACCTGACATATGCTGGACACGTACTCCACAACAGGACTCCATGCCCAGTCCCACTAGCACTGGTTTTGCCAACTTGGCTTCTACCTTTTGTATTTTGCTTCCAGGTAGAGCTCACATTCCATAGAGCATTTTAATAATCATTTTATGCAGTCAGCATTCACGTCTACCCACCTTTTCTCTGTGCTTTCATCCAGACAGTTCCATGTACTTTCTAGGTTTGCTTTCCTATTGTTTAAGGGACACGATTTTATGCTTCCGCTCTGATTGTCCTAAAATCAAATTTTGCCTCATTCTTTTCTGGGGATATTTTTAGTGCTTATATAGCATTATAGGTGGCAGATATTTTTCTTCCTGTACTTAAAAGCTGCCATCCCATTGTCTCCTGGCTCGCATTTTTTTTTCCTACTGAAAAATAAGCTGCCTTAGGCACACACGCAGTTTCCTGAGCTTTCAAAAGCAGCATATACTGGAGTCAGCAGCCAGAGGAAGATGTCCATGGCCACCCACACCCCCGAACACTCAGCACAAGCTAGGTTTTACTTCTTTTCTGGGCTGTGTTTGGATGGTGTCCCAGGGAGACTGATATTGGTTCCTGCAGCTTAGAATATCTGTGGGGACTTGGTGCGGGAGAATTGTCTGTATTCTGTCAATCACATTTTAATAAAACGCTGATTGGTCAGGCAGGCAGTATAGGCGGGAAAGCCAGACAGGACATGGGGTGGAGCAAAGAGACTGGGAGTATTCTGGGACACAGGAAGCCCTCAGCCACTCCTGCGCAGACCACTGAAGAGGCAGCATGTAACTTGCCCAGCTGCGAAAGGTACGGAGCCATTATGGCTAACATAGATGAGAATAATGGGTTAATATAAGTTATAAGAGTTAACAAGAAGCCTGACCTAATGGGCCAATCAGTTTATAACCTTATGGAATCCTGTGTGTGATTTTCTCTTTGGGGCATGCCGACTGTGGGGTATCAGGCGGGACAGATACCCCAACAAGCCGGCCCTCATGTTACAGGGACTGTCTGTGAACCTGGTCTTGTACCTATGGAGGCTATAGTCTCAGTAATGTGTGGTGTTCCATGCTACGAGTCTTTACACATTCATTTATTTATCCTACCTCAGATGGGCACTTGGTCATGGTCCCTGGTGCTAAGAGTATTCTAGTGCATGACATGACAGAACAAGGCATGGAGCCACACGGGCCCATGAAGATGCACGCATCCAGCCTCCGTTAGTGTCAGCAGACAGTGGCTGTGATTTCCAGCTGCACTCGCATACGTGATTGGACTGTTTCATGTCACACTAACCCAGTGGTGTGGGGTTTCTCTCTGTATGCTGTGATTACCATTGATTAATTAAAAAAACTGCTTTGGACCTATAGTAAGGCATAACTTAGCTAGGCAGGGAAAACTAAACTGAATGTTGGGAGAGAGAAGGCAAACTCAGAGAGAAGCCATGGAGCCGCTGCCAGAGACAGATGTGTTGAAACTTTGCTGGTAGACCGTGACCTTGTTGTGATGCACAGATTAATGGAGATGGGTTAAATTAAGATGTAAGAGTTACCAAATAACAAGCTAGAGTTAATGGGCCAAGTAGTGATTTAAATAATATCGCTTCTGTGTGATTATTTCAAGGCTAAGTGGCCAGGAACCAACAAGCATCCTCCTCCAACAACCAAGAGACATTGTCTTTTTACTCTCCACCACCCAGGAGATGCTCATTGCTGAAACCCCAGGCCCATAGGACAAATAGACCTGAAAGCAGAGGTATACAGCAGGGTGCAGAGGCAGGGTGGGCAAGTTACAGATCCTGAGGGCAGAGAGCTGTTTTGTGTCGTGAAGTGAGAACCTCCAGGAGGCTCCAGGGACTTGCCTATAACTACACGGCTGGGAGGAGACAGGTTCTAGCCCAGCATAAGAGGAGAGGGTCGCTTGTTTGTCCTGGCCACCCAGAAACGAAATAGTCACACAGAAACTGTATTATTTAAACTGCTTGGCCTATTAGCTCTCACTTCTTATTGGCTAACTCTTACATCTTAATTTAGCTCATCTCCATTAATCTGTGTATCACCACGAGGTTGTGGTCTATCAGCAAAGTGTCAGTACCTCTCTGGTGGAGGATTCATGGTGTCTCTGACTCCGCCCTCTTTCTCCCAGCATTCAGTCCAGTCCTCCCTGCCTACCTAAGTTCTGCCCTATCAACAGGCCAAGACAGTTTCTTTATTCAATAATGGTAATCACAGCACATAGAGGGGACTCCCACATCAGCCCAGGTTATTTTGTTCTACCCTAAGTCCCAGTCAGACCTTCCTGCTTAGTTTACTTCTGGTACGGTATGCTGCTTGCCTCCCTTGTCCCTATGCCTGACGTTAGGTGTCATCTCTAGGTCTTTCTGTTCCTTGGGTGGGTGTGTACCCCTGCTCACCAACTGCCCCAGCAAAGGATGGAAAACAGAACACGTACAGCATGACTTCCTATGCTGTCTCATTACTGATTTGCAGGTGATCAGAGAAGGGACATGATTGCCCGAGTTGATCAAACTACCTGGTGATGCTAGGTGTGGCATTGCACGCCTTTTATCCCAGCACTTGGGAGGCAGAGGCAGGCAGATCACTGTGAGTTTGAGGCCAGTCTGGTCGACAAAGCAAGTTCTGGGACAGCCAGGGCTACATAGAGAAATCCTGTCTCAAAAAGCCATAAAAACAAAACCAAGCAAACTATCTGGTCACCAGGCAGACTCCAGACCTGCTAAGCTGCTGCCACCCTGCCTGACCACACCTCTGGTCTCCTGGGTGGAGAGAAGGAAAGCAGAAGACATATTTCTGGGTCATATCCGTGGCATGAATGGATGTTTGCTTTGTGTACGAAGCACATACAGACACATTCATACACACATGGGCAAGTGTTTTATTGGTGTCCCTGTCTTGTGCAGAATAGTGACAGGACTAAGGAATAATAAATAATATTCAGGGCTCAGGGTGCTATGAGGGCTTCCTGGAATGTGAAGAAGCATACTTTTAGTTTGGTCCAAGGGCCAACATGTGATTAGAAATGGACCCTAAAAGGACCCTGGTTTGTGCTCTGTGTGTTTATATTCACTGGCCCATCCTTCTATCCATCCATCCATCCATCCATCCATCCATCCATCCATCCATCCATCCAACCATCCATCAATCCAACATTAACAAAGTACCCTATTTTCTGTACCTTTGACCCGGGGGATCCGGCTTGTTGTTCAGAGGAATTTGGAGTGACAGACTCGCAATATTTCCCCATCTTGCACAAGCAGTGTCCTATCCACATACTCACAGGGTAAGGGTCTCTGAGAAAAAAGGGGCTTTCCTTCTTTTTGTCACCTCCATACCTCCAAGGAAGGGTGACATTCCTTCTATGCTGCAGGGAGAGCATGAAGGTGGGGTTGGCTTTACCTAAACTGTTATCAGGGAGAAAGCATCTAGCTAAGCTAACCAGAAGCTGGGTACCGTGCTTGCCATTCATTCTGATCACTCGTTGACCCACCCATGCATTCTTCATGCTCTCAGGGGTCAAGAGAGCCATCTCCTCTGTGTTGCTCATTGTATGGATGCGAGGGAAGGTAGAAAGATCACCCCTGCCCATTAGTTGTTTTTTTCAGGCCAGAGAGAGACTTTGTCTCAAAAAAACAGGAAGGATGGCGCTTAAGATGTGGTGATTTGAATGAGAATGGTCCCCATATATGCTCTTATGCTTGCATCTTATACAGACAGTAGAACTGTTTGGGAAGGATTAACAGGTGTTACCTTGTTTAAGGAGCAGGCTTTGGGATTTCAGAAGCCCATGTCATACACATCAAAGTCTCTCTCTCTCTCTCTCTCTCTCTCTCTCTCTCTCTCTGTCCTGCTACTTCCTGGTTAGGTCTCAAGATGCAAGCTCTCAGCTACTGTTCCAGAATCATGCCTATTTGCCTGCGGTCATGGTTTTTGCCTTGATGATCATAGACTTTAACCTTCTGAAGCTGTAAGCCCCAAATAAACTGTTTCTCCTTTAAAGCTGCCTTGGTTGTGATGTCTTGTTAATAGCAATAGAAAAGTAACCAAGACATGAGGAGAGACACACAAGATTTTCTTCTTCTGGCATCCACTAAGCATGTGCACCTACACATGTCTACACACACACAGTGAAGGAGAGAGAGAGAGAGAGAGAGAGAGAGAGAGAGAGAGAGAGAGAGAGAGAGAGGAGAAAGAGACAGGGGAACTCTTTTAAATGGAATATGACAAGTCAACTAAGGAGTCTTGCTTTGATAGGAAGTAGGGGAAATTTGTCATTATCCTGTTTCTCCATCTGGTTTGAACCCCAGTAGCAGTTTAAAGGTGTTCCAGGACTTACAAGGGGCACAGCTGAGAATTGAACCTTCAGAGTAAGAAGTGAGATGAACACAGAGGAAGAGAGGACAAGAGCCATATGCCCAGGATCGCAGCACAATGAAGACAGCTGACAGAATACCCGGGCCTCTTAGCTTCCAGAGGGAGAATCCTTTATGAAGCACTCAGATAATCAAGCTGTGGTTTCCGTCATGATGTTAATGGACTCACCCTCTGAGACTGTAAGTTAGTCACCGACTAAATGCTTCCTTCTATGACTTGCTTTAGTTATGGTGCCTCTTCATAGCAACAGAAAGATAACTAAGACAGGCGTGTTGAGGAGAGAAGTTAGGCGTTAGAAAGAAGCTATGTTGGGGAGAAAGAATGTCAGGGAGTGGGGGTGTCAAAGGTGTGTCAGAGAGAGGGTGTGTCAGAGAGACGATGAATGTGACAGGAAAAGTCTGGGCATAGGAACCCATGGGACTTGGCTAAAGTCCTCTCTGTTGACCTATGTACTATGATGGTGGGCTCCCTATTTAACAGCACACACCCATCTTTATCTTAAAAATAGGGATGCTCAGCCGCCCCAGTCTTCAGGATTGTCATCATGTGGGGGTGAGATGGTGTCTGCTCTGTGTTTTAATAACATGGCCAGCTCCTCTGAGCTCAGACAATATTTCTTCTAATTAATGCTGTGCTGGATATTAAATTTCTGACCCGAGCCTTCACCCCGCTGAGGAACCTAGAGGCACATTTCAGAAACGTGTTGCTCACCAGTGGAAGGAGGAGGATTTCGGGCCCTTGTCCTGGTTTCTCACCCCTCAAGTCAGCTTCAAGTCAGGCTCCTTGGTCCCCTCAAGAGCACTTAGATTTAGGTCTGAAGAGCTTGAGAGAAGCCCCCCTTCCCTCCCCAGGAGGGAAGCTTAAGCAGCTGGTTTCCAGGGCTTTTGCATTCCTTTGTGGTATTTGGTGGCTGTAAACAAAGCCAGCAAGACTGGCTTAGCCCAGAGGCTGACTGGGTAGTTCTTAATTTGGAGCTACAAGGCCTTTCTACAAACACAGCCAGCCAACCAAAGAAAAATAAATGTTTCAACATCCGTCTTATCTACAGGGTTTCATCAGAACCCCTGGGTACTTTCCCCACTTCTTCTTGTGGTACAAGGCTGAGTGGACATACCCACATACCCTGTAGGGACATACCCACATCCATACTCACACACGGGAAGGAGAACCATTTTGAGGTGAGGCAGACTTGTAGAGCTGAGCAAGCAGGTGACATACCCACCACGTGGGGTCAAGTTCTTCAGTGTGCTCGCTGTCCTCTTCATTACCCTGAAGTTCCCACTAGCAAAGAACCAACCCACTCTTCAAGTCTTGCTCAACGATTCTCGTTATCAGAGCAAGGACTCCTCAACCTTCCTTACCGGCACTTGTGTACTCGGCTGAACCACGGCCACACTGGCTGTGTCTGCGGTCATGATCGCACTGGTGAGAGGGCTGATCCACGGAGTCTTTCAGCTTCTGGGAGGAGGCAGGGGAGTGGAGGGCGGCCATGTATGTCCTGCTCCTTTGGAACTGCCAAAGATGTGTCAGTCTGGTTTCTCTCACAGATCGAGAACAGAGAAAGGAAGTCTTGGTCTTAAGGCGTGGTGAGCCCTTTTCATGGGCACAAAAGGTGTGTGCATTCCAGTAGAGGTGAGTCAAGGTCTCCAGTTATCCATTTCTGTGTCTGATTATGGGGCTTCTCACAGCCTCCAAGTTCTGTTTTAAGCATTGACAATAGCATTGCCACAGAAAATGGTGTTCACAGCCAACCCCAGCCCTTCAGACGACCCCAGACAAGGAACAACAGCCATGGTCCATGGAAAAAAGGGAGGAAATACATTCCTCAGTCATGAAGTCTGGGGTCAAGTGTAGGTGGTGACCTGGAAATGGTTCAGTTACTCTCCTTCTCAACACCATCATCTGACCTGTTAATGGTCCTGGGAGAAGAAAGACATTTTGAAGAGCCATATGCATCCCTTCCCTTTGGCTGTTAAACTATTCAAGCAATGGTCCCAAGAATTTGAATTTCTCAAGGATCTCCTGCTGGGAGAAACAAAAAGGCAGTCAGAGGAGGACCTCATCTCCTGAAGAGAGATATCACATAGTTTTGACAGCGTGTCATATTAACTTGCAAGAGAGTTTGGAGCTGAGGAATGGACAGGTAGTGATTGGGGTGGGACCACACCCTGGCCAGGACTGCCAGGCATGCCAACATTTTGCACCTATTTAAACCTAAGCCTCATATGAAGCCCCTGAAGATGGACTCCCAGGGGCAAGTCACTGGTCCTCTTTGTTCCTCTCCCCGAAGTGGCCACAGGGAAAACATTTCATTTTTCTTCCTTTTCACTATTGCGTGCTGCGGGAGTACCTTCCGCTGTTTCAGCCAATAGTTGCTGAAGCACGAGCCCACAGTGCTGCGGGAGCGCCTTCCGCTCAGTCAGCCAATAGCCACTGAAATACCAGCCCACTAGGGCGTGGTATATTTCTCTTTAAAAGAAGAGCGGCAAGCCTCTGCTCAGCCTCTTGGTTCTGGCGCTTGGTTCTGGCTCCTGCTCCAGCGACAAGGCTCCTTTCCTGATGGTTTGTGTATATGTGTTACCCCCCCAAAATAAATATCCCCTTTAAAACCTAACTGGTGTGGGATTGATTCGCCATTAATTGCGTTTTTATTTGACTTATTGAGGATGGGTATCTGACCCTGACTTGTTAGAACTCCTAGGACCCAGGTTTTGACCCCCACAACTGAGGTAACAGTAGGGACTACTGGCAGTACCCACTCCTTAGGTTATCCTAGGAATTAAATCTATGCAGAATACAGCTCTTAGCTGCACAGCTGGATGGAGAAATAAGGTAGAAGGAGATCTTGGGGGCTGGCTGACATTTTGAGACAAGGACTAAATCCAGTTCCCGAAAGTGACAATATCCCACATAATAGAGCTTCCTCCTGATATGTGGGATCAGAATCCATACAATGGAAGCCCTTTCTAAAATGCTCTCGCGGTGGGGCGATAAGGTCAGAGTGGGGCTTGTGGTCACTCGTGTTTGACCTCACTAGTCGGCTGGGCTGGGTCCGTGTCCTCTAGCTTCTGAGACTATCTTCCCACAGATCAGAGGCTGCCACCTCAGCTCTTGGTCTAGGGTATAGCACAGTAATCCCACCCCTGACATACTGCTTGAGTGCATCAATCCTGGGGAGGGTCTGGGTTTCCTAACCCTGAGTCCCTCTGCTGCCAGCTGCTGACTGCTCGCTTATATGGACAGTGCTTTAATGGTGTCATTTGATGAATATACATCACCTGCTGAGTGGATCCACAATGCCCTCTACCCTTTCCTGTGAAGGGAAGACAAAGACTGGCTGTTTTGTAGTACTCATATGGCTTTGGAAATGCTCACTTTGCTACGGTTTTCAAACAAAATGGTGAGTGAGTCGTTCCACTTCTATTTCCTCTAAATTTCCACTTTTACCCAATGCCCTTCAATTACACCTCGATCAAAACATGCCCACCTTAGAGGCCATTATAATATTTTCCATACTGCTGGTAAGAAGAAACAATCGATTCTGTGAGAACCCCTGAGCCTGTAGAGATGTCTGTGGACATCATTGCGGACTGGTGGTCACACACAAGCACCTTTCCCATGACTCCAATTGCTGACGTCACTTCCTGCAATAGTCTAGCTTAGCAGCCCCGGCTGTTAGGGCCTTCTGTGCTGATTTTATCTCTGCTCAGTGTTCCCCAGTGCATGCTTGTGAATATACACAGCTTGGGAAAGCTGACACATCCCCTTCCTTGTCACCTGAGGACAGCAATGGGCTTTCCCTGTGGGTGTCCCCCATCCCTTGCTCAGCAGCAGGGATGGTCAACCAGTCTTCCTAACTCCCTGGGAAAGTAGCTGTTTTCTGTCTTGACTTGCTGAGCTGACAGGATGTGGCTTCCCTGCTGTGGGCGGTCTTCTTGCAACTTTAGAGAACAGTGCCCAAAGCTGAAGTTTGCTGAGAACAAAACTTTGCCTCAGGACCTTTGCACAACCCTTTCCCTCCACCAATTCCCTAGATACCCTGCACAAATGAACCTCTACCTCTGACTTTCTGTCTATGTAGGCCATGTTGAGTTATGAAAACTTTTGTTATCTGCCATGTACACTCCTCCAAAGAAGACTTGCTAATGACCATGTACACAACATTAACAAATCATGTTCCCAACCCAGATTTTCTTCCATCTCACTTTGAAAAATCCAGTCCAGAATAGTGAAACAGTTTAATAAAGCAACCCACGTTTGAATTCTATGTGTTTGAAGTTCCAGATTGCTCCTTGTAACAGAAAGAGACATTCCCCTCACCTAAGTGCTTCTCACCCTCTGGCAGGCCAGGTCTGTCTGCACTTTTCTGCCTCTGCATATTGCATGTCTCTCCAAGATGCCTTTCATTCTTGTGTTGTGACATCCAGCTGGCCAGTGGGACCCCTCCTCTGTCCAGGCATTCATTCCGTGAGGACTGTCATTCTGGACCTGATGTCTACAGGCAGCACCAAGGGGATGGTTGGTATTTTGTCGAGTAAAGAGTTGAATGATTGGCATGAGCTCATTCCATCCCCCCGGGCAGCTTCATGGAGCAATTAATCTATTTTCTGACTTGTTCAACCCAAACACCTAGGCACTGAATGTTCTCTCAATCTTCTCAAGTCTCTCTCAGTGTGTGAAGCCTTCTCAGGAGCAGGAAGTAGCCGGATTGGCCGCTTGTCTACCTACTAGACAGCGACCCACGTGGTTTTTTAAAAAGTGGCATTGCAAATGGATAAAGTTCAGCGAGCCCATCCCCGTAGTCAATTAAAAATTCCTTTTGATTAAAAAAATACCCATTCCTTCAAACACATAGAATCTAAGCGTGGGTTGTTTTAGTAAACAGTTTCACTATTCTGGGTTTAATTTGATTTTTCAAAGTGGGATGGGAGAAAAACTGGGGATGGGGATATGAATTGTTAACATTGTCCACGTGGTCAAAGTGTCATTAGTGTATCCTCTTTGGAGGGGCGTACATGGGAGTGACAATGGGTAATGGTTAGTGATACTGTCTTGCCTCATGACTCTAAATCACAGGCCTGTGAGCCAGCAGGGCAAGGGAGCTGCTGGCTGATTTTTAAACCTTGGCACAGTGGTCAGCTTGTGGTTTGAAAGCTGTTTGTGTAAACTGAATATGGTTCTGATATGGTTCTGTCTGTTTCCAATCTTACGCTCCCAACATCTAGCCTGATTTAGCAGGGACAAGGAGAGTACCTTTAGCCTCCACCGGAATTAGAAATGAACTTATGTGACCAGCATCTTCTCAGAGACTCCTGGTAACAGCAAGTCATGGGCATCTCTGATTCATGTTGAGTGTGTGTGTGTGTGTGTGTGTGTGTGTGTGTGTGTGTGTGTAGCACCATCCCTTGTCCATTCAGGGTAATTTTTATTCTCATGGGACAAAAATGCCTCTAGCCAAATCACATTCATCTGTCACTTATAGGGTCCGAGGCCCAGACAGCTGGGAGAAAGTCCCTGTTCTGGGATCCTGGAGACTAGCTGCTAATCTGTCTGCTTCTGACACGTATGTTCTGAAGAAAGCCAGGAGCCATCTTGTTGCTGTCAAGAGCTGAACTGGAATGACCTTTAAGAGCCAGCTCTCCTCTGCCTGATGTTATCATACCTCCCTGGGATGTTGCTGCTATAATTTATATAATTTATGAGTTTATATATTAGCCACAGAAAAAGATAACTGATTCTGTTTAGATAGTCTTCCAGTGAGAAGAGTTGACTAGTCCCTCCGGTCTCGAGGAACACTTAGCTGTTGTTTTCCTATGGCCTGGAATGTCCTCAGGTCCACAGAGCAGAGCCCAACTGGTACCCATTAGCTACTGTATCTGTCTAGCTGATGAGCTCTCTAGATAGCTATCAGTTCCTCACTTTACTTAAACACCTTTTCTCTGGACAGGGAGTGTCTCACATCTCCTTTACTCAGTAAACTCTTACCATCGTGCAAAAACAGCTCTGGCATTCCTTTTTTAGAATGCCTTTTCTGACTTGCTTTGGAACGTTGAGTATATGCAACTTTAGTTTCTGAAGTATGCCTGATTTTCCTGACATATTTACTGAAAAATAGAAAACAAAACCTTGTCATGGAGATTGAGATAGAGTCCAGTACACAAATCCCCTTCTAAAAAGCAAGGCCTGAGCTGTAGTAAAGTCAGATGAAGGTTTTAGCAGAGGAAAGCACCAACATCAGTGATAACAGAGTCCGGAAGGAACCCAGTTGCAAATGTCCTCCTTGCTGGACCACAGACTGTTGGCCAGAGCCTAGAAGATTTTTTTTTCAGCACTCAAAAGTTGTCTGCTTGCTGAGAATATGCAAGCTCTAAGCCTTTCAAGGTGAAGTCACTTAAGGTTCCCAGAGCCGCCCTAGGGAGTCAACAGAAATTTTCTTAGTGCAATGTTCCTAATTCAGCTATTCAAGGTGGTGTTTTTTAAATTGTTTTTAATAATATTTAAATTCAGAAATAATTTTAGGTTGAGCAGAGAGTCACAAAGACGGTCCAGTGTGTTCCCACGAGCTCTTGGCCTGCTTCCATAGTGTTGACATTGCTTATGTCCATAATGTTTTTGCTAAGTGCAGAAGGCATTATGGGGATGAAACTGAGTCCAAGAAGTCTGGGTTCTTAAGCTTCTCAATGGCCTCTCTTGCTGATCACGGAGCTCATGCAGGATCCCACACTACAATAGTCAATGTTGTGTCTCAACTCTCCTAGCTTACCTAGCCCCTTTTTTTCTTTCTTTTCCTTTATTCAATGTTTTTATATCATGCATCTTGATCCCATTCATCTTCCTGTACCTCCGCATCCACCCTCTGCCCCTGCCACTCCCCCCCCACAATAAAACAAAAATCTAATTTTTTTAAAAAAATCTCATTATGGATGCTTCAGTGCAATACAGTGAGTCACGCACTAAACCCCTTTGTCCATATATTTTTTTTCTTGCAAGGGTTCACTGCATAGAGTTATTGATCTGGTTTGAGGTCTCTGGTTTCAACTACACCATCAGTAATCAAGTAATTAGACCCATTCTTAAGGAGAAGTGCTTTAGAAATAACCCCATGGATCCCACCAATACATACCTTAGCAACATTTGTAATCTCAAACTAGATGAATATTCAGGAATAATGCATGTATACATTGCATAGCTTCTATAATTTATTTCTACTAACTAGACACTGAGAGGATTTGCAACTCCTGGAAATGCATAAATTATTTGTTTCCTTAAATTATGGATGGCATGTTTATAACAAGTACATATAAATTGTAAGGGTACATTATAAATATATAATCCTATTTGCCAACATTTATTACCCTTGTGCTGGGGGCTGAACTCCATGCTAAGCACTTTGCAATCATCTTTTCATTTAAGCTTCATCGTTATCCTACGAAGAACAAAATGTCTTAGGTTTTAACTTTTCTTTTGTTAAATAGTAACTTGGAAAATATTTTCGTGGGAACTTTAATAAGATGAACAGAAGATGAAGGCTCCTGGGAAAGAATGAGGTCATTATTTAGAGGTGTCCTATCTGGAGGATGGTGTACCCTAGCATATAAGGCTGTTCCCAGGCACACTGTTCAATACAGACAAATGGAGTGGGCCTCTGTGACCTCCTGGCCGCTTTCAAAGGAATCCACAAGGTGTGCAAGTATTGTTGATAATCAAGTATCCAAGTCTAAAATGTTAACACTCCCCTAGAAGGCTGTGGCAGAGCCCTGACAGTGGCTATCACATCAAATAGGTGGCATCCTGCTACAGACTACAGAATAGTTAAGAAAGAGAGCTTCCCCATCGCTGGGATCTTTGCTAGACTCCATCTAGTACCATGTCCAACCACGTCTCTCTTTCCTCCAGGCTAAGCCCTTGATGGACATCTAGAAACTTCATCTCCTTGGAGATGCCTTAGCAACCGGGGAAGAGATCCAGTGTCCCTGAACTTTGGCTCCTTCAGCCCTGGGCATCACTCAGGACACTGGGATATATCTGTGCCTTTTGCTGTAGAACCACAACATAGCCGGTTTTGAACACAGGTACACCCCGAAAATAGGAGCCAAATATTCTAGAACTATGCACCGGAAAGGAACACTTTCCTGAGGGCCCACTTGGGGCCACGTCCTTCCATATCATTCAGTCTTTACCCAAACAGGCAGGGGGCATTTTGATGTTGTGATTCCTGCTTCCAGGTGGAGAGCACAAGGACGCTTGCCCTCCCCAAGGTCAATGATGTCGTTCCTCCTGGCTTGATTCTTCAGATTTAACCTGATTACCCCGCTCTTCATTTGACCTAAGCTAAGGGGAGCCAGGAGAAGACTTGATGTTTCCAATTAGAGACAGACTGCAGGGACTGTCACCCATCTGGACGGTGTACTCCGAGTGCTCCGGGTACTATCCCAGGAACCTGTCCAGATGCCTAAGCCTGGAAGCAAAGGAGACTTCAAGGAGGGACACTGAGTTAAACTATGCTATTTAATTTCCATTCAATCCCAGTGGAGTTATAGCAGCTCCAATTAATGCTCAGGATGCACCTGATGGGAGTGTCCCTCAAACACTGGCATACAAATGTGTCTTTAAACCCAGACCCCATCACTAATCAGCCCTGCAGGGTCTGAGGGCTGAACTGTGCTTCTCCACAGCCTTGGAGACCAATGGCACTAACCACATCATCTTAGGAGCGGTGCCATGGCACTGGCTGAAGGGTATAAGGTTGTTCCTGTCTTCCCAATGACCTGTCAGGTCAAGTCTAGGTCCTGATCACTGACTCTGCCTGGTTCTCTCTATCACTCCAACTACGACTTGAAGAAACGGGTTTGCTCCATCACCCTTGGAGGAACTAATTCCACACCCAAAAGAGCCACATTTTAGGAGTAATCTTTAAGCCCTACCATATTGCCCAGGGGTGGAATTGTGCATTCAAGGGCTTTATGCACTAGGAAGCCAGGATTCACCATTCTTTTCTTTGGTCCTCAGTTTCGCCATCTGTAAAAGAAGGCTTGATCCTGATGAAGCCCTGATCCCATACAAAGGTGATGAAAATTAAGATGAGTCAAGACCCCATACCACTGAAGCTGGTGCCCAGCCTGGAAGAGAGCAGGCACACAAACTCAGCATAACTGGTGCTCAGTACTGGGACTTTTCTGCCTCTGCCCATACACAGTGTCCTTTCACTGGGAGCTTCCTTCAGGAACTGTAGCCTAGCTCTGTGAACCAGGCAGACTGAGAGTCAAACACCCCGACCATAGAGATCCCCTCTTCAGTAGTTTCTCATATCATATCTTGCCTTTTTCCCTCTGGTGTGGTGTCTTCAGAGCAGGAACCTAAAAATGTCACCCCAGGCCCCTGACCCCTTCCCCAGTGAGGCTGGCCCAGCTTAGCTTCTCACTTCTCCCACCTTGTCCATGCTTGTGTAGGGAAGGGGCTTCATATAATTCCTAAAAGGCACGAGCCTGCCTCTGCCTCAGGGTCTTTGCACTTCCCACTCTTTCTGGCACCTTCTTTCTTCAGTCGCCATGATGTTGATCACCCTGTATTTTCATCTCTGAGCTTACTTATTAGACAGAGTGACTTAAATGCATTCTCAATACCGGGTAGGGTGACCAGGAGATTCAAAGTCACAGAATAAGAAGTAATTGGAACAAAGGAAAAGGGCTGGGTTTGTCAAGCTTCCCAGAGGCCAGGGAAGGAGCACACATGCTTTGTAAGGCACCTGGAAGAACCGGGGTGAATCACAGCCGTAGAGGGAGATCTGTCTCTTAGTTCTGCTGGGAGGACCATCAGCAGAACTGTATGGGCTGTGTTAAACTGAGTGTTAGGGAAAGGATGTAGTCACATCTCAGGGGTTGCATGGAAGTAGTGCTGGTGAAGAAAGGGATAAAATCTCACTGCAGAGCCACTGGGTGACCTAGCTCGGTCTCTGGACCTATGACAGTCCCTGGGGAAGAGAACCAGTGACCTGCATGGGCTTACACCTTTCAGCCCCTGGCCCCTCAGTTCCCACAACACTGGGTTTGGGGAGTGTGCTGAGGCAGGTACTTTTGCTCTCCAATACACATCATTTCTTTGCACTCCTTAAACAGTATCCCAAATATCTGTCTTCCTCGACTTCTGAACACGCTGTAAGACAGAATGCCAATAACTCAGGGCACCGTATATAGTACGGCCTCTCACTACTGCAAGCTTCCCTAGCATTTTGCCCACAAATCTGTCGTATCTACTTGCACCATGTATTGTGAGGATTTACCTGACTCCTCCAAAATTATTATTTTATCTTGGAGCTCAGAGGTGGAGAATGCCTACATAATCCCTTACTGCCAGACACCGACATAGTCAGATGGCCACAAAATAGAAGCCAACTGCACTAAAGAGCTTGCTCCCCACAGCTTCTGCCCTTCCCTTAGCCCTGGTCTCAGACCCTGGCCATGGTTTGTGGACCTTTTTCCTCCCTGAGAAACCTCTCAGTGATGAGGAAGGATGACTCATGGGAGTTGGAGATTTGGGGCCTCCACAAGAAAGGTATAAAATTGCTAAAGGTTTTTACAGTCTGATTAATGTCCTGATGACTCACAACATCAAGGGCACCTGGAGCCAGCCTTGGCTCTTGATCCCAGGGATGAGAAGGCATCACATCCATGTTTTGTAAGGCCCAGGGGTACTAGTTTTTTGGTCTGGAAGCAGGGCAAGGTCTAGTGACGCTTCAGAAGTAAATTTTTGGGCACCTGTTACATTGACCAGTAATTGAGACAGAATTTTGTCCTTCAGCAAAAACATGATTCACAGCACAGCAGAAACATCTTCCTGTTGTCTCAGAATATGGACAAAGCTCTGATATGAAGCGCTAAGGATGTATTGCTATCTAGCGTGAGAATGGCAGGTTTGTTTCCAGCAGGACACATTCCATGTGAGAGAAGACTGGGTGCTTCTGTAGGAAGGTCAGATGGATACGAGGAATGGGGAAATGGAGATAAGACACATGTGGAATGGAGCTTGGAGGGGGAGCATAGGGAAACGCCTCATCCCACAGAGACAGAAGACAAAAGAGTACCTAAGATACTGGTGCCTCATGCGCCCAAGATACCTATAGTGGCTAGAAGGTAGAATCTGTGTAAAGCTTCAGTAGGAGATGGGAAATGGGTGGGCTTTCTAGGCAAGAATTGGTAGCTAAGTTTCTACAGGTACCCATTCAAGACAGCTGTCTATTGGGTGTGTGGAGACCAGAAGATGGTACCGGCAAGTGGACTGTCTGTGCCATCCAGTACAGGATGGCAATAAGTCAACAATATTAGACAGGGCATGGTTTATGCCTGGCTTCAAGGGAACTGTTTCAAAGGACGCCAGTCAGACGCCTGATAAGCAGGACCCAAGCACAGGTGGAGAGAAAGACATCTGCCTCTGTCTTCATCCTTCTTACTGCTGCTGACCCTGGAGAGTCCAGAGCAGGAGAGGAAGGAATTGATGCCATGGCGTTGGAAGGTTGATCCTTCTAGTTCCTGTCCTCTGTATGCTGGTTCCCAAGCCCAAGGATAATATGGCTGATTTGGTCTATGTGTTTAGAAGTTTAACCTTCCTCTGGGCTCTTGACTGTTTCTGAAGTTAAACTTGAGCTATGATGCCTATCAGAGGTGTCATTCATGGGTGGGGAAGGGAGAGATGGAAGACTGTGTCTTAGCAGTTTAGCTTGTAATTATCCCTGATCAAATTTAGCTGCCCAATAAAGGCAGTAATTACCGACAGGACGGAGGCTCATCAAGACGACTGCTCGGAGCAAGTGCACTCTTTGGATGCTTCCAGCTTCAGATGAAGGACTCTCCAGGCTTCTTTTCCACTGTTGCATTCTCCATTTTGCAAGGCATATTGATGCCCACCCAAGTCATGACATTCTGTGACCACAGTGTGCTGTGTGTACCGCCATGTGCTCAGGATACAGAGATGGTAAGGGGTATACCTGTGCATATAGTCTGGGAGCAGTGCAGGCCTCACAGGGCATGGAAAGAGCTCCTAAGTGCTTTAAGTCAGATGCAATATGCCCTTGCTTACACCTTGTGCAGCCAGGAGATGTTTCTTAGAAGGGTGAGCTTCTAGGGTCATTTGTCTCCAACAAGTAATAATTCTCCAGAGAGTATAGCACATGCAGAGATTTGGAGGTAAGAAAGTTGTAGAATTGTGAGGGCACAGTAGTATGAGAGGAATGGAATGTGAAGCATAAGGGGGCAGGGGAGAAAAGTGAGCTACAGGGAGACACCATGTCTACCCACAGACTTCTTTCAGAATTCCCTTCACCTGTTTATTGTAGAGGAGATAGGAAGGTCCTAGGTGTGGCCACATCTCATTGCTAAAAGGGCACTCTAGCTGGGGAGGTGAGGAAGTGATGTTAATCCTAGAGATTGAGGCTGGGAAGCAGGTACTGTTTATCCATTTCCTGTGGAGTGAAAGGATTTACAGAGAGAACTAGAGTCTTCATTGTGATGGAAACACTACAGGGTATCTTACCTCTGTGGGTGCAGAGAAGAGGGACGTCGGAGATGGAAAAGGAAAAGGCATGAAACAGAAAACAAATAGAATGTTATCTACAGGAGCATGAACACGGATTGTGGGTGGAGATTGAAGGCAGCGAGCCAGTGCATGTGGAACAGGATTCAGCTGTGGTGAATCTCATCCTGACCCAAGTTCTCCAATAAGATTTGATTATGATGTTCATGTTACCAGATTTCTAGTGTAACAAAGAGGAGCGATATTGTGCACATGTGGGCTTAGTGTAACTGTATTTCCCTTGGTATGCAGGGCATCCCTCTTCCAAAAGGCTTCAAAAGATTCTGAATTGTGTAATCTTGAACCTGGACCTTCGCTGTTGTTGTTGTTGATGATGATTTGTGTCTTCTGGAGAGAGTTACACATTTGGAACAGGATTCAGAAGCAGCAAGCTGTGGATCAGAAGGGTCAGGAGCAAATGCCACTTCACACTGCTACTCATTCCCATTTAGTGGCTTGCCTCTTTGGTTAGTTAGCATCCTAAGTTACCTCTGGGGAAAGAGGGGGTGGGAGTAGGGAGGAAGAGAGAGAGAGAGAGAGAGAGAGAGAGAGAGAGAGAGAGAACCAACCATTTAACTGCTATCACAGTCCAGAATAAAAAATAAAGAACTGGGGAAAATATCCTGTTAGTTAAAAAACAAACAAACAAACAAACAAACAAAAAAACAGGTTTTTGTAGTAAGGAGGGGCCACTTGTTCGTTCCCAGCTGCTCAGCCCTGAAATAACCACACAGAAACTATATTATTTAAATCACTGCTTGTCCTTTTAACTCTAGTTTCTTATTGACTAACTCTTACATATTAATTTAACCCATTTCTATTAATCTGTGCTAACCACGTGACTGTGGCTTACCTGCTAAAGTTCTGGCATCTGTCTCCAGTGGGGCTCCATGGCTTCTCCCTAACTCTACTTTCTTTCTCCCAGCATTCACTTTAGTTTTCCCTGCCTAGCTCTGTTCCCCTATAGCTCTGTTATCGGTCCAAGGCAGTTCCTTTATTAACCAATTATATTCACAACATACAGAGGGGAATCTCTGGTGTGTGAGAATTGTCTGTATTCTGTCAATCATGTTTTAAATAAAACGCTGATTTGCCAGGCAGGAGGTGTAGGCGGGGAAACCAGACAGGAAGTGGAAATGATGCAAGGAAAGCAGGAGAATTCTGGGGAGGAGGAAGTTGATTGCTCCCACTCCTGCCCAGATCACCGAAGCAGCAGGATGTGATCTGCCCCACTGAAAAAGGTACTGAGCCACATGGCTAAAATAGATCAGAATAATGGGTTAAGATAAGTCATAAAAACTAATAAGAACCCTGACCTAATGGGCCAATCAGCTAATAGAGATCTTTGTGTGATTTTCTTTGGGCTTGCTGGCTGTAGGGTACTGGGCGGGACAAAAACCCCAACAAGCAGGCCCCTTCATGTTACAGAATGGCGCCCACGTGGATAACTGCATCCACAGAAAGCCTGAGAAAGCTCGGGAAAGACTAGAATAAAGCATTTCGGTTTTCAGCTGTAGCAGGAAAAAAGCTGTGCTGTTTTAAAATGCCTGCTTTCTGGGCCTTCCTGTCAGGGAACACTCCTACTCTTTCAAGCAGATGGTCATGAACACATTGTTGCAGCTTGCTTCCTGGCAAGGACCTTGAAACACCATAGGAGCTTTTGAGTGTTGTCTTCTCCATATTCCTTAGCAAACTAAAGACCCATGTGGTCAGAAAAAGAGAGATCTACAGTAAAGAGAGAATCAAACAGAAAGAAAACCTCTAAATGGTTTACAGTGTCTTAAAAATATATGCAGACTTGAAAAAAAGGTTTAAAGCCTTAAACTAAAAAAGAAAGAAAGAGAATAGTTGGGTGTGGTGGTACACACCTTTAATCCCAGCTCTGGGGAGGCAGAGACAGACGGATCTCTGGGAGTTTAAGGTATGTTACTTTGGAGAAGAGATTTTGCTTTTGTTTCCACAGAAAATGAGAGGCTCTGGATTTATTCAGAGTTAAGAAAAATCATCTTTGACCAAGGGAGACCACCTGAGCAATCTCCGGTAGGAACAGATGGCCCAGATATCTGAGTTCTTCATCCAGAACAGGTTCAAGACTGCTGCCTGAGATGATCAAGACTCACAGGATACTTCAGTCAGGACTTGATCATAACTCTAAATTTTCTTTAGGTTCCCATAAGATTATCAGTGCCCCCCCAGCCTGGAATACTATGCCCACATTCCCAAAAAAATAGACTATGAATATTTTCCTTTTTTTTTTTTTTTTAGAGGGGGAAGTGGTGCGGGAGAATTGTCTGTATTCTGTCAATCATGTTTTAAATAAAACGCTGATTGGCCAGGCAGGAGGTGTAGGCGGGAAAGCCAGACAGGAAGTGGAAATGATGCAAGGAGAGCAGGAGAATTCTGGGGATGAGGAAGTTGATTGCTCCCACTCCTGCCCAGACCACTGAAGCAGCAGGATGTGATCTGCCCCACTGAAAAAGGTACTGAGCCACATGGCTAAAATAGATCAGAAAAATGGATTAATCAAGATGTGAGAGTTAGCTAATAAATAGCCTGACCTAATGGGCCAATCAGCTTTATAACTTATAAAATAACTGTGTGATTTTTCTCTTGGACTAAACAGCTGGGGGGCCAGGTGGGACAGAAAACACAAACAAGCCAGCCCTTCATGCTACAAATCCCACATCAGGGTTTTTTTTTCCCCATAAATGATAAAACCCAATAGTACCAATCAGAAGGAGCTAACATGAGTCCACCATTCTATAGACCAGAGCTGCTGGTCCAAATAACTGTCAAACAGGGTCCTAAGCAATGATAGGTACAAAACACTACCTATCACTGCTATTTTAAGCCAGTATGGATCAAGCCTCAGGAGACTGACACTCTCAAGGTAAAGAAGACTTGTGGACTGGTCTTTCAGTGGAACTGTACGATCCTAAGCCAGAGTCACTGTTAGGGCAGGTTATTGGTTTGTGGGTTCAGCACCGGCAGAGAAAGTTGTTGTTCAGTGGTAGAAAGGGCAGGCTAACTTACAGGTGGCCTATACTTGTGATTTCAGCCATGACTCTAAGTATTTGCCAGAGTTGATTCTCTGCAGAAAGGTTTGCAGCATCACGCTGTGACATAAGGCTTCTGTACTTTAATTGTGGTGGTTAAGAATGTGCCATGCAGGGCTTGTAAGTTGCCTCAGCAGGTAAAGATGCTTGCTGCCAAGTCTGATGATTTGGGCTTGGTCCCTAGAATACACATAGTAGAGGAAGAATTCGACCCCTTACCACACACTGAGGTACATGTGCCCTCATCCCTTGCCACAAAATAAATAAGTAAATGCAATTAAATGTTCTAAAACAGAATATACTAGACATTCTTGGACATTAGAATAATCAATAGTATGCTAAGCCCAGCTATACTAGATGCTTTCAAAGATGATGTTTCTACTTTAGTAGACATTCTGAGCAGGTATTAAGGTTTCCATGTATAAAGAGCTTGCATCTAAGAGGTATTAGCTGCCTTTCCCAAGATCATATTATTTTAATGTAACTCTCCTGCCCTGAGAGTTTATATCCTTTGCAGTGTTGGGAGGGTCTTGATATGGACCTTCCTCTCGTGATAGCCAGAGTATAGGTGAGTAACTCCATCCATGTCCCATCAAACCCTGTTCTCTAAAAGGAGTTCAATGACAATTTCTAAATAGTAAAAAGGTATTTGTAAGACTGGCCTATGACCTACTTACACGGACAGAACTTGGGTGTAATACAGATGTTGGTCCAAGGGAGCAACTCCTGCACCCAACAATTACTCTTGGAGCCATGTCTTGGTGTTGTGTCTTCTTCTGTAGGTCAGAAGCACATCAATATTCCACAGTGTTGGCAGAGAAGAAAGGCCCCTTCTTTTGAGTCATGGAGACACAGACCTGTTGTACAGGACTGTTCTCTGAACCAAGCAACCACCATCTTTGGGAATGTCTCTATTTCTATTTACATACCACCAGTCCAGTCAGGCTTGTTGAGTGTTGACATTCCCTCATAGAAGGATGCGGGGAGAGTCACAAGACCCTCATCTGAGTGTCTAGTCACTCTATACCACCCATCGCATACAATTCTACCCAAATTGCACATTGCTCAGTGGAGAGGCAAGAGTATATAGGCCAGGGAGAACTGGTGTGTATGGGTTCATCTATGGCTATGAAAACACCATCACCTGCTGGGTAAAGACTTTCTACTGAGATTTTTTTTCAGGGAGTACCCATACTCCTGTAAGTAACCCTTGTGTTCTATAAGTAAGCCCAAAAAATGCATTGATTATTCAGAATGAACATTGTTAGAATTGAACCTCAATTTTTTTGGTAGGCTCTTAGGGGAAGAAAAGGGAGAAGGAGGAGGATGGGGAAGAAAGGGAAAAGGGGGAAGATGAGAAAGAGAGGGAGGAGGGGGAGGAAGAGAAGAGGGAAACAACGTTTATGTCTCTCTATGGGTAAAAATTTAGCAACACCTCTTGAGTCTAAGCTGCCTGACCTGCCCTTCTCTCCCATGACTTCTGCCTGATCACAGCTTCCTGTCCTTTCCTGGCTATCTACCTCTAGGTTCTCCCTCCTGGAATTCATTCTCTACTCTGCTACCCATCTTTAAATTTTGTAATTAAGTATTTTAAATTTCATATTCAATAAATACG
This sequence comes from Myodes glareolus, assembly GCF_982192425.1. Taxonomy (NCBI): domain Eukaryota; kingdom Metazoa; phylum Chordata; class Mammalia; order Rodentia; family Cricetidae; genus Myodes; species Myodes glareolus. The sequence continues at coordinate 29,790,453 of NC_142044.1, forward strand.
TACTTAGTCTGGAAAATCTGGAATATATTAGGCAAAATAGAACCAAATTTGGGCTCATTTCTTTCCAGCTTTCATAACATGTATGTCTTCACGATTGTTGCCCTTAAAGATCGGCTATTATTAATGGCGGAGGGCATGTGGTCCAGAGTCATAACAACAGAGAAGGGAACAAAATGGAAAAACAAAGCTGTCCTTTCCCATCACCCTCACCCAGAAGGAAAAGAGATCTGTGCTTGGCAGTCATATGCTGTTTAGAGCAGAGATGCAAGGAATCCCTAAAATCAAAGGGAGGACCTTCTCGGAGAAGATAACTGTTTTCTCAAAATAGTTTGCTGAACCCATCCATGCAAAAAAGAGTCCCACTGATAGAAAGTTCAGAAAAGTAAGGGGTTCTCTCTCTCTGTATCTCTCTGTCTCTCTATGTCTTTCTGTGTGTATCTGTGTGTTTGCAAGGGTACACACACACACACACAAACACACAAACACCACACACACACACACACACACACACATACACACTTTTACACACTCATGGACCTGACCTGGTGCTGTTGAAAGAGCCTGAGCGGATGTTTGAGCAAGGTGAAAATTCGTTCTTTCACTCATTCACCCACCAGTAGTGCTAGTAGCCGGGGCACAGTGGGTGGGCGACTCTTCTGCTCAAATTTTGAGCTAGCACTAGAAACTTAGCAATGAATATCATAGATTACATTCTTCATGAAACACACACACACACACACCCATGAGCAAGGAAGGATTCCCAAATACTTTGGTGGTTTTTTTTTTTTTTTCCAAATTGATACAAGCTAGAATTATTTGAAAGAGGAATCTCAACTGAGAAAATGCTCCCTTCAGATTGACCCGTAGGTAAGTCTGTGGAACATTTTCTTGGTTAATGATTGAGTGGGAGGGTCCAGCCCCTATGGGTGGTGTCAGAATGGTCCTGGGAAGTATAAGAAAGATGGTTGAATGTGAGCTGGAGGAGGAAGGTAGTAAGCAGCATTCCTCCATGGTCTCTGCTTCAATTTGCCCCACAAGTTCTTCCCTTGATGGACTGTAAGAAGAAATAAACCCTTTCCCTGTCAATTGGTCTTCGTGAGTATTTCATCAAAGCAATAGAAAACAAACAATGGCACTGACCTTAGCATTATTGATATTTTGGGTCAGTTCATTTCTTGTTGTCAGAGAGGGGCTGTTTGAAGCACTGTAGGCTGCTCGCCTGTCCCATTGACCCACAATCAGAAATGTTCCCTGGGAAAAGCTAAAAGTTCAGGTGTGTGTGTGTGCGAGAAATGTCTACCAATTGAAAAGCTCTGTTATCAGAAGTATGAAAGTAGATAATTTGGTAATGTAGAGGGAATGCGATCAACCTTCTATCTGGGGTTCAGTGCCTCTGGAGTCAATGGGTTGAAATATTTTTGAAAAAAGAATTCATCAGGTATTCCACCGGCAGTGATATGCACGAGACCCTGAGCATGTATAAATATGCTGTCTGCGTTTTCCCTCTGCCATGAATCAAATTCATTGTGCATAGGTGGTACTCCTTGCTTCTGGAATGAAAAGACATGGAACAGATGCTTGTAGTTTGCAATGGATGTTCCCATTACCCACGTCTGTGCTTCTCCTTTCCACGACTTCAGTTACCAATGATCAACCATACTTTGAAAACACTAAGTGAAATCTTTAGGAAATAAATCCTTAAATTTCAAATATATTTTGTTTTTATATTATGATATACTATATTATGATAAATTGTTGTTATATTATGATATATGATATATTATGATATTATGATAAGTATTTTATCATTGATGACAATTTTTACCTTCTTGTGGGCTTGATTTATAGATGTGGTTTCCTCATAGTCTGGTATGAATATGAAAAACACTATGTATATGGTCTGATACCATCTGCGTCTGTTTTTTTGTTGTTGTTGTTGTTGTTTGTCTTTTTCTCTATTTAACAGCCCTAGCTGTCCTGGAACTAGCTTTTGTAGACCAGGCTGGCCTTGAACTCATAGAGATCAGCCTACCTCTGGGTCCCGAGTGCTAGGATTAAAGGTATGCGCCATCACCTCCAGGCTCCATCTGTGGTTTTGGGCATCAAGTAAAAGCCTTGGAACACATCTTTCCTGGGTGAAGGGGGACAGTGCTATAATGAGACACCAATCTTGGCTGTTGTAATCCTCCACGGTTTTTTTTATGGCCTTTTGTTCCTGCAACCCAAGTGAACACTGATTGATATACCTTTGTGTGGTTATAGCCACGCCAGATGAACGCCATGGAAAAAAAACGCTGGGAGCAGGAATACTATAAAATACTATAAAAAAGATATTTGTAATACCCAGTCCAAGGGGACAAGTGACTGTGAGCAGAACATGCTGAAAGTCTGATCGTGTAGACGTGATCATTAGCTTAAGTAGCCTAGAAGACTAGATTCTTCCCTGACAATGAGAGGTGTCACTTACACACTGTTTTTGTGTGCCAGAAGGCTTTCCAAATGAGATCACAGGCACCGTGGCCTTGGATCTTCCCTCAGGTTCTAGAAGGCAGATGCCTATTATTAGCAACCTTTTAAAGATCAGGATATGAGGGCTTAGAGCAATTAGTCACTTACAAGTACAGTTCAACTGGAGCTGAGCGGTAATTCCTGTTCAGTGGATCTCTTTGATGCCAACATCCTCCCACTCAGGTGGAGGGTGGATTCCTGGCTGGCCTACCTGTAGACCTGCTGATGAAAAGATAGCTTCTGCTGATGACTGAAAGTGGGGACGAGTCGTCTGAGGGAGCCGCTTTCCTGGCAGGCCCCGGAAGCACCGATTCTCCGCTGGTCGTTCTGAGGGAGAGCCCTCCCAGTGAGGTTGGCAGACTGGCCCCAGTTGAGGAGGCAGTGCTCTGAAAGGAGAGGTGAAAGAGGCAAGCATGTAAATCACATCCATTCACAAATTGAATTAATTATAGTTGACTGGCACACAGGTGGAAGGGATCCAACTGGAGCTCGTTTAAAAGCAAGGGGGGGAAAATGATGGACAAGAAACAAAGGCAGTGTCTAGAACCAGGGATAGGAATGTGGCAGCGCTCAGGGCGTCTGGAGCCAGAGCGAAAGCGGATTCCCTATGGCCTCCTCGGTGGACACATTTTCTATTTTCACTGCTCCAACCTGATGCAGCTGCCATCAGCCCTCAAGTTTGCAGATTTGTGTTTCAGCCACCATGGATACACTTGGTTCATTTTCATTCCCAAACACCAGAGGAAAAGACCAATTCGAGGGTTGCGGGGTGGGGGTGGGGGGTCTGGGAATGTGGTTTAGTTAACTAAGGAAGCCCTGAGTTTGACCCCTAGCATCACAAAATAGGACATGGTTATGCATGCCTATTATCCCACCGTTTATGAGGATCAGGAATTCAAGGTTATCCTTAGTTAGCTATGTAGCAAATTCAAGGCTATGTGGGGCTATACAAAACCCCATCTGAACAAAGAAACAGTAATTTTGTGGTATTTGGTGCAGCTGCTACCTGGGTGTGGCAGTACAGCATTCAAGGCAATGCTTATGATGCAGGCTGGTGAGGTGGAAGGGACTCAACAGGAGCCTGAAGGTGCGGCAGCCGACTCCTTAGCAGCCCAGGACACATATGCCCTGGAGAATGGTTAGAGTTGAAGAAAAGCAGTGGGAAAGAAAGCAGAGAGCACAAGATCCCTTGTTCCAAGAGGGGCCAGGCAGAATCATCTGGTGTGCAGGTCTGTGACACACTTCAAGTGCCGCGCTCTATGTGGCTGAAAGTGCATTGCACACATTAAAGGAAAGTACTATTAACACAGGTCCATTCTGTTATCAGTGGCGTGTATTCAAAAGGCAATTTGTCCTCAGATAATAATCAGCACAAAGGGACTTATCTGTAATTCTAATTAAAATCCAAAGCTTATCTGGAGGGTAGACAGAGCATTGTTGATTGCTGATGGTTTAAAAACTGCTTTGTGATTTGTGTGTGTGTGTGTGTTTATGTGTGTGAACATGTGTGTGTGTATGCATGCATATATGTATATGTGATCTATGTGTGTATGTGTAAAATGTATACATATATGTATATACAATACATTTACATGTTTATATGTTTCTTATAGATATATGTGTGTGTTTCTTTTTAATTTACATGTAACAAATGATTGTATCCATGAGTACAGAATGAAATATTAGCATACATTATGCATACAATAAGGGTTATAACATATTTATTGCCTGAAAGCTTTATCACCTTTAAGGGGATTGGTAACCTTCAGAAATCCTCTCTAGGATTTCTTTTGAATTAAATAATTAAATGTTGTTCACCATTGTTCTTTATCCTATAGAACATTTTAGAAATCCAGTTGCAACAGTAGCTTCTGCAGTTTGAAGCTACCGTGACTCATTTAGCAAAACACCCCTCTTATGCACCAGAATTTTGGTGTTTCTTCACTGGCTCATTTAGCTGATCTCAAGTAAATCCAAACTTCACAATCCAGCAGAGGTAACCTGAGACCAGATGGCCTTTGCCTTCTGCCCACTGGTGTGAACCCTTAGACAGTTTTATCTGATCGGAGTATATTCACTGAAGACACATGGCTGAGTCTTGATGGGGAGCCAAATGAGCAATCAGAAACCATCTAGATGGCCGTAAACAGCAGGATAAAGTGAAGGTCCAGGTGCTCACAGGCACGTCAAACTTTGAAAGCCTTGCAGGGTGATTCAGGGTAGAAGTGAGTGAGGCCAGTTGGAACTTGATTTGGCTCCTGAACTGAGGCAGCAATCTCTTTATGCTCTGTTTTTAAAAACAAAAGAAAACAAAACAAAACAAAACAGGGAACAAACACAGAAAACTTCAGTCCCACCTCTCTTTTTGATAATGCCATCTTCCTTCAGCCGAGTTCTGGAGGGCTCTCTGGTCCCTAGTGCAGGAAATGCTATTGAAGAAGGGGACAGGACCCTTACCACCCACTGCCCTCCTGAGCAAGCTTGTTTCAGTTGGCTCTGCCAGCTGGCTGGTGTCTGACCCTGCTCTGCCTACCCTCCAGCTCCATTCACTCCATTACGACACCCACTGCCGCTGCTGGCTGGATTTAATGAGTCAGACCTGCCCGCCACACTTCTGGGCCATTATGCCATTGTCACAATTGGCCTTTTGCTGTTCCTGGTATCCAGTTGCCTTCTGAGTGTGTAATTGCAAAAGGTTCATTTTCCATTTCAGCTTGCCACTTATTTAATAATAGAGCCACAGAGGAAAAAGCATCTATTCAGTGAAATTATGGAGAGCACTTAATGCCTCCACCTAGGTGTCTATATCGGGGTCATTTTTGCCTGGAGTGGGGCACAGCGGGCAAAGATGATGATGCTCCAATGAGTTAGGGGCCGGTAACTAGAGTCAGGTGGATGTCGGATTTCAGAATCAGGAAGAAGTGTGTGTGTGTGTGTGTGTGTGTGTGTGTGTTTGCTTGTTTGCACGTATGCACATACCTGTCTTTGCACGTGTGCATGACTCTGTCATCTGCATGTGTGCAGGTATGTTCATGTGCACATTCATGGGTCTGACAATATGCCTGATGCAAGTAGTGGAATATGCACAGATATTTTAGGTAGGTGAGAATTCATTCTCTCACATGTTTGCTTACCAGACACAGGAGCACAGTGGAGGATGGCTCTACTCAGGACGTGTGCTGGATCCTGGGGACTGAGTGGATAGTTGGGATTTCTATCTTCAAGGAAAACACACATCAAAAAAACAGGGGTTCTTGACCTTAGCACGACTGACATTTTGGGTCAATTCATTCTGTGTTGGAGGACAGGGCTGTTTGACAAATTGTAGCATGTTTAGTAGTGGCCTTGCTCCTTACACATAGCCATACACTTCTGCTGGAAATGTCACTGCCATGACTTCTGCTCTGGAGTTAACCAGCAGTTATCGGCGAATCAATCCCACACCAGTTATGTTTTAAGGGGTTATTTATTTTGGGGGGTAAAACTTACATACACCATAAACCGTCGGGAAGGGAGCCTAGTCGCTGGAGCAGGAGCCGGGAGCAGGAGCCTGGAGCAGGAGCCAGGAGCAAGCACCGGAACCAAGAGCCGGAACCAAGAGGGCCTGATCTGGATCTGCTTCTCTTTTTAAAAGAGAAATATACCACGCCCCAGAGGGCTGGTATTTCAGCAGCTATTGGCTGACGGAGCGGAAGTCGCTCCCCGCTGCACTGTGGGCTCGTATTTCAGCGACTATTGGTTGAGGCAGCGGAAGTTACTCCCACAACAAGCAGTGAAGTAAAACCTTCAGAAAGCATGAGACAACTGGACTCAGCATGTGCAGGCTTTTGTCTTGTCAATATTTACTAACAATATAGTACAGCAACAGGCTTAGCATTTGTACTATATTGGGCATTACAAGGAGTTTAGAGAGGACTTGGTCTATAGGAAGGTGTACAGAGATTATATGTAAACACTTTAGGGAAGGAATAAAGTAATACATAAAACAATAAAATAAAGCAATAAAATCTTGGCTATCCAGATTTTGGTATCTAGATGGTGGCAGGGGTTCTGAGAACAGCCCATAAGTTTCAATCAGGCTGCTTACTGCCAGCACTCTGGGAACACAGAGTAGAGGGAGTCAGGAGGGGGGAGGAGCTTTGGAAGGACAATCTTAGTGGAGGTGACTAGTTGGTAAGCCTGGCTCCAAGCAGGTGAGGAGGCAGCCTGGGATGGTGAACGATGATGATGACTGAAAGGGCATAAAGTGGACAGTGTCTTGTGGGGACACAGATATCTATCGTCCCTCTCCAGGATAGATTCCAAGGTAGGGTAGGACTCCACAGTACAGGGAGTAAAAGGGGACACTTTATGCTGCTGTGCCTGGGATCATGGGAGAGAGTGAGAGGGAAGAGGACCAGAAGGAGAAGGGAACTCCCATCGTTCTGAAAAGGGCTCCAATGAGCTTCTTGAGAAGTAGACAGGTTGGATCCCAATCTGAGTAGTGTCTTCCGACTGCAGAACACCTGTATGCGTATAATGTGGATGGATAGGTAGAATCCTCGCAGCTCATGGTGGGTAGCCCTTGGACTGAACCAACTTTGGGTCTTCCATCTAGATGTCACTAGTGGTTTTCAAGTTCCCTCCAGAATCTGTGATACGAAATTTACCAAATCGCCCAATGACCAAGGTCTGAAACTAGGCATCTTAGCTCTTTGTGCGCCCTGCTCTTCTGTGGTCACAAAGCTGCTATTTTCCTTCTGCGTCTGCCTGGCATTCCGTTTCCGCCATCAGGACTGTGAGCCTCTACTTCTTGTTGCTGCAAGGGCAAAATATCCTGTTTCTAAAATGCTCTGGGGATGACACCATCCCAATGGGATTTTGTTCTCAGGAAGGGCCATGCCATATCACTGGGTGGAAGTGGTTGGTGTCACCTGTTAGTTACTGGGAAAAGGACCAAGATGTTTAGCAGGAGACTGGTTTTTCTATGTTTTAGATTTGCTTGTTCTTTTTCCATAGTAAGTTGCCTGGGTTTATAAAAAGAGGGCAATGCAGGGATCACTGTCGGTGGTCCATAGAGGAGAGTGTTCCCTGATACTTGAAGCAGCAGTTTTGATTTTCTGTGTAGTAGACAGATTGGGGTGGGTACATCTAGATTCTCCCAGGAGAGCTCTCCACTCAACAAGCCAAAGGGGAAGCCCCAGTCCCCAGAAGCACAGTTATGGGGCAGAGGTCTTTATGAGAGCTTCAGTCTTTTGGAAACTGCTCTCTGGCAGCTGCTGGGAGCTAACAGCTCTATTGATCACAGAAAGTGACAGTGAAAGGTGGGTATCAAGTTTATATCTGGCTGGGAGCATCATTGTTTTCTGGGACCAAGAATCATGGAACTAAGTTGGTATATGCCTGGCACATACCAACTGATCCCACAACATTGATGAAATCTGGCAGGCTGATCTAGACTATTGCATGCCACCAACTTCTTTCGTAATCTTGAGAAAGTCTCATTGTTCCCATTTCTGAGTTGAATATCTTACTAATACCAAATCTAGAGTGCTTCGAGGGTAATTTTTTTCCTTTTTCCTCCCTCCCTTCCTCCCTCCCTCCCTTCCTCCTTCCCTCCCATCTTTCCTTCTTTTTTTTCTTCTTTCTTTCTCTCTTTCCTTCTTTTTCACCCCTTCCCTCATTTTCTCTCTCCCACCTTTCATTCTTTCTCTTTAACAAACATAATCAGTGCACGTATCTATGGGATAAAAATACGACATTTCTTCTTTTTTTCTCATTTTGTGTTAATTCTTTGAGAATTTTGCATCATACATTTTGATGGGTATTCACTTCTCCCCTACCCAGATCCACCCCCTTCCCTACTCACTTATCCAACTCTGTGTTCTTTTCTTTTAACCCAGCAAGTACATTTGGTGCTGCCTGTATACTGTTTGATGTATGGTCTTCGCTTGAGGTGGTCAACCCACCAGGGGCTGGACCCTTAAAGAAAACTGACTTTCTCCCAGTGGCTATGAACTGAAAATAGTTCCTTAGCTAGGGGCTACTCCCCACCTCATGCTACTTTGACCAGACCAAGTAGGTCTTGTGTATGTTTTCCCAACAGCCGTGAGTTCAAATGTGCAGTCTCCATGCCTAGCCTTGGAAACCCTCTTTCCTTGTAGTCATCCACTGCCTCTGGCTCTTACAAACTTTTCACCCTGTTGGGAGCATTGAACCCCCAGATCCTGAATTTTTTTGTGAACAACTTGTTTTCCTCTGTTCTGAGACAGCCTGCAGCTGCTCTGAGCACAAGACCCTCAGGAGTTCCTGATGGCAGGAGAGTGGTTTCTGGTGGGTTTGGCTGGGGCATGGCTATCAGCTAAGGATCCCTACATAAGCTGCCCCTGGACACAATAAAGGGGGCATTCTTGGGGCATTCTTGTTTCAAGGATGACCCATGTCTCTGTCTGTGTGTCTTTGTGTGTTTCAATCTCCAGCCCCTTGCCCGGTTCTTGAACTGTATGGTAGTGCATAGAGTACAAATGGGCATAGTGCGCTACATCACCCCTCTTCTGCAATAATATGCAAGCCTTGGGAAGAGAGGTTGTTACACAGATGTCCCTTATGGCTGAACATTCCTTAGTCTCTGCATCGGTACATGTATGCAAAGCGCAATGATCACATCATCATCTCAAACATCATTTCTTTAAATAGGGAGTGCTCGCAATCCCCTACGCTAGCTATTCAGAAGCATGAAAGTAACTGCTGCCAACCATAGTTACTCTGCTGTGCTATGGAATACGAGACATTATTCTTCCAATCCAAGTGCTTTAAAGATTAAATGGGAAATGCATGTCCACATTCTATAGAGCCTGACAGGACATCTAAACCTGAGAACAAAAGCTTAGAAAGCTGCCTCTCGAATGCTCCGTCATGATTATTCCACACGTTAATTTAGAGGCTGAAAGTGCCCATTTTCCCCAGGTGTTGCTCAGTCCTAATAGTTACCTGTGTTGGACAAACATATATTATATACTTGGGGCCCAGGAAAGCTATTTTCATCTTCAGTGGGATAAACACAGCTTTAGCTTGTAAATATTTTAATTTTTCCTCAATTGGCCTTTGTGTCAGTAAAGGTTGTTGAGAACTTACTAGAATGCTGCTCTATGGTGTATGGAAGGTCGGGAAGAAAGCAGAATTCCTGTTCTTTGTGAATCAGACCATTCATTGTTCCATTTTCTCCTCTCGGTTATTAGCTGAAGGTTTCTCAGAATCTTCAGTAATGCTGAGGGAAATGGCACTGAAGTCTGAGGTGATCCCCAAAGCCATCCAACAGGTGGCCAAGGTGGGGGCCTCTTCTTCTTGCTTCTGTGACACATTATCGCAAGTATGGTGGTTTAGGGAGCATAAATTCACTCTTACATAACTATGGAGATGAGTACCATTAAGGTAGGGCTGTGTTCCTTCTAGAAGCTTCCTTCTAGCTTCCAGCTTCTAGATGATATCTGATTGCTTGGCTCATGGCCATTCCAAATGTCAAATGCTAAATCATTTTAGCCCAAATCACCATTCCCCTCTTACCTTGTCTCTCCCAGGTACTGGTTTCACGAAGACAGAATGCCAACTAATCCAGGCAGCCTTGCTCACTATCCCAAGCCACCATGCTTTTGATGTGGGTCTCAGGTCCGGATGAATTTTCTCCTATTCTGTACCTGTAGGCAGAGGCCATCCATTGATGACAAGATGAACCCTTGAAGACTCTGGCTTGGAATGCTAGGACCAAGTCCTTAGCCTTCTCTCAATCATTCATTAATTTTGATGGATATCCGTGATTGCTTACTCCAGTCTACCCACAGTGCTCACTTAACCAGACTCTTTCTGGTGCGGGAGAATTGTCTGTTATTCTGTCAATCATGTTTTAAATAAACGCTGATTGGCCAGGCAGGCGGTGTAGGTGGGAAAACCAGACAGGAAGTGGAAATGATGCAAGGAGAGCAGGAGTAATTCTAGGGAGGAGGAAGCTGATTCCTCCACTCCTGCCCAGACCACCGAAGTGGCAGGATGTGAGCTGCCCCACTGAAAAAGGTACTGAGCCACCTAACATAGATCAGAAAAATGAGTTAGTCAAGATGTGAGAGCTAGCTAATAAGTAGCTTGACCTAATGGACCAATCGGCTTTATAACTTATGGAGTCCTCTGTGTGGGTGATTTTCTCTGGGACTAAACAGCTGGGGGGTCGGGCAGGACAGAAAATCCCCAACAAACAAACAGGCTCCCTCATGTTACACTTACTGTGCAGGATTCAAGGGCGCTGTGCTTTGTGAACTTCCTCCCTCCCCGTTTCCCTCCCTTCTTTCCCCCTTCCCTCTCTCCACATAGTCTTCTCAGATCCCCTGATTTCCTCTATACCCTTTGCCTATGTCATGAACTTCTTCTCTGCCCCTGGGTCCACCTTTCTTCAGGAACACCCAGAATCTCCACTGCGGTGTAGAAATAGGGCTTCAGGATAGATGTCAGCATCTTGCTGACTTCTAGGGGCAGATTCTCTCAGCTCTCTCTTGGTTTGGTGGTATATACCTACTTGAGGGGTGAGGGTCCTGCACACAGACTGAATGCTGGGGAAAGACACTGGTGTGACTGGGTACAGAGGCAGCCAAAAGCTAATAGAGCATATCTTCCACCACTGACTGGATCACATGGGGCCACGGGCAAGTTCCTTCAACTCTCTCATCTGGGAACAGAAGCTAATGAGCCTCCTTGCAAATAACTCTGGGGACATGGGTTCCAATCACTTTCCAGTTGTAAGACCAATAGGCTCATTTGCCTCCTCTATGCAATGGGAAGTGGTATTAGCTGCTGCGGTGGTTTGAATGAGAATGGTCCCCACAGGCATGTATGTTTTCATTCTTTCTCCCCAATTAGTGGAACTTTTGGGGAAGGATTAGGAGCTGTGGCCTATGTTGGAGGAGGTATGTGACTTGCGTGTGCTTTAAGGTTTCAAAAGCCCAAAAGGTCCAGTCTCTCCCTCTCTGCCTGCAACTTGCAGATCACATGCGAGCTCTTAGTTACTGCTGCAGAACCATGCTACCCGCCTCTGTGTTTTCCACGATGATGATGGTGGACTAGCCCTCTGACACTAGAAGCAAGCCCCACAGCTAAATGCTTTATTCTGTAAGTTGCCTTGGTCACAGTGTCTCTTGTACAACACAGTACCCAAGACAGCTACTTTCCCATTGCTGTGACAAAATACCCCGACAGAGCAGTTGAGAGAAGGAAAGGCTTATTCTGACTTATCATTCAAGTAGATTATTTCTTCTTGGTGGGGAAAGACATAGCATCAGGTAGGGAAAGCATGGCTGTAGGAGCAGGCAGCTCAGCTCACAGGTCATATTATCTCCACTTTCAAAAAGCAGAAAGTGATCAGGAAATGGGGCTAAGGCTGTGAAGCCTCAAAGCCCAGTCTCAGGGATCCACTTCCTCCGGCGAGGCTCCACCTCCTAAAGTTCCACAACCAAGCAGCGCTCACCCGGGGACCAAGGGCTGAAACACAGGAACATATGGGGGGCATTTCACATTCGAATCACAACAGAAGCACAAGCAACCTTGGGGATATATAGTGCCAATGTGTATACCATGTATGGCACTTGAAGGTACTTGGTGATCATGAATCATGATTACAGAATTATGTTTGTGGGTTTTCCCCAATGTTCTCCCTCTGACATTTACCTGAATCTCCATATATAATGCATGCAACAACCACAGGAGAAAGTATATGGTCATGTCTAAAGCAGTCAGACAAGTCTTCCATGGTCTAAGACCACGTGTTTGAATGATCTGTCTCATTTCACTTCTATAATCATTCCATCTTATGGCATATTCAGAAGTCAAGGAAGACAGATACCTGAGCTGTTGTTTAAAGGTTATAATGGATTTCTTTGCTTGGCAGTATCTAAGTCAGTACCAGGGGCCAGAATTTGCCCACTCTGTGTCTGTAGCATACATTCATTTTCTGAACCCATTTTGATTTGAACACAGCGAGCAGTCATAGGTGCCCTGCAGACCCCAGGCTCTCAGTGGATCTGTTTGCACGTGAGCCTCTCAGTCACAGCCATCCTCGAGTCACTTGGCTGTGTCACTGTCTGACAGATTGGAAAGGAAGCTCTCTCCAGAAGGCCAGCTCTTCTATGGGGGGTATCTGTCAAAGAGAGGCCTGACTCAAGGGCAGCAAGCAATCACTGAGGCGCGGGTTGATCTGCCGCCCTCATTCAAGAAGCGGGATGCCAAGAAGCTTGGATCTGGTGCATGGTTCCTTGGTGGGAGGGATTCTGAGTTCTTCATTTCGATAACCTTCTATAACTGAGTAAAACGCATTTGTGTTTTCACCCTGGTGATCACCATTTTTATTTCATCTTTGAAAAGGCTCTGGAACAATAGTCATTTGAGAAGATTTACTGCTGAAATGAGGACCCCTGGAAGGTGGAATAGAAAACAGCTGCCGGGGTGGAGTGGAGTTTCCCAGCGGCAGAGCAGGCCCTTAGCTATGGGGATGAGGGGTTTGGTGGATGCAGTGGAGCCAGGGCATGGTGGAGCTCTTGCTTCAGCCACACCTGGAATTACTGCACTGCCTTGGGCCTCAGATCTCACTCTTCTCCCAGCATGTATGTGTATTAGGAGCATATTTTCTGCCCTCTCTCTGTAGGCTTTTGTTTGGGAAGGATAATAAAAGAATATTGTTGTGTGAAAATCATAGCTGCCTCATAAAAGAGACATCTTACAATTCTAAGATGTCTAAGGAGAGAGACTATGGTTGGCCCTTAGGAAAAAGGAAGTGGCATAGTCAGAAGGAGGCTTATAGAGAGAAAGTGGAGAACATCCTCCTCCCCCTTCTCCTCTTCCCCTTCTCCCCCTGCTCCTCCTTCTTTTTTTCTTTTTCTTTTTCTGTACTCAGCAAACCCTGTATCCCCCTAGTGAGTGAATGGAGGGTGAAAGGCTCCAGGCTGGCTCTGTAGCCAGGTGGTCACAATGGACTACAGCTCCACCCCTCACTAAAGGGGTGGCCACAGGGAAAGGTATTGAACTTGTTGTATCTCAGTGGGGGTCCTTTATATACTGAGTACATCCCACTTAGTGACAATTAGCCTTTGACTCAAATGTGTTGTGATTATGTTTGGGGTAGAGGAAGGGTTTAAAAAATACGAAGTGGTGAAAGAATAAGAGATATCAACAAAGCCAGCGCGAGATGAAAGCCCTTAAACCTACAGAGACTACAGAGGCTGACCAGATGGGCACAGTCACAGAGGACAAGCTGAAGTATTTGTCTCATGTGTCAATTCCTGGAAGTCACAAAAAGCAGACCAAAGACCTGGTGCCTGTCTTCAAGAATTTCTCCTTTGTTGGGAAATATGTCGAATGGATCCTATATGCCAAGGATAACACTTTTACAAGACCCTCCAGTGATGTAAACAGGACCCAGGTCTTGGCATCCATAAAACGACGTTAGTTCCATACAGATGGAGGGTTCTCTGGCAGCTTCTATTCATCTTCTACTGCATTTTGGATTTTATAACCGAGGAAACTCATGCAAAGACAAATGGCTGGTGGGTGGCCAAAGATAGGACTGGGCTCTGAGTATCTCCCATCCTGGAACACAAAGCATTTGAAAAATAGGTGGTCTCCTTTTTATTTCCTGATTCTGAATCTTGGAGAAACTCACAGGTTAGACCCTAGAAATAAACACTGTTACTGGGAGGCCCTTATTCCTCAGTTATTAATTAACAAGATATATCCAAATACCAAACAAAACAGATTTGATTTTCTTCCCTGCATGAAGGTCCTCTTTGCTTCAACACTGAGCTGGGATTGGAAGCATCAGATGAAAGGCTGTGGGAGCAGATGCTCTGCTGTTGATTTGGAAGGAGAAAGTAACCAAATGGAAGCTGCTTGGCATGGGGCGTCTTGGGACACACACCCTCCAGGTACACAAGCAAGACCGATGATTCCCCTGGGCTGCCCATAGGCCCACAGTGCTGTGACTGTCTCTACTATGTACAAAGTCTGCCTTGACTCCTAAGCATCACCTCGTACTAAGGGTGCACACTGGTACTCATACGGTGGTGGGAAAATCTTCTCTTATCTAGTAGTGCCAAAAGAACTTGCTGTGGTTCAGAGGGGCAGCACTTCCTCAAAACATAAAAAGGAACAAACCCTTATGCTATTAAGTTGTTCCTTTTAGACGTTTCCTAAGTAGTAAGAGAAGTCTCTAATGGTGAACTGGAATGGCCCTTGGGGTTTTGCTACTTTTCCAACCACCCCACAAAACACAGAGATACAGGTGGCTGTCAATTCCTTCCCCTATCAGGGCTGACTCTGACCTTCTCAGTTATTTGATTTTTATTTTTTTTCTTTTCCATTCTGTCTTTTTTTTTTTCCTTTTTTGTCCTTTAGATATGTTCTACATAAGTCGGGACAGTGGAATTGATTTCTGTGATACAGTGCCTCTCCCAGATGACAGATGAGCCATAAAGTTACTCAAAAGAGGCAAATGGGATATAGAATTTGTAGGGAAATGAGCGAGGGTGGTTGAGGTTTTTTTAAGTAAAATGTTAAATGTCTTGATATAAAATATATTCCTTGAAGTTTAAAAATTAAAAATATATTTATTTCATAAAAATATTACTGTGCATTTAAGACACACATGCATATATCAATAAAACATTGCTACTATAATAAAGATGGGCCACAGATAACCAAAATATGAATGACTTGACTTTCCATACTTAATATAACAAAATAATCAATGGTAGAGTTAATATTCAGTTAATGTCCTTGGTGCCCAGTGCAAGAGCTCCTTCTTTGGAGGCTTCAAGGTCCCGTCAAATGAGGTTTGTAGTAGTTAGAAAGCCCCTTATCAGGTGTTTCTAGCTCTCTGCCCTCTGGTAAGATAGCATCTACTGATCTTCTTCAGGTGTGAACAGGACACTGACCCATAAGCAGAAGTGACAGATGTCATCTAAATGGAAATGTTAAGGGTTTGTCAGTACTTTGCCTAGATTCCCCCCCAGCAAATCGTAAATCAGACAGTGGATACTGTATGAGTCTGGTCATGACAGGCGTTAATCACATGGGTAGAGCCTCCAGTCTTCGCTTGAGGGACATCCAGTATATGAGGAGATCCCAATTTCAGAGGCTTAAACTGCCAAGAATTTGCGTGATTTGTTATACAGCATCAGCAAATTTACTCTGACTGGTACAAAGTATTATCTTTTAAAAAAGATGAATACCATACCCATGTGTTTTATTTGTGACAATGTCTTTATTTTCTTTATAGGCCTCTCCTCTTCCATTCTTACCTTCCTCTAACCAGGGGTTGAATGTTAAATTCATTTTAATTTCCCTCATGAAAATTGGAATTGGCAAAGGAATGGCTATAGTTTATTCATTCCCAAAGACATGATTTTCTCAGGGACATATAGCCATGTAGCCTTGCTGGAGAAAGACACCAGATAGAACTTTATCTGCTAAGCCACAGCCATGTAGCAATACACAGATTAATAGAAATGGGTTAATTTAAGATATAAGAGCTAGCTAGCAATATGCTTAAGTGATTGGTCAAGAAGTGACTTAAATAATATAATTTCTATGTGATTATTCCAGGTTTAAGTGACTGGGAATGAACAAATAGACTCCGCCAACAAATGTGAGGCTGTTAGGAGCATGCCACCATATGCAGTCAGACCCTATCCAGCCTGGGCCATATGAGATGTACATGGAACCCTACCTAGGATTCTCAGCAGGAATGGCTAGAAGATCTCAGTTCCGTCTCCCTTTATTTCTTGAAGGAACCCTGAATTGCTGTCTCTACTCTATCTATCTCATATCTGTAGAAGACAGTTAGGAGAACATATCTACAGAGGTGGTGCCATTTCAGGCAGATGAAGATATTGCTATGCTATGTAGTTTGTAGGTAGGTCAAAGTGTAAAGTGTGCTAAGGTATCTGGGAAATATCTACTCCACAGACAGCTGAAATCAAACGGGAGGTTGAAAAGGTGAGACACAGAGACTCATGTCCACTTTGATATTATGCTATGGCTTGGGACAACTAAGTGTATGTCCAGTATTTCTAAATACCATTTCTCAAGGGAAGGCCAGCTGACTGCCAGCCTTGTTTCAGGTGCAGCAAAACATGGTGACATATACTCTCAGGAAGGCAGAAAATCTACAATGATCTGCCTTCTCTGTGGGAGGCCAAGAGGTCCTTACTGTTCTCCACAACTCAGGAAATGGAGGTGGTGTTGCTAATCTCTCTGGCACGGACACTGAGTGCCTCTTCAGGCCCATGTACTTGCTGAAGTCTTGATCCCACTGTGTTTCTACTGGGAAGTGATAAGACCTTAGGAGCTGGGTCTGGTGGAAGTCCTTTAGGTTACTGGAAGGTTCCATAAGGGACTGTTAAGATCTTAGCCCCTTCCTTTTTTCTCTTTTGTTTCTTTCTTTCTCATATTTTAGTTTTGAAATTAAAATATACTTATAACATTTCTCCCTTCCCTTTCCTCACCCCTAACCTTCCCATATTCCCTCCCCTTCACGCTCTCTTTCCAATTAATGGCCTCTTTTTTCACTAATTATTATTGTATACATTCACACACATACACACATACACATTCACACATTCTTAAACATAATTTGTTGACTCCACATAAAGTTACTTGTATGTATGTTTTCAGGGCTGACTGGCACTGGACAGCCAATTGGAGTGCTCTTCCCTGGGGATGATCTTGTCTCCATCTTCCAGCTTTATCTAGTTGCCTATAGTTCTTGAACAGTGTTGAGGTCTTGCAGAATTTTCCCCATCCACTTCTGCATGTCCATTGGTGTCATCTTTTACTCAGCTTACATTTGGGCAATCATGTTGAGACTTTGTGGGTATAAAGACACAATTCCGCAACAAACTCCCTGATACTCTAACTCTTACAAGCTTTCTGTCCCTTCTTTTGCAATGTTCCCTGAATCTTAGATGGAGGAATGTTTTATAGATGTACCCACCGGGTCTGGGATCCACGACTCTGCCTATTGATTGATTGTATTTTTCTGTAGTGTTCTCCAACTCTTGCATAGAGAACTCCTCTTGATGAAGGATGAAGACTACACTTATCTGTAGGTATACAGATAAATGTTTGAAGATTGCTATTAGGAATTTTGCTCTACCACACACTCCCACCATGAGACAGTTCCTCATTACAGGCTCCAAAGTCATGGGGTCAGATGACCAGAACTTGGAACACCCTAAGCGGTGAAAAATCTTACCTTCTTTATATGTTTGGCCGATCACTTCTTCTTCTCCTAGGAGTCACTACTTCGGGGACAGTGACAGAAATCCCCAGTAACTTGTACCTTTCTGTGACAGCCACTCATAACTTCGTCATGCCAACATGGCCTTTCTGTATCCTGACTCTGGAAAAGCAAAGCTAGGATTTTATTCGTTGATATTTATCCACACGAAAGCTACAGTCCTTCATGTCACACTGTGTTCTCTGGGGGTCTCTTCATGGGCCTCCAGGTCTGATCCAGGCTTGGGGTACTCTTGTAATGTCCAATTCTTTGGACCCCACCAAATGGACCACCTACTTCTCTAGACAAGGCTTCCCTGTTTATCCTCCACCAAGCTGCCCATAGCATTTTTGAGTCCACAAAGTGGGAAGAGCTGAGGACTGGTCCTTCCTGACCACTTCCTGACCACAGTGTAAGACCACTCTTACATCTGTGAACACAGAGAGCAGAGGTAGGCTTAGAAGGCAGAAAGGCAGCATTGTAGAAAGGTATACAGGAATACAGATGCTGGACCTGGGGAAGGGACAGGTAAGACACAAAGATTTCATCCTCATCCTAGAATCTTTTGATATGTTAGCCCTTCCTTATATTCATATCTATTATTTTTTGTCTCATTCTCCTACCTTCCCCCTTTCATCTTTCTCCTCTGCCTTCTTTCCTTCTCTCTTACTCCTTTTCTCCCTGCCTTCATGTCTTCTACTCTTTCTCTCACACCCCTGCTCCTTTTCTCTCCTCAGATTTCCTATTGGCTAACGGTGTCTCTTCCTACCTCCTCTTGCTCATCCTGTATCTCCTCCTTTCCTCTTCTTTCTTGCATCCCACCCCTTCTGCTTTCACTCCTCTAGGTGGGAAGAACTGAGATGCCTTCACATTGGATACTTTGGGGAATGTGTCTGGTTTTTTGTCTGGTTTTGCTGAAGCTCCATAAACCATCCCAGTTCTTTTTTTTTTTTTTTTTTTTTTAGAATGAAGGATAAATAGGAGCTGATTTTTAAAAAGCTGGATATGGTGGCACATGCCTTTAATGCCAGCACTCAGAAGTCAGAAACAGGCAGATCTTTGTGTGTTCAAGACCAGTCTGGTCTACACAGCAAGTTATAGCCCAGCCAAGACTACACAGTGAGACCCTATCTCAAAACTAAACCCAAACCAACCAGCCAAACAAACAAAAAATTCAAAACAGGTTTATTTTTAAAACTTACACATATGTATGCATGTATATATGTATGTATGTATGTATGTATGTATGTTCTAGCTTGGTATGTGTCAACTTGAAACAAACTAGAGTCATCTGAAAGGAAGGAACCTCATTTGAGAAAATGCCTTCATAAGATCCAGCTGTAGGACATTTTCTTAATTAGTGATTGATGTAGAAGGGCCCAGCCCATCATGGGTGGTGTTGGTCCTGGGCTGGTGGTCCTGGATTCTATAAGAAAGCAGGCTGATCAAGCCATGGGATGCAAGCCAGTAAACAACACTCCTCCATGGCCTCTGCATCAGCTCCTACCTTCACATTCCTGCCCTGTTTGAGTTTCTGTCCTGGCTTCCCTCAATGATATATTACAGTGTGGAAATGCAAGCCAAATAAACCCTTTCTTCCCTAACTTGTTTTTTGGTCATGGTTTTTCATTGCAGCAACAGGAACCCTAACTAAGATAATCAATCTATCTATCTATCTATCTATCTATCTATCTATCTATCTATCTATCTATCTATCTTCTCTCTCTCTCTCCCTCTCCCTCCCTCCCTCCCTCTCTCTCTCTCTCTCTCTCTCTCTCTCTCTCTCTCTCTCTCTGTATGTGTGTGAGTGTGATTCATTCGGGAGCATGCCATGGCACATATGGAGAGGTCAGAGGACAGCTCTGAGGACTTTGCTTTCTTCTCCACCCTGTGAACTCTAGGTACTGAACTTCGGCAGTCAGTTCTTAGCAGCAAGCACCTTATCCCCTGATAAATGAAAGAATCATCCAAGCATCTGGAATGTGACCCACTCTGACATGACATCCAGCCCACCAATGAGACTCTATTGCAGGTCTAGAGAGCAGCGTCTGCCACAGTGAGAGCTTACCAGGCACTCCACAGCCCTGCAGCGGGATCCTAGGAGAACGTAATGCTACATTACAGCAGGTGGGTCGGAGGATTAAAGACACTGTCAAGGGCCGAGTGCCATCTGGCATGCAGTTCCTTTTCCATTAATGTCAATATCTATGTAATGACTGGACTGTTCGCCCGTTTTCATTGAGCCATCTCTGTCGGGTGACCACAGCGAATCAAAGGCATGTGCCTCTCAAATAAAGCCTTCATGGTGCCACATCATCTCCTTCATAGTAAATACCTTGCTGAGGGCAAACTCTCCCTGGCTATGAGGAAGAAAACAGGTTCCTCTCCTACCCGGTGCATTCCCTGTCATCAGACAGACACACAAAATTAGCAATTAGTGTTGGGCACCTCCCTGTAGTGCTGAGGATGCCTTTCAATTAGCAGCAGCTGCTGCGCTCTCCTTAGTTAGTGTCACTGTTCCTGCATCTATTCTGCATGTTAATTGCAGTATGCACCAATGTGTATTTTTAACTGTTCCTTTTCTTTCTTTTTTTAAATGGAAAGAATATCATTCTCTTTCACAGAGGTTCAGCTGCAGCATTATCGCCCCCACCCCCCCAAAAGAACTAAAAGCAACCTGGGACCATTGTCCTTAAACAAGTGACCACACAAAACCCCAGGCAGTCCATTGGAACAGGGGACAATGCTGTGTGTTTGAAACCTGTTTTGAGCAGCTTGCAGTACTCAGAGAGCATGGTGATCACAAAGGCGCAGGCTCTATGCACAATCTCCACAAGCTGTTTAGAAGGAGAGTGGTCCCCTCAAACCCTTTTGCAACTCTTATTTTTTAATGCAGTTATAAACCAATGAAATGTCCATCCAACAGCTTGAGTTTAGGGAGAGTGCTTGTTTTTACTTTTATATTGTTCAAAGTGTTCTTTTGGAGTATTTTTCACTTGCAAAGGCTTGGGATGATTCTACAGTGAGCTCTTGTATGTCCATCTTCCCCTAAGTTTGACAACTTACATAGCAATCACAAGGCAAGTACTAGCACCAAGATAGGGATGCCGATACGGGGACCTTAACCGGCAGAGGACCGGCAGCCTTGGGATATTACCTGCTTCCCAGCTATGCTCCCTTCTGCCCAGAAACAACCATAGTGTACTGTGTTAGCTTTCATGACTCTAGCTTTTCTGAGCAGAGATTTTTTTTCATGTTTGAGCACTGGGATTGAACTGAAGTTCTCCTTCATTGCCAGTCAAGGGCTCTGCCACTCTGTTGTATCTTCAGGTTTTTTGTTACTTTAGTTTACATTTTATTATTTATTCATTTATGGGTGTGCACATGTGTGTGTTATGATGTGTGTACATGAAGGTTGGAGAATAACGTGCGGGAGTCTGCTTTCTATTTCCACCATGTGGGTCCTGGCAATAAAACTTAGGCCATGTTATGGTGTGTGTGTATGTGTGTGTGTGTATGTGTGTGTGTATGCGTGTGTGTGTGTGTGTGTGTGTGTGTAGTGATGAGGCAAGCAGGCCTGCTTTTAGTCCCACCTGGCTCCCGCACAGCTAGCTTTACACCCAAAATAACTACACGAAAACTGTATTCTTTTAAACACTGCCTGGCCCATTATATCTAGCCTCTTCTTGGCTAATTCTCACATATTGATTCAATCCATTTCTAATAATCTGTGTAGCACCACGAGGTCGTGGTTTACCGGGAAAGATTCAACATGTCTGACCTGGCAGCTTCATGGCGGGCAGCTCTCTGATTCTGCTTTCTTTCTCCCAGAATCCTGTTCCATCTACTCCACCTCTCTAAATCCTGCCCTATCAAAAAGCCAAGGCAGTTTCATTATTAACCAATGAAAGTAATACATAGACAGTTGACCCTCCTACATCACGTGTGTGTGTAGATCAGAGAACAATTTGCAGGAGTCTGCTCTCTCTTTCTACCATGTGGGTCCTGGGAATGAAACTTAGGCCATCAGGCTTGGCAGCAATCACCCTTACCCACTGGGCCATCTTGTTGGCCTTGCTTTCAGTTTTGAGACAGGGCCTCACCAAGTTGGCCAAGCTGACTTTGAACTCACTGTGTGGTGAAGGCAAGCTTTGAGCTCCTTCCCCTTTGCCTCTACTTCCTTAGATCTGAAATTTCAGGCTTGTAGACCATACATGGATGAGACTTTCTTGGCTTTTCTTTCTCTTTCACATTCTAGATAGTTTTGAGTACTATTAAGCATTCTGTAGAATGGTCTCTTGCTTGGACTTCTCTGGTCAGATTGAGGCAGCTTTCTTCTCTTCTTTGAGAAGAATGTCACAGGCAATGTGCTCCTTGGCTACATGGTCTTAGAGGGACTTGTAGCAGTGTTGCTCACACACTTGACCAACGTGAGTTCTGAGTGACTTTTTTTTCTGTCCCATTTTCCTTCCTATTGCAGTGATAAAATGTCCTGACAAAAAGGAGCTCAGAGAGAAAGGGTTTATGCTAGCTCACACCCCTAGGTTACAGGCCGCCATAATGGAGACGTCAGGGCAGGAAGAATTGAAGTAGCTAGTCACATCACAGCCACAGATAAGAGCAGAGAGAAATAAATTCATGCAGACCCACTTCTGTTCAGCCCCCTCTCTGTACTCATGTACTCCAGGATCCAAGCTTAGGGAATGATACTGCCCACGGAGGACTGGGTCGTCCCACACCATTTAACACCTCCTATAAGGAGGTAAGCAGAATGGAAAAAACGTCAGACAAATTCTTCACGAAAGTAAATGAAGCCATCCACAGTCCACTAAGAACTGCAAAAAAAACCATGTACATAAGGCTGGGTTCAGGAAGGCAATGAGCAAACTATCCAAACATACTCTGTTTAGAGAAAGAGAAAGCAGTTGGGTAAAAGTTAAAGTCCTTCTTTAATCTTAAGTGTCCAAACATGCCTTCCGAGCGAAGCAAAGCAGACACAGCTGCCAGTCAAACTTCCATCTGTTTTGGGATGAGCATGTCAGTGGTCTTTCCGAATACCGTCTGTTTGCCCAAGTATTTTCCTGCTCTCCCTCGTCCCTCACGCAGCCCTCAAGACTCCTGGAGAAAATTCATGTGGCTAACAGAGTCGCTTTGGCAGGATGTGTAGAGAGAAAAGGCAGGCCTCTGTAGAAGCAGGAGGAAAGGCTTCTTGGTGTACTATTCTTGGCAGCTCCGCCAAGAAGGAGCCTGTATTACGGAACCCCCAGGGTGGCGAGGATGGGGGTGAGTCCTTCACCATGCCAGAGTACTTTAATGAGTGCTTTGATGAGAGCAGAGACGCAGAAAGCACATTCCAGCGGCACCTGAGTGAATATAAATTTAGTCCAATTGAAGATCCTCCACAGTTGGCCTATTCCATACTAGCAGTGACAGGGAGAGGAGAAAAAAGCAATTTTGGTTTCAGTCTTGATCCCATTCACACTACTGGCAGTATTTAAAAACATGAATGACTATTTTACCTCTAAAAGCAATGGGTGTTTATTAAAGACCCTAGCTCTGCAATTTACAGTTCAAGATGAGTATTCTTTATCTGATGTCTGCTATGTTTGTATATTTGTACCTGTACATGCTACATGGATGGGCACACATACAGGTATGTGAGAGAATGAACATCAGAGTTGGATGATGAGTGGCTTCTTCCTGTGCTCTCCACTTTAGCTTTTGAGACAGTGTTTTTCACTGATCCCAGAACTCAAAGGTCTAAACAGCTGGCCAGTGAGGTCCAGGGGTCTACCTGTCTCTGCCCCACAAGTGCCTGCATTCCAGACAGGTGCCACTGCATTTGGCTTTACAACGATGCAGGGAATCCTACAGCCATCTCTCCAGCACCCGGATGTTTAATCTGAATTCAGCCCATTCGATCACATGAGGAATATTTTACAGTATTTGGAGCTGTTTGCTAATTAGACAGGCTGACACAGCAGAGAAAAGAAGTATGTCAATAGCGGCAGGTTGGCCTATAGGCAGGTGTTTCCGAGAGTCATGGGCATGACAAAACAGCTGGAGAGAGAAAAGACTTGCTGCTGGGTAACTTTTAAAGTGACCCCAGCATGAGCCCTGCGTCACTCTAGACAAAAGGCCAGCAGAATGGCAAGATTCTCTGGCTTTTGAATCCTGATGGTGGAGGTTCCTGATGTCTTTCTGTTGGACAGCTTGCTGTCTCTGTCTGTTTGCACCCCTGTCTCTTCAGCCTAGGATCTCAAATCCTGTATTAGCTTTGTCAAGATGGGTTAACACAGGGTGCAGGGTTGTTACGTGCTCACACGGTGCCTGGAGATCACCTGTTCACAGTATACACAATCATACGCTCATGGGAGTGGTGTATCTTCATCTCTCTCTTGAGTACTCTGCCTATCTCAAGGGTCAGAGTTTTCCCTATAATTTATGACCTGACCCTTGAGCACCTTGGGCAGAAGGAGCAGGTGATTACCCTGGTTCTCTAGAAGACGGTAATGAAGTTCAGAGAGGCACAGGTTGTTACTGTGGTGCTATCACGCTGGCCCAGCACTTTTAGGTGTTTAATGGAAAATCCAGCACTCAGTGGAAGGGGGATAAATGAGGACCTGCCGAGACCTCCAGCTTGGGTCCATTCCCAAGACTCAGCCTATTTTACTCCACCCTTCCCTTCTCTATAATACTAAATTCACACCCGCTGGCAGCTCTGATGAGGGATGGGCCCTGCCTCTTCTAACTTTTTCTTCTACGTTAGTCCCATCAGCCCCGTTGGATTTCTGCAGCCTTTTAAAAAGTATTTTTGGCACAAACGGTGGTGCCCCCATGAGCTTTTCTAAGAGGAGCTGGCACAATCAGAGAAGACCCAGGAGGCTATTTTGATTGTTGCCTTTAAGTAATTCACTCCATGAACCTAGGCTTGACAGGATTCGCTGCGGCATTAAATTTAATACTATTTTTACGCCTTTTAATCTATATTTTAAGAGACTTCTTGTGTGAGGCTGCAGGCCCTGGGCTTCTAGAAGCAGGTCAGTGACAATGGTGAGGACAGACTTGTCCTGTCGTACTCAAAGGCCCAGGGACCCCCATCCAGGGTCATTCTCAAGCCTCTGCTTTCCCCAGTGCTGCCTTTTCTGTTGGCCACAGCAGGACTCCGTGGATCCACAGCACAGCCTCTAGTTGACTTCTTCTATTGGAATAACTGCTAGGCTCTCTGTAGGGGTGGGGGTGGGGGCAATGGCCATGTGTTTCTAAAGCGCTGGGCTGCATCAAAGTTCCTCTGGTGGGAAGCGCACAGCAAATGCATGTCAGAGAAAGGCCAGGCACTTTTATGTTGTTGCTTATTTTTGAGACTGTATTTTAATTTCAACATTTTTCCCTTCTCTTTTTTCCTCCAAATCCCTACCATATATCCCTGCCTGGTCTCCTTCAAATTCACGATCTCTTTTGTCATCAATTGTTATTGCATGTATATATGCATATGAATCTGCATATATTTTCCTATATAACTTGTTGAGTACATATAATGTTACTTGTATATATGTTTCCAGGGCTGGCCATTTGTCAGTGGACAACCAATGGTGTGTTCTTCCCTGTGGAGGGTCACTCCTTCCACCCCTAGCTTTACTCAGTTACCTCTAGTTCTTTGTGGAAGATTAAGGCCTTGTGGGCTTTTTCTCATCCACTTTGACATGTCCATTGGTGTCAGCCTTGTACAGTTCATAATTGGGTGGTTGTGGTGGTAAAACTTAATGGGTATGGCTTCTGATGTTACTAGGAACATCCTGATTCTAAACCCACTTCTGCTCAGTGAGCTGTGGAGGTTTAGACCAAGAGCACTGCACTTGCAGGAATCATGGCAGTCGTGTGGGACATGAACTCTTCCCACCAGCATGTTGAATACGATTGATCAGAGGCCACAGACTTCAGTGGAGTTACTACGTTAGGCACACACAAGTATAAGCCATGTGTGCCAAGGCTCATGTCACCCAAACTTAGTTGTTCAGTTAGTTACAGGGAAGGGGGAAGGGAGGATAGAGGAAAGAGAGAAGGGAAAGAAAGCAAGGAAAGAGAATTGAAAAGAGAGAAGAGAGATGGGAGACAGGAGACAGAAGAAATACAGAGGAGAGAGGAGAGAGACAGATAGACAGACACACAAACACATAGACATGTGGGAAGAGGTGGTCAGGGGAGAGAATGCCACTCTGGCTACTTCTCCCCAGCAGTATAGCAAGTCACTTCTCCAACCTCACAGGGATAGCAACTTTACTCTCTCCTGTATTGAACCTCTCCTTCCTCCCTAGATTGGAGGCTCCACCCCATTTTTCCTTTTCTACTTCATATTACCTCTCTCTTGCCAGTCCCTCTCATACCTGCCCCCATGGTTCCTTTTGACTTTCCTGGTCTATTAGGTTACTCCATGTTGTACACTTCCATCTAAAGATTTGAAGCTAGGAACCACAGGTGAGAGTGAATGTGGTGTTTGTTTTTCTGGATCTAGGTTACCTAACTCAGTACCTGCAAATTTAATGGTTTCCTTTATCTTTATAACCGAATAACATTTTATTGCATATATGTACTATGGTTTTATCATGGCTTTATCTATTAAGGGACATCTAGTTTGTTTTCATTTTCTGGTGATTGTAAATAGGGTGGCAATGAGAATTGCTGATAAGAACCTGTAGAGTACGATGTTGTGTTGGGCATATGCCAAGGAGTGATAAGCAAGGTCATACGATGGAGTGATGGGGTGATGAGTCACGGGGAAAGGGAAACAAGAATTGAAGCAATGGCGCCACAGAGCTGGAACACTTGGGGCTATCAGAAGCTTCTAGAAGCATGGAAGATTTCTCTCCCATAGGGATATTTCTTTCCCAGAGGGAAAGCTATCCTGATTTCATACTTCTGATCTTCAGGACTTTCAGAGATCCATCCCAGTGTAGGTGGAGACACCTAAACAGTGCTGGAGGGAACGTGATCAAGTGTGGAAATCAGTGGATTTTGTCTTGGGTTTTAGGATTCTGCATTCTCAATGAATCTCCCTACCTCCATACAGGGTTATTGTTAATAGATTTATAATCTCACTAAGTCTCTAAGCTACATGTTTCTCTTTTCCACATAGCTCTGCATTTGATGTCCATAGCCAAGCCTAGAGATGTAGCCTGCAAGGTCACCTTTCATTGAGTCAGAGAAGTAGACAGGCTTCATGTTAAGGTGTTCATTTTGGGATGCGGGGAGAGACATGTCAGCCCTTGCCATACTTCCTCAATTTTAGCTGCTGGAGGAGCTGAAATATGGGGACAGCTGTCCAAGGCCCCCACCTTTGGCCTGCTGTGACGGTTAATTTCATTCGCCGTCTTAGTGAGATTTAGAATCAGTTGGGAGATAGCCCTCTGTGGGGCCATCTTGATTAATACATTACTCAATACATCTTGATTAGATGTATTGAGATGGGAAGACCTGCTCCATGTGGGTGGTGCCATTCCCTAGGAGAAGATCTCAGACTTTATTTATTTATTTTTTTTTAAAAATGTGACCTGTGCAAGGCATTTACTACTTTCTGGTTCTTGGCTGTGGATGCCTCAAGCTTCCACTGCAATGACTTTCCCTCCAGCATTAACTATACCCTTGAATGATGAGACCAAATAAGACCCTTCCATCCTTCTGTTGATTTTCCGAGACTATTTCAACACAGCTACAGAAAAAGGAGCCAAGTACCTGCCTGGGAGCCAAGTACCTTGGAGAGCTGTGTCCCAAGCTCTTTTTCTGCAGATGGCTAAAGTAAAAGAGTGCCATGCATGGCTAATCCCATCCCAGGGTTAAAGTACCCACTGAGCCCCTGAGCCAATTCTTCCAAGAATACATAGGGTCCCTCTTTTTAGGAGTGCAGGCTGACCTTTAAATAGAGGCATCTGACTTGATTCCTAAAAGATGGGCAAAATATGAGCTTGCCACCAGAGAGGGAAAGAAAAGTGTCTCACAGCACACAGGTATGAGAGTCATTAAATTTTAATGAATTCTCTGAATTCTGTTGTGTAGTTTGGGACCACAGTGCAGGTGAAAGCAGACAGGGTATAAGTCTAGAAGGATTATCTAAGACCAGACTGTCCAGGTTCTGAATGCCACTCCAAAGTATTTTGTCCCTTCTTTCTTTCCTTCCTTTCTCACTACTTCTCTTTTTCTGAAAGCATTTGAAGTTATAAATTGTTAAAATAATGAGAGTTAACTTTCATCCGAAATGAAATAAAAGGGGGTTAGATGTTTCTGTTACATTACTGTACACAGGGTTTGAAATAATAGCTTTCATAATGGAAAAGAAAGAAGAAGGGCAGCAATAAAAGGTCAAAGGAGAACAAACAGAAAATCACTCCTCTTTGTTGCTCAGTAAGCGTTTTTAGGAAATCCACGAGGAGGACAGTAGTGTCCCTTGTAGGATCTGGAGAGGCCACAGTGGCTGGGATTCTGGGAGTTGTGTTCAAGAAAGGGGGCAGTATGGGTGTCAGGTTGTCTGAGAAGTGTAAGGGCCCCCAAAGCAAGCTCTGCTTCATGGCAAGGAAGGGGCACTGTGGAGAGAGCTCTGGAGCTGTGGAGGAAGCCTGTGCAGTCTTCAGCTGAGGCCTGGTTCATACTTGCACTAGAGAAGACCACTCAAGGCCAAGAAAAAACTTGCTTCACGGGGAGAAGATGCTCAAACCTGGGGACACATGGACCCAGAAACAGGTTACATCCCTAACAGCCATTATAAGGGTTCTCAATACACAGAGCATCAAGACCTGTACTCAAGGGGGCATTATCTCCTTGAAGGGACACAGCAAAAATGAACAGATTACCAGTGAGCTATGGAATAATTTCACAGAGCCCAGTTGAGGTACCCCTGGAATCACAGCAGGAAATAGAAAGAAAAACATTCAAAGGTATATTGCCAAAAACTCTCCAAGTTTGATTAACATCATAAAACCTCAAATACAGGAAGCTCACCAGAGATGCCCTCTGACCTCCATACCTGCACTGTTGTGTATGCTCATACATAAACACATCATATGTATGTGTGCATACAGACACATATATTAAATATACACATAAATAAAAATAAAATTAAAGAAGTTTTAAATGTAGTTTTGCTTTTATCAGCTTTTTTGGGTTGCTTTTGCTCATGTCTTTCTGCTATACTGATATTGACTTCACTTTGAAATCATTTTGGCAGTGGCTCTATAAACTACTATTAATACAACGGACATGATTAATTTTGACACGCAACAGTTTGTTTTGGAGCCTCACTCCTATAGTAAAGAAAGATTAAATGAGTCTATCTTTTTTTTTCGAGCATCTGTGTTTCTCTTCAAGACAAACAATTAATTTTTAAAAAAATGAGTGGAATTGAACATGAGCATAGAGTTAAAATAAGCAAAATTAATTTCATAAATATAGATTAATTTCCACATTGTAGTTAATATATCAAAATGGAATAAGCCTCTACATTTTAAATAATAAAAACTCCCAAGATTTAGGTGACAAGCAGGAGTGCTGAATTAAAATAATTAGAATCATTATGACAGCAGTTTGAACGATACTTTCAAGACTAAGGTGGTTCTTAACCAAAGTCATGATTCATGTTCAGCAAAAAAGGACACTTAGAAACAACAGCAACAATTTATTCAACTTTTAGGATCTAGATCAAAACCCACCATAAACCGGGCATGGTGGCATAATCCTTTAATCCTAGCACTTGGGAGGCAGAGGCAGGTGGATCTCTCTGAGTTCAAGGTCACCCTGGGCTACAAGGAGAGTTAAGGAACAGTCAAGACTACAAAGAGAAACCCTGACTCAGGGAAAAGTAAAAACAAAAAACGAAAAAAAACAAAACAACAGTCAAATAAGCAAGCAAACAAGAAAACCACCATAGCTTTCCCTGATTCTTCTATGTAAAACTCACGATCCTATTTTCTTGATTCTGGCACACTGCGTAAACATCTTGAGGATTCTCCTCAGCCTCAATTTTTTTTTTCTTCTCACTTTGATTAGTGGGGAAATCTGTTCTTCTGAGGCACTGTGTCTGAACTCTCAGGGCAGGCAAATGTCCTGTCTTTGTGATTTCACAGACCCTGGTCCTTCTTCTCATCTAGGCCTTACTTTGCTTGGTAATTCCTGTCTGTGCCTCCACACTGTCAGCTGAACGTGGAAAAAAAAGCCTCTGTCACAATCATGTAGATTACCAGGGCCTCTTTGGATTCCTGTCATAACGGGCTCAATTTGGAAAGATCAGATGAGTCTAAGCCCTCCCAGATTCTCAACCTTTATTATCACATGCACAAAACTTGTGCATTAATCCTTCAGTAGGTATTTGTTATTGAATGAACCAAGGTTCTTGTGCATGTATGATCTAAGGAGCACAGATATGTAAATGTTCCATAATATAGCTAGTGATGAGTCAAACACTAACAGAATAATTAGTTCTAATTGGAAGCAAAATAGAAAACTAGATTTTTAAACACATGGATATAATGGCTAAAGAGGGAACTCTGAGAAGAGCAAAGTCCCTGGCCTAGCAGTGTGTCCTGCAGAACAGTCTGCTCTAAGAACTGGGGAAGAGTTCTGAGTCATTGCCACATGGAATGTGCGGTGCCTGAGGATGGGGCTAGAGGAAAGAGTTGCGAACTCTGAGCTAGACTAACAAAGTGATTGGATTGGATGCCATTTTGTCACTTTTTCTTCCAGAATCATTCTCTGAATGCATAGGGAAGAGTATATATTTGATGGGAAAGAGAATATATTTAGTGTCATTGAATGCCTTATGACCCTGAATCTATTATTTGCTTTGGTATAGCATTGTTATCAGAGAATGTACATGTTATGGTTTAGATGTAAAATGCCCTCTTCGGACTTACATGTTTGAACCTTTGGTCCTGAGCTGGCAGTACTAATCTGGGAGGTTATTAGAATCTCCGAGATGGGGCCTACCCAGAGGAAGTGGGTTACTGAAGGGACTAGGTCTTACGGGTTGTATCTGGGCCCCTTGCTTTCTGTTCTGATACTAAGGAGATGAAGACTCTCAACTGTACACTCCCAAAAGGCTACTTGTTACCATGTTCCTTTCTCATCACGATGGACTGAACCTCCTTTAACTGTGAACCAAAATAACTTCTTCCACCCTTAAACTGTTGGGTTTTTGGTTTGTTTTGCTGTTGTTTTTTTTGGGGGGGGGCGGGGGTTCAGCTATTTGATTTCAGAGACGACAAGGTAATTAATGAATTATATTTGATAAAAGGGGAAACTGAGGCTCATGAAGCCAAAATAAATTTGACGCAATCAGACAATGTTAGGGGCAGGATTTAGACAAGGTATATCTCAGTGAGATACCCGCATGCTCTGTCTTACACAGCAGCCTCATCACACAATACACAGTACACAAGAGCTACCCCTCTCACCTACATCCTTTAATGACCTTTGTCTACAGTTCTTATTTAAATTGATAAATAATGTTTATGAAATTATAACTATGTAAGCATTGGTCACTATAAGGCTAAGTAGCACATAGATATAGACTTTTTCATAACAATTTTTGGTTGACTGAGGTTGACAATTAATTTGATTTTTATAGTTTCTTTTCTATGGATCAAATGTTGTCCTAGATTCACATCTTCCGGTAAATGCTTGTTACCTACAGTTATAAGATGTGAGCTCTTTTATGCCCCGGGAACCTGCCTTCTGCATTAGCATTGCCTTTTCTGGGTGGGCAGTTTGCTTCCTGGCCTGACACATTATGGTATTTCTGGGCCCCTCCCTTTACTAAAACAAAGCTACTGGGTGGGATCTGCTGCTGCTCTGATCCTGGGTGCCTTCTTCTGGTCCTTCATTTCGTTACATGCTTCACCAACACTTTCCTGTAAGAGGACAAGAAAAAGGGAAATTTAATTGATTTTTATAATCCTATTTTGCTTTTTGTTTTGACAAGCCTGAAGCTGTTTTCATATTCTTTTGGAGTTGATGGAGAACGTGTCTCTAGATGGAAAACGTGCTGGGGACTGGTTCACTCAACAACTGTTTCGTCCTCCCTTTTCTATGCTTTCATGTAATTTAAAAGTCTAGGAAATTAAAATTGAATTCCGCTGACTTTCAGCCACAGTGCAGTCCTATGGTCTCTCTTTTATTTCTCCTGCTGAAAAGAAATATGAAGCCGGGAAAAAATACACAGGGTTATTCTGCTTAGGCAGTGGGTAATAGTCGATGTGTTTCTGCACTGTTCAGAGAAGGAAGCTGCCTGAAAAGAATCTCATGATCATCAGATTTAAGCCAATAGTCACTTCCTGTCTGTGATACCAAGCTAGATTATAAGCAGTGCACGTAGCCTGTGTGAGCCAAGGAGATGGCAGAGATGAACACGTGACACAAATAGCATCTCAGAAATGGGAACTGGACAGGAGATGCCTGTGTAGAAAGAAGATTCTGTAGTTTGACTTGGAAGTGACAGAGATTGTGTTGTTGAGGGTTAACTGCATGGGCCAATCACCATTGCCTGTCACACAGAATCTTGAGTAATGTTGGAAGCAACATAGATATATAACACATGTCAGGTAGTGGCCAGAGAGGTGAAGGGTTCAGAACATTGAAGTTCTCTGCCAGAGTAGACAGATTACTTCAGTACTCCAGCATCTAGCTGAGATACCAGAAAGCCCACGAAGAGAGAGGAGGATATTATCATGGTCCATTCTAATCATGAAAGGTTCATGAGGAGAATGAATTACAAATTTGTGTTCTTTAAAATGAAGGGGGCTGGTCAAATAACTTCAGTTTTATTCAGACTTGACAGAGTAATATATTTTAAAATAATTTTTATTGGCAATTTCCATTATATATAAAATAGGTTTCATAAGGACATAATTGTATCTGTGACTGTGTTTATTCCTCGTACTCTACCCTCTCCTTCTACTTTTAGGTTCCTTCCTTGTCCCAGACAGTCTTTCAATATCTGATCTCTTAATTTCACATCTGTTTTTATGGTCTCCCCCACCTTTCCTGTGTGTGTGTGTGTTGTGTGTGTACATATTTAGAAATTACTTTGTGTATCTGTATAAAATCTAGGCTCCATGAAAGGGAGAAAATTATGTTCATTTTTATGTTTGGTTTGTTTCCTGTAATATTATGATCTCCTTTTGCATTCATTTTCCAGCAAATGACATAATTTATTCTTCTTTATGCTGAAGAAGGTACTGAACCAAGGTTTTATTTTATGATATTGAAATCAAAGTTTTTATAATGTCTTTTCTATAGTCTGAAGCATTAAATAAAAATATGACTTGCCATTGGGCTAAAATATGACCAGATCAGAGGTTAAGAGCACTTAGCACTCTTGCAGATGAACTGAGTTCATTTCCCAGCACCCATTTTAAGTGGCTCACAACCACTTATAACTTTACCTCTTGGAAGATCCAAGGTCTAGGGCACCAGGTACCTGCACTCAAGTTCGCATATCCATACACAAATACACATACCTACACGTAAGTTTAAAATAATAAAAGCAAATCTTAAAGTATAGATAGACACAATGAAATAAGATGTGATGCATAGATTAAACAAAGGAAAACAGTTGTAGGTGGAGTTTTTCATTGGGACCATGATCCGCTTTGTTCTGACACTGCTTCCCAAATAAACATTCAGAGATTTATTATTAATTGTAAATGCTCAGCCGATAGCTTAGGCTTGTTACTAATGAGCTCTTGCAACTTAGATTAATCTGTATTTCTTATCAAGCCTCTGCCACATGGCAGTACCTTTTCTCAGTATGGCTTGCTCATCTCCTGCTTCCTCTGCATCAGGCTTATTGACTTCTTAAACTCTGACCCTCTTCTTCCCAGCATTCTTTCTGACCCCCAAATCCTGCCTAGCTATTGGCCAGTCAGCTTTTTATTAACAATGAGAGCAATGCATTTTCACAGTGTACGGAAGGCTTATTCCACAGCAAACAGTAAATAGAAAATAAAGACAAGATTAT
Organism: Myodes glareolus; assembly: GCF_982192425.1. NCBI lineage: Eukaryota > Metazoa > Chordata > Mammalia > Rodentia > Cricetidae > Myodes > Myodes glareolus. The sequence goes on from NC_142044.1 coordinate 29,824,250, forward strand.
GTATGTTTCATTTTGCAATGTTAATATGAAGGGAAATTAGATTTTAATAAATGGATAGAAAATTTTGAAAGGAAATGCATCTATGAAATACAAGGGAAATTCTAGAGCTTAAGAAAAATGAAAATTTAGCTCGTCAAATTTCACAGCAGATTGAAGATGGAAGAAGAAGTCATAAATTCACTTGATCGGTGTAAAAGAGAAAAGAGAAAGACTTAATTGAAGAAAGCTTAAAAGAGATCCAGAAATAAGTTTAGAAATTGGGTGGTGGTGTCACACACCTTTAATCCCAGCACTTGGCAGGCAGAGGCAGGTGGATCTCTGTGAGTTTGAGGCCAGCCTGGTCTACAAGAGCTAGTTCAGGACAGGCTCCAAAAGCTACAGAGAAACCCTCAAAATCACCCAGGAAGAGAGTCTCAATGAGGGACAATTTACATTGGATTGACCTGTAGCCATGTCTGTGGCAGACTTCTTAATTGATGTGTGAAGATCCACTGATGTGGGATTTCCCTCTGTATGCTCTAATTACCATTAATGAATAAAAAAAAAAGCTTCTTTGGACCTATAGCAGGTCAGAACTTAGGTAGGTGGGGAAGATGGAAATGAAGCTGGGAGAAGAAAGGCAGAGTCAGAGAGAAGCCTGTAGCCCACCAGAGACAGATGCTGGGAACTTTAGCTGGTAAGCCACAGCCACATGGCGATACACAGATTAATGGAGATGGGTTAAATTAATATGTAAGAGTTAGCCAATAAGAAGCTAGAGCTAATGGGCTAAGCAGTAATTTAATTAATATAGTTTCTGTGTCATTATTTCAGGCAGCCGGGACAAATATGCAGCCTGCTACTACAATCCACCCCTGGTTGGGAAGCACCATTCACTAGGCAGGAGGTCCTGACCTCTAGAAGAGTGGGAAAACAAATCCACAAACAAGCAACTAAGCCAGCATGCTCTTGTTTACTCCTCTCTGCTCTTCACTATGGTTATTATATGATTAGCTGGTACGAGTTACTACTGCCTTGACTTACCCGTGATGATGGACAGTAATCTAGAACTGTGAACTAAAATAAACCTGTGCTGGTTAGGTATTTTTTTTTTTTTTTGTCAACTTGACTTAGGCAAGGGTCATCTGGGAAGAGGGAAATTCAAATGGGAAAATGTCTCCATCAGATTAGTGGATAGACAAGGCTGTGGGGAGCTTTTCTTGATTAAAGATTGACGCGAGAGGGCCTAACCCACTGTAAGCACTGCCACTCCATGGGCAGGTGGCTCTAGGCTGTATAAGAAAGCAGACTGAGCAAGCCTTGCAAACCCAGTCAATAAGCAACATTCCTCTGAGGTCTCTGCTTCAGCTCCTGATTCGAGGTTGCTCTGTGAGTTCTTTCCCTGGCTTCCCTTCATGATGAACTATAAGCCGAGATGAGCAAAACTGTTTCCTCCCCAAGTTGCTTTTGGTCGTGGTGTGTATCATAGCAACAGAAAACAACTAAGGCAAAGCCCTTCCCTCATTTAAGAATTTGTGTGTGTCGGGGGGGGGAGGAGGGAGTGGTCAGGATATTTTATCATAACAAAATCAAAGTAGAAAATTCATGCATTGTCTATTTACCTTAAGTGTTAGTATGGAAGTTTTGACATGGAAAAGATTAAATTCAGCTTACAACAACAAACACTTCCTTATTGGCAAGCTTCGTAATCCAGCCTTCACTAGAGAAGCCCTGGCACACAGTGTAGCATTGGGTGGAGGCTGACTGAGGAGAGTCTCAGAGCGAGGCTTCCGTTGTAGCCTGATGGAAGGCAGAAGAGGTCGGGAGGCTGTTCTGGCTAGGGGCTCCTGTCTGACCGTCTCCTAGAATGGTGGAAGCAACTTCATCTTGGAAGCAACATGAGGCCTAGTCTAAAGCTCACTTATCAGGTTCTCCATCACTTGAAAATTATTTCATTTTTGGTTAACATGTTTAGCTGCATATTTAATATTCATCAGTGCAATATTTCAGTCCTTGCATACAGCACGTACTGATGGGATCCAAACTCTTCTTTTTTCTGAACACACTGTCTTTATGCTCTTAGTCACCACCATCCAAGCCCATGTGGCCTCTATTCAGGTCCCACTTATGGGAGAGTGCTTCCTGTCCTGAGGCTGGCTCATCTAGCTCCACAGAAAATCCTTCACTTCCATTCATTTGGCTGCAAATGACTGGGCTTCCCTCCTTTCTTTTTGGCCCTGTACTACGCTACTCTGCATATATTGAAGCCGCAAAATGATCCCACACCAGTAAGAATTACTGATAATAAAAGGGGTTATTTATTTAAGGGGAAAAACTTACAGACCACCGTCCCAAATGACAGTCCTCTCGTTGCAAACAGGAAACAGAGAGTCTAGCCACCAGAATGGAAGCTGGGAGAGAGAGAGAGAGAGAGAGAGAGAGAGAGAGAGAGAGAGAGAGAGAGAGAGAGAGAGAGAGATGGTGTGGGAGAATTGTCTGTATTCTGTCAATCATATTTTAATAAAACGCTGATTGGCCAGGCAGGCAGTATAGGTGGGAAAGCCAGACAGGATGTAGGGGTGGAGCAAAGAGAATGGGAGTATTCTGCAAGCAGAAGCTCCCTCTGCCACTCCTGCGCAGACCACTGAAGAGGCAACATGTAAGCTGCTCAGCTGAAAAAGGTACCAAGCCATATGGCTAACATAGATGAGAATAATGGGTTAATATAAGCTATAACAGTTAACAAGAAACCTGAGCTAATGGGCCAATCAGCTTTATAATCTTATGGAGTCCTGTGTGTGATTTTTCTTGGGACTTGCCGGTTGTGGGGTACTGGGCGGGACAGAAACCCCAACAAGCCGGCCCGTCATGTTACAGAGAGAGAGAGAGAAAGAGAGAGAGAGAGAGAGAGAGAGAGAGAGAGAGCGAGCGAGCTCCTGGTTCCCGCGTTGCTTTTTAAAGCATAAGAGACTACACCCTAGTGGGCTGGTATCTTAAAGGTTCTTAGCAATGTATGTCACGATTTCTTTTTCCACACACCTGTTGATGGGAACTCAGGCTGATCCCATGGCCTGGATGCTAAGCATACTACTGCTATCTGTGGGTCTGTGGGTGTCTCTTCAGTATGTGAATACACTGAGAAGTCAGAGATGGTGTGGCTCATCTGCTGTTTATTTTCCAAAACACCTTCACACCATTCTTCATATCCGACCTAATTTACATTCCCACAACCTCATATGAGAGTTCCATTTACTCTGTACCCTGGCTGACATTTTTAATTCTTATTTTTATTTGTAATGACAGCCATTCTAATCGGAGTGAGCTGATACTGTGTAGTCACGATTAGCACTTCCCCCACACTTATCATTATTTTAAAATCTGCACCATGCCTTCGAAATAAATACTTTTTCCTTAAACAATTTGTGTGATTTTATGGTCTTCATCAGGAACCTTAGCATTTTGCTTGTAGAAATAAAATGGTCTCCAGCTCACAGTGTGTTGAATTATGAGTGTTTGATCTTAGGATAATGCACACGTGACACACACTGAGTGGGAACAATGCACAGACTCTTGACCTTTACCCTGCATCCGCAGTGTGATCCTCTCACAATGGCGGCCAGTGGCTCTGATCCATGTCTCCTTGTCATCTGTGCCATCAGGAGGGAGTAACTGCTAAGGAGGGTTTGGGTCATTGCATGTAGTTTTTGCTTATGGTAGTTTGAATTTACAATGGACTTGTTGGGTCATAACCCTATCATAAGCTGAAGAGAGTCTGTATGTTTTATTCATGTATGCATCTTAGAAATATGTGCCTTATTTTTTAGGTGTTAATGTTACTATTAAAAAAGGAGAGGAGGGGTAAGGGGAAAATGGAGGAGGGCAGGCTATAACCTTGATATTTCTATGATACTTCTAGTGTCCTTCCCATTGCTCTGGACACTGATTGTCCCATCATTTCTTGTCTTCATTACCCTCCTTTCTGGGGGTGTGTAGCCAGTAGGCTCAGGAAATTCCCGTCTCATAGTCTACATTTTTCTTCATCGAATTCTTTCTAAATCTCAAGGGTATGTGTTACTTGATGAGAAAGGACTGAATGCAGGAAGTCGTTGCTGAATCATAAATGAGGATGCAAAACTAATTGTTTCCCTAGTTTGAACTCTGTCATGAACTTTTCATTTTTTGGTGATGAGTAAGTGCATCGAAATATATTTGACAGTGAAAGTGTACAATCTGGTGGGAAGAGCCGCAGCTTCAGGATGACTGATCAGACTGTACAGAAGTTCACTGAGATGTATTATGGGTAGACTTTGGTTAATTTTGCTGTATGACATTTCCAATTTGTAAGTTTGTTATAATAAGTTTTAATTCTGTAAAATCTTTATTTTGTATTGAAAAGAAGATTTTTCAGACAATATATCTTGAATAATTTCCCCTCCTTTAAACTAATAAAATTTTATTTTATAAAACCCTTTTTGGGGAATCATGTATTTTATATCTTTGATACATTTTTGGAAAATTGAAAGTATTTTTTCTTTTCTGAGTTTTATTCCTGTGATGTTTTCCTTTTAAGTTCTTGACTTTCTGTTTTGCTTTTAAAATTTAATTTTTATGTCTTGTTTTTAAATTCTGAAAACTTGGTTTTTCTGTTTTCCATTTTTCTCATTGCTCTTTATGCTTTTTTGACATATTGTCTTATTCCTTTAGAGAGACAGAGGACTTTTTAGCCAGGTTTGTTGCCCCTGCTCTTACTGTTTCTTTGATCACTGCATCCTACTGTGTGATTTTCTGTCTCTTCCACTTCAGAGGTTTCCCTCAGTGACTTCATGATTTCTTGCCACCACATTCCAACTCAGAATCAAGTGAGCACGTCGTAAAGATGAGGATGGTGAACTATGTGACCAGATAGGGAAATCCCAGACTTCATCCCAGGACTGTGTGAATAGTTGACTTTCCCTGAGGGAAGCTGAGATGTGGCATCAGCCTTGAGCAGCTTCTTAGTACTAAGCCTAGATAGCAGGATTGTCCTCGCTTCTGTGCCCCCATTTGGTCACACAAAAAAAATGGGAATAAAACAGTATTTACCTTTTTGGTTGAGCCAGAATGAATTAATGAGTGCAAATGCTCAGGAAAGGGCTAGACACAGAGAGCTGAGGAATTCTCATCATTATTCCATCGCCATTAACCATCATCACCAAAGTAGATAAACCCATCATGTGCTTCTGAACAGTCTGGCTCCTGGTGTTCTAATGCATGAGACATTATTAATGGTGGAGCCAGGTGGTCTCATCAGATCCTCCTGCTCTCATTTTGACCCCTACTTCCCCTGTGCCTGGTGTCTCTGTTACCTAATGACACTTAGTATCTATTTGTATGGACCAGAATGCTGAGACCTTACGAGGGTGCAGGTGGGCAGACACCTGTGTGATGGCTTGATGGGTTGGTCAGGGTCAGGCAGGTACTGAGTGATTCCTGCTTTTCTCAGCATGCACTTAGACCTGCAGTTCCCCCTCTGTCTTGGCTTGGCCTTATAGCTGCCTTCCTATGTAAAATCTACTACGGCATGCTAGGTGGTTTCTTTGGAACAATTTGACTCATTTCTTAGAAATCCTGAAAACGTAGAAGGAAGTAGCACTGGCAAGCACCCTAGCCTGATGCTGGGGTAGAGACCACTGGAGATAAAGGGGTGTGTAGTTTCTTTTCTTCCCGTCTGTCTCCTTTCCTTCCCCTTTCCTCATCTCTGTACTTCCTCCCCCTGCTTATTCTTGTGTGGATTCCAACCTTTTGAGGCTGCTTTGGGGACTGACATTCATAATCACTGCAGCATGGTGCATAATGTCTGTGGCAAATTTATTTCCCCTCATATTTCTTGCGAGTGTTCCTGATGTAGAATGAATACTTTAGATGGCTCAGAAGGAAATAAATGTGATGCAAAACTTGCCTATAATAAACCTTTGTCATGAAACACATGTGGCTCTCCTTTTTGTCTGAAGCTATGAGGCCAATTAGAAGCTAGTTCTGGGACATGACAGTCCACACCTTTCCAGGATGTATGGGCTTCCTCCTCAGCAGGGCTAGTCCCAGGCTGAAAGGAGTGATGCATGATGCAGAACCTGTACCCCTGTCTAGGGCCTCCTTACACCGAGGATGCTGTAAGTATCTGGGAAGTTAGAGTTTGTGCAGTCACCCATAATATGGGAGAAGGCTGGGATTCAGACACTAGAGTCAACATCTTTACATTAAAAACCAGTAAATGGTCAGACTAGAGCCTGGGTCCCATCAAACCCATACTTCTTCCTGTCGCGACAAATGGCCCAGTCCCACGCAGTCCAGTCCATCTGGTTCCTGCTGCATGAACTTGCCCTTAGTACCCTGGAGTTGCTTTATGCATTGCTTGCTTTTAATAAATTCATTCTGCAAATATTTACAGAGTTGGAAAGGTTCTGGGCAACAGTGGTACAATCTCTGTCCTTTTATTTCTCACTAACAATGGGAAACTGACCTGGATCAGGACTTCTCCATTCTAGGTTGGTAGCAAGACACAGGGCAATCTGAAAGCATTAGAGAAAAATGGAGTCTCTGTTTTCTGGAAGCTTCCAAAGGGTGGCTGGAACTGAGCTTTAGCAAGAGGAAAGAACAAGTAGGAGAGGTACCTATGTATGATGCTGAAATTGGGATTCAAATTCAAGTCTAAGTTGGTGGTTCTCAGTGTCAAGCTCTTTCCTCTTGGTCACACATCCTCCCAGTCTGGAGCTAGGTTGGGCCCTGATGATTTTTTTCTATAGAATAAGATGAACCAGTACAGAACATTTCATACCCAAAGTCCCTCACCTTTGGGGGTACTAGACTGCTTGCTCCCAAACTCAATACTGTTTTAGCCTCCCAATGGAATCATGGGATTGTCCATGATATAGATCATCCAGGCTCAAAGTTCCAGCATAATACCATTGTTTGCCCATTTTTTTCTTTTTCCAGGAGACAATGCTAGACTGGTGATGTGAGACTTGCAATGGTCAGGGATGTGGCATTCGGAAGAAAAAGTCTCTGTTGGGAGCTTGACACTAGATCTGGCAGAGGATCTTTCCCATATCTACAATACCCTCCTAACGATTATGCATGGGGAAACCACAGCTTTTTACTTACATTTTGTTGATAGTTGATTAGGAAATGTGCCTTCTCCCTATAGGTTTGTGTGCCTGTATATACTTGATCCTCAATTGGTGGCACGTTTTGGAAGGTTATGGAGCCTTCAGGAAGTGGAGCTTTGCTGGAGGAAGTATGTCACTGGAGTTGGTCTTTAAGAGTTTATTCTTGACCTCACTTCCTGTTCTATCTCTTTGCTTCCCATGTGTGGATGAAATGTGATGGCCTGCTGCCTGCTAGGCTGTATTCCCTCCATGTCTATAAGCCTATAGATTCTATTAAAGCCTACTTCTTTTCTCAAACTTGCTTTTGGTCAGGCTGTTCTATGGCAACAGAAAAATCACAGCTATACACCTGACTTGTTCAGGAGACACAGGATTCTTACCCATGTGCTGTGCTGAATTCACACTGCACTAACCCCTATCTCTAATTGAGGCTCAAAGAGTTTAAGAGACCCTCCCAAGGGAAATCAAGATACAGATGCAAGTTCAGCTGACTCCAAAGCATTCTGTGTGTTGGCAAGGAAAAGGATGTTTACATTCGAGCAGTCAAAATCATTTCACCATCATCTTGTACAGCTCCAAAGAAAAGAAAGCAAACTCTGTGCACAAAAATGTTCCTGAAATTTCAAAGGGACCAGGGTAATACCCCAGAGCCAGTCTCCAAATCCCGCTGGCTTAAAGTACTTGGAAATAAACTGGCTCAGAGACAGATCATATGCTGAAGGTTTAAGGCTTTATCTGACCACATGACTGTGTGACCCAGATCTTCAAAACCAGTCTAAGGGCAGTTGGTGGGAGGATAGCCATCAAGGAAGAGACACTATTGTGCTACACTGGGCATGGTCCCCACCTGTGGATGTTAAAGCTGTAGGACCTCTGGTGATGAAACAGGCTTCCTGGGAGCATCAAGATTCTTGCTACTCGGAGATGGGAGAATGGAGGTTGATTTAGACCGTCTTCTGTTACTGATGCCTAAGGCTGGATAACGTATAATGAAAAGATCTATTTATCTCAGAGCTTTGAGTTTTAAGAGCATCATACCAGTATCTGATTGGCTTTTCTGGGGCCCCCATGCTACATGATGAATGGATTCACTGCCAGAGCACATATGACAGAGTAGGTTCTTCCATGTAGAGGAACAGAAAACCAGAGAGAGATAGAGGTGGAGAGGCCAGGTTTGTGCTTTTATAAGACCTTTCTTGCCAGAACTAGCCAGAATCCTATGAGAACTACTTGAATTCCTTGCTAAGACAGGCACTTTCCAATGACCTAAAAACCTAACAGCAGGCTCTCCCTCTCCACAGTCCCCACCACCTCTCAAACCTGCTGTGCCAAAGCCCACTCTCCCAACACACAAGCTCTTGGGGAAACAAAATCCATTCAAACCATCGCACACACTTGTCATGGAAACCATAGAGAAACTTCTGTCCCAGGCAGAAAATCATTGATTAGGTTAAGTTAAACCCAACAAGAGATAAGGGTCATTTATTGAACCCACAGCATATGGATGGCAGGAAATTATCTCTCCCTGAATAGCAATAAAAGTCAAATTGAATGAAGACGTAGAAGAAAAGTAACTTGTAGGATACTCGTAGTTTGATAAGTACAGGGCAACCCCTGTTGGAATAAAAGGATCTGTGTAAATGGAGACTGCTCTTTCATTCCTGGCAGCTCAGCCCTGAATAATCACACAGAAACTTTATTAATTATAATACTGTTTGGCCTATTAGCTCAGGCTTCTTATTAACTAACTCTTACATCTTAAATTAACCCATTTCTACTATTTTATACTTTATCACGAGACTAGTGATTTGTTACCTTTTGATTCTTGGGCAGCTACATGGCATCTTCCTGACTCCACCTCTGTGTCCCTGTATTCAGTTTAGTTTTTCCACCTACCTTTACTCTGCCCTGCCATAGGTCAAAGTGCTTCTTTATTAGTCAATGGTAATAAAACCTATTCGTAGCATACAGAGGGGAATCCCACATCAGGTGTGCATTTCCTGGAACAGACCAAGGCTTTAGATTTAGAAAGTGGAAGGTAACAAACATTGTTGATCATTGATGATAAGAGGGCTATTCTACATGTGAAACCCATGAGTCACAAGTATTTGTCTGCAGTATGTTAGTTACTTTTCTGGTTGTGGCAGAGCACTGACAGAAGCAATTTATGGAGGAAAGGGTTTGTTTGGACTCATGGTTTGAGGCAATACATTCCAACATGGTGGAACATTTATGAAGACAGAGGGGCAAGTCAGCTGATTCCATTGCATCTACACTCATGGATCAGAGAGAGATGAATGCTGGTGGCCATTCACCTTCTCTCTCCCAGAACATTTTCTCAGTGTAGGACTCCAGCCCATGGATGGTGGTGTCGCCTACAGACAGGGTGGGTCTTCTTACCTTGAGTAACCCAATATAGAAATTCTCCCATGGAAATACTTAGAGGTTTATCCACTGGGTGATATCAAGTTGACAATAAATATTAACCCTAGTTTCCTTAGAACAAGGTCCTGAGTGTAGAAGCAGAGACTCAAGCAACCTGTCCTAGAGGATCACAGGAGACTTCTCCTAGAAGTCCCAACTGAGAGACAAGGATAGGGAAGAAGGGGAAAGGAATGTGCTTAGGCTGTCGGGAGGTCATAGATGAACAAGGGCCGTATATGTGGCACAGCCTGGTGTGCCCTGGAGGATGTGGTAGAGCTCTACTCACAGCATCCAATATCCGGCTGGGTGGGAAGGTGAGACCAGCTTGACTAGTCCCAGCGGAGGGCAATTCAGAAGGGGCAGGATCTCTGACCAAGTTTCTTCCAAAATGTATATTTTTGCCTCTTTGTTTATATGTCAGCAAAATTAATTCATTGGAGGAGAACTTGGCCCCCTGGGGAACTCCACATTGATGTGCATGCACTCTACTAGCAGAGGTGAGCTGAGGCTTGACATTACCCCTGCTGATTTATCTCTTAAGTAGGGAATTGTATTTTGACAGAGTGAAGCAAAAGCAAAAAGCTTTTTAAACAATAGTTATTTCTGAAGTAGCCGTTCTGTAACCAAGATTTCTTTGGACTGCCAGCTCTTGGAGACTTATTATTAATTATGAGAGCTTGATCTTTGCTTAGGCTTGCTTCTAATTATCTCTTATAGCTTAAATTAACCTGTTTATATAAATGTGCACTTTGCCATGTGGCTCATTACCTCTCCTCCGTATTGTGCATCTGACTTCATTTTACTGGTGAATTCCTGCCTCTCAGATTCTTTCACCAGTTCCTCTTTCTGCCCAGAAGTCCTGCTTATCCTCTCCTGCCTAGCTATTGGTTGCTCAGGTTGTCATTAAACCAATTAGAAGGCACCTTAGGTAGATGAGGTAAAACAGAGATGCATCTTTACACTGTGTGAGCAAATATCCCACAACATCATTCTGTTGCTGAGAGCCTCAAAGTGCTGTAAGAAACAAAATGTGATTCTTTGCCTGTCTTGAAAACATAAACTTTCATTCACATAACTGAAGAGCCCAGAAATAAATGTTGACCCAGGTTTGACTTTTTTCATGTCATTGCTTAACTGAACCCATGGGATGTTTCTTCTACCATTTATGCAGGATTTGTGCTCATAGTGGCAAGGGGGTTGCAGCAGCTCCTGCCTGTGTTTTAATAGCGTCATTCCTGGTAGAAAAGGTCAAATGCCGTGTTAGTTAGGATTGAAGTAAAGTTTCCATTTTAAGGCACCCTTTCTTTCCTTAGCCCATCCTTGACATCATTCTCTTATGTCAAAGTTTCATACTCTCTAGCTCAGACATGAAGGCAGTCATGCTAGAATCATAGATGGTAAGAGACAGGTCACACCAGCGAAGGCAGGGATCTGTTCCCACTGTTAGCTCAAGAGAATGGCAAGAAGTGGTCAAAGCATTCACACAAGCCTACTGTACTTTCCAACATATTTCTCTATTTGTGTGGGCGGCATATGTGTATGAGTTTGTGTGTACATGTTAGTACATACTCTTGGATGGGTATACATGGGTGTTGTGAAATAATCCTCTTACATACTGTAAAGACTGGTAACTTGAATTTGTTTTGTAAAACACTAACCGGCCAGTACCAGGCAGGAAGCATAGATGTCATGACCAAACTAAGGATGATGTGAAGGAGAAGGGCATAGTTGGGAGTTGCCAGACAGATACAAAGGGAACAGGAGATGAACATGTCATACTAATAAAGGGATTGCCACGTGAAAGAGTGTAAATAAGAAATATGGGTTAATTTGAATGTAAGAGTTAGATAGTAATAAGCCTGAGCTATCAGCCAAGCATTTACAATTAACATAAGCCTGAGAGTGGTTGTTTGGAAACAGGTGATCTAGACAAGAAACTTCTGCCTACACATGGGGGTCAGATATAGATATCAAGCATCTTCTTCAATCTCAACTTTTTTGGGGGGCAGAATTTATAGTTGAATCTAGAGATCCCCAGTTTGACTAAACGGGTTGGATAGAATCTTCAAGGATCCTCCTGGCTCCACCTCTGAGTGCTGAGATTATAGGTGCATGCTGCTGTTGCCAACATTTTTAAGCAGATGTAGAAATCCAGACTCAGGTCTTTGTGCTTATATGACTAGCACTCTGCAGACCAAGCCATCTCCCCAGACCACACTTTATCTTTGAAATTAGTCATAACTAGTGATGCTTTCCATTAGATTCCACGGCTAATTCTAATATGTTCATTCCTTGGTTCAGATGGCCAACATGAGTTCCAAGTGCCTATAACTCAATGAAACCTGAACAACAAATGGATCTGAGGCTTGACCCATATGGATGCAGTTTTGCTTCTGCATGGACAACGTTGGGAAGGATTGCTGTCTGATTCAAGCCTGTCTTTAAAATCAGAGTCCCTTGAATTAGCTGGGAAGAGACATTACTGGTAGCTCTCTGTTTGACAACAGTATCAGATTAAATCAGTGACAGCAAGCTTATTCATACATCTGTAGTCATGAAAAGGACACTTGTCTAACCAGGAGTCTCTAATGAAGAAGTTCTGAGCCTTGAATTCTGGAAGAACTGAGTTTGTATCTCAGCTTCCATATAAACAAGCTGGTGGGGGAGGGTTAGATAAGTCCCAAGCCTACCAGACCTTTTTATGAAATAGACGAACCAGAGTTCTCACCTGACAGACCTAAGATGACTGTTCAATGAGAGGGCATGCAGGATCTGACACCTTGCATTCCTCATGAGAATGTGCAGATCCCTGTCATGTGTGCTGCTGCCGTTGTTAGTGTCTCTCATAGCTGCTGAAACACGTGACTACCAAGCTAGTGCTTTAACACAAGACTGTGATGATCTCACACTTCTGAGGCTCAGACACCTGATTTGGTCTCAGTTGACTATGACCCAAGTGTTAGCAAATGTCTGGGGACTGTAGGGAAGAACTCATATTCTTGCTTTTTCCTGCTTCTAGATACCACCTATGACCTCTGACTGAGGTTGAGGTTGTATTCCTCAGCCTCACAGACAGCAATTAATGTATCTCTTGGACCTTCTCTCTCTCTCTCTCTCTCTCTCTCTCTCTCTCTCTCTCTCTCTCTCTTTCTCTCTCTCTCTCTCTCTCCTGCTGCTGCTGCTTTTAAGGACTTGTGAGATTCATTGTACCCCTCTGAATAATCTGGTAGGACCCTCCCACCTCAAGGTTGTATTAGCAAAGCCCCCCCCCCCACTATTTTTGCTGGTTCTGTGATGGATTTGCGGATATGAGTGATGAATGTGTGGGCATCCGTGGTTCCATTGTTCTGCCACAACCATCCTTCCACCTGTGCTCTTCTCTTTGACCTCACAGTCACAAATCGAAAGTAACATTCACTGAACTGTGCTTGTTTTAGTGACCATAAAGGACACACAATAAAGTGAATCTAGCAGAAGTGATTTCAACGGAAACGAGGCACTTAGGATGGGCGGAGAGTTGGCTGGCAGGACTGAGGAGGCCAGTTTCAAGGACACAAATCACACATCTCAAACCAAAAGCAAAACAGTGGAAGTCTAACAAAGACACAATGGCTTAAAGGGACAATGAGTGACCCTGCTGGGAAGATTGTGGGATCTGTAATTGTAAGAGTAGATTTGGAGTGACTCATGAAAGATAAACTTGTGAGCTACTACAGAGAAAATTCCATTTAGAAAATGAAAAGGCAGATGCCCTTCAAAGGTGAGACCTCAGAAGAATGGCTGCAATCCCATAGTCCTATTGGGTAAGGTTGTTTTTTTCTTTCCCCCTCGTATTCTGTAGTGGCCACATTGTTTTCTTCTTTCAGTGCTGGAAGTACTTCCTTTTATCCTCTCTCTGCCAGTGCTAATCTGGTGCTCACTCCCATTAGACCCAGTCTCCTTGTTCCTGGGATTCCAGTTTTGGGCAGTGTGTTGGCAGTGAATTTGCTGAAATTGATATAGCTGCAGGTTCTTCAGTTGGAAAGGTTGTTTGTTGGTTTCTTTTCTCTCTACCCTGACAGAATACTTGACCAGTATTTAATACTCTTAAAGAAGGAAGGATTTATTTCTGTTTGCAGTATTCGAATTTGTAGTCTGTCATAGAAGCAAAGGCATGGTGGTGAGCACAGCTCAGAGCTGAAGCAGCAGAGAACAGAGCTGCTTGCTCACATCCAGGTTAAACAGGAAGTAGGGCTGAGCAGCACACCAAAGGTCTGCCTCTCAGCAACCCCTTCCTTCAACTAATACCCCTAAAGGTTCCGTGACTTCCCTAAACTTTACCACCTTTTGGTAAACACATGAACCTGTGGGAGGCATTTCACATCTAAACCGTGATGGCATCTGAGGCCCATTGCTTTTGGAATTGTGGACAGAATGCAGGAGCATCACTGACTTGATTGATACTGGGAAATTTTGTTCTAGGCTGGATGAAGTCCTCGATTTTTTCTGGGTGTGCTGTGACTCTAGGCTTCTTACAGTGGCCTTTGGGCGGTTCTCAAGGACTTAGGAAGGACTGCTACCACAACAAACCCTTCCCTCGGAACTTCCCCAACAATTATCATCCAGAAAAACAAGTGAAGACCAACATCCGGTCACTCACTAGGTAGCTCTATATGGAGTCCCAAATGTGCTGTGGCCAACTGGGGTCTAGGATGGGAAGTAAATGAAGTGACAGGATCCCTATGTACCTGACTTATGTTCTGGGTCCTACCAATGCTTGGTCATGTTTTGACACCTTTGAGACCCTCTTGGAAGGCTTATCAGTCATCCAAGATGGATTCACATGCTTACACCTCTGTTAACATTTCTCAAACAACTGCCAAGTAAGACGTGGTACTTTGGAGAAGTCTGAGAAATATTCCTTTCCTCCAGGAAAGAAAGTGACAAATGAAGCTACTGTGATCACAATGTTGTTGGGACAAAGGAAGATATAAAAATGTCAGGATAAAGATTGGGGCCAGGCTGAGTGGGAGGAGTCTCTGGGGGACAGTGGAGGGAAGGGCTCCTGGACTGGGGCTGGTCTATGGGGAGTGTTTGGGAGCTCAACGATGCAGGTAAATAGAGTGTAGGGGACGCTGGAAGCTACAGGCTGGGGTGGTGATGAATTGAGGGCAGTAGACAGGATGCAAAGATCCTTGTCTGGGACAGAGGGGAACCTTTGGTGGGTGTATGCAAGTCACTTCTTTCTCAGATGAGTCTGAACGCATTAGTGGATAAACTGGTGAACTTCAGAAGAAATGGGGTTACAGGAGAGTGTGAGGCTGCTAACTTCGCAGGTATAGGGTTGACAAACTGACCCCTCCTATCTTGCTTGCCACCAAAAATTTGGAGCCTAGCCTACTGGCACTGCCAGGGCACTGGGTACTGTCCCTAGACGGGTATTCACCCTCTTTTCTCCTGGAGGAAGCCACTGTTGTCCCTGACTGGAGCTCCTGACTCAGGCTGTGATGTCTGTGACATGATGTCTGGAACAGATAGGAGCTCTCTGTGTGTTTGTTGGAAACAAAAGGCAGATGCAGACCAACCTGCTGCACATTAGATGCCAAAAACCTCTGGTGCCAGTACCTGTAGGATGTCCCACAATGGCAGCATTCCAGGGTATCTCAAGGACTCTGGTTCTCGATTTTCCTTGGATCTAGGTAGAATTTCCCCACAGGATTCTGGATTATGGAATAAATGAACAATATTTGAGAAACCTTGAGGGGTGGATCTCTCTGAGTCTGTCAGCCTCCTTGCCTCCCATTCCTAACCTTCCTCCATGACTCTTATTTCCTCTACTGGATCTCTTCCTGGTATGCTATGCATGGTCGTTCAGGCTATATATGGCAGTACATGGCAAACTGTTTGTGAGCTGTAAAAGGGGCATCATTTACACTGCTGATAGCCAGTAACTGATGTGAGAATAGAAACAGTTGTAAAGCTGTGGCTGCCACCTCTGAGTCCCAGTACGTCAAGGGGGAAGGCTTTTGATCCAGAGCCAGGGACACACTCTAACCACAGGTATGCTCTGGGTTTCACAAGAGATCTCTGTTCTTGCCACTTGCTAATCTTGCAGACTAAATCCTATCCCCGTCTAACACAGATGAGGGTAGAAGAGCTTGGTGGGTGCAGAGCTTCCTGTCAGGTGTGGGGTTCTCTGGTGGACAGGAAACTCAAGCTTTGAAGGTATAGGAGCTGCACGGGAAGTGATAACTCAGACTGAAACCCCCAGCCCTTGACAGTCAGAACTCCAAACTAGGTTACACAATCAGACAGGAAACCCAGCAAGGAAGTCTGCAAAACTTGAGGTAGCTACTGGAAATGAAAGTAACGTTTGGACAGCTCTTCCCTAGTTGACCCCATTGCCAACTGTGTTTGTCTGCACACAGCCACCCAGGTCCGTCTGACACCCCATAAATTTGAAAACCCAGTGACCACAGAACACAAGACTAAAAGAGGTCCATGAAGGAGGGAAAAGAGAGACTTATGGTGAGAGCTTGCCCACTCTTGGCTGCTGAGGTTTCCTCCCTGAGTGGAGAACTAACTCCAGTCAGCATCCAGGACTTGACTAGTTACAGCAGAAACAGGGACTCTTGCTGCCTCACCCTGAAAGACCTGTGACTCCATCCTTAAGACCTGCTGGAGACAGGATATGTGGCTCTGCCCCTCCTGTCAGTGACCTGCAAGCTTGCTCTGCAAGAGACTGCTCTTGCCTGTCACTTTGAAGTCTTCTGAGAGCATGCAGTCTCTCGCTCAGGCATCTGAAGTCTGCTAAAGACCCAGTGTCTCTGTGGGCATCCTTTTGCCTCTGAGGGTCTCAGAGTGCTTTCCTGATTCGATTGTTATTCCCACGTGGCAAATGGAGTGACCCTATTTGCCTCTTGCTGTCTACCCACCCCAGTCTTAGATGAAAGGCTGACAAGAAATCTGTCAGGGAGAGGAGATGATGTCTACCAACTGCTTCCACCACTGTCCGCAGGGTGCTCCCATCAGGGAGATGCAGAATGGGTGTGTTGATAGGTGTTAGAGTAGACATGAACAGGAGTATGTAAGGGAGTGTGTGCGTGCGTGTGCATGCGTTCATGCGTGTGCATGTGTGTGTGTGAGAGAGTGAGTGTGTGTGATGTTTCCTGTAGCCAAGACTGGAAGGGCCCACAGAAAAGTGATGTGGAGGCAAGGGGCAGGTTTTGCACTGTACTCTCCTGATTAAAGTCCTGAGTCCAGCAACTCTGGTCCCTCCCATTCCCTGTTGACACCCTTCCAACCACAAGTGAGTCACTTTTCTGTTCTGTTTACTCCAGGGGGCAGGAGAGCCGTATCTTCACCTTCTCACTCCCCTCAGGCTTACACCATCATTTTCTGTCTTTGCCAACTTTATTTAAGAATGGGTACCTTAAAAAAATGTTTCACAGATATCCATGGACACCCTACAGAGGTGGTCTTCAGACTTGGGGAGCAGGGATGAGTAACTGCCTCCTTTCTCTGAAAACCTGTCTGAAGACATGGGGCAGTTAGAATCTCTACACAGTGAGTCAACTACACAGAGTCCCTTCCTTCATCTTCCATGAGCATCGCGGTGGGAGATCCAAAAGTACACTCCACACCTGCCCATGAGTGGGGTCCCATGGTTAGGAATCAGTGACACAGGAACCAAAGTTGACTACCGAGAATTTCTACCATCTGAGGAAGAGACCTGTTTAGCAACTGGACCACAGTGAGGCTCCAGGAAGACAGTGGCCATGAGACCAGAGAAAGCCACCTGCTCATGTAGCCCCTTGGAGATTGTCACAGTCTGACTACAGTAAACACACTTTCTTTCATTAAGTGCCATATACCTGAAACTCCCTACCTTCAATATTGAACATTCAGGCTATTTTGTTTCTGTTTTGTTTTGGTTTTGGTTTGGTTTTTTTGAGAAGGCATCTTTCTATATATAGCTATATAGGCTAGCTCAGGCTAGCCTCAAACTCATGTCTTAGCCCACTGAGTGCTAGGATTACATGATTCCAAGGCAAGCCACCTTCTCTTGTCTGTTTTCATTGCAGAGAAATATCAGCTACATTCATCTGTGTGCTCGGAAAAATGCCCAGGATTTGTCCCCATTCACCCTGTACAGAAAGTTTGCCCATCCCAAATTCTTGAAGTGTTTCATCTTTTCTTTCTCCATGAAATGGGCCCTTTTCTAAACCTTTTGATCCTAGAAGAAAGGAAGGTGATGGCCCAGCAGACTTTATTGGATTTTGCCTCACAGTCAGGTATGTCTTTGGACCCCACAATGACAGATTTTTGTATTACTGTGACAATAAGAGCAAGTGGTCCTTCCCGACGATCGGCAGATGCCCATCACCGGCCCCAGCATTCGTGTGATCTCTACAGAGAGCTGGCATTATCCTTATCCTTGTTATTTTCTTTGTCCTCAAATTCATTTTCTACTCAAAGAAGCTACAGCGCAAACAGGATCACTGGCTCACTCGAAGTCACTTGCTGGTAAGCGATGGACACTCAGACAAGCTCAAACTTCTGCACTTATCTACCATGCTTTGGAAGGGAGGCATCTTCAACATTTCTGAAGCTAAGGAAAACCTGTGGTCATCTTCGAGAAAGGAAATGGCATGCTGGAGTTCTGCTCTTTGATGGGACCAATGAAAAGGTGAGGGTGGATCCGGATGCAGGCAGGCAGGTGGCATTGACTCAGACACTGGTGGCCAGAGCAGAGCAGGTGTAAGCCACAGTAGACCCTACAGACATGCTGACAGTGCTCTAGGGTCGAACCCTGAGCTTTAGCCTTGGTAGTGAGTATGCCAGACAGCATTTTATAAATGGGAAACCAAAGATGGGGAACTGTGTCACATACCTGGGACCAGTGAGCATGCCGCAGAACCAGATTCCGAAAGCTGTTCTCTAGCTTCTAGCTGCAGAGGTGGGGAAAACTGAGCCCCAGGTATGGATCAGGGTCCTGAGCACACTTCCCTCGGTCTGTATGGTGTTAGAGTGGCTGTTGGGGGATATTCAGTCACACTGTGAACCCTGGGTTTGCGTTTGTGCTAACTAAATAAAATTAACCTTGGGTCAGGAGGCTGAGATAGCAACTAGTTGGCAGGAAGTAATCATAGAGCCTCAGAGGGCATCTGGGAGAGCTAGAGAGACACAGGAAGCAGAAGGGTAGGATTTGGAGTGGTGCAGTTTTTTTTTTCTAGTTTGGCAAAGCAGAAGCATGGGGTCTTCTAGCAAGCACAAAGGGTTACCTAGTTGCTTCTCAGCCTCTCTGAGTTCATAGGTTTCCATCCTAGTCTTTGAATCTCAAGTCTTATTCATAATTAGAATGATAGAGATTTAGTTAAAACTACCCTTAGCGGCAGCAACAGGGTCACTGCCCGTGGGAGCAGAATTCTCACCAGGCTGCAGCCTGAGCTGCCCCACCACTGTTAGAGTAGCAGGCTGGTAGCTGCAGGGTTGCAATTGCTGGCTGAGATAGCAGTAGATTAAGGCATAGCCATTGCTTTAAAGATACAACAGAGTGTTCCTGTCTTGTTGCTGTAACTCAGCAGGACATTCAACCAGAACCCAAAAGTCCATTTATATATAGCCGTAATTTTTTCTTCAGACTAGTGCCCAAGGCCCAGGTCATCATGGGGTGGATGTAGTCCAGGGACATAGCTGGGAAACAGGTTAACTTTCGACTCCTGGGAGGGGTGGCAGTGACCGTAAAGCTGTCATCCCTTCCCCACCACCTTGCTGAAATCCCGACAAAACACTGGACATGATGCCTAAAAGCTAGAAGAATCTCCTAGGCTACAATGTGGGGTTGAGCTTGGGATCGCTCTCTTTTATCTTCTTGGGTGTCATTTGAGTGTGTGTGGTTGCATTACGTGGTTACATATATTATATTATGCTCTGTGTGGTCCTGGCTTGCTCTGGCTGTTAGAATTCTAAAGCCATCGTTGGCCTATGCTGGGGAAACAGAGCCTTGAAATTCAGGAAGACATTTTTCTTGGTCAATTTTGCACCTTTTGAAATCCTGAGTCCCTGGAGGATGCTATCTGCTAAGGGAAGAAGGATCTTGCACCTGCCAGGTTAACTGTCTTTGGTGATTTCTTCAAGGGGGTCCTCCTTTCCTTGAGACTGCAGTGAAGGTGACAGAGGAAGTCTGAGAAGAGGCTGGAGAACTTGCCAGCCAGGGAGACCAAGTGCAGTATGCTGGTCCTACATGGTGAGGAAGAATACGAATATTCACATGTACACGCATATGTATGTCTGTGTGTGTGCACATGTGTCCTGATAAAGTACAAGTGTTTCCAGCACTGCTGGGGTCCAGAGGAGGGAGCCAGCAAGGTCATTTCTAACTAAGTCTTGTGGAAATGGCTAGTGGGCAAAGTGCTTAAGACAGAAGCATGAGGACCTAAGAGTTTACTCTTCATCACTCATGAAAAAAAAATTAAATAAAGCAGGCTACAACGAAACTCACATGTAACCCCAGCTCTTGGTGGCGGAGTAGCAGAAACATAAGTATCCTAGGGTTCTTACTGCCAGTCAGACAAGATGAAATAAGGAAACAAATAAACAAAATGAAATAAAACAAAACCAAAAACCAAACCAATCAAACAAAACAAAACAAAAAACAAATAAATATGGTGGAATGTGATAGAAGAAGGTACCTCACATGTATACACACACACACACACACATACACACAACACACACACACACACACACACACAAAGCAGAGCATCGTAAAACCTTCACAGTGGAACACTCTGAGCTTCAGACTTTGCAGTAAAATCTTTCATGCTGACTCCAGGAAAGGGTGTTGAGTAATGGAAAGAATATTGACCCGGGACATAGGACATGTAAATCTAACTGTGCCCAGTTCATTGCATATCAGGAGCTCAGTGCCCTCACTAAGCCTCCTTTCCAAACAGATAAAGCTACAAAGCCCAGACTGTTAGCATTCAGGCATTATGCTGGCCCACCTCCTGTCACCTGACAAGATGCACTTGTCAGTACTCAGGCAAATGCCTAGCCAACCCAGAGACTTACAGCCGTACATGTGCTTGTCAATACTCAGGTAAATAATTAGTCAGCTCAGGGTCCTATGGCCTTACGTCACTATGTGTATTGGTACGTGTGCTGCGTGGGTGCCTAATGCTCTGTACACAAAAGTCCCCCTTTTAAAGTAAGCCCCACCCATTCCTGGCTCTCTGCACTGCTCTTCCCTTTCCTGGCAAACCGCAGGACCTCCTCTTTCACACCCTATCGGTAAACTTCCATGTGGGTTTGTGGTATATCGTGATTTGTTCTCGCCTCCACCATACCTTTGCAGAGGTCAGCGAGGCTTATAGAAGGGCCTGTGGCATACAACCCTCCTTTGGGGAGGAGTCATTGTTCCTTTTGATTCTGTGCACATAAGTGCAGGGGCTTTAGCCGTCCAGAAATGAAAGAAGCCTTGTCTCCCAATGTCGCAACCTCCTTTCTCTGATAATGGACTAGTAATGATAGGCCAATTACAGGTCAAGGCCTGGCCAGCCCAGTCCAGCTTGAAGCTCCAGGGCGATCAACAGAGGGCATCCTTGTATCTACACTGCAGACCACTTTCTCCCTGAACATCCTGTTTCCCACCTACAACCTTTTGTCCCCAGTCATCTGTCCTGAACACTGACTTCTGTTCCAGCTCTTCCCCTCTGAGAACCCCGGTTAAGTCCCCAGTAACCTGCCCTGCGACACAGGTATCTATGATCTGAGAAGTGAACACGTAAACATGTCTCAGTCTGGCATGGAGGGTACCCTTGTCTTCTGTGCGCTTCCGCTGGCTGTTGTCTGCAACTGCGATGTCAGCTGGAGAACTCTGCCCAAGCCCTCTGCAAACTAGGCCAGCATTGCTACCTTACCTACAGAACATGTGAGGCAACTCTCAAGATAAACGTCCATCTGCTTGAGAGCAGTTGCCCGCCTGAAGTGCTTTCAGGATGACTACGTCAAGCTTCAAGGAGAAACTGTGTGTGACCTCAGATGGGAATCTATATCCCTGGAGATGTAGTAGGATCTGGCCTGGATGGACTTGTATTATCTTGGGGTCTGCCTAGCAGAAGCCACCTCAGAATGGAACTCGTAGCCTTGAACTTGGAGTGAGCTAGCTACCTTCCCTAATCTTCTGTCCATGGTGCTGTTAGAAACAAGACTGCAGGTTTCCACAGAGAAAACTGAGGTGAGTCATTCTCTTCGGAAGAGCTTTATTAGGAGGACAAGAACATCATCCAGGAAGCGGTGATGGAACCCTAGAGTAAGAGACAGGCCCTTCCCTACTGAAGAGCTTCATTAGGAAAGAAAGTCACCACAAGCAGCATGATGGGGGTCATAAAGAAAAAAAAACAAAAGGAATTTCTTGTCCTATAGGTATGAAGACTGTGTGTGTGTGTGGGGGGGGGGATCTGTATCATGTGAGTAGCCCTTTTATGAGGACTCAGAAGACAAAAAATACATATACAAGGAGATAAATATAAGTCATTTTAAGGAAGTCTTGGTCCTGGGTATGGAGGTGGTGGTGTAGGTTGAGGGTTGGGCTTGAGGCAATAAGGCAGAAGAGATTTCAGGCTCCAGCAGGGTTAAGTAGCTAGCTAACAGTTGTTAGCTTAGTTGTTGCTAGCCGTGTCTAATATTGGCTGTAGGGTTGTGTGAACTTGTTTCTGGGAGAGGGTGATTTAAAAGGTTATCCATAAGATATGGGAGAAGGTTATCCACAAGATAACGCTGACATGTGAAATGGAGGAAAGGTCCTCCAAGCCTTCCTCTCTTACAAAATCCTAAGGGCCGGAATGAGACAGGGAATGTTGATACTCGTAACAGCATGAGCTTGTCAAAACATTTTTCCCTATGGTTCACAACTTTGGAAGTGGTTAGGTGTAATATCAGATGGCACTATGGTTAGGTTTCTATTCGTGATGGTGGATGATGGAATATCATGGGGGCATCTTGTATAGAAACGAACAACGCCATCTCAAATTGAGACAGACTAGGGCTCCATGACCCAGTTTGCGGGCATCTCCCAATGACCTAAAGACCTCCCATTAAGCCCCTTACTAAAGCACCTCCTATGTTGAAAACTCTTGAGTCAAGTCTTTATGTGTGACCCTTTAGAGAACACTGGACCACAAAGGTGATCTTCCCTTACACAGATCAGGGTGATTTTCTTTTTCCTGGTTGGATATAGAGTGTTGTAAGGTCAGTGAATGGGATATTGGGGAAGTCTGTTCAGATGCTTCTGGAAAAATGTTCCTGACTTTACCTAAAACACCTATGAAGGGTAATCTCCCACTGCCTCAGATCAGCCATGAAAACTCAGCTCTGACAGTATCTCCAGACCATGAGGGTGGCAGGGTCAGCATGCTGAAGACGACCAAGGGAAGACTAGAGAGTCTCAGGAGTCATGATAAGACCGTTGAGCTAGAGGGTCGGTGCTGGGGTCAACCCTCTTCCTCTCATCTTCTGTGAACTTGACTTCCTTCTGTCTGTGCAATTTTGAATAGGAAGCCCTTTTACTTGTAGCCAACACATTCAAACCAGTGTTAGAATGCAGTTAGAACAAAGGAATGTGATGCTAGCACCTTAGAAGAATCTAGAAGGAAAGTTTGGTGGGTGGTTCTGTGATAGCTATTGCAGGTCTAAGATTCCACATATCTCTGCCTTCTCAGCCACGATCAGGATGCTGAGCCTATAGAAGTTCCATCCAGTAGTTCTGTAGTCACAGAACTGGACAGTGATTCCTGCCTGAAGGAATTTCCTTGACCAAACTCACTGTGACCCTCAAGACCACCATAGTTATGTCAGTAGCTTGAGCAAAGGACAGATCTTTTTATATTTCCAGAAAGCTTCTGTTTCTCTTTTACATTTTTCATCACTGATGTTGAAATAACAACAATACTAATTATTATTTCAATATAAGGTTTTACTATATTGCCCTGGCTGACTTGGAACTCACCAAGTTGATTGAGTTCCAAGCTGGTCTTGAACTCATAGGGATCTACCTGCTTCTGCCCTCTGAATCTAGTGATACTATGCCTGGAACTGTAATCATTATTAATAAATGCAATTATCAATATGTGCTGCTATTAATTGACTTTGGTCTATACAATGTCTCCTGCACACCAGGTCTGATGGTAATGATGTGCTGTGTCATCTTAGTGATCCAGGCATCCAGAAAGGTTATTTACACATGGTATGGGAACTGATCTCAAGGTTCAGAGAATGGATGGACATACCCAAACACCTACATTCTGGGTGGAAGTCAGCAGAGCTAGGAAGGACCCCAGTGTGATTCTCCTTGATTTAACTGCCCTGAGAGGAGCTGGCAGACAAACAGTGGCATCTGCTTTGGATTTGCACCAGTTGTTGGATTATCCTAGTGGCAAAAAAAAGAAACAACACTGTCCTTGGCTTCAAGGATCTAGGATTGAATCTTCCCACCACAGGGATGCTAGGGCGGGCAGGTCGTCATTGTTCAGAATTACTTCTTCTTTTTCTCTGAGAGTGAGTTTTGCTTTGTTTTTTTATCTCTAAAAGGGAACAAAGCACGCAACCTCAGGCAATTCATTCCAAAGAGAAATAACAAATGCAAAATTGTCCAGGAATAGGTGTCAATAATCTGTTTTAAGTTCCCATATCCATCCATCCACTTATCTATCCATCCCTTTGTTTATTATTCACAATCCTTCACACACATTTTATGCTAATTCTGGGACTGCAAGAGGCACTGTGTAGGAACCTTGATTCTGGGGCTGGAATGCAGACTTCACCACTTACCAGCTGGGAAGTGCTGGGCACATGGTTAACCTCTGTCAACCTTCCACTCCAAACGAAAGCTCTTCTCCTGTGCCAGACACATTAATTGCTTTATGCGTATTAACTCATTAAATCTTCCCAACAGCCTTTGAGGTCAGCATATATCATTGCATATGCCATGACCTGTTGGTCATGCAGGATGAATGAGGCACTGAGAGATTCAATAGCTGCCATGTCCCTTGGCTGGTGAGGACTGGAGTTGGCCTTTCATTCCCGTGGAATTAGATTGCGAGCTCACAGTGTCATACGGCTATTGCTTCTCTTGGAAATACTGTATGGATTCCATATGTGTCAAGTAAATCTGGGTAGCACGTGTCAACATTCTGAAGGTGCTGGCCTAACCTGTGGGCAGTGCTGTGTGTGATGCAGGAACAGACGTTGGGCCTGGGTTCTATCAGAGCTCTCCTCTAGCTCCACAGCTAAGCTGGGTCTTAGGCAAAAATTTTAGATCTTGTGTCAGCAGAAGAGGCACAGAAAGAAAAATCCCACGAGGGTTTTAAAAAATTATTTTTAATTATTTGCATCTGTATATTACTTGCATATGTGCATGTGGGTGTGTGCACGAGGGTAGGTGCCTACAGAAGCCAGAGGCATTAGATCTCCTGAAGTTGGAGTCACACACAATTGTGCATGTCAGATATGGGTCCTGAAAATTGAACTTGGTTCCTCTAGAAGAGCAGCAAGTATTCGTAATTGCTGAGCATCTCTCCAGTCCTGCCTGAGGGTTTTGGGATAGCCTCCTTCAGCTAGTACTAGAAGGAGTGGTAGAACGGTGATCCAGCCTATCTTAGATTCACTGCAAGCATCAACTTGAGAAAACTTTTAACTACTTTCTACCCACGGTGGTGATGAACCCACACAGATCTCTTCTGGGGGTGGGGTGGAGTGATGCTTTAGTTACTACGGTCTCCCCACATCTTAGCCCATGACATCTTATCTGGCATAGGGTTGAGGCTGTGGTGTTAACAAAATTAAATAGGCTGATATGAATATTGGGGTATTGGGCAAGCCTCTCTGGGATGCTATTGAGCTGGCTAGAAGTTCCCAGGTCTCATGTGTCAACACACCCTGTCCTGAGTAATCCTCTCCCATCCCAGGCTGCAGGTGAGGGTTTCCCAGCTGGAAGGAAAAAGGCAGGGTGATGGTGAAGCCTGGAATTTTCTGCCCTCTAATAACTCTTTCAGAGCTGACATCGAAGGTGTTTGTAATTCCCTTCTATATCCATTCAATCATCCACGGTTGGGAGCGCCCATTTCTGTTTATTTCCTCTGGAGAGGCAAAGCTGCACATTTAATTACTCCTTCCTTTCTTCATCTCTCTGGAAGCAGAGACCTTTCAGTCAGGTGGCACGAAACCCAGTATGTCCTCTGCCATGGGAGAAGCTGGGCAGCACACACTAACACTCTCATCTTTTGCTTTCATCTTCAGCTACCACTTCCTCCTCCTCCCTGGATCACCCTCTGGAGGCCCCTTCCCTTGCGTACACCCATACCCTTACCTCTTGACCCATTGGCTTCCGGTCCTGCCTGTCCTCGTTGCCTTCTACTCCTGCATCTTTCCCCCTCTTTCCTGTGGCCAGAGCAATCATTTTAAAAAGAGATCCATCTCATATCTCTGCTTCTATTGCACTGGAAAGAAAGCATCAAACAAACGGATGTAGGTCAAGTCCTCATGGTCCTAACCATCCCCTCTGTGCTATTGTATGTAGTTGTGACCATTTTGACTGTTCAGATAGGGAAAGCTCACTAGTCTACTTGGAACCATCACAGGCTACCTTGAGAGGTGGCGGGTGAACTGAGTGTGAACAATGAGCATTTCCAGCTTAGAAGTACACCAAAAACCTTATTCCTTCTAGACTGGCCCAATGCCTGTTTTACCTGCGTTATGCATAGAGAACATGCATAGGGCGTCTGAGGGCAGATGTGAAAGTCTCCAAGTAGCACAGTCTGAGGACGAGGTGCCTGAATCTCCCAACTTCCTGCCTTCTAGGGGAAAGAGCAGAAAGAGCGTTCCACAAAGCAACGGGTAGAAGATTTGTGTGTGTTTGTGGGTAATTCAGCGTTGTTTAGTGGAGATTGCATTGTAATCCTTAAATCAAGGGCTGTAGATTCTAGTCTATGTGGCAATTATTGCCATACTGTCTTGAATATTCTATTTCCTCATCAGTGAAATGGTCATAAACTTCCCCTTGGGGAGATAGTTAGAAGGGATAGAATCATTGCATTTAAAATACCTGACATCTAGAGGCTTGAGGGTTTTGATGAAGTGTTCTAAACTCACCAGCAGCAACACTTTGGGGTCCATCCTACCCTAGCAGAGGCACTGATGACGTCAGACTTTCTCATGCCAGTTAGACCTGTCCAGGGGTTTCTTGAATCATGGCAAGGTCAGAAAAAGAACCAGGAGTTCTGAGCCAGCACCATGGCAGTTGGCATTTTACATATATCCATATATGCCATTTTCTCACAAGCAGGTAGTGTGATGTGAAGGCAGAGCTTGGCCTAGTATGAGGCCAACTTGTGAGGCCGAATCCACAAGCCTCCCTGGAACCAAGTGTCTAAAGCATTGAAAACAGCAGGGAAGTGGGCAGCTGTCCCCAACTGTCATCTCCCTTTAAGCCACGGCCTGTGTTTTGGGTGAATATAAATACCCAAAGTAACAGGGGTTCGCCGTCCCTTTTAAGTTGCAAGCACTATAGCTATTTATGCCTGCTGCAGAATTTGATTATCACAGTTGTCCTCCGGTGTCTGACTCTCAATTGCCTTCTCCCACACAGCTTGGTCGCAGAACCCAGACTAGGGATCACAAGCGAATGAATACAGGGCAGACACATGCAGAGACACTTGTAACTGGAATTAGTTGGGATATGCTCACTGGGATGGAGACACCAACTACTATAGTGGCCTCAGAACAGCGCAAGGGCTGGTCTTTGTAGGCTGTCTCTGTAGGGGATCAATCTTGGTCTGTAAATGCCTGGGAGGAAGAAGCTGCCATCGCTATCTTTTTGTGAACATTGATCAACAGTTTGCAAATGGATCGAGGAGTAAGGATTTGTATTTCTTCTGAATCTAACCTGTGCAAGGCTTTGCCACTACAGTGGAGCTGAGAAGCTGGGGTCTTTGACATTGCTATGCCTTTGTCAACAATATTCATTCACTTAGGACTTCCTTCATTCCCAACACTCAATGGGGTGACCTTTGACCCCACAGGACAATTTTTAACATCTGTAGACAGGTTGATAAGATTTACTTAATAATCTCAATAGGCACAGAAAACTCAAATGACAGAAATCTATAACTATTTTTTGTTTGATTGTTTTGAGGGTTTTTTTTTTGAGTTTCAGAGAACTCATTTTTTTTAACATATTTTTATTGATTCTTTGAGAATTTCACATCATGCTCTCCAATTCTACTCATTTCCTAGTCCTTCTATGCCAGCCCTCCACCCTTGTTGCCACCCTTGCAAAAAATAGAAAAAGAAAAAAGGAAAAGAAAAACATTTTTCTTCTCTGCCCCTTCCTTCATCTCCAGGTATTCATTTGCTGTAGTGGCCTTGGGAGCTGTGGTATGTCACACCGTTCACCTTTTTCCCAGATAGCTTTACTTGCAAATGTTCATTGTAACGAGTTGTTGGTCTGGTTCAAGGCCTCTGACTTTTGGTCAGGTTTTTATCCAGTTCAGGCTGGCCTCGGAATTGCAAAGTAACAGAGGATGACCTTGCTCTTGTTTTCTTTGTCTCCACCTCTGAAGCACTGGGTTACACGGGTGTATAACCACACCCAGTACTCGTAACCCATCTTTGATGTTCCAAAAATTTAATGAACTACATACAGAAATTTCTCACCCCGATAATGTTTCTCTGTGAAATACTGCAGTCAAAACTGAAAAATGTAAAACTTGTCCTAACAGAGAACATGGCAACTGTGTTTTCTATCACATCATTTATTCAGCATTATCCTGAAAAGTCAGTTAAGACAATTAGTACGGAAAAGAAGAAATAATAAGAAAGAAGAAAAGGGAGGGAAGGGGGAAGTTGAAGGGAAGAGACAGGGTATCCTTTATTCACAAAGAAGGATGTAAAACCATTTTCATAGGGCTGTTAAGAAAGTTCAGTGGTTAAGGGCATTTGCTGCCCTTGCAGAGGACCCATGATTGGTTTCCAGCACCCACACTGGGCAGCTCACAGCCGTATGCAACTTCAGCTGCAGGAGATCTGTTGTTCTGGTCTTGCCTGTTTAGGCACCTGCATGCACACATGAACACACACACACATGCACATATAAGTCAAAATAAAATAGATATTTTAAAATGTTTCAGTAGCATTGCTATGATTATGTGTATAAAATCCTAAGTTCTCTACCAAAAAAAAAATGGTGAGAACTAGTAAATGAACTCATCAGGGCTGTGCAGCGCAAGACAACAATTTAAATTCATTGTCTATATACAATGAATATTATTTGAATGAAATTAAGAAAATGATTCACTAATAGTACAGCATAAAAAGAAAAAAAATTACCTAAAAACAATTTTAGCAAAAACAGTGCAAAAATTACACCCTACAAACCAAAAATAAAAAAAACCCACTGTGAACGAAATTGTAACTGAATGAAGTGTTCTGTCATGCTCACGGATTGGAGACTTTGCATTTCCAACACGGCAATGATCCTTCAAGTGGACTTCATATTGACTACTAGCATTGCAATTACTAGCTTCTGAAGTTATTGACCCTGATCCTCAAATGATGTAGAAATCCAAGAGACCCACTACATCTGAACAATCCTGACAAAAGCCAAAGAGAAATTTCAAAACTTGCAGACATCAGGCAGGCAACAAATCACAGAGGTGGCACGGTCATCAACAGTGAAGAACAGAGGACGACAAAGGAGGACAGAGCAGGGCCTGTCTGGTGAGCTGATGTGCAGGGCAGGTCGAGGAGGAGGCAACATTCTGCAGCAATGATGAGGAACAACTGCCCATCCACATGCAACACTATGAAGTTGGACCACTTCCTCACACCATACACAAATATTGTTTCAAAAATAATTAGCAGACTCAAAAGGAAGAGCCAGAAAAAAAAGAAGAAAAAATATAGTAGATTTTCATGACCCTTGGTCAGGCAAATCCTTCTCTTAGACATAATACCAAAGGCTCATACTGAAAAGTAGATAGATTCAGCTCCTTTAAAAATTAAACATCTGTGCTTCTAGAATCCCACTAAGAATGATTAATGCTAATGTACAGAATAGAAATTGTCATAAGGAACTTAAAAGTATATGAGAGAAAGAGAAAGAACATTTACAAGGCAATACAGACAGCTCACAAGCAACTTAGAAGAGGCTCTGTGCCATTCACTGTTAGGCCAATATAAAAGATAATGTATAACGAGGCACTCGGCTTCACATCCATGAAGGTTGTGATATGTATAGAAGATAACAAATGTGAATGATGGGAGATAACAGGACCCTCACATACTGTGCAAAATGGGATGGAAGTCCTCAGACTATAAAGTTACCGCATGATTCATCAGTTCTAACCTTAGGTACACAGCCAAGAGGAAAGAAATTGATGTTCACATAAAATCTTGCTTACGGATGCTTATTGGAGCCTTATTTGTAAAAGTCAAAGAAGAAGTGCATTGAAATGTCCTGAAGATAGAAGATGGCTTCTGAGCTATACAAAATTGACTCTGCACTCCAGTGCTGAGCCACTGGGGAGCCAATCCCACCTCTGGGCAGACTTCCCATCCCAACCCCGGTAGGGTTGAACCTCTTTGTAAATCCAGAAGGTAAACACGTGTGAAGTACCAGGTTCAGGGGTCCTGGTTATCTGTTTCTTTCCTTTCTCATAATGGTGAAGGTGCTGGTGTTGCTCTGTGCACCTGGAAGTGATTAAACAGGGAGGCAAGCTTGGTAATTCTCATAATAATGAGTCCGTCCTGCAGAGAGGATTCTTCTTTGTTCAAGATTTGCGCACTTCCCTTTCTGCAGTGCTGCTCAAGCCATTGCAAGGAGCCTGCGAAGGGGAGAACAGGGCAGACAGGAGCCTCTGAAGGATTTTCTGGACAGCTGAGCTCGGCTGGAGCCAACCCGTATGCCCAGCTTCTCTTCCTCATTTGGATTTCCCACTGGGTTCAGACTGCTTCTTCATCATTGCTGGCAGATCTCTTTGGCTCAGAACACAGCATTCTGATAAGTCCAATCAGTGCTCAGAGTCCTTGGGAGGTCAAAGAGCCTGGGACCCAAGTGTCATCTATGCAGTGACAGCAGCCAGATGCTGTCGACAGCCAGAGTCAAGGGGAAAATCAAACGGTAAATGAAAGGGCCAGAAGCCCAGGTTTCCCTCCTGTTCTTGGCCCAAAGAGATGGAGGAAATGCCAGAAATCTCACTGACCCTCACAGCATGTGAGGGCCTCATTTGGAGGGACACCCTCTGCCAGCATTCCATGTCTGTTCTGGGAGGGTCTAGGGAGAGGCAGCCAGAGGACCAGCTGTCAAGAGGGGGAGGAGAGGGTTATTCTTAGCGTGCAGGGGGATATGGAGCTTATCCATCCCCAGTAGTCTGATGGAATGCATGGAATGGAGAATGAATGTGATGTAGTAAAATCTTATAGCCAACGCTTACATGTTAGGTTTCTCCCACGGACCAGAGAACTCACTTGAGATTTCAGGAGAGGGTCTACATAGACGAGTGATCTTTTTGAGTCTTTAAATCAAGGTGATTTTACTTTTCTTTAATTTTGCAAACAAGGAAACAAAATTCACTCACCACCGTGGGCTCGCAGTAGAACTGGAGTTTGAAGCTACCTCTCATGTGGATCCTGTTGGAGGGTCACCTGTGAGGGGCAGGGCTGCGCTGTCAATGAGGCTGGCTGTGGAGGAGCCCAGAAATTCTAGCCAGGGCAAAGAGGAGGAAGGAGAGGCAGTGGCTGGAAGGAGGGAAGCTGAGGTGTCTTGGAGTCTATACTGAAAACCCAAGTCAGCTCTCTGGAGTGTGTGGTACCAAGAGTGGTGAAGGGAGCTGTGCACATAGCTTTGGAATTAGAGTGTTCATAGGTTCCTTCACCTCCTGTGTTCCTGGGCTCCTTTCTATGCTGGGGATTGTAGTCACCTGGTTCCCTCAGGGCTAAGGAAGTGAGTGAGCTTACTGAGCAGTTAGTCTGGTAGGAAATGAGCTTTTGTCCTCAGAGACTTACTTATTTCCTGAGTTCAAAATAAGTACAAGTATATCCAGTTCCTCAGTTGATTCCTCAACAACTCACCGTGAAGTGTTAGAGGAGAATAGACCCTTTTCCTGGTCTTGTTGTTTTACCCAAAGCCCACATTTGTAGAATGTGGGAGATTTGTCAATTCACATCTGGGATGGGGTGAAGAACAGGAAACTGAGCATGCATATGTTTTGAGAAGAAAAAAAAAAAGAAAAAAAAGTCAGCAAAAACTGGTGTTGGAATAGCTGCCGGCTGTTGGTCGTGTTTTTCCAGGTGGATACTGTCTAGCTAAGTCCCCAAATTGAAATACTCCCTTCTGGAGGGAGGAGGGAGACTCATAAGATGCAGGAAGGGGCTGAGCCTTACAAGGGCCAGCAAGCTGGTGAAGGCCTCTGCTTCAGTTATGTAAGCAAATGACAATGTGGAGAGAGGGAGGAGACTCCAGCTGGGGAAGCTACCTGAACGCGGTGGAGCGAGAAGCTGCAGGCTGCAGCTTCCAAGTGGACTGGGGAAACCTCAGAGGCATGCATACTCCTGTAAGTAGCTCTAATGGTCAGTAAACTCACTGGTCAGCAAGTTAGCCTGTGTAGAATTATCTCTTTGTTCTGCCGTCAGTCTCCCACATGCAGGTGAGGAGACTCTTGTGAAGGTCTTTGGAGGAAAAGTCCCATTATCATTGGATGTGCCCTGGACATCTGCAATGCGGAGATGTTGCCTTGGCGGGAGTGACTCACAGAAACATGCCCCAGGGACACTTATGAAGGAGTGGCTTCCTGTCATAAAGTCACTAAAATCAACAAGCTCCTTCTCGGTTTTCTTCTGTTGGTTTGGAGGATTGTGAGCTCCCATATCTGCCTTTTTCTATCACCAACTGATCTCCATTCCTAATTCCTGCATGGGTTCATCTGACTGCCAAATCTTCGGTCACGTGATTGTACTAAAGCAGAAAGGGAGGCTGGGAAGGGCAGATGTTGGATCTTTTGTTTGTTTTGTTTTGTTTTTTTACTTCTTATTTAAAGACAGTGTTTACTTGAAAAAAGAATTGTGAGCAACAGCAATTAGTTGGTGGGGAGGACTCACGTAAGCCCTCTCTCCAGGACACAGGAGCTTTTTGATCTGGAGGTAGGTGAGGAGGGGGAGTTCCATCAGATCCCCACTGTCTTGCAGTAAGAGCCCTGCATTGTCTTTGGAGGTGCCAGATACTTGAAGAGTGGCTTAGATGGCTCCAACATCCTTCTGTTTCTCCTTCCACCAAGAAAACTGGGGCTTAGGCACTTAGCCAGTCAGCTGTGGACCATGAGAATACACTAAAACTTGTATTCCTTTGATGCTAGATATACCTGGTCTCTACATTTCTCCAGACCTGACTTTAAACTCCAAATGTAGTTAGGAGTAAGGTATAGTTCTTATTGATTCCCCAGAGTGGTGTTCTTTATATTGTGGAATGTTAATTGGCTTTATGTCATATAATAATATGCTTGAGGTAATTTACTTATAAAGAGAAAATGTTTGTTTTGGCTCACCGTTTTGAAGGTTCCAGTTTATGATTAATAGGTTTCATTGCTTTGGGTTTCTGGTGGGGCTATTGGGTGACGATGGCAGGGAGTATTTAGTAAACTACTTCAATCATGACCTTGAAGTAAAAGAGATTCCTTTGTAGAAGGTCCTACAACCCCTTTCTAGAATGTGAAGACCTCATTATGTTTCTCTCTTAAAGGTCCCACTACCTTCTACCAGTGTTTTGGGAAACATTTATCCAAACCATAACAGGGGGTAAGAAGCAAATCAAAACGACACAAGTAGAGCACTGTCCTGATGAAAGTGTGTGTGAGGAAGTCTTCCTGGAGGAGGAGACAGTGGAGCTAAACCAAAATGTAGGAGCTTAGTTAACAAGCAAAAAACAAATCAAGTCTGGAAATCATCAGAGATGTTCTTCTAAGTACATTGGCTCTCTACTGGGCTAGGAAAGGATTGTATCCAATCCCATTCCCCCCAGAGAACTTTGGCCAGTGTAATTGGAGGTAGGTGGAAAGCTGAGGAGACAGTATGTTTTCCACATCCACTTTCTTCTGCTATGGTATTCATGGAAGCCAACGTAGGGATGAAGCCTTTGTTAGCTTGAATTATAAACTTTCTACAATGAGCAGATATTGTTTTTCTCCCCTGCTTCCCAGTGATAGCATGGGTCATGTGGAGGAAATTTATGAAGTATTTGTTTCCGCAGCAGCCCTTTGTCTCCCTGACTAATTCGTAGCGGCATCAGCAAAGACAGAGAAAATAGTACCAGAATAATGCCTGCAGCTGAGAATTAGATTCTTGCCAATCAATAGCTTGGAGTGGCTATTGAATAAATCATGACACTGGAAAACGGACAGCAGGAGATGACAAGCGGTTCACACCTGCTTTATAGATGGTTGCAACTGTGTTCTATGAGCACTGAGAATCCACTGGACTTTTATTTCAGAAAAATCACCGCAGCTGTAGTATGGAGACTAGGAAAAAATTCGTCGATTTTTTGGTTTTGTGGTTTTTTTTTTTTTTTTTGGTGAAACAAAAAAAAAACCTTTTAATAGGTGAAAGTAAAAAGGATGGCTCAAGTCACAGAGTGGAGAAGAGGGGATGCCTGTAGGGACATCAATGAGGGAAAAATCTATCAGACTTGGTGAGCAACTGTATGTAAAGATGAAGATGAAGAAGATGGTGATCAACCCCAGAGATCACCTTGCTTCCATCCTCATCTGCCTCGCTCACTTAGCTTGTTTGCATGTGATGAGTGCTTTGCATTGGCCATCTCTGACTTAGACTGAGCAAATGTCTTCATCCTGAAGGAAGGAACTGAGCCTCAGGGAGGGACAGGAAGACGCTCTTTAAAGTCACAGTGCTGGAGCTCAAGTCTCCTTTGAAGTTGGTCTCCTTTCTCTAAACCACCTGGCCCACTAACCTTTAGGGGAGAAAGTAGAATTTTTGGTAGAGGATGTTAGACCAAGGTGCAGTGGGGGATGTGGGAGGCAGAACTGATGTGTGGGAAGAGGCTGCTAGTTTGTCCCGGCCACCCAGAACCGAAATAATCACACAGAAACTGTATAAATTAAATCACCGCTTAGGCCATTAGCTCTAGCTTCTTATTGACCAACTCTTACATATTAATTTAACCCATTTCTATTAATCTGTGTATCGTCATGTGGCTGTGACTTACTGGGTAAAGTTCCCAGCGTCTGTCTTTGGCAGGCTACATGGCTTCTCTCTAACTCTGCCTCCTTTCTCCCAGCATTCATTTTAGTTTCCCCACCTACCTAAGTTCTGCCCTAGCAGCAGGCCAAGCCAGTTTCTATTTTCATTAATGGTAATTACAGCATACAGAGGGGAATCCCATATCACTGATGCTTTTTGGCCAGAACTTTCCAGCTGATTTATCTAGGAGTGTTCAGGCATATGCTGTATGTATAAAAAGCAGTATGCTCAAAGGAAGCCCCATACACAAAAGTCTATATTTATAAGACGCAAATGAGTAATTTTTATTCACTGGTAAAGGCTCTTTTCCCTTCTTATTCTATCAAAATATTCTTCGCAGGGTTCTTGAAGGGAGCAATCTGGATCTCCCATGATACTTTTAAAGGGCAATTTCTTGCACATTTTATTAGTGTTCCCATGCTTAGTAAAGCAGGTACTGGTAGCACTGTGCCAGTGTGAGATGTCATTAGTTCAGTATTTCCAGTCGCTTTCATAGTGGTTTTGAATAGAGACACAGGAAATGGAGTCAACTGTGTGTTTAAAAATGTTTCATTGTCTCCTGGTCAAACACAGGGAAAAACATTGTGAAACTTGGAGGACTTGTGGGGAAGGTTTCAGGGATCTGGACAGCTCCTCCCTCTTCTGGTTTCTTCTTCTAAATGGGAAGATGCATAAGCCACTGGTTTGACACATATGCAGGTAGCTCTTGAACTATGATGGGGGTTATGTCCTAATAAACCCATTGCATCTAAGACACTTGACTTACCAATATCACAGATCAGCCTGGCGTATATGCACTATGCCAGTCTATGATTGATTGACATTTACCTAGTGCGAAGCCTGCTTTGTGATGAAGTGTTGGATGTCATGTGTAATTTATTGAACACTGAATTGAGGTGAAAACCAGGATATCTGCTCTTTCAAACATTCCTAACATCAAAACACCATAATAAGCCATCATGACTTTGAGGTCTTACACATTGATTTCTTTGATTGTTTTCATTGCTGCTATTTTTTTTTTTAAGATGCTGAAGTCCTTTCTAAGTGTAGTACTGCACAGAAACCCTATAAACAGGTACTTTCATATTGCACTTTGTGGGCTCTGATAACGACAAATTACCCACCACATTATTTAGACTACATATATATTTAGTATGCATGTTACATACACGGCGGGGGGGCATTTGCTCAGTGTTAAATACAGCACTGTATACATCACTCATTTAGTTGTTGCAACATCATGGCTCATGCCCTCCTGTGCATTTACAGATGAAAAGAACAAGCCTCAGGTTGAGTAACTTCTTAAAGGTCAAAAGGTTAGGATATAGTGAATGAGCCCCAGAAGTTTTACTCATATTTATTACAGTTCTGGTTGAAAAGTTGAATAAGATCTTCCAAGGGTGTAGAGTTGGGTTACTACTTATGAGTCACTAGATTTACCTGGTTATGCCTAAACAACTAACTACCCAAGGTAACACATTTCATCTGGGCCTTGAGCCAGTTTAAAAGGGGCTTAGCCACAGAGATACCCCTGGCCTGATTCCCCCCAGGAGTAGCTGACACTTGAGGTAATAGTCATTGTCCAGGAGAGATAATATGGACAGAGGTATTTTTAACTGAGGCATAACATGGGAGCTGCATGGTCATGTGTGTCAGCAGTGTCACAGATGGCCAGCAAAACTCATGACAGTGACTGCACTGAAGCTATCTCTGTAACAGGTCATTATCCCTTTCTAGCCTTAAATGACTGTGAAAAATGATGACTATGCCATGCAGCTTTGTCCACTTGCTGCATACTTGTCTCCATGTTTAGGCCTTTATAATCAAAATCTTATTAAATTGCCACCCCTGTCTTAGAGACAACAGCAATGATTTTAAGGAAGTAGATTCTACAATTTTCTCGTGAAGCATGTACACACATAGGGACTCACATGTCGTCAGGACCCACCTGGAAGGAATGACTATTCTTTGGGGACAGCACTGAAGGAAAACATCGAGGCAGAAATGGCTGTGTCTGCATGGTTGGCGTCCTGTGCTAGTTTAACAAAAAGAACCAAAATGCTGGGCAGATACCAGTCTTTGAAGGAGGTGGTTTTCTGGGTCAGTTTCCTGGAGATATGGGGTTAGTGCCAGAGATGACAGTGGATGGGATTTCTCCTGTACCACATTGACTGATACTGTCTACAAATCCACTTGTAAATTCTGCCCTTTGTGTGGTATGGTTTTAAAGTCAGAGTGGGAACTCAAACTTCATTGTGACCTTTCACATATCTTTTTGCTTTTCTTGCTCACATTGCAAAGAGCCTCTACATGTTCTTCCCTGGCTGTTTTGTGGGTTTGATGGGTGAGCAATGTCAGACTCTATGGGGATCTGTTGGTATAAAACTAAGCCTGAGAATATGTAGTGTTTGATGCCATGCTTAAGACCAAAGGAAACCTTATTCCCAGACCTTATCATATCTTACCTCCCTACACCTCCATAGCTACCCAAAAGGACAATGTATTAACTTTTTCTACCTCAACAGTCCCCAGATGTCATGAATTCCAAGCTTGAACCTGCATCAAGATCACCTTAGGCAGGATTTGTTAAAATGTAGATACTGGTAGATGGGGGAGCAGTATGTGAGGCCCCATCCCTTGCCAAGGGGCTATCAGCAGTTGATAGCTGCTAAGAGAAAAGGAAACATTTTTCTTCAGTGGTGCAGCCACTGTTAAGTTGCCACAATTTAGTAAATAACCGCACATTTGTGCACTTGCAAGCAACTCTAGTTGAACTCGGTGGGCTATAAAAAAAGAGATACATGAGAGTAAGAAGAGGATGTGTGTTGAGAAGAAGGGTTTCAGAGGGGGTAGAATGGGACAGGAGAGGTGAACTTGGGGAACTGTGATAAAAATTCATTATATATGTGGATGCAATTGTCAAAGAATTAATAAAAGATATTAAAAACATAGATGCTAGACCCTTGTCCTAGTCAGGGTTATCTGGAGTAACAGAACTTATAGAATAAATTTCTCTCTTTATCTCTCAGTCTACCTCTATCTATCTATCTATCTATCTATCTATCTATCTATCTATCTATCTATGGGAATTATTAATATGACTTATAGACTTTAGTTCAGCTAATCCAACAATGGTTGGCTGTGAACTGAAAGTCCAAGAATACAGTAGTTGTTCAGTCCACAGGGCTGAATATCTCAGCTGGTCTTTAGTATATGCTGGACTCCCAAAGAAGTAGACTCTAATGCCAGTGAAGGAATGGACCAGCTAGCAAGGAGAGGGCAAGCAGACAAAGGGAAAAAGCACGGTTTTTCTAATATCTTATATAGGCTTCTAGCAAAAGGTGTGACCCAAACTAAAGATGAGTCTTCCTGCCACAAGATCTGAATTAAAATCATGTGTCTTCCTACTTCAAAGTTTCATATTAGAAGTAGATCTACCTAGTTCAAATTAAACAAAAGTCAATCACAGGCATGCCATCCATTTTTGGATTTTTGGTGAATTTCAGATATAGTCAAGTTGACAACCAAGAATAGCCATTACAAGTCTACCACTTGTCAACTTGACTCACAGTCATATCTCCTTATGTTGTGATTACCCCAGACCTAGAAGTTCTGGTTCAGTGGGTTTGGACTTTGTATCTCTGAACTAGCTGCCACATGTGATACTTGTGCTGCTAGTCCATGGAGCTTGCCTTGGAGATCAAAGCTCTGTGAGAGAAGACAACAGACATAGGTCTTGAGTAGGCTTGGGTATCTACTTTAGGCTGTCTGTGGCATCAGGTTGCTACACCTAATTTTACTCCAAGACCTAGGTTAAGTCGTAACAGTGTCCCCCATGACCTTCTAGTAGTGTATAGTTGGAGCCCAAGAGTCTAATCTTAACATCCCTGAGTATATCATAGCTCTCTTCTGACTTGGCAGTAGCCTAATCATTTATTCAGCAGCAAACTTTGATATGAGGCCAGCTCTGCTGGGCTGAGAGAAATGGCCTTTTTCCATGGAGGCACTGTGAGGGAGGGGTAAATTAAAAAAGATGGATCCAGTACCAGAGTATCTTCAGCATGTATCACTCAGCATGACATGGATGGCAAAATTGAGGTTTGAAGCCAGAACTGGTCTATATTGTCAAGGTGTGACCAAGGTCTGGGTGATGAGGAGGGGTTTCTCAGAGCAATAGCAAGCTTCCTGAGGATCCTTAGAAGGTCACAGGGAGGAGGAGTGGCAGTGGGATCTTGGCAGACAGACATTTGCAAATGAAATTCTACTCTGTCCAGTTGGACTATCTTGGGAATAGAAACTGAGGGACCCAACGAACCTCGGCTTCCCTTTTTGATGAACAGGGATGTGACTTTGTAGCTCACAACACTGAAGTAGTCATCTAGGTCAAGTGTCCCTAAGACAGTGGCTTGGTGAAGGGAACCAATAGGGAAGGTTTAAAGGAATGATAGAGAAGCCAAATCAACAGTGGGAGAGGTTTAGGCATTATGCTACCCACTCTTCTTGCCTCCCACCGGCTCCAGCTGTATACCCTTCTTCTCTTGCACCTGGACTGGGTAAAAAAGTTGTCTTTTTAAAGCCCAGAGCCCAGAAAATCCCAGAAGATCTAGGAGCCCAGGATGACTGATCAAGTGTTTTCACAAGTGTTGGAATTCAGTTGGTATTTCCGACAGGGTTAGGGACCTATCGCTTCCTGGGAGCTAGGTAAACATTATATGGATCACATTTGTACCCAACATTGACACCTCAGTTTCCTCCCTGGGAACATAGACTTGGGCATCTTTTAGTTGCATCTAATACAACTTTGCTGAATTTATTTTTTCCCTTGGATGCTTTGCTCTAAAGGCTCTTTTCTCTCTTATTACCTCTTGTCAAGAGACGTGTGATCCATTATGACTATGGTCAAGTTGTACCAGGGCTGTTCATCCAGAACTCCTCGCTCTGTGTCCTGTTCTTTTCATCCAGCCAGCTCAATGAAACTACCCAGTCAGTGCTCATCTCCCCCTTAATCACAAACCTCAGCTAAAGAAGCAGCTTGTAATCAGCCACACCCACTCATGCAACTTCATTAAAGTCCTGCTGTGGACCAGCCACAGCCACATATTTTTGGGTTTGTCTTCCCAGCATCTACCTCTTCTTTCTTTTTCTTGAAGAGATTCATTGATAGGTCAATACTAGCACTTTTCCTCCTGTGCTCTCAAAACATAGTATGTGGATGGGACTGATTGCATCCCTGGCTTTAGAGGCAAGGAATATTTGCTAGGTCAATCAGAGAAGTCTAGGAAGTTGACTACGATCTCACTCACTGATTTGAGTTAATCAGAAGATGATGTACATTGACATTTATTGGAAGTGTGTGTGTGTGTGTGTGTGTATGTTTTCATCAGAATATTTGCCAAATAAAAGATTAGTGTTGTGAGCTTGTTTACATGGTTTGATAGCCTTGTTACCATGAGGTTAAACTTGTTTGAGAACAGAACAAAAATAATAGACAGAAGCAATGCGAGGAAACTGAGACCAGGTTTGGGAAACAAGGCTTGAGTGTTGGTTGAGCCATCCCAGTACCAGGCATCAGTTTCCTGTTTGTTTTTGTTCTTTTAGTTAACAGTCATGGGATTATTTATTTCTTATTCCCTCAAAGGTGTGGTTAGTCTCTTCAGACTTGTGGTAGTTTGAGAGAAAATGGTCCCCATAAGCTCTTATGGTGTGGCATTATTTGAAAAGATTAGGACATGTGGCCTTGTTGGAGTAGTTGTGGCCTTATTCGAGGAAGTGTATCATCAGGGATGGGTTTTGAGGTTTCAGAAGCTCAATCCAGGTCCAGTGGCTCACTCTTTCTTTCTGCTGCCTGCAGATTGGGATAGGACATAGAACTCTCTCTTCCTTCTCTAGCACTGCCTCTGTGCCACTATGCTTGCCACCATGATGATAATGGACTAAACAGCTGAAACTGCAAGCCAGTCCCAATTAAATGTTTTCATTTATAAGAGCTGCCATGGTCGTGGTGTCTTGCGCAGCAATGGGAACCCTAAGACAAGACTGAAATTTTCCTTCTAGCATATTTTGTAGTGGGTTGGTGGACAGACATTTTTAAATTTGTTTTTAATCATAAATTCGTTCTCCTTTGACTGTGATAGATAGCTAGTTTTTCTGGGTATAGTAGTCTGTGCTGGCATCTGTGGTCTTTCAGACTTTATAGAACAACTGTTCAGGCCCTTCTGGCTTCAGAGTCTCCATCAAAAAGTTACATGTTATTCTAATTGACCTGACTTTATATGTAATTTGGTCTTTTTCTTTGTAGTTGTTAATATTTTTTCTTTGTTTGGTATATTTAATATTTCAAATATTCTGAGTACCAGGGAGTTTGTCTTCTGGTCCTATCTTTTGGTATCCTAAAAGTCTCTTGTACATTGATAGCCATTTCTTTCTTTAGATTTGAGAACTTTTATTCTAAGATGCTAAAAAATATTTACTATGCCTTTAACATGGTCTTTTTTCTTCCTCTAAATATTTTATTTGTAGGTTTGGTTTTTTTTATAGTA
Organism: Myodes glareolus; assembly: GCF_982192425.1. Lineage (NCBI taxonomy): Eukaryota > Metazoa > Chordata > Mammalia > Rodentia > Cricetidae > Myodes > Myodes glareolus. The sequence goes on from NC_142044.1 coordinate 29,865,621, forward strand.
TCTCAGGCTTCCTGGATGTTTTGTGCCTGGATTGTTTTTAGATTTAATATTTTCTTTAACTGAGCTATTCATTTCTTCTAACATGTCATCAAAATGTGAAATTCCTTCCTCTACTCTATTTAGACTTAACTCTGACCTTTTTGTTGTATTTCCAGAGGTTTTTATTTTTATTAAGTCTGGCTTTTCTTTAATGATTCCATTTCCTTGATAAATTCTATTTTCATATCTTGAACTATTTTCATTATTTCATGCAATTATTGTGAGGTATCCAGCAGAGAAGAGGGATCAGCCATGGACTGAAGCCAATAGAAAGTCTTTAGTAGTTGGCTTGCTACTATGCTGGGTGTTTGGCGTCTCAGAGAAGCCCTGTCTTTCTCAGGGTGAGCTTTTAAGCATAAAAACTACATTTTGAGTTAGCATACTTCAGCTAACAGCACCATTAGCCAGAAGTAGAACTACAGAAGAAAAACAAAACAAAATCAAACAAAAATGATACAGCACAACAAAGCAAAACCAAACCAACAATTGTACGTTTAGAGACTTTCCCAGAACATAGACTTTGATGGATTAAGTCTTTGTTTTAGTTTTGGCTGGTATTATGGTTATGTGCCAAGTTTTATGGCTTGAATGGCACTTCCATCATGGAGTCAGTTTTTCTAAGTTACGGAAACTTAGTAAAGTCTGGAGTCCTGTTACATTTTTATGCTTTGTATTGAGTCATTTATTCATATCCTCTTTAAGGTCCTTGAACAGATTCATAATTGATGTTTGGAAGTCCTTATCTTGCACTTCAGCTAAATTGCGTTGCTCAGCATCTATTACAATAGGGTTGCTGGTTTCTGAAGGAGGTATATTGTCTTGGTTGTTCATGTTTGTGTTTTCGTGATGGTTTCTGGTATCATGACATGTAGTGTTTCTTGGTGTAGATATGGTTTCACCTTTGTTGATTTAGCCTTTATTTCTTTGGTTATTGTTATCCCAATCTGATAGGTTGTGGATGAGCAAAAAATGTTTGTTTTTTAGTCTTGGGGTTCTTCTGGGTTTTAGGATTAGGAGTCCCATTAGTATCAGTTCTGAGGGACTGGCTGAACCTCTGGGTTCAGACACTAAACAGTCCTAGATTGTCATAATGAATGGGTCCCTGGTAGGCTAGCAGGCAGGAACGGGAACTGACTCCAGAGATTTCTTGAGTAAGACTAGGGGTCTAGATTCATGAAAAGCAGAAGGGGCAGAACTAGGGACACCCTTGGTCTGTCAATGGATAGTAGTATGTCCTAAGGGAACGGAGATGGGATGACATGAAGAGCTGAGGCATGTAACAGTTGCTACTAGGGCTCTACTAGAGAAACAAGATCAATAGAGAGGAAGGAGCACATGGATAGTCTTTCTGTGTCATGGCCAATTGTTCTGGCAGTGGAGATCCTGGCAGAGATAGGTTCTGTGGTCAGAGGGAAGTCACAATAGAATGGAGATCAGATGGGACGAATGGCTGAGGAGAGTGGTGGGGAATAACTAGGGGTCCTTGAATCTCTACTCGGAGGCTGGGTGTGTTATGCACTTTTAAAATTTAGGCATAATTCAGTATAAAATCTTGATCAAAAGTTTTTATTTGTAAGGCGATTTTTATTACTGCTTCTATATCATTGCTTGTTGTGTGGATCTATATAAGTTGGTTTTTTTCTTCTCAATTTAATTTGGCAGGTAATATTTGCCTAAGAATTTGTCCATTTTGTCTAGATTTTTTTTAGTTCTCTGAAATATAAATTTTCAAAATATTCTGTAGTAATTCACTGGTTTTTATTGCTATTTGTTGTAGCAACCCCCCTTTACATTTCTAATTTTATTAACCTGTGCGTCCTCTCTTTTGATTAATTTGGCTAACATCTTGTTATATTTATATAAGAACCAATTTATGTTTAACTAATTCTATGTATTTTTGAACATACATATGTGTGTGTGTGTGTGTGTGTGTGTGTGTGTGTATGCATGTGCATGTATGTGTATGTGAGCATAGAAGCCAGGGTCAACTTTGGATGTCATTTCTAGAGCACTTTAGCATTTTTTTTTGAGAAAGGGGTGCTCAATGGCTTGGGTTTTACTGATTAAGCTAGGCTGCTTGCCAGCAAAGCCCTGCCATTCACCTGTCTCTACTTTCCTAGTACTAGGTTTGCAAGCTTGTGCCAGCTGACCCAGATTTCTTACATGAGTTCTGAAGACTGAAACCAGCCCCTTCAGCTTGGATGGCAAACAGTTTGTATTCTAAACTATCTCCTTAGTCCTGTGTTGACATTTTAGTGTCCATATTAATAATCTCTGCTCCAGCCATTACTATTTCTTGCTACCTACTGCACTAGAGTTGATTTGTTCTGATACTTCTTCTATATTAAGTGTACCATTAAGGTATTTGTGGTTGTTCTGATTTTGTAATGTAAGCACTTCTAGGTATAAACGTTCCTTTAGACCTGCCTTATTTGTATCTCAGAAGTTCTGGGAAGTTGTGTTTGTCTTACTTGATTATAGTAACTTTTAATTGCCTTCTTGATTTTTTGAAATCATTTAATTGCCTTCTTTATTTTTTTCAGTCATTTGCAAGTGTATTGTCCGGCCTCCAAGTATTTGTGTAATTTTTATAGTATCTCCTACTATTGATTTCTAGTTCTATTCTAATAAATTCTAATAAGATAAAATAAATTAGTAGCATTTTTTTTGCTTGCTAAAACTACCTCTGTGACCCAGAATATCATCTGTTTAGAAATGATGGTGAATGCATGGACTGTCAACGATAAATTATATTCTTTTTCTACTAGATGGGAAATTCTGTAGATTCTGGTCAGGTTTATTTCATCTATTGTTTAGTTTAACTTTGAGGTTTCAGTTTAAGTGATCTTCTGAAGATGAGAATGGTGTATTGAAGCACTTGCAATATTGTATCAGGATCTCTCAGACCCTTTGTACCCTTTTGTTTTGATAAGACTGGGAGCTCAAACATTTGGCACATATATTTTTAAATTGTGATATCTTCTTGATGGATATTTCCTATTATTAATGTGCGGTGGATCATTTATATTTCATGACTAATTTTTATTTGCACGTTTCTTTTTCAGGTATCAAAATAGTGACGCTGTCTTGTTTGGAGCTTCCACTCACTTAATTGACTTCCAAACTTTCTCTCAGGCTGTGTGTGTCTTTACAAACTTGCAGACAAAGAAAGGTGTATCTTATTTTTAAATCCAATATAATCATTGGTAAGTTGAAGCCATTTACATTCACTATAATTATTGAGAGATGCTTGCTAATTCTTTTGATTTATTTATATTTTTAGGTTACATACTCTTTCCTTCTCCTTTATTAGTATACCACTAGGACCTTGCTGGTTTACTGTGTTGCACATAGTGAATTCCTTCCTAGCTGTCTTGTATTAATCTATTTCTCTGCTATATGTGTTCTTTCCTATGTTCTTGTGATTGAAACTTCTTTTCCTCTGATGCTGTATACAGTATTTCTTCAAGTGACTTCTGCAATGATGATTTGTTACCGAACTGCCTTAGTTTGTGTTTTTGTATTGAAATATGCTTATTTTATAACCAATTGAAAAAGATAGCTTTGTTGAATATAGCAGTTTGGATTTTCAATTATTTAATTTCAGATCTTTACATATATTATTCTATGATTTTCTGGCTTTTAGAGCTGCTAATGTAAGGTCTGATATGCTCACCTTTGTAATTGAGCTGAAATGCTTCCCATTAAAGCTTTAGTGGTGTGTGTGTGTGTGTGTGTGTGTGTGTGTGTGTGTGTGTGTATGTGTGTATGGGAGCTAGATAACAGCTTCAGTTGTTTCTCAGGAGCTGTCTCAGGAGCTGTATTTTTTGTTTTTAGACATTGGTTTGGTGCTTCCTAACTAGATCAGGTTAGTTGGCCAGTGATCTTATAAGATAGACCTATTTCTGTCACCCATCCCCCACCAGAGCTGGGAGTGACATAGTTCAAGCTTTATTTGTCTTGAATTTTTCTTGGGGGCCACCCAATTGCCCCAACTATTTCAAATCCTGGCAATATACATTTCTGAAATACTTCTTTTCTTTAGAATAGAGCCTATAAGTTGTTATTCTGTCTTTTCCCTTTCACCTGAACCAAATTTCAGTCTACCTTCCTACATGAAATAGTCTCTCTCTTTTTCTCTCCATTACTCCACTCTTTTACCTCCTTCTCCCTCTGTCTTGAACTAGCTGATATGCATGCATATAAGGAAGATACTATTGAACATTCTCAATGGATAAACAGCTTGCTTGCCTATAATGTGGGTGGACAATGGAGGTGTGATGCTTGTTAAACACAGGTAACACATAGACTCTTAGAGCAGTGGTTCTCAGCCTGTAGATTGAAAACCCTTTGGGAATTAAATGGCACTTTCACGAGGGTCACATATTAGATATTATTCATACCAGATATTTATTTTGCTTATCACATATACAATATGATTTGTAGCAGGAACACAGTTACAGTTATGAAGTAACAACAAAATAGCTTTATTGTTGGGAGTCAGTACAACATGAGGGATTGTAGTTAAGGATTATAGCATTAGGAGAGTTGAGCCTTATTTTTTGAGCAGCAGAGACTTTATTTGGGCTACAGGTATGATTAAACTTATGGTGAGTACTTAGAAGGAATGGTACTGGGTCTTCAAACTAGGGACTTGAACTGGTTAGTTGGGTCCCTCTAAAGCAGTGGCTTTTAACTTTCTTATTGCTGTGACCTTATAATGCAGTTCCTCGTGTTGTGGTGAACCCCAAGCATAAAATTACTTTTTGTTGCTACTTCATTTCTGTAATTTTGCTACTGTTATGAATTGTAATATAGATAACTGTGTTTTCCGATGATCTTAGGTGACCCATGTGAAAGTTCCATTCAACCATTAAAGGGGCTGTGATCTACAGACTGAGAACCACAGCTCTTAAGCATCAACATTCATTGGAGTTATTTCACTTTCCCAGAAGATGCTTAGCAATATCTGGAGATACTTAGGTTATGGCAATTAGAAAGATGATATAAATAACCAGCCCAACTTCATTTTGTTCTGGGGAGCCATTTTGAGTTTGTAGCTAAGTTAAGTTTCTGTTTACAGAAAGATGAACATGGTATGTACTCACTAATAAGTGGATACTACCTCTAAAGCAAAGGATAATGAGCCTATAGTCCATGACCCTAGAGAAGCTAATTATCAAGAGGAACCTGAAGAAAAACGTATATAGATCCCCCTGGGAAGGGGAAATAGACAAGATTACCTGACAAAATTGAGAGCCTGGGAGTAGGGGAAGAAGGAAGGGCAGAAGGGGAAGAGGAAAAGAGAATGGGAGAAGGGAGGATGACTTGAGGAACAGGGTAGTTGAGATAGAGGAATGACAGAGATGGAGAGCAAAGAGAGAAATATTTTGATTAAGGGAGCCATTATGGAACTAGCAAGAAACCTGGCACTAGAAAAATTTCCAGGAATCCACAAGCATGACCCCAGCTAAAACCCTAAGCAGTAGAGGCGAGGGTGCCTGAACTGGCCTTGCCCTGTAGTCAGACTGATGACTATCTTAAATGTCACCATAGAGCCTTCATCCAGCAACCAATGGAAACAGAGGCAGAGACCCACAGCGGAGCACTGGACTGAGCTCCCAAAGTCCAGTTGAAGAGTGGGAGGAGTGAGAATATGAGCAAAGAGGTCAAGACCATAATGGGACATCCACTGAAACAGTTTACCTGAGCTAATGGGAGCACACCAACTCCAGCCAGACAGGGAAGGAACCAGCAGAGGACCAAACTAGACCCTCTGAATATGGGTAACAGTTGTATGACTGGGACAGACTGCGGGACCCCTGGCAGTGGCACCAGGATTTATTCCTATTGCTTGTACTGACTTTTTGGAAACCCATTCTCTTTGGAAGGATACCTTACTCAGCCTAGATATACAGTAGGGAAGGTCTTGGACCTTCCCCAAAGCTAGGTGCCTTACGCTCTCTGAGGAGTGGATGGGTGTGGGGTTGGGGGGAAGGTGGAGTAAATGGAAGAAGGGAAGGGTGGGGGAACTAGGATTGGTTTTGTAAAATGAAAAAAGGATAGTTTGTTTTCTTTTTTAAAAGAATAAAATAAAAAATAAAAATGCTATGTGACCCTGGATATGTAAAAACAAAACAAAACAAAACAAAAACCCCTTAAGATTCTGTTTCTTAGAATTTGACCTTAAAATTTCCTTGAATCTTCCTGGAATTTGAGTAGGTCAGCGCCATCATGGTGCCTTGACCTATACCCTCCCCAAACCACAAGATATTTTGCCAAGTAATCTCAAAATTGCTATCTGTTTCTGTATTTTGCTTGCCAAGTTCCTTGTTGGGAATCCCTCATTTTTTTCTTTATATTTTTACTTTTTATTTGGAAATCCCCCATTTTTTGAGGCATAAAAATCTTACATTCCCTGCATTCAGAGCTGGTCTCCTGAATCCTTTCTTAGGGGAAGATGGTTACGGGCACAGTCCAGCTTGCTTTGATTTGATAATTTGAGTCTAGACTGTGGGATTAACCAGTAGTGCTACCAGGATCTAATATGTGCAGTCCCAGGATGTCACTATCTTACTATGTATTGACTAAGAATTCTCTGGTTCTAAATGTCCCATGGTTCCGAGAAGGAGAAACTCCATTTCAAGTCCTAAATACTAGATTGACAATTAAAAGTAGCAAGGGGGTGACAAAGGATAAATAGAGTATTTTAGGAAGAGAGAATCCAGTGGAGGAGGCTGACTAGAGGAGGAGCTTATGGAAGATTAGAGAAACAGGGTTGGCATTGAGTAGGAGGGCCAAGCAGTTTTTCTTGATACAGCTCTGGGTTTGACTCATTGTTCTAGAATCCTTTTGGAGTATACTAGGAAAAGCAATGACAGTGATGTCACATGACTCACATTTCTAAGAGGATTCTCTGACTGCATTAGGAAGAGTCAGGCACAGTGGAGACGCAGGACTGTGGAAAGACCAGTCAAGAACTGAGGGAAATTCTCAGCAATAGATGACTCTTGCTTGGACCAGCATCACCTGAGCAGGCAGGCAGATAAGAGAAGACTTTATTCCTATAATATAGTGTGAAGCATGGTAGAAGATTTGACATAAGGTGTTGGTGTAAGACAAAGAGGTATAATAAATGGTACAGTGGTCAAAGATGCCATTAGCTGGAATAGGAAAGGCAAGGTGAATATATAAATATCATTGGTTAAGAGTTACTCACTTGAGTTAAGAAGCTGTCATAAAAAGATATATCCACAAATTCTTTGGTCCTCCTCCCTCAGGGGATAGTGGTTAATATCCCTTTGCTTCACTGATCTGGGTTTAGCTTCTTGTGGACAGGATATGAGAAGATTGAACAGGTAGGACACATGTAGTTAGATTGCAGAGTGATTGTGCCTTCTGCCTTCAATGTAATCTCCCTCTGTTGTGACTCATTAAATCAGCTGAGGTGTCAGGAAAGAGGGACTCTAGGGGACAATGTGTCAAGATATTCAAACAGCCCATTGTTGATGGAGGGAGGGCTTGCTTTTGGTCACGGCCACCCTGCTAGCTTACACACGAAATAATCACACAGAAATTGTATTAATTAAATCACTACCTGGCCCATTGTGTCTAATCTCTTATTGGCTAACTCTCACATCTTGATTTAAGACATTTCTAATAATCTGTATAACACCAAGAGTTCGTGGCTTACCTGGAAAGATTCAGCATGTCTGACCTGGCAGCTCCATGGCGGCTCTCTGTCTGCCCTTCTTTCTAGCATTCAGTTCTTTCTACTCTGCCTCCTTAAGTACTGCCCTATCAAAAGGCCAGTGCAGTTTCTTTATTCAACCAATGAAAGCAACACATAGACAGAAGAACCTCCTACACCAGCCCATGAAGTTCTAGCTGGTGAAGAAATGATCCTGACAATAGCCACATGAGTGTGAGCTTAGAAGTAAGTTGTTTCCAGTCAAAACTTGAGAAGATTGGTGACTTCAGTCCTACATGAGCTCTTGAGGACAATTTTAAGAGTTATCTTGAACGAGGGTCATGAGTCAAACCACTTCTGAATTACTAACTAAAGGAAATTTTGAGATGGTACATCTCATACCTTTCAGAATTGGGTAAGTTGCTCCGCCCTGATCAAAACCAAATGTAGATGTCCTAGAAATTACGCTGGCTATGACTATCTCAGTATCATCTAGACACTTAATAAAATATAATCAGAACAGGGCATATGTAGAATACACTTAGCAATGATACTGTGGACTGATTCATTTTCATGTAGATGGCATGCTAATGTCAAAGAGAAATGTTGCTTGGTTCTTAACATTTGGTTCCAACGTCTGCTAGGTTTCAGCAAAAACCAACACATAGTTCACTGTAGCCTCTCAGCAGGAAGCACAGTTAATCCTGTATTAGTCAGAGTTCTCTAGAGTCACAGCGTTATGAAATGAATCTCTCTCTCTCTTGCTTGGCACTTGGAATAACTTACAGGCTGAAGTCCAGCATAGCTAACTGTGAATGTAAAATTCAAGAATCTAGTAGTTGCTCAGTCCCACAAGTTTGGCTGTCTCAGCTGGTCTTCTGTATATGCTGGAATCCCGAAGAAGTAGGCTCCAATGCCGGTGGAGGAATGGATGTATTGACAAGGCAAAGGCAATCAGGTGAAGAACAATGTTTTCTTTCATTGTCTTTATATAGACTTCTAGCAGAGAATGTGGGTCATTCTGTCTTAAGACCCAGATCAAAAGCCTGTGTCTTCCAGTCTCAAGATCCATATTGAAGGTGTTGTATTCTGGCCTCAAGACCTGGATTTTACAGGTGTAAAACTACTGGATTGTAGTTCATTCCAGATATAGTCAAGCTGATAATGAAGAAGAGCCATCACAACCCAATCTGTGTTCCTGATTGTTAATTTATAAGCTGAACATGGTCAGGGTCCTCTGAGGGCTTCCTGTTTCATGATCTAGTTAGATGATGTCATTGTAGCAACAAAATCGTACAAAATAAAAGCTGTCGGAAATTATCTAGAATCCTACCTCTTCTTTCTAGAAATTAAAGAACTGAGTCCAAGAGGGAGGCATTGAGCTTCTTGAAGACTATAAAGGATAAAGTCCAGAGTAACCTCCATCAGGGCTGGGATGAGGTCAACTGCTGGGGCCACTTTTAAGGAAGCTTTCACTTTCCTGCCCTTATATGACTTTTTGAGCCAGTGTCACTTTTTGTGTCCTTGGTCATAAAGACTGGAGTTTAACCAATGCCCAGATAAATTTCTAAGCCTTATCTTGCTCACAGTTCTGTCTGTACCCCAGTCCTCCAACCTCATTATTCCTACACTAACCTTTACTTCCTTTATGAGCTTTAGGACATGTTTATTGTTTTTAAATATTTTTCTTTCCCCAATAGATCTATCTTATGAGAATTTCCCTAGGTAATGTATATAACACCCATGAGGCACAAAATCAGCTGTTAGTCACATGGAAGTCTCTGGCCTAGGACTCTGTTTCTTCCAAAAACCCTCATTTTGGATTGTTTCTTCATTACTGCATTTTAGCAAATCTTAGCTTCCTAGGACTTAGTTGTGGGTCCAATTTGGTTTTGAAGATGTTAGAAAAATGAAGAATCTGTCTCATAATGATACAGACAGAAAAATGTGCCTGATGTAGCCCTTCAGCCTTTTATAGATGGGGCAGGTGCCTCACAGTGGGTCTAAGTGTCACATTCAAGTTCATATAGATTCATAGTGCAGAACTGACCTGAAAACCAGGCTTCTTCTCTGGATCATGACTTACTTACCTTTGTGTCACGATAAAGAACACTCAATACTGGACACTATATAAAGAAAAGAGGTTCGTATGGATCATCATTCTGGTGACTGTGGGGTGTCTGGACAGGGCAAGGGAGTCTTTGTTGTATTCCAATATGTAGAAAGGTAGAAAGGTACTGGCTGTGTGCAGACGAGGTGTATATATGAACAGGGATGTTGCAGGGAGAGGGGCCTGCTTGCTCATCCCAGCTGTCTGGATAGCTTAGCCCCAAAATAACCACACAGAAATTGTATTAATTAAAACACTTCTTGGCCCATTTGCTTTAGCCTCTTATTGGCTAACTCTCATATCTTGACTTAACCCATTTCTATTCATCTGTATATTGCCACATGGCAGTGGCCTACTGGGAAAGATTTAGCATGTCTGACTCCAGCAGCTCCATGGTGTCTCTCTCTCTGCCCTCCTAGCATTCAGTTCTGTTTTCTTCCTGCCTACCTAAGTTCTGCCCTATCAAAAGGCCAAAGCAGTTTCTTTATTTATTAACCAAAGAAAGCAACACATAAACAGAAGGACCTCCTACACCACAGGAAAGTTGGGAATGAGAAAGAAAAGGAGAGACCAGGTTTGTGTACTCTATCCTAGCCCACTGTCTCCTTTTAGTTCAACCCTGAGACAGCAGTGATCAGTACACTAAGAGTGTAACCTTGAGGATACAGTCTCCTTCCCTTGGGTGAGCACTTAGAGCCTCAGGCACCTCAACACGGCCACACAGGAGACAACTCTTCAAGCACTTGTACCTCAGAGTGACAAACCATGGAGACATTTGCCCACCGAGCTGTCACTTTCAGTTACTGTGTTATAGAGAACATATAAGACCCTGTCTGTGGGGCAACAAGGGGTTCTCCATGGAGACTTTCAGTCTCATATGGAATGACAGTGTGTGCACAGAACATTAATGAACATGGCTAGCTAAGCAAGTATCTGTGGAGTCAGGCATCAAGTCTCTGGGCACACCACGGACTACATAGTTGAGTAACACAGGATATCCACCTACAGCTCTGGAGGATTCTACACACTGATTTCCATAGTGGCTCTTCCAGTTGGCATCCCATGAACAGCAAAGTTTGTCTTAAGTTTCATTTTGACAATGAAGGAGTTGTATGAAAAAGGAGGAAGAGGAGTATAAAATAAGCTAAACGCGTCTCTGCCCCCACACACCTCTTGTTTCCACTGTTTTCCCTCTGGTCAGTATTGTTCACTGTGTGTCAGCTAACAAGAGCAGCAGTGCAGAAGGTAGCGCTGGGCCACTTCCCTCGGACCTTCCAAGTCCTGGAGTGGGTGGCCATGAGAAATGCTCAAGCTGCCTTCTCATGGTCTTACTTCACCAACTTCATCTCTGGGTTTGTACAAACACCTCAAAATACAAATAAAGGAAAAGATCATATGTGACTACAGAAGACACATTTTAAAAATCAGCACATGTTTAACACCTTGCCTAAGTATTTGGTCAGTCTTCCAACTCTATTTCTCAAAGTGCCAAGATGAGAGCCAGCTCAGTGGTATTTATTCTGACCCAGCTAAACATTACCAATGTACTTGGTCCAGAGAGTAGTGAGAGTGACATCGCTCCCTGCATTCAACCTCCTGGTCTTTGCAGGAAACAACCACCTTGTTCTTACCATGCAGATGGATGGATGGATGGCCAGGTAGGAATAAGGTCATTGAAACAGGGTGGCAAAGAGGTCATGGGATTTGGTGCCACATAGAACTTTTTGACTTTGTTGGAAACAGAGTCTAATTTCTTTCCCTGTAAAACAGTAGGTTCCCCTGGAAATTATAAATTTAGCCCACGATCTATTCAAGAATGAAGGAAGCTGACATACATAATTATACTTGACAGAGCGCAGACACTTGCTGTGTCCAGGTTCCTCCTTCTCTTTCTTCTAAAAGCTCCCATTCTTTCCTCCACTCTGCCCTCTAAGCTCCATCCAAGTGTGGCTTGTCCAGCTGAGTTGTCTGAGAGGAGAACTTAGGCACAAATGGTTTGTGGGGGCCAGTGTCAGGAAGCAGGGATGCTAGGAGGGGTTGGGTACACAAGGCAGTGAAGGGGAAGAAGTAGCTGGAGGGCTGTCAGATGGAGGAAGGCAGATGGACACCATGGTGTCTTGATGTCATTAGGCATCCGGGACATGTGGGAGGTGCTTTCAAATCACCTTTCTTGTTTACTGACTGAGTGTCACCCCAGGGTGCCATCTGCTCTCTCCCCTTTAAACAAGCACACATCCAGTTCAGGCCTATGCACAGAAAACAGGAAATGGAAAATATAAGTGCCTTGTCTGTTCACTAAACCTGTGAGTGAAGTTAGATATGGGCCACAGAGGTCCGACACTCGGTGCCAGAACTGTGTGCTATGCGTGATCAAAGACAGGTTTCATAACAATGCCCAATGTCCCTAGCTTCTGTGGGGCTGGAGGCTATACTATTCCTTGTCTGGGTGCCTTGGCTGCTCATACTCAAAGCCTCATTCATAACTTGGAAGGTAACAGGAGACCTGCAACACCTGGAAAGTTCCAAAGATGCTGTGCCCGTTCCTTTGCCACCAGCAGTTGTACTGTGATGATGACAGAAAGGGTGACTGCTGGTGTCCACCTGAAAACCCAGAGTCACTCACGGAGCAGCCTCCTTTATGCATTGCTGAGCATCCGCATCATCTAGACATTGCTTGAAATCCCCCACCGGAGTCAGAGTTGCAGTTTCACCAGGACCTTGATGTACTTGTGTGGTTTGTGAAATACTGGCCAACTGCACCAAGTTCAATCTTAGCCTCAGGGGGACCGTGGGCAGGTTCCATACCTTATTCTGCTGTGCCTTCTTCTCCCCTTTTGCATGCTCACACGTCTACCCTGGAAAGACCAAGGCACAGTGTGTGTTCCCAGCTTTTTCTGAAGTCGGATGGAGGTAGCACATGGTTCAGTGTTCAGTGCCATCCACTTCCTTGCTCATAATTCTGTATATCTCAGGAACACCAAGGAGATCACCCCTCCTCCAGGAAGCCTCAATGTGTGCCCCTAGATTCCTCCAGGTAGCACCTATTTGATGAAGAAGGATTTTAATGCCCACAAACTTCCTTGCATGATCCTCCTTCTTTGGCCTAACCACCAGTATGCTGTGTCCTCTGCTTCCGGATGCCTGTCTTCTTACCACAGCGTCATTAGAACTATATAATGACAGTATGCAATGGATGGAGGGCTTCATACCAGATTCAGAAAAGGGCTGGTGATCTCCTCATCACCTCCTCCCTAGGTCCACTGCGAGGCGTTCTCAGGAAGCATCTCCAGTGGGGAAAAGCCCACACGTGGCTGGGATGGTTCCCACTTGTTCTGCAGTAGTATGGGACACATAGCTGTAGAGTTTCTAGAATATTCCTGTCACTTAAATTTTACTAAGAAATTTCACATACTCTCTCTGGACTTTGTTTCTTGCTGCTACCATCAACATATCTGACAGAAACAACGTATGGGAAGGAAGGCTGACCTTGGCCTTTCTCCCTAGTAACTGCTACTGTTTGCATTGTGGGAGGCACAGCACTGGCCATTATTCCCCTGGTGTCTTGCTATGTCTCATTCGCTCACCATAATGCAAACAATGATGATAAGAGCAAGCATGTATGGAGCCCCAACAACTTAGGTTGATTATCTCATTAAACCTTCATGATCATCTGATGGGGTAGGTCCTGTTATTATCCTGTTTTACAGTTGAGGGAACTCAGCTATGTCTGGTTTGGGGAAATGTAAGTTTCTTTATTGTCTTTGTTATTAGTGAAGAGTGATGAGGGTACAGATAAGAGAAGGATTGCTATTGGACAGAAGGTTGCTTGTTCATGGTTCTTAAGAAGAGAGGTATCCCAGGCTGTGGCAGGGAGACAGAGAGGGAAACAACAGGTGAAGAATCTTTCCTGTGTTGTGGTCTCTACAGGAGTAGAGGGTTATGGAGACCCTGGACTGGCTCTGCAGGGTAGGGTCCTCAGCTCTCTGATATCTGCACTGTGTAACAAGAGTAAGCTATAGTGGCCTGGGTGAGAAGGTGGTGGAGTTTGGGCTCCGGATCAACTCGCTTGTGCTTTCACTCACTGTTTAGGAATCGGCTGGCTCCGAAATGGCCATTTTGTTCATGCAGCCCCGTCTCCACGGTGATTCACCTCTCTGTGGTGGCAGTTGCTTATAGTTAGCCATCAGTGGTTCGAAACTATGAAATGGGACCATGAGGGAACACCTGGAGAAGCCTGCAGCCATTGGTGCACTGACATGGGGTTTCAAAAGGCTAGGCATCATCTCTTGAAGCATGAAAGAGCTTCCTGTCTTTTTTTTTTTTTTTTTAGGAGGGTGGGTTCTGCTGTAATATAGGGTCAGTTCAGAGCCTACTCTCTTATCTCCAACTGGAAACTTCTGAGTATTGAAGCACAGTCCTGTTCTGAAAGTTTCTGGAGTCTTTAACTAAGACTGGCAGATATTGGAAGTTAGAGAAAATGAAGGGCAAATGAGTCTCGCTGAAGCGTGTATTTGTATTTTTCTCCACTACTTGCTATATGGAACATTCTTTGGTGAGTAGCTGAGCTACCCTCAGTCTGTTGATGGGAATAGATCTGCTGTAGACCTCTAGCTCTTTTGTTTGGTCTGTTAATATTCTTGACCAATAAAATACACCAGTAGTGACACTGTGAACTTCTAAGGCTAGGTCATCAACCATCAGAAGAATTTTGCTCTTTAACCTGGACCTCATGGTTCTCTGTCTATATATGTGAGTTGTCATGGAAGAAGCCCATAATATCCATGCTGAAAGGTTACCCAAAGAGAGTTCTCTTCATTGTCCCAAATGGACCTTTTCTTCCAGTTGTGCATATTAAGGCATTAGACACGCGAGCAAAGAAATTGCTGATTCTGTAGCCAGGTCAGACCATGTCACAGATATCATAGGGTGACATTAGTCCATGCTATAGGGAGTAAGGGCTGTTTATCTAGCCCTAATCAAATCCTTCTCCTATAGAGTTGTGATTGATAATATATAATAATTTTAAGACCATATGTTTTAATGGGAAATTTCAAAACATTAATTCACAAGTTTTCAATTATGTCCCATTCTGAGTAGTGTGATGAATTTTGTGTTATGCTACTCTATACAATCTGGGACAAGAGTGATCCAGTTGTTCAATGTAACCATGCTGTATATGCTACCTACCTCTTAATCACTCACTAGCCATCTCGATTATCAAGTCCACTGTCATGGTACCACAATGCTTATAAATAAGCATCTTTTGTTTCAGATACCCACTGGGAATGTGTATTAGTCAGGGTTCTCTAGAATCACAGAATTTATGATCTATCTATCTATCTATCTATCTATCTATCTATCTATCTATCTATCTATCTATCTCCCTACCTACCTGTGGATCAATCTGGGATTTATTGGAATGACTTCCAGGCTGCAGAGGGCTAATCCAACAATGGCAGTAAACAGAAAATCCAAGAACCTAGTAGTTGTCCAGTCCCACTGAGGCTGTGTATCTCAGCTGGAATCCTGAAGAAGTAGGCTCTAATGCCAGTTAGGAAATGGAAATGCTAGCAAGGTGAGGGCAAGCAGACCTAAGAAAAAGGAACCCTTACTTCTTCCATTGCCCTGATATAATCTTCCAGGAGAAAGTGTGACTCATATTAAAGGTATGTCTTCTTGCCACAAGATGTGGATTAAAGTCATGTGTCTTTCTACCTCAAGGTCCAGGGATCAAAAATGTTTATCTTTTTTTTTTTTTGAGGCAAAAATCTTTCTGTCTCAAAGGTCTGGATTAGAAGTGGATTCACCCAGTTCAAAACAAGCAGAAAATCTCTCATAGGTGTGTGCCATAATTATAATTCTGCTAGCCTGCCCTGTCACTTGGGTACCTTGTCCCTTTAAGAGACAAGCTCCACCCACTCCCAAGCTCCCCCTTCCTGCCAAGGCAAGCTGGTCTAGCATCTCCTCTCTTCCTCTTTCTCTGTCTATTCTTCTAAAGAGACAGCCTCTGCCTTCTCCCTTCCCCCTTCACCTTCTTTCCTCTCTCTCTCTCTCTCTCTCTCTCTCTCTCTCTCTATATATATATATATATATATATATATATATATATATATATATATTCCCTAACTCCCCTTACCCTTATACCCGTCCCAATACCCACTAACTAAACTCTATACCCAAGCCTCTTCACATGGCATATCTATCTGTTTCCCACCCGCTGTCGTCTCCTACCCACCGCGCTGACTTGTCAGGGTTATTCCTGCCATAAATCATAACATTGGTGCATGACTCAGCCAGGTTTTCTTAATGCTCCCTTCTGCAGGCAGAAGGACTGAGGCATGTGGGGATCCTGGACTTGGGATACTTTCCAACTTCCTGTCCACTCCATTGCTGCATGCCTTACACCAACTAAATGGTGAGGTCCCCTTCTCCAAGTCAGCTTTTGCTGACATTCATCTATGCCAATTCCTCATGGCTGAAGACTGGGGTCTCATTTCTCATCTTGGACTGTTGTCCTTTATCTTGGACTGATGTTGCTCAGCCCACTTGGAGTGGTCCTGGTCCCTACCCTCTGCTCTGAGAAGCCTTAGGATGGCTTGACCCGTCTGCTCAATCCTCATATTATTTTAGGGATGACTAAAATATATTTGGTATTGTGTCCTGTCTCTTGCCACTTCATTAAGCTGTGGGAAATGGCCTATGTGCCCCTTAAATAACAACCTAAATTGGCCACCTAATGGCAGACCCCAACATAGGAGCTTTCTAATTTCTGTCAGCAAACAGGCAGATGGAAAGTTTCTATCCAGCCATGTCATCTCATGCCCATCTGCTTTTCCCTCTGCTGGGCTGCCTCCTACCATGGCTAAGCCTGTCTGGGGTAGGACAAACCCCACACTTGTAAAAGTTCCTTTTCTCTCTCCTGTTCAAAATCTCTCTTCTCTCCTGCCTCTGCCATTGCTACAGCTGTGGGTCTCACAGGATCCAGCAAAACTGGTCGGATCAGTGAGGCAGCTGTTCCTGTCCCAACCCTCACTGCCTGCGTCTGCCATGAAGGAATTTTCCTGTCTATTTCATGTATAAGAGAATGTTGAATGATGTGGCTACATAGATGCTATTCTGCTTTGAATGTATGTTCTGTGTGTCCTATAGGTCTCTCTTGTTATTTCTACCCATTTAAAATCCCTGTGGTTTCTCCATGATTTCCATCACATGACCACCACCATCTTTGTTAATGGCAACAATTCCCCCAGTTCCTCTGTACTTTGCACCATATGACCTCGGCACCATCTTTGATAGGGGCAACTGCTGTCATTTTGATTGAATTTAAGAAAGGGAGGAGTCCCAGCCCAACAGTGTAGCAGGTTACTCATATGGTTTGCTTTAAGCCTTCCACTATGATTTTTAAAATTACTGTTATGTTCTTTTACATTTGATGTGTTTTCATGATGGACCACTTTGACAAGGCCCACTGAGGCGTCCATTAGACACAGAGACCCACCTCTGCAGTCCATCTCCTCCCCTGCAATGACTCTACTTTCCTGATGAAAATCCAGCTTTCTCTTGCTCACTTTTCATTTAACTTTATGCGTAACTTAAATTCAACTGTGTGTAAGTGTACACATACTTACTGTTAAATGTTTTAAGTAGTCCCAGAACTAATGAGGTCTGTTCATTGTATCCCATTCCAAAGAAATACGTCTCTTGTAGGAGGATGCTTGTTTGTTCCCATCTGCTCAGTCCCAAAATAGTCACAGAAAAATTGTATTAATTAAATCAGCACTTGGCCAATCATTATAGCATATTCCTAGCAAGCTATTATATATTAAATTAACCCATTTCTATTAATTTACATTTTACCACAAGGCTCGTGGTAAGGTTCCAGCTGGCAACTCAAGTCTTTCCCCTCTGGCTGCTACATGGCGTCCTTCTGACTCCGCCTTTTTTTCTCCCAGTATTCAGTTTAGTTTTCCCCTAGCTCTACTCTGCTAAGCCACTGGCCAAAACAGCTTCTTTATTCATTAACCAATAAAAGCAACACATATACAGAAGGACTTCCTACATCACGTCTCAAATATTTTAAATTGGTATATACTTTTAAATCTGTTACAACATACTATATATGTGATTCAACTCTGCTTTGAAATATATTCTATAATGATAAAAATTTAAAGTTCTGAAAGTCTTCTTTTTCTTCTTTATCCTTCACAAGTATAAATCTCACCTGATAAGTTAAAAGCCAGTACAGTCAAGCTTGGACCCAGCTCTCTAGCAGACCCTATACTGTAGTCATAACTTATCTATACCCGATAAACAGCCCTCAAGTGCTTAGAGATCTGGGGAATATATCATTTAAATGTTTAAATATTAAAAGGCTTTTTGTAACAGAAAAACAGGTTGATTCCTAGTAGTACCACCCCATTTCCTCCAAAGAAGACAGAAGGCAGGCACAGAACAACATCTACACATAATTTTTATCATATGAAAGTGCTAACCACTGGGGAAAACTGCCTTTCATCTAAAATCCTGAAGAGCTCCAGACAGTGGACAGAATAGGCAGGAATGGATGGCCTAGCTGTGAAGGGCAAGGTAGGCTTGTCTTCCTACAGGTTCCTAACCCACAGGATCTTTGGAAGCCTGGCAGGCCCTGCACTAACAACAGAAGACATGTAGTCCTGAAGCTCCTGCCCTCAATGGCCATGGAGGACCTTGAGGAGTAGTTCTAGTTAGGCAATCAAATAAGTTCTCTTGCCATTTTTTAAATCAATAACTCAAGCAAATTTATATCCTTCTTAAGGATCTCTGATTTAGTTTGACAGCTGAGAGGTTTAGCCAGTTTAAAAAGGACCACCTCACAAGACAGGTTTAAGTTACTGAGGTGTAATTGAGGACAAATTCAAATTCTCAAATTTTTCTCTCTCATTATGCTGCCATTCATAGTGTTAACATTATCAGTAAAATGCCAATAAGCTATTAATCTAACTCTAGCAGATTATTATCACTACAATATTGAAAGATCAAGATTTTAAATTTCCTCTGGTCATTTTCTAAAGATACTTTTCATTGTGCAAAAACATCTGTAAGTCATTGTGGCATAACTATGTTGCTGTCTATACAACATATGTGTCTACAACTTATGTTTTCACAAACTCAAAGAATTCTTGTGAGTTCCAAGGGAGCCGAATTAAAGGCTTCACCTTAAATAGGTAGATATAACCCTCTCTCACCTTAAACAGGTCAGATACACCCCTCTCACAATTTCCTGCTCCTGGCACCCTGCTCCTCAATTACTAGCACCTAAAGAAAAAAGTTTCTCTTCTGAAACTTAACTTTGTTCTCTGCTCTGCCAACACCTTGCCAGGTCCAAGAGACACCGGAAAATTCCATACCACAAATTCTGGACAGGACTGAAGCAACCAGATACCCCAGGACAGGACCAGCACTCCAGGTTTTCAGGTCCCCAAGACTCTCATGTCCACAAATCAGCAGGAAGCAGTCTCAAGTACACGACTCCCTCATCCCCTTAACCTGCCATGCATAACTCCTTGCCTTTTTATTATAAGAGAAATGTTATAATTCTGCTGTCCTGCTGTCACCTGGGTACCCTGTCCCTTTAAGAGACAAACTCTGTCCATGCCCAGTCTCCCCCTTTTCACTGAGGTAAGCTGATCCTGTGCCTCCTCTCTTACTCTTTCTCTTTCTGTCCATTCTTCTTCTGAAAAGGCAGCGTCTGCTTTCTCCCTTCCCAGCTTCTACCTCCCCCTCTCTCTTCCCTTTATAACCCTCATACCCTTATACCCTCCAAATACCCACAAAATAAACTCTACACCCAAGCTCTCTTCATGTGTCTCCTACCCTCTGTGGTCTCCCACCATTGTGCTGACCTGCCAGTGTCACCCTCGCCATAAACCATAACAGTGTACCCTCTATTTTTGAATTGTAGTTCATTCCAGATATAGTTAAGTTGACAACAACAGTCATCACAGACTGTTAGGACTTATATCCCCTTTTCCCCATCATAGGAAACAGCAATGTACCAGCAAAGCCCTGCAAGCAGACTGAAAACACTTGCCAGTCTACACATTGATTTATGCAGGTCCCATTCAACTGTGTGATAGTCACCTGCCAGGCAATATTTTTGAAGTGGAGATTGTCAGACACATGATAGGGGACAAATTTTGTATAACCTCAGTTCTCACTCAAGTGAAGAAGCGGATATGTAAATCTTGTGTAATCTGCTGTAGGTGACTGGTTGTAGATAAGTGTGATGTGTTCTTTGGTGGAAGGAGATAGAGGCAACTCTGAGACAGCGGGGGCTAGCGTGAAGGGAGAAGGAGATTCTATGGCATAGGATTTCCAGGATGGGGAGGGAAGCAGAAGGGACTATTAGAGAAGTGCCATGAGGTGTTACATTGGAAACAAAGCTGCAAGAGAAGGAAGCCGGTGACCTCAGGTCAGACTGCTGTGCCACTTTATGCTGCCAGTATCTTAGTGCAGCCAGTATTTCTCTTCCTTTTATTTAATCTTTCTATACGCTATACTGCAATTACATTCTTTCTTCTTCCCCATCTCCTCCCAGACTCCCTCTACTTTCTACCCACCAACTTTTAAGTTCTCTCTTGAAAACAAAGAAAACCACACTGAACAAAACAAAACACCCCACCAAAACAAAAGGAAACAAAAATCCCCCACCTCCTCTCTCTCCCTGTAAACACAAACGAGCAAACATGGAGTCCCAATTGTGCTAGTTAACTACTCCTGGGCAGGAGGCCTGCATGGAGCATGGTTGGTATACCTAGGGACGCTCCGCTGGAGCTTCTCTATCCTAAGCAACTTGAACTACTCATTTCTGTTTCAGTGGTGGCAGTTTCTCATGCCTCAAGCTGAGGCATAAGAGTTCAAGATGACAGAACCACATGGCACTGATCCATCACAGAGTAGACTCATAGCAGTGCCCACATACTCCAAACCGCTGCATAAATGCTAGGCTTTTGCCATTTACAGGGAACTGTCCCAGAATGTTCTCCTGTCATCTCAGAGGAGGATTTTCCAGAGTGAGTGAACATTGGAAGGATGCTGTAGGATTCACTGAAGTGGGGTTGCTGGGCAAAAGGGAGGGGCTGAGGCAGTTTATGGTGTACGGTGATGATAAGTGGGTGAGGTGGAGTCGGGGTGGAAAGATGGCTGGGTTTCAGCATAGATAACGGGGTGCTAGACTGCTTGTCTAGAGGGCCGACTTCCTAACCAAACCACCCCTGTGAAGCAGACCTGCCTGGCCCAGCTCCCCAGGGATACTTCTTAAGCTGTGAGGTGTCTCACTGCCACACCCAGTGGGACTGAAACCTGTTCTCACTGAAGATCAGGGGCACCAGGCAGGTAAAGTGCTCTGCATCCACCTACAATGGTAAAGAGGGATTTGGTCCTGACTCTTCTTCATTTCCCGTGTCCTTCCTTCTCCTATCCTTTTCTTGCTGCTTCCATCCCCACTTTCCTCCTTTTCTCTCTCTTCTCTCCCTTCTCTTCCTCTCATCCTCCCATCCTTCCTTCCATCCTTCCTTCCCTCCTTCCTCCCTCTTTTCTTCCTCCCATCTCTTCCTCCTATCTTTCCTTACTCCTTTCCTCCCATCCTAATGTGGGATTCCCCTCTGTATGCAGTGAATACCATTGGTTAATAAAGAAACTTGACTTGGCATGTTGATAGAGCAGAGTAGAACTACACTAGGAAAACTAAACCGAATGCTGGGAGAAAGAAGGCAGATTCAGGAGAAGCCATAAAGCTGCTATCAGAGACAGATGTAAGCCATCAGCCAGAACCTTGCCAGTAGGCCACAAACCTTGTGGTAAAATATAAAATAATGGAAATAGGTTAATTCTAGGTGTAAGAGCTATCTAGGAATATGCTTAAGCTATTGGCCTAACAGTATTGCAAATAATATAGTTTCTGTGCGATTATTTTGGGGCTGAGCAGCCGGGAACAAACAAGCAACCTCCTATAACACTTCTTCTCCCTTATTCTCCTCTTTCCTCCCTCCCTTCCTGTCTTTTCATTTACTTTCATCCATTCTGCACCATTCATTCACTACAGTGCACAAGGACCCATTCAAGGGGCCCAGGGTCCTCAGCTACTTCTTGGAACCCGCCACCCTCGACTGAAGTTCAGCAACGACCTCCTGAGCACCTTTGGTGTGCTTGGTTTTTCAGTGCCCCTAGGCATCTCATGGTGGTGAAGATGCAGCTTGTGCCTCAGAGCACTCTGGCTGATGCCCCAGACAGATGTACAGACCTGAAATTGTGGTAGGCAGAGGTAGGTGGGAGAATAGACTGCATGTAGATCCTCCCATAACCCCATCTTTCCTCCTCATAAAGTAGCCCCATTTCTTCTAACATGTCTTGTTCTGACTCCCCTGTGCACTGTATTTTCAAAGTGAAAACTTGAAGAAGCTGTACTGAGTCTCCTAGTTTGTGTTCACACCAACACAGAGCACTTGTGTTCCGCATTGTCTGCCTTCCAGAGTCCTTTATTAAATAAGGGGAGAAAGCCTTTAAAAATTTATATTTTAAAGGTTTAACATCCTACGAAGTAATAACACCGCACACAAACAAATTTCATCTGAAATTACAGAGTTCTCCATGTCAGTGTATCAGGGGATGCTTCCCAGATACGCTCAACATCTTATAAGACTGAATAATAAATAACATTGAGAGAGATGGTAAATATTTATATGATGTAGTAAAAGTTTGATTCACTCATAAAAGAGTTTGAGGAAGAGAAAATTAAAAAGTATTGACATACGCTTAAGAGAGAGATAAAATAAACACTAAGAGAACCAAATGAAATGTTAAAAGTGCTTTCTTTTCTGGGACCAAGGACTATATATGAAATTTATTTCCTTTTTACAAATTTTTATATGGTTTCCAAAATATTCTGCAGTGAGCATGTGTCACTCACATTCTTAGGAAACAGGCATTACTTAAAGCAATCCTTGGTGGCGTGCAGGGTTGGTTCTTTTGGTGCTGGTGGGCTTCCGCCTCCCTGGAGGATTTGGATTGCCTGATGTGGAGCACTTTTGATTTTCTGACATAATGTTTCGAGTAGGACTCTGATTAAGACAGCAGCACCTTCCCTTGTGCAAAGTGAACTGAGTGTGCTTAACCCCCGTTTTCTGTATAGGAGGCTTTACCGGGGGGCCAAAACTAGCACTTCTAAGTTCCATTAGTAAAGCGCCCGACCGGAAGTGAATCGATGCTCAGCAGACATACTCGGAGATTCACTGGGTTCTGTGCTGAAAACCTCATATGTTAATTTATTTTACTAATTGTGACTAGGTTAGCAAGTCAAGAGAAAGTGTTCAGAATAACTGGAGCTTCACCACCTTAATACGCTGGGCATGATTTTCCGATCTGCAAACACAGTTTGCTTTGTGTTGGCCGCATCCCAGGAGCGTTACAAAAGGTGAGATGGGATTATGTAAGTGAACTCAATTCCCTCTGCACTTCACTAATTCATTCAATAAACACTGCTGCACATTTCGTTTAATCCTTATTTGATTTGATTTGGTATTGAGGGGAAAAAAATTCAGGGCCTGCAGCAGACTAGACTTGTTCTTTACCACGGAGGGCTACTCAGAGCCATCTAGAGTTCCCGTTCTCTGCTTACCATCCATTCTCTTTACTCTGCAGTGCTGATTTTCCATGGTCATTTTGAAAAGCTCTGCAAAGGAGATAGATGTAGCCACAGTGAGATTTGCCAGACACATTCCGAAGGCCTTTCAAGCATACATCAAAAGTCTTCAAAATAAATCAGTCTGATCTGAATATGTGCATATTTTGTCCCATAATTATTTCCTAAACATGAAAGCATAGCTACTTATACCACACTTACTTACACTGTATTAGGTATTATATATAATCTAGAGGGGCTGGAGAGATGGCTCAGTGATTAAGAGCACTGACTGCTCTTCCAGAGGTCCTGAGTTCAATTCTCAGCAACCACATGATGGCTCACAACCATCTGTAATGAGATCTGATGTCCTTTGGGGGCATGCAGGCATACATGCAGGCAGAATACTGTGTACATAATAAATAAATAAATCTAAAAAAATAAGTAATCTAGAAATGATTTAAAATATGCCAGTAGTTGTAGGTAAGTTATAAGAAAATACTGTACTATTTCAGGTAAAGATCTTGGACAACCCCACAGTTTGGCATGACAGAACTATTGTTAGACCTAGTCTTTTCTGAAGCCCCCATAGATACCAAGGAACAACTTACTATATTCACACCGCATAGTACTGTGGTGCCCACCTTGAATGTCCTTGGTTTCTTAGTACTGCTGAGACTATGGGTAAGATGCTAAGTCTATTCCATCACAATGGATTCTACCCTACATTGTAGACTTTCCATATGGTGTTTGTCAGATCCAAAAAAAATTCAGGACAAATAGCTAACTGTGGTGCCTATTAGCACATCAAAGCACATGCTGGCCACCAGGATCTCTCAGTGACTGAATACTTGATACACATTATACACTGGCATCCTGGATCTTCTCATTCCACCCTACCTAAACGTCCCCTGTAGGCTTCTCTTCCCTCCGCACCTTTGTTGCTATCTAACTCACTGTTTTTTGCCATGCAAATTTTTTGCTCTCTCTCTCTCTTGATCCTCTTGACTCCTCTCTCTTGAAGCCCTTTCTCTTCTTAGCTCTCTCTTTTCTTCCTTGCTCCCTTCCTCTTTCTCTCCTCTCATGGCCTTGTTCAGTCTACTGGCCATGTTTAGTCTATTACTTTCTCTTGTTTCTCTGGACTATTCCAGATGTCTCTGGCTGTAGCCGCTCTCATATCTACAATGAAAACTTTCTCCTCGACCATGCCTTGGAGTGGTCATGTCCTCACTTGCTAACTTGATAACAATGTTATCAAGAGAATATTTATTTTGCCCCAACATTTATGTTCAAATAAAATCCTCAATGAGACAAGATTCAGAAGTTGGGGGTTTAAAGAGTGATTAGAACATGAGGATGGATTCCTCATGAATGAAATTTATACCCTGATAACAGACTCTAGAAATACCCTCATCTGGGCTGGAGAGATGGCTCAGTGGTTAAGAGCATTGCTTGCTCTTCCAAAGGTCCTGAGTTCAATTCCCAGCAACCACATGGTGGCTCACAACCTTCTGAAATGAGATCTGATGCCGTCTTCTGGCCTGCAGGCAGACACAGACAGAATATTGTATACATAATAAATAAATAAATAAATATTAAAAAAGAAACACCCTCATCCTTTCCCCTGGGTAAAGACACAGCAAAAGGTCAGGCATCAATAATCCAGGAAGATAGACCTTGTAAGATACCTAACTACTTGATTTTGGACTTTCTAACCTCTAGATCCATGGTAAACCAATTACTGTTTTTATTTTTTAAAATAAGTTACCGTCTATGGCTTCTGTGTTATGGTAGCCTGAAGAAACAAGACAGGCACTGTCTCCTGATTCAGTTATTAAGTGAGAGTTTAGCCGGTTCTATTCTCAGCCCCACTTGACCTTCCTCACTTGTCTGGCAGTAACTACACTTCCCACTTCCCACCTTTACTTAGTGTTTTGTGTTTGCAACACTTGCTTACCTCTGCCCCACCCTGGCCCCAGATGGGGGAAAAGAAATAAATCTAATTCCCAGGATCTCAGCTGCTGCAGTCCATCGACCTGTTTTCTGAACATATGCAAGACTCAGGTCATAGACGAATTCACACATCACCCATCCCAACTTCATTATGCTTTGCCTTCTCTTGCATAAGCTGGTCAGCCAAACGTTTTCTTTCCCAACTTTTCTCACAGTTATAACTGGGTGAGTACCCATTGTTGGATTTCAGTGGCTATTGCATCTAAATAGCCTGAAATGCATCTAGTTGTGAATGAAAGAGCAGTCTTAAGAAAATCATGTGTCCTTTTGCTCTACCCTTTCATTTCTGTCTGTAATGCTGATAATCTGTGCACAGTGAATACACAAGACACCTTGTGGCTATGGGGTAATAAGTAGAACAAAGAAAGCCCATATAGTGGGATGTCAGAGTTTGGGAAAGATGGAGCCTGCATCCCTCTTGACATCCCTGAAAGTTCACTTTGGTCCTCTGCTACTTACCACTGGAATACTTGTATAGGGACATAGATAAATTCTTCTTGTTTTCAACACTATGTTGAACTTTCTGCTATAGGTAGTAGGTCCTGCATGTAAATGGTACTCTGTGAAAGGATGAGAGGGACCTCATGGTAAAGGATGTCAAAGGGCATCAGCCTGGACTTGGACCAAGTCAAAGGATAATATTCTTTTGTTATATCTGTGGATCTATAGGAGCTCAGGGAAGAAGATGGCTTGCTAAAGAATGGCCAACTGAACACTGGCAAATCGACCCACATTCCTCGCCTTGTCCCAGTGTTCCTTTTACAAACACATTGCAATGTGCTGTCCATACAGAAGGTATTTATTTCCTTGCTTAGTTAAATAATAACAGCAAAAATGAAGTAAGTGATGGCAGATGGTGGCCACAGTGTGATGTATTGACATCCCAAGATGGTTTATACAAATACAGCATTGGTTCCCTTTCTGCCCTCTATAGTGCTATGAGTTCTTGGACATTACAAGCATTATTGATTCTTAGCTCAGCACAAATACAGATGGGAGGTGTCACCCTCTAAGGAAATATCATTTGAGGAAATGGATCAATACAGTTGATTATTCACATTAAAGAAATCCACACTAATGCACTAGAATAATTGGTTATTGCAAACAGGTGAGTATAGAGAGGCTACTCTTGGTGCAAGAGTCCCAGGCTCTGAGACAATTCTTGTTTTGCATAGTCCTTTTATAAAGGGTCTTCATACACAAATACTACTAAGGGCAAAGACACAATGTATTGATTTAACCTTGTTGCATAGTTATTTTGTGAACTGTCTGAAAGAAAACAAACAAAACTCCACAAATCCTCCAAGCACTACAAGACCACTGATGTTATAGAAATAAATATACAACATTAAGATGATAGTTACAGAAGCTCTCAGCAGATTGAAAGAGAAAATAGTTCAAAGAGTCAATGGATGTGGTCAGGAAATTTTCATTAACAAGGTGCTACTGGGTGAACAATATTTGACTTGTGAAAATGTCTTCGCTGGCAAACCCAAATGTAGACTCTATCCATTTTCACTGCTGGGACACCATCTCACATTCTTTAGGAGTCTTGTCCAGAAGCCCTTCTGGTACTATTCAGGAAGGGTCTTTATGCTACAGACAAATAAAGAATTCTCCCAAAAAAGTTATGGAGGAACAACAGGACATTATGTTGTCAGCAGGGGATGGGTTGACAGAAGATGTTTTTCAAATAGACTCGACTCATCTCAGCCCTTAGAGGCAAGACTATTGCTGACAATGGAACTGTGACTGTCACCGTCATGAGGACAGAAACCATCTCTTTATTCTTTTTATTCTTGGTGGTGTCCAGAACATAGCACACACCCAACAGATGTTTATAGAGATGCAGGTTATAGGCACCATTCATGATTGTGCTGGGAACTTGAACTAAAGCAGACTGGCATTCTGTTCCTTTCCCCATCATTCATAAGTTTTGTATCCTTGGCCGTGTGATTTCCCTCTCAGAGCATTGCCACTTTGGAGTTGGCTCTGAGCCACAGAAAACCAAAACAGATGTGGCAAGTCACCTCATCTCACATTCCAGGATCAAACAGCTGTGATCTCATAGTAGGTGATAGCAAGCATTGCTCTGAAGCATCCCCCAGGTGGTAAAAGCTGAAGTGGGGAAGAACACCTTGAGTTGAGAAAAGGCAAATATTAGATATGCAGGCTTCCCAACCTGCCTGCCAGCTCTCTGGAGGGGAATCTACAGTCAGAGCCACTCTGGTAAGGAGGGAGTGCAGAGTTCCTTCAGCTGAGCCCTTATGAAATTGAGTATGGATCCCTTCCCTAGTGCAGAACTCTGAGTGGAGAGAGGAAGCATGTGGCAGCCCCATCGGGTGTGTCACAGGTGACAACAGAAAATGGCAGTGTCCAGGCAACATGTCTGATTAAAGTAGGGCAGGAAGCTTCATGAATCTCCCATGGCCATGCTGTCCTATGCAGGGAAGGGAATGCTAGGGACCTGAAATGATTATTCTTTTGGCAGTCAGTTGGTGAAATAGATCCCAGGAGCTCCTAGGAGAAAGAATGTGGGCAGAATGAATGAGACTCGTCTGACTCAGGGACCGTCAAAAGGCCCGGAAGGTACAAAGTTGGGACACGAATGTAATTTTCACAAACATCAGAAAAGCAGCCATGACAATAACAATGACAACAAAAATATCTGTGAAATAAAGAAGTAAATGTCAGTGTTTGCTAGTTCTCAGGATGTCCGTGTCAATGGCAGCTTGCTCATAACATATGATTGTTGGATTTCCAGGAATTTTGTGAACCTCAATTGATATTGACATCCTGGCAACTATGTCAGGCCAACACCAACCTTTAAATAAGGTATGACCTCAGCTGCTTTGCAGTGCTTAACAAAGTGAAGATCATGTGTAGAGCCGTTTGCCAGGTGCTGTGAGCAATTAGAACTGCTGTCCAGTAGCTGAAGTGGATGGAATACTCAGAATTGAGCCTCATTACTCACTGAGCCTCTAAGACACATTACTCAGTCTACAGTGGGAAACAGAATGTTCTACAAACCAAGCTGAAAACAGATCTAGGTTTGGTTGAGGTCCTCCTGACCCTAGAGCCCATAGCCTGTAACGAATGCCTTGAACATTATGAGGGAGGTGCAGGACAGCTTTTTGAAAGAGCTTCCTATATGTCCCTGCAGAGGAATTGAAGGGTGTTTATAGAGAAAGTCCAGATTTCATGTTGTTCACATCAGGGCCGTAGCCCTAACTCAACCCCCAAGCAGTGCAGTGTGCTTGAGCAATCAGTTTGGCCTGTCTGAGTCTCTCCGCTCTCATTTGTGAAATGCAATGAAAATCGGGCTTGCCTCACAGAGCAGCCAACCATGAAACTCACTTCAGATTGAGTAAATAAAGCTAGCTAGCAAGGTGAAGAGAGAAGCTGGGGCTCCCAGTCTCCACTGCTGACAAAGTCTGCTTCTGGGACTGGTGAGGTAGCATGCTGGAGGACCAAATGATGCTCAAGACAGAACCTAGGTTAGAAGATATGAGAGAACTGAAGCTCAGGGCAAGGGACAGGGCAGGATTCTTTCAAGTTCATATTGAATTATAGCTCCAGTTGCCTTAGACCATCTCTCATAGCTTGTCCATCCTGTCCCGGCCCCCTGCTGTTACTATGACTTTTAATATGACTACATGCCTTCCCAGTTTCTTTCTAAAAGGTCCAGAAGGGTGCAACAGACTTCCAGGTGCCCTTCCTTTCTTTGTATCTGTCTCCCTGTCCCACCTAAGTACATGTTCCATAGTGCCACAGACCACAGCTCTTGATGCTAGCTGTATTCTAACTTTCAGTATGATGCCTAGGTCTATGTGAGGACATTGTGCACTTTTTTACACTTCTATCTATCTATCTATCTATCTATCTATCTATCTATCTATCTATCTATCTATCTATCCATCCATCCACCCACCCACCCACCCACCCACCTATGCATCCATCCATCCATCCATCTATCTATCTATCTATCTATCTATCTATCTATCTATCTATCTATCTATCTATCTACCTACCTACCTACCTATCTATGTGGGGTATGTGTGAGTGTGTGTGTATGTGTGTGTGTGTGTGTGTGTGTGTGTGTGCATGTGTGCAAGTGCATGCATGCACGCATGTGCAATTCTGACATGGAATGGGTATGAAGATCAGAGGCCAACTTGCAGGAGTCAAGTTATTTTCTTCCATCATGTGAATTCTGGGCATCAAACTCCGGGCGTCAGGTATGTCAGCAGGCACCTTTACCTGCGGAGCCATCTTGCCATCCCTGACTTAATGTATTTTTATATAACAAATGCTCATGAAGCCATTCTCTCTCTCTCTCTCTCTCTCTCTCTCTCTCTCTCTCTCTCTCTCTCTCTCACACACACACACACACACACACACACACACACACACAAACAGAATTTCTAAAACATAATTCAGACCTTCAGGCAAGGTAATATTAGCAAGAAGGGATAATCAGGAAGTAAGAAAGTGCAGGATGGAGACAGGAGAAGGATGGAGAAGCTGTGGGCTCACGGGTGATGCTGAAGATACCAGGGTCCTCGGTGGGATGATGGGTCTGAGCAGACGGTGCCATGCTTTATGGGCTCCTATGGATGTGCTGATAATTTCTTTCACATTAGTGTGGCTTGGTGAGTGATGACTGTGGAAAGGATCTCAAACTGTGAAGGGCATCAAGTAGAAAATGACCCCAGTGGGTAAGACAATCAGTCAGACAGGATACCCTGAACCATGGGGCAGAAGGTCAGAGGAGACCTTCAGAATAGGGGCTCTGGTACTGAATTTTAGGATGTGCTGAGATACTATTCTTTAGAAGTGGCTTAGACACAGGCTTGTCCAGGGTCTAGGACTAGGTAGTTCATGGCTCTGCTAAATCTAAGCTGTTTCTGCTTTATATCTGCCAGTCATATTGGCAACCTTCCCCCAGTTCCATCATGATGTGGATGTTTAGAGTGAGCATCTAGGTCTTAGAGGCTCAGGGTTTGAAGGAGGGTCAATTCTAAGCTACATTATCTCTGACAGTGAAGCTACATGGTGTTTATGCATCTAGAATTTGACTCTTATTTGCTAATAAAAAAACCCACCAGTACGTGCATCTTTTCCATGAGGGATGCCTTAACTCATTACTGTCTATCATTGTTGTCTACTGCTGTTGTTAGGATTTTGGTTTGGGGTTTTCTGCTTTTTTTGGAGGAGGGTCTTGCTATGTAACTGTCTGTCTCTAAACTTGTGCCTCCCAAGAATGTAGGCCAATTATTATTTCTGCACTTCCTATGTTCATATCTCAAGCAGGTAGTAGCAGTCTGTCTTACAGCTATTACCTTTACCTGCTGTGACTTTCATATTTTTGCTCCTTAATTTGTGTAGCAGATAATGAAACCTTGAGTTTCCTTCTCTGAGAGGCCTTGGCAAAGCTGTCAGTATCACTGTCCTGGCCAGCCCCATGCTTGAGCAATACCATCTCTCAGGAAACCCGGATAGTCTCTCTTAAGGAAACTCCAAAGGCCCAGTTCCATGATTCTACAGAAGCTTATGATTATCAGTGATATGTTAGCTAGTTTTATGTCAACCTGACATAAGCTATTTTCCATTTGGGAAACAGGGACCACAGTTGAGAAAATGTCGCCAGAAAGTTGACCTATGGGCAATGAGTATATTTTCTTAATTGATAATTGATATGGGAGGGCCGAGCCCATTGTGCCTGGTGCCACTCATGAGCAGGTGGTCCTGGGAATGAAGAAGAAAATGAGCTAAGCAAGCCACCAGTAACAAGTCAGTAAGCAGCACCCTCCTCCATATCCTCTGCATCAGCTCCTGCCTCCAGGCTCCTGCCCTGCTTGACTTTCTGCCCTGACTTCCCCCAGTGCTGGACCATTACCTGCAGATGTAAGATGACATACCACAGCAATAGGATCCTTAACTAGGACAAATGGGAGAGGACTCATCCTATCTGGATAAGACACTTAAGGCCTAACCAAGTCTGACACCACTGTACAGAGAATTTTTTGATGGGCACTGAGTCTCCCAAGGTCTCAGAGTGTCTATGGTCTAGGACTGGAGGAAGAGGGCTGGAGTTGTGAAGGAGGCGAGAGGGCCATTTCCAGCTCAGGAGTAAGTACAGAGAACTGGCTATGTGAGCTGGGCAAGGAATGCCTGCAGCCTCCTGTCCCTTCTCATTCATTCTTTTGGGAACAAAGGTATTGTCACCTTAGTGCGAGTCTGGCACATTGTTTCTCTGAGGCTTCTATTTTCATCTGTGAAACAAAGCTTGTTCCAAGGTTGATGTGATGTATATGCTCACAAATGATGCCTAGGGGTGCTGTTCTGTAACTCCAAACTCAAATGCACTGGAGTAGTGAAGACAAATTGCTACTATTTGAATCTTGCTTCCCTTCCAAAATTCATGTTGAGACTGAATTCACAACACGTTAGTATTGGAAAGTGTGGCTCTGGGGAGGTGACTGGGTCACGAAGGCCAGGACATTGGGAATGGAATCAGGGGGCCTTATGAAAAAGCTTGGCAGAGGGAGTTCAGCCTTCCACCCGTGTGAAGACATAGCCCTCCTCCACTCTGAAGGTCACAGGAACTATCTTAGAAACAGAGCAGAAACTGGGCTGTGCCGTTGATTGTCCACCATTTAGAATTGTGAGAAATGAATGCATGTTTTTGTAAGTTAACCAGACTCTGGAAATTTGGGTATAGAAGCACAGACAGAATCAGCGAAAGCTCCTTTTGTCCTCTAACGGCTACTTGACCTCATCTTGCCTCCTTTAACCTCGTTCTATCCCTTGGAGTGTTGCAAAAAGGAAGAACTCTGTCTGCCTAGCCCAGGAAGCTACCCTCAGACATTGAAGACGGTGTTTTGTTTCTTCGAGGCATAAGTGCCTGAAAAAGAGGGTCTCTTTTCTAATTCCTTCTCTTTATATTTTCATCTATCTATCTATCTATCTATCTATCTATCTATCTATCTATCTATCTATCTATCCCCATCTATCATCATCATCATCATCATCATCATCATCATCATCATCATCATTATTATTATTATTATTATTATTATTATTATTATTATTATTATCTATCTATCTATCTATCTATCTATCTATCTATCTATCTATCTCTTATTCCACAGTTCCTCTATTCTTACCCTACTTGTTGATCCATCCACCTATCCATCCAATCATCCATGTCCCTTACATTTTTACTTCAAGAAGAAAACCATCAATAAAGCATGTGAATCAATACATGCATGTAAATTCTAAAATTTAAGTGAATTAAAATTTGAAATTTAAATTTAAAAGTTTAAGTAAATTTAAATTTCAAATTTAAAAATTTCCAGTTGTCGTGGTTATGCCTTTAATTCCAGCACTTGGGAGGCAGAGGCAAGTGGATCACTGAGTTGAAGGTTATTTTGGTCTACACAGTGAATTCCAGTACAGTCAGCAAAACATAGAGAAACCCTGTCTCAAAACAAAACAAAACAAAACAAAACAAAACAACAACACCCCCATTTTAAAACAAAGTTGAACTTTCATATTAAACTGTCCATTGGGTTTGGTGGATGAGTTTGATAGCAAGGATAGGCAAATCAGGGTACATAACAAACATTTTCATAAATTAGTACCTCTTAAATTTTAACTTTAAGATTTTGGCAAAGAAGAATCAACAAAGTCACTCAGTCCCTCAGAATCACATTCTAATGTAGTATCCCCAAGCACATGGGACATGTGACTGTGGCTAGTCCAAACTAAGGTGTGCTTTAGCTATAAAATACAAGAAAATATTATTAAAAAGTCTCAGGATGATTTTACATTGACTACATGTTAAAGTGTTCTTATGTTGACTCTATTGAGTGAAATAAAATATGTTTCTCAAAAATAATTTTATTCTTTGTTTTACTTCTTCCATTGTAGCATCTAGAAACTTTTAAATAATATAGGAGAATCTCACTGCATTCCTATTGAATGTAGCTTCTTCAGACAAACCATCCCATGGAATCATATAAGCAGATGACAACTGTAACATGAGGGGGCTGGCTTGTCGGGGTTTCCGTCCTGCCCAGTACCCCCCAGCCGGCAAACCCCAAAGAAAATCACATACGGAGTCTACATCAGGTTATAAACTGATTGGCTCATTAGGTCAGGCTTCTTGTTAACTCTTATAACTTATGTTACCCCATTATCCTTATCTATGTTAGCCACATGGGCTCTGTACCTTTCTCAGCTGGGCAAGTTACATGCTGCCTCTTCAGTGATCTGCGCAGGAGTGAAGGAATGGCTTCCTGCTTTCCAGGATACTCCTGTTTTCATTGCATCACCTCTACTTCCTGTCTGGTTTTCCCACCTATACTGCCTGCCTGGCCAATCAGCATTTTATTAAAATATGATTGACAGAATACAGACAATTCTCCCGCACCATTTCCCTCTTTTTTTTTTTTTTAAAACAAAGAAAAATACCCATAGTCCATTTGTTGGGAATGTGGGCGTAGTATTTCAGGCTACTTCCTGCTGGTTGGGGGCACTGATGATCTTATGGGGACCTAAAGAAAATTTAGAATTATCATCAAGTCCTGACTGAAGTATCCTGGGAGTCTTGATCATCGCAGGCTGCAGTCTTGAATCTGTTCTGGATGTAGAACTCTGTCATCTGGGCCACCTGTTTCTGTCGGATATTTCTCAGGTGGCCTCCCTTGGTCAAAGATGATTTTTCTTAACTCTGAATAAATCCATATCCTCTCATTTTCTGTGGAAACAAAAGCAAAATCTCTTCTCGAAAGTAACAAACCTTTTGACTTCAGTTCGAACACAAAAGGCACAAATTAGGAGAGACCGGTTACGGACTCTTAATGACTTCCAAAGATTGTTAGGAGATATTTCCAGTCTACGACCAGCTGTTGGGATAACACCTGATCTAATAGTTCATTTAAACAAAACCTTAGATGGTGATAAGGATTTGAATAGTCCCAGAAAATTGACAGTTGAAGCAGAAAAGGAACTGACAATGATTGAGGAAAAATTACAGGAGGCACATGTGGATAGGGTCAACCCGAATCTTAGTTCCATCCTAGTCATACTGCCTTCCAGAATTTCTCCTACAGGGATTTTAATGCAGAGGGAAGATATTATTTTAGAGTGGATATTTATACCTCATAAACCAAGTAAAAAATTAAAAACTTATGTAGAAAAGGTTTCAGAATTAATTATAAAAGGTAAACTGAGACTTCGTCAACTAGCAGGTATAGACCCAGCAGAAATTATAGTGCCTTTTACTACTGAGGAAATAAGAAAGTTATGGGAAGATAATGAACCATGGCAAAGAGCTTGTGCTAATTTTTTGGGAGAAATTAGCAACAACTATCCCAAAAGTGATAGACTTAACCTCATAAAGAGAACTTCTTGGATTCTTCCTAGAATTGTACATGATGCTCCAATAACTGGAGCTCGGACATTTTATACCGATGCAAATAAATCAGGGAAAGCAGGTTATAAATCGGAAGAATTGAGTAAGGTGGAACAAAGCCCTTATAATTCTGTCCAGAAGGCAGAATTATATGCCATTCTTATGGTGCTAAGGGATTTTAAAGAACCTCTTAATATAGTTACAGATTCACAATATGCAGAAAGAGTTATCTTGCATATTGAAACCGCTGAATTCATACCAGATGACACAGAGTTGACTTCATTGTTTATCGAGGTACAGGACATAATTAGGAATAGGCTTTGTCCAATGTACATAACACACATCCGGTCCCATACCGGTCTGCCTGGGCCTCTAGCACAAGGTAACGCTGAAATTGACCAATTATTGATTGGAAGCGTTCTGCAGGCCTCAGAATTTCATAAAAAACATCATGTCAATAGTAAAGGCTTAAAGAAAGAGTTTTCCATTACATGGCAACAAGCTAAGGACATTATAAAGAGATGTCCTACATGTTCTTTCTATAATCAAACACCGTTGCCTGCAGGGAGTAACCCAAAGGGTACTCAAAGGAATGAAATCTGGCAGATGGATGTGTTCCACTTTATGGAATTTGGTAAATTAAAATATGTACACCACACCATAGACACGTATTCAGGTTTTCAATGGGCAACTGCCCTGAGCTCAGAAAAGGCTGATTCGGTAATCACACATTTATTGGAAGTTATGGCCATCATGGGTATACCTGCACAAATAAAGACAGACAATGGTCCAGCATATGTATCTAAGAAAATGAAACGCTTCTTTGCTTATTATAATATAAAACACGTTACAGGTATACCAAATAATCCTACAGGTCAGGCAGTTATAGAAAGATCAAATCGTACTATAAAGGATATGCTAAACAAACAGAAAGGGACGAAAGATACCCCCAGAAATAGATTGCATAATGCTTTATTAACCTTGAATTTTCTTAATGCTAATGAGAAAGGAACAACAGCAGCAGAGAGGCATTGGATAATGGAAAAAACTTCTGAACTAAACCAACCTGTTTATTTCAAAGACGTGCTGACCTCTCAATGGAAGCCAGGAGATGTGCTACGTTGGGGAAGGGGTTTTGCTCTTGTTTCCACAGGAAAAGAAAAATTGTGGATACCATCAAAATTAATAAAGGTTCGATTTGAAGAGGAGAAACCTCTTGGAAAGGAGAAATGACAGCATCTACAATGATGATAACCATACAGGTGGTAAGAAAAGCATATAGAATGGGGGCAGGGTTCTGTTCTTATCTCCACAGGAAAACACTGATCTTTGAAAAGTTCAAGGGACCCTGGATATTTGAATACTGACAGATGGAAAATAACGGCCCAATAGGGACTATCAAGAAAACTGAATAGGTTCTGTAAGTACCATATACTAAATCATATTTCTAAATTTATAGAGCTGGTTTTAGAGTTGGACTCTGGCTCAGTCCCTCTCTAATTCCAAGCCTGTTGTTTAAAGAAAAACCCAGAGTTTCTGGAGTTTCTGTCTCATGTCAAGAGCCATGATATGGGACAGAAAGAAATATGAGTTTAGAAAACATCTTTACTTTTCTTCATATCTATCATACCTTCATTAAATATATCTATCATGTCTCTCATTGAATATAGGTATTCATGTATATGTCTATATAATTAATGTTTAAGTTTTCCACAATGAACAATGAGTTTTTCCTACAGTGACATTTGAAGTTTCCAGGAAGAAGATGGGGCCCCATAACAACAACTCCACCTGGTTGATATGACGTCATGATACTGATAGCGCTACTACAAGACCTGTTTTGGGTACCAGCTGCACAAGACGGTTCCAACGTGCTGAAATGGTGCACATCTTGTACAACATTCTGGCCAGACCTCCACAAAATACTCAGAGACTATTTGCAATTTTAAAAGACATTGATCTTGAAATTTAACCATCATTTTACTTTCACAGGATCCCCCAGAAAGAACGTCGCCCCCATGACAGCTGGAAGTAATTCTAGAGAACGACGTCCCCTCTCCCAATAAAGTTTGTCCTTGGGTTTAGGGACATCATTTAGGGGTTGGTTATAATTAGTATACGGTTGAGGGTTGGGGGAGGAATTTTATAAGCACAGGAATCTTAAAAAAAAAAAAAAAAGAGGGATAATTGGATTATGGGATAAATAGATTTGTACTTGTGAGTTATTGCTTTTAGACAAACATATTGGTATCGATTCTTATATATTGATACAAAGTTAAATTATGTTGACTATTTTATGCATGCATGCTTCATGCTTCTACCTCTGTTTAAAACATTTTTATGTATTTGTATATACATTGTATTGATATATGTATATTTACCATATTGCATTGTACACTTCTACCTCTGATTAAGATACTTATATATTGTTTATGTATTGATATATATATTTACCATATTGCAATGTATACTTGCACATTGTTTATATTTGGAGGTCTCATTGTCCTCATTTATTGCACAGTTGTTTATTATCTCAGTCTTTAAGTTAGATAGATATTGAGAATAATATAGATCAACAGTCATCTAAGTTTGTCATTTATAATTAGACTAATCAGGTTCTTTAGATATATAGAGATTATATTCAGTATAGATAGATAATCTTCAACCTCTTCAAAGAGCTGTAGAAAATGGCCTTTAATCTAATTCAGAGTTCTATGGTAGGGAGACACAATCACTCCTGGCAACACTGATCTATGCCCGAGAGAATGTTGAGCACCAAAGACACTCCACCTGGAGCCTTTCTTCTTGGCAGAACTGGCCTTTGGGTAAAGAAATGCTCATACCTCAACTACTGACAGAGTTACAGAATATCCGTAAATGGATAAAACAAGACTGTCATATCCTGCCAAGACAGGGTAAGATAGTTTTGAAGTTTCTTGCCTTTGAAAATGGTATGTCAGTTACATCAAGCCTTAGCCAAAGTTGGTTGCTTCAACGCTGCAAATGTGACTTTGGGTGTTTGTCCAGGTAGCCAGTTGTCTCTGCGATTTGTTACATGTTCTGGAAGTTGTTTGATTGCACTTCCTAATTACTCAGATAACATTATTTCCCTTCTCAGATCTTCGATGGGATTGAAGATTATATAAATGTAGTTACTTTCCTTTCATGACTTGGCCAAGTTATTTGTTATACAAGACTTAAGCTAGTTAGAATAGGATATTTGTATTTATTGTATATAATTTCGTAGGTTTGTACTTATTGTATATAATTGCGTAGTAGGCTTAAAACTCTCTTACTTAAACAAAAGGGGGAGATGCTGTGGGAGTTCCTTCAGCTCCTTCAGCCAATCGCCGCTGAGTTACCAGCCCATTGGGGCGTGGTCTCTCTCCCTTTAAAAAAAGCAGCGGCTGTCCTCCACTCTGTCTTTGTCTTCCGGCTCCGTTTCCAGCCCCTGGACTCCTTTCCTGTTCGCGCGGAGGGGCTGTTGTCTGGGACGGTAATCTGTAAGTTTTTTCCCCTTTGAATAAATAACCATTCTATTAATCATAATTCCAAACTGGTGTGGGATTGTCTGTGACTTACGCCTTCAGACAACATTTTTAGATTCCTGTTTATAATGTCATAGTTATAGAAGGTTTTACAATTTTCTCTCTAAATTTACCATAGCAGGTTCCCTAGTTTTATAAATGGAGAAACTTTGGCTCAGAGACAGAGCCTCAGGCCTATATTTGTACCTTTTTTGAATTGTACTATGGTTGTAGAATGTTCATGTATGACTCACCGAGTCTTGATGAATATAGGGTGTTAACCTTTTCCAGTTTCATAAAGGTTCAACAAAAGCTTCTTTTGAAGAAGAGCACATGCCTTTGTATTCTGAGCCTGTCTAGTATTTGACAGCTAAGTGATTCTCCCTCCCTCTGCATCCTAACCTGGATTAGAAAGATTGTGTAGCATCAGTAAAGAAGACCGGCTGAGGGGCAACAGGATGAAGTCAGGGTCCCATTCTGAGGATTAACTTTCTGAGTGGTTGTGTGTAGGCAGAGACTGCATTTTCACTTCCCAGCTACCGGACATGAATAATCATGCAGAAACTATATTAATTATAACACTGTTTGGCCAATGGCTTAGGGGTATTGCTAGCCAGTTCTTACATCTTAAATTAACCCATTTCTATTAATCTATGTATTGCCATGAGGTTGTGGCTTACCGATAATATTTTGGCATCTTTCTCTTTTGGTGGCTACATGGTATTTTCTTGATTCCACCTCTTCTCTCTCTCTCTCTCTCTCTTTCTCTCTCTCTCTCTCTCTCTCTCTCTCTCTGTTCAGATTTCACACCTGGTTTTACTCTGCTAAGCCATTGGCTGAAACAGCTTTATTTATTAACCAATAAAAGCAATACATATACAAAAGGACATGCCACAATATCTCCCCTTTCCTGTCTAATTAAAAAAAGATAGGTTTTTAACCTTAATATAATGAAATTACACATAACAAACAGTTATCAAATAAGAATTATAGTTACAATATTTAGTCCATTTTCATTTGCCAAATTAAGGAAAATACTCTATCATCTATCTCTGTGAGTCTAAAGTGTTACATCTAATTTATCTTTTATCATAACTAAGGAAAACTATAATTATAACTATCTAGTCTTCAACTCCATCAAAGACCTCAGAAAGTTAGATTCTTACCTAAGTAAATGGGAGGTATATTGTAAACAACTTTCAGAGTTCTAGAAATGACAGAGACATCTCGCTTCCTGAAGAGTCACCCAAAGTTTTTTGTAACTTTGGGGCATCCATCTTCAGCTTATAGGCCCATAATATCTGGCAGACTTTTTATTGAAGCAGGAAGTTTTAAAATCTGTTCTGCCTTGTGCTGGAAAAGTTTGTCAGTTGCTTTTTTCTGTGTCCTGCAGAATGTCTGGAATTTTCTTCTGTGAAACAGGAACCTCCAAAGGACCATCCCATCTTACGATAAGTTCAGCAGTTACTTTTTTATGGGTCCTGTATGTCCAATTCATACAGCATATTGTCCAAGTAAGAGTAGTTTCTTGCCAAAATGACTAGCCTTGTCACATTGAAGGCAAATTTCATAACAAGTTTCTTCAATGCCCATAAACCTCTCTGAAGTAATCAGTGCTGTTGAGAAAAGTCTAAGTTCTTAAAACATTCTAAATGCCATATTTTATTAGTCTTTGAAAGGTTTAAAGAATCCTTATCCATCTGAAATGTATCTCTGTACATCTAGAAAACCTATCATGACTACAGTTTGACTATCTATTAATCCATAATTTTTAATTATGCATTCTATTTTAAAATGAGTTGTAGAAACATAATACCTTAAACAAGAGTAGAAATATAAATATAAAAAATTGATCTTAAATGTGTATGAATACTTTATACCAATATAAAGTATTTTATTGATCGATCTAATGGCACACATTATAAGTAGAATTAATTGTACAACAGTGTATTACACTGTTACTTCCCTCATTGTTATGACAAAATAAATGTAAGAGAAGGTGGTTTATTTTGGCTTACATTTTTAGAATTTGGTGGGAGAGGTGTGGGGTAATAAGTGGCTCTACTATGGTGATCGGAATATCATTGGTCCCAAAGTCGTATGCAGGAAGGTGAATCCTCTAGTCATGCTCTCTACTTTGCACTCAGTCTGACCCCAGCCCAAGCAGTGAGCTGCCCACATTCAGAGAAGGTCTTCCCCATTTCCAGTAAGCATCACTGGAAGCACCTCACAAACATGCTTAGATGTTTGTCTCCTAGTGTTGTGTGACAGTTTTCTTGGGGAGACATGAAAAGTTATGGGGAACTGACAATTGATGACAGACCAAAGAAGAGATAGCACCAAAGTCCAACGTGGTGAACTCATGAGTTTTAACGGGGTTATTTACAAGAATATGGGTGAGCAGAAATAACTCAAAGACAGCTGCACCACCGAAGCCCGCCCCAGCATGAGTGACAGCTCGACAAATTAGAATCATGGAGCACACTGCACAGCCAGTAGGCAGCTCAACAGATTGGAAAAGGCCTTTTCCTGATGACTCAGTTGGTTTGAGCCTTTTCCAGGATTTGGGGCTGGTTTTCACTTTTTCTGGGTTGATGGGTTGGTCTCAGAGTCTTTCTTACAGCCTACCTTGTCTGACAGGGTCTCTGCAGTTTTGCTATTTAATATACTCTTTGATGAGGAAGGGGTCGAGTGAATCTTGTCAATTTTAGGAACTTGCTGGAGCTATGTTGAGCTGTTTTCTTGCTGTCTTCACAGAGTTAAGAATATAGAATTTTACCTCCCCTAACATCCTGGTGTTTAACCTCCTCTAAACATCCTGTCCTAAACTGTGCCCTTGTTTCACTTCCCTTTACATTCACTGTCTTCTGAAGTTACCCTCCAAGATGCAAAAAGGAAACTGTATTGCAGCGTCTGGGTGCTGCTAAACCCTGACAGGCTGTCAATCAAGATCACCATCAACACACATTATTTCATATAGCATAATGTGCTATGAATTGATGTTATAGACTGTTTGAGAACGCCCTTCCTTAAAAAGCTGAATAATACTGCATTCTATTGATATGCTGTTATTTTGTTTATTCATCCAGATGTTGATGGACACTTAGGCTGGATTTACCTTTTGACTATTGTGAATAATACTTCCATAGATGAGAGTAGACAAGCTTTTGTTCTAGCCATTGAATTCATTTTATTTGTACATACCAGACGCATGATTGCTGGATCATGTAGTAATTTATGTTAACTTTTTGAGGAGCTAACAAACTGCTTTCCATAGCAGCCTTAGAGTTCCACTATTAGTACTGTAAGATTCCAGTTTCTGTACATCCTTGTCAAAACTTGTTCATGGCTCCTGTTTGAACTAAGCCTTTATTCATGGGAGTAAAGAAGAAACTCAATAAACTCTTTAGCAAGTGACTTTTTTTCATGATAGCCACTGGAGTTGGTCATCCAGGCCACTTAGATGATCAATGCCCAGAGCCACATGCAAGAAGCAAAGACACACTGAAGTCTGGAGTCTTCACAGCTTCCTAAGGGCAGGTAAATACCTAACTTTGCTGCTTTCCACAGCTTTGAGGCAAGTGGAAAGCAGGAGATCTCTCCCTCAAAGCCTGCTCTCAGGCCCTGCGCCTCACCTGGGCAACACAATAGAGCTAACCCTGTTGGCACAGATGCAGGTGAGCCAGCCCCAAAGCTCTGAGCATGGGAAAGCTGTCCACATCATTTGTCTTGTGGTGGCATAGGTGGAGGAAAGACGCCTACCTCCCCCTCCCCTGAACACCTGAGGCATGTAGGAGAACTGGCCCTGAGGTCACAAGAGTGGGAGAGCTGTCCCTACCCTCCACCAGCTGCAACACTCAAGGGAGAGGAGGCCCTGCCCCTCACTTGGGCAACATAGCAGAGCCAACCCTGTTGGCCAAGGTGTGCATGAGCCAGTCCCAAAGTAGTAAGAGTGGAAGACCTGTCCCCACTGCTTGTCTGTCATGTATCTGTGTGGATGGGGAGAGATGCCAGCCCTTTTACCCCTTGTCCCTTGCTGCCTGTAACAGATGAGCCAGCTGACCCTCCCCGTTACCAGTTGCTGCACTCAGGAAAGTGGCTACTGCTTCTCTTCTAGGCGGCACAGCAGAGCTGGCCCTGTTGTCAGAGCTGTGAGTGACCCAGCCCTGATGTCGTGGGCAGGGGAGGGCTGCCCCCATTGCTCATTTGACATGTGGTGGCAAAAGCAGCAGACAGATGCCCTCCCGCACCCCCTCCCCCACCTGTCAACACCTGATACAGGTAGAGGAGCTGGTCCTGGGGTCATAAGCGCAGGAAGGGATGCTGTCCATGCCCCTCACCAGCTGGAGCCCTCAGAAGAGTGGCCCCTGCACCTTGCCTGAGCAACACAGTAGAGTTGGCCCTGATGGTGTAGGTGGGGGAGAGCAGACCCTGAGAGTGTGAAGGCAGGAGAACTGGCCCCATCCCTAGCTCATTGCTTCAAGGGGTGAACTACCAGGGCAATGCTGGAGAGCTCACCCAGTGGTGACGACATAGGAGAATTGACAGACCAACCAATACTAGAGTTGCCCAGGCCCAGAGCCATGGTTGTGACTTGGCCCATCACAATATCCACCCCATCTATGATCTGCTGGAGCATGTGAAGGAGTCTGACCCACAGACCCAACACTACACGATCTCCACAGCACAGGGCAACAATAAGATAGCCAAGAAGAGTCCCAGTGAGGCTCAGCATTGATAGTGTAGTAGAATCCAGAGGCCTTGAACCAGACCAATGACTCTTTGCAATGAGCACCTGCAAGTGAAGATAAATGGACCAAGGGGTTTACTTCAAGACTCACTGTGTCACACTGCAGCTTCCATGATGAGATCTTTAAATTTTTTTCTTTTCTCTTAAATTTTGTTTTTTTGGGGGGTTGCAGAGATGGAGGCCAGATGTGAAGGGATGGGGAAATGCGTGAGATCAAGATGCACCATGTGAAAGGCAGAATAAATAAATAAAAAAGAAAGAAGGAAGAAAAGAAAGAAGGAAAGAAAGGAAGAAAGAAAGAAAGAAAGAAAGAAAGAAAGTCTGCTCTCTCTGCAGTCTTCATTTGGGAAAATAGTAACTAAATGGTATTTAGTAGTGACTTGCATATTTGTCTGAAAACTCAACCATAATCCATTAGCAAGCCCTGTCATCTCTGCTGTGGGCATCTACCCAGAATGCTATGCTTTCTCACCTCTTCTTTCATGCCATCTGGGTCCAAACCACTCACTCTTATTCCATCTTGGTTGGTTTCTTCAAAGGATCAGACTGACCCTCTGAAAAGCCAAGGCATCTCTGAGTGCTCACCTTCTCAGACTCTTTACAGCTCCCCTTCTTCCCAAGGTAAATATCGGGTACAGGAAGTCCTCACCATTCAG
This sequence comes from Myodes glareolus, assembly GCF_982192425.1. NCBI lineage: Eukaryota > Metazoa > Chordata > Mammalia > Rodentia > Cricetidae > Myodes > Myodes glareolus. The sequence continues at coordinate 29,909,484 of NC_142044.1, forward strand.
CGTCTCTCCTCCCTAGCTCGGTGACACTGTGCAGCTCTCTAATTATTTCTTACACTCTCACGCTGCTCCAGGGACTTTGGGGAGCCTAATTCCTCAAGGAATGCTCTTTTCCTGGCATGACTAATTCCCCAGTAACTCTACCCTAATGTGTTACACTAGGGAGGATCATCCCCACCTCCCTCTGTTAGATAGCGCCACTTTCTACCTTGTTTAGCCTGCACGTTCATTTGTAGTAGTTTCTTGAGGCTGTAAGAACAGCCACCACAAGCCTGGGGGCTTAAAACAATAGAACGTGCCCTCTCATGGTTGCTCTGGAAGTCAAATTTGGCATCAAGGCAGCAGCAGAGCTGTGCACCCTCCAAGCTCCTGTCTGTGCTTTGGTGACCCTGGAGACACCTGGGTTCATAACTACATCTGTGACACAAGACCTGCCTGTGTCTTGTGGTCTTTTCGTGTCACGCACATTTTTTTTAAAAAAAATTTTTTTGAATGGTACTTTCATTAGGGTCCCACCCAAATACAGTATTACCTCATCCTAAGCATTACCTTAATTACACCACAAATACTGTATCTCTAAATAAATTTACCGTCCAGAATTCCAGATGCGCACAAACTTTGGGGGAAAACTCTCTTTAAGTTGCATCATCTCTCACATTTTAATTCCCAAGCCTCGTTTATCATATATAATCCCCTAGAGTTTGCTCACTCCCACAACCCGGATGTCAGCTCCAGCAGCCCAGAGATTCGAGTCCATGTGTCACCGTTTTCGTTCCCTGTAGGATCTAATACACAATAGCAGCTCCACACCCACTCGTGGGCTCGAGGATCGAGCCGGTGACTGTCAGCCAGTGTCTCTGAATTTCTCCAGGGAACACTGTCAGCAGCTCCTCACTGTGCTGCTTAGGAACCGCTTCCCTCCCTCCTCTTTAGGAACTAGGCATCCTGTTCCAGGGCACCATCCCAGAACTCAGGAAGTGCAAATTCTCTGGATCTGCTGCAGTAGTTCGATTGGGCAGTGGACAGAGCATGGGTAGGTTCTTACTGTTCAACAAGCGAATCACTCCTCTAGGTACAATTCTCTGATTCCAGAGATAAACTATGGCCTGAGATGGACTGGGTGGTTATGGGAGCGATTACGAATGGCCTCTAGGTTTCTTTACTGTATGGCAGGATTGGTTATTTATTGTTTTATTGTTTAAGAGTTTAAAACGCTAATTAAATACGGAAAGATAATGCATATCCACTAAAAAGAAACAACAAGAGTCTTAATAGTAAAATATGAGGAAGAAATTAAGGCTTTATAACTTCATGAGTTATGGGCAGCTGTCTTTGACTTATTCTCCTCAGTTTTATACATCATAGGAATCTTGAGATCACCACTCATATTCAATTTTCAATCATATTGTTTTCTCCTTAAAATGAGGCAGGGGGAATTTTCCACATCACTAGAGGAAACTAATAGGAAGCCTTCGTTCAGCACTTACAACGTGTAGGTGCAGGGCCAAGCACATCACTCAGTTTACTCATTTAATTTCCTCCACAGCTGCCTGCGGTTTGGAGGGAGGACCCTGGAGCCAGATGATCCGGTCCTGCTCAGGGTCCCCTCCCTCCCGAGATGTGTGAGTTTGGGCAACACATATGTGTTGGTGTTCTGTGAGTTCAGAGAGGGGACATCATGACGGCAGGGGCTCAAGGCAGCTAGTCACATTACGCCCGGTCAGGAAACAAAGAGAGATGAATGAATTCTAGTGCCCACCTCACTTTCTCTCTTTGATTCTGTCTAGGATCCCGATCACAGGATGGCATCGCCCACTTTGAAAGTGTGTCCTCACATCTCATAACCTAACCTTGTAGACCATCCTAGGATGGGGCTCAGGGACTTCTCTCTTAGGTGGTTCTATATCCTATGATGCTGACAACCCACATTAATCCTCACAATCACCACAGTCGCATCACTGGGACTAAGGCAAGGAGGCGTTCTCAGCCTCAACTGTCATGAAGATCACTTCTCTTGGCAGCCCTTCAAAACATTTCTCCAACAAATGACAATGAGCTTGATGGCTTAAAACAATGGTAATCTGAGCCTGGCTCCCTGGGAAGAGATCAGAGGAGAGGTCTTTCAAACTTGTGGGGGATGCTGCCAGTCCTCCGTCTTTCTCGGCTTATGTGTGCCTCACCTCAGATCCTGGCGCCATCAGCCAGAGCCTTCACTAATGACATCAGTCCCTGGATCTGTGGCCTGCCATAATCCATCTAGCCTGACATGGCTGTAACCACTTGTATCTGCAAAGACTCTCTTTGCACATAACATCACTGTCAAAGGCTCTGGCTGAGCATGACATTCGGGTTGCATATTCCACAAGCTAGTACACAGGGCTCTCTGTGGCTCTCCTTCCTCATTTGTCAAGTCAGGCACTAGATCTTGTCTCCTCGGGAGTACTGTGCAAGGAATGGAGGAAGATGCATGTTGTACCTATATATAGGGTCTGGGTTAGCACATTGCAGTTGCCATGGTGGTGGGGGGTGCTATAAGAACAAGGCAGTTGTATAATCCTGTCTATCAAGCCAATAAGCTGTTACATCAGAGCATCTCAGCCTAGGATGACAGAGTCAGCATAGCCTGCAGCTCCCAGAGGAATTCTTCGGGGATAGTGCCTTGTTGGAGAAATGTTTTGAAGGACTGTCAAGAGAAGTGATCTTCATGACAGTTGAGGCTGAGAACGCCTCCTGGCCTTAGACCCAGCGATGTGACTTTGGGTGATTGTGAGGATTAACATGGTTTGTCAGAATCATAGGATATAGGGCCACCTAAGGAAGAAGCCCCCGAGCCCCCCATTCTGAGATGGTCTACAAAGTTAGGTTATGAGATGTGAGGACACACTTTCAAAGTGGGTGATGCCATCCTGTGATCAGGATCCTAGACAGAATCAAAGAGAGAAAGTGAGGAGGACACTAGAATTCATTCATCTCTTTTTGCTTCTGGACTGTGGACGCAATGTGACTAGCTGCCTTGAGCCCCTGCCGTCATGATGTCCCCTCTCTGATAGACTGAGCCCTCCAATTGTGAGTCAAAATAAACCTTCCTTTCCTGAAACTGTTCTTGTGAGGATTCTTCTCATAGCAAGAGGAAAGTATCCAATGCAGTGACCTAAGATCCTGAGACTAAGTTCAGCTCTGACACAGCCTAACCACCCCCATGGAAATTCTGGAAATGAAGAAGGCAATCTATCTGGTGTCCTTAGACCTACAGGTAGGACACAGCACTCAGAAAATAGCTGCAACGATTTCTACTTTTTATCCATTCTGCAGATTTGATGAGTCCATTCGTTTTGGGGAATAACCGTCATTATAGAAGTCATATGTGTTCATGAGAACAGCTGGGAGAGATAAGGAAAGCGTCACTATTAATTACCCATAATGTTAACAGTTAGGCATTTACTTACTAATAACTACCCTTCTTGTGTTCAGACAAGCTGCATATACACATATAAAACTTTTACTTGAATAAAATATTTGTGATCTGTCTCTACTTAGCTGTGAGCTATATATACTTTATGTGTTTTTATGTAAATATTATTTGTCATAGCTATGAAACACTGCAGTAAGTGGCTGCATGATGGGTTAGGGAGCTATATCTTTATGTGCCAAAGGGTTTACCATATCATCTTTGGTTTGTTTTGACAACGCATCCTTTTTCATATTAGCGATACATGCCTATTGTGCCATGTCAGGGCCATCATAGCGTCTAGTTCAGGGACAGCAGAAGAGAACAGGTATACCACAAAGAGCATACTCAGAAAGATCCCAGGTCACAACACTCTGCTACTGGGGATCAAATTTCCAACACGTGTTTTGTGAGGAGATTCAAATCATAATGCAAGGACTTCCACCATTAGGGGCATCTGCATACTGAGGAATACATAGAGAAAATGTTTACTATTGCTCCTCCATGGCCTCAGTGGGCAGATGTCTGTCACAAGCATGCTATCACGGTTGGCTTCATTTGCTAGCTTCAGTCCTTCCAGGGAGGTATTTGTTTTCTTCACTGTAGACTCCTGTACCCAACATGGAAGAAACACAATGAAGAGTTATGTTGGCTGAACTGAGCAAGCAGAGAGATTAATGATGGCACATCAGGCAACAGCTGCCTTGCCACCACAGCCTTCCAGCCATCCTATATTAAAGACCTCATATGTTTCCAAAGCACTGAACAGATTACACGGTGTGCCTGCATGCATCACCTAAGAAGGCTAAATTTAAATGATAGTGATGAGGGTTCACAGGAGTGAGTTTACGTTGCTGTGTTCACACCTCTTGTAGCATACAGGTCCTGGCAGCTTTCTGCTAGTAGTGTAAGTTATAACTTTTGAATATTGGTGTGCTTTAAGGATTTTGGATGAGTCTGAACATTTTCAGAAAGTGTTACCTTCTTGATTCATTTCTATTTTGTGGTCTCAATAAGTTTTTATTCTTATCACAGAGTGAAGAATTTTAATCCATGGTGGGTATGGTTGTAATAACTTTCTTAGACTCTTTGTTGTTTTTTTAGTTAGGGTTGAGCATTTGTTTTGATAGGGAGGCATTTCTGTCATTGTTCTTGGTTTTCTTCATTTGGAATTTCTCCCTGAAGCTTTCCAATTTTGAAATTTGTTATTGTTACTGAGACTTGATTACAGAAAAATCCAGTACAGCATACACTTTTACTTTTTAATTTCTTATGGTTAATGTTTTACTCTACCTGGAGGTCATTTGATGATATTTTCAAAGTAGAAATCAGTATTGACTTTTCCTCTCACATATTAAAAAAAATCAGTTTTCCAATTTCCATTTATATTTTTGTCACCAACACACACACACACAGACACATACATAGACAAACACAGAAACACATGCACACAAACACACACACGGGCAAACACAGACACACACAAACACACTCAAGAGACACAGACAGATAAACATAGACACAGACACACACACACACTTTTTAAAAATGAATTTAAATATAATAGTAAATTCCTGGGTATCTCTTTACTTTTGCTGGTAGAAGATCTGGAAAGTCCTTTATAATAACAATAAGGAAGCAAATCAATTTCCATGGATTCAACTGACTTGTTAGAGAAATAGCTAAAAGGACAGCCTGTATCTATAGATTTCCAAGGAAGTGCTGATCCATCAATCCCACGATGCCTTACCCTTTCTCTTATAAGACAATGCATTTAGCAACATCACTATTACCAGGTTCTGTCTTCCATTTAGACACAGTAACCTCAAGACACAGGAAGCTATTGAGTGCTTAGATATTAGCACAAACTTCAATGTACCCTGTGTATCGAACAAACAGAAATTTCAAGACTTGGGATGAAAACTATTTGATGGACAGTTTTTATAGGAATTGGCGATTGAAATGACGATGTATTAGCCATATCAAGTCAAAGTCATTATTAAAATGGTTTCCCTATTTCCCTTTAAATGTGCTTTCAAGAAAATTAAATTTAAAAGGACCTGTGTGATTTCATTTTGCTGTGGCGGGATCATGCTGAGAGCTAGGTGGCTAACTATCCATGGACACTTGCTTTATTTGTATTCTCTCTTTTTTCCTCAATACTTTAATCTTTGCAATTAGCACAGTTTCTTAGACATAACAGATACTCACTAAATACATCTTAATGAATGACTACAAGTGATTGCATGACCACAAACTGAGATACCCCTTAAAAGGTGGTGATTCTCAAGGTAGGATATCTAATCAATTTCTTTCTCTTGGTTTAATGGGATTAGTTAGGACACAAGGATAGTGACCCAGAAGGGTCTCTTATTGCCTAGGGATCAACAGCTTTCTGGGTGGGTCATTATCTCAGCCATAGCCGTAACCTGTTGGAGAGTGCAACTTCTTCACATTATCAATGGAAAAAGTCTGCTTCTAATGGTGCTTGACGGGGTATGGACAGATTCTGGGGTTCTACTAGTATTATGCTATCTCTTTCTCTTCTTTTTCCTCTTTCTCCTCTTCTTACCCTCCACTTCTTGATCCTGATATTAGCAATGTGCAGAACAGTACCATTGAGACTGCTGACTCTGGAGCAGGCAGCCTGGGCTTGCGACTTCTCTTTCCCCCTTCAGTTCTCTGCTAATGAAAAAGTCCCTTGCTCTGTTCTTTCCACTCTCAACACTTCACCTCCTCCATTTAGAGTCTGCATTGCAGCTGGCATCTCAGAGGTGTTTAGGATTCTGTCTGGGCTGCATTCAGTAGCAAAGGGATCTTATTTGTCCCCTTGGAAGTTCCAGGGCTGCCTAGAGATCATTCCAATCATTTGCTTGCTCTTTCCTATTTTTTCCTTCTTCTCCTGGGATCCAGAAACCCAAGAACAGAAGCTCACATTGACTATGCCTGGGTATAATGAGAAAAAGTAGCCAGTGGGGAGGCCTGAGTCTGTTGGCTTCTGGGAAGGCTAAAGATAGGTAGGTTGTTGGGTAGACATTTATTAACCCCAGGATCTTGAGGTGACCTTTTAGTACTGAGTTTTTAAAAATGGGGCAAAAATTCAAGTGAATATTCTTTATCCAAGTCTTTAAACTTGAAACCTTCTGAGCACCAGATGATACAACAAGTGACTATCCTGTATCTCAGCAGACTAATGATAGTAAAACCCAGGTACACTAAAATAATACTATACATATATACTAGATGCATCGTTCCCCACAGCCTATGGAGAAAGTGTACATGATACACACAGTGTCCTGTGTTTAGACTTGGGTCTCTTTTCCAAGACATCTCTGTATGATGTCTTAGGCAGATACTTTAAGTTCAAATTCCAAAATTACCTCTGGACCCAAGCATTTTGCACAAGGGACCCCCTGCCAAAACCTTCCTCTTGGAAGTCAGTTGAGAGTCAAGGGATAAGACATGTATCAATCTTCTTTGTAAATTCCAATGCAGTAAAATAAACAAAGAAGTAAGATATTAGACATACAAATAGTTTATTCACATATCTAGAGAGATGCAATATATATGGGTTTGGTTGGAGGAAAATGAGAAGGAGCTTGTCTAAGCCTCCTAGGTACATAAAGTTATCATGCAGAAGAATGGTTACCAGGGACTTGAGGGTGAGGAGTTACTGCTTACAGGGATACTGAGGTCTGGGGAAGATGAACAGTTCTACAGACAGCTGGGCAGTGTTGATACTTCTTAATTGAGTTCTTGAAATTGGATGAAGTATGTGTTAGGGATGTCTCAGCTTGTAGAGTGCTTACCTAGTAGTCAGAAAGCACTGAGTTCAATCCCTGGCACCACATAAATAGTATGGTGACTCATGCTTGTAATCCTAGCATTCAGAAGAGAGATAGTTCGAGGATCAGAAGTTCAAGGTCATCCTCAACTACATAACTAGGAGGGGGTCTGGTTAAGGAAACGAAGACCCTATCTCAATGCAACAAATAAACAGTGCTAAAATAGCAAATGTTCTCTTCTAAATACTTAAACAAATTTAAATATAAAGGTGAAAAGATGCGAGTAAACACACAGCACAGACCCCTCCCTTTTATCTCTAGATGGTGGGGAATAGGAAGAACCCCACAGATCTGGGACACCTGCCAGGGCCACACCTACTTTTGGGGGAGGACAAGTGAAGAAATTTTGGGGGAATACTTAAACTGCAGACATATGATCAAAGAGGTGTCCCCAGTCAGATTCCTGGATGTCCTACCCACTTGTCATGGCAAGGTGATGGATCATACTCAGGCAGAGGATGAGGCTAAAGAGGGAGTTAGACACTGGAGACAAAGGATTCTGGAGCCCAAGTGAGAGCAAGGCAAGTCAGGAGTGGAAGGAAGGACAGAGAAGGATGACATGGAGCTGGCCTCAGGATAAGATTGGCACCACGGAGTAGCAGAGCCCTGTGAATCATCTTCCCCCAAAGTGCAAGGGAACTGCTGCAGGAATGGGAATGGGAGTGCCATGTTTAAGTTAGTTGCCCTGACAGCTCATTGTGGCAGCTGCTTGGAGGGTGAGTGAGGACCACACGTGGAAGAACACCAGCATGACAGAAATAAATGGGTCAAGTGGACAGACAAGGGGTCAAAGAGGGCTGGACTGCCTTGGGAACGTCTCAGTGAGTGAGGGAACTGAATATTTCCTTCCTGGATGTAGAAGTGGGTGACGGTGCTTGGGTGGTGGGTGGGTGGATACACGAATGGATGGATGCATACATAGATCCCGTCTTTCTGTGAGTCTCCATGCATTTAAATACATTGTTCACCTCCAGATGTTCTAACTCAGTGCCCGACAATGTGTCTCCAACCTCCAGGGACTGTCTCCTTCCAGGCTCCCTCCTTCAGGTTCCCATGGCATCCTGTAATTTTCCCTTTTGAAGCATCCTATTAAAATTGTCAGCTTCCTTCTCCGTTTTAGTACACTTTAATAAAGGAGGGGCCAGGCCACCTCTTTCTTCTTGGTGCTTTTAGTATCTGGCTTATATTATAGCAGGCTTTACGTCCTTGAGTGTTGATGGACTGGTTACACTCAAAACAACCCTGAAATCCTACATATCCATTTGACTGTAAACCCCATGAGAAGGGTCTTCTGAGGTTATTTTCTTCTCTAGTCGTCTTCCTCCCTTTGCTGTAAGGGAAACCATGCCTTCATGACTTTCTGTAAGAATTACATGAGATAGTAGATGCTCTCTGGTACTGCCAGCCACTGACTGTGAGCTCTGCCAGTTTTGACATGACAGTAGGACTCAGCTTCGAGATTCCAACAGCAGATGCATACAAAGCTCTTGCAACCTTGTAGGCCATGAGCAAAGAGCTCAGCCTCACACGGGTGTCAGTAGCAGGTCTCACTTGATTGTTTTGTAAGAAGCCCGCTTGTTTGTTTCCCAGCTGCCCAGCAGCTCAGACCCCAAATGAGAAACATACAGGAACTGTATTAATTAAATCACTGCTAGGCCTAGTAGATCTAGCTTCTTATTGGCTATCTCTTACATCTTAATTTAACCCATCTCCATTAATCTTTGTATTGCCATGAGGTTGTGGCTTACATAATAAAGTTCTGGCATCTATCCCCGGCGGGGCTACATGGCTTCTCTCTGACTCAATCTTCTTTCTCCCAGCATTCAGTTTAATTTTCCCTGCCTAGCTAAGTTCTGCCTGCTATAGGTCAAAACAGTTTCTTTATTCATTAACCAATAAAAGCAATACATAGACAGAGACAGAAGAACCTCCCACACCATGACTGAAGAAAACATTTACTTTTGCTTATAGTTTAAGGTGACCATCCCATCAGGGTCAGAGAGACATAGCAACAGTCAGGAAACAGAATAAGCAGAAAGTGGGTCCTGGCTATAAAATGCTAAGGTTAGTCCTGGGGGACCTTCTTCAGCAAGGCTCCATCTCCTAAAGACTGTACAAGCTTCTGAACTGCACCACCCACATACATAACCCTGGAGGGAATGGTTCACTTGCACATCACAACAGCTCTAACTCCCAAACCCTGGAATACTCCATCCTGGTTCTCCTGAGATTTCTTCTCTTATTGTCCAAGTTTTCCAGTCCTGTCTCAATCCCACTGCAAAGACTCCCAGCCCCATGCTACTTCAGAACTGTGTTGAATCTGGATTAAATCAAAAGTCCTAGCCAACCCCGGGAGGATGAGCAAGGTGCCTGCTGTGCCCCGAGGCCCAGGGCAGCATTCTGCAATACATGGGCGCCTCAACTTCCCAGGAGTATTGTTGAAGGGATCTTGTTTTCCCCCATGGCCCATGCTGCCAGCTCCATGGGTTACTACCACCTGTGCACACTAGTGTCTCTGAAATAAGTCCCATTGTTCTCCGTGAGAACTCTTTCCCCAGGATCTGTTTAACCACTCTGCATGGAATACCTGCCCCACCAGGAACACTCAGGCCTGAGCCTGGGGTGTATGAGGAATGCCAGGAAATTGCAACTTACTGTCTCAACTGAGTCTTTGAAGGGATAAAGCATTCCAGGATCATGGAAGTCTTGACTCACTTTTAATCCTGTTGCTGCACACAGGCTGGTGCTGTGACCGAGAAGGGGGGAGAGGAAATGGGACAGAGAAAGAGAGAGGGGGAGAGAGAGAGAGAGAGAGAGAGAGAGAGAGAGAGAGAGAGAGAACATGATGCTGGGAGAGTGTCAGGTGTCAGGAATTCCAAGTAGTTCCAGGCCCAGAGATGACTGAGAATATTTGGTGCATGATGTATGTCCATGAAGCTGTTTGTGTAGTTGTCCTGTGTGAATTCAGCTCCCCCAAAAGGAGCAGACGGTTCTGAGTCTAACATATAACTAACATATAACATAACAGTAGACTTGTGTTATGTCCCTCATTTGTGTCCTGTGCTGGGAAACTGTGGGGCTTCTCTAGGGCAGATGTGGCAAAATACTTTCTGCTTGCTCTGTTTCCTGACTGTTGCCATCTCTCTCTGACCCTGATGGGATGGTCACCTTAAACTATAAGCAAAAATAAATGCTTTCTTCAGTCATGGTGTGGGAGGTTCTTCCGTCTCTGTCTGTGTATTACTTTTATTGGTTAATGAATAAAGAAACTGCTTTGACCTATAGCAGAATGTGTTTGTGTGAGTGTGTGGTGTGAGGCAGGATGGAGTTGTGTGTTTCAGAGCTATTTGAATTGTTTGTAATACAAAAAGACCCCAGTTTGCTTAATTAAGTCAAAGGTATGGAATTACTGGAAAGTCCATGACTGGCTCAGAGTGCAAGCAAAGATAAAATACTCCAAAGGCTGATGTGACCTGGAAAACCTGAGCAGCAGCTATTGGGGTTCTCAAGGTGGCAACATGGAAAAAATACTCTATCAAGTGCCAGATAGTAAATATTGCCCACTTATAACTTTATTTTACTCGGACCTTGAAGTGACAGAGCTGACAGAGATTACATAGATGAAGGAAGACAGTAGCATCCAATAAAACTCCATTTACAAAGCAAATACTGGCGGGACCTGGTACTCAGGTAATGGATGTGACTCAAGACTGTCGAGAAGTTGGAAGGCAACATCAAGGCTTTTTCTAGGCAGTTTCTTGCCTTCCTTAGTCCCTTTCCAGGACTCTATTTCTTTATAATGGTGACTGGTACACTTAGCTGTTATGCGCCTTGAGGAAGGACAGTGAATAATACACTTATGGGTTCCAAAGGTTTTATTAAATCACCACATAAGTGGGTCACTGATTGATCAGGGCTGCTGGACACGGACTTGGGAGCCATGTTTTTTCTTATAGCATCAAACAGGGGCAGAAGTGGAGCTTATAAGCATAAAATTCACTAATACTTGTTGCCAAGTTACATTTACAATTTTCACCAATCAGGATTTAGAGATTAGGGGCTTTCTTGTGTGGTCCACCACTGTCAATTGATATAGAATGGTTGAATGGTCTTTCAATTCAACCAATCAGATTCATTTGTTCCTTTTGAGGTTAAGAACACTCATAATGTTTCTAAAGAACTAAAGATATATAATGACTATCCTATGGGTAAGGGATGAGATTGAGCCATTAGAAAGTTCTCAGCTCCCCCTAGGGTTTGGGGACCTGAACTTTATTTCACCCTGCAGGCAAGGTGAAGTCTGAAGTCAAAATGGCAGTACTAAAAGGCCCAAGTGCTTTTGCCTGCTCCCTTTAGTGACTATGACCGGTGACAGGCAGACAGTGTTTGACTTAGTACCTCAGGCCTACATCAGTCAATTCACTACCTTGACACTGATTAACTCCTGTTGGCCTGAGTGAAACAGGAAATGAAAATGAGACCTCCATCCCTCTTTCTGTTCCCTTGCTCTTCCTCTGATTTCTTCATGACCTAGATCAAAGAATCTGAGATTTTGATCAACTCAGGATCTGGGAATTTCTCCACATAAAGCTATACTAGATTGAGACAATTCTGTCTCCAAGTGCTACTTCATTCTAGCAGGTCCTTAGTAGACCCAGGGCCAGTGGGCAACCATAACCATGGCGATATATGGTGCACATCATATGGAGTAGGGACCAAAGAATGCCTGAAGCAGAGAAGGTGGCTCAGGCCTGGGATAGGAGGTCCTGGCTCTCTCTGACACAGTCTGGAGGGAAATGGGGTGTGATGAAGGATGTATAGACACCTGTAACATCACACAGGATGGATGGTTCTTGTGAATTCAGGGATACAATGCTTCATGTGAGATCTGGCTACTTGAAGACATGCTCAGAGCGATGCCTCGTGCTATCTCAGCAGTTGGAATCTAGCAGGTTTTGTAGCAGCTGACTTAGGTTAGTTGTTGCAGAGGTGGGCATGTGGCCTTTTTAGGATGATTTCCCTAAACTCGGTAGATGCCCCCAGGAATCACTATGTATGGGTTCTATCTGTGGCCAGATTCATATCAAAGAGTTTCATGTTCTAATTGTGGGTCGGGAACCTGCAATTTTTGTGTTTGTCCCCTTGAGCAAGTCATTTTACTTCCATGAATTCAGTCAGCATGCATGTACAAGGGATGATTCAAATTTGTCTCCGGGAGTCATTGTGAGGCCAGGAAGCATGGGCGAGAAACACCTCACACACAATAGGTGCTCAACAGACAGAAGGCATGGAGATTAATGGTCACTTATTCTGGTACTTACGTGGGAAGTTTATTGACCATTTATAGGAATTCTGAGCTTCTAAAATTTTGACACAGGAATGTGGAAGAGCTCGTACTTCTCTGTGTGGTTGACATGCACTTGTCCTGTATATTAAGGTGTGTCTAGAATTAAAGTTTGCCACAGCTGCACATAGGAGCTTAGGGGAGAAAAAAGGAACCCTTTCATGTAGTGCCACCTTCCTACCAGGTATGTCTGGAGCCTTTCTCCTGTTCATGTTTTCTGGACCACTTTTAATGGCTATTATCAGCTGTCAACGTGACAGGATCCAGAGTTATCAAGGAGACAACTCTGTGGTCATGACCGCGATGGAGTTTATCTATGTTAGTTTGGATGGGAAGACTCACTATAAACCTGTGTGGTATTGTCTTATAAACTGAGGTTCTGGACCAAATAGGAAGACTCAACCCCATTTATCTCCTCAGTTCCTGGCAGCAGATACAATGTGATCAGCTGTCCCCTGTTTTCATTGCCTTCCCTGTCATGATGGACTGTGCCCGTCAAACGATAAACCCTCTTTATGTGAATTGCTTTTTCAGGTACTTTATCCTAGCAACTAATACACTCCTTGAATAGTGTTTATTCTCATCTCCATTTGACAGTTGGCAAAACTGAGGCAAATGGAAAAAAAAAATCAGTGACACCCCACAGTCCCTTGAGGAGTATACAGAGCTAAGTTTCAACAGCGAGTTCTCAGACATAGGGCCGGGCCATTTCTAAAATTTCACTTTCCCCCTCATTGGTGATGCATCTTGGCCTGTATGTTCCTGCTGATTTGACCCCAGGCCTGCTGCTGTGGCGGTAGAAACTTCCTAGCTTTTCTGAGGCTTTGTCTTCCCATAATGAGTTCTCTGTCAATTACCAGCTGCCGACCCAGTAGCCTGCAGGGCAGTGCAAGCAATTGTTCTATCAGGCTAGGGTCCGGGCAAAACATATCAATTTGGACAGCAGTTCAGTGGTCAATCACAATGTAAAACAGAGACAGCAGGGCGACTTCATGCCTGGAGATTTTTGGATGCTAGCCAGCCCTTCTTCCCAATGAGACACTCAAATTCTCAGTGGGCAGCCTCAATCAGACATTGCATGTGATGGTCAGCAGGTCTTAATTACAGCTGGTTCTGGCTAGTTCTCATAGGACCTATTAAGCCCTTTTTATTCTGTCTCCCTAGGGATATTCTTTGCCTTTGGAAATAACTTCGGGAAAGGCTTTTCCCCTGATCCTTCCTGGGATATATCCCTCCCACTAAGACTCATTTCTCCATCAGCAGCTGCTTTAAATGCCTATAAAAATACTACTAAAAAAATTAGTTCTGGTCATTGGTGTGTAGGGGCTAGATGGAGTATGCTTGATTTCTTCAATAGGCCTTAAGCCTGGGGCCCAGACATCTGCTTCTCTTTGGGGAGTATTTGCTGGCAAATGGACCTTCTCTTCAGTAAGCGTTCACTGGTAGAAACCCTGCCAAATTGTCCTTGTGGTCTCTGAGGCTTTAATTAGAAGTTTATGGAGTTCAACATATACCATCTCTGAGGTTAAATATGTGTTGATTTAGCATTTACTTCTAGCTGGCCAAGGCTTTGCTTTCGCTGCCATCTCAATTACTGCACACGGCTTGGGGCTATCTACTGCATGGCTCTCCACAAAACTATGATTCCATTTGGTCCTGAGAGTCAGTCTTCAAAGTAGGGGTTATCAGCTTCTCTTTTGGCCAGATGAAGAATCAGAGCTCAGAGTGGTTGTCATTTACCCAAGGTCACACTGTTGTGACACATGGAGAATGGGAAATGATGTCATTTGAATGCCAAAACTCTTCTCACTGTGTGCTTTGTGTTTTTATTGATTCCAAACCCACTTGATGGGTTTAGAAGAGAAATCACCAAGAAGCAATCCTGTACATTAATAGCTTCTCAGTGGAAGGTTAGAACAAGGCAAGGCTTGAAGAGGTTCATCCATGGATAACTCCTGTGGAGGGTATTCCAGCAGCACCTGTCCAAACTTGACCCATTCATGAAGATCCCGAAGTTTAATGCCTGGATACTTTATTCTGAAATGTAGTAGCACACATGTAAATCACCTATGTTCAAGGCTGTTTGCTGTACCAAGGGATGGGCCAAATAATGGAAAGAATGCAGATATCCATCAGTCAGTAGAGAATTATGAAGAACAGCTCTCTATAACTAGTAAACAAGGTAGGGCAGTTTGCATGTACATACGTTACAGGGCAACTAAGGTGGCCAATCAATTGATTGACAGATAGTTAGAGATATGAAATGACATCAAAGGTATTTTGCTAAGTTAAAAAAAAAGTCCTTACAAGGTGGTACATTTAGTATCTTGTTGTGCCTTTAAAAAAATCAAAGAAAAGTCATGTACATAAGCTACCACTGGGAAGGACTTCATGAGAAAGAAGATGAGCTAATTTTGGGACATCTGTAATAGATTGAAAAAATTTTTGTCCTCATCCTCCATATAATTTTTCACATTTTGAGTTGACACACATTCCATAGTCCAGAACACAAATAACAAGTAGAAAGCAATAGTACAGAAAGGAGATGTGGGTAAATCGATTGAACTCTTCCCGTTGTGGGAGTGAGAGTGAAATTTAACTGAGAAAAGGGAGAACGCCAAATAATAGCCAAGGACTCTAGCTCCCCTGCAGAAGGAGCCCCTAGTACTCAGACCAACAGGCAGCACAAAGCTAGGCGTGAGAAACTGAAAGAGGAGCAGGGTGGGAAAGCTGGGGGAGAAGAAGCAGAGTCTGGAGATGCAGCATCCAGGGTTTGGAGTTCCCTTCTCTAGATTTCAAAGGTTTCCCTGGTAAACATACTTTAGCAAAAAGTGACTGATCCTCCCAGTTCCAAGTCAGTGGGAAGAAAGGAGAATTCAGGAATAAAAGTGCTACTTGATGCCTTCAGCTTGGTACACTGTCATTTTTTGGCCCAGTTGAAACCGCTAAACCTGTAATACACCAATCTTTCAGACATAACCCATTGATACCTTTGGTGCAGCTCTCTGAAATTAATAGAGGGAACACTAAAAGCAAATTTGTATGAGTCCTCAGGATGCAAAAGGGATAGTAAAAGCAGTCCTTGAGGTTAATCACCACCATGTGGTAATCCTTAGGGATAGCCACAGGTCTTGGCAATCCTGGTTGTAATGATCCCATAAATTTTCATACATTTGTTAACCTGCCTAAGGCTCTGAAATAGTCACCAACTGCCAGATTTCTTTTTGGTAACAAATTTGGGGGTATTCCAAGTGGAAGTGGATGGGACTATATGCCCAGCAGCTAACTGTTCTTGCACAAGCTGCTGAGGAGCCAGTAACTTTTCTTCTGATAGGGGCCACTGTTCCACCCATACTGGCCTAGTTTCTCTCCATTTAATGGGAATTGCAACTTGTGGCTTAACAGCGGCCCTCAGAACGAATTTTTCAACCCTGCTCTGTTCTTTCTTCTTTTCTTAGCCCTTAGGCCTCTCCTCCCATTTTCTGACATGGGAAGAGGATTTCCTTGAATGTCAGTTCTAGAGTGGCACTCATTGGTCCAATGGGCCTCCTTTTGACATTTTGAGCAAACATCTGGATTTCCTCTGGGTTTACTACCTGCCCCTTTACCCGGAGTGCAATTCCTTTTGAGATGTCCCAGTTGCCCACATTGAAAACAAGTCTTTGGTGTAGCTCCACCTAGTCTCCCCACACCACTGGAGATCGAACCCTAGTTCTCTGGAAGAGCAGTCAGTGTTCTTAACTACTGAGCCATCTTTCCACTTAGATCATTTAGTCTTTCTTAAATTTCTTGGATTTCTGCCTCTAAGTCAATAGGGGTGGAGGCAGCAGCAAAAGGAATTAAAGCAGCAAGGAATGGATTCTGCCGCAGAGGTCTTATAGAAAGATCTCTGTTTGCTTGCTCCTTCCTTTTTCATCATCCATAAAGTTCCTAATAGATTTCACAGATTCTTCATCTTGAATTTCCTCAAAAGTTTTGGCTAGACTGTCACCTTCCCATTGTTGCTGAGAAGAGTGTCTCTGACTAAATGCCATAGTGAAAATATTTCCATGGGAAATTCTTCTGGCCTTGCTCTTTCAAAGCTTTTTGAAGGTCATCTTTTGTCTGCTCCCAATCAGGAATATTACCCCGCCCCTGCCTGTGAAAACTAGGGACTAAATTCTAAAACTCTCTTAATAAACTCTTGTGCTGTTTCAGTTTTAATAATGGTGTCCTGCTTCTTTAAAAAAACTATCAATTGACCAGTCAATACCTGAACAGAATTACTCGCACCCATCTTCAATCCACCCTCACCATCAATCTATTACTTGCTTGCTGGCCAGCCTTCTGGGGGAGATCTCTCAGCATCTCCCTAGTTCCCAATCTCATTGGGGCCCTCTCCCTGTAGCACCTGCACTACGGGATGGTACGTGAACCAGGAAAGGGGCTGGAGATTTAAACAAATACACACACAGACAGAGACACAGGGACAGGAGTCATCCTTGAAACAAGAATGCCAACTTTATTATGCTCCAGGGAAGCATATCTAGGGATCATTAACTGATAGCCATGTCCCAGCTATTGGGATTTTCAGTTGTAAAATCCACCAGAATTCATTCCCCTGCTGTCAGGAGCTCATGAGGGTCTTGTGCTTACAGCAGCTGTGGATGCAGGAAATCAAGTCGTTTACTTCGTTCACTCCATCATGCAAAGGGTCTGAGGTGGGAAAAGAAAGTCAAGGGGCCAGGGGTCTGCAATTCCCAACAAACAAAGAAGCTCTGTGCCCGTTGGGTGGGAATGGAGATGAGTACCGCCATTGTGGAAAACAGTATGGAGGTTCCTCAAGAAGCCAAAAATAGAACTAGCAGAGCCTTCAGCAATCTCTGATCTCTCTGAATGGCTGGAAATAAATACAAGAGGCTAACATGAGGCTTCTGTATCTATAGGGTCACTGCAGCACCATTCTGGGTAGCTAAGAAATACGAACAGCCACTAACTGATGAATGGATACAGAAACTGTGGTACAAGTACTTGCCAATATACTAGTCACCTATGACAAAAGAATGATATCCTCCCATTTATGAACTCTCAGAGGCATAAGGTGGGCACAGAAAGACAAGAACTATAATATCTCCTCTCCGTAGACTTGAAAAACAGTTGATTTCATAGAAACTGAGAGAAAAATGTTGATTACCAGAGACTGGGGAGAGGATAGGGAAGTGTGGTTGTTTAAACAGGTATGGCCCCCATAGATTAATTTGTTTGAATGCTTGATTCATAGTGAGTGACACTATTGGGGTGTGACCTTGGAGTAGGTCGCTGTGGGGGGTGGGTTTTGGGATTTCATATGCTCAAACTATGTCCAGTACACAATCGCTCCTTCTGCTGCCTGTGGATTGAGATGTAGAACTCTCAGCTCTTCAGCACCATGTGTGCCTGCATGTCACCATGTCCCGTACTGATGATAATGAACTAAAGCTCTGAAACTACAAATTAACCTCAGTGAAATATTTTCCTTTATATTTATTTATATTTATATGAGTTGCCATGCTCACGTTGTCTCTTCGCAGCAACAGAAACCCTAACTAAGATAGGAAGAAAGGAGAAAGTAGAGGAGTGAGATTCTAAACTTCGGTTAAAGGTAGGTAAGATATGGCATTCTATCACATATGTATATTCCAAAAGGCTAGAAGAGCCCAGCAAGGTGATTAAGAGAGTAGAAACATTCGTTACCAAGGCTGATAACCTGGGTTCAGTTTCTGGGTTGCACATGAAGGAAAGAATCAGTTCTCACAATTGTTATCTGTCTTCTACATGTAATTGCCCTCAAGTGCACACACACATGTGTGAACATAGATTAGTGTGAGAAAATGGTTTTAAAAGCCAGAAGAAGTTTATAGATTTTCAATATGAAGAACTGACAAATGTTTGAGGATACAGATAGATTTAACCTGATCTAAACATTCCACAGTATGTAGACACAACAAAATATCATGGTATCCCATGAAGATGTATTTTATGTATTTGTAAAAATAAGTTTAATTAAAACACTCCAAATGTCAAGAAATTTTAACTTCTTAAGCCTCATCTTCTTCATTTGAAAGTGAGAAAAAAACAATAGCATCTTTTTAAAAATTTTTCATTTTAAAGGATTTTGTGGAGGCACAATGTAGGAGTGCTCAGCCTTATGCAGTGGGGAGCAGGGGTTACCAGGACAGTCTAATGCCTTATCTGTCTCCAGGCTTTGTGCCTAGAAAGACTGTGTCTCTGTAGTCTGTGGCCAATCTGAGGATTCACAGGTGAGTAGGGACAAGAACACTTCCAGGATCCTGCCTTTAGTGAGTGGTCAGTTGACTTGGAATCATTCTTATTATGAAGTCACAGAGTAGATTCCCAGTCATATGAAAGGAGCTCCTTCAATTTCCAAATCAAAGTGCTGTTTTTCCAGTTTTAAAGCAGAATGAGCTTCCCAAAGACAAATGAAGCCTCGAAGTCACCAGAGCCACCGTGGAGCTTAGGGACTAACCTGATGGTTGGCGAAACCAGCCTGGTACTATAGAAGACCCAGGGTCCTGTGTCACCTAGTCCATCATGAAAGTCCATCAATGCCAGAAGTGAGGAATCCAAACTCCCAAAGGACTTCAGAGGACAAAGAAAAGCCTATGAGATTCAGGGAGCATATGACTCAGTGAGAGCTAAAGATCAGAAAAGGGAAAGCTCTGGGATCTAGGAAGATCTAGGATCTTCCAGATCCCCAGAGTCCTGGAAGGATGCATTTGAGTTAGCTCAAAGTGAGAATTTAAGACCTGTTCTTTAGAGTCATGTTACATTATCCCTTCTTAACTAAACATTAAGTCTCAGACTTACCTGTCTTAAGGAGAGAAAGGCAGACTTAGTTTCTAAATGGACACTTAGTTAGTTGCTTGTAGTTCATAAATGAACAGACTTCACTGAGTCCCTTGGAGCCCTGAGTTCTGTTAGGCATATGACATCGTAGTATAGTTTCTGCTTTTCAGTCACTCAGTCTTGTAGGGAAATAGGTATGAGCTAAGCTGCACAGATAACTTCCTTAAAGATGTAAGCTCACTCTCAAAGAGGAGAAAGACATACAGACCTTGAGGATGAATAGGAAGTAATCACATGGGATTACAAGGAACAACTTTAGAGAGAAAGGAGGAAAGATATGTGGAGGCTTGAGTAGGTTACAGGGATTGCAGTCATGAGAAAGTCAAAGTTCATCTGGCTGAAGTCACAGAGAAGGAGGAGGAGAGGTTGGACAAGTGCACTTGGACTTTCTGAAGGGACTATGTCTTGTGTGCTTATATATTTCTTAAAACTCCCCCTTTATGATACCCAGTGCATCACAAAGTATCAAATATTTGATAACTAAAGGGATGGATGGATGGATAGATTGGGGGTGGGTAGGTGAATGGGTGGATGGGTGGATAGTGTACTAAGACTTCAGGAGGCTTCCTGGTGGAAGGGAAGGGGTCTAACGTGATGATGGGAATACTGACTCGGAAAGCCATCTTCTGAGGCAGTAGAGATGCTGAGCAATTGGATGCAGTGGAGAGTGGAGTCACATCAAGCAGTGACAGATGCTTGTCAACCTATACATCTTGTATGTGGCCCAAGGCAATTTCTGGAGGCTATCACAACCTCTGTATTTATTCCATGTTGTAGGAATCAACAACACCAATCTGGGCAGTCTTAAGGAATCATAAAGGATAGAATAGAGAGGAACAGAAGATCAAACTTGAGAGATTTCAGAAAAAATGGGGAACTGATCAGTTTATGTAAACAAATTGTCACAAAGTTATTTCTGTTAGGAAAATAACACTCAAGATAAGGACATATTAAACAATGCTCCAACACCCCTTTCCTCACAACAATATAATTATCAAAACAGAACAATTTGTTTTTAACTGTTGAACCACCATACTATTTTCTATAGCACAAAATATTGCCAATAGCTCCTAGACTCTGGACCCCATCCTAGATTCAAGCCTAGTAGAAGAGACATTTACTTCTAGAGTGAACACACATCTTGCACTTCACCATCATAGCTGTGAATCTAACCCTGGCCTCAGCCCTGATTTAACCTCTAGGGCCTAAGATGTGCTGTGTGGATTGCCTCCACCTTGGCTGAATGCTCCCCGAGAGTAGGTGCTGCAGAATATTTATTTACACTGTGAAGATGTATTTTTGCCAAGGCATCTTCTGATTGGTTTAATCAAGAGACGAATGGTCAATAGTTAGGCAGGAAGAGGTTAGGCAGGACTTCTGGGGACAGAGAGGACTCTGGGAAGAAGAAAGGAGGAGGTGCCAGGAGACACAGAACAAGCAGGATGTGCAGGAAGAGAGGCAACAGATACAAGCCATGTGGTAGAAAGTAGATTAATATAAATCTGCTAATTTAAGTGATAAGAGCTAGTTAGAAACAAGCCTAAGCTGTAGGCTGAGCTTTCATAATTAATAAGAAGTCTCGTTATTTGGGTGTTGACAGTCCTGACAAGAAGGTATAACTACAAGCAGGAGCGAGGTCAGCCCCAACAAATAATGTGGATTGAGGGGACAGAAAGTGGTGTAGGAGGCCCTTCTGTATTTGTGTTGCTTTCATTGGTTGAATAAAGAAACTGCCTTGGCCTAGTTGATAGGGCAGAATTTAGGTAGGCGGAGAAGACAGAACTGGATGTTGGGAAGAAGGTCAGAGTGGCAGCCACCATGAAGCTACTGCCTGAGACTGACGCTGGTTAAAATCTTTCCCGGTAAGCCTCGTGGTAATACACAAATTACTAGAAATGGGTTAAAGCAAGACTTGAGAGTTAGCCAATAAGAGGCTAGAGATAATGGGCCAGGTAGTAATTTAATTAATACAGTTTCTGTGTGATTATTTCAGGTGTAAGCTAGCTGGGTGGGATGGAACAAGGGGCCCCGCTCCCAACTATAAGGAAGGGTTTTCCCAGGAAAAACTCAATATTTTAATAACCAAAGAAAAAAATACTGCAGTGTGACACTAATGAATGTTCAGCATGCAGACCTGGTTGCTGAGATGGTATGGGGTTGGATGACACATCCCTAAGGCCCTACACATAGCATGCATTGTACAGAAACCTGGTACCTTTGTTCATGAATACATTTGCTGCTGTGAAAACAACAAAAATAAACATTGCTTCCTGTTTCTGACCATTCATTGTGTTGGGAAAGAACATGGATTTTGAAGGTTGCCTACTTGACTGTTAAAACCAAATGCATTTAGATCAGTCGTCACACTCTCTCTGTGATGCATGTAGCCACTCACATGCTTTGTGAATGTTATAAATGGTATGACTACATATAAAGCATGTAGACCAGCATTAGGCACACAGAATAGGCCTAGAATTGAGGTTATTACCCAGCAGAGGTCTGAGGTCAGTGATGTTGAAAGGGCTCTGTCCCTGGCCCACTGACCACACAGATGGGGTGGGCTCCAGCTGCTGAGAAATTTGACGGACCTGCAGCCTACACCTACAGCCACAGATCCCTACCCAATAGTGTAGAAAGTCATCTAGAGTCCTTTATCCAGTATGTGTAAACTGAGGACATGCATAACTCCCAGCTCAGGAAATGATGTGTGGATACCAGCAAAGTCCTGCTTGAGGCTAAGAATCTCTGCTGGATTGATGTGAACTCAGTCCAGACGTCTGGCCCCAGGCTCATGAGTGTTTAAGGAGTTATCAACGACTGTTACAGTGTGGAAAAATGTCAACAGTGGACTCCATAGGGGGGAAAACAGTGTTTGCTGTTTCCCACAGTGTAAATAGGTCTACCACAGTTGGCTTTATACTACTAATGTTAAACAAGCAGGTGGAGAGACGATATCCACTCTGGGTCCCCTCATATTTGTTAAACAGTAACCACATGACCTCACTTAGTCATTTCCAGCTTGGCCTAATTCCTGCAGCATCACTCTTGGTTATTCTCCCTGGACTCACAGCATGATGCCCAGTTCCACAAGAACCAAGGAGCCATGCTTCCCCTCTTCCCGATTACCATTTCCTAATTATTATTATTATTACTATTATTATTATTATTATTTTATTACTTAAAAATACCAATCCAAATTCCCACTCCCTCCCCTCCTCCCAATCCCCTCCCACTCCCTCCACAGACCCTCCCACCCCACCCCTCCAATCCTAAGAGAGGGCCATGCACCCTGCCCTGTGGAAAGTCCAAGGCCCTTCCTACTACATCTATGTTGAGCAAGGCTTACATCCGAAGAGAATAGGATCCCAAGAAACCAGTACATGCCATAGAGACATATCCCAGCATCACTATCAGTGGCCCCTCCATCTGCCCCAACTGTCAACCCCCTTCAGAGTTGACTCCCAGTCCAGTTGGAGTTGGTGAGCTCAAGCAAACTGTCTCAGTGGATAAACCCCTCATGGTCTTGAATTCCTTGCTCATACTCTTACTCCTTCCACTCTTCAACTGGATCTTGGGAGCTCAGTCATGTGCTCTGATGTGGCTCTTTGCCTCTGTTCCCATCTGTTGTTGAGAAGCTTCTGTCTTATTGACTGTGTCTTTTGATCTACAGAAGCTTCTCAGTTTCAGGAAGTCTCATTTATTCTGACTGGTTGACCTGTCCATTGCCAAGAGAGGAGTGTTGAGATCTCCTACTATTAGTGTGTGGGGTTTGATGTGTGATTTAATTTTTAGCAATGTTTCTTTTACATATGTGGGTAATCTTTATTAGGGGCATAGATATTCAGGATTGAGACTTCATCTTGATGAATTATTTCTGTTATGAGTATAAAGTATCCTTCTCCATCTCTTCTGATTGATTTTAGTTTGAAAGCAATTTTGTTAGATATTAGGATAGCCACTCCCCCACTTGTTTCTTAGGTCCATTTGATTGGAAAACCTTTTCCCAACCCTTTACTCTGAAGTAGTGTCTGTCTTTGAGGTTGAGGTGTGTTTCTTGTAAACAACAGAATGTTGGATCCTATTTTTGTATCCATTAACTTAGCCTGTGTCTTTTTATAGGTGAATTGAGTCTATTGATAATAAGTGATATTAATGACCAGTGGTTGTTAACTTTGATTATCTTTCAGTAGTAGTGTTTGTGTGTTTCCCTTCTTTGGGTTATGCTGGTAGGGGGTTATTGTGGGTATAGTTAGCTTCCTTTGGTTGAGGTTTTCCTTCTAGTACTTTCTGTAAGGCTGGCTTTGTAGATGTGTATTGTTTAAATCTGTTTTTGTCATTGAATATCTTGTTTTCTCCATCAATGGTGAATGAAAGTATTGCTGGGTATAGTACTCTGGGCTTGCATCCATGGTCTCTAACTGTCTGCAGTATATCTATCCAGGACCTTCTGGCTTTCATGGTTTCCATTGAAGTCAGGTGTAATTCTGATAGGTTTACCTTTATATGTTACTTGACCTTTTTCCTTTGCAGCTCTTAATATTCTTTCTTTGTTCTGTATGTTTTGTGTTGTATTTTGATTATTATATGGCAAGGGGACTTTTTTTATCCAGCTTATTTGGTGTTCTGTAGGCTTCTTGTACCTTCATTGGGATATCCTTCTGTAAATTGGGAAAGTTCTCTTCTCTAATTCTGTTGAATATATTTTCTGTGCCTTTGAGCTGGAGTTCTTCTCCTTCTTCTACCCCTATTATTGTTAGGTTTGGTTTTTTTCATGGTGTCCCAGATTTCCTGAATGCTTTGTGTTAAGAATTTGCTGGATTTAGTGGTTTTTTTTGACCAATGAATCTATTTCCTCAATATTATCTTCAGCACCCGAGATTCTTTCTTCTATTTCTTGTATTCTGTTGGTTATACTTGTCTCTGTAGTTCCTAATCGTTTACCCAGACTTTCCATTTTCCAAGTTCCCTTGGTTTGTGTTTTCTTTATTTCCTTTATTTCAATCTTCAAGTCTTGAACTGTTTTCTTCTCCTGTTTGATTGCTTTTTATTGGTTTTCTTGAGTTTCTTTGGGGGATTTATTAATTTCTTCCAGCTTTCTGTCTGTCTTCTCCTCTATTTCTTTAAGGGAGTTTTTCACTTCCTCTTTAAAGTCTCCATTATTTTCATAAAGTTACATTTAAAGTTATTTTCTTCTACATTTCTGGGTCAGGGTGATCAAGTCTTTCTGTTGTGTGTCTGCTGGGTTCTGGTGTTACCATGTTGTTTCTTAGGATGTTGGAGAAATTCTTTTATTGGCGCCTACCCATCTCTTTCTTAAAATGAGGCCAGCAGTGTCTTGGCTTCTTTGTCAAATTCTTGCTGTGGCTGTCCCTTCAAAATTGGAGCAGGCTCTTAGGTTCACTCAGTATTGGCACAAGGTGTGTTTTACAGGCTTCCAAGGAGCTCACAGGGAATGGCAAGTTGGGGGCGGGATTGATTGAGTGCTAGCAGGCAAGCTCCTTGCTGGCAACTAGAAATGCCAAGGGACCTGGGGAGGGGCCTCTGGCTTTTCTCCCACATTGAAGTCTTAGGGAGTTGGGGTTCCGGGGCCACAGGGATGCTGCCTACTCACCTCCTATGTCTCCCAATTATGGGCACAGGGTGTATGGCCATTTCCTCTTTCTTTACGTGTTTACCCTAACATCTCCTGACCCATCGGAGTACAAATTCTGTGGTATACAGAGCAGATTGCACAAGGTGAAACAGGCTGTGCACTGCACATCTCCTGGGGAGCCATGAATAAATGTTTACACTGTGCAGTCTGCAACCTAAACAATCAGCACCCCAGGTTTTACCTCTCCTAAAAAGTTTCCCCTTATCCTTCTTGGCTGGGTTCTTGCTGTTCTGTGTGCCTATAACATCCTTAATTCTTTTAATCCCCACTCCCTTATGTTAAAAAAAATCATCTTATCTAATTCACTGAGTCTCTTCAGTGCCGCTCTTCATTTCTTTATTACCAACTATTATTATCTGTTACTTCTTAGCACTGTGGGAAGTTTTAACATTGTCAATAAGGGGACCAAGACTGGAGAGTGGAGTCTCCAATTAAAGACTCATTTCAGCCCCTTTCCAGTCTGCATGAGGTTGGTAAGCCTTTTTGTGCCCATAGCCTTAGCTTTACTAGGATTAATAGCTGCACCTCTTACAGGTGTGCTGAAGGATGAAATGCCATCATGCCTGTTGGATATTTAGAGCTGCATCCAAATTACAGGCCCAATTATTCTATCCATTTCTTATTTTTTTTAAATGAGACACAGGTGGTCTGTCATCAGCTATGTGCGTCTGGATGCTTTGCAGTGAGTCCTAAGCAGCCCTCTGTATCTGTCCGTGTCTTATCCCCATGCTCTGACCTGTTCTTATTTTATGATTTGAAATAATCCTTACGCTTCAAATTTCACCATGGTTTTGGGAAAAATAGTGTAAAGAAAAATACTTGGTTAGGAGATTGCCTGAAGCAACTCCACATTCCACCATTTCTGCTCCGAAGAACCTCTTGGTAATTTCAGTCTATGCTTGAATGTGATACATATTCTCTCAGCTACTGCCTTGAACAAGTGTTCTTTTCCCTGAGTTATAGCTGTTTGACCTTGATGCTACACATGCACGTATATTCCCTTAAGAGATTTTTCTGAATATTTGAGTTATGTCACCTAGTAGTGATTTGAGAAATGTTCAGCTATTGTAGTCTCAATATTTTTGTCATTTTTCTATCTCCCCTTTTATGAGACTATATTAAATTCATGATATTACTAAAGCTCTGTGACAAAAGTTTATGCCAAAATTGCAATAAAGGTTGGGTATACCTCAATTTGATTTTTAAATCTAGACTCCTAGCCCCTGCCCAACTCAAATTCTTTGATTCCTTTGTTATTACCACTTGTTTATTTAAAAATGTATTCTGGTCTTGATTTCTCTTCATAATTATTGTTTTTCTCTGAAGTGGAATAGTTTTGAAAAATGCTTCTTCACCATAGTGGAAGGGTTTTAGTGAGATGATTTTAATACAAAATTCACTCCAACTCTATTCTTGATAGCTTTGGTGGCAATCCCAGATATATGACTTTCCTGGGGAGACCTGAACAAATGTCTGTTCCCCAACATAGAGTACAGACTGAAGAAGCAGGTCCATCCAAGTCTATGTTATTGGGCCAGTGAATTAATATGCCTATAGGAACATGGGTGATATGCTACAGGGACAGAAGTAACAAAAAGGTCATCCCATCATTTGTGGCAACTCATGGAAGGCACATCCTTGGAGATCCCTGCCCTACAGCTCAACACGTAAACATTCTGCCTAAGAGTCTTCATACCCCCATTGATGGGTTTACTGCCTCTATATCTTAGGGGAGAGAAGCTTTGTTCGTCTTGCAATTTTTTGCATTTCCCAGACTTGGACAGTTTCTTTAGTTTACCGGGCCTCCCAGAAGAAGGAAATGCTTCCGCTCAGGAAGTAGCTACACAGTAACCCCAGAAGGAGCAAAATTCTTGGTATCTTTAAAGTGTTATGTGCATCCTAGGAAAGAAGGAGGCCATCCTGTTCTTCACTTCCTCTGATTTCCTCTAAAGATTTCTGAAATATTCTGCTTCTGCTTTCTACCTTCCCCCTCTCTAGGAACTCAAAGTCTTCTTTTTCTATCTGACCAAGAGTAGTAATTTGTTGTTTTAAAACCACCGTCTAAGGTGTAGAAAAAAAATGTTCTATGAGAGGTTTTCCAATAGAATATTTTGAAAATTGAGAATGAATTATCAAAATGTTGCCCTTATTTTTGTCAATAGATGAGATAATGTCAGTGTGCCTTACCGGAGTTAGTCTTAACTCTGGATAACGTGATTAGCCCTGTTTTGCAGGTGTACAAACATCCACTTAGACAATGCAGGTTATTTTTAAATTCCCACAGTGGCCCGCATGGCCCATAATTGTTCTGCCAACAGTTACTGCAAATTCCCTTTTGCTTACACAATCCCAGGAGAAAGAAAAGAAGGTAAGGTAAGGGAAACGCTGAAGGAAAATACTTTTTAAAAGCCAGTGGTGGCTTGGCTGTTAATTCATACCAGGTGACTTCCCTGGAAACTCAGTGCGAAGCTTGAGACAGTACGTTAGGGTGAAAGTGAGGCAAGCATGCATCTCAGCTCCTGTTTTCTATTAGTCAAAGGTCATAGGATGGCAACAGTCTTGTGGTTCCTAGTGGCACTAAGTGACACCTTTCTTTGGAGAAAGTAGATCTGAGGCACGTAGGGAGTTATTCTCCAGACAAATCAAGAAGTGAGTCTCAAAAAAAAAAAAAAAAGAAGTGAGTCTCACAGGGTCTGGTCTGGAAGAGTGTTTCTAGATTTTCTTACACTCACAGTCAGTAAAGAGCTGCTCTCCAGGGACAGAGGTACTGGCCAGGACAGACACAGCATAGGAGATGGATGGTAAGATGCTTTCTGGTCACATCCACTAGACAAAATATGGCACAGGTTGACAGGCACAGCCAACTAGTCAAGATAAGAAGTGTGTGTGTGTGTGTGGGGGAGTGGTCATTGTTCTGTGAATGGTCTGTTCTCCAAAGAAGGCAATGAAACTCTAGATTCTGCCTTTAATGAAATTCAGAACCTCCTCTTTGCACTACATAAATCTTATTGATTGCAGAGACCTTCCTGAATGTTCATCAGAAACATCAGTGAAAAAGCTGAGATTATCTAGCGAGGCACTTAAACCAAATCCAATACAGATGCCAACATCTAAAATGCAAAGCATCGTGTCAGGACTTCCCTCTTCCCTGTGAAAGAATTTCTTAAGATCCCAGTGTTAGCAAAGGAAGCTTTGCATTTCTTTTTATACTTTCCCTTTCTCCAAGTACAAAAAGGAAATCCAGAGGGTTGATGAGGACTGTGTGAAAAAAAACCAAAACAGGACATACATGCTTAAAAGCACATATGCTCTTGGGTTTAAATAAACAAGGAATGTGCCCCATGCATGCATGTAAAATGTGGGCCTGCTTGTACCTAGGTTCATTTCAGTAGTATGGTATATGAATGTCATTGTATGGCCTGTATGTCTGATCCACACAAATTTAGGTGCATGCTTCTTGCCTGAGAGTACAATGAGTGCACACACACGTGCTTAAGCAGGGGCAAGGAGAGGCCTATATGCATTGGTTACCTAAAATGCAGTGTGCTGTGTAACTCTTTCCCAGTCTGCTGTTCCTTGAAATACCTGTTGTGGAATATTACTTTAACTACGTAAAGATGTGTTACATTTGTTTATGGTGCATTTGTTTAATGATGTAAAGATGTGTTACATTTGTTTATGGTGCATTTGTTTAATGATGTAAAGATGTGTTACATTTGCTTATGCTGAACTTGTTTAATGATGTAAAGATGGGTTGCTTTGCTTGCCTAGAGCATATGATTGGTCTAATGAAGGCTGAGTGGTTAATCGCTGGGCAGTAGAGGAATAGGTGGGGTTGATGGACAGAGAGAATAAGTAGGAGGAGTAATTTAGGCTCGAGAAAGAAAGAAAGAACAAGGGAAAGAGAGGGAATTAGCTGGGGATAGCCAGCTAGGCAGCCACTAGCCAGCCATACTCAGAAGCAGCAGGACATACAGAATGAAAAGAAGATTAAAAGAAAAAAAGCCCTGAGGCAAAACATAAATGAAGAGAAACAGGTTAAAATAAGAGCTAGTGTTTCAAGCATATGCTAAAGGATGAGCATTTGTAACTACTAGTCCACAAATCATGGCACACATTTTTTGGGAGAAACAGAGTGAATGTCTTTACCAGAAGTGAGTTTGAGCCATCTCTCAGTCCTGGGAGATATGACCACTATTAGCTTACTCCCGAAGGGAAGCAGAGACAGGGTCTGTAGCAGAAGGGAATGCTCAGTGGGGCAGCATCTGTAGGTCCTGACTATGCTTGTACACAGACACAGGCTGACTGGTCCTCACTGTGGCCTCTGGTGCATCTCTGCCTGAAGAGGACAGAAATGAACAGAGCTGGTTGGTCCTCACTCATGGCCCCTGGTGCATCTCTTCAGAGGACATGAGCCACCACCCTTACTCGTTTTGTATTTGCAGATGGGACTGTCCCTGCAACTGTTTCACAAGTGAGTTCAGTGTCTGATTTCCAAACTCTGTCCACTTTGGGCCTACCTTGTTCCTTGTAATTTGGGTTAATTCTTATTATAGTAATGCCAGTTAAGACAGGTCCTTCAGAGAAGAGCAAATTTTGAGGATGTAAACTTCCAAGACTCCACGACTAAGTTTGCCTCTGGAGTTGGATGGAGATGTCCCTCTCCAGGAAAACCCTTCTTAGGGAGCAAAGGAAGCAGACTGGGCAGACAAGAAGTTAGACCACCGATGAGTTTGCTTGGGAAGCCTCAGACCTTGGGGAGATCTAATGCTGGAGAAGCCTTGAGATGCACGCCAGTGAGATGCACACAAATCACTCTTAATCCCCAGAGCAGTTTTCATCTCATCAAAACCAAGCCTGGTGTCCACTAAGCAACAGAGCTCTACTGCCCCGCCCCTAGTCCCTGGTAATCCCTCTTGTTCCTTCTGTGTCAGCGATATTGACTGTTCCATGTTGCACCTATGTGGAAACCCACGGTGCTCGTCTCTTTAATGGCTGGCTTGTTTCACTCAACATCATGCCCACAGTGTTCAGCCATGCTGGGCTGCATCTCAAGAATCCTTTTCTTGTAAGATTAGCAACATTCCAGTGTGTCTACCCATCCATCTATTGATGAACACATATTACTTCCATATTTTTGCAACTGAGAATAATGCCTTTCTGAACACGGGTATAAATATCTCCATAAGACCCTGTTTCCAATTCTTCTGTGAATTCACTTAGAAGTGGAACTGCTGGATGGTGTGGAAGCATGCCATTCTACTCTTACATATGGAGAAACTGAAATACTGTTTTTCATAGCTGCTGTGTGTTAGGCAGTAAAGGCCCCGGGTGGTCAAGAGAATACAAGCTCTGGTCTGGGTAAAGATTTAACATTCCAATTAGGCTGGCCAATCACCTAGGAAGGTGGATTTCACTTTGCTAAAAGACATAGATGGAGTAATTAGCTCTTTAATGAGGTAAAATAGTTTTCCTTTCCTTTAGCACAGTAGCTTAAGGGGCCAAGATCATGCTTCTTAGTTAAACATTTTTCTGAAAAGCATAAGTTTTCCATGTGGCTGCTTGTTTGCCATGTATCTGACCTCCGTTGCTGCTTTAAATGGTATAGTCTTTTGCTCCTCCTTTCCATTCTCCTCCTTTGGGCAGCTGCTTAGATATAAGAGTTGCCTGCCCGGGTGTTTTTGTTTTAAACTCCAACACAATTGTCTGTGAGCTTCTGTTTGATTCCATTCTTAAATTCTTTTATTAATGAGACTAAGAACCTCAGCTGGGAACTCTGGTTTGCTGGTGTCATACGGTGGCCGTGAAAGGAGTCCCCAAAAGTACACTCACATATTTGGTGGACTCTGGTTTGCTGGTGTCATACGGTGGCCGTGAAAGGAGTCCCCAAAAGTACGCTCACATATTTGGTGGGGTTATTTCAGAAGCTCCTCTGAAGACAACAGGTGACCATAACTCCAGGACCTTAAGTAAGCCCCTTTTATCTTTTGGCATTGTTTTGGTGCTATAAGCAGCTTGTCTGATGGGCTACCTCCTTAGGAGAAGAAGAAAAGAGACCTTCTAATTTCTTCCCTCTCAGGCTTCTCTCCGTGGATAAGGGCAGAATATGGCATGCATGTTCAATGTCTTTCTTGTCTGCATTATTTTTCCATATGTCTGTGTCTGGTAGCCTCATGGTATGAACTGAGTAATCTTTTACTCTCTGAGCTCACGATTCTCTCTTCTTTCTCCTTCTGCCAGAGTTCCCCCAGAGAAACTGAGAGACTTTGGATCAGGTTTGAGGGATGGAGGAGAGCAAACAGGAGGGACTTGGTGTGCCAGCTCTACTAGAGGACACCAGCATTGTCTTGAACCACATGGTCTCCAGGCAGTTGCTTTTCTGGCTGGCTGGGAGCAATGTACAAGGCTACTAAGATTTAACGAGTTGGTTCCTAATGAGCTTTAATTCCTAGAAATACAGAGGGTCACAGCTTTTTGTGACCCCTCAACATGCTCAAGTGAGACAAAATGGCACCAAGAATACTTTGTCCTTTCCTCTTTGTGTGTTCTCAGGGCAATAGCACCATCTGTGGGCATTTGGTCAACCTCATTTTCCCTCCTGTCATTGGGTCTTTTTCCAACAATAGCTTATAACTAGGAGCTTCGGGGAGGAAAAAAAAACCAACATGATGCCATCAGTTAGTGAACCTGTTCTCCTAGATACTGTCTCTTGGCCAGGTGAGTGAGTAGCCCAGCTGGAATGGTAGGTCTTCCACCCCAGGTCAGAGAGTCTATTCTCTCAACAAGTTTTCCCTTAAAGGGCCTTTCTTGTTATTCTAGCATTACCTGCTCTGAAGAAGAAACCATGGAATTATTTAGCAACCAGCTCAGGGACCAGAAACTACAACCCCTTCTGGCATTGACTAGGAGAAGGTGCTGAGAAGCCCACAAACATTTTTGACTTTTAGCTAAGAAAGGAACTGGTTTTTATCGGGGTCTTCTTACCCTAAACTGCCTCATCAATTTTTACCCCCCATTTTCATCATTTGTGCCATTTATATTTCCGTAGCAGTATGCAAGGGTTCCAGTATCCCCTGGTCCTCAAATGCATTCATTGTGTTTATTTATTTACTTGCTTTAAAATTTATTTACATAGACGTCATCCCTGTATGAAGTGTTAACGTGGTGTGTGGAACATGGAGACGAAATAGCAGAAGGGCCAGCAGATTTGTTGAAGCTACCTCACCTAGGCCCACTATCTCCAGTACCATCCCCACTGGATAGTGCAGGGAGAAAAGCCAACCAGTAATTGTAATGTAGACACTGGAAATACATGTAGGAAGGGGACAGAAGTGAAGAACAGAGAAAAGGTCTGAGTTGGGATGAGTCCCTTGCTGCTATGACTTTTATCTCTTCTTAGAGCTACCTGAATTTCCTATGTTACTAGAACTGCACTTTAGAAATGGGTTAGGAACCACTCCACTGGCCTGGGTGAGGCAGAAACATGTGCTTCTTCATTTGAAGTAACTTGCTTGACATACTGAAGTGTAGAAATGACTAGTGAGACTTATGGGGAGTCACATCTTAAGGGAAATTAAGAGTGTGGCCAGTACAATAATCATGACTCTGGGCCTGAGAAGCAGACGGTCAAGCCTTGCGAGTCATTGGAGAGAGCCCAGGCTAGGATATTAGGAAATGTGGGTCCAAATTCAGTTGCCGAATACAGTCAAATCTGCTTCTGACACCATTGAATGTAAAGATCATTGTAGCTGAAAAACTTTCAGGTTCTGTACTGGGGGCTAAGACACAAACCTTTCCACTACCCTGTTTGCAGTCTCAACGCTGTAATGCAGTGAGCATTGCCAGACACCAGGGAAGGGAACTACTTTTTACAGCTCTTTACAGATGAAAGAAGGTTAGGGACAATTGGAACTGAGCTTGGTGGAGAAGGAGGAGCAAAGGTCTTTGAACCAGAATCAGATTGCCCATGTATTAGGGGCTCAATGGTTTGGATCATTGTTTGGGTTGATGGTCATGAGGGTGATATTAATGATGTTATGGCTCCTTATCTTATGTTTTTTTCTCTTCCCTGACATCACTAAAAAGCAGTTAACTGTATGGATGCAATTCTCACAGACATGACTCCTCTTGTTCACCCCACAGCTTTACATGAGTTTATGTAGTGCAAAGGATTCTGATTTCTTGCCTAATGCTGTCTGCAGGTGGGATCTTGTTTTTCATGCAGCTGCATCACTGGACTGGGAACAAAGACATGTGGTTAAGTTTATGGTTTATTTCAGTGCTTTTTCTTTCTTTCTTTGATTTTTTCAGGACAGGGTTTCTCTGTGCCGCAGCCCTGGCTGTCATGGAACTTGCTTTGTAGACTAGTAGACCAAGCTGGCCGAGAACTCAAGAGATCCACCTGCCTCTCACTCGGCATCCTGAGTGCTGGAACTAAAGGCGTGCTCCACCACCACCCAGAGCCATTGCTTTTTCTTGGAGTAGAGGAAAGCTTATGGTATGGAGAGTGCCTGGGAGAATGGGAGCCCATATTGGGTTCCTAAACAAGCTTCTGTACATCACTGGGTCTATGGGGCATGGGAATGGGGACATTGATTTAATTATCTGAAATTATGGTCATAGTTTAACTATTTTAAGTTTTATATTACCTTTATAATAACTTAAAAAAGAGAAGAAAACTCTTATGGAAAGGACATTGTCACCGGATTTAGATCCGTCTCCACACCTTCTTAATTCCAGGACAGATTTCATCCTCATTAAATCCCAGTTTTCTCATTCATAAAATGGGACTCATTTTGCCCACCTCTGTCTTCTATGCACATCAGGAATATAACTCAGTGAGAGAATATTTGTGCATGTGTAAGGCCCAAGGTTCAATTTCGTGTGTGTGTGTGTGTGTGTGTGTGTGTGTGTGCGTGCATGTGTTGATGATTTAAATGAAGTGTGAAATTGTGTTGTATATTGTAGTTAAAACTGAATGTTAGTGAAATGGTGATGGTATATTGGAGAGGAACCCCACTGAAAGCTGCTCTCCATGGTGGCCTTAAAAGCTCAGGCAGCTTCTTTGTTCTCTCCTTTCCCATGTGAGACTTGTGGAATATAAAAGATGCAAAAGAGCATTATTTTTAGAAAAAAACCTGTTTATTGTTTATTTTGTTTCATGTATTGTATATGTATCTGAGTGAATGCATATGCATCATGTGTGTGTATAGTGTCCCCAGGAGTCATAAAAGGGCATAAAACTGTATCAATAAAACCAGACCAGAGCATTATCAAACACACAAGACCAGTCATTCTCAACCTTCCCAATGCTGAAGAGTTTAATACAGTTCCTCATGTTGTGGTGATCCTCAAACATAAAATTAATTTCATAACTCTGATTTTGCTACTGCTCTGAATTGTAATGCAAATATTTTTGGAGATAGAAGTTTGCCAAAGGGATCACGACACATAGGTTGAGATTCACAACATTAGACTGACCAAGGGCACAGTACCCTCACCTAGAAACTCCATAGAAAGAAAACCTAACACTGTGCTGACCAACAACCCCATGGACCTCTGACCTGATCATCTGATCTATGCATCAAAGGTCTCATCAAGCAGAGGACTTCTGAACAGGCCAGGGGCTTCAATTCCATGTGGTCCACAGTGATTGATGCAGCCCATATAAGCTCCCATCATTCCATCCCTTTGAGTCCATTTGTGCCTTGTTCAATCCCGAGTCACTGTGAGCAGGCTAGACCCTGCAGCTAGACTTGCTTGCCTCCAGGAGTTCTCCAATTGGACTCTTTACTATCACCGGTGCAGTGACTGCCTCTTTTCTGCCTCTATTAGCTACAAGTCTCTGCTTCCTATGAGGTTTTTGTAAGTTCTGTAGCCACTTTAAACCTTTTGTAGTCACTCTATACCCTATATATACAAATACATATGTGAAATGCAAAAAGCATAAGATGTTATCTGAGTTAATATTCGTGCTTAAGCTTGTAACAAGAGAGCCCAAATATCAAAGAAATATGCAAGGATGGTATATTCAGAAAGAGGTCCTCCTGTCTATGTGTTGCTTTTATTGGTTAATGAATAAAGAAACTGCCTTGGCCTATTGATAAGGCAGAACTTAGGTAGGCAGGGAAAAGTGGACTGAATACTGGGAGAAAGAGAGCGGAGTCAGGGAGATGACATGGAGCCGCCGCTGGAGATAGACTTGTTAAAACTTTGCTGGTAGACCATGACCTTGTGGTGATATACAGATTGATGGAAATGGATTAAATTAAGATGTAAGAGTTGGCCAATAAGAAGCTAGAGCTAATGGGCCAAGCAGTGTTTTGATTAATATAGTTTCTGTGTAGTTATTTTGGGTCTAAGTGGCCAGGAACCAACAAGCTCTCTCCTCCTACACAAGGATATCTGTCCATGTTTTTGGCCTAGTACCTGTGTAACATCCCTTAATCTTTGAACCTGGTTGAGAATTGCATCCTTTGGGCAATTTGATGGCAAACGTCACAACATCTTGTGAAGACACTTACACTATTACTATCTTTTTTGAGAAGCCTGTATCCACTCCTCTAGTGGTGGGTAATCTTTCTTTTTGAGTATGCCATATATAAGTGCATTCATGTGTGTGTGTGTGTGTGTGTGTGTGTGTGTGTGTGCATTATATATATGGATATGTGTAGCCACACATGTATGGATGGCAGAGATTGATATTGGGTGATTTCTTTTGTTGGTTATTTTTGAGAGACGGTCTCTCACTGAATTTGGAGCACACTGATTGGTTAAACTGGCTGGGCAATGTGCTTCTAGAATCTTCCAGTCTCTGCCTCTTGACACCGAGGTTGCAGGTGTGTGCCTCCAAGTCTGGAATTTTCTGTGAGTGCTGTGGATCTTAATTTAGGGCTTTACCCACTGAATCATCGCTCCATCCCCAAACTTGTCATCTTCACAGATCTCAACTCTGATTCATATTGACTTATTCTGAAATTCTTTTTCTCAGCATAAGCCAAGATACCATCCACATTTGAGTAGAAGTTCCTCAGTGAAAAGCCTTAGGTTGAAGCCTGTGACAGCAAGCTGTGTCTCCCACTGCCACTGATGGATTCATGGTTTCAGGAAAAGACCTAAACTCACTGGAAGTCTTATGATGGGGGTGTCAATTTTGAGGATAGATAAAGTGTTTAGGTTCAAAGTGACAGCCGACTATGCTGAGGGAGGATGGCATCTGCCTGAGTATTATTTTTGTGGTCATCAACCTCTGCATATATGCTTGTGTTATAACTGCTTATATGGCCTGAGTCATATTTGACTCAGCTCTCAGCACCTGGTATGATCCTATGCACAGAGACAGGATGTTACTCATAAAAGCAGGCTGGAGATGAAGGCTCATCAATGGGCAGGGATGGAGAATCTTTATAACTTTATCCTAAGTCTATCTTCTCCTCAGGAGTTGAGTCATGGAAGTGTCTGTAAAGGTGGAGAGTCGTGTACAGAATTAAGGAATGTTTATAGTCAACACTAGTTTGAACCATGGATTTCTGATTCATTATCCATGGTCCAAGCATCCATAGCAGATGCAATTTAGCTGGCTGGTAGGAGTCTTGGGTTCTCATTTCGTTCTGGATCTGGACATTACCCCAGTCCTTTCTTTGGCTACATGTCCTGATGTCAGTGGACTGAAGTGTCACTAGAGTGAGGATCATTTTGAAAACCTACCAGTAGGTTGATAACTATTAATCAAGATAATTCATGTGACTTATTATAACAAACAACCCCAGATGTCAGTGGTTTTATGCATTTTCCCCTGAATGCAAAGTCCATTGTGATTATATGGATGACTTTTTCCAAGCCCAAGTGACTCAATAAAGGTGACATCTTCTAACTGGTGGGTGAGATGTCCCAGGGCTTTGGAAATCCTTTTCTTTGTCTTCTCCATACAGCCACTAAGTGACTAAAGAAGGAAAAACTTAGAAGACCATGTTGGTCATTGTAGAACCACCTTGAAAACACAGTTCTAGGTGTGTCCGTGAGGGTGTTTCCAGAGAAATATAACCCAGGAGGGAAGACCCTAAGCATGAATATGGTCATTATCATTCCATAGGTGGGGTCTCAGACTGAAGAAAAAGGAAAGCAGCCATCTCATGTTCTACCTTGCCTTATCTACCATTATGGACTGTATCCCCTCAAACCTTGAGCCAATATAAACCCTTCACCCCTTTAATTGCTTGACATGTATGTGTTCATAGGAATAAGAAAAGTAGCATATTCATTACCCAATTC
This sequence comes from Myodes glareolus, assembly GCF_982192425.1. NCBI lineage: Eukaryota > Metazoa > Chordata > Mammalia > Rodentia > Cricetidae > Myodes > Myodes glareolus. Next base: position 29,946,926 of record NC_142044.1, read on the forward strand.
CATTGTTTAGAACTAGACACACTGCTGGTATTCAAAGGTTTTGGAGAATACAGTTTGTGTGCACAGTAAGAAGGATCTGGTAAGTACCTAGCCATATTATAAGTTTGGTAAATCTGGGAAGAATTCACCTCGATGATATTTCATTTTTTCTCTAAAAATTTATTTAAAATGCATTTTAACTTTTCAAAATATTGTGGTTTTATTTTTAGCCTAGAAACTTCTAGAAGGTTTCTTTTACCCTCTTCAATACCTGTCTCTTCACTGAGTTAGCTTTTTCTCTGACAGTTGTATACAAGCTGGTAATATATTCTAATTACCCTCACCCTTACCTTTAAATCTTCCTCTTCCTCCTCCTCCTCCTCCTCCTCCTCCTCCCCCTTTCTACAGATCCTTTCCCACATGTTTTTTTGTTCTATTTTGTGTCCTGAATTTTAACCATTATTCTCTGTGTGGTCATGGGTTTGGAACTCTGTATTGGAACTTGGTGAGCTCCCATTTAGCATGCAACTGAAGACTTATGCAGGGATATGGATCAAATGTTTCAGGTATGGCTAGGCTAGCTTCATCCTCTGTTTTGTTTTTTAATAAAATCCACTAGACAGTGTGAGAATGACAACAGGATGATGGTGAAGCCAGGAGTCTTTACTCGTTTCCCTGCCCTGTCACTTAGGAGGCAGGTCCAGGCAGAACTCTTTGAGCAGTTGGATATAAATGGATTTTCAAGATTGTCAGCTCTTTCTGATACCAAGAGCTCTACTGTACAATGAAAAGGCAGGCAAGAAAGATATAATTAGGGTCAATTGGTCAGGACAGGCACTCTCTTTGCCAATTGTAGGACAAGTGTGTTCTACCTGTCTAAGCCAGCTGTTTTCCATCATTTTATTCTTACACACAGTTGTATTGCTGTAGAAGCTCAAGTTCCTCATTTAAATTTATTCTTTGACGGTTATTGGCTGTTGGAGTATTAAAAATTGTTTTATAACTAAAAACGCTTCTTTTTCTCATTTTGAAGTTGAATTTGATCTACAAAATTACTTTGGCTTTGAATATTCTAGGGTTGTATAGAGGAATAACAAAAACTATAAAGGCTTATGGATGTCAGAATACTTGTCTCTGACTACAACAATGAACTTATTAGAGAAAATGATGTTCATTTCATGCGCCCAGAAAGGCTTGAGATCTTTTTTTATTCCTGAGAATTTCATACATTTATACAATTAAATATGATTATATTGACTCTACCACTTCTCCGAAATCCCCTCATACTTTACTCAACATGTCCCTCTTTCAAGTCAATGTCTTAAAAGAAATCCCACTAACTCCAGTTAGTACTGTCCATGTATGTGTGGATGTGGGAGCATTCACTGAAGCATGGGAATTACACCAGTGACCAAAACCAAGAAATCCTCCCTCTTGCAGAAACTACCAACAGCCATTGACTCTTCCATAAGGGGTGGGATCTTGCCTCTATTTGAGCAAACTGTTATATATGAATGAGGCATAGTAATTCAAAGTGATTCATTCAGTGTAGCTAAGACACTGAATACTATTGTCCCTTGGCAATCCTGTACAGGAGAAAATGCTGGTCTTATAGATAAAGAAGAATTTTTCAATTCATAGGGTCATATGGGAGAGTCTTGGGGATCTTGCTGCTAAATGATATCTGTGATGATTCAGAGCTCTATAAAGAACTGGGAGAGGCACCAAAGAATTAGATGTCCTTCCACGGGGGAGATGATAATAGAATAGACAAGCAGAGGAACTTCAGCTAGATGGGGGAATGGATGCCATTTTCTTCCCCATTTCTTCCTAGTTCTTCTGGTAGAACACTTAACTTTTACTACAAAACGGCTCTCCTTTCTTGGTCAAGACACTATCATTTTGTTGGGGATTGATCCTATTCATTAGTTCTAATCCAAATTCAGTCACCACCGTCAGAAAAATTGATCTAAGATCTCATGAGTCGCAAGAAATGCTTTTTGTCCATCTTAGGTCAATTTGGAATTATTCAGAGGAGAGTTCTTGAGGAAGAAGCTGCACAGAAGAACATTAGCTAAGAAAGTAGAAAAATTGAGTTATGGAGCTCCATCTATGATCTTAGTTCCTTTTATCTTTGAACTTATTTGACTACTAAGTATCTACCTCATCCCCTTCCTGACTGAGAATATTTTAAAGGACCTGTCTTTCATTTCTTGTAAATGAAAGGATGCTGACTAACGTAAGAGATCACGTGACTTCTCAAACTATTTGGATCATAATTATTATAATTGCATCAATAGTAACTCTTCCCTCCACTCCTTCTGGTTATATCAGAAACATTAGCCCTTTCTCTCATAGCAACTTGTGAGAGACATGGTTATCACCATCATATTGTTGAACTCACTCAGGGTCTGTCATTAGATAAAATTGTTTCTAAGGAGTGAGGCAGGGATTCGAATAAAATTCTTTTATATGGAAGACTGGGCTTTTCATTCCATCACATGATCTCTCCTTCTGGATCAGGCTAAATAAACATGAGGACAAAGAGAAAAAGCAGGGGATACAATCTGATTAACTACAAAATAATTGGAAGGGTTCTTTCTATCAATGACACATATTTTAGGAAGAGGATATTATTATAGGAAAGAAAAAATGAACTAAGAAACAATGAACAAACAAGCAAGGAATACTCCTTGAAGGACAGTGGATGTAAATTTTATTGACTTTTTGCTGTTTAATGGAAACTAATCTGTTACTAGGAGGCAGCAATTCCCACAGAATCAAGTTTGTAGGAATCAGCTGAGTTTCAAGGAGGCTCTGGAAGGAACTTTTGGGCCTTTGCCTCCTATTTTGAGTACTCTACTTGTCGGGCTTTTGCTTTTCTTGCTTCGTGAAGAGTAACCCCACAATGAACAGCTTGTGGGGAAGAACTTGGCTTTGCTTCCTTGCCAGCAAATGCAGAGAAACCTGAATACATCCAAAGTCTGACTTCCTTTATCCATTCTCACCTGCGCTCCTTTCTAAATTACTCAGAAGATAAGCGATTGGTTCAGTGGCATGAACTGTCTAACTTGGATCTTTACTAGAATGAGGTGGGTAGGGAACCAGACACACTCCAGACATCAGAGCACATGATGGAGGAGAATGTGACCACAGCTCCGTCAGAGATTGGAGATATGCTGCCTCAACTGGCACCACGTCCCCCTTCAGCACTGACTCAGAATCCATGTTTCCAGAAGAAGGGGATTTTATTTCCCTAGTAAAGCATGTCTGAAGGTTCTTCTCAGCTCCATAAATCCTTAAGAACTATCTTAGACTTGCTTGGGACATAAATCAGACCTTCATCTCATCCTATTTCTCGCTGTCTCCTTCATTTTTGTTTTAGCAGATTATTTCTGAATGTAGGTCTGCATTGAAATCTCTACCTGGATCCCCTTCCTGGAGAACTCAACAAGAGGTAACGGGTTCTCAGAAACAAGCAGGAAAGAAGAGCCTAAGAAAAGATTCTGGGGCTGGAAAAAGCAGTGCTTTGTCTGGATGAGGGCTTCCTTCCTGGTGGCAGGTAGAGCCCAGAGAGCCACAGTGCCAGGGACAGGACAGTGGCTGGCCAGTTGGGAAGGTAACCGATGGAAAGGTCTGTGTTAGCTGACATGATGGATCATATATTCATCAATATGGGATAAAGAGTAGATATAAGGACAAGGGAATGGAGTGGCCATTGCTAAACTTAGTTGAGGCTTAGGAAAATGGAAATACACAGACCAGAATGATAGATAAGTACGTGCAAGGTGTCAAAGCCAGCTACCTCCCAGTTACAAAGAATCTCAGTGAGAGGAGAGAGGGAACTTGAGGACTTCTCAGAGTACTGGATCTCCAAAGAAAATGAAACTTCCCATTTAGCAGGTCAGCTATACCAAGGTCAATGTGAATGGGAAACAAATGATCGAAATGTCACCCAATCTTGAGTCTCTAGGCTTCATGATCCTCTAGGCACAATGTTGAAGCCTGGCTCCTGCAAGAGAACCCAGGCTGCCCTTGGGATACCTGCTCTCTGAAGGTTTCTACAGCCCGGGGCTCAGAAGAGTGTATGGGTTTCCAAAGCTGATAGGCAGTGAGTGCAGCCAAGCTTCAAGTCTACATGAATCTGTCTCCAAGGCCATTGTCTCAAAGCCACTGGTATCCCGTACACTTTCTTTTTCAATATAGATTTTAAAAGACAATTGATCAATTGGCAAAGTGTCTTAATTTACAGACAGAGAAAAACTAGGTGATGGATGTGAACGTCAGTGCCTAGGAAGAATCGACACAGTAAAACAATGATCTGAAGGTCGGTGATTCATTTCTTCATCCTTGGACTTACTAACACACATTTACTAAGCTCTTACTCTGGGCCAGGTGATGAGGTTATATGCTGCAAGGAACAAAGTCCTCAACTTCTCATTTCCAAAATGTATTTCCTGCCAGACAGAGTGATATGTAAAGAGTCAAGTGAAATCAACCACTTTAGATTGATAAATGATAGTCCAGGCTTCTGCCTACGACTTAGGAGAATCCCCGAGCATAATTCCAAAGAGGGAAGTCCACAATGTAACTGCATCCCCCGGTAAGTAGAATTCTTGTATCATCAGGCAGAGACGTGGCAGGGAAACCCATAAGCCTGTCTTCCCGTGTGCACTCTATGCTGAGCCCCCTATCCCATAGACAGAGACGGTAGCCAGCGCTGACCAAGAGATAGCACACGCAGTCGTAGCCTACCAGCAATTGATAATCCAAACAGGATGTCCTGACATTTTCATTTTGATTTCTTTACCCAGGGATGATTTCCAATGCTAACAAGGCTGAGAGGCAGGCCTCGGCACTCCCGTATAAAGTATACTGGTCCTGGTAAACAGTGGTATGATACTTGAGGATGTGGCAGCTCCCGGTCTTGTTTGTTTCTCCATAGTTAGTCACAAGTAATGTACATGTGCCAATCTACTCAGTGCTTGCATGCCAGGGCCGCCTCTTAAGAAGCACACAGGGAAAGTGCAAATACAGTGTATAAAGTTCAGCAAAATAAGGAAGATGGTGACTAGTAAAAGAGGAGGAGGAGAGAGGGGAGAGAAATGAGGGCTGCATTGTTTTTTGTTCTAGAGCCTAAGGCCATGGCCACGGCCACGAGGAGTCAGGAGGGACTGGAATTGAGTCCACAAATAGCAAGACCTGTCATGGCTCAGACTACAGAGGTGTCTACATCAAGAAGAGATGTCAGTAGATGGTACAGGAACATGAAAGTGTCAGATGTAAGGTGGTAGGAGTAGAGGACCCCATTTATGCTTTTAACCTGAGCATTTCATATTAATAGGATCAGCTGCCTGCTTCCTTTTTTTAAAACAAAGCCTTTCTCTGCTGGGGTGTTTTTATTTCCATGTCTCAACTTGTTCAAGCTCAATCTTCATGGTCTGATAACCTAATCTCCAAATAAGCTTACAGTGTTTTAAGTTAAGTAGGAGGCCGCTTGTTCGTTTCCTGGCCGCCCAGACTCCCGAAATAACCATACAGAAACTGTAATAATTAAATCACTGCTTGGCCTATTAACTCTAACTCCTTATTGACTAACTTTTACATCTTAATTTAACACATTTCTATTATTTTATATTTTACCATGAGGCTCATGGCCTACTGGCAGGATTCCAGTGTGTCTGTTTCTGGCAGCTGCTCCATGGCTTCTCCTTGGCTCTACCTGCTTTATTGCAGCACTCAGTTTAGTTTTCCCCACCTAGCTCTGCTCTACCCTATCACAGGCCTAAGACAGTTTCTTTATTAACCAATGGTGTTCACAGAACACAAAGGGGAATCCCATATCAGTTTTCCATACCCGCCATGCTTTCAACAGCCTTCAGTACTGTATGGAACATTCCTTTTGTCAGAACCATGGTCCATATGCTCTAAGGACCAAGCACTTCCCACATCTCACTCAGAGGTCATCATCTATTTTTCTTCCATTCTTCGAATTTGCCCAAGCAGTTAGTTAATCCTTCTGTCCTATAAGCTCTAGAGATGCTAATTAGTTCCCTTATGTAAGCCATTCATACAGGGAGGTGAAGTTTCAACATGGCTGAATCAGGCGCCTTCAGCATAGTTCCTGGTGTTAGTTACCTACTCCACTAGCCATAAGAAATTAATAATGGCTAGAAGGAAATAACGAGTGAGTATCTCATTATATTACTGCTCCAGCCCACCGTGGACTCATTTGATGAAGGCTTTCATGGAAAGCAACAGATAAGATTAGCGGTTCTCATCTTGAAGAAAGCACCTTGGGGAGGCGATCAGAGGTAGAATTTAGGACTCAATACCCCTCTAGAAATGAATCATGACTCACTGAATTTTTGACCCTCAGTTGGTTGATAGTATTCGATCCATTAGGAATCAGTCCCTGGAGGGAAGGTTGCTTGAGGCTCTCTCACTTTGTACATTTAATGGACACTCTTTTCTACTGGTGATTTCAGCATGAAGAAGCAGATCTCTTTTTCAGAAAATATTCATTCAAGAATGCATGCTGTCTGGATTACAAGGGCTTCTCCAGTGTGCTGCAGCAATAACCTGCAAACCTCTGTGCTGTTTTGCATTTTCTCTGACACGGGCCTTATCCAGCTTGCTTCCCAGGGTCTTTACTTGGGTAAGAGTTGGCCCCTGGCAATGAGGACCCTTCTGTAGCTCATGGGCTGTTTTGCTCAAGCCCATTTCTCTTGCAGATCTGGTAAATAATGGATGCATAGCAAGTCTCTTGCTGCATTCTGTTTGCTTTTTCTCATTGAGATGGAACCGAGCATGGCTGGGCAGGGCCTTTTCATTGCTCCTCACTATCATTGCCTTTGGAAATATAGTTGAATGTGTCTTATTTTTCAGCTCACTAGTTAACTGCACCTCAGGGAAAGATTTCAAACTGGAAAGCTCCAGATAAATGTCACAATATCATTGATCATGGAAGCAGGCAACACATTTCTACGAGCATGAAGATCTCCCTGGCCAGTGGGCGATGCTCTGAGCACTATGCTGGGAGTTTGACTCTCAAGGACTCTGAATTTGTACAAGAAGAAGCTGAAGTTCAGGGCAGCTGCATCCACTGGCTCACCAAATATGCTGAGGATGGGAATAACAGATTCTCCCCAAAGCATCCTCTCTCTGGCCTCAGCTGTAACTTTCCCACCATCCAGGTACATAGACAGACCTATAAAAAAAAGTCTTTTAAAACAGCACATTGATTGTACTCATCTTGGAACTCTGAGCCAGAGAGTCTGCCTTTTGTTAACTAGATGCCAAATCTATATCTTTTTACCCACAAAAATTTAGGGGAAGGGAAAGGACACATGGCCTTACCTCTGGCCAGTTTTTTTCCCCAACCCCCTTCTTTCCCTTTGTGGCTTGTTTTCCTTCATGGAGGGGGAGGAGGAAGTGATTGCCACAGTGCAGTCTTTGGGCTGTGCTTACTGGTAGCCAGATCCTTAGAGGATGACATGCAAAGCTCTCACATTCACTCTTTTTTCCAGCCTCCACTGATTGCTGAGGTGATTGTCAAGTGGATTCAGTTTAGAGTCTCGGGGCATACAGGAGACCCTGTGGTCCTTAAGCCACTTGTCTGTATGGTAACTGGGTACTCTGTGTCACAGATGAGTGACAAGGACTCTGCCTTTTGGCAAAGTGCCTCCCATCTGCTTGTGATGCCTCAAGGCACTTTGGGACCCAGGGGAGGAGGAAGGAGAGTTGGCAGAGTAGAACTCAGATGTTATTTTATGTGCTCTTAAAACCAGCGGAACAAATAGGCTGGGTCTTTTTTTTATTGGTGTATATTAATTGTACAACGTAATAGGTTTTCATGCGACATTAATGTACTTTGGTCATATTCATCTGTTTAATTAGCTTTTTTATTCCCCCAAGAGCCTTGCCCTGTTCCCTTCCACACCTGTGACAATAGCCCCTTTGTTTTTATATTCTATTTTTATTTTGTTCCAATTTCCACATTTGAGACAAAGCCTGTGGTGTGTGTGCTTCTAAGTCTGTTTTATCTGAACATGATCTCCCATTCCATCCATTACCTGGCAATAAAACACATTTGTTCTTAACAGTTGTACGGATACACAGAGAGAAAAAGGACAGACAGGCATGGACTGAGCTCTTGTCTTTGTAGATCTGCTGCCAAGCTTCTACTCCCTAAGGGTTGGGTCCAGATCCATTCTGGGCACATGTAAGAGCTCCTAGCCTCCACAGACTATTCTAGTTACAGGCAAGAATGTAAGGTCCTTACAGATGCATTTGCCACTAATTCATTGCCAAAGAAGTAATGTCAATGTCTGCCAATATGGTTTAAGCTAAGATGTTTAGCAGAACTGTTTCAAGATAGATGCCCATGAAGGTGACCATGGTGGCTCCTGCCTTTAGATGTGAAGTGAAGTGGGAGGTGCATATGAGTCAGTGAAAGCAGAGGACAGGGAAGCTAAATAGATCTTAAGTTGGTGACCCAGTGCCAGGACCTTGGAAACCCTTGTGTGTTTGGGGTGAATATTCTGGGTTGGAGAATCTTAGGCAAGTTAACACTTTCCTAGCTTTCTAATTTTTCCTCTAATTTTGGAATAGTTGTTCTTTCTCTGTGAGTTTGTCATAGTCCTATGACACTTCTTATGACATCCTTTGACATAATCTTATGCTCATTTACTGAGCATCTATAATGAGGCAAGTATTAGGAGATGGGCTGTGTAGGTCTGGGGATATAGAACAGTTGGTAGAATGCTTGCTTAAGATGCACAGAGTCCTGGGTTTGAGCCCCAGCACCAGATTAAACTGGGCACAGTGGTACATAACCTAGTGCTAGCACCCGGAAGTAGAGGTGAAATGACCGTCTTCAACTACATAGTGAGTTGGAGATCATTTTGGGTTATTCTCGACACTTTATCAAGAAACAACAAAAAGTTCAAAAAGAAAGGAAAAGAAGAAAAACATCAAAAGTAAAAAGTAAGAAAAAGAAAAGAAATAGAATATGTAAAGCACTGTGGCATTTATCTGTCCTAAAGTCCTTTGCATAGTCATGATAGCCTGAATTACTCTTCATGTACTAGAGAGGTAGGTACTTCCCAAGCCTGTGTTAGAGCACTAATCTAAGGTCTCATATCTCCTTTGTCAAACACCAGGAGGCAGGAATCGCCATTTTTCATGGGAGGCTCACAGATGTGAAGTCAAGCATCCAAAGTCTTGTGCCTAGGTAAAGCCTTATAAAAACCTAGACCCCAATCTTCGTGGCTCCTGACTCTCTCTCTCTCCTTTGATGACCTTGAGCTTAACAATGTTCTGTACATGGCCTTAGTGAAGAAGTTCTATTCATTCCTAACTCTTCACTTTGAGCCATAGTGTCCATCTGTAAAGAGGATAGGCCACATGAATGTTGTTGTTATGGGATTAATGGGTGTAATTGGTGAGAACTGCTGCCAAGTATGTTTCTTACTTCTTAGTCATCTATGTTTTGGATACTTTCTAAGTAATAAGCTTTTCCAAGGATATGTGAGCAACTGCTGGCCCTGAGTTCTTCCTCGAAGACTTCCCCAGGGTTGAACAGGAGAACAGTGAGAAGGGATTTCTAGGAAGAGTTTCTGTACTAACTGCTGGAACCATTATGAGTTCTAAGAGAGAGTGTGTGTGTGTGTGTGTGTGTGTGTGTGTGTGTGTATCTGTTCCAAGGGCATAGAGTCACTTTTTCAAGGAAGAAAGTTGTGTTTAGGGTTGCTGTGAGAACTTAGATGCTGAGAGAAGCACTTAGTTAGAAGAAAATCTAAATCTATCCCCCAAGAATGAGCTAGAAGAAACCTCATGTCAAGTAGTTGTTTGGCTCTGTCTACAAGAGAATCTATCCATAGTCATCTCCCCAAGCCTTTTAGCACATGTAAGTCTGGGATTTATTCTAAGGTCTGTGGTTCCCATACCCCAGTTTTTTCTTCTTCTTGGACTTGGCTCATAGTATTCCTTCTTTGGGGGAAATCCTGACATCTTCTCCCTCTACTGGCTAATGCTTCTTCATCTTGCAGCAAATACTGTTGTAGCCTTATTTCCCATTGGCCATGCTGAGCTCCCTGCAACAACAACACGAAGTTGCTACAGCTTCTTATATCTAGGTCCTGGGGCTTTGTTCCTCAGGTCAAAGGCTTTCTTAGCTTTATCTTGGACATCACTCAATAGGACAGGTGCAAAATGTCAACAATTTGGCAATCTTAAGCCAGGAAGGGATGACAATGGATGAGCAAATACCCAGATCCTGGTCTTTTGTGGGGACAATCCTAAGATGTCTTCAGTGCAGCTGCTGCTTGCCCATTGATGTTCCTTTACTGTTTTTCCTCCTCCCTGGTTTACAGTCTCTTGGCTTATTATCACTTCCTGAGATCACTTTCCAAATAGACTATCTGTGTCCAAGTCCTCCTCATACTCAGAGACTATGTGGACTCGAATGATGGTGGCTAAAACACATACTGATGTCTTCCTATCCCCCAAAGACTCACCTGGTCACCCTATAAAGGCTGGTATATTCTTCTCTTTAGAATAAGCTCCTGTCATTTATATTGCCCAAGAACAGAGCGTATGGAGTTACAATGGTGTGGTAGTTTCAAAGTAATTGGCCCATATAATCTCATAGGGAGTGACACTATTAGGAAGTGTGCTTGTGGAAGTAGGTATGACCTTGTTGGAGGAATGTCACTGTGGGGGTGAGCTTTGCGGTTTCCCATGCTCAGGATACCACCTAGTGTCTTCTAGTTGACTCCTTGTTGCCTGAAAAATGTCGAAGTCTCAGCTACTCCTCCCATACCATGTCTACTTGCATGCTGCCATGCTCCCCTCCATGATGATAATGAACTGAACTTCTGAAGCTATAAGCGAGCCTCCTCAATTAAATGTTTCCCTGATGGAGTTGCAATCACAGCAATTTCTCCCTAAGTAAGACAAATGATCTATTCATCATTATGTCTCTATTAGCAGGCTGTGTGTGTCTAGAGGGGAAAAACAAGTCATTTTTTAAATTATATTTTCCTTTTTTCTCTTTCTGATTTTTTTTTTTGAGACAGGATCTCTCTATACAGACTTGGCTGTCCTGGAACTTATTATACAGTGGAGGCTGACCTCAAACTTGTAGTTATCTGCTCTTCTCTGTCTTCTACGTGCTGGAATTAAAGGCATGCACCATCACTCCTGGCTTCAGTCATGGCATGTTGTCTCTAGATTCCCAGTGGCTAACAGAAAGACCTCCCGGAAATATTTCCTCTCCACTGCACTGTCCACACACCGTTCAGCTCAGTTCCTCAATTCATAACTTGTATTCAGTGGCTCTGACCTTCTGAGTCTCCATGAGGACCAGAGATCTTTCAAATCTGGTGTTGTCTGGGCTTGTTTCCATAGATAGGACTCTAATAGAACTGTAGTGTGGGAAGAGCATGCACACTCCCAGTGAGCAAGAGTGTGTGAGTTTCTTGCCCTTTTTAGGGATTCTTATATGTCTTAGATTTCTAATGGTCATTCTCACATCTGAGGCTTTTCCATTGTACAAATGCTGCTACAGAAACATGAATTAAGTCTTTTTTAAAATAATCCTGGTCATAGCATATAGTACACACACATATTCTCTCTCTCTCTCTCTTTCTCTCTCTCTCTCTCTCTCTCTCTCTCTCTCTCTCTCACACACACACACACACACACACACACACACACACACACACACACTGATTCTATGCTTTCCAGGACCACAACCTTCAGGGTGAGACCTTGTGTTCAGGCTCAGAGGAAATGAGATCAGATCATGGCCCTTGCACAGCCCAGGATGGGACACCTTCACCTAAGCCTATTCAAACACACACAGCAAATAGTTAAAGCTGTCATTTCCAGACTTTCATTACCTCTGCCTATAAAAGTGTCCTTTCGGAACAAATATAAAAACTTCCTGTCACCTAGACAAGAAGACAGAAAGGCAGTTTCAGAGACGAAGCCAACTCAAACACCACTGTGCTCCCAGCTTCTCTCATCTGTAGAGTCCTGGGCAGCACTTGGTCGAAACTTGCTTAATGTGGTATTTTTGGTCCCAGTGCCTGTCACTCAGAGAAAAGCTTTACACACATCCAGAGCCAGTTACAGCCTTAAGGGCCCCTGCATCCAAGGCTCCATCAGACACGGGACTTTGAAGAACTTGTGTATGACTGTCTCCCAAGTACATGGCACATGAGACGCCACATCACACACAAGTTAGGATGAGGCTTAGAAATGAAGCCAAGAGACTGTTTCTCCCCTCCATGTTCCCCCTTCTAGAGAGAAATGTCAGAAAAAAATCACCAACAGCGTGGTCTGAGTTGAGCTTGTTTGTGAGATTTTTTAATGGCTTGCTCTTGTCAAAAGTGAAGAGATTAAATGTCTGTGCCATGCTTAACTATAAGTAGGCCATCTATACAACATGCCTTTCACTCCAAGGCTTTGGATGCAAGTTTGGAAGAAGGGGCAGAGCAATTGTGAAAGCCAGCAGTTCGAAAGTACTGCTTTGAAACTTTGTCTTCTGGACATAACAAAACCACTCTCTCTTGAATTTGCAACTGCTGTGGCTGCCCACACAGGACCTTTACAAGAACAAGCCACTCTACATGCTAGCATGAGCAAGGGAGACTTCCGAGTCTTCACATATAGCTGAGTAGTTACTGATATTTAGTAGCTCCTGGAGGAAAGAGTCGGTTTTCTTCAGGGGTGCCACTGGTGGGTTCCCCGTGCTCCAGTGGATGGCCCCACATCCATATGCATGTAGGCAACACTAATTAAACTCAGTGGATTACAAAAGTAACAAGACATAAAGTTGGGGGGTGGGAAATGATGGCAGGAAGGATCCAGGGAGTTTTGGTGGCAGGAATTGATGATACATTGATCAAATACATTGATAATCTGCATTGCATATAGGTATCAAATCTCATACAAATAAATTCTCAATAAAAATACTGTACTAAATTAATGTTGAGATACAATTCATATACTCTCAAAGTTATCCAGTTTAAGTACACAGTTTAATTTTTGTTGTATGTTCACAGAATTATAGGACTGGCCGTCTCCATAATCTAATTTGAGAACATTCCTGTCATCAGAAGGAAACGTGGCACCCTGTTAGCAGCTCCTCCACATTCCTATGTCGACTCTAAACCAAAATCAATCTGCTTTCTTTCTCTTTGCTCTCTGAACATCTGATTTGAACAATACAATATTTTATATGTGAGTTCTTCCACTTTGATGTTTTAAAGGCTTATCCCTGTTGCAGATGGTGCTAATGGTTTCTACCTTTTAAAAATTGTCATTACTGAATTGAATTCCCAAGGCTAGTTGCTTAATGTTATAGCACACCATTGTGTGTGTGTGTGTGTGTGTGTACCTGTGTATACTTCTTTCACCCCTGTGACTAAATACTTGACATGAAGGAACTGAAGGGAGGATTTCCCTGGGTTTTTCTTTGTGAGATACAGAGAGGAAGGCGTGATGGCTAGAGTGGCTCCTGGCTGGGCCAGTGGGAAGAAGGTTAGGTAACTGACTAGTTTCATAGCCAATCAGGAAGACCGCTCAAGCAGTTATAACTGCTAGACTGCTAGCCCTGCGTCCCATATCTACCACCTAAGCCCCATGTCTTAAACAAAAGGTTCTACAACCTCTCAAAATAGTGCTACCAGTTGGGGATGAAGAGATCCTACATTAACTTGTACAGGCACACATGTCTGTTAAAGGGAGGCAATGGGAGTTGGGTCCATGTGCAATGTGTTGTTACTTCACAAGTGATATTAGCACCTACTCATCCTTAAGGCTGGGATACCCACACTGGGGCTTCAGATTGGCTGAAGAAGGCAGGGAAAGTGACTGGAGGGTCTTTCTACCTCAAAGTAAGGACTAGCAAGAAAAGCCTGTTCCCTTCATATTGAGGTCCTCACTCTGCTCTGTTGAAACTAATAGAGTTTCCAGTCAATCAAGCTATGCACTATTGGGGTTTATGTCCTTTGTAAAGCTGTTTTATTTTTAATTTGGCCTGCTTGAATTCAAAATCTCTGACATCTTTATTTTCAACACAGGTTTGGAGAAAGCCCTCTGACACTCTGTCTCATGATGGGAGTTCTGCAAGGCTCTGTCTTGTGACGCAAACCCTCATCACATATGGGTGTCTGTGGGAGACTGTGTGATATTTAAACCTAAGTCTGATTTTATCCATTACTGGAGACAGACAGAGCTGGAGCACAAGGCCCTATGCAGAGGGACATAGACTGGCTGGATCTCATCCTACAGAGTCAGTTGGGGCAGTCAAACAACCACATGTTCAGGGGTCTCCTCCAACCCCCTTCTTTCTGTTCCCAAGGGCTATCACATGGAGAGAGAGAGAGAGAGAGAGAGAGAGAGAGAGAGAGAGAGAGAGAGACCAGACTCTTTCACGAGTAAGGACTAGTGTCCCAAAGCTAAATCTAAGGGACAATGGAGAGGGTTCAACTTCTACCAAGAGTCAATTTATATTCCAGTGAGGGATTCAGATATGGTCCGTAGCATGACAAGAGGAAAACCACTTTACCTAGAGAGGAGGGGCTGCTGAAACCTTAGACTCGCTTCTGCACTGTGGACATCTGCTTGCCTGCGTTTCACAAGAACTGATCCAGGAAATAGACATGATTGATCCTTCTTGGGGCATGCACCCAGACCTACTGTTGAGAAAGCTAGGGGAAACACAGATCAGTTTTTCCCTTTTGCCTTTCCCCATTTACTTGAGCTCTAGGCATTGGGATTAAATGGCTGAGTTTAGTAATAAAAAAGTGGTAAATGTATGAGTCATTTTCTTGGGACTTTTTTATGACTCGGCTCTATTAGTCCTGGTATACCTCCCGACTATTCTCACCACGGCACAGGCAAGTTAGTAGTTCCTGTGCTTGGAGAAGCAGTGAGGGTGCCTTGCAGCTGTTCCTATGAGATTTTTTTATGAATACCAACAGTACATGCACAGTGAGTTTGCATTGCACTTCGATAAGAATCAAACTGGCATGGGTGGTTTTGAACAACATGGTCCTGTTTGCGAATTATAGTGGGACTTTTATCAACAGCCCACTCTGTTTCCTGACTCTTCCCCATGTTAATTTAACTTTCTTCATAGTTCATCCGTTAGCTTTCTTTGGACAACAGCTTGCATGAACAGATCAAAGAGTCATAGGGTTCTTGGCACTCACGGCTGCATAGAAACTCTCTTCGAACAAATTGAAGAATTCTTATAATGAGCAGGACAAAGAAGCAGACAGACTCACCGCTGCTCGGGTGCTGTTGAGGATGGTCTCTGTCTCAGTCATAGATGGGACTTAAGCTCGAGAACTCCAGAAAGCTCCTCCTTATCCCCTGTTTAAGATGAGGCCGCTGAGAGGTGAGTCAGAGTGTGTCTCATGGCTTTAGGCTGTTTGCTTACTTCCCTGTTTCATGCCCATATTTGTTATAACATGCATCATGGTTATAGATGACATTGTGGTGAATATGAATTGGGGTAATAGGTAGAAGGTCTGAGCTTGGAAAGGTGTCTAGAAGTTGTGATTTTATGTAGGAAACCCTAAGTGGATGTGTGTCATTAACATAGGCATTGCCACGTCGAGGACCATAGCTTCCTACCCAAGGGAAAATTACAAAGCATTTCTCACCCAGTAAGTCTCAGAGTGATGGCAAAACCTTCTTCTGCTTCCCAGATTTTGATAGAATGGGAAGAAAATGTCAACTATTTCTTTCTTCCCCCTGGATATTTATAGCCTAAAGACCTCTGCTACTGAGATCAGCTAAACCTTGATCCAGTGGTGTACCATAAACTCTGCCTCTCTGTGTATCTGTTTGTGATAACATTGCCTTTTTGTTCAGCTATATGCAATCACCCTGCCTCTTTGTTCAACTCTCTCTAACAGAGGCGCTCAACCTGTGCATGGTGACCCCCTTTGACAAACCTCTATCTCCAAAAATATTTACATTATAATAGTAATAGTAACAAAATTACAGTTATGAAATAGGAATGAAATGATTTTATGGTTGGGGGATTACCACATGAGGAAGAGTATTAAAGGGTTGCAGCATTAGGAAGTTTGCGAACCACTGCTCTGATAAAGATGCTGAGTTTCCAGGGTGCTGCGGTATCTCCATCAGAAAGCCTACATTACCTGAAGCCAACTATCTGTGTGTCTTTTCTGAGTTTCCCCATCACCTCAGTCAGGCCAAGTCCCTGGAGCTGTGCAAGGATGTGGCAGTTATAGGGATGAGTAACAACAGGGCCCAGGAATATACGAATGAGGAGCTCATTGACCGTCTCCTGTTGCTTCTATTTGCTTTAGCCAGTAGACACTATCTTGCACAAAACTAAAGTCTCCTGCCCCTTGCCCACTCTTACTTGCATCTAGGTTTCTGCTATGATGTGGCTCAGCCAGGGATGAGCGGCAGCAGTGAGCAAGTAGAGTTGGCAGATCTGTGCCTGGGCGGTTAGATCTGTGTGATGGGAGTGGCGTCTGGGTCTCCTGGGGCAAATGTCCTGCCATTTGGTTCCCAGGCAACAGAGAGACTAAGTGGCATGTGTGGTGGAGTATGGGTTAGGATTGGGCATCTGCCATATAGGTTTCTGCTATGATGTGGCTCAGCCAGGGGTGAGCAGCAGCAGTGAGCAAGTAAAATTGGCAGTTCTGTGCCTGAGTGGTTAGATCCTTGTGATGGGAGTGGTGTCTGGGTCTCCTGGGGCAGTCATGTCCTGCCATTTGGTTCCCAAGCAACAGAGAAACTAAGTGGCATGTGTGGTAGAGTATGGGTTAGGATTGGGCATCTGCCTACATCTGGATATGGGCAATCTAAATCTGACCTTTCATTCCCTCCAGACATGCTAGCTAAATCTATACTGCATTTTTGTCTAAATTAGCTTGAGTTGACTATTCCTTTCTCTTTTTTTGAAATCTAGAAGATCAATAAAATTTCTTGTAACAATTTCTTTGCTTAGACTTGTTAACCAAAAATACTGTTTGGAACAGCACAAAAAGGACCTACTCACAGAAAGCCGGTAATGGAAGACTCTCATAGTTCATTAATCTGGACACTATTTTACAGAGCGAGAAACTGGAAGATAGTTTGGGGCAGTAGCTCCCCACATCCTTAAGTTCAATGTCAAGTACTGAGGGTTTGTTCCAGTTCATGAGACCGCCATGAGCACGGTGTATGTCGTTCCACCTAATGCATACAGGATGCCAGAGGCAGGACCTCAGCTCCGCTCTGGAGAGTCAAACAGATGCCATATGGCTTGACTGGGATTTCAGCAAAGACCTAGCTCCAAAGCCATGGTTTTAACCTAAATGCATAGCTAGCTGTCTTCTCCGACATGGCTCTCATCACCCTAACAAGTGGGTAAGGTGATTAGGGAGGAAGAAACCATAGACGGGAAATGCACCGTGTCTGTCTCGCTTGACAGCAGGCTGCGGAGTGACGGCAGTTTTACAAAGGATGGCTCTCCAAGACGAAATAAAAGCTTCACTATCAAAGACAGACCTAATTCATTCCCAGGAAGAGGGAATGGCTCCTTCCACGAAACAGATAGCATCTTCCACACCTATAGAGAAGGGAACATCCTTTGACTCTTCTTCCCGCCACCCACCACACCCTCATACAGAGAACAGTCACTCTTGTGATACTTGCAGCAACTGGACTGAACCAGCTCTAATAGTGTTCAGACAGGAGGTTCCTGCTCAGGGCCCTGGTTGTATCTCTTGATCTCTTTCCCCATCCCCTTCTCTGTGTTTGCAACCGTTGTAGGCTGTGAACTCATGAGAAAGTACACAGGGTTGCAGATCAGTATCCTGTTTGGAGAGCCAAAAGTGGCCCCATGATTGATAGATAACACAGTGTACTTCAGAAGCAGGCCCATGAGGCAGAGTAAGAAGAGACTGGATCATAAGAACCCTGAGTAACCATGAAATACTCCCTCACTCAGCGTCTGCCACCTGTCCAAACCCCATGTGAAATGACACCTACTCATAGGCCCTTCCTCAATCTGAGACACCTTGCCCTATCTGAGCTAGGAAATTCCTTAATTGAGCCTGTTTTCTCAGAAATTCCAGGTGACGCCAAATTGACAACAAAGTTAATCAAGAAGTTTGGTTTCTGAGTTCCATGGGGCTCAGGGGCCAACAAGAGAATGTGCGCCTTCTCATGAAAATTGAAACGTCGTGACAGAAGTTGCAGAGAGGACAAGTTAGAAGAATTTTGAGGTTGCTCTTAGTCTTAAGAGGAAGAGTTCTGTGATTGATTAGTAGTGTCTGCTTCGGACGCAGGACTTGGAAGTTACTCTAGAGCAGCTACTTCAGTCAGTGTGGAGCCAGTTCAGGGCTGCAAAATAAGGCTTGAGTTCATTTCCTTTGGCATTGAATCTGTTCTACTAGGAGTGAATTGCAGGCTTTCTTTCATCCTTAAACCGTACATCATGAATAGATATGATTCCTATTTTAGATATCAATAACTTGTGCTCAATATGCTGGTTATGGCCGTACAGCTAGTATATGACATAGCCAGAATTTACACTCATATTTAGTCAGTTCTAGCCTGATTCTTATTACCACCCATTATTACATTCTGTGCCTTAGTGCTTTCTTCTAGCAACGACTGAGTTAAAACTTTACAAGGGTGTGTGTGTGTGTGTGTGTGTGTGTGTGTTAGTTAGGTTACTATTGTTTTGATTAAACACCATGACCAAAAGCTACTCGGAGAAGAAAAGGTTTATTTGGCCTACATATCCCCAGATACAGACTATTGAGGGAAGCCAAGGCAGGAACTCAAACTGGGCAGGAACCTGGAGGCAGGACTGAGCGCAGAGACAATGGAAGGGTGCCGCTTACTGACTTGCACCTTATGGCTTGTTCAGTCTGCTTTCTTATAGAACCCAGGACCACCAGCCCAAGAATGGGACCACTCATAATGGGTTGGGCTCTCCCCTTCAATTACTAATTAAGAAAATCCCCTCCAGGCTTATGTACATCCTGATTTTATGAAGGCATTTTCTCAGTTGGGGTACCCCAAAATGATTCTAGCCTGTGTTAAGTTGACAAAAAAAGAGCCAGCACTAGATATCCATATATATGTATATATATATATATATATATATATATATATATGAAACCATTAATTTTTAATTGTCTCTAAAATTGTTTCTCAACTGAAGAACAGAATCCCAATTTATTAAATTGGGATTTATTACCTACCACTGTTATAGGGAACTCAAAAGTCCCTTTAATACTCAGTTAGGACTTATAAGGGAATAGCTCCTAAGAGGCATTATAAATGCTTAAAAAGGTGACTTCAGAAGTTTCCTGAGATTAGCCCAAAGCAGATGAAGATAAGGGTTTTTATTAAAGCAGTTATAGCTAGCTTAGGCGCAAGGTCCTCCTGGGGGACATTGTCTCTAGGCTACTTTGGCTGTAAGTTCAAGGCCAACACAGACACAATACTTTCGGGTGGGTGAAAAGGCAGCTCTTCTTCTTTACTTCTTTACTTCTTTACTTCTTTACTTCTTTACTCTTCTTTACAGGAAGACCCTACTTCAGATTTAGCAAAGATTTCTTCCTTTAATATAGTCTTTTCCACACTATGTATAATTTCCTTTTTAATACTTTTCTAGTGTATAATGGATCATATGCCATATCCTATGATTAAATGAAAAGCGAGAAAAGATAAGAAAGACACAAAATCGTGCCCAAGACTTTGTAGCCTAGACATTGTTCCCTCTAATAATACAGTTCTTTAAGATACAGCATGGTCAGCCCTCAGAAGGCAGAGGCAGGCAGATCTCTGTGAATTCGAGGCCAGTCCAGTCTACAAGAGCTAGTTCTAGGATAGGCTCCAAAGCTACAGAGAAACTCTGTCTCGAAAAATAAAAAAATAAAAATAAATAAAAAAACAACCAACTTTCCTCTGTACGTAATGAAGTCCCTTCAAGCAGTTTGAAGCAGGGGGATGGATAGTGTCAGATTTTCATTGTATGTAGGCTACTCCACTGGAATGTGGAGAGACAGCGGCTACAGGCTAAAGCAGATGGGACAGTATTTGATTTCTCGCTTCACCGTCTCCATGAAGACGAGCATCCCTCTGACTCATTCATACATAGTTCTAGTGCTAAGAACAGTGTTGGGCCCTGGGAAGGGGTCTGCAGCACTTTTTAAGTGGATGAACAAAGAGGTTTTCTTGATCCCAGTAGAGAGCAAAGTTTCAACGTGAGAGCCATGCAGAGTCTGAAGTACCACTACTGTCATCATGGCCAGAGGACTAGAGGTTCTCTGAAGGAGATGGAGCCAGATTCAGGTCGTGTTAGCCAGGGTGCAGTAGGAAAGGTCAGCAAAACCTGTAAGTGGAATGTCTCAGAGGCCCAGATGAGCTGCCACCTTCCTCTTTGGCTCTGCCCTTGGTTTGCACTCTTCTTTCCAGACCAGAAGTTCTTGTCTACCCTCTTCATAGCCAACCCATCCATGGTCTTGACCCAAGTCTACCTCACTGTTGGGTTCCAAAAAAACTCAGTACTAATGATAAACCTAGGTGCCTATGAACACATCAGAGTGGATGCTGATTCTCTCAGCATAGCAAGTACCTGCTGTTGCAGAGTCCTGGCTCCTCTCAACATTTCTTACTTCTGCCCCCTACCCTAAATCCTCCAGCTCCGGAGTCCTGTTCCCCGTTCTGAACTTCTCTTTCCTATATAAACCAGTTATTTCAGCCACATGCCCTCTTGGCTCCCTTGGTCGTCATTGTCTTGGTTCTCCTGCCTCTATTGATTCTCTCTTTGCCTCCCCTCTCTCCTCATCCTTTCTTGTTCTCTGCTAATCCCCCTTTTTATCATGGCCCGATTTGTTCTGCTGGTCATGTTCAGTCTGGACTCTTCCAGATACCTCTGGTTGTGCACTTCCTTATATGTAATAAAAGCCTTCTCCTTCCTCAACCACACCTTGGGACAGTAGTGGCCTTGTTTTCATTCACCCACTTCTTCTGGATGTCCCTCATGGGCCCAGCTAGACCTGTCAAAATCCTTAGAGTCAGGTTCTAACAGACCCAACTTTCCCCTCTGATCTGACCTTGGCTGGGGAGTGTGTGTGTGTGTAGATATATTCATTTAACAGATTAGCTAATCTGTATCTTGCTCTCCAAATATCAACTCCATAAGTCCTAGGAGATGCATCTCTGTGAACCCCAGTGGCTCCTAGTAAAAGTTTTTGTGCCTGGCACATGGCAGTAACCCCATAAACATTTCATGAATACATAATAAAATGAATGAATGACTATATGTCAGTGTAAATAAATGGGTACATTGGTAAACGACTGATAGAATTCTGTCGCTTAGCACATTGTGTGGTTTGGACCCCACTTAGCTTCTCAGGTAGAGGCAGAGGCATTTGGCAGAGTAGGACAAGCAGGAGCTCCCATGTCTGACTCCATGTGCTTGTCACATACAAGGTTTTTAATAAAATATTGATCAGTTCTGGGCTTTCCTTACCACGTTACATGGATGACTTGAGGCAAGAATACAATGTTCAGGGAGGCTGCAGTTTTCTTACTTATCAAATGAGGAAAAAACATCTGTCTTAGTTTTGCTTTTGATGGAAGCATAGTAAGCTACGTTATGTCAATATAAGCAATAAAAGACACCAGGAAAGGTTTATGGACAGCAACTGGGCTCTAAATGATAATAAAAGTCTATGGATTTGAGGACAATGAAGCAGAAATGAACATGGCTTCAAGATCCCTCTCAACCATCCCTCCAAACAGAAAAGGAAACACACACACACACATGCACACACGCACCCACGCACACGTATACTCCTCTTCTGATCTTTGTTCCATATTTCCCATCTGTTGTCTGCGTCTGGAAACACTCTCTTCTGCTGCTGCTGCGGAATGGTTTGGGGTTCTTAGGGTGAAAGGAAAAGGTCAGATAGACATTTTTCCTTAAGGTTTTAAGTTCTTATCAGCGATTGAGACAGAGAGAGAGAGAGAGAGAGAGAGACAGACAGACAGACAGACAGAGACAGACAGAGAGAGAGAGAGGAAATGAATTCAGAGACATGAAAAACAAGGAATAAGAGGGAGTTTTATTACAGAGTAAAAAGTATACACTCAAGGTTGCATTTGGGTATCCTCAGAACAAGTCCTATCTATTGGGAAAGATCGGTGTATTTGACCCACAAACTTAATTGTTGGTCCACAAACTTAATTGAGGAAAGGATAGTTTATGAACTGAGGCAGGTAAGAAGGGAACAGACAGATTTTGGGTGGTTTTGTTCTTCATTGAATGAGAGATCACATGGATTTTTATCACAATTTGATATGCAAATTCTCCAGAATTTTTGGTGTATGTATGTGATGCACAATGTTGTAGGTATGCAGGGGAACATATGAACACGTGTGTCTGTGCACATGCATGTCAGAGGCAAAGCGAGACCCTGGCTATCTTCCTCTATTGATTTCTGCCTTGTTGCCTTGAGACAGGGTCTCTTTCGCTGATGTGGGAACTCACCATTTTGGCTAGGCTGACTGTCCAGTGAGCTCTCTGGATCCTCGGTCCCTCTCCTCCGATGATGGGGTTACAAGCACGTACATGCGTAACCTTTTATGTCTCTGATATTGCAAGAATCTGTCCTGAGAAAGACCCCTGTTAGGAAAGTCCTGTGCTTTCCCTGTAAGTTCCCCTGCCTGACTGAGATGGTAGGCTTAGGAGGTTGTGGTGCAGACAAAGAAGGAAGCAGATTGCCCAAGGTTGAGGAGGTCAAGAGGAAGGGTCATTGCCAGTTGTCTGTCACGAGATGAGTAAAGTTGACAAAGCTCTGTTTCTTGTTGCCTGTAAAATGTCTATTGTTCTTAAATTGGTGCTGCTTAGCACAAGAGCCATGCCATCTTGGCCCTGGCCACTGTAACCATGGCATTAGTAATTAAAGGCTGCTGGTGGAAGGTTGCCCTGGCATTCACAACCCCCTCTGAGGCTGCTGCATGAATGCCAGCATTCAGTCCCTAGGGCTTTGAGGGCTTCCTGGGGCGTCCAGAAAACTTGTTCCAAGAGTTGCATCTTCTGAGTAGAGGAGAGTTTCAGGGAAGGGGTAGGAGGCTTAGAATCCGTGGACCCCTCTGAGTTCTAGAAGCACTGAGGACTTCTGGTGATGCTTGGGTAAGTTATTCCCCCCCCCCATTTTTTAAATCTTGTTTGGATTCCAAGGACAGTTTGCAGGTTGCGAATAAAGTAGCTGTGAGAGGAGACTGGTGGAGAAGTTTGGCGCACAGCAAACCTGAAGTTGGAATTTAAGGTTTGGTTCCCAGCCTTATTTGGGCTGTTTCGCCAATGTTCTCTGGACACTGAAGAAATGATCACAAAGACACGTGGTTGTGTTGTTTGAAGCCCACTGAAATTTTGATTTACACGACGTGGAGAGGGGAGGGAACTAGAGACCAAGAGGGCGAGAGCTGGAGCCCGAGTGCTCACACGAGTGTGTGATAACGTCCAGGCTCACACTCACTTTTTCATTAAGTTGAACAGTTTCAGGGACAGACCTGCCCACTTTTACCCTGTCTTTCCATGACATATATCGGCACTGTGAGTGTCCAGCTTAGAGTTTTGAGGAGAAATAACATGTTAGTCATTTCTACCCAGAAAAACCATTAAGTGATTAAAACAAAACTACAATAAGAAGATGCCAGTGTGTTACCTCCCAGCCTGGGCCCTATGTACTGGGTAAACTGAGGACTATGAATGCCCAGATTGAATCCTATAGCTTGTTACCATCATAGTGGAGCCTTTTGCCTGTTTTCAAGACCTTGAACCTTCGCCTTCAATGCAGTAATGAGTTGAAAAATATGCATGTGTTATTTTGCCTCTTTCACTGTATATATAAAATCATGTTCCAAGGCTCAAGATATACACATTATATACATTTATACTTTTATATTCAAATATACATGTATGCCTATACCTATATTTTATGTATATATACTTACACAAAACATATTAGTACATACATATTATCTATTGGCTATGTGTGACTATGTGAAAATATACAATATGTGTATATATATATACGTATATATACGTATATATATACGTATATATATACACACACACACATGCATGTTTATGTTTACATCATCTAAATCACAGACATACTTGTACCTGCCCGTATATATAAACAATGTGTAGTTTAGAGTCCCAGGTGAGCCCATAGCTCTCAGCTCTTAGCATGGCTCCCCAGATACATCACCATGTCCTTGGTCATGACCCAAGGAACCTACAACTCTAATGTCCACCAGTCCCAGCCTTCTGCCTCTGCCCAGCCTCCTGAGACTCACTTCTTTCTCCACTGCTGCTGCTGACCTGAGACTAATGTTGGAGGAAGAAGTTCCTCCCAGAGCTGCTTTTGGTGAGACTCTACTGTGTGCTGCTAGGGTGCTGAGTGCTCTTCAGGCTGAAATTCTTTCTTTTTCCAAGCAGGACAGGGTCAGAGCAAAGTTAATCCATGTTAATCCATGTGTATGCTTGCGCTAAAGCCCTTGTAATACCTTCTAGAGCCTTTGCCTCAGAAGATCCTGACTCACTGGGCATCTGTCTTCACATCTCCCAGACATACTCAAAGCCTCTACACATTTTATTGGTGCTTGAAACTTAATTCTATATCAGGTATAATTCTTGCAAGGTAACTGCCGGGCATAGTAGCATGGTATCAAGGTCAATCGTGGTACCTCATCTTATAGTTAAGAAATCAGCAAGCATCTCTGGTCCATGTTATACAGCTGGGCAGGGTGTTCCTTTGGCTGCAGACCCATTTATTTTTGTGTTGTGCCAGGTCTGCTCTGAACTGACACCAGAAACCACAAGTTCAAAGCCTAGAAGGCTCAGAAACTGCCAGGGGTGTCAGTGTCAGGGGCCAGAGGGGTCATATGAATGAACCAGCTATGTAATCTGCCCCGGGAGAGGATGAAACCTAACCCTTTGCAGGACACACACTCTACCTTAGAAGCAGCTGTGGGAGGCCAAGGCTCAGGTTCTACCAACACCCAGGGTGACACCAGGCATGTACTTTAAAGGGACAACCTCAGGTTTGTTTCCACAAAGTTCTCAGAATAGGACATGGGACCAAAGTGACTCTACAGATTCAGGTTGTAGGACCAGCTCCATCTGTGTGTCCCAGTGAAAGTGAAAATGTGGACTTTCTTGTCCAAAAAGTATTATTAATAATAATCAATACAGAGAGGAAAGAGCACACAATGATTTGAGCATCCTCAGAACTGCACAGAGTGGAGTGACCCTTCTGGATGCTCATCCATGGGGCCTGTACCTGGGAAGTCAGTTCCAGTTACCATGGAACTAGCTGAGCATAGTACTATGCTCAGCTGAGCAGTTACTATGCTCAGTTACTATGAGCAGTTACTATGTCCTTGACATGACACAAAATGATGCCTATTTTATTTTCTTTTTTTCCTGTCATCTTCTTTATAGTCTCATGAAGTGGATGTGTGTATGTTGAATAGAAATTCAACAGGTAAGGAAAATGAGACACTGAGCTGTTAGGGCATTTGTCTAAGTCATAGCTGGAGAACTGCAGACTGAGATTTGACCCAGATAGCCTGACTCCAAAACCCATGGTAGGAGCTCTCAGACCATTCACTTATTTCCACAGCATTTTATTCATAGCCTGGCATTGGTCTCCACTTGAACTTAAACTCTTCCTCCATCGGCCAAAAGGGAACGTTCTGAACCACCTCTCCCATCCCCATGCCATTAGCCAGACACTGAGACCAAATCCAGGAATCATATTCCCAAAGCCATGGAGGCTGAGGTTCACAAGTAAGGACAGGTTCCCATGTGCATGCCTGTGCTGGGAGGTCCGTGAAGATCCAGCAAAGTGAGTTCAACTGAGGATACTTCTGCCTGCCATCAGTTCCTGTTCTCCAGTCCAATCACAGAGGCCTCAGGGACTGAAAGCACAGGACTTTATTCTCTGACTTAAGCTCTGCAACAAGGTGAATCAGTCTGGTGGTTTGCTCGAGTTACCCTGCTCGGTCTGACTCAGCATTTTCTGACCCCAGCTGGGGTTAACTGATCTGTTCCCTGTCACACAGTATCCAGAGAGCCAGGCGCCTCCCGAGAGCCAGCTGAGGCTGGAGTGAATTCTCCTTGAGACCAGACAGGTGCCAGCTCTCATCCTGGAGCGTGCCTTTGGGTGGCTTTTGCTCTTGACATAGAGACGTGACCAGGGCCAGTGCGCTCCAGTCTTGCCCAAACCCTCTCATAGATTCCAGGTTTTCAGTGATAAGAAAAGGACTGCCACAATCTAAATTATAAAGACGTTAAAAGCAGAGAAAAATATGTCCGGCTCTTGGTGACGAGCTTTTCTTGGGCAATGATTTAATTTTTTTACTCATGAAATGAAGGTGACCGTGATAACAACGAGGGCCATGCTTGCTTCATAACAGCCACTTAAGTCCTTACAGTGTCCCCTGGGCACAGTGCGGACTAAATTTTCTCATCCAGCCATCTCTGCTATAGACGCCTGCTTGACAGAGATGTCTCCCCATTGCCCACAAATCATGTATGGTGTTTCTTCAGGTTGTACTAAATTAGAGCCGAGGCAATTTACGTGCACTTGATTTCCTTAATAGAACATTTGTGGCTGGATACTGTGAGGACGGTGCCGATGACTTCTCAAGTGGTTCAGCTCCTGCTCAGCGTCTCTCTGGCTCCTCCCTTGAGGGTACATGAAGGATGTTGGGAGGAGGGTGGGGAACAGAAGCACCCCGAGAGCTGAGCACCTGCCATCATCCCTGCCCATATGGCGTCTCTTGAAACATTCCCTAATCATGTTCCAGCCCCAAGGTCCTCCTTTGGCCCTTGGTTTAAGTTCCCCGTGCTCAGCCCCTCCCAGGACTTTCATATGTTCTAGTCTCTGGCAGGGCCACTCTTTCTACTCCCTTTGCCTGATTAATGTCCTTCTGTCTTTCCACCCCTTCTCTTGATATCACAGTCTAAGGGAAGACTCCCACCCCCGACCCCACCCCGACCCCTGCCCTGGAGCCTGGTTCATCCCTCAGCTGGCAGCTCCCTTTCTTGTGGGTCAAAGCTGTAGTTAGACATTTGTCTTAGACTATTGGTTATTGAGTAGACTCTGTGCCCCTCAAGGACAGGGAGGGCCTCTCATTTTGATTGTTGTCGTATCTCTACCACCTAACACATAGTGTGAATTCAAAACCTGACTATTGAAGAATTGAAAAAAGGAAGGTGTGTGCTGATTCTGTGGACGAGGGTGACAGATTCATTCTGGGCTGATCCCCAATCCATGCATGGGGCAAAGAGGTGGGTCACATGGTCACAGTCCGAATTAGGACCCTGGGTGCAGATGGACATCTCAAAGACTTCACAAGTCATCATTGGGTCAAAGTGGTCACAGACAGCGTGTCACCAAGCTTGCCCGTGTTCTAGTAAAACTGCATTTACAGGCCCAGAGACCTGAATTTCATATCATTCTTGTATCACAGATCATGTTTTCTTCTTTAGACCCTTTTTCTCCAACCACTTAAACTGTGAAAATGATTCTTAGCCTGTCAGTTACAAATACAGGTTGTCTATTAAATTCAGCCCGTAGGTTGATCCCTAGTTGATGTTCTGGCTACCTACCATGGTACGCTTTCCCTGACATTTTCCAGAAGGCCACAATTCTCACCCGCCTTTCATTTTTCCTGTGACCCGTAGAGTGTTGCTCTACAAGGTGTGTGTATGTAGAGGGGTGCCAGGAATTTAATGGTTGTGTTGCCTGAGTACATCTGTGACCTCCCATGATAAAGTGCTGCTCATGTATAGAACATGTTTTGGAGTCTTGAACATGCGCTCCAGCTGTGGGGACTCAGGGGTGTCAGCATGTAGGGCTGAGGAAGATCCTGGTGAATAGCAGAAGGATACCATTATGGTGGGGAAGCAGCTCTCAAACTCCTGCACTGTGGGCTGCCACAGAGACTGACTGTCTTCTCATTTGTTTGGAAAGTCTCTTTTTCCCCCGAGAATTGAGTTACATTTCACTCACACTTTCCCCCAGCAACACCCAATGATTACGAAACCCAGCTTTTCCTTTACCCAATTCCTTATCACCAAATAAGGCTTGATATCTGGGAAGGGTCGATGGAGATAAGACCTGGGGTGGAATGAAGGATGTGAGAAGGGTTACTACATGCACTGTGAGGGCTAAGATCACAGGTCACATCTGTTTCAAAAAAGAAAAAAACCCAACCAACCCGTTCTGAGTTCTCTAAACTCAATTCACATAGCTGACGACATTGCGTGTTCAACCTGGAAATGCCAGTTTGCTTTGCCTTTCACCCTCCTTTTCCCAGAAGTGCAGTTATCTATGGTCACCTGTGCAGATGCCCCCATGGGCCGTTTGGAAGCCTGTTACCTTTCTTACATGTCAGTGGCCATTTCTGTTCAGCATGGCATCCTTCCTTATAGGGATCAAATCTGGCTTTCGTAAAACTATCAGTTTATCTATCCCTGTCCAAACAAACTCTGGTTTGCATTTCATAGTTTTTGCTTGCTTTCTTGCTTTAGATTCCCATTGAGGGAAATCTGGACATACTGGCCATCTGTCCAGCGACTTTAAAGGATGAAAAGTTCAGGTAATAGCTATTGATAATTGTCCCCAAGTTCAAATACAGAGATGCCATGAAATCCCCCCCCAAAAATGACTAAAAAGTAAATTTTAAGTTTTACTATTATAGAAAATAAATCTTTGTCTTTATCATCTTTCTCATTCCTGTGACCAAGAAGTTTAAGGAAGAAAGAGTTTACTGTGACTTATCATTCCAGAGGGCACAGTCCATTTATGGTGGAGAAAGAGTGCGGACTGAAGCCAGAAGTTGGCTGATGACATTAATTCACAGCCAGGGAGCAGAAAGTGAGAAGGAAGTGAGTCAAGCTAGAAAGACATGAGGTCTCCCCCGCTGCTCATGATCTACTTCTAGCAAGACTTTAGCAAGAATCTCTTAAAGATTCTACAATCTCCTAAAACAGTGCCAACAATCGGGAAATAAGTGTTCAAAGACATGAGCCAGTGGGAGGGGGTGGTGGAACTTTTCACATTTAACCCACCACAGTTCTCACTGATCATTGAGCAGCCTTATAAGAGCAATAGAAATCAGGGATATAGAGATGGCTCAGCAGTTAAGAGTACTTGCAGCTCTTGCCAAGGAGCCAGGTTTGCTTCCCAGGACCCATATTGTATCTCATAACTATACCCCCAGTTCTGAGGGATGTAATATTCTCTTCTGTCCTCTGTGAGCACCAGGCATGGCATGTATGAGGGACACATACCGATAAGCAGACACAACACTCATATGCATAAAATAAAATAGAGGAATCTAAAAGGAAGATTGATAGTAACCCTTTGAAGTTCTTGTGCCTCTGTATTTGTAAGAGTTTCATCACTATGACCAAAATGTCAGACATAAACTATCTAAGGCAGGAATTATTTAATTTGCAGCTGATTTGGAGGGGTTAGTCCATTCTGGTGAGGAGCATGGTAGAACAGAGCTCTTTATACAATGGTGGCCAGAAAGCAGAGAAAGGAAAAGGCTGATGTCCTCTGGTTTTCTACTGTCACCCTCTTTCATTGCCTTGGGGCTTCCAGTCTGTAGAATGCTGATATCCGCATTCAAGGTAGATCTCCATTCCATGATCAGTTCTCTCTGTTAATGTCCTCAGAGATAAAACTAAGGATATATTTTTCCAACCTCCTAGGTGATCCTGCACTGATTGTAAACCTTGTATTTTTCACTCCATCTATTTTTCTTCATAGTTTTAGCATGCCCATTTGCTGTTCTCAGTAATGTGTGATGCAGTTAATCATAGCCATGTTTGTTGTGGCTCTCAGGGAATATGCCTGATTCTCCAAGTTATGTATCCAGAAGCACAAAAGTTGGCATTAACTTATGACCCTCTAAGTCGGTTTCATCCAGCTAAATTACCATCTCGGTAATTTTATCATATTCTGCTCCACCTCACATTGATAAAAATGAGTCATCAACCTTAGGCTGCGGGTATAGCTCAGTTGGTAGTGTGCTTGCCTAGCACGCAAGAAGCCCTGGGTTCTATCCCAGTAGTAAATTTGCCATATGTGGTGATAGATGCTCATTATTCCAGTTCTATGGAGGCAAGGACAGAAGGACGAGGAGTTTTATTGAGCACAGTCTCCATTGCCCACTTTTCTATAAAACTGTTTATTTTATTCTTCTTGATTTATATCATTTTTATTATGATATGATATGATTTATATCATTTATATTATGTCATTTTTATCTATGGCAAATACTTTCTCCAAGTTTTGACTTATCTTTACTCTCTACAATTCCTTTTGATAAACGGATGCTCTTAAGTTTAATTTTGACCATATTTTAATACTTCTTTGTATGTGTTTTGTATGTCTTGTTCAACAAGTCCCTTCTTAACTTGAGGCCATCAGGCCCTCTTCTGGGTCCTAAAATTTCTATAGCTTTAACTTTAACCCTGGGTCTCCAGATCTTGGGAAACTGACTTTTGTGTATAACATTACCAAAAAGGGTCTTAGGAAAATATACTTTTATTAATGTTATAACAGTCACCCTGAATCAGCCTCTAATGACTGCTGTCGGTACTGTTGACAGGGTTCTGTCCCTGAACTGCCTCTGCAGCTCACACACCACACTGTCTTCCTCCTGAGAGTTAGGCAACAAATCCAGGCATCTACTGTGCTAACACTCATTCCTTCAGTCATTCCTTCTCCTAGAATCTCTGGAATAAACATTTTTCTTTTTTTTCTTCTTTACATTTCATAATCGCCTGATCAGATTCTACCAAAAGGCTTACTTTAAATCATGTGGTCTTTGATTGCTCTCCTTGCATTTTTATGTCTGCACAAAACCAATGTTTTACTCTTAAAGCTCCCGATAGGATGTAAGTTCATGTGAACAAGTGAGTGACCACAGTGACCTAGTGGACCAAGGGTCACACTTACATGAAACTCTGAATTTACAACACAATTAGATCATTCAAAGGGCTTGACAGACAGGATCTTTCTTTTCTCACAGATGGGGAAAGAAGGAGAAGCGGTCTTTATCAGAATTTCACTATATGCCAGGAATGGGGTCAGGGTCAAGGGGACAAAGCACTAGACATTTGGGGGCTATTTTAAAGATGTTTAAGTCATATGACACATGTGTTTCAAAAATAGAATACAGTTTTCTGCATCTGCATATCTTAATAAATCATCTCGTGAAAGGCCAGAGATTTCTTCCTTGGGTTTCTATGTGTGGGTTTTATGAATAAGGCCTGGTACTGAGTTCCTGACTTTCTGGATTTGAAGCCAAAAGGAAGCTCCGCTGAATGAGTATCAAAACAGGGTCAAGTGTTTTTCTTTTCTTTATATAACAATTAGAGAACTGCTCTGGTTCTGGAAGCTTAGGATTTGCAATGCCTGGGAAATCTTGGGAGAAAACACACACACATGCAGCCCTACAACACACACACACACACACACATACACACACACACACACACACACACACACAGAGTAATCCATGTTTGCTTTTGTTTTTATCTTTTACTCTGTTTAAAATCAGTAATTTAAAGCACAAACAAACCTTTGGGATACAAGGGGCTTTCAGATGAGTGGCCCCAGGGAAAGAAAGCAGGGTCCCACAAAGTTTTGTCAGACCATGAAAGCTGTCATCCTAAAGCCCATATTCAAATGTAGGCTCTGAAGGGCCCTCCTTAGGTGGCAGCAGGTTGATATGTCACCTTTCTAAGAGGGTCTTTCCCCAGTGGGAGATGAAATAACCAGGCTCATTGATGTTTTTAGGTGTGTTTTTAGGATGAATGATCTCCTGGGAATTCAAGATTGCTCATTCAGTCCCTCAATTGAGTCTGTACTATGTGCTGGGCACTGTAGGAGGATTGAGTAGCGATTAAAATTCAAACTCCTTCTCAGGAGCTGGTCCAGAGGTTGGAGACAGACACTCAGCAGAGCATATGGCAGGTGATGAGGAGAACCATGGGAAAATGAAGTTGATTGAAGGAAGTTGATCGTGGGGAACATCAGATGGGACTGGACTAGGAAAGGCCTCTCAGATGAAATGACACGTGAGCAGATACATCCATCTGGAGGTCTTACAACTGTCGGAGAAAGTCTCCCCAGGATTGGGGAACAGCTAGTGCCCAGGCCTTGAGGAAGGAGATCAGGAGATAGATGTAGGTAGCTTGAGGGAGACCAGGTTAGGCTGGTATATTGAGTGGTGATTTGTCTGACAAAGGAGGGTAGAGACAAATAACTCATGCTCTTCCAGTATTTAAGTATGGGGATGGGTAGTAAAGAACCCTGGATGTGCAGAAATTAAAAAGGATGACTCTTGTGCTATTCAACAAAACTTGACTCAGTGAGCTGCAAAAGGCGTCAGATGGACAGTTTTAAATAGTCACGGAGTGGTTCTGAGCTGTGACTTGAGAAGTTAGTGTCATTAAGTACTGATCACCATTCATGGCAGTTAGGGACATCACTGGGACCAAAATGGAGCATATGAGGAAGAAGTTCATTGTAATATTGTGTGCTCACCAGCCTCGGCCGTGACCAAGGCAGTTCTAAGGCTGTTTGGCTCTACAGAGCCACCTGGATGAGAGCCAGAATGGAGTCCTGATTTCTTAGTGCAGCACAGTTATTCAGTGTAGCCTTTCCCAGGGAGAAGGCCTATCTGTCAGAGAGGTGACTTTTCTGAGCTCAGGCCAGTCCTCAGCAAATGGACCTGGACGGCTTTTTGTCAACAGAGGTAAGAGATAAGACCTTAAGCCCTGGAAGTGGCCTGGGCTGCACTTCAGAGTCAGGTCCTTGTACTGTGTGCTGGCCTCGCTTCTTCATGGAAACTTCATTGCGCCTCCTCAAGTTCTGCTTGGGAAAATGCACAGGTGCACTTATTCAGCCCGTGCCACATTCCTATGTTGGCTGTTCAGCTTGATGGGGTCTAGGACATCTTAGGAGATACTGGGTGTGATACCTGAATGTAATTGGGCCCCATAAGATCTTGGGAAGTGGTATTATTAGGAGGTGTGGCTTTGTTGGAGTAGGTGTGGCCTTGTTGGAGGAAGTGTATCACTGTGGGGGGGGGCGCTTTGAGATCTCATATAGGCTCAAGACACACCCAGAACGACAGACCACTTCCTGCTGTCTGCAGAATCAAGATGTAACTCCTTCCCCACTCTCAGCTAGCTACTTCTTCAGCATTAAGTTCACCTGCATTCTGCCATGTCTTACAATGATTATAATGAGTTAAACTTCTGAAACTGTAAGCCACCCAATTAAATGTTTTCCTTTATAAGGGCTGCTGTGGTCATGGTGTCTCTTTACAGTAATAGAAACCCTAACTAAAACATTGGGTATGCTTGTAAAGAATTATCTAGATGAGGTTAATTGATGTGGGAAAGATCCACCACTCTGGGTAGCACCATTATGTGGGCTGAGATTCTGTACTAACAAAATAAAACATGAGCTAAGCAACATCATTTACCTCTCTGCCTCTGGACCAAAAATGCAATGTGACCAGCTGAATCAAGTTCCTGACATCAGGACTTCTCCTCCATGATGGGCTGCATCTGCAAACTGTGAGCCAGAGTAAATGCTTTCTTCCTAACTTTGCTTTCTTCTTCTTCTTCTTCTTCTTCTTCTTCTTCTTCTTCTTCTTCTTCTTCTTCTTCTTCTTCTTCTTCTTCTTCTTCTTCTTCTTCTTCTTCTTCTTCTTCTTCTCCTTCTCCTTCTCCTTCTCCTTCTCCTTCTCCTTCTTCTCCTCCTCCTCCTCCTCCTCCTCCTCCTACTCATCCTCCTCCCCATCCTCCTCCTCCTCCTCCCTCTCCTTCTCTTCTCCTGCTCCTCCTCCTACTCCTCCCCATCCTCCTCCTCCTCCTTCTTCTTCTTCCTCTTCTCCTTCTTCTCCCTCTTCTCTCTCTTCTCCCTCTCTTCCTTCTCCTCCCCCTCCTCCCTCTCCTCCTCCTCCTCCTTCTTCTTTCTTTCAGTTCTTGAGATATTGATTCTCTGGCTGTCCTGTAACTCACTTTGTAGACCAGGCTGACCATGAACTCACAGAGATTCACCTGCCTCTGCCTTCCAAATGCTAGGATTAAAGGTGTGCAACACTATGCCAGGCTCTTACATTGCTTTTTAAGGGTATTTTAGCAACAGTAAAATGTAGAGGAAAAAACCAAAAAATTATTTTCTGCTTTACTAGCCAGTTCCAAAGTGACCATACAGAGACTTATTATTAATTATAAATGCTTGGCCGTTACATCTTAAATTAACCCATGTTTCTTATGTACATTTTATCACATGGCTCAGTACTTTTCTTTAATATGACATGTTCATCTTGCGTCTTCCTGCATCTCCAGGAAACTCTGCCCTTCTTCATCCCAGAACTCTCTCCCTGCCTGAAAGTCCCACCTAACCTCTTCCTGCCTAGCTATTGGCCATTTAGCTCTTCATTAAATCAATGAAAGCAATACAGCTCACAGTGTACAAAAATATTATTCCACAACAGGAAAGTAATTAATACAACCCTTCAAAGATGAGCTGGTCTTAGACTTCAGATGATAATCTCAGCTTCTTCTTGCCTCTTTCCTCCACTTTCCATTATCCTTAGGAGCACGTTTTGGTCTCAGTGGCTTACTGACTGTGGTAGCTGAGACCATCTCAGAGGCAACTGAGCTGTGTCGCTGTGCTTTTCTCAAGTCATCGTCCTTCCTTTTTATAGTCAATAAAAGGATTATTGGGGTGAAGTGCATGGGACTAGAACAAACCCTTCCTCCACAGATTCGTTATGTATCAGTCACATGATCTCTGCTAGCTTCAGAAGTTCTAACTCTGGCTAGCATGGTTCCTGTTTCTCAGGTCTGGTGGTTCCTTGGCACAGCATACCTAGCTTGCAGTTCTAAATGAGTGTTCTTGTAGCCATTTGAAATGGTGTTGCACATTTGGGGAGAGCTACTAACTCATCAGAGTAAAGTAATGGGGACAGGAAATGCGTCGTCACATGATCACTGGCAGTAATAGTCAATGAGTCCGCTTATTCTAGTCCCCAAATTTTCTTCCTATGTAGTACTGGGAAAGGGGCTTTGACTTGAGCAATTCTGAGGAGATCCTCCCTACTCACAATGCCACACTTCTGAAAAGATTTCTGATCCTACAATGGGCCACACTTCTGCTGATGTGATGTATAAAGTGTGGCAACAGATCCTTCATCGTGTTCTTAGTTCTCTTCTAAACTCCCTTTGCTGAACATCATGCTTTCCTGGACTTACTCTATGTTATTGGGATCTAATGCTGGTGAAAGAACATTCTAGTAGCTCCAGGATAGTGGTACAAATGAGGCCCTGTGTGGGGGAGAGGTAAAGGCACACCTGAAAGCTATGCCAATTACTACTAAAATGAACCTCTTTTCAGGATGGAAGAGGTCCCAGACAGTCAGCCTGCTATGGCACAGCCAGTTGGTATTGCCAAAGGATGCTGCCTGGTTAGGGCCAGCTTTGGTCCTCTTCTTGATGGGTTGGACATTCCCCAGTGGCTATAGGTAGATCAGCTTTAGGGCTCTGCATCATTGGAACAAACCTGACCTCCATTCCTGCTACCACAACTTCTTTACTCATTGTTGTAATGGTATGGGGTACTATTGAGACTAGCTGGTGTCAAATTGCCAGGCCACTTAGTCTACCTGGGTGTTACTTGATTTTTTTTATAGTTCTTCTCCTGTGAACACTAATTTCTAAAAACAAAAACAAACCTCTGTCTTTCTGCCTTGGCCACTTCCATACCTCTGTGTTCCTTCCTCCCATACCTCTCTGTTCTGGGACTCTTGGTTTCTTTCTTTCTAGCCCTCTGGGTAAAAAAAAGCACAGCACACACCAAGTGCGTTACTCATTTGACCTCCAGCTCACTCAAAGAGGATGAGTGTCTTTTTGTGGAGGAGAAAACCCAGGCATATGTAGGTTAAGTAGCTAGTCAATCACACAGCTAGCAAGAGTCAGAGAAGGTTCTGGGACACAGTATAACTCTATATGCTGCCTAGTCAACCCTCTGGTCACAGGTAGAAAAAAAGAATGAAGGAAATGGAAAGTTCGGCCACACCAGAAGACAAACAAGTGCCTGGGCCTAGCACGTGGAAATTTGGGGTCACAAGATGAGATCAGAGAACACTTGTCCATTCGAAGTCACAAGGGCTTTCAGCTCTTCTCTGACTATCACATCATTACTCGTATATCTTGCTCTGGGGAAGTTGAAAGATGTAGAAATGAAGAAAATTGTTATTTTTAATAATCTGTCCATTTCTCTTGTCTCCTACCTATTTCTTTCATTCTTTTATCAGAGAACCCCAGCTCCTCGTGTGCCTTAGGAACAGATCTGGGCTCTGGGGTTGGGTCTTTACTACAACTAGATCTTCTCATGTGTGACTCCTGTTTATCCTGTCCTTCTGTCTGAATCTAGAACAGCACACATTCCTACCTTCACACCTATGGTTCTCTGATGTTTCCATGGCCTTTGCTTCCTGCCTGATAGATCTCAGCTTAAAAGATACTTCTCCAAAGGAGCCTTTGTAGCACATGGAAACTGACTTCTGCTAGCAGTGGAAAGCCGCCCACCACCTCCATTAACACTGCAAAGGTTAACTGACTTATGAGAAGGACCTTTAGACAAGGTATCACAGGTGTGCAAGAAATATGCTCAGTGAGGTCATTAGTGACCAAGACTAGGCATTGCAATCTTTCTTCTACTAATATTTCAAGATTGTTTTCACCCTAAAAGTCAAGGA
The DNA here is from genome assembly GCF_982192425.1 of Myodes glareolus. Lineage (NCBI taxonomy): Eukaryota > Metazoa > Chordata > Mammalia > Rodentia > Cricetidae > Myodes > Myodes glareolus. The sequence goes on from NC_142044.1 coordinate 29,983,787, forward strand.
AGGTTGCTGGGGTTCCATTCATTGTGTGGACATCCATCATGTGTAGAGGCAGGTAGAAAGAAGAAACTTGTAAAAAGCACCTACCTTCTAGTTTCTGTTTTTTCTTTGATAAAGTCTTCCAGGAGGGCCAGTCTTTAAATACTGCATTTGCCTTAGCTACCCTTAGTGTCAAGAGAATCAGGGGAATATAATATTTGGCTGGGAACATTATTGCTGAGACTGAAGTCAAGGTTCTATCTTAGGGAGGGCATAGAGGACACTTGGGAAACCCATGAGTTCCCTGTAAACACATGCCCTCCACTCCAACACAGTCCTCTTCCCTCTTGCCTGTGCCATGACGGCTAAGGTTTTTTGTTTCCAGTAGGAAACATGCTGTCTGAAGTTGTCATTCCATGCTGTCTCTTGCACCAAACTGGAAGACTTCCAAAGCTGGGACTTTACCTGGTTTGATTGTTGCTCTTTCTGCGGCCACTGAGCAGATCCTGGGACTCTGTTTTTTTTTTTTTTTCTGTCAATGAAGAACTCATGGCAGTAATGTAGTTCTGGGCTTACTCGTTCATCTGCTCATCTATCCTGGAATTATTTCTTTAGGTTCTCTCTGTGGCAACAGGACATCATTAAACACCAGGAGATGCAAACCATGGTAAGACATGAATACCCAAGTGAGACTGACAAGAATTAGGGGAATTAGATTATTAAAGAAAAAGGCCCCAGTCAAGTCATGCTTAGAAGCAATACATTTCTAGAAGGAAAAATGACCACCTGCCCAGAGAAGGTCTTCTATGGGGCAACGTAGCTGGAGCTACTAGCTTAGTGGGAGGTAGTTCATCAGAAGTTCAGGCATTTCCTTCAGGTTCCCCTCTGAAAATGAGTTTTTAAAAAGATGCAATATGAGACAGGAGCAAAACAGCAAAGCGTGGAGAGGCTCACTTTGCCTCTGCTGTAGGATTTTTGCCATTCAACCCTAGAGACTGTGGGCTTGAGGGAAGCTGATAAAGAGACTAAAGGCTCCCACAGGGGTATTGTAGGAGGATGGTGTCTAGGAGGGAGTGGGGAGGGTGACAGAGTCGGGAGAAGGTGCACTAGCGAAAGGCTGTCTAAAAACGTCACTATGGGCTTTTAAGTAAATTCTCAGTTATAATTATTCTAATGGATTTAATAAGTCTGCAATTTGCAGTTGCGATGTTCAGTGTCAGCTGTCACATGCTTCAGCGAGTCTCTTCCTTTGCAAGTCAGTAATACGAAGAGGGCACTTGCTACAGGGCATGCTATCAATCCTCACCTGGCGGGGGGGCGGGGCCTCTTGTCTTGTTTTAAGCCCAATTTAGTTACCGATGTGCAGCTGCTGCCTGAAATGCCTTGGGTTATAGCAGCTCTCCATCACAAGACAGTAGCAGAGAATGCTCCAATGAGTGAGCAAAGTCAGAGGCGACTCTTCCTTCCTTCCTTCCTTCCTTCCTTCCTTCCTTCCCTCCCTCCCTCCCTCCCTCCCTCCTTCCTTCCTTCCTACCTTTTTTCCTTCATCATTGTTTTCTGATACAAGTTTTCTAGGAAAACTTGAGCAAGCCAGTGCCCCCTTCTCTCTCTTCCTCAATTTTCTCATTTGTAAAATGCAAGTGATAATTATTGTTCTTTTTAAAAGAATATGATGATGGAATGCCCCAGGCGGCTTGCGGAGTCCAACAAGGATGGCCGTGAGTCCCTGCAGCGCCATGCGGCCAGGGAGTCAGGCAGGCGGTTACGGCGGATAAAAGGCTCATAGGACATAGTATTATTTAAAGAAGAGGGAGACATTTATTGCTTAAAGGAGAGAAAACAGAGAGAAAACAAAGACACACGTACATACGAGACAAAACAAACACACACACGCATACGCATGCATCCACACACACACGAGAGAGAGAGAGAGAGAGAGAGAGAGAGAGAGAGAGAGAGAGAGGAAGATGGCAGCAAGGGGAGGGTCAAAAGTGGCTGGGATGGGCGTGGTTAGTTCTTAAAGTGTCCCAATGGAATAACATTCCCGGATCCTTTTTATAATAAAAAGTAGAAGGTTAGACATTACAGGTTGAAGGAATTGGGGCGGCGAATTCTCAAGACTGCTTCTGGCTGATTTGTGGGCGTCATCTTTGGGGGGGTGTGGGGGTGAGAAAGATCTGAGAGAAGCTGGGTGCTGGTCACGTCTTAGCATAGCTGGTCTCTGCTCCCAACAGGACAGGTGTCTGTGGCATGGAAATGTCCCTTGTACCTGGTTAGGGTGTTGGCAGAACAGAGGACAAAGTTAAATTGAGAAAAAAAAATTTAGGACCAGGGAATTGAGGGGTTTATATCTGACCTGTTTACGGTGGGTTTTTTAATTCGGCTCCCTGGAACTTATAAGAAAAATAGAAGTTTTAGACATATATATTGTATTAAGAACTCTTTGGGTTTGTAAAAACAGAAATTATAATGAAAAGTATTTTTATTTGGTGAGACAACCTGGCAAAACCTCTCAGCTATCAGACTGTCAGAGATCTTTGAGAAGGATAAGATTTTATTTGAGTTACTGATTAAACAATGACAGAGAACTTACTTGGTTGGCACCTAGAGCTACTCTTTGGTCCTCCCTGGTTGTTGAAGGTTTCATTTGACTGTTGTTGTTTAATGTAGAGCTGCCAGGCTTTTGAAGAGTCTGTGGACCAAGAAATCTTTAGGAAGACAGGTCTACCTTACCTGCACAGCTAGACTGTCGATTCCAGTGATCCTGTCCATGTTTGGAGGTCTCCAGTTTAGGTGATAGGCAGTTTTTGCCCAATGGTCAGCACTAGGCAGTCAAAGCAAACTGCAGATGGATGCTGGTCAGTGACATGACCATCTGTCTTTTGTCTTCTTGGAGGAAACAGAGTGCTTGCTAGGAGCCAACCTGTCTCTTTTTGTTATGAAAAGTTTTTTAGATAATTAAATATTTAAATATCGCATTCCCCAGATCTCTGAGCAGTTGAGGGCTGATTATTAGGTATAGCTGCAGTATAGAATCTGTTTGGAAGATTGGGTTTGAGTTTGACTGTATTGACTCTTAATAGGTAAGATCCACATTTGTAAAAAGACAGACAGAAAGAAAAAAAAACTGTTTGTAACATTAAGATTAGTGACAGAAGTGACAATGGTAGAAAACAGGTTAAAAGTACAAACCAGTTTATGATTTTGTAATCTGAAATGAGATGAAATGAACAATCATTATACATAGAGAACAGGAATTAGGCAAAGTGTATGTTTCTGATGGGCCCTATCAGAAAGCACATCACTATGCAAAACACCTGTAATTACAGCTAAGGAGAGATTTCAGTGAACATTGAGGAGGGGGAGGGGAAAGCAGGACATACATAACAGTGGGAGGGCCTGGTCGCGTGATCTGGCTCTCAGTGAATCTAGCAATAAAGTCACCTGACCCCAATGAACGTGGCGGTGGCCATGTGTTGTGGCTTGAATGGAAAGACCGCGGGAATTTTAAAAGCCGGGGGCCGCCTGGTTGTTATCCAGAGTCTGAATCGTGAAAAACCTGCATAAACAGACAATTTAAGGCATATTTAGGCTGGTACAACTTGCTTTCTCAGGTCAAGACCGTGAAAAACCCGCAAAAAAAACGTGGCATCTCGAGCCTATGGGGAACGGCTCCCCGTTTAGGTGAGATGCAAATCGACCACCCAGGACATGTTGGGGGAGCATCCTCCATCCACATGTGGGGGGTATAGACCAAACCGGATCAGCCAATTACGTTCGCGAGAAAGGTTGGAAGGAAGAAAAGACTGAAATAAAGAGGAAGAAGCCTGGAAACCCCGGGTCCCCAGGTGCGGGAATGCACGGGCTTAACAGGGGACACAAGCCATAATAGATGCCAGCGACAGGGCAGAAAGTACCCCTCCCCGAGCCCAGAAACACCAGGAGGACCGGTCAATCACGGGTTAAAAGGCTCAGATAAGCTGGCTGGAGTGAGGAAACTTACAATTAGAAGCCAGTGTTGTTTGTAGAAATGTGGTCCAGGCAGTTGGCGGGGTTGAGAAGTCCTCGGTCCGATTCAATCCCGAAGGAAAGGTGAACTCTGGCCTTTGGCGGGTGAATCTCTCGAGTCCGTGGCACCAAAATATTGTTCTTTTTAAAAGAATATGATGATGGGATGGCCCCGGCGGCATGCGAGCTAGATAGAGGCTACCGCCGCCAAAGCAGTGCAGGGTCTTCGGGCGAGTGGCAGAGACAGGCGGCTGGATGCAGTGGACAGCAGAGTAAATGGACATAAGGCTATATATAAAGCTAGACATTTAATACTTAAAAAGAAAGATATAGACAAACATAAAACAAAGACACACACACATGCGCGCGCGTGCACGCGAGAGAGAGAGAGAGAGAGAGAGAGAGAGAGAGAGAGAGAGGAAGATGGCGGCGAGAGGGAGGGTCAAAAGTGGCTGGGATGGTCGTGGTTAGTTCTTAAAGTGTCCCAATGGAATAGCAATAATCATGCCTTCTTCACAATGAGGAACAGTTTCCAGTGTTCAAAAGTCCCTTCTTCCCATGCACTGCATTCCTCCCCCATGGTGGCCAAATTCCCCGCTCCCTTCTCATTTTGCTCAGATGACTAGGAAGGATAACCTTAATCTACTAAATGCTACTAATTGGTTGGTAGCAATTACTAATTCAACTGAGGATTCCAGGAGAGAAGCGTGGCTGCAGACACTGCTAAGAACCACAGCGATGTGGAGACTGGGGTTTTGCAGGCCCAGAACCTAATTATACTTTATCTTGGGCTAGTTTCATCTCTCTAAATAGCCATTCTTTGTTCCTCTTTGTATCGAAACTAATATCCTGTGACTAAAAGACAAAAGCCTTTTGGAATCTATTTAATGTAGCAGACTACTGACCCCTGAAGCGAAGCGTGTCATCAATTAGCATCTGAGACCTACAGGAGAGATTTCTCTATCTTCTTCTCTGATGTATCCACTATTTTTTTAATAAGCCTTGATTCATAGTAATCTTTGTCTTATTACTTTGGAACTCCACAAAACCACTTTCATATTGGAACATTATCTTTAAGGAAACTAAAATAACATGTTCCTAGGCTGTCATGACTCAAAATTGGCTCCAGAAGAAACTCTTATTCCATTGGGGGTGAGTGTTGTGTTTGTTGGGGTTTTGTTGTTTTGTTTTTGCATCAATGCTAAGGTAGAGAGACTGTGAGAAGTGACCAAAGGACACTTTAAACTCGGAGTCAGAAAGAGCTGAATCAAATTCCATGATGATTTACCTGCCTTCCTTCATGGCTGAAACACTTAACACTTCAGGTCTCTGTTCAAAGGGGACTCATCAGAGAAGGTTGTAGAATCCCTCCTTCAAATCCTCCTGCATCACTATCTGTCCCCTAATCCTGTCCGTTCTCAGCATACAACTCATGGAGTTGTTGATTCGTTTATTGTCTGTTTCTCCTAATGGCACAAGCTCTCTCTGCGAGCCAAGGTATCTCGTGGTGTTATTCCCTGTTGCCCCTTCACACTGTAGTATAGCCCTGGGCGCAGACCAGTTACATAACACACATTTTTTTGAAAGGACACTGGATGCAAAGCTCTTCATCTCTCTAAGCATTACATTCTCCACGGTAGGAAGCACACACATCTGGGATTATTGTGGAGGCAGTTTTACTAAATGCACAGTGGTGTCAGTGCATGGATGGCGGTGGCACTGACCAGCAGGCAGATTCAGACTCAGGAGCTAAGACAGAGCTTCTGGAAGACTTTATCAGAGGCTGCAAGAATGTCTGATCACTTCCCAGATCTAGCAGCAGATCGATCGCTTGGGGAACACAGGAAGCACATAGCTCTCCAGGCTCAGCTGTGGTCATTCTGACCCAGCTCCCTGACCGGAGCTTGAGGACCTGAGTATTTTCACTAGAGCAATAGCTTCAGCATTTCTTTAGCTGGAGTTGGGAAAATGGCAGCTCCAGAGGGAGATGTCTGGATGCCAACATTCATGGGAGGATTTCATCATCACCATAAGACATGTTCATTTCTTGAGTGAGGCATAACTACCCATAAAGACATCCCAATTCTAAGTGATCAAGGGGGAGTGAAGCACTAGCAGTCTGAGATACCTGCTGGCAAGGGACAGGCATCTTGGTCAGCTTGAAAGTCTTGCCCGGCCACACGCACAGTCCATGAGGGGCAATTCTGTAAGTGAAGACCACAGTTTGATAGTCAAACTTCCGTTTCTAAGGTAGACATGTCTGGGAAAGGTAAGTGGTGCGGGCTTGAAATCTGGTATGTATTTCTAAGTGTTTAGCTATTTTTATTACTCTTAGAGTTTTTGTAGTGTAATTCTAATAAGTGTCTAGCTTGCACTTACTTTCATACACAGAGTGTTTGCACAACGGAGAATCCCCTGCAGTGCAGAATGCCGGGGCCAACAGTTAAAGCCAATGGATAAACAACCAAAATGATCATATGTTTACAAAAACAAGTGTGTGCATGAGCAACCCGACTGATATTTTCTTTAGGAGTTACGTACATTGGTGTTGTCCAACACCATTAATCATATTTAAATTAATTAAAATGGAATTAAAAGTTTAGTTCAGCAGTTGACTAGCCCCACTGCCAAGGCTCAGTATCCACTCAGGGCTGGCAGCTATGATGTTAAGAGAGCTGTAGAAAATGTCCTATTTTATAGACACATCTATGGAACAGTGCAGATGGGCATTCACTACGAGTACTTTAAAGAAGTGGAAACTGACAACCTGGGAGTGGTGGACTTTTGCTTAAAAGGGCAAAATAAGTGTGAAGTTCCAGCGTAAGTTCTGATAGCTTTTTGTCATCTTGGATGTTTACAAATAAAGCTGTCACTTACTAACAGAACATCATCAATGTGTCCATAGACTGTTAAAGCAGCTATATCCCTGGGAGTCACAGCTTCTTGTCACCTTTCAGGTGAGGATGGCTGTGCCTTTCAGTACCTCTCACCAGGGTAGAAAGGTAAGACGGGAAGTTGTAGTGAGATTTCTAATTGGTCTTAGGAATAAAAATCCAGAGTCAGATATTAGGGGGTGAAAGCTGAAAGATCAGAGAAGTAGAGCAGCCAGCCACTAGTTCTTACTTTTATGAAATCCTCAGAACCAAGGGGCAAGAGCCTGTCTCTAGAAATCCTCAGACTGAATGCCCCGAGCTCATGTCTCCTCCTGCCTTATAGTCCTCTCCCTGCCCAGTCAAATCTCTTCCTGTCTCTGCTTCCCTGGTGCTAGGATTAAAAGCACATGACTCCCAAGTACTAGGATTAAAAGTGTGAGCCACCACTGCTTGGCTCTGTTTCTTTTTGAGACTGGATCGATCTAGCATAGCTGGAAATGACCTTGAACTCACAAAGGTCTGGTCTGCTTCTGCCTCCCAGGAGTGCTGGGGTTAAAGATGTATGCCACCCCTGCCTGGCCTCTATGGCTAACAGTGGCTAACTGCACTCTGATCTCCAGGCAAGCTTGATTTTTAGGACACAAGCAAAACATCACCACTGGAAATGGTTATTTATTTATTTATTTTGGATTGACAGCTACATTATAATACCCAAAGAAGACCAATTCGTCTGCCAATATGAAAGAGTTTAGACTTACCTATGAGACAAACCTCTGGGTTTATCTGTGAGTGTTTAGACTGGATTAATTGACATGGGAGTGCCCACCCCTCATTGTGGGTGACACCAATATATGGGTGGCACTCCAGACTGAATGCAAGAGAGAAAGAAAGTTAAACATTCATATCTCTTTGCCTTCTAACTGTGGATGTGGTATGACCATCTGCCTCATTGTCCTGCTACCATAACCTCCTGAATACGAGGGCTGGATTCTTAAACTGTAATCAGAATGAAACCCCCGCTTCCTGCTGTTGATTTTGTCACAACTGTAAGTTAAAGAACTCATAGAAATCCTGAAAGTGAGCCCGGTGGTTCCATAAACTTGTTGGTCACCTCTCCTTCCTTTAACAAAGACTATCTTGTCTGGCTTCAACAAAGGCAGGAAGTATGTTTTAGCCTTAGCCTTGAAATGTTCCCCCATGAGATTTGGATGCGTGACATCCTTAGTTCACCTCTCTGAACTCTAATTCTGTAACCAGTGAGAGAGGGAACATGGTGTCTGTCCATGGAGCCGTTTAAGAAGTGAAAGGAGACACGTGTGAAGACGGCTGACTGAGGCCCTAACCACACCACACATGGAATAAATGGTTGCTTGCAACTGTTTACACAGCCGTGTCCGTCAGGTAGCCCCAGGCACTGATCTCAGCCTTCCTATTAATTAACTGCCTGCTGCATGGAATCTATCCACATTTTCTTTGTGTTTGAGTTCCTCATCTAGAAGATGTGAACGATCATATCGATGTGGAACTTTAATCTGAGAAACAGATGGAATGAAACACATCAAAGGGCAATGAAAGTGTGGCCCAAAGGAGGATCTTCATAAATGTTCCTGCATCTCTTGACCTAACAGAATGGCATGGGAACAAAGCTATTCAGATCCCAGGCCCTTTGGGTTTTCTGTGGTGTGCAAAGCTTATTTGGGGCACATTCAACTTCAAACAGACTTCCTGTTCAAGTAGGAGTGGTATTTTGTACATACTCAACTTCCATTGCAAAGGATTGCCTGGCTGGTTAAGGATGTCCAGTGTCCATGGTAAATCAATGGGACTGAGGCAAGAGCTAGGAACCTCATTGGATTTGCCACTCTCAAGATGTCCTGTTCATAGAGGTTTAACAAGGAGCTTTCTTCTTGCAGTGACAGGGCCTGTGTGCTGGTGTTCACATTAGGTGGGTGCCCACTGTGGCTTGGGGAGCTCATCTTGGTCCTCCTGTGTATGGCATATGATCAGGCTCTGAACTACTCTGCCGGTGACCCCACAGTTGCACACAGATTGTGTTCTTTCTATCACGGTGAGGCACAACAATGCAGAAAAGACGCCCAGGGTGTTTCTGACTCCATTGTACAGAGGCAGAAGCTGTCTTGGGAAGGACAACTGCTGAGAAGGAACTGCTGGGTGGTAAGGCTGGGAGGAGTCCTTACCTTCTGAACCTACTTTTCTTAGCTTTATTTCCAGGGTAATTTCCACTAAGTTTCAGAGCTCCATAATCTCCATATTTACCCCCCATTCCTACCCAATGTAATCTCCAAAACATCCCAGCCCACAACCACTCCCTTCCCCTTTTGATAATTTTCACCTTTGGAGCAGGCTGAAAGGAATGTAATTTGATCAAAATAATTCTCTCTAAAGGCTCGGTGATGAATACAGCTCAAGAGGCTGTGAAAGAACAGGCTGGGTTATCCCAATCACATCTCTTTATGACAAATTTTGGTCATTTAATAACATCAGATCCTATTTCAGGGACAGAGAGGAAGGCGAGAACTTTCTAGTTGTTGGCAGGTGAGGCAGGGCTGGCTTCTGCTACTCAAGACTCTGTCTCCTCATTTAGCCGTTTTCCTCAGAAGCTCCCAGAAGCTCTAGGTCGTGAGCCATCTAAACTGAAAGCAAGCCCCTTACACTGTAGAAGAGGTCATATTTCTTCATCTCTACTGTGTACGTAAGGGACTCACTACCGTGCTTTATCCACACTCCTGAACACTCACAGCAGCTCTCTCTGCATGTCATCCTGGGCAGACAGAGTCCTATACGTTCCACCATCTGTGCAACTCTTCAGGAATTTCTATAGCCCGTGTGGAGTCTCTCATTCCCTTTTGGATCTGCTCCAAAGGTTCTTTTTAACTCAGAAACCTGAGCATTTGTCTCCGTTTCTTCTCTCTGGAAGTGGCACGCTGTTTCTTTCTGAGCAGGAGGGAGCAACTTAGCACGTCTAACATTTCTTCAGTCTGTGACAGCTGCGCTGGAGACCTCAAGGCGGAAAAACCAGGCTGTAATAGAGAAGAGCAAATGGTCTGTAATGGTGAGGCTGGAGAACAAATGAACACTCTACTCCTGCCATGCTTGTGTGTGTGTATATGTCAACCTGGGCCTAGTGAGTACAATCCAATTCTCTTCAAACACTCATCGAGCACCTTCCGGGATGGTGCATACTTGAGAATCACTTTAGAGTTTAGAGCACAGGTCATGTGCTGAAGCAGTCAGGGTTCTGTTGGTGGCAAAATCTGAAGCCAGTTCTGTTTAACTTAAAAATTAAAGGTGTGTGTGTGTGTGTGTGTGTGTGTGTGTGCATATGTGCATGTGTGCATGTTAAGTAAGATTTACTAGAAGGACACTAAGAGTTATGAAAGCAAAATAAGAATACCCTAGACATAGCACGGGGCCTCTGGGATTTTGTCAATCACCAGTAGGATAAAAAAAAGTCATTGTAGACTTTCTAAAGACAACACATTGAATTGAGAAAAGTTGAGAATACAAACAATGGTGACGAAATTGCTTGGGAAATTGCTTGAGCAATAGCAAGAAGCTTACGGTTGTCAAGGATAAATGGAAGATGTGATGGGTAGTAGTCACATTCAGAAGGGGGCTCTATTCTAGAAACTGAAACTAGAATTTGGGGCAATGGGGTAATGAGATTATTCTTAATTGACAATGAAGCAAAAAGGCTGGGAGAGGATCATGGGTGAAGATGCCAGAAGAAAGGAAGTAGATTTCTCCCACTTCTTGCCACTGTCTTTTTATCAGTGCTTCCCATGGTCTGATCTTCCTAGATGGCAGTTAGCCAGCAATGCTGTGACATGCCATTGCATGTATGCCCGGTAGATCACAGTGAATAGTCTCAGAGGAAACAGGCACAGCTTGGAGCCTATGCCATCCATATTCAAGGACATTATCCCCAGTGCAACTCAGCCCATTTGTCTGTGGTCCGTGACTTGTTCTCTTCAAAACTCAAGTCAGAAACTTGATAGACCAATAGAAACTTGATTCTGGCATTTTTCCCTGGATGTCAAGCTACGACCAGGCCCATAGTACATGATGATCAAAGAGTCACACAAACTGGCGTTTGGGATTAAATCATATATGTGTCTCTCATAGGCTGAGCGCTCCTGGAAAGACGGTTTGGCCTCGGATTGTTCCCCTAATAATAAAAGAATTGGCCCTGTTTTCCTCACAGAACTATTCAGAAGCTATGGTAAGATCACTGAATGCCCCTACAATCTCTCACACACACTGACATCAAACTGGTCAGAAATGCTTACTTTCCCCAGCAGTGTGGCTTCCTTGTGTAGTTCATGACCTAGTTCCTGCCAGGTCAGTAGCATTTCCCTGTCATATAATTAAGCCTACTGTAATACAAAAGAGCAGAGTGGCCACCATGGCACAGAAAGGCAGGATTAAAATTTAATCTATGAATATCCATGTGCAACTCAGAGGGAGGGATGATAGTCATTCATATGGAGGGAAAGCACCATACATACACTGCATTAACAAGTATGGAATATATACAGATATCACATTTTGGACAGGAGTGCTGGTTAGGGAAATAACCCAAAACTCCTTAAGCAGGCATAGAGAAATGCCTACACTTTCTTTGGAAAGCTGGTACTGGGCTAGAAGGAGTCCTTCCAATTTAATGGGAAGAGATTGGAGGAGATCTGGATGCTATAGACCATGGCCTAAGGGAGGCACAGGATTGATATGGGCTTTACTATCAGATGGAAAGTACTTAGACTTGATTCTATTCTTCATCATGCATCCATATTGTACATTCCTTTCCTAGGCCTTGGCTCACCTTTAATCTCTTACCTACACACTTGACTTTGGGTTTGGGTGGATGCCTTATTCATTCATTTATTAGTTCACTTAGTAATTTATCAGACATTTTTCATGCACGTACTGTATTAGATTTGTTATGCAGGAGCAAACAGATGACCTGAAACAATGCAAATGTATTACCCTACCATTCTGGAGTACCGAAGACTGAAATCAAGATGTAGATAGGAGTGTGCTTGCTCTTCTTCCCTCTCCCTTGCTGCTGGCAGCTGCTAGTGATGTATTGTGTTTGTTGGTGTGTAGCTGTATCACTTCAATACCATTGGCCATTGATGCTCACAGGTTCCTCGTCTATCAATTCAACAAGCTGCATTGAAAAGACCTGAGAATTGTGTCTGAACTAGACTTGTACAGACCAATTCCTGCCAACATCCTCTAAGCAATACGGCACCATTATCCATAACAATTGCAGTGGACTATATAGTATTAATAATTAAGGAATGATTAAAGTATATAGAGGAATATCCATATACTTTGTGTTGGTTTATGCAGATTCGATGTCTTTATGTAAAAGTACTTGAACACTTACAGATTTTGTTCTTCTTGAGAGTTTTCTGGACTCAGTCCTTCATGAATACTAAGGAATCCTTCACGAATACAATGTTATATTGTAGGAGGAGGGCCTGCTTATCTGTCCCAGCCACCCGACTAGCTTAGCCCTGAAATAACCACACGGAAACTGTACAATTATAATCACTGCTTGGCCCATTAGCTCTAGCTTCTTATTGGCTAACTCTTACATCTTAATTTAACCCATTCCTATTAATATGTATATCACCTTGAGGTTGTGGCCTATGGTGGCAGATCCATGGCGTCCCCTGACTCTGTCCTTCTTTCTCCCAGCATTCAGTTCAGTCTTTTCCGCATACCTAAGTTCCGCCCTATCAACAGGACAAGGCGGTTTCTTTATTCATTAATGGTAATCACAGCAAACAGAGGGGACTCCCACATTAGTGTATGAATATGTCTTCACATGGCTGTCCTTCCAAAGAGTCTATCCCTTCAAATGGAATTATGCTTTTTATTTATCCTTCCCATCATTTGCTGGGATTACCAGTCACTATCATAGGACTCACCTGTAACTCAAGATGATCAAATCTTAACTTGATCACTCTTTCCAAGACACTATTTTCAAATCAATTCGTATTCATAGATCTGCGTCGTGGACATAAATATATCTTTTTAGGTGATACAATTCAACACATAGCCCTTCTTGTCCTGTACTCAGTATTGTGGTCCTGTTGCTGGTGGTGTCTTTCTGAATTCACTTCTTTATGAAACCCTCAAACCATGGGGGTCAGCAAAATAATTCTTTGTTTCTATCTAGCCTTCAGTCTCAGAACCTCTGGCTTTTTCTTCCCTTAAGAGTTTAATTTTTCCACTTTTGAAAAAATATTTTTTTAATCAGCACAATGTGTACATGTCTAATCTCCAGAGAATAGGAGTTTAGCTCAGAGGCATATCTACACAAACAGCTGCCGGGGTGAGGTTGAGCCACGAGCTCAGGATTTAATAATGAAAAAAAAATGGGAAAGAATTAAATTAGAGAGAACAAGAATAATCACCCATCTCAGGTTCTCTTGGAAAAAAAAATTCAATCATTTTCTGGGGAATCCTTTCTCTTCGCAGTTCTAATACTCAACTCAATTTTCTCTCTGGACTCAAGCACCTCCATGAAAAAAATATGAGCTAAAATCATTCTGGAAAACTCTCAAGGGCCCCATAGAGAAGAGATCAGCCCTGCTGGTCATCAGATTTCTGTCACAAGTATTCTTCCTTGTCCTGTGGTGAGAAAGCAGCCAGAAAAAATAGACCAGTGAAGCCACACTTTCTTGTGTTCCAAGAAAGCCTTCTTTACAAAACCAGGTAGTGAGTTGGCTTTGGCAAGAAGCCCTGGGTTATGACATGGAAACAGAAAGGATCCCAAGGGACTGAGTCAAAACCAGAAAGGGTCTTGATCTTACCTTGGTAACCTCAGTTAGAGACATTTGGAACATTCCTGAAGAGCCAATTACCACTTTGCTCGTACCCTTCCCTTTCTCTACACAACCTTTTCCATACAATTGTGAGGAGGTTTTTGCTTAACTGGCCTGAAAGATGTTTCTGGGGGCTTTCCTCTGGAGCATAAGGAGCCATCCAAGCTATCTAATGATCTTTGGAATGTTTCGTCTCCATGCCATACCTACTCCTTGTCTCTTGCCATCTCTGCACCAGACAACACCTTTAAGATCTTGTGAATATATTTTAGCCAACATTATTTTAATTCATTTCCCTTGCAGGCTACTTTCATCCTGTGAGATGTGGGTTTTAGACATATAATCAAAAGAGAAAAGGTTGTTCCTACCTGGGCCAGTTAGCTGGGGTGAAGTAGAGAGGTGCTTGGCTTCTGGGAGGCAGGTCCTCACCCTGGAGTAGGATAAGGATGCTGAATGAGTTATGGAACTGCAGTGAGGGGACAAGGAAAGGCATTTGGCTTCATTGAATCTGTAGCACAAAGGTCCTTGTGTGAATAATTAGGGTCATAGCTTGGCACTACAGAGGGATTAGTCAGGGCTGGTGAAGAAGGACATGGCTCCTGGGAAATCACTGGTACAGAGATTGGATGACTCTGGCTTGGTATATACAGACAGTGCAAAGAATCAGGAAACAATTGCTACTATATTTTTCAGTGTTAAATCCCCAAAATTTAATTTAAAATTTGGTTTAAAAGCTTGTATCTGAGATACCACTATTAAGAGGTTGGAGAACCTCTAAGATGAAGCCTAGTGGGATGACTTCAGGTCATGGGAGTGGTGCCCCCAAGGGGAGTGGGACCCTAGAATATCGTTCTTCTTCTCTGCTTATGCTTACAAGGTGAGTGGTTTTGATACATAGCCCATTCCCTGTCATAATGCACTGCCTTGCCACAGGCTTGGAACCATGACCATGGACAGGAGCCTCTGAAACATCAAATAATCTTCTTCTGCAATTGAATGATCTCAATTGTGGTTTGTAGTGCTGGGGAGCTGACTAGACTCAGGGGAGTTAACCCAGGCATGAGGAGAGCTCATTGGGGTCTGAGACTTTGTGGGTGTTTCTCATTGATCACCACACTGGAAAGATGCATTACTTGGGGTGTGAGGAGCAGTACAGAGGCTGGGTCAGGCTCTGAAGCAATATTGCCATCCTCACTGTGCCCTTCTCCCTGGGAAAACTTGGCCTCCTTTGTGACACCTCAATTGCGCAAATTCTGATTCTTATGAATTCTGTTTGTAAGATGTGCTTGATAGAAGGGTGGCTGGCTTGAGGGTTAGGAAAGGCCTTGGCTCTCTCTCATCACCCTTTCTTCTGCATCTGCACAGCTCTAAAGAATTAAACTTGCTTTGCTTAAGTAAAAATACCAAAACTCAGGCTGGGGGAGATGGCACAGTTACAAAATAGTTTGCTGTGCAAGACTGAAGACCCAAGTTTGAGTTCCAGAACCCAGGTAACAAAGGTGGACATTGAGCATATGCTTGTATTACCAGTGCCAAGGAAGCAGAGACAGACACATCTCTGGGGCTCATTAGCCAACCACCTTGGCCTGCTTGGTGAGGCTGAGACAAGTAAGAAAATGTCTAAAACCAAAACCAAACCCCAAACAAAACAAGAACACAGTAGCTGGTACCCGACGAACAACACAAAAGACTGACCTTTGGCCTCCATACATCTGCATAAACACAGGCACTTGCACACACACATGTACACACACACAAACATGAACACATACACATACGTACACACCACACACAGCTTACCACTTCCCTTCTCTGTTAAAACAAGAGATTGATACCTGGCAGTTCAGATTTCACAGGAAAAGTAGGGACGAAACCTAGCCCTGGATGATTTTACCTCCAACAGCTAAAGCTCCATTGAACGGCACCCCCATGAGGCATAGCTCCTTTCACCAAAGCCTATACCTACCATAGAACATTCATAGCTCTGCTCCCCTGTCAAAACTTGGAGCTTACCATATAACCTCATCTGTGTCAAAGCTGTAGGCTATATGTAGCAATGTTGCAATAAGAACCCTCAACCTCTCCCCAACAAAACTCCCAAACACACCAGCATCTCTGTCTCCATACTTCTGGAAGAAGGTGCAAGATGAAGCAATACCTCTTGTGCTTTATAGATGATTCCTAGCATGCCCCAGGACACTTAACATTCTGTAGTCCTGGTTAAGGCTATGAAATTGATAAAGGAACTGCCCCCTCTATTCCTAAGACCCCAGGTGAGTTCTGGTTTCTCCATCATCCGCAGGACCACGCATATTTCATCAGTGTCTCAGAATGCCAGTGTCTGTTGTTCATCTGGTACAGTACCTTTGGTATGTATTACAAGGTACATCAAAACAAAGCTCTGGCAAATGCACAGAGAGTTCTGATTGCTTTGACGATACTACAAAGAAGGTAGGAAAACTGACATGATCCTAGGCTCTGAGTCCACACTGTTCATTCTGCCCCATTGTGTACTGTCTGTCATCTTTTCTTACTAGCACACTAGTGTACGTGTTTATCACGGCCGTGGCTGCTTTTGTGCTGAGATGCTTCCGTGTGCTCTACTTAAGCTATAGTAGCACGCCCACAGGCTATTACCAGGCTGCCATGTACTTGAGCTTATAGGAGTCTAGAGCTGTCCTCTAGGGCTCTATTTGAACTCTGTAGGTAGCATATTAGTAAACTAAGGGGTGCTAGGCTGGCCAATCCCAAGTTTCAAACTCTTTGAGCGGGTCAATCCATTCCCCCTTGTCCCTTAGTTAGGGATTGCTTTTGTTTGTGAACAGCTAAATTGGCTGCTATGTGGGCCTGCTGCTGTAATTTTAGTAGAGCACACGGAAGCATCTCAGCGAACAATATGTAGCCACTGACGTGGTAAATGTGTATACTGGCATTCTAGAAAGAAACGAAAACAGGGAGTTCACAATATTTAGTCACACAGAGGTAATTTGAGAAACTTCCATTCTTTTCCCCATGATACCACTCATTCCTCCAGACCAAGGGCCCCTCATTGAGCTTGAGATGCCAAAGACTACCATCCTCTTGGCTTACAGCACACATTTCAAACCTTCTATATGTGAGCTATAACTGTTGCAGGAATCTGATAGCTCATCAGCCTGTAGCTATAATATTTTAGGAAGGATGTGTGCATTGAAATAATGTTCTTAGATGTCGAGAGCACTTGGGGATCAGAGAAAGGAACTGATGACACCAGGTGTCCATTCATGAGACACTAAATAGTCCCCGAAGAACTGATTTTTGTAAGACTTCCATTGTAGGTTCCCCATTCCGGCTGCAGTAAGCACCTTCTTCTTTTCATAGGATGCAGGTTGTTATGCTGACCGAAGGAGAAAACAGGAGATTCTGAAGAAATGACCAAAACAAATTGCTTCCTACCTCTCTCCTTTGCGGAGGGTTTGGAAAGTCACATCCCATCACAAACAAGGTTCAACAGGGACAAAAGGATATCTGCCAGGGACTGGGGAGGGTGTGCTTGCTTCTGCCTTCCTGTGGGTTGTTCTGGTTAGTTCTGGAATCCTCGTATGGAGCTCTAGGTGGAAGAGGGAACCAGGAGATAGAAGGTTCTTGACAGTGACAGGGTAATTAACACTTACAATGGTGTCCTAACCTTCATAATGAGTCTGTTGACACCTTGGTAGGAAAAAGGATAAGGGAGAAGTGGGGAGTTGCCCAAGAAGTGTTGTCAGGAAGAGTCAGTACCAAGGTTGCTCCCCTGGTCCTGGCCTTCCCCAGCGCTTTGCTGACTACCAAATAATCTTGTGGGCAACAGGACCAGAACTAGGGCAGAACCAACCTACCTCAGTATTTCTGTTTTTCCCAGTGCTATAGAAGCCACACTCAGTTACCTCCATTAGGACCCAGAGGCTCCTGTCTATGAATATAGGAGAAACCATTGGAATTGTTTCATTGTAGATGGGAGCCTAGAATCATCATTAGAGAGGCTTCACCCAGCAACTGATGGAAACAGATGGAGAGACCCAAAACCAAACATTGGGTAGATCTCAGGGAATTTTTTTGAAGAGGGTGAGGAAGGATTGTAGGAGCCAGATGGGTCAAGGACACTGCAAGAATAACCCACAGAATCAACTAACCTGGGCTCACAGAAGTTCACAGACTCTAAACTGACCACCAGGGAGCCTGAATGGGACTGACCTAGGACCTCTGCATATATGTTATGTTTGTATAGCTTTGTCTTCTCATGGAACTCCTTGAACAGTAGGAGTTGAAGGTGTTTCTGACTGTTTTGCCTACATTGAGGCCATGTAGAGTAAAGGGCCAGCCAAAGAAACACACTCTGACCCTGAAACCAGAGCCAAAGAAATACATCCTAACCCTGAGACCAGAGCCAGTTCACTGGCCACAAAACCAGAGTCAAAAGATTAAAAAGGACCAGTGAGAGAAACACACTCTGACCCTGAGACTGGAGCCAAGTCACTGGCCCGGAAACTAGAGGCAAAAGGTTAGGAAAGGTCAGTGAAGGAAACACACCCTGACCCCTGAGACTGGAGCCAAGTCACTGGCCCTGAAACCAGAGCCAAAGGTTAAGAAATATCAGTGAAAGAAACACACCCTGGCCCTGAAACCAGAACCAAAAGTTAAAAAGGATCAGTGAAAGAAACATATTTTGGCCTTGAAACCAGAGCCAAAGAAACACACCCTGTCCCTGACCAACTCAGCAAGAAAACCAACCAATGTCTGAGCACAAAATCCAACCTGTCTCTGATCTTGTCCAAACTCAGGGAATGCAATCTGCTCAATTCCTACCCTGAAAATCGTCACACTAGAAAAATTCCGCCCCTAAGAAGCCCTAGATAAGTCCTGTACCTGTTCAGCTGGGAGCTGCCTTTTTCTACCCTGACAGAGGCAGCCACCCTCTTGGATTCCTCCCTCCCAATAAATCTCTTGAATGAGGTTTGGGTGAGACCTTCTTTCGATCTAGTGGAGCAGAGCAGAGAAATTAACTTTCATCCTCGCTGGAGTCAAGTGGAGCAGAGCAGAGCTGTAACACTTTCGCTGGGGAAACATTCCCCTAGCGGAGTAGCAGAGAGACTTGTTATACTCTGGTGGACCTGAGCAGAACTGCAACGACTTCTCCAGGGCAACCCTTCCCTGTGGGAGCACAGTTGTTACACGGGGAAGCCTTTCCCTAGAGCAGTACTGTAAGCTGCTACACCTAAGCTGACTTTGTGGTACTCCTGACTGTCAGAATCCCTCCCATCTGAGTTTCAATGCTTACAGCACCCGTTCCTCTAACTGTGTTGCTTCATTCAGCCTTAATATTAGGGAAGGTGCCCAGTGTGAGGGTCCACAAGAAGTCCCACAAAAGCCCACCAGTTACGTACGCAATAAGCAAGAGCACTTTATTAAGTCCAACATGTTGGGGTAGCACATGTCAGTCCCGAGAAGTTCACAGCCCCCACTTTTAAACCAGGTTAGGGGAATTCCAGGGAGGAAAGATTAGTCTGTGGGCTGATTGGTGGGGGAGATTAGTCTGGAGGCTGATTGATGGGTGGCACTAGTGATTAGGCAGAGTAGCGAAAACTATCTTTTGCTATCAGGAGAATGTGGTTGTCTGATGAGCCAGCAGAAGGGCAAGGGAGGCCCCTGTTCATTCGTTGTCCCTGAATTGTGGTTTTCTGGGAGAACTGTTTGCTCAGCTCCAGGCACCTTCAGGAAACTGAAACTATGGCCTGGTCCCTAGCAGGGCTATTAGAAGAAACCTGTCTTGACTCTGGTCGGGCTCCCCGGTCCTCTTACCTAGTCTTAATTACAAACTGATATGCTGCTATGTTTGGTTGATAGCCCTGGGAGGTCTGCCCTATTCTGAAGGGAAATGGAGGAGGAGTGAGTGGAGGGAGAGGAGAGGTGGGGGTAAGAATTGGAATTGGAGGAGGGAGAAGATACAATATATACGAGAATAAATTTTTAAAAATTTTGAAAAGGGAATTCATAGGTTCATTAGTGGCAACCAGGGAAAAGCGGATGCTCAGCTAGGTCTCTATAGAACCAGAGGGGAGGATCACTCTCATGTCAAGAGGTACACCTCTTAGGAGGTAACCTGTGGCAGACTGTGTTCTGAGCCATCCAGAGAACATGTATGTGTTAGAAAGACTCTGTTGAGATCCCAAAGCCCAAGAAACACACAGTGGCAGAACCTGAGAAAGCTGAGATTGGGCCAGCCCAGTAGGGCTGACATGATTGCTCCCCTGAACTCCTGATGGGTACAAGCCTGGAAGGAAGGGAGAGTGTAACAGGTTCTGAATTGAAAGCGGCTCAGACCCAGAAACTGGAGTAACCATGGTTAGTCAGCAGAGTAAGAAAGCCCTCATGTGCTTTGGATTTCTCGGTTGCCATGCTCCTGGCCTTCCTTTCTCCACTTGTCCCCTCAGGCTGGAGTGTGTGACTGCTGGAGACTCTGCAGTTAGACCCATTGTCTCCTCTGTATGTTCTTCCCTGTGGACTGGCCCTGACTTCACACGCCACCTCCAGCTAACCCCCAGGACTTATAATCTTCACTTCCCATTGACAGGGACACCAACATTTTGTTGTTCCTCCTACTCCACTCTTCTCTGTCCAGACATGAATCCTGGAAGTTCATGCTTGGAAGTGACCTACATGACTGTTGTTTCATGTTCCTGCCACACCACACATGTCATTCTGCCTTGCCTCACTAGAGGCATCCCTGGCCACTTCTTCCTATGTTCGCATTCACTTTTTAGGCCCCCAGCCCTTTCTTTTACTTGTGTACTCTTTTACTTGAGCCTCTGTGGTTTGGGTGCTTTCCCAGACTTTATAGAGGCAACTGCTAATGAAGTCGAAGAACTCGGTATTCATGAAACTTAAGTTTCACTGACTGGGCGAAGGAGACAACAAAGAAGCAGGCAAGTATGGCACATGAGGATGATAAAGAGTAGGCTGAGGGGCACGTATACATATGTACATACATACAAGCACACATGCATATACATAGACATATGCACACATATGCACAGAGACACAGACATCCATGTATATGCTCCGTGTGCATGGACACACACACACATGCAGAGAGGTGGGGAGAATTACAACTCTTGTTGCTGTGCTGAAACACCATAAGAAAAAGCAGCTTGGGAAGGAGAATATTTCTTACAACTTACAGGCTAGAGTCCATAGTAAAGGGAATCCACAAGACAGCAACCTGAAGGTGGGAACCAAAGCAAGGTCATGAAGGAACATTACTTCACGTTCAGCTACTTTCTTACAGTACCCTCTCAGGGTCACCAGAGATGGCAATATTCAGAGTGACGTGGGTACTCCTACATCATTTATGACAACTAAGAAAATGCTCCACAAGTATGTCTACAGGCCAGTCGGATGGAGGAAATTCCTCATTTGAGAGTTCCTCATCCCTGGTATGTCTAGGTTTGTGTCAAGTTAACTAAAAACTAGTACACACACACACACACAAACACACACAGAGAGACACACATGGACACACACAGACAGACAGACAGACAGACACACACACACACATACTACCAACCATCTATTCCCACTATGATTTTCCACGTGTTCCAGAGAGGAAGTAGATACAGTTCAGATAGGGCAGCTGCCACAGCAAATGCATCTATTTCTTTCCCGTCCTTATGGCAAATAAAATAGGGATCCATTGCTGTCTCACAGAACAGTGCCACACCAAGAGCCAGGTGTTCTATGCAAGCCACTGTCCTCAGACCTGCCCGTCACCTTGGGGTTTGAAGTAGCCATTCTCTTCTCACCTAGAAGGAATGAGAAGCAGAGGGCACTGTCTGGGCAATGTACACACATCTTTCAGAAACAGCCTCAAGAGAACTTCTCCTGGTGGAGATGAAATACGATATGGTGCAAACCTAAAGGAAGTAAGGTACCATAAGTTACATCTCCAGACATGGGGTTTAAGTGGACGCTGCCTTGGGCTCATCCAGAGTTGTGCCTTTCTCTGTTTTCACAGACTTGTTAACCCAGAAAGATTGGGGTACTTCTGTGTCTGCCGAAGCAATCCCACTTTAGACCAAGGATCCCACAGGTACAACTGCCTGAGCATGGCCAGAACACAGGAGGCAGGTTCAAGAAAAGTGTCAAATTACATAACCCAGAAGGGAACTCAGAAACCAGAGGTGTCCAGACTTCATTAACAGCACTAAAAAAGCTTGAACAACCACTGTTTCTTAGCAGACCTAGTGCACAGGTGATTTGTGGTGCTCAGAAGACAAAAACAATGCCATCATAAAGGAGAAAAGCAGCACATCCTTCATCCCCACCAGCTTCTGGTTTGTACAGGACCACGTGTGTCCAGAGCAGGCACTCTTGCCATAACTTTACTATCACGGGTCAAACAAAACACCTCCAACTCTTACAGTGCCTTGGTGCGGGAGAATTGTCTGTATTCTGTCAATCATATTTTAAATAAATGCTGATTGGCCAGGCAGGAAGTATAGGTAGGAAAACCAGACAGGAAGTAGAGGTGGAGCAAAGAGAACAGGAGTATTCTGGGAAGCAGGAAACTCCCTCACCATTTCTGCCCAGACCACAGAGAAGCAAGATGTAACCTGCTCCCCCCCCCCCCCCCGTTGGAAAAGGTCCTGAGCCACGTGGCTAACACAGATAAGAATTATGGGTTACCATAAGATGTAAGAATTAGTTAATAAGAAGACTGAGCTAATGGGCCAATCAGTTTATAACCTAAGTAGACTTTGTGTGATTTTCTTTGGGACTTGCCGGCTGTAGGGTACCGGGCGGGACAGAAACCCCAATAAGCAGGCCCCTTCATGTTACAGTGCCTGAAGTTGCATTTAATGAAAAAATGTTCAGAACTTTCTCCCATGCCCTCATGTTCACCCCAAACTCCTGTGAACTGAGGCAAGAGGTTGTAGCGTCTCTTTGTAGGGTACACTTCTTGGAAACAGTTGTCTGCATATGTTGTTTGTCTTTTCCCTTTTTCTTTTTGACTTTTTGGGATGGCGTCTTAGTTAGGGTTTTATTGCTGTGAAGAGACACCATGACCACAACTCTTATAAAGGAAAACATTTAACTGGAACTGACTTACAGTTTAGAGGTTTAGTCCATTGTGATGATGGTGGGAAGCCTGGTGGCATGCAGGCAGATATGGTGCTGAAGAGGTAGCTGGGAGTTCTGTATCTGGACCCACAGGTAGCAAGTCTTCGGTGACTGTGAACCACTGATCCTGGACTTGAACCCCTGAGACCTCCAAACCCACCTCCTAGTGACACACTTCCTCCAACAAAGCCACACCTCCTAATAGTGCCACTGTCTATGGATCAATAATTCAAACATATGAGTCTATGGGGGTCATTCCTATTCAAACCACCACAGACAAGTTCCCACTGTGTAGCTCTAGCTATCCTAAAACTTACTATGTAGACCAGGAGGACTGCAAATTCACAGATATCTGTCTACCTCTGCCTCCCACATGCTGGAATTAAAGGTCTGAATCACCATGCCTACCATGTTCTCTTCCTGCCTTCATTTACTACAAATTCTTTCTTTAAGAACAGAAGTTCAGAAAGTACTTTCTCCATGTTCTACAATAATGTTATCTAATTTGACATTTAGACATTTGAAAATTATTTTCCACTCCTAATTGATTATATATGCTTTTCTGTTTCAGTTGGCCTTATCACCCAGCCTCCAATGACTGTGGGCTCCATTTCTCTTCCTTTAACCTTCCCACACTGGGCTTACAGGTACATTCTAGCAAGCTCAAGTTGAAAAACTAACCTCTTGGGATTCCTATGCGTTGATCACATTTCTGGTCTTGGTCCCATGTTAGTACTTTCTTCCAGGTGACAGAGGTATAGAGAAGACCCTTGTTAGTGTCCTGGTCTTTGAGCATATTTTTGGGAGACTGGCTAAGTAGGTGGCTTGCCCATGTCCAGTGACTACAGCCATAGCACAGCTGTTGATGTGGAAACAGGTGCACATCGCTGGTGCACAGTCGCTGCTCTGGGAGAAGAGCAAGATTCTAAGTGCGTCCTGCATAGAGGAAGGGCAAGCAGGGTTGGTTCAGTTTTAATCCCTGTTCTTGCTTGTTTTGGAGGGAGAGGGACACTTCCATCACTAGTAAACCAGAAGTAAAGTACAATCTGACCTCGTCTCCTTCTTTTGACCACGTGACTCTTGGATGCTGTCTGTGCAACCCATGAGGGGTAGGTGAGAGCAATGCTGTGTCCATTCAGATATTTTTCACAGTGCCTGTAACTGATTCTTCTATACACTATTCTAAAATGCACACAAACAGGCAGTTGCACTGCTTGACTTGAGCATTACATTTGATGAGTGTAGTGGGTGTGTTTTGTCAGATCCATTGCCTTCTGTTAATGTGAGGATCAGAAGCTGCTCCAGCACACAAAAGGAAGGTATTGAGAATGGTGTACTGCAAGAAGAGCTCGCAAGATTGCCTTAGGAGATAGATGCCATGACCAGTTCTGCAGGAATGATTACTAGTGCTGGACCAGGGAGGGATCACAGAGAGACACTGGATCAGGATCCGTTCTTCCCAACTGAATACTCTGGGACTTTTATTTTCTGTATATTTTACTAACTTTACCTGAACAAACATGTTCACCCATTGCTTGGCTCCTGTCTGGCAATGCTTTGAGGTCAGGTGTCTTTTTCATTTCAGCTTCTGAACACAAAGCAAGCCTTGCCTAAATAAAATGAAAGAAAGAAGACAGACATGAAAGAGGGAATTTTTTTCCCATTTATGGACAAAAGAGCTTTTTCTTACACAATATGTCCTGGTTATGATTTCTCCTTCCTCTAATCCAGTTCCTTCCTACCTTCCTTCCCATCTAGATCCACCCCCTTTCTGTGTCTCAGAAAACAAACAGGCTTGTAAAGGATAATGTTATACTATAACTAATAAAATAAAATGTAAATATGAAATAAAATCAACACATCAAAATTGGATAAAATAAACAGAAAAAAAAGAGCCCAGGAGAAGGCACAAGAAATGGACACCCACTCATTTGTACACTCAGGAGTCCCGTAAGATCACTAAACTGGAAGCTATAATATATATGCAAAGGACCTGGCTATGTGTTCATATGAGCTTTGCTCATGTTGATTTAGAGGGCTGTGTTTTCTTGGTGTTCTCCAGCCCATCTGGTCCTTACACTCTCTTTCTGCATCTACTACAGGGTTCTCTGAGCCCCAAGGGGAGGTGCTTGATGGAGACATCTTTTTTAGGGCTGAATGTTCTAAAGTTTCTCACTCTCTGCATAATGTCTGGCTATGGGTCTCTCTTTCTATCTATTGCAGAAGAAACCTTTTCTGATGATGGTTGAGCAAGAGACTTATCTATGTCTTCAGGAGTCATTTTGTTGCTAGCTTTTTTCTTTCTCCTTTCTTTCTTTAGAACAGTAGTATTTGCTCTTTTATTTTGTTTTTAGTAGTATTTGCTTTTACCCTAGGTCCCTAGCTTATCTAGTCTCAGGTTCTCAGTCACTCAAGCAGTGCCGGGTATGGGTTCCATCTCATGGAGTGGGCCTTCAGTCAAACCAGATATTGGTTGATACCCTCACAATCTGTGTGCCAACGCTGCACTAGCCTATCTTGCAGGCAGAGCCCCATTGTAGATCAAAACCTTTGTGGCTGGGTTTGTTTCTGTTTCTCTTTCAGTAACATGCAGAGTACCTTCCTATACCAAAGATGCTAGAATATAGGGATGAAGACTCTATGTAGGCACCAAGTTGACTTTTCCATGTTCAATGAGTTGTGTAGGTGTTGTCTTCATCAATGGAGCCTTGCTGTCAGTTTGTGGAGTGCAATCTATAACCTTGGCAACAGTTCCAGTTATTTGGGGGTTCCCATAGAGCCTCCTTAACTAACAACTCAATTAGTTATAACCCAGTTCCAGTATTGGGAGTTTCACTTGGTGGCAGGAGATGTCCATTTGGGGCTCTATTTCTCCCTTTCTTTGAACATTTCATTTAGATTGCCTTCATATCTGGGTGTATTTTAGGAAGCTTCTACTGTAATAGGTGTCCATACTACCCTTCATATAGTCCCTGTTGCTCCCATATTCTCCCCCATTTCCCACTCTCTTCCCCTCCCCACTTGATTCTCCCATTCAAGCCCTCCTCTCCCATCCATTCATAACGATCTATTCTATTTTTCTTTCCTAACAAGACAGGAATTCGTCAACAAGATCTATTTATCTCCCTAGTCCCTTAAAAGAGAGGAATTTTTAAGATGTTAATTTAGGCCGTAAACTCCAGTCTGCCTTGCTCTTCGAGACTGGGACCATCATTGCATCTTCCTGAACCTCTAGCCTCGAGTACAGAAGTAGTGTGTGCTTTGCACAGTTGTGGTACTGGTCTAATAATCCAGGAGGACAGTTAACACCCAGGATTCTACTTCTCCTTGTCCTTGGCCTCACTACAGCCACTGGCTAGAGTGCCTGCTCTCTAGCACCACCTACTGGACCTTATCTAAATCGCTGTAGAAATACCAAGGGCTCTGTAAGGCCTGGGGCCAGGCGGTAAGGAGAAAGAAAAAAAAATTCCACCATCGAGGACTCATGGGATCAAATGGAACCTTTAAGATGAACATTCTCTTAGATTTCAAAGGAAATGAGTGTTAGATGCATTGAGTATTTATGCAAGGTAAGGCAGCAAATTGACTAAAACATGAGGTCTGAGCTTTTAAAAATAACCCCTCAGGCAAGCAAGATACCTAGCCTCCAAAATTCATCGTTCCCATCCTTATGATGGGACAGCAAACCCACCCCGATGGCTCTTTTAACTTTAGCTATTATTATGGTGATTCTTATGTATTAACCTTCAATATGAGAGCAAAAGCTGTTTTGGTTATATAGTTCTGGACTGAAACTTGAAATGATGTATTCCTTTATTCCTACACACACACATTCAAGCATCTGTGTATGCACACACACACACACACACACACACACACACACACACATGCACACACGCACATCATTGGTGTGATTTCCACGAGATTTGGGGAACTGGACAAGCAACAAATTTGAAGAAAGGTATTCTGGCTTATGTAGAGTCAGGTGAGGAGGAATGAGGTCAGGGAAACAGCTGGGGCTCCGAGGTGGCCACCTGCATTTATCTCAGCCACACAGTCCACAAACACACTGTGTGCTCATTTGTTCAAGAGGTGTTTACTTTACCACTACCAGACACTGGAGGATGGTGGCAGATGTCCCCCCACCTCAGCTCCACTGGCTCTTGGATCTGTCATTACACTTACATTGCAAAGAAGTCCCTACAAGAATGACTTTTGTTCTCTCTAGTAATATCCACAGGGAATGGGCAACTGCCTGATAACCAGTATCTGGTCAACTAATATGGTCAGTCTTTGTGGGGAAAAAATGGCGCCAACAGTCAGCCATAGTTCCAAGTCTATTGTCACTAAGATGATTCAAGTAGTCCCTTCCAGTCCACAGCCACCGTGAGACTAGTTATAGTGGATGATGGTACAGGGCTGTTTCCAGACATCAGATGTTCTGCTGATATGTAGTTTCTGGTCTTCCTCATCATTACACATCCTAGTCACTCTGCTACCTGATGGAGGGATATTCTGATTGACATGTGGGAGAAGAGAGTAGACCTCAACTGACGTGCACTGAATGAGTTAGTCTCTAGGGAGTTTGATGAGTGTAAATTAATAACAAAGATGGGTCACCTTCCCTTTCATTAGCCAAACAGAGATTTTTTTTTTGACTCAGAACTGGAATGCTATGAACAACAAGAAAATATAACTCCTTTGATCGTGAATGAAACACACAATCTCATTCTCATATATTCTGATACTTTAATTGATCACTTAATTGTATGCATTTAAAAGTCACACTGGACCTCTCGCTTGTGTTCTTATGCTGTTAGAATAATTATGGATAATGAGAACAATATCTCTAGGACATCTTCTCAAGGTCTCTGTACCCACCCTGTCATTTTCTCTTCATTCGCATTTTCCTAATTTTATTTTTGATACTGCAATAAATTACCCTGACAAAGAGTAACTTTCAAGGGGAAATGATTACAATTCCAGGTTGCAGACCATTTTTGCAGGAGAGTCAAGGCAGCGCCACGAAGAACCTAGTCATATGACATTCCCCGCCAGGAACAGAGAAGTGAGTGTGGAGCACTCAGCTAGCTTCCTCTACTCTCCCACAGTTCAGGTCCCAGGCTAGGAACCGGTACCACTCATTCTCTGGCTAGGCCTTCCCACATCCATTAAAGCAATTAAGATAACCCTCCACAGACCAGGTTGATCTTGAAAACCCTTCACTGAGACCCAGGTGGTTCTAGGTGGTGTCAAGTTGACAATTCAAACTAACCATGGCAAGCAATTATCTACTGAGAGCCCGCTGTGTTTCAGGCACTGTGAGGGGCTCTGTCTGAACATTGTTCTCTTGTTCTGATCTCCTGAAGTCATTGCAATTTGGTGGTGCGGTTTGCCCTGCTATCCATGTAAGGAGAACATTGACCTTGTTCCTGCAGTCCCAACAACACATCCCTTCCTTTCTCTATGTGCATTTAACTTCTGTAGTGCATCTGACTCCTTTTACCTTCTTCTCAGAAGTCCTGTTTTTCTCTACCTCCCACGATAGCTTTTTTCTGAAACTTTGTAACAACATCTGATAGTATCTCCATTTAAATATTTTCTCCAGATCATAAATTCAACGTGTACAAAGCTAAGCCCATAGCAAGACTCAGCCAAGGACAGTATTTTTTGCATAGAGAATTCTGATTGATGGGAGATACATGTGTATGTATCCTCAGAACACTGTGAGGTCAATGCAACATTACTATTATTCCATAGCCAAGGGGGCAATGCAATGATTTAGATGTAGAACAGAGTCTCAAAGTGGAGGAGAGAGCTATGGAAATGGGAGAATTGAGAAAAGATGTATAGCTGAGTGGTTGATGGGAGGCAATGTGGAAAAGCCATGCTGTTGGCACACAACACCATTAGTAGAATGACTCTTAAGCTCATATATGTACAGGCATGACGTTCATCCAAACACCCAGGATGCCTGCCTTGAAATCTCACACTCTTATTAGTCATAAAGTAGAAAGTAATGTGGTCACTGGGAATGACAACAATGGGACCCTGATCAAGCCTTCTGTGAAATGGACTGGATAAAGTGCATCATGGGAAGAACTTAACCTTTTTGATTCAGAGATAAAAGCACTTCGGTATTCATCTCTTCCTGAACGAGATGAAGTGGAAACACAGACAGCCACACAAATGGGTGCTGTAGATCTCCAAGTGATAAGGTCAAACAATGGCATTGAATCAAGAACCAGCCCAGCATGGTGAATGTTGAGCTCAAGGGGAAAAGCAATAAAAGCATTTAGGATACAGTCACCTCCCAAAAAATCCTCCACTGTATTCCTAGCTTTATCCCCGTATGACTCCTAGTAAGATGTTTAAATGTAGGCATTCTTAGTTTACAGCAGGAGAGAAAGACGGAGAAGGAGAGGGAAAAGGAAAGGAAGCAGAAAAGAGGAAGACAGGGAGAGGAATAGAGGAAAAGGAGAGGGAGAGGGTGGAGAGAGAGAGGGAGGGACTATGAGAGGTTAATGAGTATTTAAACACACAGTTGTGTTTTCTGTTTGGTCTCCCTGGAACAACAAAGTAAATTATATGACTTGCAGGCTATAATTGGAAATGGGCATGTGGAGCATGGTTCAGCTACTGCCACCCAAGAAACAAAGGGGAAATCAAATAGAGGAGAGCAGAGAAGCTGTGCCAGCCATATGCTGAGTGAAAAAACAAAGAGGGCACTATGGGTGCAGAGGCAACTGGTTTTTCACCTGGCCTTACCCCTTCCCTTAGGTCCCCTCTGCTAGTTCCTTCGCATTGTTGAACCACTGGCTCTCACTTAGCAGATGAAGATAACAGCGCTTTCCGTGTAACAGTGCTTTCCGTGTATTATCCAGAGTTAGCGAGATGATGTTGGCGAGAGGGACTGCAGAGCATCAGCACACAATAGATACTTAATAAATGTTTGTCCTCAGTAACATGCAATCACCAAACTCTTGTCTCCTCTCTTTCTGACATTTCTAGCAAAGGTCTTAATGAGATGAAATCTTCTACTTGTTACCTATTATATGCCGTTTAGATGGTATCTTTGTTAATTTGCGTTCCTTCCATTTACATTGGCTCAATGAATGCATTGAAAAACAGGGAATAAATATGACCCAGCATATGCCCTCCAAGAGTTCAATCCACACTGAGAGAAATAAAAAAAAAATGGGAGGTATCCAGTAGCTGTCTGCCTTGACTAGGAGAGACCTCTTTCACCTTGTGGGGTGTTTATTCTATAGAAAAGAAGGTAATTGACTGTTTTCAATACAAAGAGACTAGAATCGGTATCTGATCGCCAAAACTTCTGCATGCTTGGATGTTCCTCAAGGTCCCCTGGCTCCTGTCTTCTGGCGCTCAATACTGTCTGTGGGTTACAGCTCAGCTATTTGCAGCTCTTTATGTCAACCCTTCATGGCTACTATATCATGTTGCTGAGAAAAGTGGAGTTGGGATTCTCATCATGAAAACTCTCCCATAGCCATCATTCAGTGCCTGAGCATCATCATCCCCCCTCACCCCTAATTATCTTGCCTAAAATTTCAGTGCTCCACCTGTTTGGGTGGGAGTGTGCTGGAATGTCTCAGTATTGTCACCAACAAAAGTCAAGGTTTCTATAAGAACATATTAAACTAGCACATCCACACGAATGACTTTTCCTTCTAGCGGACGTGGACTGTGTCTGCAGGAGGCTGCCCCGAGCAAGTGTGCCATCTCCATGCTGTCAATTCAGAGCAAGAATGTTTCCTTACTGTTGCTAACCTTTATTTCCAATAGCCATACTCTGTCAATCATTTTTTAAACAAATTCTAGATTCATTCTTTATCTCAGCCATCCTTGTGATGCACAAATTATCTCAGGCTCTTTACTAATTAAACATCCCAGAACCCTCCTCATTATTAATTTCAGTTCTACTACCTCTAAAGCATGACTGGTTATTGTTAATCTCTTACCATTAACCATCAATGTTTTACAATATTGCTTGTCTACTTCTGTGCTCAAAATTGTTTTTTCCAGGCTTATTCATCCTTCTATCAATTTTCTAAATGAGTCAATGACTAATAAATTCCTGGGGTATTTTAAAGTCTAAACTATCTTTCATCATTAATGTCAATTTACTTGTGTGCAGAACTCAGGTTGCCATATTAAGTGACCAGAAACAGATGTCTATTTTTTGTTTGTTTGTTTCTTATTGTTATTTATACAAAATATTCTTGGAGAGCTGAACAAATGTCTGTTTGTTCCATCCCAAGTGGAGAACCAAGGGCAGACCAAGAAAATGATTTCATGTAAATTACTCAGCCAATGAGCCTCTTTGGGCTACTTGCAAGAGTGTAGATATTTAAAGGCAGCTGATCACCAAAATGCCCTCCACAGCAAGGGCAATGATGCATGAAAACTGCATCTCTAGATCTCTTCGCACAACTTGCAGGCAGGTAGGTTGAACTGAAGGGACAGTCTTTTTTTTTTTCCAGCAATTGCTACTGCTTTTGCAACCTTGGGAAAGAGCCTTGTGAATCTTGTGAGTTCCGGAAGCCTCCTAAACCTTGTAAGTTTCCTTGAGTTTTATTATCCCCCTTGCTTCCCACAGAAGGGAATGTTTCAATTAGGAGAAAATCCCTATGCACCATCACCCTTAACTCATCAATAATATCCTCCAATGCTTTCCAGATGATGGTCCATTTCTCACAGCATATATTACTGGAGGTGGAAAGGCCAGCCCTTCCTGTAGGGATGTGTTAATAGTATCATTTTAATACTGATGCCCAGAGCGGTTCCTCTTAACTCTTCAGGCAAGTGTTGTTTGTATTTGTCACTGGACATCAAGTTTGCCCTTCCTGCCATTGTAATCTGAAGGGGTACGATGTCTTTTCGCAGTCCTGTCTGGGAGTCAGAGACATCAGAATCTGGTTCTTATCTTCTCATAAGATTGTGTTACATACATGTACTCTCTCTCTCTCTCTCTCTCTCTCTCTCTCTCTCTCTCACTCCTTCCCTCCCACCCACTGTTCAGATCCTTGGAGACACTACCAATGGTGTTTGGTGCTATAGTATAGAATGTAAGCAAGTTCTATTTCCCAAGAGCTACTCCTGCACTTAGGAGTGGGTGTCTCTTTAGACTTGCCCTGGCTGACTTACATGCTTCACCCTAGTCCAGGCTCAGCTGGCTGTTGTTTAAAGTGTGGAACCCCAATAACGGTCACAGGAATTTTTTTTTTAATTCAGAAGTGAAACTTCCTGTGTGGCAAACAGATCTGTGCTATGGGATGCTTTCCAGTGTGGGATGCTTGCCTGCCCTCTAGAAGAAAAAAACCCTGGAACGTCCCTAATCCAAGGATCCCTCTACCTGTTTATGACATCTGCTACTGCCCATCTCTGGGGTAAGATCTGGATCTTAACCCGTGTGCAGTAATGTTATAAAGATGAGCTTGGATTTTGTCTCATGGGCAAGTATTCCCTGTTATGGTTTCTTTATCTATCAATCTGGGATGGCAGTAGTCCATTTCCAAGTGTGAGTTTAAGAACAGTGCCAATGCCAGTCAGGGTTGGTTTTAACTTCTGACCACTACCCATCACCAGAGTTCTGCCACCAGCCTCAGTAATCATCAGCCTGACCTGCTCCTCTACTGTCTTCCCTGGATGGTTCTGTTATCACCATAAACACCCCGACATAAAGAAACCTAGCAGAGTAAGAGGTTTAGTTCAGATTGCAATCCCAGGTTTATAGCTCATCATTGCAGGGAAGACAGGCAGGAATCAAGTAGCCAATCATATTACGTTCATAGTCCAGGGCAGAAAAGGAGTGCATTGCATGCTCACTTGCTTGCTCACTTGTGCTAGACTTGGTTTCTCCACTCTTACAAAGTTCAGAAACCTCTTCCAAGGGAGTAGCACCACCAACAGTGGGCTGAATTCCCCCACATCAGTTAGCTTACAAGACTATCACCCACAGATATGCCCAAAGGCCAACCCAATATAGACTTGACTGAGACTTCCCAGGTGATTCTGGGTTGTGTCAAGTTGACAAAGTTAACCATCACACCATCTGCATCCTCCTTCATTGTTCCTCTTACTTGATGTTTCCAACTTTGGTAATGTGCTGCTTCTGCTTAAAATACACTTCATGTTGCCACAGAAGTCCATGTGGTCTTCACTAGACTGTGATGGATAGTTTCAAGAGGCCTGGGGCAGGTGTCCCGAGCCTAGATGCTGGGTTGATGCTCAGAAAGGCTGTGACTTACCTTCGGCTGCAAAGGAGACACTGGGTGCAGAAATTTCCATGAGGACTCAGAGTCACACAGCTACCCATAGTCTGGGTTCCCCTTCTCTTTCTAAAAGTAGCCTACCAAATGGGGATGTGAATCAACAGGTGTGTGTGTGTGTGGGGGGATCCTCTGTTATTACAAAAAGTATGCTATCTTTCTGTAGGTGACCTGGAATTATCCTTAATGGGATGGAAAATGGATTACTTGATATTGTGTTGAGCAGTCAGTCATCAGTCTCAGCCTTAGATTTCATCCTTACCTCCTGAGCAGTTGATTAAGCTCCAGCAATGAGAAATCCTCCTCTGGTCTCCATTGCTTGAGGCCCTTTAGCTTCTTGACAAATAGATTTAGAGATAGTTCCATGTCATACCTCCTCCTCATGAACATTATTGGATTTGGGGCACTGCTCCGTCATCGTTTATTACTCACTATGCAGAGAGTGTTGTATTCCATTTTTTTTTACAAAGTGTAGAGAAACGGGGTCCTTTAGTTAGCACAAATCAGAACCAGGCCATCCATGTGCTGTGCTGCTGACTGTGGGTGTGGACAGCTGCATTGGAAAGCAACCAGACAATGCATATCAAGGCTTTGCCAGACTTTAATGGCTCTTGTTTTTAACAATTTTCCTGCTAGAAACTCACTCCATGAAACACAAAAAGTGGATATAAAGATAAAGATATGTCTCTATGTCTCCATGAATGTGTGTGCGCCCATGCACACACACACACACACACACACACACACACACACACACACACTTCTGTACTATGTAGGTATTTGAGAGATGTTTTGATATTGGTTAGTAAAACATTGAACTAACATACATCACAATAGCCAATGTGGAACTAACATACTTGACAATAGCCAATGTTGTATTAGCCAATGTTGTTTTCAACAGTCCAAAGAAGTGGATTTTATTGTTATCATTTTTCTTTTTTTCAATGCTTGATTGATTTAACCACTGGATATATGTATATATATATATATATATATATATGTATATATGTATATGTATGTTACCTGTGTGTATTTTTGATAAAAACAAAAGTAGTTAGTTTGAAATGATGGGTTTAGAAAGAAGTTTTGCTTCACAATTAGTGTGCCATTAAAAATGAAAAGAATGTGCTGGAAGGATAGACTATGATGCAGCACCCATAAATAACATTTGTAACAAATACTTAATGATGTGGGGAAGTGATTATGATGTGGTATTTACTGAAAAGGCAGAAATATAAATAAAATTCGTGAGTCTCAAGATTTTTCAACATGTGCATTTGCTTAAGAAATAGTTTTCCAGTGAGAGAAGGGGAGAAGAATATGATGGGCCTATATCATTGGTTCTCAACTTAAGGTAGTGTGGTTCCCCAAGGGAAGATGTTGAAATGTCTGACAATGTTTTTGATTATGATGCCTTCAGAAAGAGGATGCTGCTGGCACTGACTAACTTAGGGATGCTGCCAAGTATCTGAGTATCACACAATAGTCCCCAGGACAGCCAATTGTTTGGAGCTGGACATGAGATTCATATAATCCCAGAACCTGGGAGTCTAGTATGAAGGTTCCTGGAAGTTCATAGATAGCCTGCACTGCATAGTAAATTTCAGGGTAACCTTGACTGAAGAGTGAGACCGCTTCAACAAACACAAGAAAAAGAATCTTGCAGCCTTAACTCTGAGGTTAGGAAGTCCTATAGGAATACCTGGGTGTCTTTAAGAGTGACATAGCATTGCTCAGCGTTTGCGAGGCTAAGGCTCTGGCAATTCAATGGCCAGCAAAGCCAAGCCAAGCCAGAGGTGTCCCAGCTCTTCTTTCTCAGACTGGAAGAATAAAATTCAAGGATCACAGATGATGAGTTTTAGCAAGAAGTGTTTATTATAGGAAATTTGAAAAGGAAAAAAAGGCAGAACTGTCCAGCATAGGGGTCCCCAGCAGTGAGATTCCATTTAGCAACACTGCCTTGAAGTTAATAAGGTGTTAGTGGACAGAGGAAGGGAAGAGGGATGAGATGTGTTGAGGTCTTCACAATTTTAATCATATCCTTAGGATGATTTCCAGAAAAGTAAATTCCTTTATGGAAAAGGGATGAGAGAAGACCAGAATCCCCTTACCGGACCCCCCAGTCTCTTGCCATGGTGAAACTGGAAAAAATTTTGGTTTAGATATTCCTGGCATCTCTGGCCTCTGGCTAGAATGAAACTATGGACATTGCCAGCTTTTAGCCAAGACAGAAATTGGCCACTTTTCTCTGGGCTCTTTTGCCTTCAACTTCAGATTTCTACCTTCTGCCCTCATCACTTCTAAGTTCTTATCTTTTATTTTCCTCTCTAACAAAAGTAATGTCCTTTGTGCACCTTGCTCCCTCCTGCCTCTATCCCTCTACCCACTTATCTCTCTTTCTCTATCTTCCTCTACCACACCCCCTTTCTAGTACCTAATGAAGCCTAGTGTGAGCCAGAATCATTCTAAGCTTTTCACCATGTCTTTGTATTAGCCAATGTTGTTTGCAACAGCCCAATGAGCTGGTTTTTATTGTTATCATTTTTTTCTTTTTTTCAATGCTTGATTGATTGAACCCCTGGATACAGAGGGCTTGCTGTATACATATATAAGTGTATATATGTTACCTATGTATATTTTTGATAAAAAACAAAGGTAGTTAGTTTGAAATGATGGGTTTAGGAAGAAGTTTTGCTTCTTAATCACAGTGTTTGTCATATTTTTCTATATTTACTATTTTCTATACACCATATATACACATATATGTATATATACATATATACATATATTCATGTATACACATGTATATATACATATATGCGTATATATACATATATACATATGCACACTTCTCTCTATATATATGGAGAGAGGGAAAAGACACACAAAGGACAGTCCTTGTCATGTGAGAAAATGTAAAGACACACCTTTCCTTTGAGCTATGCTGCATATTTCACTGAAGCACAGCACTGGCTTGAAAGGCCAAAACACCACCTCAGTTCCTCAGATTCAAGGCCATTGACATCAGCATTGCAGATGCTGCCTGCGCCGATCAATTTCCTTGCTATGTTTTGCTGTGGATAGCTCCCTAGGGATTAATTATTTCCTATTGATCTTATTACACATGAGGAAGCTTCTCCACTTACCCTTAGAGTGACCTATCTCATTTCCCCTCCTTCCAAAGACATTCTGGTGGGGCACACACATCTTTTTACTGTAGGGTATCAACTCTGTTTACATAGCAAATGTAACCTGGGATCCTCTAAAGAGTAAATGGGATATAGCCCTACCTTGAGGGTTTATGCTTTGAGTTGCCTGAAGGTGAGTTTCATTTTATTTAATCCTGAGAATTTGAAATACAGAGCTGTGCTTTAAACAACCATGATAGTCATAATTACGCTTGCAAAGGCCTTCAGTTAGCCCAAGGAGGAAGACATAGATGTTCTTCCTATGCAGCAGTATCTAGACAGCTGTCTACACTTAGAGGTCAAGATGCCTAGGGATGACCAGGACCTGGCAAAACTTCCTGATTCCCCTCCCTCCAAGCCTTGCTGTGTGTCAGCAGCTCTCCTCCAGGAAGCCCTGGATGGATACAAGTTAGCAAAATCCACAGACAGCTCTTAAAAGGATCAGTCTCTCTGCCAGTGAATTACCAGCCAGAACAGAACAGTATTCTCCAAAGAAGTACAACAAAATCAGGACTCTAGACACTGAAGGTTGATACTACCCAGGATACGGTGAAAACTGACTAGCAGACAGCAAGCAAGAAAACACAATCTGTAACAAAACTAGAAAATTATTACTGATGTTGCTATGACCCAGATCATTGGATTGAAATCAGCACACAAGACCTTTAGAACGGACTTCCTAAATTTATTTAAGCACGTTATACGTTAACAGCAATGAATGAACAACTGTGGAATTTTAACAGAGACACAGACCTTGTGAAAAAAAGAAAAAGAACCAAATGGAAATACTAATATGAAAACGCACAATATTAGAGTTAAAGCATCAGCCAGCAGGATTCCCAATTACAGACAACAGGAGAGCCAGGAAACTGAAAACACTGACCAGAAATGCAGTATTCTGTGTTTTATTTAGCATTTGTTCAGACAATTAACACCCCACCCTTAGTAATCAGAATAACGTCTATAATCACAATCTAGTACCATGCAATTAACTCTAGTTTATGCTAGATTATTTTTAAAATTGTAAATATATCACTCCATTTTTCAATGTTGAGGAGATTGGCTCCTATGATCTTTGTATTTTTTCTCACGACGTCCACAAGACTCAACAGTTGTATTATAAGTCTAAAGGATTCAACTGTTGAGTCTTGTGAACTTCATGTCATTTCTTCTGAGTGAAATGTTCTCCTGGCCATGCCTACTGGACCAATTCCTCTCTTTAAACTGAAGTTTAAACATTTTCTGATTTGTGAAGAAGTTTCACGTGGCAGGGGTAACCATAATACCATTCTTCCCTTGCCTATGTAGATTCAGACTCCAGGTTTCCCTTGTCCCTCCAGGGAATTCCAACGTTCAGAATTAGTGCCTTTAATAGCTAAGGCATTGAAGCTGTGATGGAGACACCACTTCAGTGTTTAGTTGCAGCAGCACTGAAGATTTGACAAAAGACTAACTAACCGTGAGTGGTGGAAATAGCAGAAGTTGCATGCAGCCCAACGATGAGTATCAAGCATGTTCCAGGCACCTACAGAACTCCTTCCCCCTCATCTCTTGCTCCTTCCCTTCCCTCTCTGTCTAATCCCCCTTGCTCCCTTGCTCTCCCTCTCTCTCATTTTCAGCTCCACTCTTATGAGGTCAGACTTCCACCTATGTTCTCATTGGTGTAGAACCCTTCTATGTTCATGATCGTTTACTTTTCAGTTGCATTTCAGATTGGTGTCAAAGGCTGCAGCTCACATTGCAGCTTTTGTCCTTGCAGACAACTTGGGAATAGTTCAGCTTTCACAGCTAAATGAGTATGAACCTTTGCAATCCATAAAATAAATAGCATGAAAATCCATCCCATCAGATTTGGCAGCTTTACAAAACTGCCCTGACCCTTCTCATGACTCTTGGATTCTCACTTTTAGTTTGAGACAGAGAGTAGGAGGCTCTGATATATTTAATACTTGTGAGAACCCCTATAAGTTTGGAAAGGGTATCAAAGGAGAAATCTATGCAGAAAGGAGAGGTGGAAGGGGACCTATTTCTGCCCTCTCAATGGACCTACAAGAGAGACTCAGCTGGGTGCAGCAAGGAGCTAGTCTGTATTTCTCTCTGGAACAAAGAGGTTGGACAGTAGGATCCAGAAGTCTCCTGAGACACAACAGTGGATTTCTTTTTTCTTCACTCTACTTCTACATTCCCAGAAAGCTGAAACAGGACCTTTTAGGGGTCCTGCATGAGCCTCCTACTAACCCATCCAGTTGGAATCGATTTCTGCTGGGTGGGTAAATTGTCTCTTTTCTGTTAGTGGGCTGTTGATCCAACCAAATGGAGATGGTTTGACCCAATATTAAGGTTTTCCACACTGTTCCTACTTAATCGTTCCATGTCAACCCAATCTTAATCTGGGAGACATTAGCAAATCAGCTACAGTAACTGTGAGACTCAAAGTGGGTATCAGCTTTTGAGATTGTTCATGAACTGAAAGTTTGCTATAGTAATTGTCATCATTATAACATAATAATTCAATAGTTAGTTTTAAAATGGATTTTGGTAGCTTAAATGGTTAAATATTGTAAAAATTACCCAGAACACTTGGAGAGCCTTTTGATGAATCAAGAAGTTGGGATGATCACAGGTGGTGGTAAGGAGCTCTACAACAACCACTGATTTATGACGAAGATCAGCACCATGTGTTAAAAGCAGGCCTGTCTTGTAAACCTGTGGAGCTTGAAGAATTGGAGGATTCTCCAGGCCAGTCCTGATCACTTGTAGATGAGGAAATAGCTGTAAAGAAGCTGAACCATTTCCTTAGGCAGCATAATTAAAGAAGGCAGAAGCACAAGTTGTTATGGTAAAAGCAAAATACTGCAGATCCCCGAATGTTTGCAGACAGCAGTGGGTCCTGAGAGCAGCCAGTCCCAGGCAGGGATGGAACAGTTCCCCAAGTGGCTGCATTGGGTCACGAGAGGCAGTGAGCCCCAGGCAAAGAGCTACATGGTGGGTGAGAGACCTCTACAGGGCAGCTAGTCCCACAAAAAGAGACAGACAGATGGGATACCATGAGACCATGTTGCAGGTCTCCAAAGGCAGCTGGTCCTGGGCAGGGAGCCACGCGGTGGGCAAGAGACAGAGACATGGATAGGCATGCCATGCAGAGTGAGGTTAGATATTTATTTAGTGGATTATGGAGTTGAAAGGGGAGAATGGGGGAGAAGAGGAGAGAGAGAGAGAGAGAGAGAGAGAGAGAGAGAGAGAGAGAGAGAGAGAGAGAAACAGAAGAGGAAAGGGGAGAAGTGGGGAGAAGGGAGAGACAGAAGCTGCCTTGCCTTGACAAGGTTTCTCACCTACCACCACGTAGCTCCCTGCCTGGGACTGGCTGCCTCTCGTGGCCCAGTAGAGCCATTTGGGGAACTGCACCATCCATGCCTGGGACTGGCTGCTCTCGGGACCTGCTCCCCACTGCAGTTACTCGGGATCCTTAGCATTTTACTTTTAGCATAACAATGGTACCATGATTTGGCCAGGCTCTCCATGTTTCCTCCCACCCATGGGTGGCCATCTGAGGACATCTGGAACTCTGGGCTCAGGAACCAAGTTTCTTTATAACAGATCTCCATTCCACCTGAGTGTGACTTCTATGCACACCACTGGCTTCAATTGGTGAGTTTCCCCCAATCTGATTAGCTTAATCATTTCTCCAAGCCTGAGGAATTGACTGTTATGCTCCTGGCAATTTTCTGGTGTTCTTAGAAATGGGGGGACAGCACCCAACCATGGTCTTAATGACTACGGTTGAGTCCTTCACTGACATTGATCTCTGAATTACTTTCCTTAGCTGAAATTATGTTTGGACAACCCAGGGTCAGTCCTCCCACAACTGGGGGCCTAGAGTCCCTCAAATTTTTCTTCCTCCTTTTTTCTTTTCTTTTCCTTTTCTCCCCACCATGAAAGGCTGCTCAGAGAAGCCTTTGGCCTTTCTGGCTTCCGAGTCACCCTGACCAGATCCTGCCAGGCTTTAGCACCCTGCCTGCAGGTAAAGGATGTTCTCCTACAAGCCCTGCGGTGTTCGCCATTGACTTACATGCCACCTATAGAGGGAGATGTCTTCCTATAGGCCTTGTGGTATCGCCATATTTTGTGGGTTTTCACAGTTTCAGCTA
Organism: Myodes glareolus; assembly: GCF_982192425.1. Classification (NCBI taxonomy): domain Eukaryota; kingdom Metazoa; phylum Chordata; class Mammalia; order Rodentia; family Cricetidae; genus Myodes; species Myodes glareolus. The sequence continues at coordinate 30,024,267 of NC_142044.1, forward strand.
TGGGTAGCAAGCCATACATGTCCATCAATCCAGCCTCCCCCTGGGATGCCTTTTAGAGGCCCTAAAACCCCAGGCGTTAATGCCCGACTTCTTCAGCTCCTACCCTCACTCCACCAGTGTCCCACCAACTCCACTTTTATGGGAGCTTTCTAACTACTGTCAGCACACAGGCAAATGAAAGGAGTTTCCTCAAACTGTCCCTGCCACCTCTACTGCTGCCAACAGATTGGTCAGATCCACAAGGTGGCTGTTTTCAATCCTAGCCTTTTGCTCCCCATTGCAGCTTGTGGCATGGGGGTGGATCAGGTCTCTAGGTCTCTCTTATTATTAAACTTAAAATCTCTGCAGCTCAAAAATTGTGGCTTTTCTATACAACATGTGACTGCTGCCATTTTGACTGAGGTCAGGTGACCTTACCACCATCTTAACTGAGGTCAGGTGACTTCACTGCCATCTTAACTGAGAGTCAGGTCAGGTGACCAAGTCCTCCCATCTTTACTGAGGTATTCCCTGTCTGGTCCCCTGGTGCTGAATCTGTTGCATGTGTGTTTTGCACAGTGGCTTGCCTTAGACAGGGCCCAAAAAGAGCATCTACTTCACCTAATTCCTGTTCACTCTGTGTGTGTGTTCATACATGTAACTTAAGTGCACCTATGTTTACTGTTAAATGTTATAATTATCTGTTTATTGCATCTCATTCCAGACTACAAAGCAGTAAGTTTCATGGTTTAAATTGGTATGTATTTTAAGTCTCTTACAACAATGGGGTATATTTAATCCAACCCTGATTTAAAATATATTAAGCTGTTCTCTACTATTGTCAGTTCTGCTGTTAGCCTTCTATCGCAAGCAGTTTTTTCTTCTTTCTGTCTTTTTATGAGTATAAGTCTTACCTTTTAAGTTAAGAGCCAGTACAGCCAAACTCAGACCCAACTCTCCAGGTAGATTCTATACTGTAGTTACACCTGATAAACAGCCCTCAATGCTCAAAGATCTGAGGAATATGGTATTTAAATATTTAATTATTAAAAGACTATTTTTATAACAAAAAGAGACAGATTGTCTCCTAGCAGCAGCACCCTACTTCCTCCAAAGAAGACAGAAGACAAATGGGCACACAGAACAATGTCCATCAACAATTTGTTTCAACTGTCAAGCACTGACTACTGGGAAAAACTGCCTTACATCTGAACTAAAGATCATCGGACAGTGGAAAGAATCACTGGAATCAAGAGCTTAGTTCCTCAGGTCAAGGTAGGCTTGCTTTTCTTCCGACAGATTTCTTAGCCCACAGGATCTTCTGGATCCTTGCAGGCCCTGTGCTAAACAGCAAAAGGCAAATATGACCTTCAGTGACCGCGACCATGGAGGACCCTGAGGAGTAGCTCTAGGTGCCAACCAAGTAAGTTCTCTGTCATTTTTTAATCAATAACTCAAGTAAAATTTTATCCTTCTCAAAAATCTCTGATATAGTTTGACAGCTGAGAGGTTTTGTCAGTTTAAAAGGACAACCTCACCAAACAAATTTCAGTAAAATACAAATATAAGTTATTAAGGTGTGTACCTGCAAGTTGTAAAGGTATGAGGACAAATACAAGTTATCAAATCTCTCTCTCTCCCTGCCTTTCATAGTCTTAAAAATACTTTTCATTGTGCAAAAATATCTGTTATAGTCATTCTGACATAAATATACTACCGTTTATACAATGTATATGTCTAAAACTTCTGTTTTCACAAACCCAAAAAATTCTTGTGAGTTCCAGGGAGCCAAATTGAAGGATCCACTTTAAGCAAGTCGGATACACCCCCTTCAATTCCCTGGTCCTAAAAATGTTTTTTTTTTTTCCCTTAACTTTGTCCTCTGTTCTGCCAATATCTTAAACAGGTGTAGGACACACCAGAAATTTCCATACCACAAACAGGAGACAGGAGCAAAGAGACTAGCTACCACCAGGATGTGACCAGCACCCAGCTTTCTCAGGTCCCCCACCCAAGGAAACACCCACAAATAAACAGGAAGCAGTCTCGAGAATCTACTACCCAAGTTCCTTTAACCTGTTGTGCCTAAACTCCTGCCTTTTTGTTATAAAAAAGAGAGAGAGAGAAATGGAAATGCCCCTTTAAGAGACAAGCCATGCCCACTTCCTCCCTACTTCCACTGAGGCAAGCTGATCTTCAGCTTCCATTCTGAGTCCCTCCCTTTTTTTCTGTCTCTATCCCAGAGAGGTAGCTACTGCTGTGGCTCCTCTCCCCCCACTCTGTTTCTCTCTCTCTCTCTCTCTCTCTCTCTCTCTCTCTCTCTCTCTCTCTCTCTCTTTCTCTCCTCTTCTCCCCTTCTTCCCTTTACCCTACATAACCCACTAAATAAATATCCAACTTCTTTCTGCATGGCATGCCTATCCATGTCTCTGTCTTGCTGCCCCGGAGACCTGCAGCGTGGTCTCATGGCATGTCTATACATCTCAGTCTCTCATCCATCCACATGGCTTTCTGTCTGGGACTTGCTGCCCCTTATGGCCCACTGTAGATACTTGGGAAACTACTCGGTCAGTGCCTGGGACTGGCTGCCTGCTGCAGCCACTTGGGGATCTGAAGCATTTTACTTTTACAATTACCCAAGTCACATGTCAATGTAGAGTTTCTTAGCTATCAGGCAAACATTGATCATGTGATCTTCCCCTACTCAGAGTCCCTGGGGATAGACACTGTCCAGTTTACACTAGTCTATCCTGGATTCACTTTTCAGACCAACCCCTGAACATTCACTTTGGGGATTCTCTAAAAAGCTAGTATCATTTTTTTCTCAATTTAAAGTGGAGATTTAAATGCTCCTAGAAGCAATTTATTATATCTCTAGTTTATGTGCAGGGGTCCTATTGAAGATTACATTTGGAATAAAGAACTCTGCAACTGAAAATTCTATAAAAACTATTGATCTAAAGAAAAATAAAATGTTGAGGAGTGGGATGAATGAAATTTATCTGGGTGAGTATACGCTGAGGAACGGAAAGCATTAAGTGAACAAGAAAACCGTAGATTCTTCTAAGTGTGTGTGCATGTGCATACAAATTCACCTGTGTATGTTGCATGTAAGGCATTGTGTGGGTGCCTGCATGTGTACCTGCATGATGTTAATATTAGATGTCTTTCTCTATTACTCTCTGCCTTATTGCTTTGAAACAAGGTCTACCACCATTTTGGCTGCCCAGCAAACTCCCAGGATACACCTGTCTCCACTCCCCAGTTCTGGGATTGCAGACATGTGAGGTCACAGTCAACTTTTTACATGGGTATTGGAGACTCAAACTCAGATCTCCATGGTTTCACAGGAAGAGTTCTAATCCCCTGGGTCTCACCCCAATTCCCTCACCTAGTATTATCTAAGAAGCAAATGTGTAAATGTGCTACCTGTGGGAAGAGGATATTTTGGGACACCCCGGGGCTAGCAGAAGGTCTTTATCACTCTCTGTTACTAAGAGTCTATCTGTGGTAAGAAACTCCTATTATTACACATCAAAATCAGATCCAGAGCACACATGGCTCTATGGTATAAGGACAGATTAATCCAGGTTTTGAGCAGTGCCTAAAACCTAAACTGGTCTCCATGTTCCTAAAGGTAATGCTAATTAGCTATTTAAGCATTTCTGTGAGCAAAAAAAAAAAAAACCAGAGAATCCTTTAATTATTTTTAAGGGATTCTGTAATGATTAATCTCAATTGTCAACTTGATTTAGTGACATCATGCCTAGGAGATTGCTGACACACACTTCTGAGTGTGTGTTTGAGGAACTCTCCAGAGATGATTAGATCATTAAGTCTCTGACATGACTACAGGATTAACCCCTTGAAGGATTCATAGATAAGGTAAGAAGTATGTTCTAGTTGGAAAAAGTAGGTCACTGAGGCCATGTTCTTGGGAGCTGCACCATCTAGGAATTTCTGTCTGCAAGTCCTTTTCTTCCTGTCTGTCATGAATGTGTTCCTCTTGGCAGGTGATGGCTTGCAGGGGACCCTGGAATGGCAGTAAAGTAACCACATACTGAACCCTCTGAAACTGTGATGCAAAACCAACTGTTCCTTTCTCATGCTATTTCTGTCAGGGACTTTGTCACAGTGATGACAATAGAGCTGCAATAACCTGATGAGCTTGACCAGGTTTGGTGGCACATGCCTTTAATCCCAGTGCTCAGGTGGCAGAGGTAGTGAGACTTCTGTGAGTTCAAGGCTGTTCTTAACTATGCAGTGAGTTCTAGGTCGGCTGAAGCTATAGAGACCCTGCTCCAAAAAGTAGAAAGGAAGGTAAAAGAAAGAAAGAAAGAAAAAGGAATGAATGAAAGAAAGAAAGAAAGAAGAAAAGAGAAGAGAAGAGAAGAGAAGAGAAGAAAAAGAATACCTCAAAATAAAATAAAAAATAGCCCGAAGTATTAGGAAGAAGACAGAGAGATGAATAATTTTTCAGTGAGACTCAAACAATTTTGTTTAAGGACTGTTTACTTGTCCTGTAACCTGCAATAAAAATATAATTTATGTAACATACCAATACACATGCATGGAAAGATAAATAAAACATTACTAAATGCAGCATACAGTATTTTCCATTAGTATGACACACAATCTTTTCCTCTCCTCTTCTCTCCGCATCTTCATCTCCTTTGCTCTCCCCTCCAAGTCTCTCATTGCAGATTGTTTCTATATTATTTCAACGCTAGGTTTTAATCAAGAAATTAAACCCTAATATGACTTTAAGGTCATCTGCTTACATGTTCTGTACCTTTAAAACATTGATTTGGGGAACGGCCTGGCGGGTAGTAGTTAGATGACTTATTTTAAAGCTGAATTTACCTCATGGATGACCATAGACTGAAACCAGGTCAATTTCACACACTGATGAAGGTAGCAGGTTGAGATTATGGAGTCCAGTGACTCCTACCATAAGCTCTCAAAGTTGTGTAATTGGATGGGGTAGGGAGGGTCAGTATAGCTTATCCCAGGAGAAGCCTTTGTGCTTAAGGGCAGCGGTGTCTTGAGACAACTGAGCAGGATCTAGGACTGCAAAAGGGGTCTTCTTAGGGAGTTCTAGAGAGGAAGATGAGCACAATAGAAACTGGGCTCTTGCAGTCTCATTAGGGATTATGTTCCTAGGGGTAGGAAGATGCAAACATCAGTAGGTAAGGCTTCCAGGCAGGCTGTGTTTATTTTAAATTTACATTCCCCGTCTCTTTTAAAAGAGTTAAGGATGTACCATCTTAAAGTACAGCAAGCTGTCTTGTTGATTATTTCAAGCTATAAATCACACAGTGAAGTGTATCTCTGGAAGAAGAATGCATTCTGTCTGTTCCTCCTTCGCAAGAATGACAGTCAAGGCTTCTGTGTAAGAGATTTTGTTTTCCCTATTCCATGACCAAAAATTCATCTTCCATCCCCAGAGAGTGATAATTAGGTCCGTGACGAACCTGAATAAATAAATTCTCCATTTCAGCCTTAACTACGAGCAGTTTCATATCCTGTAATCTCTTAATGATGCTTTAGAATTTCATTTTAAAATTTTATTTATCGGTAGTATGTATACCACATGTCTTAGTTAGGGTTTCTATTGCTGTCAAGAGACACCATGATCACGGCAACTCTTAGGAAGGAAAACATATAATAGGGGCTTTCTAACAATTCAGCAGTTTAGTCTATTATCATCATGGTGGGACATGGGGACATGAAGGCATACATGGTGCTAAGAAGCATCTGAGAGTTCTATGTCTAGATCCACAGGCAACAGGAGGTGACCTGTCTTCTACACTGGGTTTAGATTGAGCACAGAAGACCTCAAAGCTCAACCCCACACTGATACACTTCCTCCAACAAATTCACACCTCCTAATAGTACTACTTCTTTTGGAAGCCATTTTCTTTCAAACCACATTGTTCAGGTGCCCAAGAAGACCAGAGAGATCCTTCGGAGCGTGAGTTGCAGGTGGTTATAAGCTTCCTGACACGGATGCTAGGAACCTAACTCTGGTCCTCCAAATCAGTCAGTGCTTTTTAACCTCTGATCTACTTCTCCCATGTTCCTTTAAAATTTACAATCTCACTCCACAGGCCTTTCTGTCATGTCATTTCATCCATCAGTCTTTGTCAAGAAAGCATTACATCATCTAGCTATTTCTTCAGAGTTCACTGTTCTTTGGAGATACACATGCCTGGACAAACAATTACTATGAAAATATCTCTTACTTTCAAAGGGACTGGAACTTTTGCTGGACCTCACAGTTGAGTTAGCAACACACGTTGAGTCACTTAAAACCCAAGACTGATATCCTATTGTCTACTTAGCCTGTGTGTGTAAGCCAGCCTTTAAGAGAACAATGCAACAACCAGTCTTACCTGTCTTGGATTTCCCAAGTGGTGAGCTTTTACAACTTAACCTAATCTACAGCTGTATTCTGAAGATGTGTACCTCTTGTATACCTCTGACCCAGGGAACACCTGACCAAGAAAGCGATGTGAATATACTTGTGTATATGTTTAATAATTTCTGTAAACAGCAAATAGGTCAAAATGACCTTATAAAACAGATATTCATAAATGTTTAAAGCAGTGTAATATAGTCTCTTTTGTAGTGATGTTTGCAGTGTAGTTTGTTATCTGGGTCAGTTAGGGTCCACTGAAGTCAGTAAAGTTTTATCCCCTCTCAAATCCAGTTAAAGATTTCTGTAAAACATCCCTCATTCCTTCCCCCATGTGATGCTTTTTGTGTTGGTCAATAAAAGAGAGCAGAGCCCTTTTAGGGAAATGTTCCCAAGACAGCATTCAGGTAGGCATAGATTCAGATTCGTACATAAAACAGAGTACAGATGGGCTAGAAACTATAAGCTACAGACAGATGGAAAACATACAGAAGAAGAGAATTCAAACATGGAAACACTCTTGGTCAAGCTAGGTCAAGAAGTCCTTGAACTCTTTCCTCAGTGAGACACTAATACATCTTGGTACCTCTGAGGCTATCAATGTGTTACTCATGCACACATGTATATAAAAATTAATGAAACATGTACTTTCCTCTTACTAATCTGCATAATGACTTTTATGTTACACGTAGCCAAGGGACCCATAACCCCTAAAGGGGTTAAGGGGATTTTTCCTTCTTCTGGAGGTCTACCTATTGAGTTTGTGACATTACCTGAGTATATGCAGGCATATTGATAAGATAACAGATGCTCAAATTGATTCATACATATATACATGCATATACACACACACACACACACACACATGTGTAGCCCCACAACAACAGTTCAATTTTCACAACAAATCCAGGAGGTAGGATTTATTAATATGGTAAAAAATGAGAAACTGGAATATTCTAGTAAGTTGCCCTCAATAGCCATTCCAGTTCGACCTCCATGTTTGCTTCCAACACCACCCTTCTCCACTCACTCTGTCTGGCTCTTATAGAATGGTCAGGTTCTCACAGTGACAGCTGATGGTTTGGGGACCAGGCCAGTGGATAGGAAAGCAGACTTTCTGTTCCTGGTGAACCTTCTCTTGGCATACAGTGTTGAGCAGGAATTGATATAATGTAAGCTGAGAGACAGAAGATAAGCATGACTCCTGGAGACCACTAAAAAAAATCCTGCCAGAAACGAATTTAATGCACAGGACAGAGGTTTCTGAGACACTGGAACTGAAGCACTGGACTGGGGAAGTTTGGAAATAACAAGGCTAAAAAAATTAAACAGGCTCTTGCTATGCCACTTTAGTCAAGGCTTGGTGAGAGGGGAAGTTGCTAGCCAGTGGCATCTTCCACAGCCATCTGTCATCAAGAGTGTCAGCCCCTGGCAGCTTCATTCTGGGCTTTTGGCAGCACAAAAAGAGGGAATGTGGCCACAGACCATGAGAGCTACCCCGAGGCTTAAAGTAGGAATGGTGACTCAATCATGCTTGCCTGATTGGTCATGATCACTGTGGTTTTAGAATAGAGAATGGATGAGAGACTGGATGGTAGATGGAAGGATGATATAAAGAGGTCGGTTAGGAGGTAAAGATACTCATTTTGGGTTTTTGTAAGAGAAATGATGAACTACAATAAATTAAAGAAACACTTAGGGACTGGGTGGGATTATGTGACTGACAGGTGAGGACATGGCAGGTGAAGGTAAGAAATGCATACAGGTGGCTTTCAGGTCACCTGCATTGGATAACAATGTTAGAGGTGAGGGAAAGAAAGAGAAGTACATGAGAAGTTCAGTTAGAGCAGCCTGGCAGAAGGTGTCTATTGTTGGAGGCTGTTCGTTCGTTCCTGGCCACTTGGACCCAAAATAATCACACAGAAACTATATCATTTGCAACATTGTTCGACCAATAGCTTAAGCATATTTCTAGGTTGCTTTTAGATCCTAAACTAGCCCATCTCCATTATCTATGTATCACCACAAGGTTGTGGCTTACTTGCAGAGGCATCTGTCTCCTATGGCGGTTACATGGCTTCTCTACGACTCCGCTTACTCTCTCTCTACATCTGTTTGGATTTTCCACCTGGCTTTACTCTGCTAAGCCATTGGCCAACAGCAGCTTCATTTATTAACCAATAAAAGCAACACATATACAGAAGGACTTCCCACACCAGTGTATAAAGGGGGAATGACACTAAAGAAGTTAGTCAGGAGATACAGGTATGGGTCTCAGCAGCATGCCAGTGGTCAAGTAACAAAAGACACCATTTTATCACCTAGCAAGAGATTTGGCAGAATCATTGTGATGGATAAAGGACCCCCTGGGGGCAAGTAGAGAAGATGAAGGCAAGAGAAGGAAAAGGATGCCAGAGTTATAAATCCACCTGGGAGAGTTATGTCCCAGAGACTAAGGGGTTAACATACAGAACCTGGCCAATGGAAAGCCGTTAAGGGTTTGTTCCCCAGCTAATATCTTTATGGATCTGGTGCTCCAATTTCTCATGATGAAACTTTGTGACTGAGAAAACACGTACATCGAAGGAAGTTTGAACTGGAGGGAAAGGTCCTTACAGAAGTTTTGGTGTCATTTATACAAACTATTTTTTATTGTTTTCTAAGGAAACAGCAATAGAACCATGCAAAATTATTTGCATATTTTATTCACATCAATAATATTAACTAGGACATGCTGAGTTCTATTGTGTTGAATGAACAAGGTGAAAAAAATCTTTCAGGAAAAATACTATGAATGAAATACATAGAACACACACACAAGCACATGTACATGCACTACACACGCATGAACACATGTACACACCCCAGAGTCTTGCAATAGTTTAGTGTCTAACTGGGCTATTATTAAGTAGAAAATCTAAATCTTTATACATGATGCTGGATTATAATGCACATGTCATAAATATCTAGTTACAAGTGTCTTTGTCACCAAAGACTCCTGGGGATATATCTCCCTTGGAGCAGGAAGTTTCTCAATGGATTCTGCTCACTGTTTGCCAGGATGCACACATCAAGAACTAATAAGCTCTTGATTTTCTGACTAAGTGCACAGCACTTTTTGAGCTACACATTCATACCTCAGCATCTCTCATCCAAGAGGCCTTGAGGGTTACCTTGAGACTTGCAGAAAGACAATCAAAACACTTAGGTAAATAGAGGATAATCTCTATATGCTGTGATTATGTAGGAAGTGCACTGTGGTGGAGAGAGGTTGTAATAGACTCCAGTTCTCTAATGTAATTGTTGCTGTGTGTTGTGGGAAGGAAACAGCCACTCATAGCATCCTAAGGTGAGGATAATGACATTTGGGAGCTGTCATTTTCTTGGAAACCATGCATGCAGATTATGGCCGCTTTCCCAGTGTGAACATTGTCAGAAAGTAGAGATGATACAGTGATTCCCTGTGCTTCAGTCTCAGGCAAGCCTCTGATCCCTCCTCAGCTGATAAGAGATGAAGGAGCTAGCCCTTTGCTGCATTTTTTAGAAAGAGAGAAAAGACTGCATCTCTTTATGACATCTGTCAGCTTGAAGGAGCAATGAATCACGGCAGAATGGCATTTATATTTAGTAATTCATTTCCCCTTCTGATCAAGGTGACAAATCTTGTGCAAAATAGCTCTCCATGACTCACATCAGTTTTTTAAGATGTTGGTAACAAAGTTTGATGAATCGTTATCAACGGAACTGCAATGGTATACACAACTTATCTAGGCTATTAATAAGATATGCGGCCTTCCTTTGTTTCCAAGCATAATTATTATTTCTTTCCTTCGGCATACCCCTCACAACATGGGAGATGTGTCTCAGACTTGACAGAGCCCCCATGAGCTGTGTCAAAGGCATTGCTGTAGATTTTAGCACACAGAGATACCTTGGGATGGATTCTAAGTGTAAGACAAAGTGTGTATACATCCAAATGGACATAAAATAGCATGATAAAATAATTCTACTATTATCATATTATTAATTAATTTATATTAAGTTTATACAATGAAATTACAAAAGATGTTAATCATTCAGGAGGTCCTGGGTCACTCTTTTCTAGTTTCCTGTGGCTAAAGCCTAGATCTTAATATGTTTAGTACTTTTGACTGGTTGTATCAAATCTAATCTCTGTATTTAATTATTAACTTGTGCTTTTCTAATGACTGTCAGGGAATAGGTACTTAGATAGGAAGCTGATTAGGCCTGCTCTCTGGCTTACAAGGAACTTACAGACCCTGGGAAAGTCAACAATACTGACAATTACATTTTGATTTCATATAGGTTTCTCTGGGAGTGTGAGACCATAGGGTAAGAGTATCAACAATTGGGCATGTTTCAGTCCCTAGAACTTACAGAGCGGCAGCCATTTGACTTTCTGCACAGAGCAGGAATCAAATAAAGCAGAGAATCAGTAATTGATGGTCTGGGTTTGACTCTTAAGTCAGGGACTTTGGATGCTGTGTTTACCCATGTGGCCCTCAGTTTTCCGATACAAGGGTGAGGATGGCTCTCACTTTCTCAGTAGTACTTGGAAGACTGAATGAAACTGTGTGTAGTGGACTCTTAGCACTGGGGTCAGAGAAGGCATACTAAAGGCCTGCTTCTGAATGAAGAAATGAGTATCTGTGCCAGGCTAGCTACCCAGTTTTTGGTATGCTTTGACAAGAATGTGCTGAATAAACGCGTTGACTTGAACACCAGTTATGAGACAGGTCACCACCACTACCCTATGATGGACAAAGTGATGTATTTTCATGTGTTTATATACACGTGTATCTTGCCACACTGAAATGGGCCCTTCTGCTGTGTTTTATTGTTATCCCTGCCTGCCCCCTCCTAACCTTGGATGAGTACCTACTTGAACCTTGTTAGTGAAAGTGCAATCACTGACAGATTAAAAATTCAGGAAACAAGTAGACCTAAAGATCTTGTTTTGGGTGAAACTTGCATTGACAGATAGTAAAGGCTGTTGGTCCATCCATATAAATCCTTGTTTGGCATTGAGATTTATGTGGGTCAAGAGGAAAATGTACAGGTGCTAGCCGTCTTCCTGTGACTGAAGTAAATACTTGCTAAAATCAGCTTACAAAGAGAAAAAGTTCATTTGAGCTCATGGTTTCAGAAACGTCAGTCCAGGATCAGTCGTCGATCTCTATGAGTCTGTGAAGAAGTCTCTCATTGTGACTGAAGTGGGGGTGGAACAAAGTACCAGAATGCAGAAGATAAAATAAGATTGAAATCCCACAATTCTTCTTAAGGCCACGAAGGACGCCCAGTAGGCCCCAGTTCTGAAGCATTTAACTACTTCTCTTTAGTGGCAAGCCAGAGATTAAGCCTTTAATGCGTGGGCCCTTGGGGACATCCAGACTCAGGCCACAGCCCTGTAGAAATGAGGGGTAAAGGAAGAGCTGTAGCGCATGCTACTAAGACCCATGAGTTCTACTTTGGGGACTCTCCGTTCCAATGGGCAATGTGCTCTATATCGCTGACCCCATTTATAAGAACAAGAATGTTCCCAATAACACAGGGGTCTCCCTCGCAAGTGTGACACCTCCCACTCCCCCTCCCAAAGTTTTCATAGAGTCTCTATGACAATAGCCACTGAAATGTTTCCATCCAATGAGGCGTTTGCATTCCCAACCCCAAGCTCCACATCGACAGTGCTGTGCACATGCCTATCAGTTCACGCTTTGCACAGCACTTCAGGCTATGACCTCCCGTTTGATACTGGCAATCATCCAATCAGCCCTACGTCATGTCTAAAGTTCTGAGAGGGAAACTCACCTGACTTCATGCAGCATATGGAAGGGGGGAATACTAGATTCAGAGCCAGGAACTCTTAGTAGTAACTGTAGAGAATCAGGTCAAGAAGACTGTAGAGTTACTGTGGCCACCCATTTGCTGTGGCCCCTTGCTTTGTGTCCCTGACAGGCAGGCTGGCTGATTTATAGGGCTTGGGAGTTGGTCTCATCACAGGTTTGGAAGTCAGGACATCTAAGATCAAGGGCCTGGAATTGTGAGATCATATTGTGTTATCCCACAGGATAAAAATACAAGAGTGAAAAGGGGTCATTTACTCATTTAGAGGGAGCCCACTTCTGTGGGATGAGGTAGGACCCATGAGCAGGGGGCAAGGTCCTGAAGAATTCTCACTAAAAACATAAAGGATTGTGGGCCTTGGATGCTTTCTGGAAAGAAGTCTGCAACAGAGTCTTCTAAGTGTGACTCATCCTTCTTCCAACTTTGTTTCCTCTTGTCTGAGGAACCCCATCTTTCCTTTATCTTCCTTCTTTCTAAAACAATTTTTCTTCATACAATATTTTCTGGCTATGGTTCCCCGTCCCCCAATTTCTCTTAGTTTCTCCTCACCTCCCATTCCTTCAGAATTGATGACCTTAATGTCTCTCCTTAGAAAACAGGCAGTCATTTGGGGAATAAAAGTAAAATATGATAAAACAGAAACACCCAAATCAGAATAGAACAAAACAACCAAAGATGAAAAAAAGACAAAAAAAAAGCACAAGAAATGCTTATAGATGCAGAGACACAGGTCTTCACACACACAGGAATCCCATAAAAATACAAAACCAGAGCCCTAATAAATACACAGAAGACCTGGGTCCTAGTTAGGTTTATTATTGCTGTGATGAGACACCATGGCCAAAGCAAGTTGGGGAGAAAACGGTATTTACATTTTCACACTGGAGTCCAACACTGAAGGAAGTTAGACAGGAGCTCAGACAGGAACCTGGGCGGAAGAACTGAAGCCAGACTAAGCTGATTGCCCTGGCTGCAGAAAGGGACCACTGTTCTTGTCACTTGTTTTCCCATTGGCTAGAACTTTTCCTCGACTCCCTCCCTTCACACTGCTTCCTGAAGCTTTCTGCCGATTCCCCTGCTTTGCCGTCTTCAGATGTCTCCCTGCCTGTGTCTTTCTCCCCTCTTCCTTTCTTCTGACCCTCTCATCTTTGATTCCTCCTGAGGCCCAGCTCTCCCTACCATCGTTCCCTCTTTCTACCTCTCTTTTCTTTTGCTTCACGTTGTCTGTTTCTCCATTTGCTCTCTGGGTTCTATGTCTTATTCACTTTCTCATTCATAGATTCAATGAACAGCCATTTGTTTATCTCCCAGCATGGAATGTGTGATGTGCACCATCATAGTCCATAGAGTTACAAATGAAACTGTACACAGAAGGAATAGCAGTTCCTGACCTGGAATCAGCACTCTTCCTATCCCGGTTCAGGACACTTGCCTTCATGTATTTGGAATAATGTTAGAACCACAGTCACAGATCGAGATTTGAACCCTGGCTCAATCACTCACAAAATGTCTGATTGGATAAGGTTCTTCCCAGTCATACCCTTCATCTTCAACGGTACTTGGGAAGAATTTGATTATAATGAAGACCTTAAACACTTACGTTGCTGGACTGTGGTGATGTTTTTAATCCCAGCACTAAGGAGGTAGAGACAAGTGGGTCTCTGTGAGTTTGAGGCCAGCTGGGTCTACAAAGCAAACTATATAGAGAACTGTTATATAAAGAAACCCTGTCTCAAAAAAAAAAACCTCAAAAAAGTCTATGTCTTGTAGTGGGAGTCCCCATTGCCAAGAACAGCATTCACACAGCACATTGAACATAGAGAGAGACTGAGTAGGTACCTGCATGTATCCTTCATCCCTATATTCTAGTCTCTTCGGTGCGAGAAGGTACTCTGTAAGCTATGGAAAGAGAAACCTGGACATCAACCTAGCTACAACTCCTTTGACCTGCAATCTGTTCTGCTTTGACCTCCATTATTCTGGAGCAATGGAGGTACATAACTTGGGGGAACTGGCCAAGCAATTTCAGATTTAGCTTGAGGCCCACTCCATGAGATGGAGCCCATGCCTGACACTGCCTTGTTGGCCAGGAAAAAGACTGGATAACCCAGAGACCTAGGGTAGAACCAAACACAATTGTAAAGAAGAAATCACTGAAATGATTCCTAATGATGGCCTGCTATTCTCATAGATCAGTGCCTTGTCCAGTCATCCTCAGATGGTGTGGGACAGTGGTCTGTATTCTGTCAATTACATTTTAAATAAACACTGATTGGCCAGTAGCCAGGCAGGAAGTATAGGTGGGACAACCAGATAGGACGTAGAGGCAGGTCAATGAGAACAGAAGAATTCTGGGAAGAGGACAGAGTCCCAGCCCAGACACAGAAGAAGCAAGGTGTGGTTGCCTTGCTGAAAAAGGTACCAAGCCATGTGCATAACATATACTAGAATAATGGACAATATAAGTTTTAAGAGTTAATAAGAAGCCTAAGCTAATTAATGGGCCAATCAGTTTATAGTTAATGTAGGCCTCTGTGTGATTTCTTTGGGACTTAACGATTGTGGGAACTGGACAGGACAGAAACCACAGCACAACAATCAGAGAGGCTTCCTCTGGCAGCAGATGGGAGCAGATGTGGAGACTCACAGTTGGACATTATGCAGAGAGAGATAGTCTAAACAGGAGGTCTCATCTGGTGCCTCCCCTTGAAGCTCTAGTAACCCAACAGAATAAGGGGAAGAAAGACTGTAGGAATCAGAGGGGAATACAAGGGAATACAGCCCACTGAATCAACTACACAGGGTACATATAGCCTCACAGAGACTATGCAGCAAGCATAGGGCTTGCATGGGTGTGCATCAGGTCCTCTGTATGTATGTTATGGCTATTAGCTTTGTGTTTTGTGGGACATCCAACAGTGCAGGGGGTGTTTCTTTGACTCTTTTGCCTGCTTCTGGGACTCTTTTCCTCCTGTTGGGTTGCCTTGTCCAGCTTCTGTGAGGGCCTTTATTTTGTCTTACTGTATTTTGTTTGGTTGTGTTGGGTTGTTGTCTCTTGGATACCTGCTCTTTTCTGGAGAGAGATGGATGGGCAGTGGTGTGAGCTAGGGGAGATAGCAGGAGGGGTCAGAGGAGTAGAGGGAGGGGAAACTGTGCTTGGGATGTATGAGAGACGAATCTATTTTCAGTAGAATAAATAAATAAGCAAATCTTCCAATAAATTATGTCAAGATTGTGTTTTTTCTTCTCCACCACTCAAATTGAATGAATATTGACGGCTCCGACATAAAAGACCTCTCCTTAACCATAATTAATTGTAATTAAATTTTACATTTTAAGATCTCATTTTCTACAGAAAATAGAGAGTATCCATAAATTGTGTTGTAAATTGAGTCTAACTGGCATCCCAGTGTGGTCAGGTTACTGTGTAAGGTCAGTTTAAGAAAATCGGTACAGCCGCCAAATGTTATCAGGTTTCTCTCCTGTCTCTTGAAACCTGCGCAGACCTCCCTTTGCAATGCACGTCCATCAGCCTCTCACAGTCCTTTTGCTTTGAGTCCTCTTTCCTTCAGAGTCTGCCTGTCTCTCTTATGCCTAACCCTGAAGCATCTTCTGTAAGCACTGCCCCCTCTTCCCCTTCCCTGTTCCTCATTCACGGCTTTCCTTGTCTCTCTGACTGGTACAGTTCCTCTTTGCTCTTCTTCGTTACCTTTTTTCTGACTAAACAGCCACCCCTCTGGTAATCAATCTGGAAAATACTTCCCTTTAATTGAGGGGAAACATTGAACCAAAGAGTGAAAACAAGAAGCATAAGGATTAATATACCCCCCATAGCTATAATATCTATGTAAGGCACTGGTTGGTAATGGTCTCTAAAGGTTAAGAACTACCAAGGATAATTGTCATTCTATACACTGTCCATCAAAACTGAGGGAACTCACACAAAGTAAGCCTGATGCACCAAGTTGCCTCTGTGCCCTCTTCCTGCTTTGTACTCGAATCTTCTGAGCCCTTCGTTGCAGAAGGCTGTGAGGCTTGGGTTGGAGGTAGCTCCTTTCTGCTGCTGGAGATGAACAATAAAGTATAGCACGTCCTCAGTGCATAGAGAGACAGCCCTGGTCACAAAAAGAACAATGGAGAGAAGCTGGGGAAACCCAGGAAATGGTCAAAGACTCCTCACCCCATGCCTAGGATCTTGTCTCCCTCCTTTCTGGTTAGAAACTTTGTTAGTTTTCAGGTCACTCTCATCAGAAACTTATTGACATGTCCAAAAAGATACTCTCAGATTCTGGTGACCTAACACCCGTCATGAATGGTTATATTCCACATTTCCAGCAAACATACACTGTTAAAAAAATACACAGGGGACAATATTTCTAAGAACAAAGTAGTTCCTAGCCACAGCGTTTATCGGGGCCTTTCAAGTTGGAAGCCCCACTGAGGAAGGGCGAGGCTGGCTGTGCTGACCTCACTGTGGCTACCCCAGGGAGCTGACATCACTGTTGACTTTGGAATTTGTTCCAGGTTCTGAGAAGAGAAGATGGATTCCACCAGGAAAATCCCTGGCTCTGGAAATAACCACAGGCAGCAGTTGTCTTTGGAGCGTAAGTCTGGAGAGGGTCCACTCATCTCCAAATACAGTCGGATGGAACAGGAGTTTCAGAGCAATCCCCCCAGCCCTGGCAACCTCAACAAGCTGGATTTGAACATGCACACCAATATGCTAAGTGTAATCACTGTGCTGGGAAGTGAGGCCAGGAAAGGGATCTAGTGGCCTGGGCTCATCATGGAGTGTGAGATGACCTATAGATTTAAATAGGGCATGAATTGGAACAGAGATCAAGGGATGTATGTAATTAAGCAGTGCTAGCAAAGATGTAGTCATTCCTATCAGTGGCTCAGCTCTGGGCTCTCTAGGTGAATGGATAAATTGTTAATTTGTAAACGGATGCGGATGCCATCGCCCAAGGGGACTAACCTGGTTCCTACAAGATGATCTCTGGGGCATAGACTTCTCATCATAGATAATTGTTCTCATTTTGTGGACGGCCTATCCTGAAGGATTGGCTGTTCCTGGACTCCAAGGTGACTGGGGTTTAAGTTAATGACTTGTTTTTGTTCCTTCAGCCTTGAATAAGGATAAGGTAGACAGGGCCCTCCTCAGTGATAATCAGGCCTACGTGAAGTTAAGCCGGAATCACAAGTCAGAAACTCCAGGCATTCATAGTGTTTAGTTAATTTATGAGACCAAGTGAGGAATCAATGAGTTTTTAGCAAAAGCAGCTTCTAAGTATCTGTTAGAGGATTAGAGGTGAGAAGACAGCTGGGCAGAGGGTGTCTACAGGATCTAGTTCACTTAGCTTAGTAAAAGCCTGCCTGAAGAAAGAAGCTAAAGTCAGGCTTGGTGGCAGACATCTTTAATTCCAGCACTTGGGAGGCAGAGGCAGGTGGATCTCTATGAGTTTAAGCCCAGCCTGGGTTGGAACTACATAGTGAGAACTTGATTCAGAAAAAAAACAAACAAACCAGAAACCAAAATTATAAGCATGAGTTACACAGAGGCCTCTGCTCTATTACAATTGCATATAGCTGAATGGAGAACGAATGAACCACAATGCAGGCAGGAACACAGAGACCGTCACCGTCAGCAAAGCTCCTGGCTCTGTGTAGAGCCACAGCTGGCTTTTCTCTGGATTCCCACTGGACCATTCATCTTCTTCCGGAGAAACTCCTTGTGTGCGCACTGTGTTAGCGCCAGCTGGCAGGCCCGATGATCTCGGTCCCTTCTGAACTGGCACCCCTCGCCTCTCATGGGAATCGCGGAGTTGAGGATTCCAGGAGGGGGCAGAGCTCTGAGACACCATAATAAAGAACAAATCTCCAAGGGTGTGTGTACCCTGGTGGGCCAGTATGGTTTTTAAAAGTCAAATCAACTAACGGATGCCTGAGGTGTCTGGTTTGTATGCAAGAAGAACTAGCGCGGGCAGACATTGGTCCCTGGTTGTACAAATCCTCAGATAACTCAGATTGCCAAGTGATGGCTGGGGAGCGGGGGGTCTGTCGGGGTATCCTTCAAATTGGTTAACAAGGAAAATGTGCAGTCCTTCACGCACACAATGGCCAGGCCAGGTGGACTGAGGAAGAAACTCCCTGACCTAGGAAGACAACTGAGAACAAGGGTCCTGCCCCCAGGAAAGGCGTGCTCCCAAGTCGTTCCTTTTCTCTCCGCTCGAAGGAGGAAGCACCTCAGCTTTGTCCTTTGCCCGTGTCTTCTCACTATGGTCTATTGTGTGTCACAATGAGTTCATTATGAATTCTGTAAATTACTAAACCATGGGAAGCACTCCCTAGAAGAACTGAGGAGTCCAGCCAGGAAATGCAGGTGTGAACCGAGGGAGGGAACCAGAGCATTTTCTCATTGACTCTGTGAGTAGGAAATGGGTCCATTCTGCTAATATAAAGGGTCGTTCCCTTTGCAAAGAAAGGAATATTTGATATTTATGGGAAGAACTTCCCAGGAGCACACAGGACAGCCAAGAGATAGTGTAGTGATGAACACTTCTATTTCATTTCTTTATGTTTATTCATTCCTTTCTTGATTCCATGTGTTTACATTGAGGCTGTCAATTAGACTCTACCTTCATTAGTTACATTTTCTTAATCAATGATTGGATATCAGATAATCCCAAAAGTTTATAGCTTAAGACAATTATTCCATTTCATTATTGGTGTCTGTCTGAATCCAGTTTCTCTCTTCTGCTGTGGGTATGTGGATATACTCCAGTGAGGAGTCTCTGGGGCTGGGAGGTGCAGGATGCCTCGAAGACAATAAAAAAGTATGCTGTAAGGTCTCTTGACCCCATCACCAGAGTGGGACCTTGTCACTATTGCCACATTATGATAAGCAAATGCATCACACTGAACAGTAAGAGAGGACGATTCAGTAAGAGAGGACATTGGCTTCTCTTCCCAATAGGAGAAACATTGTGCATAGACAATGGAAAGGGGGAAATATTAGTAAACCTCTCCATAGGCAGTCTCCTACACCTTACCCCCTGACTAGGAACACTCGCATTCCTTATGTATGCATAAGCAAAGTGTCCCTAGTTTCCTCTGCCCAGACCCGGAAAATCTCACCCAATCCTGGTGTCAAGCTGAGGCTTTAAGTTAAAAATCTTGCCTAATGAGGCCCGAAGTGTGGACCGCAGATGATATATCTGACACTTGGTTCTTTAAAAGTAACTCCTTAGATGCAGTTTCTAGTGACCCAGAGACCCAAGAACTATGACAAAGCTCTTCTACCCACACACCCAGTAAACAGAGCCTGAGCCAAATAACAGCATATGGCGGTGCTTCTTATAAGAGGTCAAAGAGTAAATATAGAGGGTTCTTATCTACCATGAGGTAGGTACGAGTAACCAGTATCCCACCTCAAGTGCTTAATGTAATAACCATTGATTAATATTTTATTTGTTAATCTGCTGGTCTAGGTTCTCTAGCGTCACAGGCTGTTTGTCTGGCGTGATAGATAACCTTGTCAATTTGATTGGGTTGAGAGTTGCCTAAGAGCATTCCTCTGAGTGCATCTTTGAGACTCTTCCCAGAGATAATTGACATGTGGGCAATTATTGAGGGGATAGAACCTACCCTGTGTGTGAGATAAGAGGGCAAAGGGTAAATATAAAGGGTTCTTATTTATCATGAGGTAGGCATGAATAACCAGCACCACTCCTCAAGTGCTTAGTGTAATAACCATTAATTTATATTTGATTCATTGATTTGCAGGTCCAGGTTCTCCAGCTCCCTAGGCTGTTGTCTGGCATGATGGATAACCTTATCAATTTGATTGGGTTGAGAGTTGCCTAAGAACATTCCTCTGAGTGTATCTTTGAGACCCTTCCTAGAGGCAATTGACATGTGGGCAATTATTGAGGGGATAAAACCCACCCTTATGTGTGGGCACCACTATCTAATAGGCTGAGGCCCAGATGGAATAAAGTTAAAGGAAGATGGAAGGTGGAAAAGGCAGAAACTCACCACCTCATTACAATTTTTAACCCTGTCTTTTTCTCTCTGGGTCCTACCATTACTGTCATGATATGAGCAGCTCTCCTTTGCCACCCATCCCTGCCTGGGTGGACAGAAGTCACTGAAACCATGAACCAAGACAAATCCTTCCCTGCTAAAGTTGTGTCTTATCAGCTATTTGGTCACAACAATGAGTAAAGTACTTTAGACAGGATGAAAATCCTAGCCAATAATTTAGAATTTTAATATTCTGTAAAGACACATGAAATACCAAATTTTAAAATCCTTACAAATTGAGAAGGAGGGGGACCATGGACAAAGATGGGACACATTTATACATTTTATAACACTTGTAAGCTTTGTTGCTTTAAATTAAGGCACTCTGTATTTTCATTTTTATATTTCATTCTGCAATCAGTTCTTGGATAATTACCATGTCTCCTTTGGTAGCAGGTATTGGACAACAGATGGGTACAAGACTCAAGTAAATCTGTTTGCAGCACCTAGTGCTTAGCTACTGGAAGTTAGAATGTTTCTCTGTTTTTGAGGTTGCCGTTGTAGGATTTAGGCTGGCCCCAGAACATCCAACATGGCTTCACTCCAGCATCCTGAACCTAAAGAAAGAAGATAAACATCTGAGACTTCCTGCTTTTTTCTTGTGTAGTCTCATAATTGGCTGTCAAGTCCAAGTTCTTTTCTATGGTGGTTTACTGCTCAGAGCACAGAAATGGAGGATGAAAGAGTTCTGAAGGCTTAGACTACACGTCACTCACATGGCATCCTGTTGGCCTTAAAAAAAGTCACAGGAATATCCCAGATTTAAGAGAGGGAACACTGATATATCTCTTAATAAACATATGTGAACAGGGAAGAGAGAAACCATGGTGCTCCATACTGTAGACGTAAGAGTGAGCCACTGGCTCCAGGTGAGTGAGTCACTGTGTCCTTCCCCCTTGGTTGCAGAATATAGATGGATGCATGACTCTAGAAGCATTCTCATTCTCATTGTACTGTGTGTAGCACTTGTTACCTGTGAGTGTGTGTGTGTGTGTGTGTGTGTGTGTGTGTGTGTGTGTGAGAGAGAGAGAGAGAGAGAGAGAGAGAGAGAGAGAGAGTTCTTTTTTTCTTTGAGATACAGTTCTAGGACTTGAACTTGGGGTGGCCCACAGTCATTGTTCATTGTTCCTTTGAGGTAGAAAGATACCAGCGTCAAATGGAACAACCAGGAATAGGGGAGGACGTGGATGAATTATGTATATGACCAGCCTGACCCTCCACACCTAGTGTATGAGGCAATATTATTATGCTTAAGTCACCTTGACTTTGGTCTTAGTCATGACCCCAATGATAAATAGCATCACCTCCTGGCATTACAGACAGGCTGCATACATTATTTTAGAGCATTCTTTTAAGAATGTTATCTATCCTGTTACTTAAGACAAAACTGTAAAAGTCATGTACCACTGTCCACTTAATTTTTCAGATCCCAAATCTAATTTATCAACAAATTTCTGATTCTATTCCAAACTAATGCTCAAATTCCTCTACTTTTAGTCATCTCTGTAATTAAGTCATTACTCTTTCTTTCTTGTCAGTTAGTATATATGTGTGGCATATTACATATATTATATACAATTATATAATATGTGGTATAATGTTATACTAGGGATTGAATCTAGAGTCTCCTGAAAGAAGCACTCAAACAATAGGCTACATCCCCAGTCCAAATACCATCTTTCTATAAGAATCCTAGTAGGCCCTCATGCCCTTGTTCTCATAGCCTTATAATATCATATAGTACAGTGATATTTAAAATAAGATCATGACTCTTCATTATCAGGAACTCTCATGGTACTCAATTGTTATTTTAGGTAGAAACCCAAACAGTTGAATAGCAGCTAAGAATCATAATGTTCTGTGCTGGTCTATATCCCTTATTGGAAACTGGATGCTTCTAGACACCTGGTCTCTCTACATCAACCTAGTCTTCTGGCTGGTCCCGGAGCATTGCTGTTCTCCTCACTTCATCTGCACACTTTCCCTGAGACCAGTTTTCATCACTACTCAGGGACCAGTGCAAATGTTTCCTTGGTAGAAAGGTCTGCATGAAAGTCTCTACATCTGTCTCCGAGAGCTTTCCTCCATTCTGTTACAAGGCAGAGGTCATTGTTGACTTAACTCTTGCCACTCTGTGACACCATCTTTCTTTCAATATGGGGGTTGTTTTATATTATCTGTCTCCGTTTATTAAACCTAAGTTCCTGACTTCGGGGTAGGATAGAGGAGTAGGCACTGCCTCCGTGTAGTCTCGTTAAGAAGATTCGGTGTAAGCATAGGATCCATATCCAAGACAAGAAGGGCTTCAGGAATTCACCAGGACAATGATAGACAACTGAAAAATCCAGGGGAAAGATGTGTATTGGAACAAAAAGAAGACAAGTTGGACACAGTTTCAGTCAAACAAAATCAGTGGGAGGAGGAAGCAAAAGCCCTAACCAGAAGGCAAGGCAGATGAAGAGATTGGCAGGCATATCCTCATGACGAAGCCCACAGCTGCCAGGCATCACAGTTGTGAGTTTCACTGATACAGTGACTCCTCAGGACAGAGGGAGGGGCCAGGAAGTTCCTTTTATCATCCTGTAGGATTTGATGGCAGTCACTTAGAGACAGGGGAATCCAGAGTCATGTGATTCATGTATCATTAAAGCAGAAGCTGGGATTATTTGGAGGAAAGAAGTCAACCAGAGGAGGGGAGGAGAGGACACAGAGGGAGGGGGACAAATAAAAGACCCTAGTGATGTGTGTGTGTGTGTGTGTGTGTGTGTGTGTAAAAGCCATAACTGATCACTTTTTATACAGTGTGGAAGAAGTCCATAGGTTTATAGCAGGAAAACCTGTGTCTAGAAGCAAACATACTTTATTCACGTCTAAAGGCCATGGTCTTTCAGCTGTGACATCAGTGTGGAGGGACGGATATTAGTCACAGTACCAAAGCAAAGTGTAGTGATTTAAAGGCATGGAAAAACGTCAAGCATTCTCCTTCCATTCTCTCCTAGACACCTGACATTTCTGACTTCAAAGGAGAGAAATACTTCAGAGCCGTGAATAATGCGACTTTACAAGTGTCCATGCAGCTCAAATGTTTCTGTCCTTCTGGTTGTCTAACTATTTTTTTCTTTTACAGAGTGCCATTATTTGAAGAATCCCTCCTGAGCACAAATCTATGGTCTCTAAACTTCATTTAATTTGCAATTTGATTGTAACTGGGAAAGATGAATTTACCAACTGAGGTATAAACATTGGATTATCAGTGAAAAAAGATAAGAGCTCCAACAAAAAACATTAAGGGTCCTGCCCCCTGCCCGATGCAAGCAGGGTACTGTGGTGAGGAGGAAGCCATCAAAGTGGTCCCTATAGAATACCTAGTAAGAGCCTGTTTTACCAAATCTTTTCTGGTAGTTTTTTCTTCATTGAGTCTGAATATTATCTGAATTCAGTGCCGAATTGTTATAGGAGGCTGCTTGTTGGTTCCTGGCTGCTCAGTCCTGATATGACCACACAGAAACTATATTATTTAAATCACTGCTTGGACTATTAGCTCTAGCTTCTTATTTGCTAACTCTTAGATCTTAATTTAAATCATCTCCATTAATCTGTGCATCACCATGAGGTCGTGGCCTACCAGCAAAGTTTCAGTGCATCTGTTTCCGGCGGCAGCTCCATGGCTTCTCTCTGACTCTGCCTCCTTTCTCCCAGCATTCAGTTTATTTTTCCCTGCCTACCTAAGTTCTGCCCTATCAACAAGCCAAGGCAGTTTTTTTTTATTTACTGATGGTATTCACTGCATACAGAGGGGAATCCCACATCACCAAATTACATATCATCTACCAAAATTCAGAAACAGAGAAACTGTGGAATCCCATAAGTCCCTTTCAGTCTGTCCTCAGCTTCCCCTTCCCTGTTCATTAGAGACAAACCCAGTCCTCTCTCACACTTTCACCTTGGGAACTTTTTGTGGGCTGTTTCTTAGAATCAGAACTTGAGGTGGGGATTTTTATGTAAGTGACTCACTAAATGGTATTCTTACAAAAAGCCGTAAAAGAGAAGAGATGCTGGATATGGGGAGAATTCTGGGGCTAGAGAAAAGCTAATGATGACTGTGAGTTCAGGGAGAACCAAGCTCAAGACAAGCATAAATGCCACCTAAGTTTATGTCCTGTTTAGAGGCAGGCAAGTGCGGCTTCAAAATTCTGCAGTAGTCAGTCCTGGCCCAAATCATGCATGTGGGGTTAAATCTCAGATACTTTTGTAAAGAAAGTCTGCAAGATTTGAGGAACTCACTTTCGATGCTGTGCAGAATTTAAGGTCAGAACTTCCACGACCTTGAGAGTGAGAACTTCCTTGCACTTTACACTCTGGCTCACATGCCTTAGCCTGCTCCCAGGTCTGCTGCTATGAGTCTTTGTACTTATATACACGAGCGTAACTGAGTACAGACTTAGGCATAATCCCTTTAAGCATTGGGTATGTGAGTAAGGGTATATGGAGCTTCAGCAGATCTTGCCTGTAGGTTTTCCAAAAAGCATTCCTACAGACCACTGTGGAATGTGGAGAGCAGAAGACATAGTCTTCCCTAGTTATCTAATACAGAATGATGATCCCTGAGGACATACATGCAATTGACATTATACAGACAGAGAAGGTTTTATTTATATTGTATATACATTGTGCAGGTGTGTTATGAAGCAATAAAGAGAAGATGCCACTAATTTGAAAGACAATGGGGTAGAGGGGAACATGGGAGGGTTTGGCAGGAGGCAAGGGGGGGAAAATGATGCAATTGTATTATAATCTCAAAAAATAAAAAATTTCATCAGTTTATAAACCCACTAGTAGAATAAGGAATTTCAACATTATATATTGTTGATATTTTCAGTTATTTAAAATTTAGCCATTCTGGTCAATGAGTTTAATTTGCATTTCCCTGGTAACTGATAATATTGATCACATTCTTATGTTCATTGACCACGGATCATGTTTTCCTTGCTGATCTTATTTTCTCAGTTGAATTGCTCACTGATTTATTGTGTGTGTGTGTGTATGTGTTTGTGTGTGTGTGTGTGTGTGTGTGTGTGAATGCGCTCGCACGCGGGGCCATGTATGCTACTATATACTACTTCATAGGCAACATTTACTGAAAACAACTTTCTTCATCCTATGTCTTTCCTTTGACTCACCTAAGGCAGTCATATGATAAAGAGAAGTTACAAATTTTGCTACAGTTCCAACTCTTACCTTCTGCCCCCCCACAGAAATAAGACTTTTATTTTTCATTATCTAAACCTAAGTTTTAAGTAGACTATTCATACCTATCTACTCATTACATTTTAACATTTGTCTTGGCCTTTCCTGAGCTATGACAAGCTTCACAATGAATCACTATGACTGGGTTTCCCAATTCCAGCTTGAGAAGCTCACATGGGTGTGCATTCCCTCAGAGGTCAGAAGGGGGCATTGAATCCCCCGTAGCTGGAGGTACAGGCAGTTGGAGCCATCTGATGTGGCTGCTGGGGATGAACTCCAGTCCTTTGCAAGGGTATCTTAACCATTGAGCCGTTTTCCAGCTTTTTAACCGCTTCTCTCCAGCCATTTGTTTATACCTCTTATGCCGCTGTTTCCATCATCATTTTCTAGGTCTGGTAAAGGCATTTGTGTTGGGTATAAGATGTCCTGTGAGTCTGGTTATATTTTGTTTTGTTTGTTTGTTTGTGAGAACAATTCAAAACAGATAAATCAAATAACCATTGATACCTTGACCTCAATATCAGCTTCATACATGGGCAGTCAGGAAGTAAATCAGAACTCCAATGATCTAACAATATGGGGAAATAACCCCACAGATGCATTCGGAGGTATGCTTTATTAATCTCAATCCCAGAAAGTTGACAATCAATATTAACTATCAGACACTTCAACTGCTAAATAACTTCTTACTTTGAACTAGCATTGGATTTAGTAAGGAGTTTCAAAACTGCATTTATACTTATATTTATTTGTGTATTATTTATATAAGCATATGTCTCTCTCTGTGTGTGTGCACAAGTGTGTGTGTGTCAAAATGTGTATGCCATTGACCTATGGAAATCAGTTCTCTCCTTGTGGGTCCCAAGGATTGAACTCAGGTCTTCAGCCTTGCCAGAAGCGCCTCCACTGGCTGAACCATTTTTCACTGGCCCTATTGAAGACATATTTAACAGAAACCTTAAGCAGGGACATTAGCAAAAAGAGGCTGTATGATATGTTCTGCACATTCATTTACCTGATAGAGAACTTACGGTTTGTTTCCAGTGTTTTGTTTGTTTGTTTTTGTGGATCATGAATCAAACTTCTGCAATCCTTTAAATGTGGCCTTTTGTGTGGACATAAGTTTTCAAATCCCCTGAGTAAATACTAGGACTCCAATTTCTATGGCACATGGTAATATGCTTAAGCTTCATAATACACGGACAAACTGTTTGCCAAAGTGCTAGTAACATTTTGCTTTCCAAGAATGTGCTGGATAGTTTTATATCAAGGTAACGTCATCAGTGAGGAGGAATCTCAATTAAAAATTATGTTTTTAGTTGAAGTAGAATAAATCATTTCTTCCCACTTCTTCCCTTCAGCCTCTCCCAGTTTCCTATCCTCAGCACACACACATTTGTACGCACAAATATATAACTTACTGGGCCAATTTTTGTTGTTCACATGTGTCTGGTTCAGAACCGACCACTCTGCATTGGATGACCAGCAGGGGGTCTCATTCCTAGGAGAGGATAATTCTCCTCCTAGGAGAAATAGTTTCCTGTAGTTCTTTGTCTAGAGGT
The DNA here is from genome assembly GCF_982192425.1 of Myodes glareolus. Taxonomy (NCBI): domain Eukaryota; kingdom Metazoa; phylum Chordata; class Mammalia; order Rodentia; family Cricetidae; genus Myodes; species Myodes glareolus. Next base: position 30,051,423 of record NC_142044.1, read on the forward strand.
GGGGTCCTGGGAAAATTTCCGTGCTCTATGCTATCATGTCCATTGATATTAGCAACGTTTGCAGTCACTCTAGGGGAGATTGTTTCACCACAGATTTCCTAGTATTCCGGCTTTTTATAATCTTTCTGCCCCCTAAAGTTTATTCTGAGCGATGCAATCCAGAGCCAGAAAGACAAACGCTGCATGTTCTATCATCCTCTGTCCCTAACTCCAAATCCACAGACGGGAGTGAGTCTATAACAGGGAGAAGTCATAGAAACCAGAAAATTATAAAAGGAATAGAGCAGTGTTTAGGAGGGAAATAACAGGGTGCAGGTGATACAAAATGGGAAACAGAATGATGTGGTGTACTCCACCAGGGAAGAAGAAAGGAGGTCTATGATACAGAAGACGGAGGGACGAGGATATAAACCACACCACAATTGTTTGGTCACCTCAAGGAATCATATCATTTTATATTTACCTAAATTATATAAGAATATGCTCTCACACGTGCATGCACACACGGGCACGCACATGCACATACACAAACACACACACACACACACACACACACACACACACACACTGAAGGAAGTTAAGTCTTTGGGCCGACAATGCTAATCACAAGAACCACAAATTAATGAGAACCCCAGTACCAGGCATGAAAAATGTCCCTTTGAAGGGTGGGTCAGGGCTAGGCCAAATGACTCTCCAAGCAATAGAGATTGTTGATGTTACCTCTCAAGGATTGAGGGTGGGCCCTCATTTCTGAAGATACCGCACACTTAAGACATGGAACTGGAATGACTGGAGCTGGATCTCATCCCAAAACCTCTTTCCAGTAGTCTAGGTTCCATGGTTCAAGAAAATACTGTGCATGCTTTCAAGGGATGGAAGCAATTAAACATGTTTACCCAGTCACAACACCTATGAACCACGACAATGACTGGCACAGCAAGACATGCGTAAAGGTGTAAGAAATGACACACATCGGTGACAACCAAGCCCTATCTAGTGGGACTTAAGATCATTCAACAGGAGGAAATCAGGCCTGGTACTGGAAATCTAGGGAGCCTCCTGAGGCTAGTGAGTCTCTGTATTAACGGCCATGCTTTGTACAAAGAGACCTCTTTCTCTGAGGAGAACTAAGAGTAGCAGTAACAATAGGTCGGGAGGGACATATTTAGAAAGCAGTTTTAAAAATGTGTAATTTCTTATTTCTTACTAGAGTCTTTCAGTGAGTAGACGCTTTTTTATTTTTACGATTTCAAACTCACGCTTCTGTCCATAGTAACTGGAAAGTTAAATTTTCCATTTGAAAGCAGCTTTTGGTGTTTACCTAAAACTTCATCACCAAAGCCAAGGTCAGGCAGGTTCTTTTTATGGCTTCTAGAAACTTTATAACTTCATTTTACATTACAGTCTATGATCCATTTGAGTTAATTAGAATCTTTGTTTTAAAAAAGCTATTCTATTTATATCTAAAAACCTCACGGAATTGATTTTTATGTAAGGGACAAAGTAGGGGTCAAAACTCATTTTTCCCATGTGAGTTTCATTTGACGCAGCAGTTTTTCCCGAGAAGACTGTCTGTTATTCTCTTTTCTTCACTGTCACCTCTATTCTAACGAAGTGTCCTTATATGACTTGCTCTATCTCTAGACTCTACTCTGGTCTCCGTGTGTGACCTACCACCATAGTGTCTAAATTGGTTTTGCTTCATAAGAAACTCTTATACATGGGGGTGGTGGAACATGTTTGTAGCTCTAGCACTCAGATGGTTGAGGCAGGATGGTCCTGAGTTTGAGGCAAGTCTTGATTATACAGTGAGATTTTGTATGAAAAAGAAAGAGAGAAAGAGAAGGAGGAGAAGAAAGCATGTAATAATATCTCCGACTTCTTAAGGTTTTTAATTCCTATGTGAACTTGAGAACTAACTTTTCCATAAAAAACTTGAAATTTGAGGGGCTAGTTTGATGGCTTAGGGAAAGGTTCACCCATGCTAAACCTGGAGACCTGAGTTCAAGTCCTGGAATCCACACAATGAAAGGATAGAAGGAGCTTCCTTAAGTTTTCTTCTCACTTTAACATGGGTACCATGGCACACATCCATCCACACACATACACACAATAAATAAATGTAAAACCTGAAAAATCACAACATTAGATTAATTATGAGTAATGTGATAATGGCCCAAGTCACAAATGTGAGCAACCTTTCATATATTTAGACTTTCATTAGTGCATCTTAACACTGTTTTATAATTTTGCTTGTAGAAGAATTGGATACCTTTGATATTAGATCTGCTTTTAGGTTTTTGGAGTTTTTATGCATTGCATGTGTTTGTGTATAAATTTAATTTTTGATTGTTCATGGCTAGACTACAAAAACAAATAGTTTAAAGAATATCGATTAACATCTAGTGATTACTTACAAATGTTTTCTATAGTCTTCCTCTGGGTCCTGGGCTGGGTACCTCCATCTGGCCTCTAGATACTGCATGACTAGTTCCCATTCTTCACTGCCCTAGTGGATTCCACACAAAGTTTTCAATGGACTTCAACTTCAAGTGGAGTTTGGCCAGTAAGAAGCCCTTAGGAAGGATTTGAAGAGGGGAATATCCTGGCTAGAGTATATTTTCCTCTGATTCTGTCTTTTCCCTGGCCTGCTCTCTGAACAGAGAATACTAGTTTCTCTCAAAACACTATTCTACAGGGACTACTTTCTAAAACTTTTTTATTTTCTTGGGCTTAGAAGTAATGAAAACTCTAGCACTGTGTAAACTGGAGTCCTTCATTATCCTAATGGTTCCTCTGCATTCTGCCACAAGTTCCTAGTTGTAGTAATAGGGAGCAGCAGTGGGCTGTGTCCCGGCTGCCCCACTAGCTTAGCCCCCAAAATAATCACACGGAAATTGTATTAATTAAATTACTGCCTGGCCCATTAGTTCTAGCCTCTTATTGGCTAACTCTCATATCTTGATTAATCCATTTATAATAATCTGTATGTCACCACGAGGTCGTGGCTTACCAGGAAAGATTCAGCATGTCTGACTCTGGTGACTCCATGATGGCTCACTCTGCCTGCCTTCTTCCCAACATCCTGTTCTGTCTACTTCACCCACCTAATTTTCTGCCCTATCAAAAGGCCAAGGTAGTCTTGTTATTTAACCAATGAAAGTAGCACAGAGACAGAAGACCCTCCTACACCACCTAGTAGTTTTTTTTTGTAACAAATAAGTTCTACTTAAATGTTACCCATCCATAGAGTTCTCTGTTCTTGGTAAGATCTTGATGGAAAGAGATATGTAAACGTGTACAAGCTGATAGGGGCTGGGGATAGGAAACAAGCCTTCAAAAGCAGGGTCTAGGTAAAATTAGATCATATTATCACTGCCTTTGTGCCTTGCTTCCCAACTCTCTAATTTTTGGCCATGGGATAAATGACAACAAATGAATTTGTGTGATTTCTGCAAGATGGTCTTCACCCTTACAAGACATTGTCTGCATGCTGCTTCAGGGCTGAGTCCTGAATTGGCCTCTCCCCTGTATAAGACCATGTTCATACTTTGGGTCAGGGTATGCCACAGGCATGTTTCTATGGCCTCCCTTTCTTGGATATCACTGCTTCTTGGGTTATGATGTTAGATATTCACTTGTTCAGTGGCTAAGCTGAGAATTGGCAGGATTTTGCTGTCCTGCTTTCTTTTATGTTGTTGTGATAAAATAGCCTAAGGAAAGCAGCTGAGCAGAGAATGACTTTTCTTTATTGCACAATTCCAGGTTACAGTTCATCACTGCTGGGAAGTCAAGGCAGCAGGGATTCAAAGTCACATCCATAAAGTCAAAAAGAGAGAAGATGTGTGCATGTATACTTGACAGTGCTCCCGTTCACCTACGTTTGTGGTACATCTTCCCACTTCCATAAACTCAGTTAAGAGCATCCTGCACAGATTTTTCAAAGACCAATCTGATCTCAACAATTTTTCACTTAGACTCTCTTCTTAGGTGATTCTAGATTATGTCAAACAATTAAAACCAACCAACACATAGTAAACAAGCCCAAATCTCAAAAAGGTGTTAATTACAGAGAAGAAAAATCCCTGGATCGGGAATTATTAAGATTCAATTAGAATAAAAACCTACATGAATGAAATTTATTTTAATTAGTTTGCTTCCCATTAAAAAACTACTGTCTGATGCATTCTGGACTAGGACAACAAAAATTTTGAAGTTCTGTTCTCCTCTGCAGTGGTTGGTAAATCCTGAGCACTGGGGTAGCGAAGTCAACCTAGGTGAAGGAACAGGCATTTCTAATAACCTTTGTCTGTGCTGCTATATATATTTGTCCATAAATCCTTCAAGTAACCATTGTTACCCTCGGGAATTAAAGTTTACCAATACTAGAGGGTAAAATTCTACAAGGCTGATTGTCATGTGATAAATTATTTAAAGGCACATGGTCAATTTTTTGTTATTACTGAGGTCAAGGCAACGTCTTTATTAAATTAAAGCAGAAAAGTAACTTATTTGCAAGAGATTGAGATATATTCGGTAATGTAAGGGACTGTTGAAGATCCAGGCTGCAGAAAACATCCCAGCCTCAGAGCACATTCAGGCTACATGAACTGAGTTGTTAGTTAGACGGTGTTTTAGGGTTTCTATTCTGTGAAGAGACACAATGATCATGGCAACTCCTATAAAAGGAACCATTTAACTGAGGTGGTGGCTTCCAGTTTCAGAGGTTTAGTTTATTGGTATCATGGTGGGGAGCATGGCAGTGTTGAGGGAGACATGGTGCCAGAGGAGCTGCTACATGTTGATATGCAAGTAAAAGGAAGTAGATTGAGACACTGAGTGATATCTTGTGAATATATGAGACCTTAAGACCACCTCCACAGTGACATATTTCCTCCAACAAGGCCACGCCTACTCCATCAAAGCCACAACTCCTAATGGTATCACTCCCTTTGGAGCCATTTTCTTTCAAACCATCACAGATGACTGAGTGATTTCTTCTATGAAGTAGGATTCTCAATCACTGATTTCCTTCTGGAGCTTGGGCTTTATTCTCTCAAAAACAAAAACAAAAACAAAAACAACATTCCACAGTGAAATTCCATGCAATAGAAAGAACTGTCTTTGGAGATGGCCAAATCTGGATTTGACTCTTGTTGCTATCTAACTAGTGACACAACCTTGAACAGGCATCATTATTTCTCACTGACTCAGTCTCCTTAAAGATAGAAAACCTCTCCAGCAGAGTGTTTTATAAGGCATAGATACGATGAGAGCTTGAAGTGCCTGGTGACCTTCCCAGCAGCAATAGGTACTCGGTGAATACAGCAGAATTGGGATATTATCTGGAACATCAGAGTTGCTGAGGGCTTCTGAGAGAGACTGGAATCCCTGCAGTTAAAATGAAATAAAATAAAATGTTCTCAAAGCACAAAGCAAATAAGTATTTTGTCGGGAAGTCCATGAAGTAAGAAAGTGTGACTAACTCTCAAGGTAACCTCTACAGAAGCTCAAGGCTTAGGCAGTTCTTAAAGAGTCAGTTTGCATCTATTTCCAGTAGTATCCTGTACTAGAAATAAAGATTATGGTCATGGGTGAAGATTTAACTCTATGCAATTTCTTTTGTCAAGTGAGAAGCTTGGGGAACAGTGAAACTGGGCTAGAAGAGGAATGTGGAGTCTACTTCCACATTTACCATTTCGGACTTGACTTTGGAAATCCCTACCTACTTTGAACCTTACTCCTCTCTCCAGGAGGAAGAGAGACTGTTGGAAAATAGTTCCTATGTTCTAGCCACCTCTACCCCAATCCACACATCACATGCACTGTGAATTCTTTCAGGCCACCTGCCTCACTGAGTTCCATTGAGCATTGGAATACAGTTCTAAAAACTGAGAGTCACTCCATGTTAACTCAAGAAGCAAGCCATCCTTATATTAGTGAGCTAATGGTGTGTGCTGTATTGTGTTAGACTCTCACAGCAATGTTCGATCCTAGTCTTATGCCCATCTCACACGTGGAGAAATAGTACAACTAAATCATTTTATAGAAAACAGTTCAACTGAGAGCTGTCATTCATCCATTTTAAGTCCTAACCAAGAACAGGAAGAAGAGGATCTTTGACAATGTATCTCCTTCCTCAGGGAAGATCTCGAGCAATGTTTCTGCCTCCATCTTCTTCTCCCCAGCCATACACATTTGTCTGCTACAGGAAGAGTGTCATAGCCCACTGTTAGAGTGACAGCAATAGGGAAAACTCTTGGAACCACAAGCACAGGAGCCCAGTATGTGTGAATGTTTTCTACTTGGTATCAGTTTCTTTGTTGTTGTTGTTGATTTTTATTGAGCTCTACGTTTTTCTCTTTTTCCATCCCTGCCTCTCCCCTCCCCATTAACCCTCACCCAAGGTCCCCATGCTCCCAATTTACTCTGGAGATTTTGTCTTTTTCTACTTCCTATGTAGATTAGACCTGTGTATGTCTCTCTTAGAGTCCTCATTGCTGTCCAGGTTCTCTGGGATTGTGATTTGTAGTCTGGTTTTCTTTCCTTTATGTTTAAAAACCACTTATGAATGAGTACATGTGATAATTGTCTTTCTGGGTCTGGGTTACCTCACTTAAAATGATGTTTTCTAGCTTCATCCATTTGTGTGCAAATTTCAAGATGTTCTTATTTTTTTTTCTTCATTGTGTAAATGTACCACTTTTTTTTAAAATCCATTCTTTGGTTGAGGAGCATTTAGCATGTTTCCAGGTTCTGGCTATGACAAATAATGCTGCTATGAACATAGTTGAGTACATGTGCTTGTGGCCTGGTTGAGCCACTTACGAGTGAGCACATACCATATTTATCTTTTTGGGTCTGGGTTACCTCACTCAGGATAGTGTTTTCTAATTCCATTCATTTGCATGCAAAATTCAAGATGTCTTGTTTTTGTTTTTTTTCTTTTTAGCTCTGAGTAGTGTGTAAATGTGCCACACTTTCTTTTTTTTTTTTTCTTTTTTTCTCCACCGATTCACTCAAACAAACAAGATCGCCACACTTTCTTTATCCATTCTTCAGTTGAGAGGCATCTAGGTTGTTTCCAGGTTCTGGCTATTACAAATAATGCTGCTATAAACATAGTTGAGCAAATACTTTTGTAGTATGATTGAGCATCTTTTGAGTATATGCCCAAGAGTGGTATTACTGGGTCCTGAGGTAGGTTGATTCCCAATTTTCTGAGAAACCGCCATAATGATTTTCAAAGTAGTTGCACAAATTTGCATTCCCACCAGCAATGGATAAGTGTTTCCTTTACTCCACATCCTCTCCAGCGTAAGCTGTCATTGGTGTTTTTAATCTTAGCCATTCTGACAGGTGTAAGATGGTATCTCAGAGTTGTTTTGATTTGCATTTCTCTGATAGCTAAGAAAGTTGAACATTTCCTTAAGTATCTTTTGGTCATTTGAAATTCTTCTTTTGAGAATTCTCTGTTTAGTTCAGTACCTCATTTTTAACATTGGATTATTTAGAATTTTACTGTCTAATTTCTTGAGTTTTTAAATATATTTTGGAGATCAGTCCTTTGTCTGATGGGGTTGGTAAAGATCTTTACCCCCATTCAGTAGGCTGCCTTTTTGTCTTATTGACTGTGTCCTTTGCTTTGCAGAAGCTTCTCAGTTTCAGGAGGTCCCATTTATTTATTTTTGCTCTTGGTGTATATGACCCCAGTAGCACAGACTCTTTTTAATTTTAACCTGAGTTTGACTTTAACATTTTTGTCACAGCCTCTGGATCTTAGTCTGGTATCACCTTAGAGTGGGTCTTGAGCAGAGAAGGGTATGAGAAGAGGGAGAAAACAGCATTCAATAGTCCCTGGACTTCCTTGGGAAATTCGGTCTTTGGTGCTCAGTCCTGTGTGGTACATGGATTGGGATGGAGGAAAGTGGATGGAGGATTGAGGCAAGGAGTGGGTAAACTAAAGTTTAGATGCTGTCTGCGTAAAGGTTCAGGCTACATGGGGTGTGTATTTGTCTTAGGAATTCTACTTACTACAGTGAGGCATTCAGATGATTCAAAACCTCACTTGTCCAATTTATCTGAGGGCGGTTCTCTGAGTTTAGTGAAAATAAACTTTCAGAAGGCACGGAGTCGGGAGATAAAGCTAAGGTATATAAGCATAGCTACTAGCTATGTTGTCTGGAAAGCTCCATGCCCTTTCCCTTACGATGTGAAAATAGATGGTGCTAAGGAAGGCTATCACAAGCCAATTTATAGCTCCATCCATGTATATTGTGTTGGATTTGGCTCAACTGTCTGTCTCACTTTGGGTTCTCCCGAGGAACTTCTGCCAGTTTCATTGCTTCTACATTTTAGGCCAAGTTGCATGTTGGAAACTGCTCCCACATTCCTCAGAAAACAAACAAACAAACAAACAAACAAACAAACATTCCCTTTTCAGGATGACTAAGGCAGCAGCAAAGTGGCAGGGGCTACTTGTTCGTGTTCTCTGTGATGATTTTGTTGCAACTGAATCCCAAAACATCAGTATTTGGAGGTGGGGCTTTAGGCAGCGATTAGGCCATAAGGGCCTCACCCTTGTAGATGAGTTTAGCACCTGAAAAAAAAAGTCTAGTACTCTTTTGGGCAGTGCTGGTACACGTCCTTAATCCCAGCAGTTTGGAGGCAGAGGCAGGGTGTTCTCAGTAAGCTCAAGGTCAACCTGGTTTACAAGGCGAGTTCCAGGGCAGCCAGGACTGTTACAAGAGAAATCCTGTATTTAAAAAATAAAAAAGAATAGTACTCTTCGTCCTTTTGTTTCTTTTGCCATATGAGGACATATCCATTTCTAATGGGGAGTATACTAGAAAATGAAGGATGTGGCCAGATTTTGAAAGCAGGAATTGGGCCATTGGTATATATAGTACTCATCAGAACCTTCTTTTTGACTTCTTTATCTTCGGAAAGTCTAAAGATAGATTTCTGTGAAGTATGTTGCCTATGTTTTCCAGCCTTGGGTATTCTTAATAAAAGAATGACCAGACCAATACATAGGCCTTCTGTGCTAGAAAATAGGAATGCCCTTATCAAAGGAAAAGGGTGTGAGTCCCACCTTCCAGTATCCAGGACCTCTAGTACAATTCATGAAATAGCCTCTCCAAAGAGATGTACTAAGAGTTTTGTCTTTGTTTCCATCACAGCTCTTCCATGGGAGTCAAAGCTGATCAAGCTAATCCCTGACATCCTTGTTTCTCTAGAGTGATGTCCCATCATCTTACTGACACCTAGGAGCCAAATCAAAGTCTGACCCTGAGACCACTGTGGGAAAATCTCTCCACAGAACTTTTGTACTCATCTGCATTGGCTGCAACCTCCAAGCTTCATGTACATGGAGACACCTATATTTCATGGCTTGGTCAGATCTGTTCATAACTGTTTCTCCATACTTAATTCCTGGAGTCTCAAGTGTTCCATATTGTAGGCTTGGGGAGAGTTAAGATTCTTATTTTATGCAGCTTACATTCTAAAGAAGAAAGAAACATTAGACTAATTAGCAAATGAATGTTATCCCTTCGTGTCTAGATATTCCACATCTCTAGATTCAATCAATCATGTGCTGAAAATATTTGGGAGAAACTTTGTCTGTGATGAAAATGCACAAACGTTCCCCCTGTCGTTATTCCTTAAATCAAGCAGTGTAGTAACTAATTGCACAGCATCATCGCATTGTAGTAAACAGCATAGGCAATCAAGAGATGATTTGAAGTATTCAGGGAAGTGTGCATAGCAGTTTGATATGAGCATTACATCAATTTATATGAGAGATGTAAATGTCTGAGGATTTCAGCATCTACTGTGGACCCCTGGATCAATCTACCCTGGATATTGATGGAGCATCAGTTATGTGACACAATGCTAGCGGCAGATATTCTAAAGAGACTGAATGCCTGAGAAACAAATGGAGAACAATGAGTGCTAGTGCTTAAAGAGAAAGACTAAAAAAAAAGGGGGTCAGGATTGAAGAAAGGACATTCAACAGAGACCTAGGTGAGAAGAGGTAGCAAGACATTTATGCACCTGGGGAAGGGGGAGGACGCCAGCTGGAGTGACACAGGGTTCTACTCTTACACAGGACCAAAAAAGAGCTCCCAACGTGTTAATGTGTGTGTTCAAGCAGAGAAATAGACACAAGCAAATCACCCACGGCACCTGCTACTGTCACTCACTTCACAGACAATGCGTGGAGTGATGCCTATTAAGAAAGAACACGACGAATTAAGAGCATGTCACTTGTCTGGGGTTTGATGAATTGATTTCCCCATCTCCCGAGTCTTTCACGCTGCCTTTGCTCCATGTCCAGGAAGTCTCAAAGAAGAACCTAAGTGCTTACCAAATACAACAGTGTTCTATTAGTCTGTCCATTGGAGTCTTCCAGAGCACATCAATAAGACTTTGATAACTGAGCCTGCCACATTCTTGTTGAGCCAGAGACTTAATGGCAGGGACAGAAATCATTTTTTTTAAAAAAAGAACTATGTATTGTATTTTCAAAATTATGTATATATGTGTGTATGTTGCAGAGAAGTGAAGATACCTATGAATGTCAGAAGAAATCAGCAGTTCTGACATAGGTGCTTGGAACCAAATCCCAGTCTTCAGCAAGAGCAGTCTTCACTCGCTCTTAACTGGTAAACAGCATCCCCTAGGTCCAGAAGTCTTAACTTTAAAGAGTGAATCTGATAACAGGTCATTCCCCATGACAGCACCCCCGAATACACCTGCACTGTTTTGCAATTCTTATACATTTTTTGTCTCTAATGAAAGATAGTCCTAGTTATTTCAACTCCAGTGCTTAGGAATCCTTTATTTTAGAAATCTGCATGACAGTCTACATTTGCTGTGGAAGCAGGATGGCAAATGTTTAAGCATTTCATGTTTTGCTATCCAAAGTAGTTCTGCTTTATTTTTAAAATTTGAAACAGTTCTTTGCTGAGAAGCACAGGATCCCCTGGGATGTACTTTCCAGATCAGGGTACCATGAACTTGTGATCCTCCCACGCAAGCCTCTCAAATGTAGGGATTGTGGGCTTATACCACCATGACATCTGCTGCACACGACTTTAATGTTTAAAACTGTTCACTCACAATAGACACTGAGAGATTTTACTTATTGGGCTTCTTTTGAAAAAGTCACATGCTTTGCCAATGGAAGGCTAGCTTTTCTAGACCAACTACACTATCTGAAAATAGCTTATTCTGATCCAGACAGCAGTGATCATGGTTCGGGATTAAAGATTCAAGTTATCCCAAATGACAAGTCCTAGGACTAAAGAAGTTTTGGTAAAGAAAGTCTGGAATCAATGTGCTTACAAAATTTTACAACATGCGTGAGTGGGGTCACAAAAAGGTGGGCTCCAACAAGGCAGAGACGAGTATGCTTCCTAGCTAGAGAGCTGGTGAGGAGTGGGGAGGTAGGTATGCCAAGCTTAAGAGTTCTAGGGAAAGCCTGGAGGATGTAAGGTCAAATGAATAGGCTGCTTGTAAATGGCTCTTAAAAGGGATTAAAGACAGCCGAGGAAAAATTTTGATACCTGACCTATAGCATCCCATCCCTCTAGTCAGGATATTCTACTGGGCCAGGGTCAACTAATAGGCAGTTTCTCTGACACAGATGCAGCTTCTTCGAGAACTTCTCCATGGGCAAAGGAGATCAGAGTTGAATCTTGATTCTTTGGAATGTGAGTGAACCCTACGACCGTTGTACCAGCCTATGAGACAGAGCCAACATATCCACCTAATTCTTCTTATAAGAGAAGTCCCTCCAGCTGCCAGTGTGGAGACCTCTCTTTGCTGTCTCTGCTTCTGGAAAAACCAGAGGGTCCTCCACCCTTATTCACATAACCACCAGCTCCTCTCTGCCTACATGCCCCTGAGCTTCTTCAAGCCTCAGTGTACTCACCTCAGCCACGGGAGCCTGTTCCCAAATACTTCAACCTCTTGGTTCCTCCTCTGGAGGTCTCAACTAGTTTAAGCGTATCTTTTCATTTAGCTACTGTCTGCCTGATTTTCCCATGAGCCATTCACAATTTTATTAACAGACCATTTCTTACCTGCAAACTAAATCTCCTTGCATCCCAGTAGCTGTCAGTTCAGGTTCAGTTAGTGATAATCCTTTGGTCTTTTGCAAACAGTCTCTCATTCCACTAAGAGTCTTAGTAAACCTTTGCAACACGTACACACACATGAACAAATATGCCCCCCCCCATCTACATGGGAGGAAGCCAGGGCATTTATTCATGAGCCTGTGCTAAGTAGAAAAGTGTCTTTGTTGTGAAGGAAGGTTTTCATCAGTATTGATAAATCAAAAAGAAAGCAAGAGTCCAGTCTCTGCCAGTCCCCCCATTTCACATTGACCAGGAATAACTAACTGCTGGTTGCTAGTGGCTTGTCAAGAGCAAAGCTGCTTTGCATAATTAGCAGAGAAAGGTCTCCATTTCTGAAGGAAAATCCACAAGAAAGGAAAGAATCCCAGGAACCACCACGAGCAGTGATTGCAGCTCCCATGGGAAGGAGGACTAGCTAAGGAAAACACTTTAGGGGAGAGGAAAGGCTGTCCTTAGCCCATGCGTCCTGTCCTCCTTATTCTATTCATTTACTTGGAATAGTGGGTTCATAGAGGAAAGGCAAAGCCTCGAGATTGATATTCAGGGTTTGAGAGGTCCAAAGCAGAGAGATGGAGCTGACTAGGAGCTGTCAGATTCTGGGCAGACAGAATTCTTGGAAGAAAAAGTCCTATCACGTGGAAGCAATGATACAGCTTGCTTGCATAGCCCTGCAGTCAGGACTGGTTCTGAGCTGGCAACACTCTTCTCTAAGGGCCACAGGTCATCTTTGTCATCTACAGGTCTTCATTTACATCTCGACTAACACTTCCTTTCTTTTTCTCTATAGCTAAGAAACTAAGTTCATAAAGTCAGTGCAGCGAATATACCCACGGCATTGAGCAACAAAATGTCACCCCTAGACTGGAGACAGGACGTGGAGGGTCATTTGCCACTGTGGAGGTTTTGTATAATCACAGATGCTAAGAAATAAAAGAAATATATGGGTTTTATCCTCAAGCAGTGTCTGAATCTTCTTTATTCCTTCAGGATATCCGTGTGAGCTAAGTTTGAATGCCACTCACGGGACTCATCATTTGTGGTATATGAGTATGCGTGCCTGTGCAGGTATGCTGGTGTGTGTGTGTGTGTGTGTGTGTGTGTGTGTGTGTGCGTGTGCGTGTGCGTGTGCATGTGTGTGTGTGAATGTGGGGCAGGTATATTCATGTGTACATGTCTACGTGGTAGGTGTTCATGTATATGTATGTGGTTTGTGTGTGTGATGTATCAGTGGTGGTGTACTTGAGTGTGTCAGTATGTGTGGAGGCCAGGGGTCTAGTTTATTCCTCTATTACTCTCTACCATTTTATTTTTGAGACAGCTTTTAGGAACCCCAATTCAGTGCTAGCTGATTGGCTTGGCTAGCTGGGCAGGGAGCCCCAGCGAGCCTCTCATCTTTGCCTCCCAGTACTAGAATTACAGAAGCAAACTGCTCGTGTGCCCAGCTTTTTACATGGGTGTGGGAATCCAGGTCTTATGCTCATGGAGTGAGTACTGAGACATTAAAGCTCAGACTTTTTGAATCAGCACAACTCTTTCTTAAGCAACTATGAAAAGAAAATTCCTCCTTTATTTGACGGAGTTTTCTTCCCCATTTGTCTTCTCCTTTTAAACCTGTATCTGAGCACAGGTTGAACAAATACAGTATTCTTACCATAGCAGCCATTATGATAATTTAAACACAGAGAAGTCTCTGGGCCATTTCCTTTTATATTAACTGCCTGTATTTTCAGTGTTTGTCCTATCACATGCTTTGGGACTCCTTAACTTTCAACTAATTCTCTACCCGATGGGCTCTTCCATGGGTGCTCAGAATTGAAGGTGACAGTCTAGTCATGTTGTAGTTGGTACAGTGTCTCGCCTCACGGCTTCTCTCCCTCTAGTAATGCTCTCTTTTACTATCTGGCCTAGGAGGGTGCTCACCTACATATTAATGTCTTCCCTTGGCATAAGGACAGATCAGCTCTGATTCTGTTTTACCATCCAAATTTACTCAGGAGATCTCGTAAGCCACACAGTAAATGAAATCACCAAAGACAATGCAGATGAAGAGAAAGCAGGATGTGATTGGAGTAGGGGGTGTGGTATTTAGATTTGGAAGATATTAAAGGAAGTCACTGAAGAAACATAGTAGAAGGAGGAGACCATGGCAGCCAAGCAGCATGGTATCAGAAAGGTTGGATGATCAGCACTCTCAGTGCTGTGGATGGTTGTTACAGGCTAGTCCCTAGAAAATAGATCCTGAAGACAGACTCTGAGGAGAGGGCTTTGGGTTGCATTCTCAGGAACCACTCCCAAATGAGAACAAGGGATATTTGGTCACTGGCTCTTCAGAGAGCTCCTGGGTTGAGGCAAAAACTCTTAGTCTTCCTAACCCACACAAATTGGTCACTGGGTGTGTGTTGCCTTTAGAGAGGGAGCATTCTCTGGAGAAAGATTCTTGGGAAATTCTTGGTAAGAGATTCCAATGTGAGCAGCCAGCACTCCAGGCTGCTATGGAGTTAAGTCCTGGGTCTTAGAAAGGAGAACTGCATGTCAGCCAGATCACTCATACGTGGCAACAATGCTAGAGAGAGAGGCTTTGCCAACATTGAAGTTCTCTGTGATCTTTATATAAATCCCCTGTGACTGAGTTGTAGGGACAAAAGCCAGCCTGCAATGTAGCAAGGATAAATGAACAGAAGACTAAAGAGAAAGCAAACCCATAATACCACCTACTGACGCACTATTTCATCTGCTTTATAGCTCCAGGTTGGCCTCCAACTCAGAACCCTCCTGCTCCTATCTCCTCATGTCGGGATCAGAGGTCTGTGCTACCAGCCAGGTTCCATGTGTTTTAGTGCGAAGAAGAGCAAAGGCATGCTATGATCACTGGAGAAGGGAGTGGATTCAGAGCAATAGCAGTGTGTCAGGTTCCCAGTGGTGCTGATGCTGGAGAAAGCAGGAAAGGCAGTCACGTGTCAATGTGAGTGTTAAGCTGCTGAGGCAATGTCTCAGAGGATTCCTTTACAGTGTTTTAAATTACAATGTCACTTTATGTCACACTGCATTTGTGAGAACCCCAAATGTTGAATATTGATGGGATTAATCGGGCCTCCCATCTTGTGCAGGGTTTTCAGAGCAATTCCTTCAGAGTTCCATCTTGTTAAACATCCTCTGAAATGGAATGGATTTACATAGTGAATCATTGCCTACTTTCAGTTAGTATTTTTCTTAAAGTCACAGCTGCGACAGAAATGTGTTGCTTCCTCTCCAGCAGCTGTTCATATGATTGTCCCTTTCTCTCTCCCCGCTCCCGCACAAGATCTAGAAGTTCCATTTCTAGGCAGGGCTCCAGTCCCATCTATTGTTATCTGTGTGATAATAGGAACTTAACATGTTTTCTTACATCCTGGGCTTTTTGCTTTCAAAACTCAGTGATAATTATGACAGCAATAATCAAACAGGACTACAGGATAGAGCAAATAAATACTGGTGTGTACAAGCCAAGTAGCAGGGCCTCTGGTACAGAGTAAGTGTCGAATATATATTTGCTATGAAGAGTTCTATTACTACTGCATCCCTAGATTCCCTAGTGGAGCCCAGTTGGTGAGCAATACCACACTGTGGCTTTATTTTATTTGTCAACGTTGTGAAGTTTGTATCCTAAGTCTATATAAGATATATATGAAGTCTTATTATGTTTATTGTGTCTTCTGCAGGGCTTTGTAAGGTTTCCAAGTTTGCCCAACCTCTCAACATTGTGATGTGATGTCACCTACAAAGTCCCTGTCTGAGAACTATGTAAGTTAAATTACAATTTAAAAACTGCAAACAAAAACTAAAACCACTTAGCGTTTTAAACAAGTTGACAGTTTGGTATTGCTCTGTGTTAACAGCTATCCTGAATATCCTGTACCCTGGTTGTACCAGCCTGACAGTTCTCCATTGTTGGGCTTTTTGTGTTCATTAAAACATCAGATATTTCTGAAGAGCCTTGGGAATACATGCTCTGCACAGGCTACAAAGAACCCAACTGTGAAATAATCTATTTTCGGGGACTTCATAGTGAATCTCAAACAGTGTTTCTAATCCTTTGAAGAGCATTTTGTCCATACATATATAAATTCGAACAGTTTGGGTGGTTTTTATTTTGTCTGGGAGACCTTCTTCTTTTAAATATTTATTTCTATGTCCATTTATTTGCTATAGAATTACATATATTATTCATCTATAATTCTACTCATTATTTGAAGGGATATTCTTTTTTCTTTTTATCTCATGGAATTTACACATTTTAGTGATACATTAAAAATGAAGTTTAAATGCATTAATTTGAACACGTTATATATTTTGTTAAATTCAATTTTGACTTAAAAACACTTTATTGCAAATTCACGTTTCATTCCTGCTTCCTATTCCCTGAGAAGGGACCCACTTTCCTTTGTATTGTTATCCTTCTTATAGAATGATGTCACTACAGATTCGTCATTTCTTTTTTAATTTTTATGTATGTCTGTGCACCGTTTGAGTTACAGGTGCCTGAGGAGGCCAGAAGAGGCTATCAGGTCTCCTGGCACTGGAGCAACAGACAGTTGTAAGCAGCCGATTTTGTACTAGTTACTTTGTAGATTCCTACTTGCTCCTATGGTGTTCTTATTGTGTGCCTGTTATGTCTACTCATATGTTATTTTAAGCTTCATTTTATCTGAAATTCATTTTTTGATTATCAATATAGAGATGTTTCAGTTTTTTGTTTGTTTGTTCTTTCATTTTCTCAAGACAGGTTTCTCGGTGTAACAGCCCTCGCTGCCCTGGAACTAGTTCTTGTAGACCAGGCTGGCCTCGAACTCACACAGACCCACCTGCCTCTGCCTCCCAAGTGCTGGGATTAAAGGTGTGTGCCACCTAGCCTGAGTTTTAGTTTTTTAAAAAAGCTTAGGAGCCTCTTCTATATACAGCATAGAAATGAGCAAGGCTATGTGGTGACACGTGAGGAGACATGGGCAAACATGTATTTATAATAGAATACTGGTGACCAAGGGAACAATTCAGCCCACATTCATCTTGGTGATTACTCGCAGGAACAAGGTTGAGGAGCTGCTTATTTGAGCGTAGGTGGCTCAATGGCAGTTTCATCATTAAAAGCTGCACCCTAGCAAGGGTGCTGATTCTGGCAAGCTCTCTGCTCAGAGTTCCTTTCCCAGCTCACAGGGGAAGATGCTACCTTCTAGCTCTTATTTACCGGAGATATAAACTCCTGTGTATGGGGAGAAGAGCTTTTGAGATGTAATTTCCAATCTTCTAGTTTTCAACGTTTTGTGAGCTTTCAGGTTTTTGGTAGCTTCCTAGGTATTGCAAGCTTTCTTCTTTCCCTCATGAAGGTTACTTCAATTCAGGAAAGCAGCTGCATACCACTTCTCCACTTCCTGTGGCTCTTAACATTTTTTTTGTTTGTTTTTTTCTCCTTCTTCTGTAGCATTCCCTAAGTTTTGGAGGGAGTCATATGGATGACAAATTATTTTCATCAATTCTCAACTGAGCATCAAGGTACTCTGCTACAAGTTAGGTGCCTTTTAGACCTGTAATCCATTACGAGTTCCAATAGTAATCACTGCTCCCTGTACAAAGAAGTGTGACCCCTGAGATTAGGCTAACAACAGTAAGAACTAATGGATATAAACACAAATATTTAGAGAGCAATTTGATAGGCATTTCACATCCACTTAACAAAAAAATTGCAATTGCATCTTCACTAGGACTCCAGCCCCTCTCCCTAGGTTTTTTTGCCCTGGATTATCCTATCAGACCCATGTCTTTTTGTGAAATAAGCTTTACATGCAGGTGGAAGGCAATTGGGTGCATAACAGTTACGCCACTAATGTACAAATGGGCCTTACATGTCCATTAATGGGCCTAACATGTTGGTAGTGCAGTATGCAGGATAATCTACAACTAACCAGGACTATCAGTGGACAGTTCTCTCTAAGTAGGCTTTGTAGCAACTCCTGAAAGCTAGCCAACATAAAGAGTGATTTTAGCTCAGTCTTAGCTTGATTTCTTCATGTCTTATGACTAAAGTATATGATCTCTTCAGCAGTAGAGACCTACTGTCTGGTTCCTATTTGAAACCCAATCCACAGCACTAGCAATAGTGTCCATTGTGTGAAAGGTCTCAAAGTCCAGCCTTTCTGGACTAAGAACCCCATAGGGAGGTAACCCATGTCAGAGCTGGGATTGTTCATTTAAGATCCTATAGTTCTTAGGGGTGTTTTTCCCACTATACATGGTACCTTTATTCAGATTTTTACTGTTGTTTTTACTGTTCTTCCAGGTATTTTTCTAGCTCTAGATCTATAAGTCATACAAGAGTTTACATTATATAATAAAATTTTTTAAGAGTAAAGAGAATTTTTGAGGGCTTACTGACATGTACTTTATGAAAATATCAATAGGAACTAGTATTCAGTGATAATGAGGTACTAAAGAAAAGCAAGGTCCAGTATAGCACGAAAGGATACCATCATTTATGTCAATTATTTGTTCACATAGTAAAGCAATGCTATATGTAGCAATCTGAAAGGGTAAAAGCCACTACTCTGTCCAGACTTAGGGTAACCCACAGCCATTCTATAATCCATGAGCCATTCTTGGACAGTACTATGGCTGCTGCTGGACCTAGATTCCTGTTTCTATCAGGTTCCATGCCTATTGTCTCTTCATTGGCTACATTTGGTTGCTAAAAGGGCTCCAGGTTGGGTGAACAATTTTCATTTCTGGTATATTTTATTGCAAGGGAGAAATGTACACAGCATCCTCTGGAGGTGGGATGAGGGAGTATAGTTGCCTCTCCTAGGACCATCCTAATTATTTTCACTTGTCCTGATCTCTTCAGTGAAACACTACTAGACTTAGAGAACTTTCAGAGGCTCAGTAGCACAGCATCTGTATTTCTGCTAACTTTTTCTGCCAAGAACGCTAGCTTGGCAAAAGCCATTCCACATTTGCCGTTGAGTGACCCAGATAGACTCCTTTGCTTCGTTCTTCTTTCTTTCTCTCTTGTCTTAGCATTTTATGAACACCATGCACATGTCAGTCTAAGCCCTTCAGAGTTCTCAGTGCCTTTTTAACCTCATGAAGTTCACATCCCATTTTGAAGTTCAGCAAAGATAATAGTCTGTCGGACCCTGCTGAATTAGATTTTCTCTTAGACGCAGTTAATTAGATTAACTCTTTAGACCCAGTAAAATGGGCATCCAGCACTGCTCTACACACACGTAATTCCCGGATTGGTGCCTACTTCTACTATTGTCTTCCAGTCTCGAATTTTTATGGGGACCTCAAAAAGTGATAACCAAGATCTAATGCATCTTCTGAACTTGTCCATCAAGGGTTGAGCTTCATACTGTCTAAGACGGTGCAACATTTGTGCCAGTATGTGATAAGCACTTACAATTTTCAGCTTCTCTGCTTCTGCAAAACTGAGACATATCCTGTTTATCCTCATGTCTTGTTTAAAAATCTTTTCCATCTCAAGCAGTTAAAAATGCATGGCATTCCCTGATCATTATGGTTTCCTGTACTTGACTCTCATTAGGATGCTCCTCTGCACGTGAAGCTCATGTGTTTTCCTTTCTTCTGTATCAAAGCTGGATCTCTTTCTCCTTACTGTCTAGTGCCTTGAATTTTTAAGTTTTAGGGTTATAGGAAATACTCTCTAGCATAGATCTAAAGCATCCTGCCTTCCCTTGTGTTCTGTCAACTGTAAAAAACTAGAAAGTCGATGCCTCTCAGCTCCCTCTCCCCCACTTTTCTTGCCAAATCAGGGCCTGGTGAGAAGGACATTATCTACCTGTCTCTCCCCCCCCAGTGTAGTTTGTGCTTTATATAGGCAAGTTCTTTCTTCTTAAACACCTTACCCTCCATTTCAAGCCTTATTATCCTCTGCAGTAAGTAAACCATCTACTACTGCCACATAACTGCTGCCACATTTTCTGTTCCCTATAAACTGTTTCTGGGTGATCCAATAGTCATGTGCAAGATTCCACAAAATGTAGAGGAAGATAACCACTCTGGGATTTTCCCTGCCCCCAAAGATGCATTATCTTTGGACAGCTCAGCCTTTGGTGAATGTCTTTATCACTCACAGTAAGGAACATGTAGGCCTTCTGCTACACCAAGAAGGCCTAGTTTCCCACACCACAGAGGGAAAGGATAGCCTTTGCCAACACTCCAAACTTTGATACAAGTCTCAGTTGAATGTCATATCATGTACTCCAGGGACCACATGGCTGGACTTCTCCAATTCATCTTTGGTTCTGTCAGTGTTCCAGCATCAGTTGCATTGTGTGACTTTTCCTGGAAAAAGGTAAACCAGTGTCTATTCACTTCAGATACTTCATCAATCAACAAAACACCTCTACTCATTCTAACTTGGTGAACGAATGTCAGGTTACCTACAGGATAGGTGAGGGATGATTTAAACGATCATGTGTGACTCAAAGACAGCTTCATAACTGCATAACTGAAAGATTCAGCAGGGTTGGTGGCCCACAAAAGCTGCAACCATGAAGCTCCTGTTCCAAGTTGTAGGCACTGGGAGGACAGCCATCCATCTCCCAGCAATCGTTCACTGTTGATACGATCTTAGGAGAAGTCTTGTGAATCTTTTGTCTTTTTTGACTCTTGCAAGTTTCTCTTAATTTTCTTACCTCCTGGAGTCTTCAAAACCATCATCTTCCTTACAAGAGAGAATGCATCAATTCAGAGTGACCACCTATTATTTTTTACCATTTGTATATTTGGTGTGCTTTATTTCTACAGCCTCCTCTTGTTTATTTGTGTTGTTCTGATGCTGTCATTACGCTTCTTATTGCTTTAGAATGCATGCTGCCATCATTGATACCAACACCAGCTCTTATTCTTGAAGTTCAAAATCCCTCCTCCTCTACTATAATATTGAAATAAGTCATCAGTTATTACTGTTTATCAAGGCTCTTTAATCAAGTTCCCTACAGATTTCCCTTAACTGGATGCTAAGAACTAAGAGCCATTTTGTTACTCCTCTCTAATCTATTTAGTTCATGCTAATGTGGGAGTCCCCTCTGTGTGTTGCTTCTGTTGGCTAATGAATAAAGAAACTGCCTTGGCCTGATAGGGCAGAACTTAGGTAGGCAGAGAAGACAGAACTGAATTCTGGGAAGAAGAAAGCAGAGTCAGGAGATACCACGAACCCGCCACCGGAGATAGACATGCTGAGACTTTGCTGGTAGGCCAAAACCTTGTGGTGATATACAGATTAATAGACATGGGTTAAATTAATATGTAAGAGTTAGCCAATAAGAAGTCAGAGCTAATGGGCCAAGCAGTGATTTAATTAATACCATTTCTGTGTGGTTATTTTGGGGCTAAGCTAGCCAGGTGGCCTGGTGATCGCTACAACATCATGCTTTTCTGTTTCATTCACAAAACGAGTTTTCTCCCCACTGGCTAATCCGTCCATTCTCCATTGCAACATGTGACTTCTATTTCAGAACGTCTTTGGTATGTGTGTTGTTATTCTAGGACTTTAGGGAATTACCTAGTTCTCTCTCTACCCCATCTTTATTTACTTCTTACTCTTACTTTTATCTCTCCTCTGCCTTGAGGTCTCCCACTTGATTCATTCATTTGATTAGAGTTTCTGCTTTAGCAGCTCCTGCAGCCAAAGTGTGTAAATCATATGCTCTCTAAAGCCACGTATGTCTGTAGAAGTCTTTCTTTCACACCAACAACTAAATCCCCTTCCTTGTGACTGGGTAAAAGTCCATTCTCTCAGCAGCCGCACAAAGCCATTTTGTTATCTGTCATGTGATGCTGTGAGTGAGAAGTACTCTTCCAGCTTGAGGTTTTTATTTTTATGTTTCCCTTCCTATATGGGAGCTTGAAATGCTTTCTCTGCGTCTCTGAGGTTGAAAAACAAAGAACACTGCGAGAATTCAGGCTTGGTATATGAATGCCTGTTGTATTATCAGTTGTTCATAGAATTTTAGGTCTGCGAGTCAAGTCTCTTTTTTTCTTAATGCACTAACTGTTCTATTGTTACCTTTTTCCATCTCTCATTCTTCTGTTCACAATAATAGTAGTATTTACAAGTTAACTCCATCCTCATTTTTAACTTCTGTGTCACAGTTGTATTTCTGTATCCTTTTATGCTGGTGTCAGATCTTCTACTTCATCCTGCAGGTCCCTAACAACGGCTGCATTCTCCTCCAGGTATCAGTTCTCTTCATTTGCAAAGATATTCCTGGTCAGGTATTGGTGGCGCACACTTTTAATCCCAGAAATCAGGAGGCAGAGGCAGGCAGATCTCTGTGGGTTCAAGGTCAGCCTAGTCTACAGCGTCTGATCCAGGACAGCCAGATCTACACAAACCAATGAAGCTTTGTCTTGGAAAACAAAAACAAAAAAACAAAACAACAACAAAAAAAACAAAATAAAAAGAAAAAAATCTTATAAAAAATTTAGTCTAGTAAATCATAAATTCTGCATTTTTAATTTTTTTTAAGTTTATTAAAATATAAAAGTTTCCATTTTCACCCCTCCTCCCAACACCCTCCCACTCACCCCACTCCCTCTCCTCTTCCCTCTCCATCCCTAAGAGCAGTCAGGGTTTCCTGCCCTGTGGATAGTTCAAGTTCCTCCCCGCTCCCTCCAGGACCAGGAAGGTGAGTATCCAATCAGACTGGATCCCCAAAAATCCAGAATATGCAGAAGAAACAAGTCCCAGAGTCTTTGTCAATGGCTTTTTAGAAAGACTTCGGGCCAGCCACATTCAGAGAATCCAGCCTCCTCCAGAGAATCTGGTTGGATCAAGCGCTCCTTCAGTCCCAGTCAACTGGCCTTGGTGAACTCTCATTAGATCAGTCGCCTTGTATCAGTGGGTGATTGCTCCCCTTGCGGTTCTGATTTTCTTTTTCATGTTCTTCCTCCTTCTGCTCCTCCTTTGGACCTTGGGGGGCTCAGTCCGGTGCTCCAATGTGGGTCTCTGTCTGCATCACCATCCATCGCCGGATGAAGGTTCCCTCTGATCTTGCCCTCCCTGCTCACGTTCTTCTTCCTTCTGCTTCTCGGTTGGACCTAGGGAGTTAAGTCCAGTGTTCCAACGTGGGTCCCCGTCTCAATCTCCATCTATTGCCAGATGAAGGATCTCTCTAGGAAGAGCTCCTCCCTGCATTTTTAATTTTTCTGTTAACAAATCTTTATTCATAAGTTTAAAAAATAAAAGCACCTAATATATGCAGAATGATGAAAAAATTTAGTCTTCTGAGGCACATATTCTCCACATGTGATGCAACAGCACACCTCTCTGCCATCCTGTTTAAGTGGTCCTCTGTATATAAATGTCTTCTTTAAGGCTGAGTTAGCGCCATGCCCTTTTTTTTTTTCTCACTTTTAGACTTTTGTGTGAGTGCGTCTTCCTGTTAAATAGCCCTGGTCGCAGAGCTGAGGAGCTACCCAGGTCTCCTAAGCCCAAGTAGACTGTGAAGTGTAAATTGTTCCATTAGCTTTGTTCATGCATCAGCTGTTCTCCTTTGCTCAGGCATTCAATGCCAATGAATCCATAATATATAGTATAGAAGGAGCCTTTAAACGGAGACATGTAGTGAATATAACTAGTGGACTGATCAAAGTGCTGTGTGGCCACAGAATGCTGGGAACTTAGCCCTTGATACCCAGGAACAATGGTTCAGTGCTAACTGTTCAAAGGTGCTTTGGAAGAAAACTACCACCAGTAGTGAGAGTCGATTGCATTTGGTGATCAAATTTTTTTTTCTCTGATGAAAGCAAACTTAGATGCTATTATTCTGTTTCTGGGCTTAAGCTGTTTGTCTTCTCCAGGATTTGTTTGTGAGTAGATGCGCTTTCAGGAACATGTTTGCTCCTCTAGCTAGTAGGTCCCTGTTAATTGATCGTCGTTGTTGGTCATTCAGTCCATAGGGTCAGGTTCTGCTATCAGGACTTCAGATTTGATCCTTAGAGGTGAGCCCAAGACCTTGCTGGTTGACTCAGGCTAGTTAGAATAAGCTAGGGTGAACAATCGACTCACTTCTTCAGCGTCTTCAAAACTGTTGTGAGACCAGTTGATCAGGTTTCTCTATAGATTCCCTTTTCTGTCCCTGAACCTTTTTGGTACTTTAAATATCCCTAGGTCTTTTAACTCAACAACCTTGGAGTTTGCACACCCATTCCAGCTTCTTCTTACTGAACTTGGCGAGTAGAAACCATTCAGAATCATTTTATTTTCCAGAGGCTCCTTTATGTTACAATGACTTTCTTACCCTTGCCAGGTGTCATGTATCTGCCGCTAAGTTCATAGAGGCAGCTGACATTTCAGGGTTGAAAAGAGGACTTTGGATAGAGTATATATAATGTTGCCATTTTTCTAGAATTAGATTCTGAAGTATATTATGCATCCATAAATGTCATTACATTTGATGAACTCTGTTATTGTCCCTGAACAAATTTTTTGGAAGCATTGAACTTGAATTAAATGCCAGCACATCCTTCGTAGTCCAGCTGTTGTCACAGGAGATGTCCTTCTCTCAATGACTGCTGTTTCTAACACTGCTGTGCACAACACTGTGGGCAGATTGGTTTATCTCCTTTTTATTTACTGGCGACTTGCTTGTATCACATGGAAGCAGCTGAACTCTGTAATTATAAGCATTCAAAGGGAGAAATTTCCATAAATACCATATGTTTCCCCAACACTGCTTCAGATGAGGTTCACCCATGAGTTTTCATATTGCATTCGAGAAAACACTTCGATTGTTGTACAGTCTATTATTCTCAGAATGAGGGAAATGAAGACACATTTTCTGGTCCATTAACTCTTGTTAGCTCTCCAAAAATCAATAGAGTCGCTGATGCTACATATTTTTTGCATTTAGGGTATCCACTTCCAGCCCTCCCCATGAACCATTTTCCTAACCTTCTGCTCTATTAGCTTTAACTGAGGTTAGTATGGGGCACCTGGTCACCTGCTTCTTCATATATTTTTTATGAGGCTTATTTTTATCCATGAAGGATTTTTTAAAATGTTTGTTTCATTTAAACATGGTACTTGTAAGTCATTGCTCTTATAAACTCTCCTCCAATTAACTGTATTTGGCTCTTATTTCAGCAACAAGCATCTTTTAAAACTTCTATATTGGATTTGAACATTTCAGAAGCATCAGTTCACACAGGCTAAAACTGATTTTGGTTAAATATTCATGAATTTTTGAAGAGCATTCAGTTTGTTAAGCATCTGATACTTTGACGAGTGTGCTTGATTTAAAGGCAAAAGACTCCTGTGAATATTTCCTCCTGCTGAGAAGTTTGTTGATTCTTGAGCTTTGGGGCTCGGTTTGGGTTATTACTTCAGACCTGTGAACTTTGATCTTCTCACTTCAGATTTGAGTTTCTCAACCTGTGAGTCCAACTGTTTGGATGACCAATGACCCTTTCTCAGGGGTCACATATCAGATGTCATGTACATCAGCTGTTTATATTATGATTCATAATAGTAGTAAAATTACAGTTAGGAAGTAGCAGTAAAGATAATTTTATGACTGAGGCTCACAGCATCAGGAAGTTTGAGAGAAGCTGTTGTAGAAGCAGATGAGGTTACTAGCTTTGCAGAGTTCTTGTAACTGGATCCTAATGTGAGGAAGTAACTGACTCACAATAGATAATGAACTTGAATTTTAAACCATGAAGAAAGTTGTCCTTGTAGTGTGCAAGGCAAACACAAACTTTAGGAAGAAAGTTCAGTCTGCCTAAGAAAGGAACACGCTTTGAGACATTTAAAGAAACTCTGTTAGAACACAGTATACATTGACATTCAGTATTTCTGCTCATTGGATTATGTCTGGCTTATTTCTAGTTTAGAAGTATTTCCTAGTCCATTTCCCTACTTCCTGTAGTCATGGTTCCTCTAAATTATATACCCTTTTTTGAAATTATCTAAGAATTGGGATTCTTTTTTCTAAATTAGATTTGTCTTTATTCAAAGACAATCATTTTAGCTCTTTTGAAACTCCTGCTTTGAGAAACCAGAAAAAAGGCAACCAAGGTTCGGAGGAAAACAGAAACACTGGCAACAGTAAATAACAAAGGAGTGCTGATTAGAAATTATAAACATGTCTTTACATATGTATGAATAATGTTGTGTGTGTTGGCATGTATACATACACATGCATATTATTCTTTAAAATGCATACAATTGACAAATGTTGAAACTAAATCTGATTAAATTTAAAGTAGTAAACCTGAAGAAAATCATATAGTTATCCTCCTGGATATTGGAAGTAGTCAAGATTGCAAGGCAAATTTGGGTGCATGGGGTGTGGGGGGGTGGAAGTAAGGGGAGATGGTTAGAGAGAAGGGAGAGGGGGAGGATTGGGGATGGCATGGAGGAATGAGATGGAGGGGAGGAAGGATGGATATGGGAGCAGGGAAGTATATATCTCAACTAAGGGAGCCATTTTAGGGTTGACAAGAGACTTGTTTCTGAAGGGGTTCTCAGGCCCAAGGAGAGGTCCCCAGATTCTTCCCTGGGCAGCAGAGGAGAGGGTGCCTGAACTGGCCTTGGACCATAACCATACTGATGAATATTTTGCATATCACCATAGAACCTTCATCTGGCGATGAATGGAGATAGAGACAGAGACACATATTGGAACACTGGACTTAACTCCCTAGATCCAAATGAGAAGCAGAAGGAGGGAAAACGTGAGCAAGATAGGCAGGACCAGAGGGAACCTTCATCCGACTATGGATGGAGATAGAGACGGAGACCCACATTGGAGCACTGGACTGAGCCCCCAAGGTTCAAATGAGGAGCAGAAGGAGGAAGAACATGAAAAAGGAAATCAGGACCGTGAGGGGTGCATTCACCCACTGATACAAGGGGACTGATTGAATGAGAGCTCACCGAGGCCAGCTGGACTGGGACTGAACGAGCATGTTATCAAACCAGATTCTCTGAATGTGGCTGACATGGGGACTGACTGAGAAGCCATTGACAATGGCATTGGGTCTTGTTTCGTCTGCATGTACTGGCTTTTTGAGATCCTAGTCTGTTTGGATGTTCACCTTCCTAGACCTGGAGGGAGCGGGGAGGAACTTGAACTTCCCACAGGGCAGACTGCTCTTTGGACTGGAGAGGGAGAAGGAGAGTGGGGGGAGGAGAGGGAGTGGGGAGAATGGGAGGGTATGGGGAGGAGGGAAGTGGAAATTTTTATAAACAAACAAACAAATTAATTAATTAATTAATTTAAAAAAGCATATTCAATATAAAAAAAATTTAAAGTAGTAACCATGGTACTAGCTGGAAACAGGTCCACCCCTGTGACTGAGGAGAGCTTGGTGAGAAACTGTTTGTAGAGGTGTGAGGAGGTGACTCTGAAAACCTCCAATGGTGGGAAGTGTCTGGTAGAGCAGCTGCATTCACAGCCCCCAGGATCATGGGGGACAGCAGAGTCTGTCTGAGTGGCCATGCTGGAGAATCTCCCCAAGGCAAGGTTATGACCAGGCATAAAGCAGAACTGCCTTGGCTGCCCTGAAGAGGGGGACTATATGGTCTTCCCTCTGGTAATTTTTAGGCACCAACACTCAACCAAATGTCTTTATTAATTACATTTTTATTAAAGGCTGTGTTCATAAATGACCAAAGCAGTTACTTTATGAGTGCAATTTAGAATTGTCTTTAGAATTGCAATTGGTCCATGATGCGTTTTATACATTTGGCCACATCAACCATCTATGGATACTCTTCCCTACAAGTATGAAGTACAGCTTTGCAACCCGGCCCACTGACTCTTGACTCTCACATACACTTCTGTGTCCTGCAAGTTTGTGCTTTCAGCATCACCTACAAGATACTTGTCTCTGTGACTGCTCTGCGTAGCTGTTTGCAACTTACTAATCAATTGCCAACAGAACTGACTAATACAAGTGGATCTTTTGAGGACAAATTCTTGCTTTTTAAATGTGGGTATTGACCATGAAGATATAATGTTTGTAGTATAGAAAAATTAAAAATCTAAAACACACAAAAGAAATCAAAAAGATGCTTAATGATAACCCATGTATTAAAACAACAAACAAACAAGTATTAAGAACCTAATGAATGACAAGTATGAAGTACAGAGTTCTGACCTTCATCGCCAACATGCAGCCCTCAGCCTGTCTACTGTTCATATATTCATATTTCTTTTTTTGTCTGTCTTTCCATCCTCTGCTTTGTTCAACAAATTATTTGAGAAGGATTGCTGCTTCTTTCACGCAGCCTCAAGGCCTAGAAGTGGGGATGAAATCTTATTACCCACTTTGCTTATGAGACAACAAAAACCGCCTGAAGGTTAGCTTTCATTTTTTCACTTCTGATTTAAAAGTTTAGAAAATTTGGAGTCAGACACTAAGTATTCTTGACATATTTCTTTGAAAAACCGTTCATATCTAGGTTACTTTCTTTATAAAACTCAAACCCCCAAATTGATAAGCTACCAATATCCAGAGAGTTCTGCCTGTTGTACTGGTCTGCACATCCCATGTCTCATTATCAGCCCTTGTGTCATTAGACAGCTTTGAGTAGCAGACCACGACTAAAAGGAAGGAAACGAGAGTAGAGAGGGTGTCTGCCTCACGGTTCTAAAACCCCAATGATTATAGATACTATTTCTGATCCCTGAGATGCAGATCCAGCTGGGAAGAAGAGAGGGAATCTTGAGCCCATTAGTGAAAACTAGAGGGTGTTATATTTTCCTAGGGCTGAACAGCAGGTTCCAATTTATGCAGAGAGCCAACCAAGACATCTGGGGAGCGCATATACAACTGAAATTCCATTTTTCACTATTATGGCTTGAAAGAACCCATGTATCCCTGAGGACTGTCCTTGTCACATTCAGATTACACCAGTCCATGGAGCTTCCATCTACCTCTTCTTTGACTAACGCTGCTACTGAGGAGCTGCACTGGGGAATGGGAAGGATTTCTTCTGTGAGCCTCATCAGGTTCCTTTTAGTGCAAAATTACACATATTCTCACGGGCTTTTTGGTGGGATGAAGATTCAGTGGCCACACATTTGAGATCTGGAGAGGTCCTGTAGCCCAAAGGAACCAGGATGATGTGTCAAAGTGCTCTCTGTAATACTCTTTCAAGCACTCAAGGCTTTGAAAGATGTTATTAAAATCATAGTCCAGAAAGGTACCAATTCTGTTTAAATTCAGTCCCTTTTATTCTTCATGCCATTTCTGAGAGATGCAGCCTTTCTTCTTTTTTTTTTTTAAATTTAGTTACTTTTCAAAAACTTATTTCACTTAGCATGACAATAAATTGGTTAATATGTCTGCCCTAATGCAATAACTTATTTTTATCCATATGGGTTAAATTCTAATTTATTGAATTGTATTGAAGAGTAATGCATATTATTATTTTTTCTTGATATTTAACAGAAGAAAAGACTAGACCATATTTTTACTATTGGGTCCCCCCTCGAATGATAGAATAAAAAGTAGCTTGGAAGAATGGGTATATTTAAAATATTATGAAATAAGTTTAATATATTTCTCAAATTGCTGGTGTGTGTATGTGTGTGTGTGTGTATGTGTGTGTTATAGTGCACATATGGCACTCAGAGCACAACTCTTGAGAAAAGGCCCTCTCTTTCTGTCCTGGAGGATACTGGCACTGAGCTCAGTTTGTCAAGCCCGTGTGCAAGCATCTCCATCCGCTGAGCTTGTCAAAGGCCCGGTTTAGCAGATTTCTTTTCCCTAGAAATCAGTTGTGTTCCAAGAGATTTCACCATTTCTTTTGTCACCAGCAGTGATAGAGGTCGCCAGTGACTCACTTCCCAAAGTTTCTAGAATTTTCCAAAATAGTGCCTCTATCTGGAGTTCAAGCATTTGAAATATGTACTGGAGTTGGGGGTATTTCAGATTTAAACTGTTACACTCTGGTTGATGTGGCAACCCCATAATCCTACAAAGTAAGAAAAAACACAGAAGACAAAATTTAGAACTTTTTTCACTTTGGAAAACATGGAAGATCAGAACCTTACACAAACAGTTAAGTGGATTTTTTCCTGAAGAGGACAAGTTTTGAATCATGGAATTGCAGTATTCCATAAAGGTCAGGAACACCATAGAGTTCTTTTTATAAGGAACAATCATTAACATTTCTTAAACCTACCTTCCTCAAATTATTCTTGGCAACTTCTTGATTTCCTATTTGTTCAGTTTCTGTTACTACATAATGACTTAATGATGTTAGATTAAAGTACTCATTCAAGTAGCAATTATTGTTCTTTAAAAAAATATGATGAGATGCCCCGGGCGGCTGCGAGCCAGGCAGAGGCTGCCGCCAGAGCAGTGCAGGGTCCCCGGGCAAGTGGCAGCGTCAGGCGGGCGGTTATGGCGGATAAAAGGCTCACAGGACATAGTATTATTTAAAGAAGAGGGAGACATTTATTGCTTAAAGAAGAGAAAAATATAGAGACATAAAGAAAAACATAGAGAAAAACAAAGACACATGTGCACACGACAAGAGACAAACACAAGACAGAGAAAGATGGTGATGAAGGAGGTCAGAAGTGGCTGTGGAGTGGGCGTGGTTAGCTCTTAAAGTGACCAGACCCGAAGGAATAACAGCAATGACATTGTAGGACCCAGCCAAGACAAGATCAATAGGGACCTCAGTCTCAGTAGTTTACTCTGAGACAATGCCTGGTTCTGATAAAGATCCCAAACTGAGAATATCCAGACACCACCCAGGAACAGACCATCCAAAGAAAATTCCTAACATTCCAACAATTGTAGATAGGATCACCTACCAGCACATACCCATTGCTTCTCACCAGGACACCCCTAGACAAATTCAGCCAATCAGGGGTCCTAAACCTTAGAAACCCATCACGCCACACTCTGCTAATGTAACTTTTCTGGTTTTTTCCTTTAAATAATACCCTCTAGAAGAGTGGGGCACCTCCTCTTGCCGCTGCCGCACCAGTTGCTGTGACGAGGTCCCTGCGGCTTGTATTGTGCACACAATAAAACTTGCCTTTGCATTTTGGTGAGTTGGTCTCCCTGGTGGTCTTTTGGGGTCCCCATGAACTGTGCACAACAGCCTAAAACAGTGGGAGACGGATAGGCTAAGCTCTTTACAGAAGGGCTTACAAGGGACTTTTCTTATCATCAATGTGTCATGACTGATATCTACAAGACCATAAGCCTTATGCTCAAGGTTTTCTGAAGAAGTTAGTCTGTGGAGCCAAGGTGCAATTATGGCCAATCAGTGTCGTATCAAGCAGCATAAACTGGAGATTGTTTTCCATGTGCAGTTCATGACAACTTATGGTTGGCCACCTGTTTCTGTTTTATAGCCTATAAATCTTTAATATTATACTAGCTGGCAGCATACAGCCACCATTTGGAAGCCCTAGTACGTTAAAGAATAGTAGCCCCACAGACCCTGCCAATTCCAATTTCTTTAATGTTTAGGGTCATTAAGTGGAAGAAAGATACCACTTCAAAATCATTATGCTTCCAACATTCAGACCCAGCAGCAGCTGGTCTTTGCTGGTGTGGCTCAATTCTTCAAAAAGACCAAGGTCTGTTTTTGAAGGGTGAGGCTTGACCAATTGCCATAGTAACAGTTTTCAAAATGGGACTGTGGACATGTTGCCTACACATGGCCTTCCTTCCTTATTAGTCTAGAGGCATATGTTATTAGCCAGTGCTGCTATGCTTTAGATTCTGTGTTAATCCCTGAGGAGGCATATGAGCAAGTCAGACATGGAGCTTCTTAATCAATAGAGCAAAAAGTCCATAGGTAATAGGAATCACCACCAAACTATAAACCAAAATGAAATCAGGAAAGCATGAAGTCTCTTTTGCATGTTCTTATATTTTAACTGTAATAATTTGTTTTGCTTTTTTTTTTACACCCCCAGGTATCTCATTTGTAAGCTCAGATGTTAAGATGAGGACAGTCATTCTACAAAACCAAATGGCATTGGATTCTTGGACCCAAATACAAATGGGAACCTATTGAAATTCCCTGGCGCGAGTGAGAAGGAAACACCGAAAACCCAATAAACCCACTTAGGAGTTTATTAGAGAGGGCGAGTACAGGCCTGGGGAAATGGTGTGGAGAAAGAGAGAGAGAGAGAGAAAGAGAGGGGGGGCTCATCCAGCTTTTTAAAAGTTGCCTAGCACATGTGCACAGGAGGATTGACGTGACTATGTCATATGCAGATGAAGCAGAGGACTCTCACCCATGTGTGCAAAAGCTTAACTGCATCATAGTAAATATAACCACATATGCATGTGGAACATGCAGGGGGCCCTTTAACATCCAGGCACTTCTGCATGGCTCTAGAACCCGAAAGTGCAGCCTTATTTGTGGCTGAAATTATTACAGCTGTGTCATTATTGAAAGAAAATGTTGTGTTGCCTCACACATGGTTTGCCTCAGAGTCTGCTGTAAAATCTTTTTTTAAGTAAGATGCTTCTCAAAACAACTTATGATTTGACACAGTCCTCTGTTGGGGTTTGTCTCAACAATTATACTTGTTTGTTACTGTTTATGTGGTTCGATGTCTCAAGAAACCGTGTGTTCTTCCATATTCCTCATGCCTCCAAGCTTGGATCTTTCCTTGCCCCCTAGATGAGTCAGGTTGTGACTTTTTACCCAAGAATGGTTTATTCACTGAGTAAAATGTTCAGAGAATCAAGCTTTGCCCACCATTGACTCTTAATATTAAGGGATTGAAATCTTGTAGGGGTAACTAGGGTGAGATGGATAGGAAAAATAAAAGGACATGGCAATGGTAAGTTGCCTCTCATCACTGCTGGCCAAGAATCATGATAAGGAGCCATATTTACAGTCAAAATACACCCCTTGACCTCCTGGCCTGGTGTATGCTAAGAATCCTCTGATGTTTGGTGATAATGTTTGTCTGATCAGCCTTTATATAAACACTACCCCTGAGATGTGTTATTAGTTTCCCTGTTCCTGTGATCAAATATGCTGGCAGAGGCAATGTAAACAAAGACGGTTTATTCTGGCTCACAGTTTAAAGGCACCACAGAGTGGGGTGGTCAAGGCAGCAGGAGCTCAAAGCAGCTGGTCCCATTGCTTCCCAGTCCAAAGGCAATGAGTAGTGACTGCCTGTTTGCAGCCAGCTTCCTCCTTTTCGCTCAATCCAGGGCACTTCCCCAGGGAATGGTGCCTGTAGTGAGGGTCCTCCCACCTCAGCAAACACAATCCCTCCCAGGCAAGCCCAGAGGTCACTTTCATCTAAATAGCCTCTCATGGAAGTGTTTGTTGCCTAGGCTGACTATAGATCCTGTTGAGTTAAGCATGGATATTAACCACTTCATGACATAAACCACCTTATTTTTCCGTTATATAAAGAAAGTTTCTTATATAAAATAAGAGGACAAGCGGCTTTTTAAGTGTTTGAGAAGTATAAAAGTCACCCAGATCACATCTAGACACATGGTTAAATTTCTCTTGATAAGTCGGGTTCCATGTTTGGGTGCATGCTGCTTTGAATTTAACCTTCTCTCTGTGTGTCTGATTGCACCGCCCTTTCTCTCCACCCCAATAGCTGTGCTTTAATAGATGCTACAGGTTTTTCTTAGTAAGGTCCAATTTTGCTTCAGAAAAAAAAATGGTGAGGTGCTATGGCAATGTGTAAGAAGGAGAAATTGCTTGAATTCAGAGAGGCTGCCATCGACAGACAAGGGCAAGCGTAAGATCAGTATTTTAATATGTCTCGGTTTCTCAAGACAGACTGATAAAGTCATACACAATGATCTAATTGAACTGCTGGAAAGTTCAGGATGTTTGGAAGAGTAGTAACATTGCTCCCAGTCTGGTTGGGACTTGTTACTCCTTATTTTTAAAATCTAGAAACGTCTTATCTTGGAGCGTTTAAAGCGAGGCTGAGAGGATGCCAAGCACAGGGCTCAAATGTACAGCAAGGGGCACATTTTTGAGCCCTTAGAGAAACATCAGAACAAAGCCCCATGTCATGTTTGTGACTTTCTGGGTTATTTTTATATTATCTCTTGTCTTGAGGAAGGACAGCATAATGACAGCTCCTTGTTTGAGCTTTTAGGTCAGACAGACCTGAATTTTTTTATTATTATTGATTTATTGAGCTATACATTTTTCTAGGCTCCCCTACCTTTCTCTCCCATCCCCTTCAACCCTCTCCCATGGTTCCAATGCTCCCAATTTACTCAGGAGATCTTGCCTTTTCCTACTTCCTATGTAGATTAAATCCATGTTTGTCTCTCTTAGTGTCCTTATTGTTGTCTAGGCTCTCAGGGATTGTGATTTGTAGGCTGGTTTTCTTTGCTTTATGTTTAAAATCCACTTGTGATAATTGTCTTTCTGGATCAGACAGACCTGAATCTTAGAGGTTTGGAAATTCTTTAAAATCATGACCAGTATCATGGAGACGATGGACAATGTCCTGACGTCATTTTGGTTAAGCACCAACCACAGTGCCTGAAACATAATAAGTCACAAATTATAATTCATTAATTATAATTGTAAATCAAAGAGTGTGGTAACTTCCCCATGACCACAGTGACTGGTAGCATTTGTGTCAATGCTTATGACTGCCACTCCTCCAGCTAATTTGTTTATAATCAGCTCACCAATGGAGCAACTGAGCTCCTGATAGTGAGCACTGGGGACAGTACAGGTGTTGGGAAGAACACTGTGTCATTAACAAGAGGCTCACACTGTCTGCAGAAGCCTTGCACTCAGTCAGGTTGACCTATTCTCCTGCACTAATCCCACTGTAGCTGTGCTCCTTTATGTCCTGTTTACTGATAAGATTGCAGAATCCTTGAAGGAAGATATTTATATGGTACATAAGGCAGTCTCCTCCCCAAACATCACCTAATAAGGACTGGCTCTTTGTTATTCAAATTTCATATTCATAACTCCCAGCCCCTAAATTCCAAAGTCTGTATTTATAAAAACGTATTTAACAAGACCAAACCTGCCTTTTTATCAATTTAGGGGGGAAATTCCATCTAAATTACTGAAACCAATGCATAGTGTCACTGAGCTGGGGAAGAATGTGTACCTTGTTTTGTGCAGGTGCATTGAGACATTTAACTGGGAGGCTGTGGACCAGAAGAAGCCACCTGTTGGAAAATATTATGAAGAAGATTAAGTTTGACCTCCACGGCTATAGAACCCAATTTCTTTAGAAGTTTATAATCCTTCATTTGAAGAAAATCCCCAAACTGTCGAATCCTTGCCAGGAATTACTCCTAGTGTACCACCAAAACTTCACAACATTTAAAGTTTTGAATCCAAAGCACATCTTGTCTTGAGTTTAATCGATTTATGAATTGTGGTAAGTAAAAAGGGAAGTGAAAAGATTGAGGGAAGGAAGGGCTAGACAGAGGGAAGGGAGTAAGGTGCATATCTCTTTACAAGAATTTGGTAAGAAAATGACCAAAATCATGCCTTCACTCAGCACAACACAACAACATGGCACAGTAACATAACACAGCACAACAGAAGTCAATACAATACAACACAACACAACACAACACAGCACAACCTACCACAATACACCCACACAGCACAGCACAAGGAAGATCACACACTTAACTAGTGCTGGTTAGAATATTGTCAACTTGGCACAAACTCAGATCATCTGGGAAGAGGGCATCTCGGCTGAGAAAATGCCTCCATCAGGTTGGCCTGTGGAAATGTCTGTAGGAAATTTTCTCGACCAACAATTGATGTGGGAGGGATCAGCCCACTGTGGGCAGGGCTAGCCCTTGGCAGGTGTTGCTGGTTTTATAAGAAAGCAAGCTGAGCAAGTCTTAGAGAGCAAAGCAGTGTGCAAGTCTCTTTCATGGGTTGCTGCTTCAGTTCCTGCCCCCAGATTTTTGCCCAAATTTTCTTTAATGATGAACTGCGATGTTGGGGTGTAAGACAAACAAAACCTTTGCTCCCAGTTGTGTTGGCTGTGGTGTTTATCACAGCAATACAAGGCATACTAGAACAACCCAGCAAGTCAGCTCCAAGTAAAGCCTCAGAAGGTGTGGATAGCATTTGGTCCTTTGCTGTAGTTCTGCACTGCAAGCTCACAACCCATTATGCTAAAAAAGTGATCAGAGACTCAGGGGCTCAACCAAGCCAGAATATCACAATAGATACTAAAGTAAGAACTCACTGCAGGCTTCTGATTGCACTAGGGGCATCCTGCTTTCCACTGTCACATGTATTTGCTGGTTTGGCCCAAAGGAAGAAAACACAGCATCAGACTTCTGGAGATGGCATAGGGGACAGGGGACCTTAATTTTTCACTATCTGGTGTACTCATCACAAATGAAACCAGTTTGATACAAATAATTTTTTTCAACGTTTATTATACCAGCAGAATGAAGCCAGACCTAGCTTACTGGGTATTTTTTAAAATTAAGTTTTATTAGGAGTACCACCACCACAGTCACTCGTTTGCTTCTTGTCTGGTACTGTTCTGCAAATACAGCAGTAGTTGCCAAAAGGCCAGCCCTCGATGCTTAAAGTATTGACAATCACTCCCAGTACACACATGTTAACATGTACAACACACACACCCCAACTCCAAAGAGCCATGACTAACAAAATAGAGGAACAGGAAGCAACAATTCATTCAGTAAAGAGAGACTAGACACAAACACCAAGCATAGGACGAGTAGGGAAGACAAGAGAAAGGATGTCAGCGCCCTTCCTCCAGCTCTATAGAAAAGGGACAAGGTCATTGATGGGACAATGACATCCGAGTAGCATAGCAAAAGGTTCATAATAGTTTGCAAAGTACAGAGAGGACGTTCTGGAAACACAGTGAAGAACCAGGTGAAATCAAATTCTTGACTCAGATCATCATGCTAAACAGCAGAGGGAAAGACAGAGAAGACTGGAGTTTACTGGGCACCAAGTGCATATCTGGATATGCATTACAGTCATTACAATCTCTTAGCCTGTCCCAGTTCCACTGCGCAGCAAAAGAGGCTAAAACTACTTCAACTTTCAGAGTAAGACGTGGACAAAGTTTGGTACCAGACTGATGAGGTTTCTTTGTACCACTCTCCTACCATCCCAAGCAATGGCTTTTGACCTGGCCTGGCCTCCCCTGACCCAAGCTCTCACCACTCATGCCTGCAGCCTTGTATGCCTAGAAGCATTAGGATAAAGACAAGCTAGCAAAGACAGGGCTGTTCTCTAGGCAACCCAGCCTCTGCAGCTTCTGTCACGAGTTGATTTATCTTGGAGCATGCTCAGGCTGACTCTGGACTGTGTGGAGGAAGCCAGATCCAAGTGAGAGTGATCAGCTGTCAACAGCAGGACAGAGAGCCTGAGCTACACACTCAAGGTGAGCCTGTTTTCCCTGCAGCGGCTCTCACCCTACGTCACTGAGCCGAGCTGCCTTCGAAGTCTGCAATCAGAGGCTGAAGGGAGGGCTGTAAATTAAACAGTGGCTTGATTAGTTCCACTTCACCTCCCCTCACCAGATCCGGAGATGAAAACATGTGAAGCTGCTCCGCCCCCTTTTCCTATTAATGTGCATTCAAGAGGACAGCGGAGGGGTGGGACTCCTAAAACAAGGGACTAAGGAATTAAAGCCAGTTCTGAGAGACATGGGCTCATTTAAGCTTTGAAACAACATGAACTGCTTGAAAGTCTTTGCAACAGTCACTTGAGATAGCTTCTTTTCTGATAGACAAACAAACAAAGGATTGATCAGGCTATGTTACAAGGAAGATTTTATTTTTTTATAATGCTCTTATTGTGGTAAAATAGAAATAGCAAACTTGACCGTTGCAACTGACTCTAAATGGGCAGTCCAGCGGCAAAAAAAAAAAAAAAAAAAAAAAAAAAAAAATGCCAGAACATTCCTGTACGCTAACCACTGCAATCTAGCACCCCGATTTTGGTTACATTTTCAATTTGAAATTGTCTATCTCTAAAGCAACTCCTTATAAGAATTTTTCTTCAGCTTCATGTTGTCCTTCTATTTCTGTCTCTCCTCTGCTTTCATTGGTTTCTCTGTGCAACTGAGAGCAATAGAATGAGCCACCACTTGCCTTTCTGGGATTGATCTATTTGATTTAGCAGCCAATCCCACAGTTCTTCCGTTTTGCAGTAGATGTAAGAATCTCTCTCATTCTTGAGGTTGAATAATATTTCATTTTATGCATGTTTCTATCCATTCATCTGTGGGTAAATGTTCTAGTTGCTTCCATTGTTTGGTTCTTGTGACCGGTACTGTAAGACACTCAACAGTTCTGCCCCCAACTTCAAATCACTTGATGCATATCTAAAGTGGAATTGGAGCATATGTAATTCTGCTCTAATTTGAAGATGAGCCACATTGTTTCCCACTGTGATGGTACCATTTTTGTACTTCAATCAGCAACACACATCCTCACCAATACTTTAGTGGTGTTTTCCATTACCCACACTAGGGAAAAGAAGTCATCTCATTATGGCTTTCATTTTTATGCTAATTATTAGTGCTGTTAAATATGATTTAATGTGCTCATTGGTCTTCTGTACAGCTTCATAGAAATGTCTGTCCAAGTCAATTCCACATATTTTGACCAGATTCTAAATGAATATGTGTGTTGAGTTATAGGTGTTCTTTATATATTCTGGGTTTTAATTCTGTGTTAGACATAGTTTCTAAAAATTTATATCAAAAAGTTACATCATTCATGAGGTTTTTCTTTATATGTGCCCTCTAAAGCATGAGGATATTTTAATGAAGTCAAAAACTATTTACTTTTGATGTCTATGATTTTAGTATTAATTTAAGAAATCCTCATCTAAAATCATAAAAATTCCACCTTTCTTTTTGTAATAGTTTTAGTTCTCATGTTTAGATTTTTGAAAATCTTTTAAATTAATTTTGTAGAGCTGAAGGGATGATTCAAATATTAAAAGCACTTAGTGTTCTTGGAGGGCCCTCAGGTTTCATTCCCAGAACCCACACGGTGGCTCACAACCAACCTTAGCTTCAGTTCCAGGGTATCTAACACCCTCTTCTGATCAGATATGTCAAGAGTGTATATCATGTGCATATTATACACACTCAGACACACAAAGCTGAAACAAAAATGAATTCTGTATGAAGCATAAGAGCCTAACTGCGATCTTTGGATTATGGGTAGCTGTTTCTCAGCACCGCTTGCAGAAAGGAATGTGTTTTCGCCAAACAACGATGTTTTGGTCATTCGAACAGCCATAAACTATATGAAATGGCTTGTTCCTGGAATTCGTATTCTGTGCTACTTACAGATCAACCCTTTAGGTTTCTACAGTTTCTAGGGAGTTTAAATCAGGGAATACAAGATCTCCTATGTTTCTTTTAAGATTATTTATTTATTTATTTATTTAGCCAATTTAGGTCCCTTGAGGTTCCAACTGAATTCTAGAATGCATTTATTTTTAATTTCAATACAAAGTTTTGGGAACCTTTGATGGAGATTGCAATGAATCTATAGATTGCTCTGGGGCGTTATTGACATTAACAATGTTAAGTCTCCCAGCGCATGCACACTGTACATTATTTTAGCTGGTATTGTCTTTAATGTCTCCTGCCAACATTTTAGAGTTTTCAGCATGCAAAAAGTATTTCATCTCCTTGATTAGTATATTCCTTAATTTTTCTTCTATTTGATGCTATTTAAAATATAATTGTTTTCATCACTTTCTGTATGCTGTTTATTTTTAGTGCCTAGAAATGACTGGTTTTTATCTGATGGCTTGATATTTTGTAACTCTGCTGATTTTTATTTTCTCTCTCTCTTTCTCTCTCATATACAGTTCCTTGAGTTTTCTTGAGGCAATAATATGTTCTTTGCAATATATAAAGGTAATTTATGTCTTATTTCCTATTTTGGAAACTTTTCATTTCTGTGGATTTTTTGTTTGTTTGTTTGTGTTTTCCAATTTCTCTAAGTTGGACTTCAGCAATATTCTGAATAACTATAGCAAACCAGGACAATTTTAACATATTCTTGATCTATAGTGTCTTTGTTATGTTTCTATTGCTGTGATAAGACACCATAACCAAAACAACTTCTAAAGAAAGCATTTATTTGGGAATTGTCATTTCAGAAGTTTAAAGTCTATGATCAACAGAGCAGTCAATATGGAAGCAAGCAGATAGGTATGATGTTGGAGCAGAATCTGAGAGCTTACACCTTATGACACAGCTACAGAGAGAGAGAGAGAGAGAGAGAGAGAGAGAGAGAGAGAGAGAGAGAGAGAGAAAGGGAGGGAGGGAAACTGGGAATGATATAAGGCTTATGAAACCTTTAAGCCTGTCCCTAGAAACATACATTTTTCCATTAGGTCACACCTCTCAATCCTTCCCAAATAGTATCATTAACTGTGGGCCAAGCATTCAAATTTAGGAGGCAATAGGGGTCATTCTCATTCAAGCCACCATGTATATGAAACATTTTCAATCATTCCTCTCCAAGGTCAATGCTGACTGTGATTTCTCATGTGTGACTTTTATCATGCTGAAGTAGCCTTCTCCTATCCCTTGACTGTTGAGGATTATGATCATAAAAGAACACCAAGATTTATAAAATGCATCCAATACATCAGATGGAGTGATCTAGTGCTTTTTCTTTTTTCTTTTCTTTTTAGTTTTTCAAGACAGGGTTTCTTGGTGTAGCTCCAGCTGTCCTGGAACTCACTGTAGACCAAACAAACTGTCCTGGAACTCAGAGACCTGCCTGCCTATGTCTCCTGAGTGCTGGGATTAAAGGTGTGTGCCAGCATCACTTGACTGATCTAGTCTTTTCCTTCACCCTCTTCATGTGGTGCATTATATTGACTGACTATGTTTTATATTGACTGTATTGAACTGAATCTTTTCAACCGATGCAAATTTATTTAGGTAAACTACAAGTTGTTCCACATTTGACTTTTAGCAATATAATATGAATTGTACTTACTGGCAGCTCAATATGGTCTTTAAAATTTCAAATAAGTGTAATTGCTGTAGTGCTTTGTGCAAAACGCCTGTTATAGTGGTTTATGGAAGACTAAGTAATGAAATCAAAATGCAAAACATAAACAATGTGTGTACTATCTTGAGTATCATAAAATGGAAATAATTTATAGGACTCTTTATGGAGCATCCCTTCTTTAAAATACAACCTCATGAATTAGAACACTATTAAGGATCGATTTGAATAATTGTACAGTCTCTTAAGCACCAGGAGTTTAACTAAAAGGAAGACAATTCAAAATGACTTTAATAATGCCCTTAAAGTTATAGACTTTCAGGAGTCAGCCTGAGTGGAGTCAGCCCTGTAGGAGAGTCAGCTCCTCTCTCAGGATCCAGTGGGAGAGATCATAGACAGGATATAGGCAAGGATGACACAGCTATTCCTTTGTAGTTCCTCATCGCTCCTGGAAGATGAAATGGCTCAGTGAAGCCCTTGAATGGAAAACAAACTTAATGTTCTGTTAGACTGAGAATTATGTCCTCTCATCTCCAAACTCATGAATATGCTAATATCTATGTGACAGCACCTGAAGCTGGGGCCTTTTATAAGAGGTAAAAAGAAATAAAGTCATAAAGTCAGATCTTAATCCTGGCATGAACAAGTACCTGTAAGAAATAAAGATATGGACCAGGGAGGGGAAGATGGTTCAATGTGTCCCATGCTTGGGGTACAAGTAT
This sequence comes from Myodes glareolus, assembly GCF_982192425.1. NCBI lineage: Eukaryota > Metazoa > Chordata > Mammalia > Rodentia > Cricetidae > Myodes > Myodes glareolus. The sequence continues at coordinate 30,093,301 of NC_142044.1, forward strand.
GGCAGCCTGGGTATGGATCGTCAGACCCCATATAAGGCTGATGCAGCAGAATGCATCTATAACCCTAGTGCTTGTATAGAGAGAGAATTGAGGGAGACAAGAGTGGACCTAGAAGGTTGAAGGATAGCTACCACATCATACACAGTAATGAACAATGAAGAGATCCCATCTCCAGAAAGGTGGAAGGTGAGGGCAGACATTCAAGATTCTCATCTAATCTCTGCAAAGACACCATAGCACATATGTGTACACATACACATCATAAACTTATACACACACTCATCCCTGCACATGCCATATCCCATCACATACATATGTAAAAAGATGAAATGAGAAAAGAACAGTTTGTGAAATTCTTGAATTCTTTTTCTTTTCCTCTCCTTCTCCTCTATTTTCCCCCTCTCTTTCTCTCAAAAAGGAGGTGCTGAGGAAATAAAAGAGAAGACATCAACTGATGCTTTTAGAAGGATACTTTAAACACTAACCTTGCTGACTCCTAGACATCAGGCTAGCAGCACTCGCTCCTAAGGAAACCTAGTTTCTTTGGTTAAGCCACCCAATCTATAATATTTTGTAACAACAACTCAAGCTGAGTAACAAAGAGATTTCACATGAGCTTCTTGGGACCAGTGAAAAGAAAGAAGCCATCCTCCCATGAACAATTCCTAGGGACTGTTCGGTTTCCAAGGTGTCTCTGACTGACTCACAAGACTGGGGATATTAATCTTGACAAGTTTAATCAAATTTAAGTGTGGGGCGCATATCAAGAGATCTCAAAATAGTAAGGAAGTATTACCAGCTTTCCAGAAGCCCTTTGTACCATTTCCTTCATTGGAGCGCAGTGTCTTAGTTTGGAAAGACAAGCAGATTTGGGAATGAAAGTAAATTTGGCTCCTTGTCAGAAGGAGGAGAACTTGCTCCATTGAGTTTGCCTTGATAGATCTTCAACCTAGGAGCAGAACACTGCTGCTGAGCATGTGGTTCATACTGCACATCTTGGGACATGGATATCCCATGTCTCCCAGCTGGACCTGCATCCTTCTCAGTGATTTGACTTTCCAGGGGATTACTTCATGTGCGTTAGCCTTGCAAGATGCTGGCCTTTAATTGATAAAACCTTGACACTGTTTTATGAGAGCATAAACATATATCTTCTTCAGGAAATTTAGAGTTGCGGTGTGCATCCTCTCTTCTGAATTGATTGACATTTCTGTGTCCAGTTGTACAGTCTGAACTTTACATCACTTGTAGGAATTTTGTTATGGAGAGTAGTTGCTGGCTTTGTGAACTGGAGGACCTCTTTGTTTCTTCACTCTGAGCTGTAGCTTATCTCCTGGGTCCATTTGGATCGCCAAAGGCAAAACTCAAGCTATTATTGATCGGGTTATTTCTCTGCTATCCCTAAAGTATCTCTCATATCTCCCTCTACTAGAATTGATTTCCTATATGATTATCTTAATTTTCTGGAGAGAGATCATCCATTTATTTCAGTTTCTGGTGAGACATTTAAACCTTACATTCAATCTTGCTTTTGATTATTTTCAAAGGTACAGTTTTCCTTTTAAAACCCCTTTCTATTGAGATCTCCTCATCTCATTCTCAAAAGAAGAAACACAAATGAACGACAAACATTTTTAAAAGTAATTTAATATTCTTAGCCACATGAAAATGAAAAACTGTCTGGAGTTTCCATGTCATGTCAGTCAGAAAGGACACATTAACAATACAAATGGCACGACCTCTAGGAAGAATATTTGCAAAGAGGAGTGGTTCACAGGTGGTAGGAAGGCAGACTGGTGTAGACAGTGTGGAAAGTCGCATGGGAATTTCTAAAATGTTACAAATCGACCTACAGCATGATTAAAGGACTCTAAATCCTACCACACAGAGACAGTTGTGTATCATGATTGCTACTGTTCTATTCACAACTGCTAAGAAATGAAATAGCCCTAGATATCTGTCAGCAGATGAATGGGTAAATGTCAACATGCACGGTGGAATTTTATTCAAAGACAAGGCAAAATGAAATCATGAAATAGATGAAAATAGGTGGAGTTAGAAATTATGTAAATAAGTCACTCAGCTGTGAAAGACAAAATACCATGCGTTTCCTTTCATACATAGATCCTAAATTTTAGTTTAATATATCGGTCATAAAATTAGAAAGGAGACCATGAGAGGGGAGACAGGAGATTGTAAGGAATGTGGTAATGGAGTATTTGTGATGTGAAAGCTGAAGGGGGAGCTTTTAGTATGAGGAAAGTGACCCACAGGCATTGGGTAGGAATGGGAGAGAGGAGAAGGGGTAAGAGGATCAACCAATAGAAAACATATATGGAATTCCATAACAAAACTTAGCTTACAAAACTCCAATTAGTTAAACAACAAAACAAGGAAAAATATCTGTAATATTCTTTGATAGCGCTCTTGAGCATTTCAATTTTCATGCTGTGTACTAATTTATTGTTTATCTCTTCTCTTTCTATTTGAATTCTTGTAAAGAAGTGTTTATTAGAATCCTTTATTGTTAGTTGCATAAATAAAATAAACTTTATTATAACATGTTTTGTTACATTTTATAAAGTTGGCTTCTATCAATAAGAAAGTCAGTTGGAGTTATCCATATTGCCAGATCCCGTGATTTGAGCCTAGTTATCATGTAACATTTTCTATCTCCTTCTTATAATATAACATATTATCAGTATTTTGCATATTACATACACTTACATACATACAAACACACACATACATACTTACAATGTCTTTTGACATACTTACCCTCCCCACTTCCCCTCCTAACTTCTCAGATCAACTCTTTCCCACCCTTCAATCTTCATTTCTTCTTTTATTTTTTTAATAACCCACCAGATCCAATTTGTGCTTCCCATATAGACATGGCTTTACATAAGGCCCATTCATTAGAGCACAGCCAACCTACCAAGAGTCACACCCCCGAAGAAAACAGAGTTTTCTTCTTCCAGCAACCACCGACTGTCAGTAGATATTCAGCAAGGAATGCGGGCCAGTGAGCGCCTTCCATCTTCTTGCTGGAAGGCTGACTGACTTAATTTTATACAGGCAGCCACAGCTACTTTGAGTTCATGAATGTATCTGCTCTGTCACGTCTAGAAAACACTGTTTTCACCCCTGTCTGCCCCTCCTCCCAAAGCCCGACTCTTACTATCATTCAGCACTCTGCCCCCTGCCCAATGTTGCTGAGTCTTGGAGGAAGGGATTGTGATATAGACTGGCATATAGTCGCCAGATATTCTTGTGAAGTTTTTCACAATAGTCCAGAAGCTAAGCTTTGTGGCATCAGAGGGCTGCTCGTGTACCTTTAACTTGAGGTAACTGGAGCTGTGTTAAACCGCTTCCCAGTCTGTCTCCAGCTGAGGCTTTTCGTAGGATGAGGGATTTCCTGTGTAAAAACCAGAAAAGTTTCAGGCAATGTCAGGGAATTTGGCTACGTTATCTAGAGCCCCAGCCAGCATTAGCGAGAAGGGCTACCCAGCAAGAAAAGCTCAAGGAGGGCACAAGGCAACAATGCACAACTTCTTGCCATTTGTCTAGAAATTGATGTTTCTAGAAATTGGTAAAATTTGAGGAGCCCTGTGGGAAACAGATATCTAGGAACCCAGAGGACCATCATCTGCTAGGCACATGATGAACCACCTATAGCGAACATCTCTTTGCTTGATTAGTATATGATGCTTATGTAAATGTCAATCTTCTTGAGATATTTGACTTCTGACTTGGAGGCTCACAGCGCACCTTGCAGTCAGTCAGCGTTCGCTCCACCCCTCTGCCTTTTTCTTCGCTTGCCCAGGTCTGTCTCTCACATCCCTGGTGCAGCATTTTCTCTGCAGATTAAAATATCTTCCTCTGGGAGTAACGCCGACCCCTTAACCTTATTAAACATCAGTCTTTTTCAATAAAAACGAAGTTATGAGTAAAATCACATCCCTTTTACAATTGAATAAAACCTTCTCATTTGCATGCCTAAAACCAATCCTGAAGAAACCAATAATAAAGTATTTCATGGCTGTGAGGTTTAAGACCTCAGCGCAGAGGCAGGCTCAAAACAATCAAAATCATGCCTGCACTGCAGTCCCAAATAAAAGACAACATTTTAGGGATTTGCATTTAGCATCCCTTGCTTATTTGTTTCAATAGGCTGCTTATGAATAGTTTTGTATACATTTTTCCAAATGCACACATGAAGCACAACTTTATGCCATTTTCTTTATCATCACAGGGAAATTTTAATGTGGGTTTGCAATGATAAGCAACAAAGGTTTTGTGCTTAAGAAAAAAGAAAACAGGTCTGGAGATACGGCTTTGTAGGTAAGAATACTTGCTGCCCTTGTGGAGGATCCAGAACCTACACAGCAGTTCAAAAGCATCTAAACCCCAGCTCCAGGGACCTCACACCCCCTCCTGGCCTCCTTGGGTATTGCATACATGTGGTGCAGTTCATATATATTTGGTCAAAACACCCACCCACACAAAAATAAAAATAAATCTGTATGAAAAAGAAAATGGGCAAAATCCTAAAATGACTTGTAGGATTCCTTAAATATTGCTCTCCACGGTGTGAGCCTCCTTGGTGTATTTCTTATGTAGGACAACCTGTGTTTATGCATCTGTTTACAAAATGATTTAGACATTTTTGTATGTGTGTTTGTGTGTTTATGCAGCATACACATGTGTGTACATACACATAAAGACATACATAGGTAGATAGACACATCTGTGTGTATATGCATGTGTTCACAAGTGTTTGTGTGTACAAATGTGTCTTTGAAGACGCCTGAGCGAGAGGCTCATTATCTTCTGCATCCTAATGTTCATCAGTCCTTGACGACTACCGTCACTCATTTCCCCATTCTCTTTGCTCCTATCATTGGCTGAACACTGTGTTGTTCCTTCTTCCTCTATTTTTTTGAAGATACTCCAAAGAACCATGATTTGTAATAAACTTGGGAATAATAAGGAATTTATTGTTTCAGGCAGGATTGAATTCATCTACAAATAAGAACAAATCTGTCTTACTATGGTTTATGCAGACAACCTTTCCTCCCTCCCTTCGTCCCTCTGTCCCTCCGTCCCTCCGTTCCTACCTCCCTCCCTCCCCCTTTTCCTTCCTTCCTTCCTTCCTTCCTTCCTTCCTTCCTTCCTTCCTTCCTCTCTCTCTCTCTCTCTCTCTCTCTCTCTCTCTCTCTCTCTCTCTCTCTCTTATTTTCTTCTTTATCAACATCAAGAAGGGGTTGCTGTAGGATTGGTGTTTATTAATCTGTTACACAGTGATAAAGCTATGGAAACTTCTTGACCTTTCTGTCATGGTCAGAAAATAATCACTAGTTGTAGCTCTCACACTCAGAAATGGTGAAGGGGGAATGGAGAAAATAGAAAAAGAAGAAAAGTTTCCTTTAACAAGGAGACAAAGGCTTTCTCCAAACCTTTAGCAGGATGTTTACGGCCTAGTTAGTAGAGCCTATAAATATGAGAGGAGCTGTATACATGCTTTCAGCTCACAGAACCTAGGCTAGAGGAGGAAGAGAAAGAGATAAAGGCTTGGATGGATGTAAGCACCTTGCTAATAGCATCTGTCTTGGAGAGGGGTTCAAAGAGAAGGTTCAATCACCATATTTCTAAGAATATCCTGACATGTGTCTCTAGGAGAAATATAGTGCTTTGGCGTTCATTAATTCTCTTCTGGAGATAACAATGAGCAATTGAATCCGTTTAATGCTATGTCCAATTATCCAAATAATAGCAGTAAGTTCCCTCTTAATTTCTATCAAAAAATTGTCAAAGGTTCTTGGCTCTAATAATGATCTGAAGTAGGGGTTTCATCTTGTGGAGCAGAGCTTAAATCGAACCACAAAGTGGTTCTACTGTTGTACCATTGGGTATGTCTTGCCAGGTCAGTCATTATTTTAGCTTGAAAAAAGAAGGAGGAGGAGGAAGAGGAGGAGGAGGAGGAGGAGGAGGAAGAAGAAGAAGAAGAAGAAGAGGAATTTCCAATTTATTGAATATCTCTGGAGAAAGACCTAGGATTAGGGAAGAAGGAAGGGGGGGAGGAAGGAGGAAGGGAGGAAGGGAGAGGGAGGGAAGGAGGAAAGAAAGGATCTTAGGGAATAAAAAGAAGGGCCCAACCACAGCATAAGCAGTAGGAAGGGTGCCCATCATTAACAACACGATTGTTTCCTTTCTCACCTCTAGAAGCAGTGAGATTCACACTCACATCCTGGTTTTGCCAGGTGTGCGGCCTGGGGCAAGTCTCGTACTCTTCTGGGGGTCTGTGTCATTTTCTCCTCACAGAGTTAGGGGACAAATCTAGGTTGCTAGATGCCCAGAACCTAGTACTGTGCTGGGTGCTCAGATGTGCCTCTGCAACGCTCTTGCTAGCTCCTTCAGGCTTTAACGTCCCTGGTTTTCTGATTCAGCCATCTCCTCAGACAACTGATATCTCGTCTCAGCTAATATTTGCTGAAAGCTATGAGAAGTTGAACAAATACTCCTTGTAATTGCAGGAGAATACCCAACTCACAGCCCATACAGGAAGTCCTTTGAATTGTTACATGGGGCATAAAAAAATAGGAACTCGGTAAAGGACAGTTACAAATTAGGAAGTAGTCATGTTCTGTTAGACTTTCAACTAAAAAAGTCTCCACAATGCTTGCACCTCAGACCATTTGTGTTTTTCTTTAAAATGTACATTCCAGTTTGGAAGGTGTCTAGGGGTAGACAGACCCCTGCTTGAATCTCACTTCCTCGCAAGCTCTCTTTAGGTCAGTGAGTAAATTGTAGTGTGTTAGACACGAAATCAGTATCTGTCATGCACTCTTAGGCAAATGATAATTTCCACCGAAAACTATTTCCTTAGTGATGATAAATCTTCAGCCATTGCTGACAGATTCAATTTTTGCAAAGCGCCAAGCTGTCTGGGATGAGTGGGAAGGGGAAGCTTAGCCGAGCTCATATCACAGCACGTATTACGTGTCAATTGTTGATTGGAGCTCAAATTCACTCATCTTGCTCCCTCCTCTTTGATTTTTATTTTTGAGATTACAATATAATTGCAGCCTTTTGCCCTTACCTTTCTTTTCTCCAAACCCTGTCATATATCCCTCCCCACTCTCTGTCAAATTCACAGCTTATTTTTCTCTTTAAAATCTATTATGTGCATATACATGCATATATGACTATCAAGTGTGTGCTGAACAGCTATGACATGAATGAACATGTCAAACTGGTGGGAAAAAACCCACAAGGCCTCAATGCCATACAAAGAACTATAGGTAACTGGGGAAACCTGGGAACAGGGGAGACGGACTTCCCACGGAAGAGCACATCGATTGTTTGCCCAGTGGGAAGAAGTCATCTCTCCTTTCATGAGTAAAGCTTCACCACCCAGGAATCTGTGAGCATACAGGAGAACTAGCACGGTAGATAGCTGTCACTAGTGTGCTATTTGGGTTTGGGGGAGTGTAACCAAACTCCAAATCTATAATATTCACTTCAAAATTGCCCTTTCTGGCAATTTCTAGGCAATTTCTTACCTGGAGATGCCTCAAAGTTACATAGAACCCCAAGAATCTGTACCTAGTTATCTACTTGTCCAAGGTGTCCAAAATCGAATATCCATTGTCTCAATGCAGGAGAGAGACTGGGATGCAGTTAGTACCCCAAAACACTGCATGGTATCCAGCTAAAGTTAGAGATCCCCCTGAAGTTAGTAAATGCTTCTGTATAACTCCGTCTCAGGCTGTGTTTGAGAGCATCCAGTGGAGGAATGAGTCAAGTCCTCCACCGCAGGTGGGGTCTGTTGTTTAGTTCTCCCCGTCCTTTCATATTCCACTCTTGCCCCAACTTGTTCTAGACCCCCACACCCTGCTCAATCCAGACCCAGTGAGATGGCTGTTTTCTTCATTCTATATCTCTCAAAGCATGTCTCTGAAATTAGTCCGGATCCTTAGGAGGGCCTATGGATGCCTTGCTTTTACAATGATGTAACAAAATGCCCCTGAGAACAACTGTAAGAGGGGAGCTTTTATTTTGGAGTGTGGTTTCAGAGGGTTTCAGTCCATCTCCATTGTGGTTCTGTTCACTATGGTAGAAGCATGCAGCGATCCCCCTCACATCACAGAGGCTCAGTAAGCAGAGAGATGTGAATGCTGTCGCTCAGCTGGCTTTCTCCTTCTTCATCTTTTATTTAACCTGGTCTGAGACTCTATGGGATATTGCCACCCACATTCAGACTTTGTCCCTCAGGTAATCCTGACAAGTTCTTACAGACACACTCCAAAGTCCTGCCTGATCCCCTAAATGGTTCATAATCCACTTAACAATGAAGATTAACCTTCACAGCCATATTCAAAGATTCTTGTTCCCCAGTGACAGTACCAGCTCTTAGCTGTGGGAAACATCACCCTGGGGTAGTAGCTTTCTCTGGTTGTTAACCCCAGAATTTTCTCACCATCATCTGATTTCTGCTTTCCTAATATCTTTGCAGTTACCTCCTCCCTTTGTTGGCCTCTGTGCAAGGCTTTTGTGTGGCAGTGAATACTGACTGCCACACTGGGGCTCTTGCCTTGTGCAAGAAGCAGAATAAACTGTACCATCATCAGATTTTTCATACATAAGTTTTTAAAGCAAAGTCCACCTGATCTATTAGAGTGTCTCATGACAGAACCTTTGGAAGACAACTCACAGGTCATCCATCCTTGGTGAGGATTATAGTGATGTGGGTACCAACTTGGGAAGGAGTGCCCTGGAAGGTGAGTGAAGCCAAGTGGTGAAGGACAGAGATAACAGCCAGCTAAGCAGTAAAGGACAGAGATGATGCTGGGTGGACAGAGATGATGCTGGGTGTCACTCTACATCATTTCTGTTCTATGTCAAGTTTCTTCTTGAATGGTATCAGAAAGGTATGCTTGATCCCACTTAACCCCCTCTCTGGCCTTCCTCATCTAGGCTGGTGGTTAGCCAACGGAGTCTATGTCAACCAGCACGGGGAGCTGAGGGAGGGCTGAGCACACCATACAAAATAGCTGCAATTAGAGGTGCACAGGAAGGCTGAAGAGAACATAGGAACCCATTTAAAAATATTTTATTTATTTGTGCTTGTGCATGCACACATATGTGTGCTGTGTATGTGTGTGAGTGTGTGTGTTGTGTTGTGTTTTCTAAATTGTTCTGAATAAAAGCTCGAGTCAGATATTGGGGTGAAAATCTTATAGCTCAAAGAAGCAGAGGAGGAATGACTGACTCACTGACCTTCCTTTTCTCACCGGCAACCCAGCCAGTGCCTCTTCTCTCCAGAAGTCCCTGATCATTCCCTTCTATCTGTATTCCTGGATTCTCTATGGCTAATTCTGGTCAGCTAGTCACTGGCTCTGCCCCCGACTCAAAGTTAACAATATTAAAACAGTCTAGGAATGTCACAGTGCAATCGAATATCCCAGAATGTACATGTGCATTCATGACACATTGCTTCTTGCGAAGAGGGTAGCTTTATAGAGTTAGTTCTTTCCTTTTATCTTTATCTAGGTTGTGAGGCTGGAATTCGGGTCATTAGGCTTGCATGGCAAGCAGTTTTATCCACTGAGCGATATAGTTGGCCCCTCTTCCAAGTAATTCTTGATGGTTTCTGTGGAAGCATTCTGTGAGGAAGATGCCTGCTGGAGAGATGCCTGCTGGGGGAAATGCATGCTGGGAGATGCATGCTGGAGTATATGTGGAAGATGCATGATTTAGGAGAGTTGCATAGTGGGGGAGTTATGTCCTGGGAGAGATGCATGCTGGGGGAAGATGCCTTCAGGAAGGACAGGCATGCTGGGGGCAGATCATACCGGGGAAAAATGCAAGCTGGAGGCTGAGATACAGACTGGGAGAGATGCTTGCTATGAAGAAATGCATACTGGGAAGAATGCTTGCTGAGAGATATACTCTGAGGAGGACCCATGATGTGAGTGATGAATGCTGGGGATGCTACATTTGAGGACACATTTCTGGATTGCATGGGTAAGTGTGGCTAGGTTCTTGCTGAGGTTCTTCAGGCAGCCTTTCTTCGTCTGTGTACCTTAGCTCTATAATCTATTTAATGAACACTTAGGTGACTTCTAGTGTACTTGAAGTGTTCTGCCAGTATGTGGTGTCAACATCTTGTCAGAGATTGTTGGATATTCAGATTCTCAGACTGGGCCAGACCTGTTGAACCTAGAACTCTGAGTCTCACTCTCTACCTTTAAGATTTGCACCTCTGAGTGATCCTGCTGGTGTACGGTGAAATTTGAGAGGTTCTCGACTGAATGTTTTCCAGCTATTTTCTTGTTGTAAGGGTATGAGATGCTGCTCTACTTGCCATTTGAAACAGCAACAACAAAAAGAGTCACTTCATAGCGATCAAGAAGCCATTCACAGTTATTGATCACCTTCCATGTGACAATACCAGGTTGTCTCTTAGCTTTAGTTGGGATTAATAGCTCCCCCATTCTAGTCTTCCTCCCATCCCCCTCCTCTTCTTCCTTCTCGTGTGCCTATTTACAGGTGTAGGTAGAAGACAAAGAATGTCAAGCGTCTCCCTTTGTCACCCTCCACTTTATTTTTCGAGAATAGTCTCTCGCTGAATCTGGAGCTTGCCAATTAGGCTAGACAAGTAGCCAGGGAGGCCAAAAAAAAATCCCCTTTTCTCTGCCTCCCATCTTTCTCTTTTGAACTTCTTATGACTCTTGCTTCCACCATTTGTCTTATTTGATTTTCTGGTTCTTGCTTGTTGGAAGCTACAGAAAAACTTGGGTATCTATTTCCAGGGCTCGTATTTTGGTTTTCTAAGTTTTCTGGTATTTCACTTTGTCCTGGATCAATTCTCATCATTTCAAACAAGACACTGAGATTCCTATAGTGTGGCAGCCTACCTCTACCTTTGCTTACAAGCTCAGCTCCTCCTAGAAGGGCAACTGTTTCGAGTTTCATACTGTGCACCTCACACTATAAAATCTTCACCTCAGTGGGCCCCTAACTATGCACAGAAATTACTAAAACAGGAGTGTCGAAATACAATCAGAAACCAGAGATTGGATAGTCCAGTGACCTAGAATAGAATCAAACATGACTGGGGAAAAATTCCTAATGATGTTCTGTTATATTCATAGATTCATAGATAGTTTTCATTAGAGAGACTGCCTCTGGTAAGCACTGATACAGGGACCCACAGTCAAACTAGGCTGAGAGAGAGAGGCTAAGGTGGAGCTCTCCATTGGGTCCCTCCCCTCAGAGGTTAGGAACTCCATGGAAAAGGGAGAGAAAGAATTATGAGACCCACTGTCTGTACTCTTCTGGCTTGATTTGGTGGGGGGGACTCCTGACAGTTGGAGTGGGGGTATCTCTGACTCTTTTGCCTGCTCTTAGGACACTTTCCCCCTACTGGGTTGCCTTTCTCAGCCTCCATGTAAGGGTTTGTTCCTGATCTTATTGTTACTTGTTATGCTGTGTTAAGTTGATAACCCTGTGAGGCCTGCTTTCTGCTGGGGAATAAATATGGAGGAGAGGGGAAAGGGAGGAGGGGAGGAGGATTGGAGGAAGGGGAAGCTGTGATTGGGAGGTACTGTGTGAGAGAACACAAAAGAGAAACACTACCACATAGATCTTTGATTGTAATCCCTTTGCAGTCATTAAGATCTGCATGGGTACATGTTTGTCAACTGGAGGCTTTAGTTTCTGGCTTCCCTTGTAGCTAGCTCCTATTCCGTGTGGGAGGCAAACTGAAATATGTAGCAACCTCTGGTGTTTCACTCCATATCCACTCGTGCATATAGATACATAGGCAACAGCTGGAACATCCATTTAGGACACCGAACTAGAAGCTGGGTTGTGATGGTAGAACAAAACTATAAAATCAGTCCAGGTTCGAAGCCCGAAGGGCCACTATATCACACACACACTTAGATTCTTGTTGCTAAGGAAAGAAATGTAGATGTCTAATTTAGATTACTTTTCCATTTAGACTTTGTAAGCACAGTGAGAACCTGTATCTTGAATAATACCGAGTTTTGGGCCCGTTTATTCACAGCCCCGTGCCTTGTGTTACTAGTGGTGTTTGAGCATCAGCTCTTTCAATATTTAGGGAAAAGAAAAATTGAAGCGTCAATAGCCAGATTGTGAGCTGTGTTCTCAGGAGACCCAAGGGTTTCCATTAGTCTCTGACTCCTATTCCTTCTGCACTTCTGACTCCTATTCCTTCTGCATGTAAGGTCTAGCCAAGCCACCCTTCACAGCCCTCCCTCCTACCTGCACACCTAATGCCTACTCTTCCACCTGAATGCAAGCCATCCTCCACTTTCTCTTCGAGGTCCTGTTCTACCTTTCCAAGACACACTTGAGTCTTTGCCATTAGTTTCTGTAGTACTTTTTAACAAACCGCTTTATTATGGAGTTTTTAGTGTTAGACAACTCTGCTAAAATTCAAAGTCTTCAATGCTAATTTCACTCAACAGTCAACAAATATTGATTGGGATCTTGGCACGGACTGAGACTTGTACAAAGCATTGGGGATGGAGCCAAAACAGATGTCATTCTTATGCTTATGGGCTTGTGATTGAACAGGCACAATGGCAGCAACTGTGCCTTGTCAGGACCCAGTGCTGAGACAAGAAGCATATCAACTCACTGCTCTGACCACAACTGAATCAAGGCACACATGTAAGCCCTAAGTGTGATAATTGAGCTGATTCCAAATTCTCCAATACGCCTTTAGGCCAGCCTACTAAAAGAGAATTTGGCACAAAGCAGGTCTTCAAAAATATATGCTGAAGAGAATAATAATGACTGGTTAATTACTGTTTTAAATAATAAGCACAATGATCATAATTTTAACCCTTAGTGTGATTCTTCTCATTTAAGTCATGATTATAGGATGTATTCCATGATTATTAATTTCATTTATGGATGAGAACATTGAAACAGAGAGATGCTAAATCATTTTTCTAATGGGCATGTCTATGAAGCGATAGAGCTGAGATTTGAATCCAACTATTTTGATTCCAAGGTTCCAGATGTTAGATGTACATTATTGGATAAAGAGATATCTTTTAACATACTAGCTATCTGTTGGCGTAGAAATAATTGTGTTGTATTGGAATATATCAAAGAGAAATAAGCAGTAGTTTCTCTTTTTACTATAGATAATGGAATTGTAACTGAGGTAAAAAGTATTTATTATCAGAAATTATGAAGTACACAAATAACAGAGTTAAGACTTAACCACGTTTGTTTCTACCGTTTTCCATTAGTTAGCTTCTCATAGGTTACTATTATCCAAATACCTGAGAGAGGGAGAGATAGTTGCCTCACAGCTTAAGAAGCATCAGCCCATATGTGTTTGCTTCTGTGTGCTTGAACAGGACATAATGGCAAAATAAACAGAGGAGAGCTATTCACTTTGTGGTTTGTTTGGAAGTAGACAGTATTATGATGGGGAACAACCCATGATAATAGGACCCTCTCCCCCTAAGTGAGTTGTTTTCTCCAGCTCTCCCCACCTCTTAAGTTCTCAGAGCCTCCCAAAATAGTCCCCAGTCATGGGCCTTTGGGGGAGGACTTTTCATATTTAAATTATAGCATACCTGTTCCCAGCTTCTTAATCTAGTGCCCGTCTACCAGATGGAGTCCAAGATAATGGCAATGACAGTCAAGAGAGTAGGAGGGTGATAGATCGACAAGAATAAGAAGAGAAGAAGAAGGAAAAAAGGCAATGTAGACTTTCCTGAGACCTTCCTCTTTCTTGGGACTCAGATTGGCAGAATGATATAGAATTTAAAGACAGATGTACATGAACACCCTGGAGCAAATTCCCTTTTCCTCGTTGCTCTTGCCTTCCACATGCCACTTTGCATTCGTTCAATGCATCCCATCCATTGGTAACACTGTCTGATTAGAAGCAGGATCCATTTCCCTGTTTAAACATGAAGCTGCCCACAGGATGGAAATGTGACAGAAAATGACCTGTACTGAATAGGATTTTTGTTTTCACAGGAACATTACAAGTCGCATTTGCAGGTTTTAAATTTAGGACGTCTTTTTCCCCCTTTCATATGAATGGAAATAATATTGAACTATTGTTACATGCTCCAAAAGGCGTGTGAGCGGAGAAATGACTGAAGAGAAGGCGGCACAGTCTGACATCTCTGCTGATTCAGCTCTGAGCTACAAGATGAAAGGAAAGAGCCCAAGCTGTCTCAGAGGATTCCATACCAATCATGTTAATTGGAAACTGGAAGGAGGAAATGGTCACAATCAACAGATTTATCACCCAAAGGGCTGAACAGTTCATAAATTTAATCCAGCCACAGAATTAGGAAATAGAATTGATGTTTATAAGAATCAGGGCAGGAGTGGGCAGACCTCTCCAAATAACCTTTCTCAGGCAGATGGCTGGAAGTGCTTGAACATATTTTATTCGAAGCTATTAGAAATATGAAAAGAGGGCTTTCTCCCAGGCCCTGATTGAAGCATTGTAACTTCTTTTTTTATGGTCTGTACAAAAGAAGAGCTATAAAGAGACACAAACAGGGTAGTTAAGTTTAATGGCGGTAAAATTCAGACACCTGAATATATGCAATTTATTTTTCTCAAAACCTCACCCCATTTGAGGCTGCTATTAATTAGCATGGAAATGTGCTACAGAGTCAATTTTGCGTGAGGTTTGTTATCTTGGCTACTTTATGAAAAGGAGAAACAAAACAATCAGAAAAATGTTTGCCACTACTTCATTGTAGAAGGAGGTGGGGGAAAGTCATCAAAAACAGCCTGGGGGTTCCATGTGCAAAAATGAGATGCCAGCCCTCTAGAGTCCCATCAGAAGCCTCCTTCTACTATGGGGTGGGGGAGAGTGCCCTGGGACAAAGGAACTGGATGTCTCCTGCTCTGGTTCATTTAATTGTTAACTGGATGTAATCTAGGGTCACCTGGGAAGTGAGTTTCAATGAGGGATTATCTAGACCAGAATGGCCAGTGAGCATGACTGTGGAGTTGTCTTGATTATACTAACAAATACAGGAAGATCGAGCCCATAGTCAGCCTCACCATTCTCTGAATATGGGTCCTGTACTGCGAGATAGTGGTGAGCCTGAGTCGAAGAGCAAACACACATGCATTCATCCTTTCTGCTCTGACTTCGGATGTGATGCGAACCTTTTTTTGGTCTCTGCTGTCTTGACTTCCCTACTGTGACAGTCAGTAACCCTTTTTTCCCTAAATTGCTTTTGTTGGGAGTATATCACCAATAGCCCCAGAAATGAGGGAGAGTTGGACACCTCCTGAGTGCCACCAGGAGCCTCCTCCAGCTGTTGCAGGAGCATCATTGGTGTGAGGGAACTCAACGTCTAACCTACATAGTCACAAACAGAGCTGGGTGCTGAGACAGGAGTCCAAGGTCCAAAAGGCTCTGCACAAAACCATATGCAATTATCATGTGGAAAAAAAAACTTGTCAGCAAAGAGGAAGGCTGGTCTCTTTCTATCTCTTCCCTACAAAGCCACCACGCACCAGACATAGGTGTCACTGGTAGAGGCAGAAACACTCTGGAGAGTCTGGAGGTGACCCACCTATGGTTCATGAGAACACTACACACACATTTAATATACTAATGAAACTAATGACACATGAGGTTGCAGGTAACAGAACATTCTGGAGAAAAATCAGACCAACAAGACAACAACAGATCTTTCACACTATGGTGACCCTAAAGTGACTGAACTCTCTCGACTTCACTTTGCTTCCTCTCTTGGGAGCTTACAGTCTGTCGGTAAACTGTCTCTGCTTTGGCAATTCTTCATCCAGGAACTTAAGAATCTAAACCCTCTAGTGGTGTCTCTAACCTTGCTTATCAGTTGACATCATCACCGACCCTATGTCAGGCTCTTTCGATTGTCTTCATCCTTCAGGTGGGGGAACTGGGCCTGGGGGATGTTAGGAGCGCAAATGACGTAGCTCATTAGGAAAGAGTCAAGATTACAAAAGTGAGAGCCAACCTCATGCCTAGAGTTACCCAGTGAGTGGCTGATTCATTTCTTAATACACAGCCTGGATGTCACTACCCACAGTGTCCTGTTAGTGTCTAACCTGCCAAGTAGACCATTTACCTGGTTGTTAGGACTTTAAAGGCGAAGCTGTAAAATGAATAAATCACTCTAACTTTTCTCAAGCCTCCCAGTGGGATAAGCACAGCGCCCCACTTCCTGTTTGATTTAATTGCACTGTTCATCACCACAGGACTGAGTGGAGGCACACCACACAATAAAACACAATGCAGCACCTACTCTCTCCCCACATAAGCTCTTGTCAGGTCAAAGCCAAAAACTGGGTTATTAAAAGTAACCCCATCGAACACATTATATGCAAATATTTCAACACAATCACCCCTCAGTATCTGTGTGGATCAGTTCCAGGAGTCCCTGATAGATATGAGAATTTGTGGATGCCTCATGTGCTTTATACACAACCAAGAGGAAAACGGAGGCAGCCTCGGAACTTGAAAGTGTGAAGAGAAACTGAGGAGTGACCAGAGTCTCTAGAAAACCTCACGAGTGAATGCAAAGCTGCTAGTGTCTAGAAAAGCCTCTCAAGGTTGAGAACCTTGTTGAAGTATCCTTTCAGATTCATGTTAAAAATTTAGTAATTTTTGTTTAGTCTTTGATTTACTACATGCATACCATATTTTTTGATGATATTCATCCAATATTCCTCTGTCCAACTACTCTCAGCTCCTCACACATCCCTCTCTTACCATATAATATATGGTTATTATATATATGTATATATATCACACACATATATACACATATATACATACATATACACATATATACATACATATATACATACACACATACATATTTATATTACACATATATATTATAGAAATTTAAGACAATTCTGAAGCCATTTCTGACAACTCTCAGTACTTCCCCTCCTCCCCTGGGAACCAAGGACATAACATTTATGCATGCACGTACTGAGATGTTGGGAACTTTCCATCTCCCTGAATAGGGGCAAGATAACCCTTAGGTGTTGACTCAGTTACTGATGTTTTGACTTAGTCCCTGGGAAGGGGCAAAGTGATCCTCAGAAGTGTCTCTCTACCTTGTCTGATCTGGCAACCAGTCTTTAGCCAATTATTGGTAATAGCCTTTTTGAATAAGCCAATCATAATAGTTAAAGAACAATCCCCAGACACCCCTTCCTTCTGTGGTTTTTCCCTTTAAAAATAGCCTGTACCAGACATTCAGGGTCTTCGAGCCTCCCAACTGCTGGAGGACCCTGTCATGACAGAATTAATAAAATCCTCATGCTTTTACATAAGCTGTGATATAAGAGATAGTCTCTTGGGGTGACTCCTCCTCCTCGGTGATTGGACGCTAAGGTCCAACAATATATCCATACATATATATCCATACACATATATAAACATATACACATACATACTCACACACACATTTGTATCCAACTAGTGCTACACACTTATGAATAGATAAAATTTGCATGCAAATGAATGAAACTGGAAAAACTGCACTGAGTAATGTAAACCAGACCTGGAAGGATACATTGTACCTGTGTTTTTCTTTTCTCTCTCTCTCTCTCTCTCTCTCTCTCTCTCTCTCTCTCTCTCTCTCTCTCTCTCTTTTCGAGACAAGGTTTCTCTATAGTTTTGGTGCTTGTCCTGGAACTAGCTCTTGTAGACCAGGCTGGCCTTGAGCTCCCAGAGATTTGTCTGCCTCTGCATCCAGAGTGCTTGGATTAAAGGCGTGTGCCACCTGGTGTACCTGTGTTTTCCTAATGAAGATAACCCTGGCTGCATTGCTTGTTTTGTTGTTATTTACTGCTTCCTGTAAAGGAGGGGAGATATGCGATTGACTTTGTAAGTTTGGTACAGTGGAAAGAATAAAACCTTGGAACTGGAAAGGTGTTTTGGTCCCATTATTATTGCTCATCCGCTCTACACACTGTAGAAATTTAAACAACTCTTCATCCTGGGGCTTTTTCTCTGAAAGAGAATGGGTCTTTCAACTTACATTTCTGTAGGATTCCAAATATGGTGAAGGTGCCTGGAACCATCTCAAGTAACAGGAAACACCCATGATTGGTTCCTAGAACTCTCTCGAATAACAGAAAATACCCCATGAATGGCTCCTAGTTCTCTTCCACGCCACAGAAAGAATCCAGGAAAGGTTCCTGGACCCTCTCAGATCACAGGAAACACCCTGTGGTGTAATTGGAATGTAATTGGCCCCCATAAATTCACAGGGAGTGACACTATCAGAAAGAGTGTATTTGTTGGAGTGCTTATGGCCTTGTTAGAGGAATAGTATATTTGGGGACAGGTTTTAAGATTTTCTATACTCAGGATACTGCCCAGTATTTCAGTTGACTTCCTGTTGCCTACAAGAACACTCAGCTATTTCTTCAGTATCATGGCTGCCAGCACACTGCCATGCTCCCCATGATGACAATGGGTTGAACTTCTGAAACTGTAAATGAGACACCCCAGTTAAATGTTTTCATTTGTAAGCATTGCCATGGTCATGATGTCTCTTCACTGCAGTAAAAACCCCAAGACACTCAGAGATCCACCAGCCTCTGCCTTCCCAGTGCTGGGATTGAAGGTGTGCCCCACCACACCTAACTCCAAGCTCCTCTTTAGTTTCGTTTCACAAGTGGGAAATTTAACTGGGCAGGATCTTGCCCAGAGGTCACCATTCCCTTTATTCCATTTCCTAATCCATTTATCTCCTTGAACACAGGACTTAGCTCCATTTCACCTCTTGGTGCTTCTTTAGAAAAAAAAATTATGTTTTAATTTATGTTCAGATTGTTCTTTTTCATTATTAATTTTCACTAAAGTTACCACTGATAATTACATAACAGAGTCTATACTAGGCTGCTTTGAGATTTCCTTTGCCAATGAAATTAATCCAAAACTTTTCACTTTAGCCCTAATCAGACTTTTGGACAAGGGGAAAAGGCAGTTATTTCTTTACCAAATCATCATAAGAACAATCTTTAGGCAACATACTAAAATTCTTCTCCTCTGAAACCTCTTGAATTATCCCCAATAGTTCAAAGAACTGTTAGTAATACCGTGTATCATGCACCTACCAGTATGCACCACTGGGCAGTGCTTAAAACATTCCACTGCTTTTCAAACCTTAAGTACCAAAGTCCAAATTCCTCCAAGCAAAAACATGGTCAGTCCTATCACAATAATACCCCAGTCCCAGGTACCAATTTCTGTCTTAGTTAAGGTTTCTATTGCTTGGAAGAGACACCATGACCACAGAAACTCTTATAAAGAAAATATTTAATTGGGGTGGCTCACAATTTCAGAGGTTCAGTCCATTATCATCATGGTGGGTAGAATGATGACATGCAGTCAGACATGGTGCTAGAGAAGTAGCTGAGAGTCCTACACATTGCACACAACAGGAAGTCAACTGCAACACTGGACAGTATCCTGAGCATTGGAAACTTCAAAGTCCACCCCAACAGTGATACACTTTTTCCAACAATGCCATACCCATCCCAACAGAGCCACACCTCCGAATAGTGCTACTCTTTGTGAGGTTATGGGCACCAAATACATTCAAACTGCCACACACCTGTGAACTGTTTCCTGAAGCCATTTTAGCTCACAGGAAACTCCCCGTGAATGATTTCCTAAAACCCTCTCAGATCACAGGAAGCAATCTGTTAATGACTTCCTGGAACCTTACAGATCACAGGAAATGCCCATTAATGATTTCCTGGAACCCTCTCAACTTTTGGGCTATGACAGTAACTACTGATATTTCCTCATTGTTTTATAATGCTGCTCATTGCCTTCCTGCACCCCTGCACCATTATTTCTCCCAGCTTTTACCCAAAACTCGTATGGTCAGCAGCACAGGGGCAGACACACCACTCTCATACACACACACACACACACACACACACACACACACACACATATGCACAGGGAGAGAGAAAGAAAGGTAGCAAATCTTGTGGAACAAAGAGATGCAATTCTCATCTGAGGCCTCATGACACAGAGGGACCTCATAGGCTCTTTCTAGAACTCATGCCACAGATATTCACATCCACTGCTTACAATGGCATCCTTACCTTTCTGAGGTCCTGCTTCCCCATATGCAAGGTGAAGGTGGCAACTCTCCCTCCACCTGGCAGAGCGACTGTACAGATTGATTGGACATGAAATAAGCCAGGGCTGTGTCGGGCCCAATGTTCAATGACAGGCAGGCTGAAATTTATTATAAGTTGACATGGCAGTAATTGTCCCGTGACTGATAGATAGTGATTCTTGCTTTTGGATGGTGACAGGAATATCCTGCAGTGCCCTTATTTATATAAATGGATATATGTATAGATTTCAAAAAAAAAGAGCAAGAAAAAAAGACAGTGAACTCTTCTGGCATATAAATGGAAATGTCAGTCTGAGAAACTCCTCTACTTTCTCAAATTCAGAAAATGTTAACAAACCCTGCTATAAGTTGGAGGACAAATGTGTGACACCACCCCCCTCCAGGAAGGTAGAGGGAGGACACTGACCAGTGAGAATTATGTGGTATTAGGCTGATGGCTGAGTGGCATACTCCTTTAGAAAGCAGAGTCCCTAGCCAAAACAAGTAACAGGTATGTTCCCGTGATTAACAAGGTGCCAACACACTGGCCAATAATTCAGAGTCAGCAAACACAGTTAGCAGCTGGCCCCAGAACACTGAAGAATGATTCACGAGGCTTCACTCCATTCAGTAGTGAAGAGCACACACGTCCTGGCACAATAACCGTATTTCTTATGAGCTTTGTCCAGAGAAAACCTTCCCCTAGATTAAGAAGTGAGTTCCTTGGAGCACTTACATCCTGATTAGAGAAACATAAACCATTGGTGTTTATCTCTGCAACCTAAGGGCTGTTGGAGATGAAACAGGCAGTAATGTCCTGAAACCATAAATATCAAACTGTCCCAGCCAGCTGCTCTTTGGGTACACTAGTGCAAGAGCCCTGGGCATTCCAGCTGAATCGCAATGGAATATCTAACCAAAGAGGACGTTTGCCCATCCCAAGAGCTGAATTCCACAAGAGAAGATAAAAACTAAGAAAGGCATGGAAGAACACCTTATATATCAGAAAGAAAGTGTGAGTGGAAAAGTGAGGGCAGACAGAGAGATGAGAAAGGAGAGGCCCGAAAGAACAGAGGGTCTCAGTTACTAGGTGTGCCTTATGTACCTTGTTAAGACCTCACAAACAGTTTCTTATTTATTATTAAGGATAGAACTATAAGGCAGAATATGCTGTTTTATGGAGGTGGAAAGGAACGAAAGCAGGGTGAACAACCAGGGTCACCCCTTAAGTAATTGGAGCAATAAGGATTAGAACCGAGGAAGGCAGAGTGGAGAAGAAGGGTGGAAAAAAAGAAGTCCTAGAGAACGACTGGAAGAGGCCACTGGCTTTACTGTTGGAAAATTAGAGGTCTTTCTATCATCATCAAATGGACACAAACAGAGAGACTCTTTCATTGTTCTAAGCTTAACTTTCCGCCCCAGAAAGTAAAACTGCTCTTAGAAGTGAGCTTGGCTGGAGGTTCATTCTTGCTAATAAGGATGAAGAATGCCAGCCTGGTGGGTCAGTTTGTTAGTAGGGACCACCTTCTGCAGATTCAAAAGATTTTGCAAGCTGCTAGTGCCCTGCATTATAGCAAAGAAATCCACAGGAAGCAAGGACAGGGTATCTCAAAATAACTTTCCGGCATCCATTTAGTCAGAGGAGCTAGGAACCTAGGAAAATTCTTGTCCTGGACTCCAAGAAAATGCTCCTGAATAACACAACATTGGAATTACGATAAAGGCTTCTACTTTTTACACTCTCTCAAATAAATATAAATAGGAAGATAAAGGCAAGGGAGGGAGGGTTGTAAAAACTTCTTGACTTTTTCGTCTCAGAGAAAGAAAGTTCTAGTCGTAACAAGAACTGATAGAGGGTAAACACAAATATGCCCCTATGTATTCTTTAAGCACTAAGTGCTGGTTTCTTTTGTGTTTTCTGTGATGATGTATGTCTGTTCTCAGCAAGCCTATTGTCCAAGTCACTAGAGAGAATGAAGAATTCACACATGGGGGTTTCCACCTCATATCCTAGGGATTCTGTTTTCTGATTGTCATTGGTCTAATACACCCTAAGGCTCAGCATTGTTTCAGGCATGTAGTCCATGTACCTGATTTAAAGATGTTTGTTTGACTGACTCTTCTTATAAATGAGAGAAAACATCTAAAAGTATACTAGACAGAATCAAACTCTTTTATTCATTCAACATGTGTTTAGCGGTCCCTGGACAGTGTGCATCCACAATAGAGAAGTCAGTACAACTGAGGCTTGCTCTGAAGGGCACAGGAGATTGCATAGAAGATGGACTGTTTTAGCAACATGGCTCCTATCATCTCTCTGAGAAAGGGAACAATCCCAGGATGAGAGCAAAGGCCACGGAAAGCCCCTGGGTCTCAAAAACAGTATGGGTGATTTCCCCGAGGATGAAGGGTGAGAGATAAACATACAGAATGTGACCCTTGACCTCATGACATCTTCCCTAATCCTTGCATCAACTTCAACATTGGACCTGTTTCCAAGATGACACCAGCCAGGGGCTTCTTGGGTACTACACATTTTTGGAGAATATTCTGCAGATTTCGGCTGAGATATGCTGATGAATAGGGCATCATTTAAAACCCAAAGCTCTACCCGGGCTCCTTTGTTCTTGAACTCTAACACCGAACTACTTCACACCAAGTGACTCAGATTCAAAGTGCTTCAGTCAAAGTAATTTTCCAACTTAGAACTTGGAGGCACCATTTCCCTCATCAGCATTCCTATTCCCCAGCCCCCTCAGCTCCATTAGCTTCTCTTCCTTCACACTCATCTTCTCTTTATTGTGAGCATTCATCATTCCCACATGACCTCGAACTCAATATCCTCATAAACTCCAAATTCAGGGTCTGCCATGTTGCTGATCAAAACATCTTGAAAAAAAAAGCAAGAATTGCCCAATTGTCTTGAACTTGTAGAGGCACAGATCATTCTGTCAGGAGTTCTTGGTGAAGAGGGCTGGTACCTCGAGGAGGGAAAGAAGCAGAGACAGAGACACACACATAGAGAA
This sequence comes from Myodes glareolus, assembly GCF_982192425.1. Lineage (NCBI taxonomy): Eukaryota > Metazoa > Chordata > Mammalia > Rodentia > Cricetidae > Myodes > Myodes glareolus. The sequence continues at coordinate 30,116,504 of NC_142044.1, forward strand.
TATAGATGTGTGTATGTGTGAAATTCTAGTAGTCCTTTCAAAGCCACCACCTGAGTATTATCACTTATGTCTGCTAGTCTCCTGGAAGTTCCATCCTCCTATGGGCTCCATCATCCCACTAGTGCTATGGGCAAGGGAGCAAACCCTTATTAGACCAAGGGCCTTTGGGTCACATTCAGATACAAATGTACCAGTGTACATTTTCAGGAGAATGTTCTCTGCATGGGCAGAAACCGAGCTCTGAGCATAAATCAACAAGGTGAAAAGTCACACAGCACCCAGGTCTTTCCCAGGTCCCTCCCCACATTCTGTTTCCCTCCTCCTTGGGAGTGCACAGCTGCCACCCTAATGAACACATCTCTCCACCTGCCCCCTTCAGATGATCTTCCAAGTGGAATACTGCCTCCACACATTTCACTCTCTCACCTGAAGAGCTCTTTCGAGCTGGCACCTCATTTACTTGCACATTTGGTGAGCAGCTTAATGGCTTCTCCTGGGACTCATTCATTTGTGCAGTTAGGGAGGCTGAGAAGGAGGTCATCACACAGTCAGATGCAGGGTGGATCTCGGAAGTGCAGCCAGTGTGACAGTTTTGTACATTGTTGGAACTTCTTTACTCAGGGGAAGGGAGGCTGATGCTTTTATGTCATTGGCTGAAGAGCCTCAGGGAGGAACACTGGGCTACATGAGTGAGAGGAGGGAGATCAAAGTCTTCCTCCTACAAAGTATATCCCTATCCTATTTCTCCCAAATCTGTGGATATTTTCTTACATGGCAGAAGGGACCTTGCAGATATGATTAAGATGAGTGACATGTCCTGCATTATCCAGGTGTGCTCAGTGAAGACACAGGGGCTTTATGATTGGAAGAGGAAGTCAGGAGAGCAGAGAGAGAAACTTGAAGGTGCTGGAAAGCTGACTTTCAAAACAGAGAAAAATGCCACGCATCAAGAAACATAGAAAAGACTAACTGTGTATTCCTGCAATTTTCATAAGGGAGGCAACCTTGGTAACACATCTGGTTTACCCATTGAGACCTACACCACAAATTTTCTCTGAAGGACAAGAGAATAATTCTACGTTGTCTTTAGCCACTCATGGCTATGAGAATGTGTTACCGGAGCTACAGGAAATGGACAGAGAGGTTTTTATAGCAAAAGTGGATCTTAATTTATTCATTGATCCATTCAGTAAGTGAACTATAAAACAAAGCCCACATAAGGGCATATGGCAGATGATGAGGGCATGACATTATGTTTTATGCTTTACAGTGTTCACAGTCTTTAAGGAACCTTGATAGGACAGTAGTAAGGGACAATGTATGCTGGAATAGTGGAGTGCCCAGGGCTACAGGCCAGTAAAGAAGAGAATCAATAGAGAAACTTGATTGTATCATTAGAAATGCAGGGAAGAGAAAAGAGTGGTGAATTCAAGGAAGACCTGAAAGGGTGGGTATGTATCAGTCATTGGGGGGGGGGGAATCAAAGGTATCTGGGAGCAGTAGGAGTGGGTAGAGGGGCAAAAAACATGGAGTATTTGCTTCTTAAGGAATGTGGGATTGTAAAAGCATAGAGTTCTGGATAGGTGGAAAGGAGGGCATGAGTCTAGGTGGGTAGGAAGGGCTACATCAGAGGAACAGGGTTATGCAAGAGAAGTCTTAGGAAAAAGAAATGTAAGAAACTTGATATGAGTTTAAGTGGAGTTGAAGTGTGCTGTGCTTCTTCATAAGAAGCCATTGAACTTGAACCTTTATTTCTTCACCATAACTATGCTTCTTTTAATTAAAATTGGATATGCTCCAAAAATCTCCTAGAAAAATGTATAGTCCAAGAAGATTGCCTCCTCTTCATTCAGCTTTGTGTATCTTGGTACACTGTCATCCTTTTGGTATCCCAGCTTTAGGCTGCCTGCTTCCAGGGAAGCCCCAGTTGAGGCAAAAGAGGGTTCAAGTTTATGTCCTGACCTGAAAGAGTCAGATGATGACACATAGAATGGACAGCGGGAGTACAGAGAGCAAGAACCTTTGACATCTAGGTCAAAGCTGCTGAGGTTAGAAGCTTAGCATAGGTGGGGGACTGTGATAGCAAGAATGTGGAGATGGACTACTAACTGACTGAATTCAACTCCATGTGGGATGGTCCAGGCCTTTCCATTCAAGAGTGCAGTGATTCAAAAGATGCAATTACATCCACTGCCCCACCCAAGGGTATGTTCAGCTCAAATGCTAGGTTGTGACTTTATCTGGAAATAGGGTCTTTTCAGATACATTAGTTAAAGTGAGTACACACTGGATGAGGAGCATCCTGCTCCAAGGACACAGACAATCAAGCAAAGAGGCTATGGGAAGGTGGGGCCATGGAGAGCCCAGAAGAGAGCAGGAAGGCTTCCCATGGCTTCAGAGAATCTTTGGCATCCCATAACTTGAAGGTAAACCATCCCAATCACGGGCCCCGCCTTCCAGATAAAGTCACCTTACTTGGGCATCACAAGAGAGCCAACCCTGTTGGTGGAGGTGTGGGTAAGCCATTCCCGAAGCATGAGAGAGCTCATTACTCATCTGTAATGCAGCTGTGTAGGTGGATAAGAGATGCCCCCTTACTCCTCACCCCTCCCCACCTGTGATAGACAAGGGAGCTGACCATCTGCAGCACTTGGGAAAACAGGCCCTGTTCCTCACCTGGGCAGTTGTAGGCAATTCCATAGACAGTGTTTTTTTTAATGAGAACAAATAATAATAATATACATCTGTAGTATTTCTTTTGTTAGAAAAGCACACATGTATGAACAAGGAACATGCCTGTCACTTTGCAGACATTCAGTGTTTCCCATCCTCACATCTTCTTTGTACCCCTTGTCATTAATCCAATGCTGTGCTCAGTTATCCCACGATAGGGATAAACACTAAGGGAGGAGGAAAGGCAGACTGAATTCTCTCATCTTCCATTCTGTTCTCAGGGATTCTAGATCTCTAGGGTGGGAGATTCATAAAACACCTCCCTGGACTACAGTTGTCCAGAACTGACCTACATTCCTTACATGGGGCTACTCATAATGAATGGAAGGCAGATGTTATTGTCTATAGCTGAGGCAATGTCTGTTAGTGGAATTAAGCAGGATGAATGAATATACAGGTCACGCTATAAATAAAACCAGAGACATTTTCTCATTTACTTTACCGTGAAAGAAACTACACACCTGAGAAAAAACTCACAGACTAGACATGACAGGGTTTTCTTTGTACTGGTGGCTCCTCTTTCCCTACTAGGACCTTACCAGAAATGAAGGCAAACAGTGGGTATGAGATTTACCTGGGAGGATCCTTCCAGAAGTCTGGCATCCAGGATGATGCTGAACACTCCCTCCCTCACTGGCTTAGATGACCAAGACATAATAGATAGGACTTTTGGTTACCTTTCAAATCCTAAGTGCCCTGGAAGGTCATCTGGGGACATAATGGAGTCTGCCATCAGATTAGTAAACCCTGCCCACCTAAGATCAACTTCTTAAAAGAAATTGACATTTCCCCAGAACCACAGGATGGAACTTATCTTCTGACCCTTTCTTGCCTCTCCTTGTCTGACTTTGAAGGAAAAAGAAAAGTTAATTTTATCTAGGTAATTACTCTCAGCATCATCAAGATTATCACCACCATCATCATTACAAGGAATTAAAGTATTATATTAAAATATCCAGGTTTGTCCCCACCTGTAACTCCAGTTTCAGGAGAACTGACTACCTCATCTGTCCTCTACAGGCAAGGTACATATATGGTGGAAAGAGTGCATGCAGACCAAATACCCATACATATAAAGTAAAAGAAAAAAATAATTTCAAAAATATTTAAAACCTCCTACTATGTGCTAGGACTTGAGATCCTATGAAAACGAAGTCATTTCCTGTCAATCCTCACCCTCTCGTTAATTTCCTTTTAAGGAAAAATAAAAGACAATTCTCTTTAATTAATGAATCATCCCCATTCTAAACATTATTGAAGAGGACTGGCAAAGTCTGTGCCCTGAGAAGGTAATAGTCTTCATGGTAGAAAAGCTCATGGGATGGTAATGTCCCAGAGCAGGGAGCCATGGGAAAATATGAGGTTATGAAAGATTTGTTTTCTGTTCCTATCGCCTACCTTTCTGTAAATACTGTCAATTTCTGGAGCAGAATTTCGTTTCCCATAGCAACATCTCAAGTAAGTAATAAAGAGCTGAGGAAAGCACAGGCTCCAACCCTACCATTAAATTATCCACAGGACTCTTGGAGCGAGCTCATCAGGAACGTAACATTAGCTGCTGGTTGATTAGAAATTCTCTGGCATGCATTGTTAGAGTGGGTGTGTTGATTTTGGAAGGGATATTTAAATTTTTTTTCATTTTGCCCTAAATGTTTAAAAAAATATGTTATTTACATATACCAAACTATTTATGAGTTTGGAATGGGAAAATACATGAATTTTTTAAAAGTTTACTAAAACAGGTTTCTGCCCCCTGGCTCTCTCAGAATGAAGTTCAAATTAATCAGAAAAGCTTACAAATGCTTGCACGGCTAGGCTCACTCATCTTCTTGGCCTTTGCTTTCCCCACTCCTCCCATTACCTTCTCCTCGTTGGAAAGCATCCCTCGACCCTCATAGTCTTCCTTCTCTCTTCGCCCTGGTACAAAGCCTGTATTATTTTGTTTGTCTGCCTTTGACCAGCTCTCTTCCACCACCATTCCTTCCTTCCCACATGTCCTCCTACCCTGTCTGCCAACGCTTACTTGTCAGTTAATATAGAACTTCATTCAGAGATCCTGCCTTGACTAGAAATCTCCCTCAGCCCCATAGTGCTATGGTTTCCACACCCTCCCATATCCCTCCACCAGAGTGCTAGTGCTATGTAGCATAAAGTTTTATTTAAAGAATCCCTTTCCCTAATCTGAGGAGAACTCGTTGACAAAGTTGCACTTGTCATCTTCACAAGTTTAATCACAAGCACAGCAATTAACTGCCATGTAAGTGGTAACTGAATTAATGAACAAATCAAAATCATCAATTAAATTTTTATTAAGAATAATTGTGTCACTCCGTTCTTGCTACATAACAAGCTCTCTAGAATAGTCTCACAAAATTATATGTTTTCATTCTCACACTTGCTACCTTATAGGTGGCTTCTACAACTGTGTATGTCAAAGGGCAGAAGAAGAAACTCTCGTCCACATTCTTCTCATTCATGTGGGATTAACAGGTCACCTGTCACCTGTGCAGGAATTAAAATAATAATGGCAGAAATGCAAGAAACTACAGGCCCCTCATGCAAGGACAATGCAATTCAAGGATATTTAAAGGCTTTGTTTTTTATGTCCATTATTATTTCATTATTTTATTATATATATTCTGCACATGGCCAAACCCAACATTAATGGGTAAGAATTATACTCTACTCAGTAGTGAGAATCTGGCATCTATTTAACCACAAACAAAGGATCAACCAACATTGGCCTAGTTAACATAGACTTCATAGATGTTCTCTTTTCCTCATAGGAAATGTATTAAGCAAGTTTCACCTATGATGCACTATGCGACGTTGTTTATGAAATTCATTATTTAGAAATGAGTCATAGCACCTGACGCTGACAGCATTCAAGTAAGGTAAAGCATATATGGAAATGAATCTCCAACAAAATCCTACATATGTCCTTAATGCAGACTACATGATGCTGTTGAGATAGAAGGGATTTGAAAGTTAGGCAGACCTGGATGTTGTCACTTGCTAACCATAGGACTGGGACAGGTGCTTCAACTTTACAAGTAGGCTTTGTCCCCTGTGATAAACGGGTATGATAACAGTATCTACCTCACGTATCTAACCTCATGGGTAGTTGTCAGAGAAAATGGCACTTAATCTTCGTTCTATTTATAGGCACACTTTAGCTGTTTCTGTACTGGTTTATGTAAATTGGCAACTTGACATGATCTTGAATCACCTTGGAGAAAAGTCTCTGGGCAGATCCATGAGATTTTCTAGAGTAGGTTAATTGGGGTGAAAAGAACTACCCTAAATGGGGTGACATTATTTCCTGGCTAAGGCCTAGGACTGCATTTAAAAATGAGGAAAACCAGCTGAACATTTGTATTTATTTTTCTGCTTCCTGACTGTAGATACAATGTGATTGGTTGGCTCAATCTCCAGCTACCACACCTTCTCCACCATGATAGACTGTATCCCCCCAAACTGTAAACCTCAGAAGCCCATATTCCCTTAAGTGGCTTCTCAGGTGTTTTGTGGGAGCTGTGAGAAAAATTAACACCCACAGCATCCTTTTACTCTTTAGACCCGGGTTAAAGCCAAACTAAAGGGCAAAGCCCTAGCCCTTGCTGGAAAGTTTGGCTTTGTTGGTTGCCTTGTTTGAACACTCTTCTCAGGGCTACTGTGATGTACCACTCATAGCATGGCGTGTTCAAGGAAGAAAGCATGAGTTAGACCTCATTTCCTAGCACTAGTTATTTTACAGAGCTAACGTGGGTTAGTTTTCCCCTAGGTGAACCACCTTAGCATTTAACATGACACCAAAGCTTTTAAAATGATACTCTCAACTGATGGCTTAGTGTGCTAACTCTGTTATCTCTCCATGGATGACTACACTCACTGCAAATTTTCAGTCTTCACCTCATAAATGTGATGACATGTATGTACTACTATGGAGATGATTCACTGGACACCAAATGACTATAAATGGGTATCAGGCTGGCCTCGATGAACTAACTGCTAAATAGCTTCTATTCCTTAAGCTTTAATCTTTTCCTCAGTTGTTTATCTCAATATAGGGCTTCACATATATCCAGTCACAAAAGTTAAAAGCCTCAGAACTATTCATTCCCTCATCCTAATTAATTCACTAATGTCAGTCAGTAAGGTGTTTATGGGATTGATGAGATGGCTCAGTGATTAAGCCCTTGTTATGTTTTTCGAGGACATTGTAGGTCCAGGGGATCAAGCATCCACTTCTGGCCCTGACAGAACCTACACATGTAAATACATACAAGAACACACAAAAGATAAATAGTGAAAAAAAAAACAAACCTTCAGTTCCTGGTCTGGTGATATAACCCTTGGAAAATAATCTTTCTAGAGGACCTGATTCAGTTCCCAACACCCACATAGGGTAGCTCACAGCCTTCTGTAAAGCCAAATCCAGGGGATACAATGCCCTTATCTAACGCTTCCCTAGCAGAAACCTACACACATAACACACACACACACACAAACACATACATGCACACACACACACACACGCATGCACACGCACGTGCGCATGTATACCAAACTAAAAATAGAAAAAAAGTAGAAAAATGTATTTTGAACAATAGAGCAGCATAAAACCCCCAACACAAATGAGCTTTAAAGGGTTGATGTTATCAGCTCACATGGCATCCAGAATGGAGCAGACTCTGGGTAAAAAGTTCCAGAAACACTTCCATTTCCTTAGTTTCCCTGCTCTGTCTTCCCCCAATTAGCTTTGCTCCCACCCTGGTCACACATCACCTGTAACATCTCCAGGCACTGTTATCTATAAGGCAGGCTATGCAAAATTAACAAGTGCTGCAGGATTATCGTCTCCAGTGTGAAGAGCCTCTCAATAGGTGTTACCTGGTTCTCTCTTGGCTGAAAGGTTCATTCTTAACCCATTCCCCAGCACAGAGACTGGGTATATCATGCATAGTGCGAACCACCACACTGATGGTTACTCATCCCATTTATATGACAATACATAGTAATGAGCCCTACATTTTCTGTTTCCTCATTACCTCAGTTAAGAGATCAAGCGCCTCTCACGAGGGCCATTCATTTCCGTCCTCCTGATTTTCATGCTCTGAGCTCAACCACTCATGCTAATCCTTTAGAAATTGTATTTAAGATAGCTTTTTAAGAGGACTCATCTGATGCCCCTCAGATCCTAGAAAATGGTTGTGTTTTCTCAACAGTGTGCAATCAAAACTCTACAGCCAGGCATTCAGATGCTTCCCGAGTTAGTTAAACTTCCTTTCCCACTGTGACATTCCTCTAATGCCAATGATTTATGGTGGTTTTTTATTGATCATTTTAGCAAGGCACTATGCTAAATCTTCCCTATGCATTCCATCAGTTGCTCTGTGGCAGATCGCTGGGAGGCAGATATTATTGTCATTGACCCTGAATGACAAGGAAGCTGAGATTCGGGCAGGTCAAGCAGTTTTCTCAAGATCACTTTGAGAGTCTGTGCTCTCAGTGTGAGCTCTTGCTTCTAATCCCTTTATCATATATCTTTTCTCTTCCTCCATCTGAGTTTTTCCCATCTAGAAATAATCTACCCAGCCAATTGTTTATGAACTCTACAAATGTTTTTGAAAGCTTCTTCTACACCAGGCTCTCTACTACTTTTAAGGGATCCAGTGACAAATGAGGTATATCTCACAGGACCTTTGTACTTTCTTTTAAAAAATTATCACATTGTGCTAATTTCATACATGAATACAATGAATCTAGATGGCATCTATCCCCTACTTTCTCTCTGTAACCTCCAGATAACCTCTCCCATCCCTTTTGCAACTTCAAGCCAGGGACTTCTTCTCGCCCCTTCCTCTCTCTCTTCTTCCTAACCTACTGAGTGTACTTAGTGTTTCTTATATGTGCATAAATGTAGGAAGCCACCTGCTGGATCATGGACAACATATATACTAGGGGCTAAACCACCAAAGAAAACAGAGTCTCCTTTACCCAGCAACCATAAATTGTCACTTGCTCTTCAGCTAGGGCTTTGTGAACTCCTCCCATGTTCATGTTGACTGACTTGATCTTGTGTAGGTTTTGTGCCATAAACCACAGCCACCTCTATCTGAATTTTTTCTAAGACATGTTTTACTTGGTAAATGTGTCTGGAGCAAACCAAGCAAGGCCATGCCTACCTTATTTGCTAAAGTTTTCATTGCCCAGACTATACACCTCTCTGTAACTGCCTTCAGAGTCCTACCCTATCTTTTTATTTCTCTACCACCACATACAGCAGTCATAATCCTTTATCTGCCTCCAGAACCCCTTAGACAGTTGTCATATACATCTGTTTCTCATACTGCCTTCTGGTAGAGACCAGCTATTTCTTTGGCAAGTGCATTCTGTACAAAGTTATAGTAAACTGCATTATAATAGTAGAATTCTGCAACATATTTTTTTGAGATGACACTCTGGACAAGATTGTGCTAACAACCACAGGGAAGTGACTCTGGGGATACTGGAGATACACATTTGCCATCCTCAAGCATTCTGTAGTCAAGTGTCGCAAACATAATTTCTAGGTCCAGGCTTCCATATAAGCATAGCATTGATTAAGTTAATCAAACTCATGCATTCTGCAGACCAGGTATTAACCACAGACTATGGGCTACATATATGTGCATATGTTCATGTGAATTAGGATGTTGCTGATCCACCTGTGATAAGTCTTTTGTTATTAGGAAGGTTTGATGAAATACTCCTGTTTTTTTCTCCATCATATGTTCATTAAGAAAAACCACCAGAGTCCCTTCAATCACAAGAGCATGAGTGACTACTAGAAAGTGACATTGTTGCCTACTGGAGTTAGAAGTCACTTGGAAAATGATTTCACCCAAACTTCTTATCTCATTAGAGAAGTTTAGCAATATTAGGCTAATATGTTTGAGGCTGATCAGTCAAAAATGATAAGATTTTTAAGTCTGCATTGAATGCAAGAGTTTTATCTTTTTCTGTTGATCTAATGTTATTTAAAAAAATCAAGGGATTCTCTTTTTCTGTCCCTCCTACGCAGTGGTGGTTTTCTCAAAGCTTAGGGCTTCTTATTGTAATGTCTAAAGAATGATGCTTTAAAAACATCCCATTGTTGCAAGAATGATAGTCTTGGCTCCAAGACAGGTCAGTTTCTAGATTTACTAATTCAGCTCATTAAGTTAAATCTGTGTCTACAAAGAAAAATGTTGCCTCTTGATTTACTTAGCTTGCAAGACTATATTTCTTTTTATACACAGAGGGCTGGGACAGCCCCTGAGTCAGCGCTCAGCTACCCTTCTTTCATGATGATTTAGGAAACAGGAGAGAAAGAAAGCTTGAAAGAAAGGAGAGGAGTTGGCTAAAAGCCTTCCGAACACTGGAGAAGATGTCTTTGGTTTTATAAGACAAGCCAGACATCAAAGGGCTGAAAGGAAGGCATGAGTTAGGAGTCAGGAGATGGAAGTGTTTGGAGGATGGGCATCTTGTTTGAATTGTAACAAAAAATTGAGATTGAATCATGAAAGACTATACTAAGATGAGGAACATAATGCAAATATGAGCATTTTAGCAGCACTAAGATGTGACTTGCAGAGTGAAGCCATGGGGGTCGAGAGGATGATATGAAAGAAAGGAAAGGTATGTGTAATAAACACCATCAAAATTAATAGTGATTTTAAGCTTATTTTTGGAATTCTAGCAGCCGACAGAACTTAAAGCATAACAGTAGTGCTGTCAAAAGCTAGGAATGGATAGAGTGAGGAAAGGAGGGAAACAAGAAATCAAGAAAGACAGTGTTAAGCCCAGACCTAGACCAGTGGGGGCTAACATCGGAATAAAATCAGAAGTTGTATGAATAGATGCTGTTGCCAAATGGTGAGTTAAAATGATACTTATCCATTCCACCTTGAACATCTCTGCCCTGTCATGTGCAAACATGACTTTGAAGTCAGAAAAAATCATCCCACCATTCAGCAGCAAACTCATTAGCATGAATTGGGGATGCAACTATGTAGGCTACAGCCTGAGAGTCAGATGAATAAGACAGGGCGAAGTGTTCAGTATGACAATGGAGCAGTTTTTCTGGCTGAGAAAAAAAGCACGAAGGACTTGGGAGATTTCCCAAGGAAGGGAAGCAGTAGGCAGATATTAAAAAATTGAGAATCTACCAGAAACAAGGTGACAAGGGCTTTAGAGGCAGAGATCCGAGTGCCTGCAGCTATATGGAAGCTGGAATACAGTGGCATTGTTGAGCTAGCATAGGCTGGGCAATGTTGGTGGAGCTGCTGGTGGTGGTGAGTAATAAGACTGTGGGGGGGGGGAATCAAGAAGGACCCATATATCATTAAGCTTTCAAGGGACCACATTATCGTTGATAAAACCAAGGCCACAAACTCAAATATACAGAAAAATGAGGCAGATGGGCATAACTAGGGAGGGGGAAAGGAAACTAACAAGCCACCTGGTGATGAGATAGGAAGATCTCTGTGAGTTCGAGGCCAGTCTGGTCTACAAAAGCGAGTTCCAATACAGGCTCCAAAGCTACAGTGAAACCCTGCTTAAAATAAAACAAAACAAAAGTACTAACAAGTCATCTTGTATGCAGTTATCTACTATGGTATATATGATATTGCCTTCTTGCTCCACACAGTCCAGCATGACAGAGCCATTTGCTGCCTCTGAGAGCCATGCCCACAGCTCCATTCTCAGGCACACAGCCAGTCCATGCCACAATTAAGTAAGCTGCAGCAGTCTGCTCACAAACCCCATCCAAATGCTCCATCTCCTGATAGAGCCAGAGGTCACACTGGCAGCAAGGCCCAGAAAGCCGGCATTTCAAAATGGTCACCGCTGAATCAGGAAGACCTCTCTTAAGTGAGCTGTGGCACACCACTAGCAAACAGCAAGAAGCTGTGTTAAACACTGTGTTTTTGTGTCTAGAATTCCTTTTCAAGCTCTCTCGAGTTTTAATTGGATTTTAGTTGGCCACATGGGTGCCAATTTGTTGGAGGAGGGGTCGCTAGTTTGTTTCCAATCACCCCACTAGCTTAGACCCGAAATAATCACACAGAAACTGTATTAATTAAATCACTGCTTCGCCCAGCAGCTCTAGCTTTTTATTGGCTAACTCTTACATCTTAATTTAACCCATCACCATTAATCTGTGCATCACCACAAGGTTATGGCCAACTAGCAAAGTTTCAGTGTTTCTGTCTCTGGTTGTGGCTCTGTGGCTTCTCTCTGACTCTGCTCTTCTTTTTCCCAGAATTCAGCCTAGCTTTCCCTGCCTACCTAAGTTCTGCTTTGCTATAGGTCCAAAGCAGTTTCTTTATTCATTAACGGTAATCACAGCCCACAGAGGAGACTCCCACATCAGTTGTCACAGGAATCGGGGACAGCACAGGGTTGTCATCTGAATGTTCTGCCACAGCATGTGATATTCAATAGCTCCTCAAATGAAGAGAACAATCAAGCATGTAAAGGGAAACTGATTAACTTGAGAGCACTGGAAATTTTATGAGTTAAGTCATCCTATGCTATGATAACAAAGAAGCTCCAGTGTTCATGATGTAATATAAAACAGGCTTATATACCTCTCAGATAGCCCAATGTGTGTGGAACAGCCTACTTTCATGTGCTTATGTCAGGAGGGACTTGTGGCCATTAGGGTCCTTAAACCTCCATCCTGGGAACTCATTCTGGCTGAAAAGCACTGGCTTGGGCACCTGTTGGTTGGGATGAAGCACTTGCCCTCAGCCTAACTTAAGGCAGGGCTCAGAGGGGACACAGCACACAATGGGATTCCCTAAGCCCTCACTTGTCTGAAACTGCAACTCACGGAAAAATCTATTTAAAGATAATGTAAAGGCCCATGCATAATAGGTGGCTCAAGCAGAGAGATGGTGGTTTAAGATGTCTTCCACGGTCTAAGACCTAAGATTTTAAACATTATTACAATTGCAGAGACAATGTGGAAGATTGGCCAGAAGAGAGCAATGCTAGATGTTGCAGATCTAGTGAAATTGCTTTGAGAAACAGTATTGGGGATTCACAGCAGGAGAGCCAGGGTTTTAGGTTGAAGAGGACACCCACAGAGTATATGGGAATTGGCAAGATGCCCAGGTCAACAGGTGGCCGTTGCTGCTCTCAGAACTGACTCATCCTGACTTATCTGTTTGTCTGCCTGTCTATGTAGAAAGGAGTGGTGGGCTACATTCCCCGCCCCCCCCCCCCGGCTTGTGCATGGCTTGCTTTACACCAGAAATAACAACACACAAATTGTATTCTTTTAAACACTGCTTGGCCCATTAGTTTTAGCCTCTTATTGGCTAACTCTCACATCTTGATTAACCCATTTCTAATAATCTGTGTAGCACCACAAGGTGGTGGCTTACCAGGAAGGATCTTAACCTGTGTCCATCTTGGTGAAGAGAGCTATAGCATCTGACTGCCTCTACTTTCTTTCTCCCAGCATTCTATTCCATCTTCCCCGCCTACCTATATTCTGACCTATCAGGCCAAGCAGTTTTTTTATTAATTAACCAATGAGAGTAACACATAGGGGCTAGAGAGATGGCTCAGAGGTTAAGAGCACTGTTTGCTCTTCCAAAGGTCCTGAGTTCAATTCCCAGGAACCACATGGTGGCTCACAACCATCTGTAATGGGGTCTGGTGCCCTCTTCTGCCCTACAGGCATACACACAGAATATTGCATACAAAATAAATAAATAAAATATAAAAAAAATTATAGGGAGAGTAACACATAGACCCTCCTCCATCATGTCTGTCATATTTTTCTTTCTTTCTTTCTATCTTTCTTCCTATTTATCTATCTACTCACCTATCTATCTGTCTATCTATCTATCTATCTATCTATCTATCTATCTATCTATCTATAAATATTAATAGAAAAGTAGAAAAGTAATGAAAATGTAAAACTTTGACTTGGAGAATTGGGCTTTGGGGAGGTTATTTAATATAAACACCCAGTGCCAAAGGATTTTGTTCATAACAGATTTTAAATGCAAACTTCCTCAAAGATATTACTTTCTTCTTACCGTATAAGACCTGCCAATGGGTAAACATCAAACAGATAATGTATTCATTCTTTAACCTTGATTTAGACTCTTTTCCCATTACCTTCTGGGAAATCCTCAGCTTAAGCGAGAAATATTTTTATCTTTCTCACCTCTAAACGTGCCCTAGCGCTGGAACAGTGAGCATTCTAATCAGCATGGTTCCCAACCATCTGCGATGAGATTCTGTATGAGAATTCATCTAAGTCTCTAATGCTCAGATGTAGTTAATCCACTTGAGCCTAAAGCAGAAAAGAAAAGTCTTGAAAGGAAAGAAGCAGTGTGTGTGTGTGTGCATGTGATAGAACGACATCCTTTCTTTACTCCAAATATTCAGATGACTAGAACATGTATGACAATGAGTATTATGTGATATATTTGAATAAAATCTCTACAGACAACAGGAGACTCGGGCTTTGCCAAATTTTAAAGATTTATTTATTTTATTTTATGTGTCTGGGCATTTTCTCTGCATGTATGTCTTTCTGTACATTATACAGTCTGGTGCTCTCTGGGCTAAAAAGAGGCATCAGAGGCCCTGGAGCTGGAGTTACAGAGGATTGTCAATAGTCATGTAGGTACTGGGGATTGCACCTGAGTCCTCTGGGAAAGTACAAGTGCACTTGATCACTGAATCAGCTCTCCAGCCCTCAGGCCTCTCAGTTTCACGTGATTGCTTCAATAACATTCTATGTAGCCACATGCTGGCTAATGTTTCTCTATTCTAGAAATATGAAAATAGACTAGTGATTGTAGCAAACACAAGCTAACTGAGAGCTTTTGTTATTTAAACTCAGAGTCTGGGATTTTCTCTCTCCAGTATCATTTCTAGGAGTTTTACATCTGGATTCAGCAAATGTTTGTCAAGTATTTGCTAGGGACCCGATTCTAACACATCTAACCTTATGCTTTAAGTAGCCTCTGTGGTCTGAGCTGTTATTCCAGTTAATGCAGACAAGGAAGCTACAATGCAGAATGTGAATGGAAGGTTCTGGGTTCCATTCAATGATCAGCAGAGGCAAGGAGCAAGGGCTGTCACATCACAGCTCTCCACTGGATGGTTTTTCTGCTCCCTTCCAAACTCTTCCTGGTGGAACACACTCTCCAGGCTTCCTGGCCTTCATCCCTTTGTTTAGAGGACCAGACAAAAGAGGTATTGGAAGAGAAAAACATTTGATCACCAAACCATTTGGAGACATAGATGTTATCAGCGTGTTTACCCCTCCAACATAAGACAGATTTCAATACAAGAGTTACTGTGACGATACCCTTAGGGGCCATGATTTTGACTAGAAGGAAAAACAATTAGTGTCAAATTGTTCCTGTGTGTCTTCTTAGGAAAAATTCAACATATATCTGAGTTTTCTATTCTTTTCACAGATGCAACTATGAGAGCAAAATCAAATGGATTATACATTGGATCATACACCCATAAGGCCAGATACCATCACAATGCATGCTAGACAATGTGGCCTAGGTTAGCACAGAAGTTAGTCAGAAGAAAGCCTGAGTGATTTGGATGATGAAATGAGCAGACAGCTTGGACATAGTCACTGGCACTATGTTCAAGGGAAGAGCAGACCTATGAGTAAACACACATAACTGGACATGACCTGTAGAATTAAGTTTTCAATGCACAAAATGATTAATTGGAGTCATAAGGAATCAGTGGATGTACTAATGTACTAATCATACTGTAAATGCAAAAAAAATGTTAGAAATGTAGACTTTTGGAGTAGTTCAGTCAGTAAAGTGCTTGCTTGGGGATGTTAGTTCTATTTCAAGCATCCATGTAAAGAGATGGGCATCAAGGCATGTACTGTGATCCCAGTACTGAGGAGGCTGAAATAGATTCATCAGTCAACCTAGCCTGATCAGTGACTTCCAAGTCCCTGTAAGAGACCCAATTTCTACAAACAAGATGGACTGCCCCTAAGGAAGAATACCTGAGATTGATCTCTGGTCTTCCCATGCACATGTATGTGCATACACATGTATACAACAAACACGCATGAGAACACATAGGCATACACACCCGTATGTGTATACATACAAAATAAATTCATAAATATTAGAGATGGAAAATAATTTAATAGAAAAATAAAATTAATTGAGAGGAGTAATTTATGGAGTAAGAGAGAAAAGGCACATAGAAAGGACAGTAAGACAGTAGGAAAGAGTAGTTTGTAGGTAACGCTCTGAGTGCACAGTAATCACAGTGAAAAGCTATGGAATTCTTCCTCATGAAAACAGCCAGAGGCAGCCCAAGAGGAATGAGCACATTCACATACAGGATAACCATGGTCAATGCGTATTTCTAGGAGAGAGAATAAACACTTAGGAATACCAATATTTGAGAAATGAGAATTTATGATAGACAGCAGTAGTAGGAACGAAGGTGCCCATTGCTTTCACTACTGCAACCTTGTGATTGGCACATAATGGTTGTCAATAAACAGTTCTTGAATGAATAATTAAACATGCACAAAGAAGAAGAGAATGTTTTTAATGTTTTACTGGCAGAAATGAAATATTGGAGAGTCACGGTGATTTTCTGAAGAAATTGAGTTAATTGTAAGATTCTGGACCCTGCTGATAGAGAATAACAAGGTTTTTATTATGTATTGATAGACTTTACAACAATAGCCATCTGTTAATTATGAACAGTCTTAAGAAATCCAAATAATGATGTTGTATAAATAAGGTTAGTAGTCCTCCGCTTCTCCATTTTATTGAGCCTGAGAACCTCAGTTCCCAGAGTATAGAGTCAGTACATCTGGGACAGGGATGGACTACAGAATCACCACATCTGCAGAAGTGCTGTAGAAAATCTTACAGCCAGTAGCCTTTAAGTTACCCACCCACTTGGGTGTGGCCTCTTATACTATTATGCCAATGTAAAATGCACAGCTGGCCTCTTTTTCCAGCTGCATAATTCAGTTGCTGTTCTCTGTTCCAGCAGAGGATATTGATTTGTGAGTCTACCCCTAAATAAATAACCCTCTATTATTCTCAGTTCTGATCTAGTGTAGGATTTCTTTTAAGCATCCTTCTTCGGGGTAGGGGTTAGGAATATGCATTTCTAACAAGTTCTCAGGGGAATGAAGGTGGTACCTGTTCTGTGACAGTTCTTTTAAAAATACTTTTAAAACTCCTCCATATCTTCCCCATCTCCCTACCCATCCAACTTCATGTTTTCGTCTCTTTCTCTTGCCTCAAAAATAAATAGATAAAATAAAACAAACAAACAAACAAAAAACCCCAAAGGTCAAATTAAAACGCTAACATAAAAAATATAGCAAACAACTAAACAAAGCAAAAAATGTGGAATTAAAAAAAAAGAGTCCATTTTGTGCTGGTCAACTTTTCTGGGCATACGAGCCACACCCCATTGAGAAAACTGATTTCCCCTTTAGGAGCATGTACCAATTAACTAACTATTGTAAATAACTATTGGGTTAGGCTTGAGACTTTGTGTCCACTTCCCCTTCTCCAGGCAGGGAGCTTACTCTCCCAGCTTCCATTCATCAGCCTGGTCAGTATTTATCAGGCAAGTTGCTGTTGTACTTAAGTGTTTGTGGCTGGGTGAGACTGATAATTACTCTTCTCTCCAGTATCAGGCAAAATACCTCCAGCACTGGAAACACTAGTGTGAAGCTTCTCATTGGGCACTAGTTTGATTTCTCTAAATCTGATGATATAAAAAAGTGGTATCAGAAAACAGTGTCTTCAGCAATAGGGCCTTCCCGCCAAGTTGTGGGAAATAAGGACAGCCTTGGCAACAGACTACGATGTTAGAGGAAGGAAGTCTATGGGAATTCTTTGGTCTATAACTCAGCAAGATGTAACTCATTCCTGTCACTTGATGCTTTACTTGGTGGCAGAGATGTTTAGTCAGGATAATGTCACCCCATTATGAGATGATTCTATTTAAATTGTTTTGAAATATGTACATATTTTAGGAAGCTTTTATAATAGTAATTTGTTTTCACATGGCTTTTTGTTTTAGTTGTCCCTCCCTGGGGCAATTCTTTGACAGCAATTCATAATATTTCAAAGTCAGTAAAGAATAAATATCTTTTAAAATAAATAGTCAAAACTGTTTCTCAATCTTTATAATGCTCTCTGCTAACTATTCACAAATGAGGAAATGAATTGCATTAAAAATTGCTAACTATTTTAGAATGAGCTATGAATATACTAAATCAAAACCTAAGAAATTAAGTTAATATAATATTTAGAAGGAAATATCATTAATTTATGAGAACAAACAATTTGTGAATTAAGTGAGTTCAGGGATCAATTCAAGAAGCCAAATTCAAACACACAAACAAACAAACCCATTTTACTTCTGGTTATGAAGAGTTAGATTGTAGCAATACAATGCTCTTGCTCAGAATATAAAGAAGAAATGGATAAATCATAAAAAATAACTAATTTGAATGCATCACAGAGCCACCTTGGGAGCGGGAATTCAGGCCCATGTAGGAGGGGAATGCTCCATGCATCGGAATGAGCCCCTCTCCAGTACCTGCTCCTGCAAAGTGTCACAGAGTTCTGAGCCTTCCAGAAACTGAGCACCAAGAAGGCACCGAAGAAGGAGAAGGGAAAATGATGTTAAATTTGGCTCCCTTTCTTCACTGCAGAAAATGAAATGAGTGAAAGGAGACTAAGATAACTGAGAATCAAAGATGCCACGAATCAGAGAAGAGCAAAACACAGAGCAAGCCAGGCTGCATCAGCAACTTAGCTTTCCAGACACTGACTGGGGAGGGAGAGATGGTTCAGTAGTCGAGAGTGCGTACATCTCTTGCAAAGGAGCAGAGTTCAGTTCCCAGCAAGGGGTGGGGGTGGTTTCACAATCACCTGTAACTCCATCTTCAGGCCTCAGAGTGTACCTACACTTAGGTGCATACAAACACATATGCATAAATAATTAAAAATTTTAAGTGACTCTTTCAAAGAGACATTTAATTCTTTTCTTTTATAATTAGAATATGTTAATCATACATAACAATGAATTTCATATCACATTCTTTTACTATATTCACACTCACCCTCTGTTTTTTCCCCACTCCTTTCTCCCTGACAACATTATATTCGTTCATTCCCCAAGAGGGTCTCGTTCCTTCCTTCACATCTTATGTTCAAATGATTTTATGTGTCTATATTAATCTAGGAGTGAAAAATGAGCTAACACATGATATTTGTCTTTCTAAGTCTCACTTATTTCACTTAATATAATGCTCTCCCACTGGCATCCATTTTCCTGCAGATGGGATAATTTTGTTTTACTTCATGGTTGAGTAAAATCCCATCATACTATTCTGCTGTACTCATAGATCAGTGTCTTATACAGTCATTGTCAGAGAGGCTTCCTTTGTCAGTAGATAGGAATACATGCAGATACCCACAGTCGGACATTACCTGGAGATAGAGTCTAAATGGGGAGTCTCCATTAAATCCTTCCATCCGATCTCAGGGAATCCCATGGTAGAAGACATTGAAAGATGGTAAGCGCCAGAGGAGATGGAGGACACCAGGAGAACAAGGCCACCTGAATCAACTAAGCAAAGCACATATTAACTCACAGAGACTGAAAAGGCAAGCATGGGGCCTATACAGACCTGCACCAGGTCCTCTTTGTATATATTATAGTTATTAACTTAGTATTTTTGTGGGATCCTTGACTGTGAAAACAAGTGAGTCTCTGACTCTTGTGCCTTCACTTCGGACTCTTTTCCTCATGTTGGGTTGCTTCATCCAACTTTGATTTGATAGCTTTTGCATATATATATATATATATATATATATATAGAGAGAGAGAGAGAGAGAGAGAGAGAGAGAGAGAGTCATGTTTGGTTGTTGTCTCTTAGAAGCTTGTTCTTTTCTATCGAGAGAGAGGGGGGAGTGGATTTTGGGGGGACTTGAAGAGTAGAGAAAGGGGAAATAATAAGTATATATTGTTTAACAAAAGAACCTATTTTCAATAAAAGAAAACCACCCACCATGTGTATATTCCATATGGTCTTTATCCATTCATCTAGGTCTGATTTCACAACTCGACTATTGTGAATAGGGCTGCCATAAACAGGAGTGCAAGTGTATCTGTGGGATGTTTGTCCACTTAGAGCCTAGCAGGAATGTAGCAGAAGTGATATAGCTGGCTCCTGTGTGGGTTCTATTTTCAGTTGTGAAAAAAATCCTCCACATAGTCTTCCACTGTGACTGGAGCAGCCTCAATTCCAACCAGCAAGGTCCAAGGAATTCTTTTTCCCTCCACTCCTTGCCAGCATTAGTTTTCTTAATCAGTCATTCACTCACACAGAAGTGAGATGGAATTCTGCTGTTGTCTTAATGTCCCTGAAGGATTTTTCAACATCCTTTCATTTGCCCACTGACATCTATACCTCATCTTTTAAGAGCTGCCTATTCATTTCATTAACCCATTTATTGATCAGACTGCTTGGATTCTTACCTTTCTAGTCTTTTAAGATCTTTGTATGTTCTAGATATTAGTCAGATAGACATACGGCTGACATTTCTTAAGCTGACTGATCCTTTGGTGTGAAAAAACTAATTAGTTTCACACAATCCCGTTTATCAATTCTTGATTTTATTTTCCAAACTATCAGAGTCCTTGTCAGAGAGTCCTTGTTTATGCCTAGTTCTTGAAGTATTTTTTTCTCCACTTTACTCTAGCCATGTCAGGGTTTCTGGTCTTACATTAAAGGTCTTTGTTTGATTTTGAATCAAGAAATGAGGGCCTAATTTAATTCTTCCCCATGTGAATTTCCAGAACAATGGTTGAAAATGATGCCTTTTCTCAAAAGCATTTCTTTTCTGCCTCATTGTCAAAAGCAGGTGTCTGTAGCAGTTTCTTCTACTCTATTCTGTTTGTGCACATGTGTATATGTGTGTATCTGTGTCTTTCATTCTAGTCTAATTCTGTACATGTCTGGTTTGGGGCCAGTACCACACCTGTGGCTCTGTAAAGTGTCATGAAATCAGGTGGACTGATACTTCCAGAATTCTTCTTAGTCCTCAGAACTACTTTGGCCATCTAGGGTCTTTTGTGCTTCTTATGAATTTTAGGACTTATTTTCAATTTCTGTGAGGAATGACATTAGAATTTTAATGGAGCCTTCATTGAATTTGTAGGTTGACTTAATATGTAGAAATTTTCCACAATATTAATTCTGAGGATTCACGAACATGAGTGTCTTTCTATCTCTAGTGTACTTTTCAGTTCCTTTCTTCAGTTTTTAAATTTTTGCATTGCAAATATTTTTCCATTCCCCAGAAATTTAATTTCAAGGTTACTTTTCAAAGTGAGAAAGAATTGGGTTATTTTCCTTATATTTTCTCAACATGTTTTTATTGGTACATATAAAAGCTATTAATTCTTATAGAACACATATCTTTTCACATATTAAATAGAAACTTTCTGGTGAGATTCTGAGGGCCTCTTAAGTATATGATTATGCCATCTGCAAAGAGAAAAAAGGTTAAATTTTTCTTTATTAATGTATCTCTTTCTTCCTTTCTCTTGTCTTATTGTTCTAGATAAGACTTTGAACACTGTGTTCAAAAACAGTGAAGACAGTGGATATTTTTTTTCTTGACTCATAGTCCAAGGAAATGCTTCAGTTTTTTTATTAAAGGATAAAGTTAATCTATAGATTAACTGTGTTGCATATTCTTTATTATCTTTGAGGTGTGTCCTTTTCTATTTCTTGTGTCATCAAGGTTTTCATGATAAGATGTTGGACTTTGTCAAATGCTTAAAATTTCAAATCAAAAAGGCACAGAGTATCAGATTGTATTAGAAACAGGACTCAACTTTTTCTTGCACAAGGAAATAAACTTTGCTTGGAAAGACACAGAATTAGGATGAAAGAATGAAAAAAAAAACTGCATCCTAAGTAAATGGAACTGGAATAGAAGTAAGTGTGGCCATGCTAAAATCTGGCAAATTATGCTTTGAACAGAAATTCAACAGAAGAAAAAAAGGGTTGCTTTATATTGATTAATTGAACAATCAATCCATCAGAAGAATGTGATAATTTTAAACATGGACACAATGAACAAAAACTGTAGGACATAAAAACACAAGTTGACCTCAATCTAATAGTAATGTGTGACTTCAAAATCTTGACCTTATGAACAGATAAAGAGATAAAATAAACATAAAAAGTAAACAAAAAAAACCAGGATCAGATGGGTTTCAATGCAGAATTCTACCAGAACTTCCAGGAAGAGCAAATACCTATACTCATCAATGTATTTCACAATATAGAAACAGAAGAGTCATTGCCAAACTCCTTTTATGAAGCTACAGTTACCCTAATACCAAAACCACACAAAGACAAAACCAAGAAAGAGAATTACAGGCCAATCTCACTCATGAACATCGACGCAAAAATTCTCAACAAAATACTGGCAAACCGAATCCACAAACATATTAGAAAAATTATTCATTATGATCAAGTAGGCTTCATGTCAGAAATGCAGGGCTGGTTCAACATACACAAATCTATCAATGTAATCCATCATATAAATAAACTGGAAGAAAAAAGCCATATGATCATTTCATTAGATGCTGAAAAAGCATTTGACAAGATTCAACACCCATTTATGATAAAGGTGTTGAAGAGATTGGGGATACAAGGATCATACCTAAATATAATAAAAGCTATTTACAGCAAGCCGACAGCTAACATCAAATTGAATGGAGAGAAACTCAAAGCCATTCCACTAAAATCAGGAACAGGACAAGGCTGTCCCCTCTCCCCATACCTCTTCAATATAGTGCTTGAAGTTCTAGCAATAGCAATAAGACAACATAAGGGGATCAAGGGGATTCAAATTGGAAAGGATGAAGTTAAACTCTCATTATTTGCACATGATATGATAGTGTACATAAGCGACCCCAAAAACTCTACCAAAGAACTCCTACAGCTGATAAATACCTTTAGTAATGTGGCAGGGTACAAGATCAACTCCAAAAAATCAGTTGCCCTCCTATACACAAAGGATAAAGAAGCAGAGAGGGAATTCAGAGAAACTTCACCTTTCACGATAGCCACAAATGCATAAAATATCTTGGGATAACTCTGACCAAGGAAGTGAAAGACCTATTTGACAAGAACTTTAAGTCTTTGAAGAAAGAAATTGAGGACGATACCAGAAAATGGAAAGATCTCCCTTGCTCTTGGATTGGGAGGATCAACATAGTAAAAATGGCAATTCTACCAAAAGCAATCTATAGATTCAATGCAATCCCCATCAAAATCCCATCAAACTTCTTCACAGAACTTGATAGAACAATAATCAAGTTTATATGGCAAAACAAACAAACAAACAAACAAAACCCAGGATACCCAAAACAATCTTATACAATAAAGGAACTTACGTGGTGTGGGAGAATTGTCTGTATTTTGTCAATCATATTTTAATAAAACACTGATTAGCCAGGCAGGAAGTATAGGCAGGGAAACCAGACAGGAAGTAGAGGTGGAACAAAGAGACTGGGAGTATTCTGGGAAGCAGGAAGCTCCCTCCTCCACTCCTGCGCAGACCACCGAAGCAGCAACATGTAAGCTGACAACTGTAAAAGGTACCAAGCCATGTGGCTAACATAGATAAGGATAATGGGGTAGCATAAGTTATAAGAGCTAATAAGTAGCCTGACCTAATGGGCCAATCAGTTTATAACCTAATGTAGACTCTGTGATTTCTTTGGGACTTGCTGGCTGTGGGTTACCGGGTGGGACAGAAACCCCAAGAAGCCAGCCCTTCATGTTAAACTTCTGGAGGCATTACCATCCCTGACTACAAACTCTATTACAGAGCTACAGTATTGAAAACAGCTTGGTATTAGCATAAGAACAGAG
This sequence comes from Myodes glareolus, assembly GCF_982192425.1. NCBI lineage: Eukaryota > Metazoa > Chordata > Mammalia > Rodentia > Cricetidae > Myodes > Myodes glareolus. The sequence goes on from NC_142044.1 coordinate 30,140,232, forward strand.
AAGTCGACCTATGAATAGAAGGTCGAATAGAAGACCCAGATACTAACCCACAAACCTATGAACTCCTGATTTTTGACAAGGGTGCTAAACGTATACAATGGAAGAAGGAAAGCATCTTTAACAAATGGTGCTGGCATAACTAGATGTCAACCTGTAGAAGAATGAAAGTAGATCCCTATCTGTAACATGAGGGCTGGCTGACTTGTTGGGGTATCTGTCCCGCCCAGTACCCCACAGCTGGCAAGCCCCAAAGAAAATCACATGGAGTCTATATTAGGTTATAAACTGATTGGCCCATTAGGTCAGACTTCTTATTAGTTCTTATAACTTATATTAACCCATTATTCTGATCTATTTTAGCCATATGGCTTGGTACCTTTTCCAGCTGTCAGCTCACATGTTGCTTCTTCGGTGATCTGGGCAGGAATGGCAGAGGGAGCTTCCTGCTTCCCAGAATATTCCCATTCTCTTTGCTCCACCTCTACTTCCTGTCTGGTTTTCCCACCTATACTTTCTGCCTAGAAAATCAGCATTTATTTAAAATATGATTGACAGATTACAGACAATTCTCCTGCACCATCCCCCCCTTTTTCTAACAAAGAAAAATATCCATAGTCCATTTTTTTGGGAATGTGTGCGTAGTTTTCCAGGCTACTTCCTGCTGATTGGGGGTGCTGATCATCTTATGGGGACCTAAAGAAAATTTAGAATTATAATCAAGTTCTGACTGAATTATCCTGTGAGTCTCGATCATCTCAGGCAGCAGTCTTGAATCAGTTCTGGATGTAGAACTCAGACATCTGGGCCATCTGTTTCTACCAGGGATTTCTCAGGTGGTCTTTCTTGATCAAATCTGATTTTTCTTAGCTCAGAATCAATCCACAGCCTCTCATTTCCTGTAGAAACAAAAGCAAAATCTCTTCTCCAAAGTAACATACCTTTTGACTTCAGTTTTGAAGCCAAGGTATTTTCAAAATACCTATCTTGGGTTAGTTCAGCAGCATTCATAAACAAAAGACTTTTAGCAGCTGCTGCTCCTTCCTCAGCATTCAAACAATTCAAAGAGAGCATAATAGAATACAGTATCACGATTCTCTGTTTAAATTCCATCTTTATGTGGCTTCACTTTAACCTCTATTTCTTATATTTTTACTTTTACTTTTAGAGACAGGATCTCTGTATATCTTTGTCCTGGAATAACTCTGTAGATCAAGCTGTCCTTGAACTCACAGAGATCCTTCTGTCTCTGCTTCCCCAGTGCTAGGATTAAAGGTGTGTGCTACAACACTTTGAACTCACAGAAATCTGTCTGTCTCTGCATCCCAGGCATTGGGATTGAAGGTGTGTGCTACCACACCTTGAAGTCACAGAGGTCAATCTACCTCTGTCCCTTGAAGTCTCAGAGGTCAATTTACCTCTGCCTCCCAAGTGTTGGGATTAAAGGTGTGTTCCACCACACCCAACTACTCTCTTTCTTTCTTTACTTTAAGAACTAACTTTTTTCTTCAAGCCTGCATATATTTTAAACACAGAGTAAACCATTCAGAGGTTTTCTTTCTTTTTCTGACCACATGAGTTTTTAAGGAGAGAACTAAAACAGTGGCTTTGACGGCCGTATCCAGCCCATTCCTGGATATCTCAACTAAGGGAGCCATATTAGGGTTTGTAAGGGACTTGATTCTAGAGGGAGTCCCAGGTCCAAGGAGAGATCCCCAGATTGTTCCCTGGGCAGCAGAGGGGAGGGTGCCTGAACTGGCCTTGTCCCATAACCATACTGATGAATATTTTGCATATTACCATAGAACCTTCATCTGGCGATGGATGGAGATAGAGACAGAGTCCCACATTGGAGCACTGGACTTAGCTCCCTAGGTCCAAATCAGGAGCAGAAGGAGGGAGAACGTGAGCAAGGAAGTCAGGATCGCAAGGGGTGCATCCACCCACTGAGATGGTGGGACTGATCTAATGGGAGCTCACCAAGGCCAGCTGGACTGGGAGCAATGGGGCATGTGATCAAAATGGACACTCTGAACGTGACTGGCAATGAAGGCTGACTGAGAAGTCAAGGACAATGGCATTGGGATTTAATTCTACTGCAAGGACTAACTTTGTGGGAGCCTGGTGTGTTTGGATGTTCACCTTTAAAGACCTGTATGGTTGGGCGAGGACCTTGGACTTCCCATGGGGCAAGGAACCCTGACTGCTCTTAAGACTAGAGAGGGAGGGGAGGTAGGGAGGGAGAAGTGGGGAGGGGGAGGGGGGATTGGAAAGGGAAGTGGGGAAGAGGTGGAAATTTTTAATAAATAAATAAATAAATAAATAAAATAATAAAAAAACTAAACATTATAGACAAATGTCATAATAGATAAAAATGAAACTGGATCCAAGAACACATCAAAAAGAGCATCCATCATGATCAAGTAGGCTTCATCCCAGAGATTCAGGGATGATTCAACATAGGTAAATAGAAAAAAATTAATCCACTAAATAAACAAACAGAAAGACAAACACAATATGGTCAACTCAATAGATGCAGGAAAGGTCTTTGACAAAGTCCAACACCCTTTCATGATAAAAGTCATGGAAAAATTAAGTATATGAGAGACATAATAAAGGCAGTTTACAGGAAGCCCATAGCTAGCATTCACTTAAATAGTAAGAGACCCAAAGCATTTCTATTAAAATAAGAAATAAGACAAGATTTTCCACTCTCTTCATTCTTATTAAAATATTACTTTGATTTCTTAGCTAACGCAATAAGAAAGCTGAAGGAGATCAAGGGGATAAAACCAGGAAGGGAAGAAGTCAAAGTATCTTTATTTGCAGATGATATGATAGTATGTATTAGTTACCCAAAAAATTCCACTGGGAAATACTTATAGTTTATAGACACACTCAGCAAAGTAGAAGAATGTAAAAGTAATGCACAAAAATCAATAGCCTTACTATAAAAGAATGAAAAATGGACTGAGAAAGAAATTGGGGAAACATTACATTTCACAATAGCCTCAGAAATAGAAAATATCTTGGGGTAATTCTAACCAAGCAAGTGTAAAACTTATATTTAAAAACTTTAGGACATTGAAGAAAGAAATTGAAGAAAATATCAGAAGATGGAACAAACTCCCATTCTCATGGGCCAGGATGATTAATATAATAAAAATAGCCATCCTACAAAAAACAATCTATAGACTCAAGCAATCTCCACTACAACTCCTCCTAGAACTTGAAAGGACAATTCTCAGCTTTATATGAAAAAAGAAAAATGCAGGATAGCTAAAATAATCCTGAGCAATGAAATAACTGCAGGAGTATCACTATCTACAGTTTCAAGTTTTACTATAGAGCTATATTAATAAATATAGCACAGTATTAAAACACACAATCAGTGGAATAGAATCAAAGACCCAGATATAAGTCCATGTACATATGGACACCTGATTTTTGATGAAGAAACGAGAAACACACACTGTAAAAAAGACAGCATATTGAATATATATTGCTGATCAAAATGGGTAGTTGCACAGAGAAGAATGAAGTTAGATCCATACTTACAACTCTTCACAAAACTCAACTGCAAATAGATCAAAGGCCTCAATGTAAGACTAAATAACCTGATAGAAGAGAAAATGGGGAATAGCCTTGAACTCATTGGCACAGGTAAGACCTTCCTAACAGAATATCATTAACATAGGCACTAAGATCAATAATTAATAAATGGGACCTCATGTAACTGAAAATCTTTCTGTAGCAAAGGTCACCATCATTCAGACAAAACAGTAGGCTATAGAATGGGAAAAGATTTTTATCAGCTAAATGAGTGATAGAGGGCCAATATCCAACATATAAAAGGAACTCAAAAAATTAGATATTAAGAAAACACATAATCTAATTTAAACTTGGGAAAAATTCTAAACAGAGAATTCTAGACAGATGTAGCTCAAATGGCTGAGAAGTACTTAAAGAAACGTGTTCAAACTCTTTAGTCACAAATTAAAACTACTTTGAGATTTAATTTTGGACCTATCAGAAAGGCTAAGATCAATAAAATAAGTGACAGCTCATTCTGGAGAAGATGTAGAGTAATAGAAACACTCATTTATTGCTTGTGGGGGCGCAAATTTGTACAGCCTCCATGGAAATTAGTGTGGCAAAACATCAAAGATAAGAACTGAACTACCTCAAGGTCCAGCTGTTCTGCTCTTGGGGATATACCTAAAGGATGCTTCATCCTACCTCAGAGGCTTACTCAGCTATGTTCATGGTCATTTTATTCATAACAGCCAGGGACTGGAAACAATCTAGATGTCTGTCAATGGACAAATAGATAAGAAAATTTACACAATGGTATATTGCTGAGACATTAAAAACTAAAATCATGACATTCTAAGGCAAATGTTTGGAAATGGGAAAAAAAATCCTGTGTGAGGTAATCTAGACCAAGAGGACAAATATGTTATATATGCACTTATTATATGTTGATGTTAGCTGTTAAAGCACTGATAAGCAAGCCACAATCCACATAGCCACAGAGGTTAGGTATTGAGCAAGGGACTAAGTGGTGGGGGCTGCAGGGGAATGGATCTTCCTAGGAAGGGAAAATACAATAAATAACTGACTGGAATGGTAGGAAGAAATGGAGATGGGGAGAGGAAAGGGGACTAGGGAGGGAATAATGGGAGGAACTGCTAAAACTAGGGGCCATTTGAGTAGAACGGCTACAGTAGAATCTTCCTAAGATATATACATATATGGAGTTGATCTTAATGGTATTGTCAAATAACAAAGGAGACCGAAAACCAACACGACATATGTAGTCATCAAATGAAGTTTCTAGTACCAGGAATTGGTTACATACATTCGAGTTTTGGGCCAAAGGGTTTGCACAGGTACACTTAAACAACCCAGGCTATTGCCAACGCTATTGGCTGTTCTCCACAAACTGACAGTAAGGCCTAATTGCTGAAGAGAACACCTGCACAACTCATTGACCGTAGAAACATCAAGCTGTACCTAACTAGAGCCTCAAACCCTACAGATTAGTGTTCATGGTACTGGAACATGTTCTGCATGCTACCAAAGGAGAAATATAAATACCAATACAGCTACAAATCCTTTCATCTATAATGGCAATCTATCTGCATGACACACAGGTGTAACAGTGGCACAAAGCTTGTTTGGAAGCAACCAACTAATGCCTGATTTGATTTAAGGATCACTCAGTGAGATACAACCCATACACAACACTGCTTGGGTAGCAAAGAACCTGAGACTAGATAGCTCATTAATGTAGGGTAAACCCAAATACTGTTGTTCTAAAAAATGCTGCCATAAAATGACCCTAATAATATTAGGCTATAGTCATATATCAGTTTTTCACTCAGTCATCATCAGAGAAGCTTCTTCCTGTAGTACATGGGGAAAAATACAGAGAACCACGGCTAGAAAATAAATATGCAGAGAGTGAGATGTCTTGGAACACGCAACCTAAAAAACGTATTGCCATCAACTTCCCCTTAGGGTTCAGGGAACCCTGTGGAATCAAAGGCAGAAAGAAGGTAAGAGAAAACATCTCCAGTTGATAGCCACTTGCAAACTGTGTAACATGAGGGGGCATGCTTGTTAGGGCATCTGTCCCGCCCAGTACCCCACAGCCAGCAAGCCCCAAAGAAAATCACACACAGGACTCCATAGATTATAAAACTGATTAATCCACTAAGTCAGGCTTCTTTTTAGTTCTTATAACTTATATTAACTCATTATTGTGATCTATTTTAGCCATATGCTCGGTACCTTTTTCAGCTGACAGGTCACATCCTGTCTCTTCGATGGTCTGTGCAGAAGTGTGGAGGGAGCTTCCTGCTTCCCAGAATACTTCTGTTCTCTTTGCTCCACCTCTACTTCCTGTCTGGTTTTCCCACCTATACTTCCTGCCTGGCCAATCAGCATTTATTTAAAATATGATTGACAGGATACAGACAATTCTCCCGTATCAAAACTAAATATCAGTTTTCTCCACAGGTGTCTCACTGGGGTAACAAACCACTCTTATGTGTAAACCCTATACCCTGTACTAAATGGCCAACACTAAACAAACTCAATGACACATTTGGAGTTTCCTGTCTCATAATGTCTTGTCCGGACTTTGGCTTTTATTTATTTTTTATTTTTTACCCTACAGGTGCTTTGCATAGTCATTAAAGCTCTAGTTTTGTGTTTTTATGGGATTCGTGAATGTGCAAATGAATGTATCTCTGCATCTATTTCTGTTTCCCGTGACTTTTCTTGGGCTCTTCTCCGTGTCTTTATTTTATCATATTGTGATTTCTTTGTTTTTGTTTTATTTTCTTTTATTTATTATCCCTTAGATGCCTCTTTTTTTCTCTGAAGGAAAGACAAAAGGATGATGGATCCAGTTGGAAGGGGAGATGGTGAAGAACTGTGAGGGATAAAAAGAGGAGAAACCTTAGTCAGAATATATTGAATAGAAACAAGTCTATTTTCAATAAAGAAAAACAACGAAGTTAACTAAAATCAAGCACTAACATGGTCCTGAATGTCAACTTCTAGGGTATTTTCTGTACTTTTTACACTATATTTTGGTATATTAAAGTATACAGTGTTAGCATCAATCTGCTTCTCTATTTATATATTGTTCGAAATTAAAAGTAGAAGCAAGAAAAACTGAAGGGTTCTTAGGTAATAATGTAATGATATCTCTGAGCCCTAGAAAAACAATAAGACAGTCCCAAAACCAGCATAGAAAAAGAACGGTCAAGTTAAGAAATCAATGAAAGGGAAATGAAAAGAACAATAAAGAGAATCAATGGAACAGAGCAGTTCTTAGAAAAGATAAACAAAGTTAGCCAGCCCTTAGTTAAACTAGGAAAGGAAAAAACCAATTTTATAGAATTAGGGCCAGGAAGGAGACATTACAACAGATACTAATGGAATTTAGGAGATCATCAGGGGAAACTTTGACAATCTGTATTTAAATAAATTGGATTTAATTTTTTAAAATTTATCCTTCTTCCATACAAAACATCCCAACTACAGCTTTCACTCTGTCCTCTCATCTCCCCTCCTTCCAAGATCCACTCCCCACCTTACTCCCACTGTGTCTTCAAAGAGCAGGCCTCCCAGGGACATCACCTGAACATGGCACAACAAAATACAGTAAACCCAGGAACAAAGCCTTACACCAAAGCTGGGTGAGGTGACCCAGCAGGAGGAACATGTTCCAAAAACTCAGAGAAGAGAAATTGGAATTCTTGAAAGCTGATTTCTTTGATTCTCTGAGAGCTTAATGTGTGGGTATAATGTATTTTGATAAAACCCATCTCTCACTCGATATTCCAACTCCTCCCAAGGCCTTTACCCATCATAAGAATATACAGCCGAAAACCCCAACTTCATTGGAATTATCCCATATTTTCTGGAGGGTAATGCTTTCCCCAGATGCCACTGATATGCTTCTCGTGTCTCAGTCTCAACCCTCCACCTGTATGCATAAGGGGAACACTGATTGGATTCAATAAGTAATGTATTAAAAATAGAAGAAATGGGAAATTGTAGAAGTAGATAAAATTTTAGACATGTTTGAGCTACTGAAATTAAACCAAGAGAATTTACAATTGAAACAGATCTCTAACTATCAAGAAATGAGATGGAAGGATAACAACAGTTCCCGGTTAAATATATCTTAGTGGTGAAAGCCAGACCAGATGCCAGCATGGTGAGAGGAGTTGGGTACCTTCCTATCCCTAGCTGTGGAGCTATTGGCAATGGTTAGCTGTTGGGAGAGATAAGGTGTGTCCTCTGATATGATCAAACTCCAGTGGAAGACTACACATCTAGAATATTCGGGTAACATAAACTGGTACTGAAAGATTTATTTAAAAAAGAACACAGATTTGAGAGATAGGGAATGAGGGTGTATCTGGGAAGAGTCTGTAGTTCCCATTCTAAATAACTACAGCTTAAAATTTAAATATACCACCTAGAATATCAATTTTACAATTTGCAGGAAAAATATGGAATTACATACATAGCATATGTGCTGGATACTTTTATGTCAGCTTGGCACAGACTGAAGTCATCTGAGAGGAGGGAGCTACAGCTGAGAAAATGCCTCCATAAGATCAGCCTGTAGGCAAGCCTTTAGTGCATTTTTTAAATTAGCCATTGATGAGGGAGAAGACAGACCATTGTGGATTGTGCCATCTTTGGGCTGGTAGTCGGAGTTTTGTAAGACAGCAGAATGAGTAAGCCATAAAGAGCAAACCAGTGACCAGCACCCCTTCAAGGCCTCTGCACTATCTCCTACCTCCAAGTTCCTTCCTTTTTGAGCTCCTATCCTGATTTTTTTCCCATTGACAAATAGTAATGAGGAAGCATAAGTCTAATAAACCCTTTCCTCCCCGAGTTGATCTGGTCATGGAGTTTTATCAGAGTAATGGTAACCTTGATGAGGATAGAAGTTTGTACCAAGATAGTGGGATATTGGGGTGACACACCTGACCAGGTTGTTTTGGGAAGGACTGTAGAAGAGCTTTGGGCTAGAAAAGTCATGGAGTGTTGAGAGCTCAGAGCTGTTTTGTAGGAACTTGGAAGATAAGAATGTTGAGAATAATGCAGATGATCGAGGCTTGGCTTGTAAAGTTCCAGCAGGAAGCAAAGACTTTGCAGGCCATTTGTGTGAAGAATCTATAATGTCTGGTCAGCTGGAGCTGATGCATAAGCTTTGATTAATAAGAGACCAGAATCACGAAAGTAAAACCTTTGCTTTTCTGGTACAATGGATGCTGGTTGGCTGGGGCTGAAGAATCAGCTGGGATTAAGAAGATAACAGCATCATTGAGATGAAGTCTTCTGGGAGGTGTTTTCTTAAGAAGCTGTGTTCCAGAAGGGACCGAAGGTGTACCTTGTGCTGGTGGTTGAACACGGTAGTATGAGAGTCATCTAGGTGATGCTGGTTTGGAAGGAATGAAGAAAGTGTCATGGGGAGCTATTGAGGCTTGACACTGTGTAGAGGTCTGGAGATCTTGAAGAAAACCCAGGAGAGGCTATAAGTCAAAGTGAAGCTTAGTAGCAGTAGTTTTAGGGATTCCAGTAGCATGGGGTGACCACCAAGAACAACAGCAGCAGAGGAGTGGAGCTAGATTGAGTCTAGGAGACAACCTATGTGTGTTACAGAGGATGGAGCCAGAGAAGTGACCCCAAGTCCTTTGGAGGAGTCCAGAAGTTCACGAATGGATTCCAGATATTGTACATGGAATTATTTACACGGTTGGAGTTTGATTTTGTTTTGCTTTGAGACTGACTGTGCCCTGGTTCTTTTCTTTTGAAGTAAGAAAACATTTAACCTAGTTTTTAATTTCATAGGAGCCCACAGTTGAGAGACACTATAATTTAAAAAAAGACTTTGAATTTTAAAAGTGACCAGGTGCTTTAAAGAGACTGAATTTTTTTAAGTGTTTGAATTTTTAAAAGCTGGGGAACTTTTAAGTTTGTAAAGTGTTTTATTTTGTGATGTATTTACTAGTGTGTGATTTGGGGAAAGGTTGTGGCTTAGCAGTGATGTGCTTGTGTGTCAAACTAAGAAGAGGTCAGTTTGCTAACTAGTTTTATGTCACTTTAATACAAGATAGAATCATCAGAGCATAAGAAATCACAATTGAGAAAATTCTTCCATAAAAAAAATCAGGTGTTGGCAAGCCTATAGAGCATTTTCTTCATGTTTGATGATCGGAGAGCCCAACTCATTGTGTGTAATACCATCCCTGGGCTGGTAGTTCTGGGTTCTGTAAGAAAGCAAATTGAGAAAGCCATGAAGAGCAAGCCAGTAACAAGCACTCCTCCATGGTTGCTGCTTAAGTTCCTATCTCCATATTTCTTCCATTTTGTAAACTTTAAACAACTATCTTCAATAGCATCAAAAATAATCTCAATATATTTTGTGTTTCATTATTAGTGCAATTAAATGTAGTAATTCAGAGAGTGAACATAATTCAAAGAATTAAATAAAAATTTAAAAAGAGATTTCTAAAATTTGTGTTGTAATACAAAATGTTAGTGTTTGTTTCCATATAATTTAACTAGAAGACTAGTTTAATTTGAAATATATATATTTATATCTATCTATCTATCTGTCTGTCTGTCCATCATCTAACTATCTATCTGTCTGTCTGTTGCCCACCTGTCTGCCCATTATCTATCTATCTATCTATCTATCTATCTATCTATCTATCTATCTATCTATCTATCTATTTAAAAAATAAAACTCTAACACAAAAGAATTAAGAAAGCATATCTTCATGCAAAGACAAGCAACAAAACAGCACTATCTCAAACCAATCCAGATGCTCTAAGAAGTGACAATGCAGTTCACTTGTAAAGGACAGTCTGTCATCTCACTTGCTGTCATACTTCTCAGAAAGCTTTCGTATTTTCTCATGTGCAGCCCCTAACTTTCATTGTCTGTCTGTCTGTGAATAAAGGGCAGCGAGGGTTGATATAGGCTAAGCAAATAGACAGGAGATCAGAAGAAGGGAGCAATGCATATTCAGAAAGGGATGTGGAACCAAAGGCCATGTGTTATAAAAGTCGAAATAAGGCCACTGAGGATCTGAGGAGGTTGCAAGGGAGGGAGGAGTAGAGATGGCAAAGAAGGGGTGGAGAGAAACAACAAAAATAATTTATGTTTGAAAAATGTCAGAACAAACCCAGTTCTTTTTAAGTACTGGTAATATTTTTTTTGTTAGAATTATTGCATCAATTCTCTCTCTCTCTCTCTCTCTCTCTCTCTCTCTCTCTCTCTCTCTCTTTCTCTCTCTTTCTCTCTGTGTGTGCGTGTGTGCACACATACAAACACAAACATACGCATGCATGCACATGTTATAGTATGTATGTGGAGATCAGAAGAAAATTTGCAAGAGTCAGTTTTCTCCTTCCACCATGTGGGTCCTAGGGCTCAAACTCAAGTCATCATGCTTGGCAGCATATACTTTTACTCCCGAAGCCACCTCTCTAACCTTTAAAACTGTTTTTACTTTTTAAATTTCAGTGAGGCAGCAATAGCACCTTTTCCACAAATGAGTTAGTTATTTATATGAGGATTGTGTGACAGCAGTGTGGCGCTCTTCTCAGTTCAGGAGCATGAATTTTTATTTTCCATTTTTTCATACTTTCAAAGTGTTCATTAAATGGACATTACATATTAAAAAGGAGAGTCTGTCTAATCAACAATCTTAATCAATTCGATATCTGCATGAAAACAAAATCAATTCAAAAAAAAAATCTGGCACCTGCCTGTGACTATATTCATTCCAAATAAATTACTAACCTATGGGAATCATGAAAGATAAAAGAACACACTTTATGTAAGAGTAATTTAGAAAATTTGGACTATGAAAAGAATTCTTAAAGAGAATAGCACTTCCACAGGAGCTTACAATACAGAATCATTAAAGTTAAGAGCATTGGTTTATGTCAATAAACACTATGTAAAAACAAAAAGGAAAATCATTAGTAGAGAGACAGTATTTACAAGGCATCTGGGTGAGAGAAACCCGATTCAAAATATATAGACACAACTTACAAATTGACAAACAAAAGACAAATAAACTAATAAAAGTGTCGGTGCTCCTGAAAGGGCTCCGATGAAAATACATTAAGCATCAAAGTGCTCAATAAATGATTCATCAACTACCTGCTTCAAAACAAAGGGTGTCAACTCCGCAACATCAGGAAATATGACATCATCACATCTAAGTACAGCCAGACTGTTAAGGATGTGAAAGCATCACAACTCGTATTTTACTCTGGAAAATTATTTGACAGAACCTACAGGGACATAAACTATGACTCAACACCGCTGCTTCTAGCCAGATATTTAGCTAAGCACAGCAATGTACGGCAAAAGCTTTGTACAAGAATACCCAGAGTATACCCTTTTAAAAATAATATTTTATTAATTATATTGAGTATCAATCATAGAGTGGAAAAATAAATCACAGCTTGTGTATCCTTAGTATTTTACAGAGATTAATTCTAAAACAACCTATGGATATCAAATTCATAGCTACTTAAGTTTCCTTAATTGATATACTGTTTGCCGTAGAACCTACCCATCCTTTTGTATAACCCACAGTCTAGGGATGAAACAGCTGAATAAAGCAGCCCCCTCAAAATGCTGACCCTACTTAAGTCAGTAATGAGATTTTAATGTTTGGTAAGTCAGTTGCATGGCTCTTGAGCATGAACTTTGTAGGCAACAGCATTGTGTCACCATGCCAAAAGCTAGGTAACTCACATTACCTAAAACAATGCAAACATTTGCTCTGATGCACAGTTTGGAAAATAATAGCACAGGGAAGTCTGCATACAATCAAGGCAGGTGTAAGGTCGTCCAAATCTCTCCAGTTCACATTGCCTGAGTCCATAGATGAGAAAGTCATGGATTTGTAAGGCTAGTTGTATTTATTATCATAAAGATATTATACCTGCATAAAGTTATTTTATGTTGAGATATGTATAAGGAATTGGATTTAAGCCTTAATATTCCATATGAAAACCATACCTAACAAAGTAAGTGCTCTATGATTGATCAATACTCTCTGCGTTCTATAGAAGGAGAAAGTGTCTGAGCTGAAACACAGGGCATCTCTGGGCTGGTGATGGCTTGCTTCATTTCCTGCTCTGTGTGTGGGAACATGCATGTGTTTTCCTCCATAATCCATCAACCTTATGCATGAAATGTATGCACTTGTCTGTATATGCAAAACAATTTGTCAGAATAAATTCCCAAAGCAGGAAGAAAAGACAAAACCTAAAAAAAATGCAGAGGCAGAAAATGACAAAGACATCAGCAAACCGTGTAAGAAAAGATACAAAACATACAGGAGATGGATAAACTAAACAGTGATGCTTCTTTTTGGCTAGGGAGAGGGGTGGTGTTGATGGTGGTGGTGATAGTGCTGGGAGAATTATCAAAAGGTAAGTTGATAGCAATTCTACTCCAGAAATAAAGGGGAATTGTACAGAAAAAAATGAATACTTTTTTATCTTGAAATAAAAGGGAAAAATTTTAAATTCCGTTCTTGGTTTTTTTCCAGTTGTATTATTTCTATACTTGTGGGAACATCAATTTTCGAGAACATTTAAACACTACCTGGGGTTTATTTTCATTAACCCGAAAGGTAATAGGCTGCTGTTCAGGACTCAGCATTTGCATAATAGGAAACACGAAATTCATTTCAGAACTGCAAGAAAAATATCTCAACACATTTGTCTTTCTCAGCGTCATTACCAGTTATGACAGTGACAGCATGAAAAAGCACTAATTCTCAAACAGTCACAGATATTTAACTCCCAAGACATTTGCTTCTGCTCACAATAGCTGTACCCTTAGCTTCTGGTTTCCATTTGCAATGTGCTAATCCCATCAGTACATACTAAGCCTCTAGGAGGTCCTGTCTGCGAGACAGGATCCCATGATGTGAGGGAAGATGAAGTGAGACTCCTGCTTTATAGGCCCTCCAAGTTTACGGGACTAAGACAGATACACACCTGCACAATTAGTTCATAGAGTGCCACTACAGAATCATGCCTTGAGTCATACGGTGGCTCAGCACAATAAATAACTCTTCAAAGAAAAGAGATTTGACAGGAAAGATATGGCATTCTGAGCCAAGAAGCATAGGTGGTGTTGACCAGACAACAGCTGTGGACAGCTCTATGGTATGCAGGAAGGCTTAAAACCAATTACTGGCATGCTCAAAAGACCCCATATGAAGGACACGAAAAAGGTCATGATAAGATGGTCAATAGTATCCTTCAGTTAGAGGCAAGCCCCATAAGAACCTAGGTAGACCAGTGAGAATATCCCAGGGCTTTTAGAAAGCTTTCACTCTTGATGTGGGATTCTCCTCTGTATGCTGTGAATACCATTGGTTAATAAAGAAAACTGACTTGGGCCTGCACAGGGAATAGTGGTAGCTGGGTAAAACTAAGTTGAATGCTGGGAGAAAGGAGGTGGAGTCAGAGAGAAGCCATGCAGCCCTGCCCAGAGCCAGACAGAACTTAAGCCAGTAAGCCACAGCCACGTGGCAATACACAGATTACTAGAAATGAGTTAAATTAAGATGTAAGAGTTAGTCAATAAAATGTTAGAGCGAATGGGCCAAGCAGGGTTTTAAATAATATAGTTTCTGTGTGACTATTTCAGTTCTGGGCAGTGGGAACCAACAAGCGGCTCTCTCCCACTGCATGCTCTGTTCACTCTGCCCTTTGGTCCTTGAAGGGTTTCTGAAGCACCAGAGGACACCAAGGATGTTCTTTATTATCTTGCTGCATTGGGCAGTGCAAGGGGAAGTGCTTTCCTTTGGAAGCATTGCCTGCTGGCCTTAAAGTCGAGTGTTCTGCGAGAAATTTCTGAGCTCTTTAACACAGTTAAATATAGTGGAATGTAGTTTAACACCATGGAACATTGCACTCCACACCATTTGTATATTGTCTGTAATTACACTTTTATAAGATTCACTGCAGAGAACTATATGTATTTTCATAGAGACTTCTTCAGTAGATTTCGGGATGGCTGATAATGGTAGAGTCAGCCTTCTTTGTAACCTGGTTACCTGAGAGTTATATTCTTTGAAGGGGTGATTTTTATTACATACACCTCTCAATTTATTACAACTTTTATTACACATACCTCTCAATCACATAGCCAGTGTGCTTAAGGAATCGGTTTCTCAAACAATCATTAAAGGTAAATATTTTTTCTGTTGTGAAATATTCTACAGTATTTCGGTTTCATGAAAGAAACTTATTAGAAAAGAAAGGTCAAGGAAAGATTCACACCTGCTGGATATACCCTATAAACTATAACAAGAAATATATATATATATATGTATGTATACACACACACATATAAGACTTTTATTTCTAAATGTTAAATTGACTAAGATATGGATCCCAGTGGTTTGGCTAAATATCAGTCTGGATGTCACTGTTAAGTTATTTTTGATGCAGCTAACATATGAATGAGTAGACTTTGAGTAAAGCAGACTGCCCTACATAATATGCATGGGCTTCATCTAACCTGTGGAAGATCTTAAGGGACAAGACTCAGGTTCCTCAAAGAAGAAGAAAAATCTAAAATGAGAGAGAAAAATATCACAAAAGTCAAATTCTGAAAATCCTTTTGAGCTCTTTGACATACTTAATTTTTCTTGGAGGGGTTGGTAGAAGGGAAACCATAATCAGACTATTATATGAATTTTAATTTTTTAAAAGAATCTTGATTCCAGAGTACCTTGACTAAAGACTGCAACATCAAAACATCAATTCTCACCAGAGCTTCCATAAATATTCTCTCTGTTAAGTAGAGAGCTGGTGCCAATTCTGAATCACAGGTTCATTGTGAAATCAAGATTATTCTCTCTTATCATACAAAGTTTCTCAGGATCTGAAAAACTGAGTACCTGGCAGAGTGATTAAAGTGTTCACCAATGTCCTAAATATCTGTTTCTGTGAGAGTGGTCAACAGGTCCTGCTTGCTCAGTACTATCATCGACATATAGTAAACGTTCAGTCCCAGACCAGCTAGCCAGTCAATCACCCTGGAACCCACATTCTCCAACCTGATCTTCCGGAGAGAATTAAAACTGCTGCTGCTTGCTGGGTAATCCCAATCGGGCAGCAGTGGCTGGACATTGCTTCTGGTGGAAGTGTTAACATTTTCTGTATCTGTGCTCCAGCCTTTTCTTCCACAGCAGCGGTGTTTTTCACCATCCTGTTGAGACAGCAGTAGGAGGCTTGTCCTAGAACACCTTCCAGCCTCGCAGGTGACCTCTGCCAGGGCACTAAGATTGTGGGCACGTCCAGTGCTTAAAACTGTTTCTGTTCTATCATGAGTCTGTTTGCAGTTTCATAGTTACCCTGTATTTAAGACAAGACAGATATCATTTAGCTCAAGTGGATTTGTTGGTAAGGGAGATTGTATATTTTTATATCAGAAGAAAGCAGCAAGAGCGAAAACAGACCCAACATGCTAGGGAAAGGGTGCTGCGCTTACTCACTTACACGGAAATCATGGTTTTGTTCAGAAGTGAGGATATCTTCTTTGAGCATTTGGAGGAGCCAAGGAGAAAAAGTAAAATCATTTTAGGATGGAGAAGATGTCCATAAGTGCTCATCAGAAGATCACTGAAAGGAAATTTGAGGTTAAACTCTTTACTAACCTTTTTCTTCCTTAAAGCCTCAAGTCAGCCACAGATACAGTTAAGGTACAGGCCATGCACTGAGGCTCCTGCAGCATGAGCCTTTGCCAACCGTGCAATCCTTCTGGGTCCTATCACAGACACATCCATCCCCAGGTCTCCTTTATCACCAGACAAAGGAGAAAGGATAAGATAAACTCAAGGAGCAGGGACCGTAAAGAAGACACTAACGAGTCTGTTAAGGCTTTTTAATCAGCAGGATCCATTATGGGAAATGTGAATGGCTTCGTAGAGTTCCTAATTTCCTGCTTATCTCATTAACTATATTTGTGCCACAAATGACTTGACTTTTAGTTTGTTGACAAGAACAGACAAGGGTAATTAAATAATTATAGACAGTAAATGTATTCCACATTGCATCAGTTAAACAGGAGACAAAAATGAAATGACGACAATTATCCCAGCCCAAGCATTTTCTTTGTGTTCTCTCCATTGACAGTCAAAGGACACAGACTTCATGCTTCACCCAGGGTTCCTCACCTCAGTATGGTGCTGGCACTTCAGCATCGGGGTCCCTCAGCATACCTCAATGTCAGCATTCCATAATTTTAGCACCCTGGTTTCTTCACGTTTAAAATCACTTTTAAATGTCTTCTTTTCTAAAAATTTGGAGTTTTCATGTTACAAGCTTTAACACTCATACACAGATTTGCTTTTGATGAATTCCTGGATGTTAAAATTGAACAGTGAGTTCTCTGGACATGAGCCAATAGACTCAGAAAGATGAGTTAATTTGCATAAAGTCAAATATTCCCCTTATTGGCTCACACAGAATGACAGGTCAGATCTATGCAAGGGATCAGAAATGGAAGAGGCAGTGAATGCAACATGTACTCTACCCTCCACAAAGCCAATGCTGGATGCCAACTGCGAATCGACAATTTAGGCCAAGAAAAAGAAATTAAATTCTGCCTGAAATATCCATTGACTGTAAAAGGAAATGTGGAATGATACAGTTTTAATCTTAAATGTCCCTCTAAGGCCCATGGGTCAAGGTTACACTAGAAGGGAGAGTGGACCCTGTAAGAGGAGGAGCCTGGTGAGAAGGTCTTAGCTCATTGAAGTCATTAAGGGCATCCCTTTGAAGGAGACTGAGGGATGGTCAACATCTTCTTTCTCTTTGGCTTCCTAGATGTGGGCTCGGTGATTTGATTCTGCATCATTATCCCCTTTAAGATGTGCTACCTTTCCACAGACCCAAAACAATGGAGAAACCAATGGTGATCTTGATCAGTGATTCTCACCCTTCCCGATGCTGAGAGCCTGTAATATAGTCCCTCATGTTGTGGTGACCCCCAACCATAAAATCATTTCATTGCTACCTCACAACTGTAATTTTGCAACTGTTATGAATTGTAATGTAAATATCTGATATTCAGGATATCTGATTTGTGACTCCCAAAGGTGTCTCGACCCACAAGTTGAGAATCACTGATGTAGACCTTTTCTAGGTCACTGTGAGCCAAATTAAACCCTGTATCTTGTTTCTTGTTATACTGACACACAGAGTGGGGAGAGAAATACTGTATTACAAGCAGAGAGGGAAACTTCAACTCATGTAAATGCTGAACCCCATACCAAGACTTCTTACTTTTAGCCAAGGTAAAAGATTCAAATACCTTATTTTTTTATTCTTAAAATTGAATATATCAGCTCTTACAAAATCATAGAGAGGTGGCTCTCTCTAAAACTACCAACTCTAAAGAAAATGTCATAGAGCTTTTAATGTACTTGTGTGGCTTTCACATAGTCATATAAACTAAATATAATTTATATACATATACATTTGTTGAAAATTTCAACCAATACTAATATGCTGTCAGAAATACTGTTTTCCTCTCTTGCTACAAGTCAGTGGATAAACTTGCGCCTCAGATGTAGCACATGTACCACCTGGAACCACGGTCACGCAAGGGTCTGGAGATTGAAAAAACACAAAGAGACACAGGTCACTCGTGAAACAAGAATGCCAATTTTATTATATTCCAGGGGAGCTTATGTAGGGCTCTCCTTGACTAATGGCCACACCCTAGCTCTCAGGATTGTTCAGCTGCAAGCCCACCAGAAACCACTCCCCTGCCATCAAGAACTCATGAGGGTCTCGTGCTCAGAGCAGCTGCAAGAACAGGAAAACAACTGCGTGCTCCAGCAGGCAAGGGGTCATAGTATATTCAGGGTCTGAGGGTCTGTTAGGGGATGGCTGAGTTATCCCAGAAAGCCATTGTTAAGGGCCCCAGTTTCAGAAGCTCTGAGCTGCAAGCTGAGGACTGATATCCAGTGCTCTGAGCTGTAACACTAGGAGGTAGCTGGAGAGAAACAGGAAGCAATGGAAGGAAGAAGCCAGAAGAGACAAACAACTCTGAGACTCCATCTTACACCTGTAAAAAATGGCCAAGATCAAAAATACTGATAGCAAGTTATGCTGGAGAGGATGTGGGGTAAAGGGAACACTCCTACATTGCTGGTGGGAATGCAAGCAGGCACAGTCCCTTTGGATATCAATATGGCAAGTTCTCAGAAAATTAAGAAACAACCTTCATCAAGACCCCACAAAACCACTTTTGGGTATATATCCAAAGGATGTTCAATCTTACTACAAGGACATGTGCTCAACTATGTTCATAACAGCATTGTTTGTCATAGCCAGAACCTGGAAACACCCTAAATGCCCCTCGACCGAAAACTGAATAAGGAAAGTGTGGTACATTTACACAATTGAGTATTACACAGCAGAAAAATAATGACATCTTGAAATATGCAGGTAAATGGATGGATCTAGAAAACATCATTTTGAGTGATGTATCCCAGACCCAGAAAGACAAATAATCATATGTACTGACTCATAAGTGACTTTTAGAAAACCAGCCTACAATTCACAATCCCAGAGAACCTAGACAACAATGAGGTCCCCAAGAGAGAAATACATGGATCTAATCTACATAAGAGGTAGATAAAGACAAGATCCCCTGAGTAAATTGGGAGCATGGGAACCATGGAAGAGGGTTGAAATGGAGTGGAGCAGAGAAAAATGTTTAGCTCAATAAAATTATTTTAAAAAGATAGATAGCTATATATGAATAAAGATAGATGATTATTTTGTGGACAAATGTAAACGACACATATGTGACAGAAAAGCATGACCTCCAAAGATCTTTTGGATTGAGTGGTATAAGTCCAGTCCAAGACAATGTGCTCACAAGATTCAGTGTTCCATTCCACTTCCTTGTACCTGATAGAAATCTTCAAATTTTAACTTTTTCTCTTTCTTACTACTCAAACCTGCCTCTGCCTATCTTAGTCATGGAAACCAAGTTTTCATTTCTAACTCACCCCCACAGAGTTGTCTTGGCCTTCTACTCTATCAAACCCTTGCTGCTATGACTTCAGGCACCCTGGGACACTTAGAAGTTGTGTTTAGGAGTCATTGAGGGATTTCTTTGTTTTATTTCTTGGCTTTTGTGCGAACTCAGCATAGTTGGCTTTAATTTATTATTTGTAATGAGGTTGTGGATGAGTTGCAATAAGAATATATTCCAGGGCCCATAAATAGATCTAATCTACATGGGAAGTAGAAAAAGGCAAGATCTCCTGAGTAAATTTGGAGCATGAGGACCTTGTAGGAGGGTTGAAGGGGAGGGAAGAGCCAGGGAGGGAAGCAGAGAAAAATGTAGAGCTCAATAAAAATCAATTTTAAAAAAAGAATATATTCCAGGGCCCACACCAGAAACCGACTGTAGATTCTAATCCAGCAAGTATAACCAAAGCTCAGGAGAAAGCTAAAATCTACCAAAAGCCCAATTTCTCTGGGACCTTGTAGTAGCTAGCATCTGGAAGAAATGGGGAAAGAAAACAAAGTCAGGAAGAATCCAAAACCAGTGTAGCATGGCTAGAGGTATGATTTTGACATTTAAGGCCACTTACTGGCCAGCTGTGGTGTCTCAGATCTGTAATCCAACATTCAGAAAGAAGGACAAGACAGATGGACTGCCACAAGCTTAAGGTCAGATTGTACTAGTTATTCAGTTCCCACATAGTCACCCTCATTGGTAAGATTCTAATAAAAGACCCTTTGCGAAAGGTTAGAGTCTATGCTCCAGCTCACATGATGGACCTTAGTAGACCTCGAACCTCCTTGCTGAGATCAATGCTAAATGGTCCCAGTATCTCATGAGCCCCATTGTTAACAGAGTCCTTTCATCACTGAAATGATTAAATGACAGCAACACTCCAGCTTCTGGCCAGCTCACATAGCATTATCACATGGATTAACAAGTATTAGGGTTAATCAAGTAATAAGGTTAATTAACAATGAACAATATTAACTCACGATCACAAGTTCTTTTTAGCTTCACAAATTATTTTACACAGTGCCCACTCTCAAAAGCAGCATAAGGCTGCTGATCGCAAACACATCAGCTACTAGCATTCTGTTACAGGGAGATGAGCATAGACACTACACATGATAGGAGAGCATCAGAAGCAGGGGATAGAGGGATGTGGGCTTCAGCTGGGAGCTTTCCAGCAGCGTGCACTGAAGCTATGCTGAGTAGCACTGCCAACTAAAGTGGAGCCTGCCACAATACATGGGAAAGGGAATTAAAGGGAATAACCATCACTGGTCCAGACCAACTACTTTCTGCAACCACCACATCCCTCTTGTGTGTTAGGAAAGACAAATAAAGACAATTTAGATGAGGCTGCAGCAGCTAACAGGAAGGGCTGGATCTGATCTGGGAGAATTTCATCCCATCACCAGTGCATCTGCTTTCTTCTAGACTGAGGCTGCCTCTCTATGGAAACATAATCAGATCTGAAACAAAGACCCGCTGACGAAGGGCTTGCGCGCATCCTAACTGATTTCATCACATACACTTTCAAAAGCTCATTGGAGAGTTCACTGAAAATATTCATTCCTCTGCCAGGTGTGAAAAGAATGCAAAGATGATGGCCAGCGGTGCTTCTGCTCTTGAGAAGCTCAGCACCAAAGGAAGAAGGCTATCCAGTGAACCGACTCCTAAAGTAGACACCCGGGGTATGGCTCTTTAGATGATGTCAATTACAGTGCTGAAAACGAGGGTCTTGTGGAACTCTGTCTTCCAGGCATGACATAACCATTGCCATCTTGAGACCGTTAGTTTTGTATACCCACACGAGACCCTTGCACTATGAGTACTAAAGCAGCCTTAATAAAATTCTCTGAAAGAAAGGAGTAGGGAGCAGCTCTCAGACTTTCTCCCAGGAGATTCTAACCACTCACTCCTTCTCCCTCTCTCCCATCTACTTACAATGCTACCACAGCTGCATGTGGTCTTGGGTATAGGAGATTAAGAGAAGCTGGAGAGTTTTAGGGAGCAGCTGCCCACAAGTAAAGGATACTCCAGCAATGTAGCTTTCGTGCTAAATTAATGCAGCTGTTTAGGGGTACCCATACTCTTCGGATAAGCCCCCAAATCAATAATTCCATAAAAAACTCAAATTGGCTAGCAAAATTAGACTTGGATGGAATTGGTGTTTGTTTGGTTTTGGTTTTGGTTTGTCATTGACCTACGAATCTGGGCTGAATATATAAAAGTCACAGTTGGAGATGCTACAGAGAGACAGAGCATAGGGAAAATGAAGATGAGGAGGGGACAGGAAATCAGCTATGAAGAGAGGGCATTAGACAAGCTTACTGAGACAAGCCTGGTCCCCATTTTCTTGATTGCTTTTAAAGGTTCTAGCTACAGAGATACAGGATAGAGTTCAAAAACCTAATTCATCAAAGAAGCTTTTCTTTATAGCAAACGGAGAACAGCGCAGAAAAGCACAACAGGGTCACATAGTGCAGACGTCAAGAGTTCATGTGGAGCCCAGCCCCAATGGGTACATTTCCTGTACCTAAAGCCCAGGGAACATCACAGAAAAGAGAGTAGGAAGACTCTAAGAGCCAGAGGACCAGGAAGTCTGCTGTGAGAGTATCTCTCCTAGAAACAACAGGGAAGCTGCAGGGAAGCTGCACCCACCATATCTCAATAATAGATAGCTGAAGTGCCGAAATAAGACCTGAACAAGGATAATACCAAGAGGCATGCTAACTCATAAGGGAGAAATCTCACGGGGTCTCACCCCTAGACAAAGAACTACAGGCAATTAATGACTACTGAGAGAAGATAATTAGCCTCTCCAAGGGACAAGCCCACTAATTGGTTATTCAATACAAAGTCATCAACCCTGAAATCATATACGCACAAATCACATTAAATGGACTCAACAGAGTATACTATGCCCCCCTCTTTATCTCTCTGTGTATAACAATATAAAAGATGCCATCGATCTGGGAAGGAATGAGGAATCACAGGTCAAAGTTGGAGGAAGAACAGGGAAGGGAAGTGTAGTTATATTTTAATTACATTTTTAATAGAAAAAAATTGAAAAAGACCTATTTTCTCATGGTTCATTGAGTGGCTTAAAGTGGAAGAAAAAATTAAGTGTATCATCCTGGCTTTGCCAGGTCTTCAGAAAATGTATTAAAAATCCTTTCCCGTCCACACAGTTGAAGACAGTGTAATGACTGAGCCGAAACTAGAGCACATGTGCATATTCTGTCCACCCCCTCCCTTCTCAAGGCTGCTGTAGAGTGCTGGAGCAGCTGTCCCACTGGGGGACAGTGCGCAGAGCAGCTGCAAGTGAGCAAACACAACTTTCATAAGAAACAGACCTGGTGCCCATGTGGCGTAGCATGGTGTGAGGGAGATGGATAACCCATATTCATTTGCCGCTTGAGAAAGTGTGCTCGGAATGGTCTGCGCACTTGTGTGCTTTTAATAATGGATTAGAAGCAAAGTGGAGAACGTGAAGCTCCTAAAGCTCCAAAACAAAACAAAAAAACAAAACAAAACAAAACAAAACAAAACAAAACAAAAAAAAAACAGCTGACATTCTGCCTGCTGTGATTCTCAACCCGTATTTTACCTTGCTGATCTCCTTTGGAAAGACTTCAGAAGAGGGATGGAAAACTATGCATTGCTAGAGTCCTGCATACAGTCCTGAGGGATGAGTTAAGCTCTTCCCTGAGGCAGCCATGATGCTCCTAGGGAGCATCACTCTTCCTAGGGCCACCACTGTCATTGAGGATAGTGGTATCAAACTGTTTCTGGAGGAGACAAAGCAATCTTTTAACTCCTAGTCCGTTTCCTAAGTGGTCTCATGCCAACTATTTAAATACTTTAATCCTGAGATGAATCCCAACTCAGTAGCAGTAGCATAAAATATTAAAGTGGAGAGCAATGTAACTGCTGGACACCTGGCTTACTGTCTTCCATTTATCATTTATGATTTTCCTTTGTCTCTAAAATGGGTATCTATCTTTTCTTGAAGATGATGAGAGACTGGAATAAAGGGTACGCCAAGAACTTACTCACTATTATAAAGTTAGCAAACACCCTAGCTATAACTTGTACCTTTGTGTCAGTCATAATTGCCTAAGCCTTCCTCTCTATGGAAAGTAGTGTTAGATGTAGCAGTAGATTTAAAGTAAGCTGGCTTATCAAGGGGCATCCTAAGTAGTAAACTTCCAAGGTGCTGATGGCAGGCCATTATTACAGGCTGGGCATGGCATGCTCTTAGGTTCATGTGTTGAAGGTTCGGACTCTTATGGTAATACTATTGAGTGATAGTGGAGTCTTGAGAGTTCACAACACATCAATAGATGAATTCATTGATAATTTGATAAATGGGTTATTTGGAAGTGAGGCCTAAGAAGAGAAATCAGACAATAGGGCATGTAGGGATGTGCCTTTAGAGGAAAAAGAAAGCATCATCAACAAATGGTACTGGTGTAACTGGATGTTAACATGTAGAAGAATGCAAATAGATCCATATCTGTCACCATGCATAGATATCACAAGGCCCAGTGGATCGACCTCAACATAAATTCAGTTACACTGAACCTGATAGAAGAGAAAGTGGGAAGTAGCCTTGAATGCGTCAGCACAGGACAGGAGACCACTTCCTAAATAAACTACCAGTAGCACAGGCACTGAGATTAACAATAAGTGGGACCTCTAAACACTGAAAAGCTTCTGTAAGGCAAAGACTTTGTAAATAAGAAAAAACAGCAGCCTACAGAATGGGAAAATATCTTCACCAACCCCACATCTGACAGAGGGCTGATCTCCAAAATACACAAAGAACTCAAGAAACTAGACGTCAAAATATCAAATAATCCAATTTAAAAATTGGGGACATATCTAAACAAAATTTCTAAAAGAAGAACCTCAAATGGTCAAAAGACATTTAAGTAACTGCTCAACATCCTTAATCATCAGGAAAATGCAAATCAAAACAATTCTGAGATACCATCTTACACCTGTCAGAATGGCTAAGATTAAAAAAAAAAACACTGATGATAGCTTATGTTGGAAAGAATATGGAGTGAGAGGAACACTCATCCCCTGCCGATGTGAGTGCAAACTTGAACGGTCACTGTGGAAATCAGTGTGTCGGTTTCCCAGATAAATGGGAATCAATCTACCTCAAGACCCAGTAATGCATATTGCCAAAGGATACTCAGGCATACCACAAGGACAATTGCTCAACTCTGTTCATCGAAGCATTATTCATAATAACCAGAACCTGGAAACAACTTAGATGCCCTTCAATCAAAGAATGGGTAAAGAATATGTGGCACATTTACACAATAGAGTATTACTCAGCAATAAAAAACAATGACATCTTAAAATTTGCAGGCAAATGGATAGAGCTAGAAAACGTAGTGCAGAATGAGGTAACCCAGACCCAGAAAGACAAACACGGTATGTACTCACACATAAGTATGATGTAAAACAAAGGATAGCCAGGCTAGGATCCACAGCCCCAGAGAAGCTAGGTAATAAGGAGGACCCTAAAAGTGATTCGTAGATTGCCCAGGAAAGGGGAAATAGATAAGATCTCCTGGGTAAACTCAGGGTTAAATGGAGTAGAGGGGAAGGGATTGGGGATAATAACATGAGAGATGTGGATGTAGAGTTGGGGAGGAGAGGGAGTGGGAGAGCAATAAAAGAGATATCTTGATATAGGTGGGCAGTATAGGGTTAAGGAGAATTTTGGTGCCAGGAAAACTCCCAGGAATCCACAAAGATGAGCCCTAGCAATAACAGAGAGTGTTGCCAGAGGCTGTTTGTTCATTTCCTAGTTGTCCTGACTCAAATTAATCACACAGAAACTATATTATTTGACCAATAGCTTATACTGTTTGACCAATAGCTTAAGCGTATTTCTGGCTAACTCTTATATCTTAAATTATTTCTATTACTTTATAATTTGCCATGAGGCCACTGGCCTACCAACAAGGTCCCAACTGGCAACTTATGTCTTTCTCCTCTGGCAGCTACATGACTTCTCACTGACTCTGCCTACTCTCTCTCTCTTCGAAGGATCGAGCCAGTCAATATTCTAGCACAGAGGGGGAGGTCCTTATGAACCCCCATCTAACTGTTAAGGTATTGACAGTTGATGACTTCTGGAGAGGGAGAGGAAGAGTCAGTTTTGTTCAAGGGTATGACTCCTGATAGGCTCTAGTGGACTATATTCATTCATACATGGGCAGCCCAAGTTAGACTCAGTGAGTCATTTTTTAAAAAAAGGATGTAAAGTTGGGAGGGCACTTGACTGGGTAGAAGATCTGGGAAGAATCAGCAGAAGGAGTGGAGGGTTGAAGATTATTAAAATATAATGTATGCAAATTCGTGAATTCTCAAATAATAAAATATAGTTAACATGATAAAGAATATATACATTTAGAAATATGCAACTGAAAAAGTACACACACACACGCTTTTCTGTATTGTTACTTAAAATTGGTCCTATTTAAAAACCTATGAAACTTTGTAGAACTACTTTCTAAATAAACCTAAGGGCCTCAAAATACTTTAGAATGATTATTCTATGCTAGCCCTCCAAATTGTGGTATCATTTTGTTCAAAACTTTTAAGCAATTGAAGCTTGAAAGCAAATTACAATTACTGAAAAAGAAGGTCTGCAAATACAGAGATGTGATAATGCACCTTGACAAAGGAATAGAAAGAGCCAGAAAAATTAAACAAGTAGAGCTCAAAGGACATACTGTATTCCACTCTAAACCATTAAATTATTCAATCTAAAGAAATTTCTCTAATGTAATCCTATTTTTAATCAAATGAAGTGATATTTTCTACTAAGATGAAATAAGAGTTAAATACATAATTTTATAGCTTCTAAATATAGAAAAATGTTCAAACATTGAAAGCAAGCACAATTATTTCACATTTCATCTTATAAAATATATACACTATAGAAAAACAGCATATTGAGGGAAAATGTCTCCATTGGTGAAAACATGGCAAAAATCTTTTACATATTTCAGTATAAAAGTAGAAGGAAGAATGTTACTAATCTGTCAGAATTTACTCTGTAACTGCTTGAGTATCTTTTTATTTATAACAAGAGTTTTCTACGTCGAGATTATAATCTTAAAGAGATCCAGTTTTTCAGTATTCAAAATTGCTCATTTACTACCCAGTTCTGGTATCTTTGAAAAAGATTTCAGGCAATTTTATGGTAAAAAAATCAAACAAAGCCTATTTAAGAATACTAAGGCTGTTAAGAACTAGGATTTTGGTGCCTAGGTAAATAGACAGGTTCCACAAGTTGGAGAGCCTGAATTTGGATCCCCAGAGCCCTTGTAAATGCCCAGTAAACTTGGTGGCCTGTGTGTAATTCCAAAGTAAAGAAAGTGGAGCTGGGGAATTCATTTAGCAAGTTGGCTGAACATAATAGCCAATGGGGTGAGTTCTGGGTTTACAGTCTCTCTATCTCATACACATGGTGAAGAGTTATTGGAAGACACTTGTCAACCTTGGGCTACATATCCATTCCCGCCCCACATAAACACATGTACAAACATGCAGTCATGCATACACATACATATGTACATGACCCATGTATATTCATGCACAAATAATAGGATGTTAATGCCTGTGAACCACAATGACAACCAGCATGGCATGATGATCCTAAGAGTACAGTGGTGGCATGCAAACCTTGGTGGTAACCAGCAACTCTCTACTTGTAGTTAAGGCCGGTAGTAGGAGGACGCAGGCCTGCTTTTCATTTCAGCTGCCCAGCTCCAGGCCACCCAGCAACTTAACCCCCAAAATAACCAAACAGAAATTGTATTAATTAAATTATTACCTGGCCCATTAGCTCTAGCCTCTTATTGGCTAACTCTCACATCTTGATTAACCATTCTATTAAATCTGTGTATCACCACATGACTGTGGCTTACCCGCAAGATTTTAATCTACATCTGTCTCAGGCCAGAGATTTATGGCATCTACCATACTTTCCTTCTTCCCAGCATTCTGTTCTGTCTACTCCACCCACCTAAGGGCTGCCCTATTAAAAGGCCAAGGCAGTTTTTTTTATTTAACCAATGAAAGCAACGCAAATACATGTAACAAACAATGAAAAAGGAGCTGCAAATTCGAAAGAGAACAAGGAAGGTTATAGAGGAGGGTTTGAAGGGAGGAAAAGAGTTAGGGGAAATTACATAGTTATATTATAGTCTCAAAAATAAAAGAAAGGAAAAATGAATTCTCTAGGAAATAGCAATGATTCTGAGTAAAATCAGATGCGAGCGTACATATGAGTAAAGAGGTAACTCATGCTTGTACTGGAATCCTAGCCAGCTTCTTGGGCTTGTGAAAAAAATCTTTACAGCAAACGGAGGCCAGAAAATCACATCTGGATACAATACAGAGATCAACACATTATGGGAAACACAACCCCAATGAATATGTACATCTACATTATGACCCTGCATCTATGACTCAGGAAACATCACTAAAGGGGCAGGGTGAAAAGATTGTAAGAGCCAGAATAGCAGTAAGTCTGCAAGGAAACTTACTGCAAGGTCTCATCCTAGAAATGGTTATATAAACAAGAGTTGAATAATGGCAATAGCCATCAACCTGCTAACATGGAAGGGGGAAGATTTCTCAGAGTCCTACCCCTAGACAAAGAAGGACAGGCAACTATTGACTGCTGGAAGAAGGCCTGTCCCAGGGATGAGCACCGTTTTTGGTTGTCCTACACAGAGTGAATATTGCTGAAACCATATACACACAAACAACTGAAACAGACTCATCAGTTGTATTTACGTGTGTGTGTGTGTGTGTGTATACATATGTATGTATGTACATAGGTATCTAACCGTAATAATTAAAAGAAAGGCTATCAATTTGAGAGTAGTGAGGCATGGGAGGGGCTTGAGAGAGAAAAGAGGAGGGAAAAGAATATAATTTCATTTTTTAAAAAATATTTTTAAATATAAATCATTATTCTATTTCTAATAGCTAGATTATAAATACAGATTTGTATTTAATATTTATCTTAAAATATAAGTACATATGCTACTTAAATATTTTTGAGAGTTTTCTTTGTGAAAATAGTTCTGATCCATACTCTTCCAAAGGTCTATAAAGATGATTAAATGTCTCTTCACACACATACTACACATACATGTGGTATATATGTACCAATTTGTGTGCATACTTAAAAAATGATTACATTCATGAAAATGTTATGATTTGGATGACATTATGATTTGAATGTAAAATGTCTCTCACAGGTGCATATGTTTGAACATTTGTTCCCAGCTGATGTTCCTTATTTTAGGAAGTTGTAGAGTATTGGGCACATGGAAGCTGAGCTGATGGACACAGGCTGACAGGGCCATATACTGGCCAGGCTGTAGTTTAGTGTTTCTGTTCCCTGATCCACTGAGGTGTGAGAAGTGGCAGCTACAAGCTCCAGCTGCCCCATTAAGCTTTTCTGATGTGGGATGTCTGTCTGTATACTGTAAAAATGTTTTATTACCGCTGGTTAGTAAAGAAGCTGATTTGGCCAATAGCCAGGCAGAATAGAGTCAGGCAGAAAATCCAAACAAAGATACAGGGTAAAAGAAGTAGAGTCTGGGAGACGTCAGTAGTCGTTGAAGGAGTAAGATGCCATTGCATTACGGGTAAGCCACAGGGCATCTGGAGATATACAGATTAATAGAAATGGGTTAATTAATGACATATCTGAGCTGGTAGGCCAAACAGTTTGTAAATATTGAGCCTCAGAGTGGTTATTCAGTAATAGCAGGTGGGAGAGAAACCTCCAGTTACAGCTTTCTGGCCATGACAGACTACAGTATTCCCTGGAACTGAGAGTCAGAAAACTTTTCCCTTGCTTTTCTTCTGTTGGTTTTTTTTAATCAGGATTATCAAACTAATAGTGAAAACAGATGATGAAGCACCTGAGTATCTAACATAGTATAAAAATATGAGTCTTCTAGAAATATTTCTGAGACTAGGGAGCCTAAAATGTCATGTCTTCCGATGTCCTTTTGTTTTAGTTAAAAACAAAAGGGCTGTTTCTGTGGGTTTCCCCATCAGGTTCTTAACCCCTTTTCTCATATTGTCACTTCTTCCTTTCTTCAACAGGTGTTCAGAAACTCGGCCCAGTGCTTTACTGTGGATCTCTGCCTCTGCTTCCATCAGTTTCTGGATGAAGGTTCTATGATGACAGTTAAAGCAGTCATCAAGCTGATTGCAGGGGAAGAACAACAGTTCAGGCACCCTCTCCACTCATTCACTCTGGACTGATGGCGGGGTTAACCAGCGTAGGACCAAACTAGGCCCTCTGAATGTGGGTGACAGTTGTATGGCTGGAATAGTCTGTGGGGACACTGCCAGTGCAGCCAGTGTCTATCCCTACTGTTAGAACTCATTTTTGGAGCTCATTCTCATTGGAGGTATTCTTTGATCAGCCTAGATATAGTGGGGCAGGGCCTTTGTCCTGCCTCAAAGGAATGTGCTAGACTTTGTTGACTCTCCATGGGAAACCTTACCCTCTATGAGGAGTGGATAGGGGGCAGGAGGAAGGGAGGGAGTAGTAACTGGGATCGATATGTAAAATTTCAACCAAATTTAAAAAAAAAAAAGCGAACGTGCTATCAAGGCAGATAGGCTTGTGTTTCTTCATCAAAAATAACACTGCCTCGAGCTAAGTTCTCCCTGCCAGAGACAGTGCTTTCTTATTAACTTGTTAACTTATCTTCAGAGCATTCCTTTTGGGGCACTAACTAGGTAACAAAATTTTTTATACAGGCATTAGTATAAATGTAACTAACAGAAAAAAAAAAAACAGCTCCTGTTAGATAATGGAAAATTGAAGACCTAGCATATAAAACAGTCTACATACTGGATCTCCTTGGTTTGATAATCAGATAAGGAATCCCAGATGTTGGTGGAAGGTTGTCTCTGTTCCAAGTTTGACTATGGTGGGAAGGAAGCCAATGAGTTACCATGAGACCTTACTCAGAATCTGGATTCTTGACATGTCAGAAAAGGGATACCGATGTGTTAATAAAACTAAGTAGAAATCCTGATGCTTAGATTATGAGTCAGAATTATCAGAATGCATCATATTATATTTTATTGAAAGAATTGTGCTTTACATGACTCTTGTAAAATAAGTAATGGAAGCAGTTAGCCCTCTGGTGAGGGCATCTTCCACACCCATTTGTGATTTCCATGTATCATTTCCTTTTATCCTTTTTCTGTGTATGCAAGTGTGTGTGTGTGTGTGTGTGTGTTCATGTGAATGTAGTTGTATAAGTGCATATGTGTGCATTTGTATAAGGAGGCCAAAGGTCAACTTCAGGCCTAAGGCTATCAGTGCTAATCTCCTTGTTTGCTGAGGAAGGGTCTCTTACTAGTCTGAAATTCATGGATTAAGACAAGCTCGCTGGCCAGTGTGCCTTAAGATCTGTCTGCTTAGGCCTTCCAAGGCATTATAAGTATGCGCCATCATATTGAACTTTTAACTTTTATTTAAAATTTCATACATGTATACTATGCTTTTTCATTAACTATGCCTCCCATTTATTCCCTTCCTTCCAATTCCTCACCTATCCCCAACACTTTTTCTTTCCAACTTCACATGTTCTCTCTCTCTTTCTTTCTTTCTTTCTCTCTCTCTCTCTCTCTCTCTCTCTCTCTCTCTCTCTCTCTCTCTCTTTAAAACCCACTTAGTGTAGTCTCTGAATGCATGGGCCTAGGAGCATGAGCAGCCTTTCAGAGGCTACATCCTGAAGAAAATGCATTCCCTTCTGCAGCAGCCTTGGGTACCAGGAATTAAACTGTGTCCTTTTGCATGTATGGAAGCATTTTAGAAAAAGCCTTCTTCCTAGCCTTCAAGAGTCCTTTTATACTGAAAGGAAATAAAACTCGAAAATGTTCCAGATAAGCTATGTGCATATTTCTTTTTTATTGATTTTATTGAGCTTTACATTTTTCTCTGCTCCTCTCCCTGTCTCTCCCCTCCCTTTCAACCTTCTCCCTTGGTCCCCATGATCCCAATTTACTCAGGAGATCTTTTCTTTTTCTACTTCCCATGTAGAGTAGATCCATATAGGTCTCTTGTAGGGTCCTCGTTCTAATGGTGGAACAAGAAGCTCTTACTGGGCATGCCCAAATGACAGAAAATCTGACTGATGGGGACTATCACTAGCCAAAGACCAAGCAATCTAAGCAACAGATAAGCAGAAAGACATTCACTGTTTGAATCATTTAGGACAACAGAAAGAAAAACCTCAATCAGCTACACTGACAGGAGCCAAGAAACAAGATTGTTATATAAAATGCTAGAAGAGGCAACTTTCTCAGAGAAGTTTACATATATACTCTCTAGCACATCTTTATGTCTTCTCTCTTCATCCCTTCCTGCCTCTCTCCTTCCCTTCCCCTCCCTCTTTCCCTCCCTTCCTTCATTCTTTCCTTTTTATATTTCCTTCCTTTCTTCTTCATTCATTTTTTTCTTTCCTACTCACTTCTGCTTCTTTTTATCCTCAGGCCAAAAATATTTATTAAAGATGTATTTTAATAAATTGCAGCTCTGCTTCGAAACAATAACAACAAATGTTAAAGAAAAAAATCTATTACTTTTTCCTTTTTCAGTGACCTACCACATATTTGATTAAAGTTCTCAATATAAAATTATGTCAGGTAAAAGATAAAGAATAAATGATAAAATAGTATTCCATCATTTTAAAAGCTCATGGATATAGACAAGGGATGTTAGTGGCTGATAAAATCATAAAAAGACCATCAGGCATTAAGTATCCACTAAAAGTGGAGATGCCGATATGCCACAGTGTACCACCCTTGAAGTAGTCTTGATCAAACCGTGAAATCTGAACATGATCAAGCTTTACTAAATAACTACACTTTACAGAAAACACAGACAGAGGGGAAATACATTGGGCATCTTTGGAATGTAGCCAACAAATGACTCTTAAGAGAGCTTCAACAGGATAATGCTTCTGGTTCCTTCTAATATGACTTGTCAGGCTGGGTAGGAGTAGGGACAGGTGACAGACAATAAGCTCATAAGACTTAAGAGAGATACCAACTCACTGAAATGTGGGCATTATTTAAAATGATGTTTCAAAAATGACTGCTTTATTTATTTATTTATTTATTTATTTATTTATTCATTCATTCATGGCCTTTTGTGTGCTAGGAAACTTTCTACCACTAATCTTTGCCTACCCTATAACTAATAATTAACATTATCTATACAAGTACTTATTGATACATATGTGTATTCAAGTAATTATTTGTGTGTGTTCAAAACTGGAAATAACTGTATTTGATGATGTAATATAATTCTGCTTCTTAGGTATCAGTGGTATTCTTTACTCCTTAGCAGGAGAGGCTTATGAAGCCTCACTACGCCTTGAAGAACTACTAGCAGCTAGTGGATACTAGGAGAGAGGGAATCATTTTATTCAGTGGAATAACTACTGGCATCTTCTCCTTGCTCCAGTAAATAACTCCATACCCATGCTTGGTTAAGAAACACGGATTAAGTTCAGTGAGTCACAGAATAAAACAAGAGACAAGTGAGGGCGGCTTTGTTGTCATGAATATGGAGTTCAGTTGGATTCAGAGGGAGATAAGAGAGGTTAATGGGAGAGGAAAATGAGCAAAATTAGTTATATACACATATAAAATATTAAAAATTAAACCTAAAAAGTTAATCCTTAGAAAAACACACTATAAAACACAAAATGATAAAAAATATAGCTCATCAAATACTTAAGCCATCAATTTTGAAAATGATAAGCACATATCAAGCCAGAATACTGTTGGAAGAACATAGATTCTAAGGCTTTGGAATAAGTTAGTACTCTGATTTCTAGACAAATTCTATCATTCAATGTGTGTGTGTGTGTGTGTGTGTGTGTGTGTGTGCATGTGCACACATGCAATTTTAGGTTATTCCTTGAAGAATAGATGAGATATATGGAAGCTCTGGGTGACACGTACAATCATATGAATTTGAATTTTCTCCCCTAAAATCTGTTTCTGGAAAACAAAGACAAAAGCCAAAACAAACCATAGACTTGATCTAACTAGCTGTAAGTAGCTCCCCAACTTGACATGCCTTGCCTCTAAGCCAAAGAATTGCCACCCGGGAGATACCGGTTATGCAGTGGAATCTGTGTGGTATTTTCTCTGCTGCTACCACCAGAACCAAGTGAAAGTGAACTCTTTATGCTCTTTCATGGTTGTACTTTATCCACATGCCATTAAATCCCTCTTCATGGATGGAGAAGTTGCACATGCTATTCAGAATTGTTCACACTGCATCCCACTTTCTTACTCTTCTGAGCAGCCAAATAATCTTGAGGTTGAGACAGTCACTAAGATCCACCACAAATATTACCCACCATCCCTTCTCGCTTTGATCAAGTCAAACCTCTGATGGGACATGCCATTCATCAAGGTCTTTCCCGGCCTATTATAATATTTCTTTTGATCTGATAGGATTGCTGTGAAAACTAAAATATTTCACAGTGATAAAGATAGGAATAAAAAAGGAAGGAGGGCGGGTGTGAGGAAAAGAGGGAAGGCAGAAAAGGAGCAATAAAAGCAGAGGAGAGAACAAAGAAAATAAAAACATGTTGAACACTGAGGAAGACTCCTGTATAAATACTGAAATTTTCAAATATCAGCAGACATCGGTGATGTGGGCAAGACTTTCATTTTATAGTGGCAGAACTGTAGCTTTGTAACAAACACGTTACTGAATACCACAGCCAATCAGACTTGACTTCAAATTCAGACTATGGCATTCTACCACTCAGGCTCCAATCCACCCTCCACATCCTGCATCTCACACCCACAGCAGGAGATCAACTGAGTGTGGATTCTCCATCTTTCTGCAGTTGCCATCCTGCTTCTAGCGTCCCTTCCACTGCTCCCATCAGTTCTGTTTTTAGAGAAATATCTGTCAAAGGCATCATGTGGCTGGGATGAGAACTGAGAGAACTTCTGTTGGCTTCCATCTGGGCACCGAGCAGTTACAGATGGGGAGACTTGCTGCAACCTTGAAGATGAAAATAAGAAAGTCTCTGCTCGCAAGGTTAATGGTTTAAGAGCTAGAGCAAGTGAGAGAGAGTGGGCAAGCGACCCAGGGCTGCCAGGCAGTGCCATACATCACGGCCACTTAAGATGTGAGCTGTGCTCACCTAATGGGCTCTGCACCTGCTTCTAATTCATGGCCCCTCACTCACTCTGTTCCCATCACATCCATGAGACAGTAACTTCTATTTATTAGATGCCTAATCACACTATTAAAGCTGCAGATTTAAGAAAAGTAGTGCTATTCTGCATTACAAGCTATTTCTCTTACAGACAGACAGACAGAGATAGGGGTAGAGAGAAACAGAGACAGGAAGAGAAAAGAGGCATATAGAGAGGATAGAAGAGCTATTTATATTCAAAATCATAAAGTTGTTTAAAGTTTTAAGTAATACACAGATGTAAAACATAAAGATGGGAGATCCACATGACTTCTGTGCTATTAACAGCAAGTACATGACAGGCAGCTTTTTCAGATAGAAAGAACCCTGGATTTTGAGAAAAAAGAATTTTCTTTCTATTTTCAGGAATGATGATCTGCTTTTTTTGCTAACAGCTAGGAACTCTATTTTAAGTCAGTTTTCAAATTTATGAATCAGACATAATTCTTATACACTGCCCCTATATATACATATATGTGTGTTTATGTATGTAATATGTATGTATGTAATGAATGAGATCTTAAATGTGTCTGTAAATATACTGGGTAAGGCTCTTCAAGTTGTGAGTTATATTGATATGCCAAAAGAAAGCAGAACAAATGGACAATCAACCACTTTTCCTCTATCCACTAGAGAAAAGAGGTCACAGAAAATCCAGTGCCCCAGAGTGAAATAAACAGAACGACTGGTACAGAGAACCAGTGTGCTGGGGTGGAATCTGGGTACAGAAGACACCATTGGAAACAATTAGAATCACATGATCTGTAAGTTTTGGATTACAAGTTTGAAAGTTAAAAAAAAACAACAGAGGTAACAAGAGAATGAAAAGATAAGCCATAGGTAAGAATGTATCAGCCAAAGATGCACCTACTAAAGAGCTATCCAAAATATGCAAAGAAAGCTCAAAAGAACAATTGACTAGCTCAACTAAAAATGAGCAAAATGCATGAGCAAAGAAGACATACTGGCAGCAAATGAATATATGCTTACTGCTCACTGACAGTAGGGAGGCAAACCTAAAAGCATTTTTGAGATAACACTGAAGAAATGTTAAGGCTTTCGCAGCCAAGAACAACAGCCAGTGCTGGGGAGGTGGGCAACAGGGGCACTGAGCCACTGTCAGTCAATGCAGAAGACAGTTGGGTGGTTTCTTACAAAAAGACTAAATATACTCTTGGCGTATGACAGAACAATCCTGCTTCCTCATATACGCATCCACACAAAAACCTGCACATGGATGTTTACGGCCACTTCATTGCTGTCAAAGCAGAGGAGAACACTGAAGACACCCTTCTACAGTGAATGGAAAAATAACCATGAAGCTTCAGAATGATGGTATAGTTTCCAGAATCAGAAACTAATTATCTACCAAGACATGGGGTAGACGTGAAGGGATCTTGACTGCAGATTAGCGAATGAATCCCACCACCATTAAAAAAGGATGCACATTTTTTGATTTCAACCACATGACATTCTGAAAAAATTCTCAGTGATGAAGATAGAAAGAGGATCATGCTATGTCAGAGTTAAGGAGGTAGATGTGATCAATAGGTGTGACTCAACAGATTTTTAGGGCTGTGGTGAATTTTGTGTGACCTTATCAAAAAACATGCATGCTATATTAATGTTTATCAAAACACAGATAGACTACAAATGTAGACTATAGGGTTTGGAAAATAAGAATGTATTCAGGTAGGTCCAATAATGCTGATTAATGTACCATTCTAGTGGGATCTTGTGAAGGGGCCCATAGCCATACCACAGCACTAGTTATGTGGGAGCTATCTACTTTCTACTCAGCTCTGCAACAAAGGTAAAATTGTGCTAAAAATAAATAATAAAAATATTTCCACTGGAGTTAGAGAGACAGCTCAGTAGTTAAGAGCATATCTTGTTCCTTCAGAGGACACACATTTGATTCCCAGTACCAATGTCAGGGTGCTCACAACTGCCTGTAACTCTGGCTCCAGGAAATCCCACACCCTCTTCTGGCCTCTGCAGGTACTGCACACATGAGGTATATATTCACAGACACACTACTTTAAACAGTTTCCTCTGGGATAAAACCTTCCATTCTTTGGGGAAGTTCCTTGTGTTCTAAAGGGAGGCAAAACATGACATCCTGCATGGAACCTCTTAAGCACAGGAAACAAACAACTCAAAGAGTTCCCAGAAACCTATCAGATTCTATTCCCTTCCTTCTTCAAGAATATATAAGCAGTGGGAACTGCTAAGAGAAGCTCTCAAACTAACCAACCTGCCTGGACAAGACTCAGACAAAGAAGCTACTTGGAAAAGGCCATTTCTAGCCAGTTGAACTACTTGCAGATTGTGCAGTATGTTCCAGATGTCAAGCCTTCATGAACCATCTCTTGGGCTGCTGGGTTTCAGGTGAAGCACTTGTCCTTGAGCCATTTCCACTTCCGTAAGTAGCTCCTCACACACAATCTTGTAAGTAATACTAATAAAACTCACTTGTTCACCAGAGCAGACTTTGGCGGTATCCTTATTCTAGTCTGACACTTGTTGCCTGTCTGGAGAAAGATATTTGCTCATGCCTACCAAGAAATAGTATCATACAACACAGCCACATAAATAAAAATAAATTTTTTAAAAAAATCCCAGCAGGTTTAATCTTAGAGGATCCTACATTTCATGGATTTTTTTTTACCAATTAGAGCACTGTTAGGCTTCGACAGTGAAGACTGACGAATAGTCGCTTGTGCCCTGGCAGCAGGAGGAAAAGTAGTCAATTCTTAAATATCCAGAACATTCTGATTTTAAGACAGTCTACCCCAAAGGAAAACCATTTTATCAGAGTCTAAATTGCTGAATTTTATAAGGGCTTAACTGAACTGGGAGAATGGAAACACTAAATTGACTAAGTGGAAACAAATTAATATAACAACATGAAGGACACATGAGGGTCCCGTCTGGAGCACTAATCCTCGGCCTATAGGATGCTTCTCTTCTCCCATACACCACCACCACATCTGCTGGGCTCCTGTTGACCAGGAGATGAGATCATCCATAAAGATAGAGGTTGAGATAACAAAAGTCACACATATCAACATTTTTAATTCAGCTGAAGTTCTGGACCCTGAGGTGAAAAGATGCAGCATGCAGGATCCAGTTTCCAAGCTGCTCACTATTAGATGCCAGAGACTATGGTACATAAATAACTATAATAACATCCAATATTGTGTTCTGTAGGGCTTACCTGATGTGGAAAACAAGTACCCTTCATGTGTCTACTGCTTTGTACAGCCTCCTTGTGGCATTGGTGTTAATCAATAAGAACACTGGTTCAGAGAAGGTCCAAGTTCACAGTTAGTCAGTTACTTCATGAGTTCTTCATGGTCACCACTCTCTAGAAGAGAGACAAGCTGATAGCTAAGAGCAGAAGAGAGGCAAGGAAACACAGATTCCAGATCCCATGGAGGAGATAGGTAAGCTGACCTCACAGGAAGAATAGATGCTTGTCAAATGCTTTTTGTTTAATCATTTTTTTCATTCTACTTTTTTCTCATGAATTATTTCTTAATCACAGTTTCCTCTCCCTCCCTCTTCCCAGTCCCTCATCCCACCTCCCCTCTTCCCTATATTCACTCTTCTTCCATATCCCTTCAGAGAAAGGGGAGGGGGCAGGTCTCCGAGGGATATCCTCCAAACGTGGCCTAACAAATTACAATAAGACTAGACACAAACCCTCATATTCGGCCTGGATAGGCAACCTAGTAGGAGGAAAAAGGTCCCGAGAGACAGGCAAAGGGTCAGAGACACCTCTCCCCTATTCCTACTGCTGACAGTTCCACAAGAATATCAAACTACACAACCATAAGGTATATGCAAAGGTCCTAGCTCAGACACATACAGGATCCTTGTTTGTCTTTTCAGTCTCTCTGAGACCCTATTAACCCTGCCTAGTTGACTCTATGGGCCATGTTCTCCTGGTGTCCTTGATCCTTCTGGCTTGAATAATCCTTCCTATCCCTCTTCTGCAGGGTTCCCTGACTCCACTTAGTGTTCTGCTGTGGGTCTCTCATTGGTTCCCATCAATTGCAGGATGATACTTCTCTGATGACAATTGGGCTAGGCACTGAGCCTTCAGGGATTATCTTAGAGTTTTTACTTACTCAAAAAATGTTAGTATTAAAATACTTAGTATTTTCCTCTGTGCTAAATAACAGCTTGACAGGAATGAGACAGAGTACAGAATACAAAAGTAGGGACAAAACTGAAGTTGACCCATTCTGTAAATGCCCATGTACTCAATTGGTATTTGCCAGTAGGAACTTCTGAAGTATCTCAGAGTAGGTCATCACATTTCTCAGTACAAAGTTCACAAGGAGCCTTGCCCAGGAATCCAATCCCTATTCTGTTTTCTATCTCAGAATCAGCTACCATATTGAACAGAGGCAAAGAAAGAGAATCATCACTCAAGAAGACATCTCAAATGGTAAGAGTTTAAGCCACACAAGTCCTCCCTTTGAGTTATACAGGGCACTGTTGTTATTGTTATGGAAGATTTAAGTCCACAAGTTAAACTTACTTCCATCTATAAGTGAAACTCCAATTAAACAAGGAAACTAAAATTATCCTTTTCTTAATTTCACAAGTTGCTTTACCTCAGAGATGCATCTGCAAGACAGAATAATAACCACACCCCATCCTGGAACCTGCTGTGGGAATGGAGGTACTGCTGAGTGAAAGGAATGTTGTCTTTTTTTGAAGCCTTGTTCAGTGAGTGATAGGATTCATGACAGCTCTACTTTTTGTGCAGGGTTACACTTGTACCAAGTGATCCACCAACAGGCAAGGTACCCCATACCTGAGATCTAATGCATATCTAAGAACACAGATTTCCAAGAGCAGAATTCCACACATCCTGAGCATGGTTCGATCTCCCACATGGAGACTGAGGGAAAGATGGTACTATTTTTCCTGGTAGCTTGTCTCCCTGAACCCTGCCTAAGTCTTGTATTCTGTTGTTTCAGTTACCAGCGACCACAGTGCAAACATATTAAATTACAAGTTCCATAAATACTCAGTTCATCACTATTAAATCATGAACTGTTCTGGGTATCATGATGAAATCCCAGTCACTCCCACTGCAGTATTCTTAAAGAACCACCCATCCATTCTGCGTCTCTACAGGGCTACCTTTCCATTTATCATTTCATGACTATCTTGGTCTTAAAATCAATTGCTGTGGATGGCAGTTCTGAGTTCTCAGAAAATTTATTTTATTTAACAAGAGTAGAAGCTCTAAAGTTTTTATTTTAAGGAAAAGCTAAAGATCTTGACTCAACACGGGAAAAAAAATTGTGCTGAGCTTGCTGAGATCTGTGTTAAGAATGAATCATCTATCGGAAATCCTGAAGAGAAAGGAAACTCATGCATATTTTTCTGTCTCACCTCAACCTGTAAAATTTACAATCACAAAATCGTGATAAGTTTTTGGATAAGATGCGAAAGGCATTACACTTTAGGGTGTAATGATATCTCTATTTTCCTATTGCCATGGGTGTCTTAAATGACTAACCTAGGGATGAGGAGTGACTGCCGTGACCGGACAGGATTAAATGTCCAGAAACGGCTGAATGAGGACTCCAGAACCGAGGGTCTGCACCTTAACCTCATTCTTTCTCCAGCAGTGGCCTGACCTGCTGACCTGTGTGGAGCTGAATCAATCACGTGTAGATTCTGTCTCCAAACAGCACAAGGAACTAAGTGGGCTTTGGAAGCCTCTTACTATTGTTTTTCCACTGGAAAGTAAGCAGTTTTAAAACCCAAATGTTTCCGAAATGAAGGTTTTGTGTGCTATGGACATTCTGAAGTATCTATACAGCCGTGTGTGGTCCCCCAGGACGGAAGAACCTCTGCATCACATAAGCGGTGGTGGACAGGGAGATCCACTGACTTGCAACATCAGTTTACACCTGCTGTAGATGGCGCTGAGTTTCCAGGAGCATGTGGCCCTCAGAAGCCTGGATATTTGAATCATTTTCAAGAGATGTCCCATTTCCATGGAATCTAAACTTCTGCAGGAGAAAATAAGACAGGGTTGTACCATGAGTCACTTTTTGTCTTTAAAGTACAGTCTGCTTTTTTTTTTCTTGTCTCCTGCTTGTGATATGTCTGCACTAGAGTGTTTCTCTTCACACCAAAGTAACGGATTCATGAAATACCCTTTAGGAGAGAAAGCATACTGCATTCTATCAGTGTGAGGTGCCTGGCAATGGCTATCAGTGAATTATTCTATAAGCAGCTATATGGATAGCTACTCTACTATTCTATATGTAACTATATGGATAATCTACTCTGCAAATCTCAGAGCGAACTTACTCTTCTGAATAACAGATGTAGATCTAAAACCATAAGATTTAATTTGTTCTTTTGGAGGCCGACCCAAATAGACCCCCTTTTTTTTCTTTCCACGTCTGTTTCAAAATATGTCCCATATTGTGCTTCATGGAGGAAAGGAAAGAACTAAAATGAAGGAAAACATAAAGCAGAGATGTCAGAGACAGTCAAGCAAGGGAATGAGCATGCCACTCCTGGGGCGTCCATTTACCAGACTCCTATTTTGTGTCAAGCACCTCTGTGACCTGCCCACTACAAGCTGTGAACAAGGGCAAGCAACTTTCTGACCTCCTCCTGCCTGGATTCCACCAAATACTTATAAACAAAAATTCTGATTTTAACATTGGCATGATAAATATTTCCTTTAAACCACAGAAACAAGCGTGGTAAAGTCCTTACAGGGCTGCACTTGTTGCGGGTAAAGCAACCATGCTAGAGCAGACAATGGTATCATGGCAAAGGTAGGAGGAAATTACTATGAGAAACCATAGTTTCCCCTTTGATCCTCCAATTTGGATCCCTTTTCTATTTTATCCATTTCCCCTTGGAACCTCTGGTAAACAGTTCATCACTGGAGCCCCTTTGCAGTGCATCTTTTTCTCTTTTACTCCGAGTCCAGACTCACTTCATTGGTTCCTTATCTTTTCTAAAGATCATTGTTATCTAGAATCTTGTCTGGAGAATTTATAGATCCTCTGTTTGTCGGTTGTTACTTTTTGTTGAGTTCTTCTTATTTAGTATTTTAATCATGTGAAATAAATGGGATTTTAAATGGTGGGGAATCATAATGGGGCGTTCTGATGAGGTGAATTTAAATGTTCATAGATTATCATCCCAACTCTAATTCTTACATTAAGCTATGTTATGATCCTTAAACAAGGAAAAGACCCCATACTGTATTTGCATTTATACCAATGGTTATAGGTACTTAAAGAACGGAAAGGCGGAGTAATTGTATCACTTCTGTCACTCAGAAAAATGAATATGCTCTGGGATATGAAGAGAAGATTAATCATACACTTATTTATAGGTATTGATGAGTAATTTTTTTGCCAGTTAAAATTGGCATTTTATTCCCTCCACAATGATGGGCACTGAACAACCTCAACACAAGTAAAAATTCAAAAAGAAAAAATATAGTAAAACCTCAAACAACATACATACCCTTTAATAGGAATATATATAATTCTTAAAAATTCTTATAAAGCTTTTAATATATATTATGCTTCCAAAATACATTTGATTCTTGTTAAAGTTCTTTGAGATACAGTTATTTTGGAATTTTTTTTATAAACAAAAACAAAGCAGCAACCCAGAGAGACTGGATATGTGCAGTGTAGTAACATTAATGTAAGAGATGGAAGTGAGTTCAGCTGGCCTTCCTCCCGGTGATCTGTTCTACTGTATAAGAAGATTCAGGATGCTTATCAATTATATAAGTCGCTATATGGAAGCAGCTACAGAATTAGTTTCCTTAAAAGAATTTTCTCCTTCCAAATTTTTCATTTCCCTAGAAAACAGTGTTCAGTGAACGTTCTCTCTGACTTTGGCCAACCCTGATTTTCCTCTCGGCTACTTCCCTTCAGCATCTTCTGTACTTTAATATCGATCATTTCATTTGATCCTTACAAGCCCTCTGGGAGTGAGTGTGACAAGCTGTTTGAGTGTCATTTAGTAAGGGGGAAAGTGAAAGCAGAGACAGGCTAATGCTGTTTCCAAAGGTATGTATTTCTGAACTGTAGAACAAAGAGGGTGTTGTCCCTCATTCCATAAGCAGGTCTATGATTGGGACAAGGCCTTGACATTTCTAGGGTGGTCAAGAATCTCTGTGGACATTATCATCTTATCCAGAAATATTGCTGTGATCTGATTCTAGACAGAATCTTTATAAAATAAAGACCGTAAACTTGATATCATAAAACAGAAACAATGAACACACATCCTTTGTTGTACAAGGTGGTCTAAAACAGTGAAGAGGAAGCATGTTCATTATATAAGAGAAGCTAAATATCAAATGACTGAATTGGCTCTCACGGCAAAAGGAGAAAATGAAGATGATTTCGATAGGAATAGTTAGGCTACTATCTTAGTCACTGTTCTATTGTTGGGAAGGGACACCATGAACATGGCAAGTCATAAAAGAAAGCATTTAATTGGGGGCTTGCTTACAATCTCGGAAGTTTAGTTCATTATCATCATAGCAGGGTGCATGGCAGTGGGGAACATAGCGGCAGACAGGCATGGTGCTAGATAAAGTAGCTGAGAGCAACAGCCTGATCTGTAGACAAAGAGAGAGAACTAGACACAGCATGGGGTTTTGAAACATCAAAAGCCATACCTAAACCTTCAATTCTGCCGAAGAGTTCCACTCTTTGATTTGATGACTAATCATTCAAATGTACAAATCTATGGGGGCCATTCTTATTCAAACCACCACAGTTATTAATCCCAAGTGATCATCTCTAAATACACATACATATAAACAACAATAACTGGAGGATTCTGATGTTGTGTATATGTATATGTGCTTATAAATGTATATATATATGTGTGTGTGTGTTTGTACAATTATGTATATATGTAATAATAATAATTTTAAAAGAGATCATGAATTTGAGAGGGATTTGGGGTTATAGAAGAAGATAGAGGAGTAAACCTAGGGAGGTAGAAATGGTGTGAATACAGAACTTTGTATGAAACTCTCAGAAATTTAAAA
The DNA here is from genome assembly GCF_982192425.1 of Myodes glareolus. NCBI lineage: Eukaryota > Metazoa > Chordata > Mammalia > Rodentia > Cricetidae > Myodes > Myodes glareolus. Next base: position 30,184,252 of record NC_142044.1, read on the forward strand.
ATTTAAAAATAAACAAAGAAATGGAACAATAATATGGATGAACACACATTAATGGGTATATATAATCTCCCTAGAAGCTGAGAATGCATTAATAATCAAACTGAATAAAGCCGAGCATATTTATAAACCCCTAACTGTGGCAACCAAACCTAGAGTCTTATTCGTACTAGTCAGACATTGTGCAATGGTAAATGTCCCTGGCCTTCATCTTTTTCCTTTTGTTTATCACTAAGTTGTCCAAGCTAGTTTAAACTCACTCTGTAGCCCAAAAAGACCTTCAGCTTGTGATCTTCCTGCCTCAGGTTCCCTAGTATCAAAGATCATCAGTCTGCCCATCCAACAGTGCTGGTTCAAAATGGGAAAGCGTGATGAGAGCATAAGCCTTCCGAAGAAGCAATTTGGCAGCAGCTATTAACGTTAAATGCTCCGTATTTGGCTGACCCAGCAACTCTACTCAGCTCATAAATTCTTTCATTTAATCAAAATTTATTTTAAAGTGCTATGTGCCAGGATTATAGTGGATATTTGAAGCATGGATGTGATTAAAATAAAGTCACTGCTTCTATTTTGACTTCTACTTTTAAGCATGGGGACATATAATAAACATAAAATCGCATGCAGTAATGTTAGTGATAAATACCCAGGTGAAATCAAATCAGTAAAGAAGACAGAGGTGTGTTCCTGTAGATGGCTGGTCAGGAAAGACCTCCTTGACAGAGATTTGGGATCATGTGGTTTGGGAGAATTTCCAAGATCAAGAAATAGTGACTGAAAAGGTTCTTAGAGAGCAACACACTTGGTATATCTGAGGCACATCAAGGTCAATGGAGCTCCGGTAGAGTGAAATTTCCTTTAGATAAAAGTATAAAAATATGTATAAAATGTTTTATTTGGCAGTTCTCTTTATTTCGTTTTTGCATCACCATAATGAATGTGGTGAATTAAATTACTCTATAAAGAAAAGACCCTTATGTAGCCCAGAGTTCAAGAGTCTAAAAGTCTCCAAGAACCAGCTTTTTGATTCATTGATTCTTTGGATTGTTTTCTCTATTTCTATTTTGTTGATTTCAGCCCTCAGTTTGATTATTTCCAGTCTTCTACTCCTCCTGGGTGAATCAGCTTCTTTTTTTTCTAGAGCTTTCAAGTGTGCTGTTAGGTCTCCAATGTGTGCTTTCTCCGTTTTCTTTATTTGGGCACCTATTGCTATGAACTTTCCTCTTAGTACTGCTTTCATAGTGTCCCATAGGTTTGAGTATGTTGTGTCTTTGTTTTCATTAAATTCAAGGAAGTCTTTAATTTCTTTCTTAATTTCGTCCTTGACCCAGGGGTGATTTAGTAGTTGACTGTTCAACTTCCATGAGTTTGTTGACTTCCTGGGGTTAGCATTGTTGTTGAATTCTAATTTTAATCCATGGTGATCTGACAAGACACAGGTGGTTACTAATATTTTTTTGTATCTGTGGAAGTTTGCTTTGTTACCGAGTATGTGGTCAATCTTCGAGAAGGTTCCATGAACTGCAGAGAAGAAGGTATATTCTTTCCTATTTGGGTGGAGTGTTCTATAGATGTCTGTTAAGTCCATTTGATTCAATACCTCCAATAAATCTCTTAATTCTCTGTTTGGTTTCTGTCTGATTGACCTATCCATTGGTGAGAGAGGAGTGTTGAAGTCTCCTACTATTAGCGTGTGTGGTTTGATGACTGCCTTGAGTTCTAGAAGAGTTTCTTTTACATAAGTGGGTGCCTTTATATTAGGGGCATAGATATTCAGGATTGAGACTTCTTCCTGATGAGTTGTTACCTCTATCCAAACTAATCAAACGGCAGAGAGAGAACGTGCAAATTAATAGGATCAGAAATGAAAAGGGGGACATAACCACAGACACAGAGGAAATTCAGAGAATCATTAGATCTTACTACGAAAGTTTATATGCCACAAAGTTGGAAAATGTAAAAGAAATAGACATTTTTTTAGATAAGTACCATATACCAAAGTTGAACCAAGAACAGGTGAACAATCTAAATAGACCTGTTAGTCGCGAAGAATTAGAAGCAGTTATCAAAAATCTCCCTACCAAAAAAAGCCCAGGACCAGATGGTTTCAATGCAGAATTCTACCAGAACTTCCAGGAAGAGCTAATACCTATACTCCTTAATGTATTCCACAATATAGAAACAGAAGAGTCATTGCCTAACTCCTTTTATGAAGCTACAGTTACCCTAATACCAAAACCACACAAAGACACAACCAAGAAAGAGAATTACAGGCCAATCTCACTCATGAACATTGACGCGAAAATTCTCAATAAAATACTGGCAAACCGTATCCAAGAGCACATTAGAAAAATTATCCATTATGATCAAGTCGGCTTCATTCCAGAGATGCAGGGCTGGTTCAACATTCGCAAATCTATCAATGTAATCCATCATATAAATAAACTGAAAGAAAAAAACCATATGATCATCTCACTAGATGCTGAAAAAGCATTTGACAAAATTCAACACCCATTTATGATAAAGGTGTTGGAGAGACTGGGGATACAAGGATCATACCTAAATATAATAAAAACAATATACAGCAAGCCGACAGCTAACATCAAACTGAATGGAGAGAAACTCAAAGCCTTTCCACTAAAATCAGGAACGCGACAAGGCTGTCCACTCTCTCCATACCTCTTCAATATAGTGCTTGAAGTTCTAGCAATAGCAATAAGACAACATAAGGAGATCAAGGGGATTCGTATTGGAAAGGATGAAGTCAAACTTTCGTTATTTGCTGACGATATGATAGTTTACATAAGTGACCCCAAAAACTCTACCAAAGAACTCCTACAGCTGATAAACACCTTTAGTAACGTGGCAGGATACAAGATCAACTCCAAAAAATCAGTGGCCTTCCTATACACAAAGGATAAAGAAGCAGAGAGGGAAATCAGAGAAACATCACCTTTCATGATAGCCACAAATAGCATAAAATATCTTGGGGTTACTCTAACCAAGGAAGTGAAAGACCTATTTGACAAAAACTTTAAGTCCTTGCAGAAAGAAATTGAGGAGGATACCAGAAAATGGAAAGACCTTCCCTGCTCTTGGATTGGGAGAATCAACATAGTAAAAATGGCAATTCTACCAAAAGCAATCTATAGATTCAATGCAATCCCCATCAAAATCCCATCAAACTTCTTCACAGACCTTGAGAGAACAATAATCAAGTTTATATGGCAAAACAAAAAACCCAGGATAGCCAAAACAATCTTATACAATAAAGGAACTTCAGGAGGCATTACCATCCCTGACTTCAAACTCTATTATAGAGCTACAGTATTGAAAACAGCTTGGTATTGGCATAAGAACAGAGAAATTGACCTTTGGAATCGAATAGAAGACCCGGATATTAACCCACAAATCTATGAGCACCTAATTTTTGACAAGGGAGCTAAAGGTATACAATGGAAGAAGGAAAGCATCTTTAACAAATGGTGCTGGCATAACTGGATGTCAACCTGTAAAAAAATGAAAGTAGATCCATATCTATCACCATGCACAAAAATCAAGTCCAAATGGATTAAAGACATCAACATTAATCCGTCCACTTTGAACCTGATAGAAGAGAAAGTGGGAAGTAGTCTACAAGATATAGGCACAGGAGCCCTCTTCCTAAGTAGGACCCCAGCAGCACAGACAATAAGAGAAACAATGAATAAATGGGATCTACTGAAACTGAGAAGCTTCTGTAAAGCAAAGGACACTGTCAGTAGGACAAAAAGGCTGCCTTCTGACTGGGAGAAGATCTTCACCAACCCCTCATCAGACAAAGGACTGATCTCCAAAATTTACAAAGAACTCAAGAAACTAGGCACTAAATCTCTAATTAACCCAATTAAAAAATGGGGTACTGAACTTAACAGAGAATTCACAACAGATGAACTTCGAATGGCCAGAAGACACTTAAGGTCATGCTCAACCTCCTTAGCGATCAGGGAAATGCAAATCAAAACCACTTTGAGATACCATCTTACACCTGTCAGAATAGCTAAAGTCAAAAACACCAACGATAGCCTATGCTGGAGAGGATGTGGGGTGAGGGGAACACTCATCCATTGTTGGTGGGAATGCAAACTCGTGCAGCCACTGTGGAAATCAGTGTGGCGGTTTCTCAGGAAACTGGGAGTCAACCTCCCTCAGGACCCAGCAATTCCACTCTTGGGAATATACCCTAAAGATTCCCTAACATACTACAAAAGCATTTGTTCTACTATGTTCATAGCAGCACTATTTGTAATAGCCAGAATCTGGAAACAGCCTAGGTGCCCCTCAATAGAAGAATGGGTAAAAAAGGTGTGGAACATATACACATTAGAGTTTTACTCAGCGGTAAAAAACAATGACATCTTGAATTTTGCATGCAAATGGATGGAAATAGAAAACGCTTTACTGAGTGAGGTGAGCCAGACCCAAAAAGAGGAACACGGTATGTATTCACTCATTAGTGGATTCTAACCATAATTAAAGGTCTTTGAGCCTATTATTCGTGATCCTAGAGAAGCTAAATAAGAAGATGAACCTGATGAAGATTATTTACCTATCCACCAGGAGGTAGGAAATAGACAAGAGTCCCAGGTAACCTCGGATGCATGGGGGGGTGGGAGGGTTGATGGAAGGAGAGAGGGTTAGAGAGAAGGGAGTAGGGGAGGAATGGGGAAAGCTCGTTGGCCTGGGATGGGGGGGAGGGAGGGAGGATGAATATGGGATCAGGGAAGAATATTTTTCAACTAAGGGAGTCATTTTAGGGTTTACAGGAGACTTGATTATATATGGGATCCCAGGTTCAAGGAGAGATCCCCCAGATTGTTCTCTCGACAGAGGAGAGGGTGTCTGAATCGGCCGTGGCCCATAACCATACTGATGTATATTTTGCTTGTCACCATAGATCCTTCATCTGGCGAAGGACGGCGATAAAGTCGGAAACCCACATTGGAGCACCGGACTGAGCCCCCCGAGGTCCAAATGAGGAACAGAAGGAGGAAGAACATGAAAAACGAAATCAGTACTGCGAGGGATGCTATCACCCACTGATACAAGGGAACGGATCTAATGAGAGTTTACCAAGGCCAGTTGGACTGGGACTGAATGAGGAAGTGATATAACCAGATTCTCGGAATTTGACCGGATTCTCTGAATGTGGCTGGCCCGGAGTCTTTCTGAAAAGCCATTGACTATGACACTGGGACCTGTTTCCTCTACATATTCTGGATTTTGGGGATCAAGTCAGTTTGGACACTCACCTCCTGGACCTGAAGGGGGGGGGGAGGAACTTGAACTTCCCACAGGGCAGGAAACCCTGACTGCCCTAAGGGATGAAGAGGGAGGAGGAGAGGGAGTGGGGGGAGTGGGAGGGTGTTGGGAAGAGGGGCGGAAATGGAAACTTTTATAATTTAATAAAACTTACTTAAAAAAAATTTAAACATAACAAAAAAAAAGAGTCTAAAAGTCTAAGACTGGTTAGCCATGATTAGTGAGATCATCATGCTGTGTTGCAGTTCGGCAGATTAGCATCACATGGCGGGAGTATGTACAAGAGCAGTCATGTTACACCATATTTTTAGGGGGTCAGGTGGGAAAATCTAAACTCACAGCAGCTACAACACTTGAATTGCATCACCCTCTTGTGTGCTCTGGAGGATTCCAACTTCTTAACTCTGATGTTCACGTTTAGGTTCTTGGGAATAAGCTCAGTTTTCAGAATCATTTCATAATGGCATGAACTCTTTCTCAGTATTGTATTTAACCTCCCTTGAATTTTATGATAATTGAATAAGCTCATGGATGTGAAGTATTTTGCAACATAAAACATAGTGCAAGTTGAAGATTTCACTGTAAATATTTAATCTACCATACAGTTGCCTAACTATGTAGAAAGAACACTAGAATTTGGTGGCTCAGGTGGAATTTATATTTCACATTAGTCATTTCTGAAACTCATCTGTTCATTCATCCCTTCTTTTCTCAGAGTTCATTCCAGTAATAATTCAACTAACATATTGTTCAAGCCACACATCAAACATCATTTCTATCCCAGCCAACACAATTCCTGTCTATTTGTATCTCCAGTTGTTGATATGGCTAAATATTTTGAGTTCAATAATTATGTGACTCAAATATTATTTCATTCTGACTTCATCTCCAATTTGTTTATTGCTACTGTAATAAAATCCTACCTGGAATTAGAAGCAATTTCACAGGTAAAGAGCAGATTCCTTGAGACGACTTCTCTACCATCACAGAGCTGCTAGTAAGTTCCCTTGACTAGTCATGGCTCCTACCAATTGATTGTAAAAATTGAACAGGATTTTTCTCATCCTTCATGTCCAATAATTCAATAAAAATGACAATCCATATGATTATAGTTTTATAGCACATGAAGCTATAAATTAGCATCAATCACAAGAAGAGTCACATATAAGAGCAAAGAAACTTGCAAATCAAATACTTCTTCCATAGAATCTGTGTGTCTCAACCAATATACAGCAATATATGTAGAAGTACCTTATCCAAGAATGCTTTTGCCCTTTAGTTCATGTCCTTGAAGCTCATGAGCTTCAGTGTCCAAAGATTTTTATTAAGGATCTATTATGTAAGCATGATTGATTGAGCCATTAGCCAAAGGTTGAACTTAATCTCCAGCCCCTTCCATGTTGGGCTGAATGTCAGGGTACACTGAGCTATATTAATCACGTATTTTAATACTATAATTCTCTACTCACAAATTTTGTTGCCATAAAGTGAACTGTTTTTTTCCTTAGGAATGCTATTTTAATCTCTTGCCTAAAACTATGATTTTTCTATATTAAAAACCACAAAGAAATTCATGTTCACCAAGCACTTAGTACATTTTTGTGGTTGACCTAGCTAAGGTTTACTATTTCTCATTACTTTTCTGGGTTCCTAGCATCTCCTGTGAAATTAATTTATTGGATTAGTTAACTGTTACGATTATATCCAGCTTTAACATTGGCAGTACAAAATATCTACCATTTGTGTATTGCTTTTTAAGTGCTGGAAATCATTCTAAGAACTTGACATTTTTTCTCTCTGTATAAATCAATTATCCATCCTTTATAGTCAACTAACACAGGAAAGTTTCTAAGTGATGAAGATCAATTTGAAGCCAAGAAACCTGGCTCCAAAACTTGCTCGTAACTGACACATTATGTTTATCTTCCAACACTTATACTGTACATTGAAACTATTAGAGTCTTTATCCTTCAATCCTCCAGGGTTTAGCATGTACTCATACTTAGGGGGAAACTGTTAATGAGGTGAGATACCTTAGAGAACAATTTAGTAACCTAGGACTGTATTTGTTTTTGGTTATGCATACCCATCCCCTTATAAAAATGCACTCAACATACTTGCTCCTTCATCTGCTTGTACAATGCACACACAACCCTCTCCAAACAATGCACCTAACAGACTCAGAGCTCCCCAACCACCCACCGGCTACACATATGCCCCTTTCTAAACAGAGGCATAGATTTCCTTACCAGTAGTAACAATCCAATTTAGACAATTTTTATTTGAGTGTATTCTGAAAGTATCCAGGTATGAAGAACAGAAAGCTTGCTACAGCCTAAATGCTTGTGTTTGGATGCATGCACTAGAAGGCAAAATTATATAATTTGCATAGAAAATATCCCATTTACCATTTTATATACATGCATATTTGGGTGTGTGCATGATTAAATTCAGATGCATTATGAGAAGGATCATAAGCGGTAAGAAAAAAAAGAATACATGACTTGAATATATGACCTAGCATGTCAGTCAAACAATAGAATCATCCAACTTTGACCCTTAGTAACCAAATTACTCCTTCATAAAGGAAGCACTTAACAATTTCTGGGTTTTGTTTGTTTGTTTATGAGTGCTTCCAATGGTGTAGCTGGTGTCAATCTTGACAGTGCAGATTTTTTTTGATATTACCTTGTTCCAGATAATGTCTCACTTCTTTTACAGATCTGTATGAATCTATGTTTTCAGTTCTCTTAGACTAAGAACCTGCAACCCGAGAGCCAGGAATTAATAAAATGTAACATTAATAAAATTTTGATTTGTTCAATTAAGAATAAATATTCATGCCTATGCTTCACGTTTACATCTCTTTATGGATAATCATAAGCTCTTGGATCCAATTTCACATATATCCATTTAAGAAATAAACGATTAATTATCCATTCAGAGACTATATATACAATATCTAATAGTCAGCAAGCAATAAGCATTTTCTATGTTATTCCATTTTCTGGAGAGATAGAAACACTATATTTGTCTGGTTGGTATCCCTCTTGGGCAACTTATCCACAAATAATTTTCTCCTACCGATCTCTCCCAAATAGCAAAGCTATGTGTCCTGCATGGAAAACCAAGAGGCAATAAATTCATCAGAAACTCCAGGGACTAAGAATAGTAATATTTGTCTAGAAGATTGAATTTAGAATTCGAATCCTATCTAATTTCCTACAGGAAACCATAAGATGACCTGTCCTTTGAATCAGAGGTCTGTTTTGTTTCTATATGATATCTCACCCACCATAGTGTGAGAATATTATGGCATTTCTCTTTCTGAGGAAGAGTACCCAAGAGGATGGTTGGAGAGAAGCTTTAGAAGATATGAGAAACTTCATTGGCAGTCATTATGATAACTGTTCTTTATCAAGCACATTCTACATGTCCCATGTTGTCTTAGAGGTTCAAATTCATTATCACAACCCCTCAGCTCATTGAATGGGCATCAGCCCCATTAAATGGTTTAAATTGGTCTCAAAAAATTTAACCAGTCCAGAGCTAATGACTTCAGTAACTCATGTAAACTTGGAATTCTTCATTCCATGCCTGTTTGACTTTAGAATGCCAGCTTCTAACTTACAAGGGTAAAGCTAGAAAGAAAGGTATATCACAACCTAGTATTATCTATTTGAGAGTCAGTAGTACAAGCATGTCGGAGTGAGAGGCAATTTCTTGTTTTTTTTTCTTTTATCAGCACTTCAGAAATTTTTTCTAGTTGAAGAATAAGGGCTTTCAAACAGACAGACAATCATGGAGATGAGGCAAGATACTTCATACTTTAGACCTCAGTTTTCCCATCATAAAGTAGAATATGTTACTTAGGGTGCCTTTATATTAATGATGGAACCTATGTACAGAGACTAAGGGATTTAAAAGAAGTAATAGAATGGGGTTAAGCATGGATAATGCATAACTAGACAGCCTCATGAGAGCTTCTTGTAAAATCCCTGTGATATGGCACTGGACAATTGCTTCAAATCTTTATACCCCAGTCTCCAATCCCACAAACTGGAGAAGATTATAGAATTATTTCACAGGATCCCCAGGGGTAGAAAGTAGTGCTAAGCAGAAGACAATCACAAAAAAAGTAGCTGTCTTTGGTACTACTGATACCTTAAAAGCCTGGGAACAAATCAGGCATGATGCTCTCTATTGCGGTTCTCTGAGTTTAAGGACAACTGGTCAACAGAGTGAGTTCTGGGCCAGCTAGACCTATATAGTTAGACAATGTCTCACATAAAGAGAGGCTGGAGGGATGGCTCAGCAGTTAAGAGCACTGACTGTTCTTCCAGAGGTCCTGAGTTCAATTCCCAGCAACCATATGGTAACTTACAACCAACTGTAATGAGATATAATAGCTTTTTCTGGCCTGCAGGCATACATGCAGGCAGAACACTGTATGCATAACAAATAAAACTTAAAAAATGAAATCCGCACTTATAAAGAGTAGGTGCCTTACTTTTCCATCTATGGGATTTACAGAAGACCACAGCAGGGCCTGATCTACTGGCCATTCTTCAAGATGCTCTTTGGATAAGGGGAAGCCTTCCCAAACTCACCAACTGATCTTGTCTTCCAGAGTTGGTGCCAAACCTCTGTCATTCTTTAGACCTTTGTTTCTTGTTAAAACTAAACAATTAACTCTTCTTTGATCCATTTAGATGTGAGCTCTCCTTCCTTAACTCTTAGTCAGCAGATGGTCACTAACTAATATGTTCTCTTCACCCTAGTCTAAGTGGTTTTGTGAGGCAACAAATCTCTAATTTAATCCTAAGAGAATCGGATCTCAGCAACTTTTATTTTTACTCTTAAAGAGCTTTACAAAGAAAGCTATTGCAGGTTTAGCGATATCGATTTTATTTAAAACCGAATATGTATGAAAGCAGCCAGAGTGCTCCTGGCATAAATTATTTTGATATACTGAGTGCAAAGGCAAGAGCAATTTCTTTCTCTCTTTTAGCTTTCAGTGTTCAGCAGAGGGGTGTTGATTTATTGCTTTATTCATTTCAACCAGACATAGGATGCTCTTAACTCTAGAGAAGAAGGGATGGGTGGCTTATGTTGGATGGACTAGTAGACGATAGGAAACATAGGCAGGAAGAAAGGAAGGAAGGAAGGAAGGAAGGGAAGGAGGGAGGGAGGGAGGGAGGGAGGGAGGGAGGGAGGGAAGAAGGAAAGAAGAAAGGAAGGCCAAATATTCCCTTTTCTAGCATCTCCCTTGTCTTCCAATCTAGTTTGGCACATTGTAGAAGAAAATAAATAATAAGAAAATAATGGAAAAAAATCTCAAATAGAAATCAATAGATGGTTTTCTAGGTAGTTAACTCAATTTTATATAGCAAACTATAATTACATAGAGCATCAAGTTCTCCTCAGTGAGAAGCAGGTAAAAAGTAGATAATATTATGATCTAATTTGTATTTCTCTTTTCCAGGTTCTATGCATCCCTTTTAAATTCATGAAACAGACACAGAAATGTTAATTTTCAAACACCAGAAATCCTCATTACCTTAGCCACTGATTTGAGAAAGTTACAGGGGACCTGAGCATTCACCCCAAAGCTCTGCCTCTAGCACCATGAATCTGAAGCAGCTTGTCCCTTCCAACAACGTTCTGTGAATTCGTGAGTATCCTTCTTGTTTCCTATAAAATAAACTTTTGGAATTCTGGATCAAAAGGAAATACGATTTCATATTGCTTCGCTTCTCAGAGTTCTAACATTGATTCTTCTATGTGTAAATTTTTAATTGTCTATAATGATTTCTAGTTGCAATCTTTTTGGGGGGAGTTTTGTTTGAGTTCTGTTGAGCATCACTCAGTCACTGTGCTTAGTGGAATACACTTGGAAACAGATCCAGCTCCTCCCTAAAAGTTGGCCAGGTCTTGTCCACCTCAGTACAGCCCTTTTTGTCCCTTTCCCAGTTAGACTTAAAACCACAGAAAATCCCCTCTCATCTTTACATACGCTCTGATTTTTCCCTGCTTGTTCTCCCACCTGCAGGTTTTTCTTCTTCAAAGGCCGCATCTCCTTATCGTACTCCTGGTAAATTCTGACATCTTTCAGAACCCATTTCTAAGCTCCTTCTTCAGCGACTTCTTCCTCAGGCAGAGTTCTGATGGCTTCCTGAGATGCCGATGGCTCCTGGGGAGCCAGCTGGACACAAGCACAAGGTCTGGCTGTCTAGAGAGGCAGATGGCATGCCGCTTCAGTGCTGGAACTTTGCTAGGATTTTATCATTTTGTTGTTCGCAAACTAAATGACATCAGCTGTTTTGATCCCCATCAGTAAAGATATTTTCTGGATTTAAAAAAATATTTTGAAATATACAGAAGAAAAAGGCATTTGAGAGATCAATAACAAATAAGTTATCTACAAAAGAAGTTAGTATGTTTCTTTGCTACAGATCTTTTTTTTTCTGGTTGAATTCTTGAGGTTTAGGGTGGCACACAGTTGATTTTCCCAATGGAAGAGGGCCTGGATACAGTTGCTTCCAAATCAACCCTTGCCAGAGGCCAGTCATTCTCAGAAATGGAAATTAAACCTGACTAATGTTTAAATTTTTTGTCTATCAGGTATACCTTCCAAAGGTGAGTCACTCTGGCCTGTCCAGCATCTCCCGCTCGATGACACCAACTTGAAGTCAACTGACAAAGCAGTGTGAGGATACTGAGCTCAGAAATGAGATAGTTAGGATACAGAGGAACACCCAAGAGGAGAATGGAGGGAAGCTTATGAGAATGAACAGAAAAGGAGAGAAGGAAGAACCTGACTCTCCTAGAGACTGTGTGGACTTCCATTTTCATTTCTACAGGAAACAATTGATCTATTTAATAAGTTCTTTCCTCTCTAATTCAGCATACTATCAAACTATTGAATCTCTGTTCATTGATTGGATGAAAACTGCTATAAATGTATCTTCGATTACCATTTATAGGCAAAACTAAAGACATATTTTGAATGACGTATTTCTGTTTTTATTTTTAAAACATCAGTAAGTTCATGTTCTTGGCCTGTGTTTTTCTTTTTTTGAAACGATTTTTTTTATTTTATGTGCATTGGTATTTTGCCTACATGGATGTCTATGTGTGAGTGTCAGATCTTGGAATTATAGACAGTTGTGAGCTGTTATGTGGTTCCTGGAAATTGAACCCAGTTCTTCAAGAAGAGCAGTCAGTGCTCTTAACCACTGGGCCATCTGTCCAACCCCTGTACTTTTCATTAAATATCTATCCTTGTCAAGCTTGCTCTTTCTATACTAAAAAAAGATTGATGTCTTGTTTTCTTTTCTTTTTTTTCTTTAGAAATGTATGTTCTCTTGTGTTTAACTACTCTATTCACATGAACCAAGAAATGGAAATAACATAAATTTCCATCAGAGAGATTGAAAAAAGAAAATCACACACAAACACATATGCATACACATATACACCGATGTTATTCAGTCATTAAAAAGAGCATCCTCCCATCAATACAACTGCACTTGCAGGGTACTCTACTAAAAAGATATGCTAGGCATAAAAAGGAAATGATGATGTGATTTCACCCACATGTATAATTTTAAAAGAGTCAAGAATATAAAACAGAGTAGAAGAATAATTTCTGAGAGTGAGAAGAAGCAGGAGACAAGAAGCCATAAATGAGGGAGTGCATATTGTAGCTGTACACAGTGAATAAGTCGATAGAATTACTTTACAATATTTGAGCTGCAGTTAATTCTGCATTGTACATAGAAAATGTTCTTAAGAAGTAGATTTTCAGAACTTCCAGTACATACAGAGGTAGGGTCACTATGAAAGGCAATTGGCAGGATAATTTGCTTCACTATGGTATATTATTAGCACATGGATTACAGATAAATATCACAATATTATGTTGCATCATGCAAATACTGAATAAGATTTAGAAGTTGAAAATTTTTTTAATTTTCTTTTTTTTCCCTTATTTATTTATTTATAAGAATTTCCACTTCCTCCCCTCCTCCCAGTACCCTCCCGCTCCCCCCACTCCCTCTCCTTCTCCCTCTCCAATCCCAAGAGCAGTCAGGGTTTCCTGCCCTGTGGGAAGTCCAAGTTCCTCCCTCCCTCCAGGTCCAGGAAGGTGAGCATCCAAACAGACTAGGCTCCCAAAAAACCAGTGCATGCAGTAGAATCAAAACCCAGTGTCATTAACATTGACTTCTCAGTCCACCCTCGTTGTCAGCCACATTCAGAGAGTCCAGTTTGATCACAGGCTTGTTCAGTACCAGTCCAGCTGGTCTTGGTGAGCTCCCATTAGATCAGTCACACCATCTCCGTGGGTGGACGCACCCCTCGCAGTCCTGACTTTTTGCTCATGTTCTCCCTCCTGCTGCTCTTTGTCTGGATCTTGGAAGCTCAGTTCAGTGCTCCATTGTGGGTCTCTGTCTCTATCTCCATCCATTGCCAGATGAAAGTTCTATGGTGATGTGCAAAATATGCATCAGTGAGGATATGGGAGAAGGTCAGTTCAGGCACCCTCTCCTCTGCTGTCCAAGGACCTAGCTGGAGACATCTCCTTGGACACCTGGGAACCCCTCTAGAGCCAAGCCTCTTGCCAACCCTAAAATAGCTCCCTTAATTAAGATATCTTCTTTCCTGCTCCCATATCCACACTTCCTCCATCTCAACCATCCCATTCCCCCAAGCTCTCCCCAATCCTTTCCTTCTCCCTTCTCTCTCCCCCTCTCCCCTTCCCCCCACCCCATCTACACCCCCGTGCTCCCAACTTTTGCCCAGCAATATGGTCTACTTCCAATATCCAGGAAGATAACTATATATTTTTCTTTGGGTTCACCTTCTTATTTAGCTTCTCTAGGATCACGATTATAGGCTCAATGTCCTTTGTTTATGGCTAGAATCCACTGATGAGTGAGTACATACCATATTCCTCTTTTTGAGTCTGGGTTATCTCACTCAGTAAAGTCTTTTCTATTTCTATCCATTTGTATGCAAAATTCAAGATGTCATTGTTTTTTATCACTGAGTAGAACTCTAATGTATATATGTGCCATACCTTCTTTATCCATTCTTCTATTGAGGGGCACCTAGGTTGTTTCCAGGTTCTGGCTATTACAAATAGTGCTGCTATGAACATAGTTGAACAAATGACTTGTAGTATGATTGGGCATCTCTTGGGTATATTCCCAAGAGTGGAATTGCTGGATCCTGAGGTAGGCTGATTCCCAGTTTCCTGAGAAACCGCTACACTGATTTCCAAAGTGGTTGCAAAGTTTGCATTCCCACCAACAATGGATGAGTGTTCTACTTACTCCACATCCTCTCCAGCATAGGCTATCATTGGTGTTTTTGATTTTAGACATTCTGACAGGTGTAAGATGGTATCTCAAAGTGGTTTTGATTTGCATTTCCCTGATCGCTAAGGAGGTTGAGCATGACCTTAAGTGTCTTTTGGCCATTTGAAATTCTGTTGAGAATTCTCTCCAGTTCAGTACCCCATTTTTCAGTTGGGTTAATTAGAGTTTTAATGTCTAGTTTCTTGAGTTTTTTATATATTTTGGAGATCAGACCTTTGTCTGATGCGGGGTTGGGGAAAATCTCCTCCCATTCAGTAGGTTGCCTTTTTGTCCTAATGACAGTGTCCTTTGCATTTTTTTCAGACTATTTTATTTATTTCTGAGATATTGTTTGTCTCTGTTACAGACTTATGTTTGTACTATCAAATTCATCAAAATTTTAGAGTGTGGATTTCATGCAATGCATATGCTTTGCTTTATAAAGAATACATTCTCTTTCTCTCTCACTCACTATCTTTCTCAATGATTACGTGCTCTTAAAAGTAAATTTTTGAGCCACCTGGTGTTTGTTTTGGTAGAGAGTTTGAGATATTCTATTCCAAATAACTGCCACAGAACACAAATAATCATATAATCACAGTTTTTTCATTTGATCTGTAAGCTCACTATTGTCAAATATTAAATTCTTGCATTTCTTTTGGCATAAATTTCTTTTCCATCTCTTGTATTGTTTCTATTCTGCTTTGATGAGTTGTTATGAGGCAGGGTTTTTCTAGCCTGATACTTATATTATATTTGCTTATATATATTTACCATTAAATTGTGTGAAATTGGATGCTCTTCTTTAAAGTAATTGTAATAATTCTTTAAAGAATTTCTCAGAACTTATAACAAACAAACAATAAACAAAAAACACCCAAGAGGTAAGTGAGACATTGTGATTATTTTTTCCTACTGATAATTTTTGGTGTGTGGAGTTATCTTTATTTTTGTGTTAAAATATTTTGACAAACACCTTTTAATGGTCTTGATTTTATTAATTATCACTTAACAAATTTAAGAAAAATTAATTGGCAATGATTTTTACTTTGTAACAATTGTTGGCATATGTGTTACTTGGAGTGTTGGGGAGAGGGCTCTAATTACATAGATTCAGGGACTCACAGTCCTGATCTTAGGATATTGGTATTTTCTTAATCCCTGCAATGGTGCACAGGATAACTTGAGTTTTTAGTTATGGTATGGCATTCAAAAGCAGTAGTACATGCTGATCCACACTTTAAAGTGTTGAGATTAAAATATCAATTTTGTGCTTAATATCTGTGGATTTCATTTTGTAAAACGGAAAACATATCATCTAGGAGATAATTATGTATTACAAATTCAAGTTCAGGCCACATAATTAGCCATTTTCTGATCTTGAACAATTCATCTAATTTTTTGTCTTTTCTTATATCAATAAAAAGAGAGATTGCCTTGCAATAATGAATTTCTTCTTATAAATCAGGCTTACATGATTAATATTTACCAAGTGCTCTTCCTAAGGTAAATGCAGAATTTACAAAGGTACTAAGTGAGCTTATCACTAAGAAGAAGAGAGGAAAAACAAGAAAAATCGCTGGTCAGGTATTTAGTTTCACATCTATTAAGGGAAGCAACCTTTTCAGAAATCACATGCAATGTTTCTTCTCTTATTCCAGCCACCTAACATCACCAACCAGTTCTGCTCCACTGCGCAGGCAATATTCTGCTTCATTTGACCCAGTCACGTCTTCAATCTTGTTAAACTACAGAGCACAACAAAACCAACTCCAAAAAAGGTTAACTGAGGCCTTCGGATTGATTGAAACTGCTTGTCAAGGGTGCTGTCCCTCACCATGTACAATGGGTTTTCATTAGAATTTTGTTGTCTGCCTTGGCGTAGTTGGAACCATTCACATGATGGATTAATCAATTTCTGAGCTAATGCATTCACATGTGGTAATGACTTGCTCAAATGCCTCTCTGGCTGGCTGAATGGGCTTAAAGGAATTAAGTAGGACCACGAAGGAACCACACTTTCAATTAAGGAAGAAAGTTGCCAAGTATTCTTTTCTAACCTAGGAAATGAACCAAGCCTGATTATTTCCTTTTATTTCCCCATGACATATTACAAGATTTTTTTAAAAAAACTAAACCTATAAAAAAATATAACATCATTTACATCTTCAATTTGTAGTGTTGTTGGATGCATCATTAAGTATAAATGGAATGCAATAAAAACGCATTAATTAGTATAAAAGCAGCAAAAAAGCAAAATTTCAAGTTCATTTCTGTTCTCAGAAAAGAAAGGCATATATTTATACATTTATGCATAATTAGAAATCACTAACTCATTTTTCTGTAATGAATGCAACAGGAAGACATGGAGAAAGAACTAAGCAGAATGATGATTTCCATAAACCATGACTGCACCTCAGGCCTGGGTAGAACTTCTCCTGGTTATTATACTCATAAAGTACCTATAAAAATGGCTGCATGTAGCTCCACATTTATTGTCTGTCATTGTCCCATGGATCAAGTTGTGTTTACAAGCCAGGAGATGGTTTTTTTCTCATTTCAATTGCTCGCCTTTTGGATGTCTTCTGAACTCTAGTACAGAGCAGCCTTTGGACACAATTTATGGCCTAGGCATAAAGGCATGTCTCTGATTGAACTGGAGAGCAGTGAAGGGCACATTGAATCCCAAACCTCACCTTGTGCCACTGTCGCATCTTCTTTATAGTTCTGAGCCCAGTGATTAACTAGGCTTCAGCCGAGGGAAGAGCAGTTCTCACAGAAGGTGATATCTGGAGGACGTTTCATTTGCAATTGCCATTGATTGTCCACCAAAGAGTTTGCTGATCAGTCTCTTTGATGGTGGATGTGAAAAGTCTTGTGATCATAAAGCTATATATATAGAGTCCTATAGATACTGAAAACAAAACAAAAATTTTACTAAGTTAAAATTTTCAATTTCTGGACATCCCTCTCTTTGTAGATTACGAACAGCTTCCTTTTTATAGCAGGAGAAGGGGATTTGACTAAGTCAAATTCTAAAGGAAGGAGAACTTGAAGAGGATGTAGCGTTTCAAGCCGGACCTCACCCAGGACAAAACTTCCTGGTGGCACATGCACCAGTGTTATATATGTTCTTCAAGGTTACTGAAGCCTGCATACGTAAGTTTTCCTGCTGCGAGGTGCTCAGTCTCCTTCCTCACATAACCAAGCCTGAGACAACAGAAGTCAGGCTACAGTGATCTGTGGGAGATAGTGGTTGCCCGCAATAAAGGGATGCACCAAGATTTGTGCCCAAATTCTAACATCCTTGTCCCTTTGGATATTGTCTTTGCCTATAAACAGGGTAAATTTCTACACTGGATAAAGCATTTTAGAATTTGGGATGTCAAGACATTGCAGTCTAAATTTTGGCCCGGATTGCAGTCATTTGAAGTCTTGACTGGGACTAGAGGATCAACCCACTTCCAGTGTGACTCAGGCTCATGCTTGACAAGTTGTTGGCAGGAATTGAAGGCTAGATGTTGGCAAGAGTCTTCAGGTCATCTCTCTTGAGGATCCTTGATTGCCCTCACAGTGTTGACAAGCATCCGACAGATTATGTAATCTCAAGTAGAACAAGAGAAAAGTCACTTGGACTTTGGAATCTACACTTTCAGCCACATTCTGCCATTTCCATAATCCTCCCTTTGTCATAGCTCTATTTGAGAGTGCATAGATAAGAGGAAGATAATCACTGGAGACTGGTCAGTTCTGATGATAATGGAATCAGGAGCCACAAGTACACAAAAGTTAGTTTTATGGCTCATAATGGATTAGAGTTAGGGGATTGAGATTAAAGATCTGAAAAAAGTATAGATGGCTGAGACCAGAATTTGTGTGGCAGACTTTTATTAACAACCTGGAAGACTGAATAGGTGCATTCATTTCAGATGTCCAGAGTGGAAATGTATCTCAAATAATGAAAACCTGCAGAATAGAGTTAATGCTCTGGTCAGCAAGTATGCTAAATGATAGCATTCAGACAATGCCAATAACGGGCCTAATAGATGATGTCAACTGAACTGTGATAATGAGAAAGCCTTAAAACCCTCATTCCAAAATCCATCACAACTATCAGCAATATCTTGGGGGGAGGGATAACAGCATGCAGATCAGCAAATCTGGGCGAAATGTAGTTCAGGAAGCTCACAAACCCCTCATCTTCTGTCAGCAGAAAATAAGGAAAAAGTGAGAATAAAATCAGAAAAGGTTTTGAGCAATAAAGTGGCTTCTCCGAAGTAGTCATGATGTTTTAGCTCTTTTTCCAGCTCAGGTGACTGCCCTGAGATCTTTCCAGACATCCAAACACGGGTCAGTATGTCAGTATCTCATCCAGTTTCATCTTGAAGTGCAGAATCATGCAGGCTTTTCCTCCCAGCATTCATGCTGAGAAACAAATCTTAGTCTGCATTGCAGCATAATTTATTCTTCATTAGTCTTAGATGGGACTTGCTCACGATTACATTCAATTTCAGTGTTTACAGATTCATTTTCATAATATTTCCTCTGGGCTTATTATTTCCATTTGTAAAAACGAACTAAATCTTCGGAGTCGCAGTGAGCCAAGATCATTTGCAAGGGGCCATTGCTCTGCCTCACGTTCAGCCAAGAGCTTTGCGGCAGCAGAGGATGCTCCATTTGAGAAAACTTGAATTTCAGGTCCTCAGGAGTTTCTTATTTTTATCAAGTTTATTTTTTTTCTGCCTTGGCTGTCTATGGCATCACATGTATGTCAGTGTTGAGAGTTATGACAGAATTTTGGAAAAAGAAGTGTTCTTTTGGTATGGCTTTGGTCCTTTGTGGATGGATATGTTTAGTGCCTTTCAATGGTCTCTTTGTCAGGATACTGGCCCTTCTTAAGACCATCCTCACAGTATCCAGTGAAAATCTCCATGTAAACATTAATACAACTAATAAAACTATTTGGTGGAGGTTTTGGGTTACACAATATGTTATTCACCTTTCCATCCTTCTATTGCATTGATATTATTTAAGACATGCTCAGCTGTGCAGTATCCTTAGTCACTGAAACATTCATCCAATGGCATGCTCTAAGAGCATGTTGTATATTAGGCTTCTGGTTAGGACTCAGGTGTGCAATGATGCTACTGCCCAGTTCTTGAGAGTCAGATGTTGCCTCTGTGTAACATCTTGAAACCTCATTTATTAGAAACAAAAGACTAGCATTTTTATTGATTTTTATTGAGCTCTACGTTTTTCTCTGCAGTTTATATATTTTATTAATGTCCTGTTTTAAAATTTTTTTTTGAAAGCCACTTCGGAGAACCCATGTGGATTTCCTCTGATATGAGAAAACATGAGGGTATTCCTTATATTGATGATTCAAACAGGATCAGGAAATTGCCTATAAAATTGATCAGAACCAACCTAAATAGTCTTAAATATTCTTTCTCAAGTTCTTTACTGTCTTATAATCTTTTATTAATTGGCTTCTTTTTTTTACTGTGCTATATAATCTTTTATTAATAAGAATTTTCAGTCTCAAAGAACAAAAAGTTTATTTGAAATAGACTTGTCTGTACAGGGCATATACTGTGTTTGGTGATTCATACACTCTAGATTGCATTTGACTTCAGATACGCTTGCAGAGGCGCACAGCAATGAACTGGGCTCCATTTTCTTCTTTTGTTTCTTGGCTCTGTTTCTGCACTGACCCCATTTTCCTTTTTGAGACAGGCTTTCTTTGTAGCTTTGGGTCCTGTCCTGGAACTAGATATTGTAAACCAGGCTGGCCTCGAACTCAGAGATCCACCTGCCTCTGCTCCTGAGTGCTGGGATTAAAGGCGTGGGCCACCACCACCCAGATACTGACCCCATTTTCTAAGAGCCCTTGAGAGTCACCTGTTGGATTGCTAAAACTTCTTAGACTGTGCACTGGCTCATTTTATATCAACATGACACAAGCTAGAGACGGTTTAGAAGAGGAAACTTCAGTTGAGAAATGTCCCCACCAGACTGCCCTGTGGTAAGTCTGTGGCTCGTTTTCTTGATTGATGTGAATGTGCTGGGCCTGACTCACTGTGGGCACTGCTGTCCTTCAGCTGGTGGCCCTGTATCCTGTCAGAAAGAGGATGAGTAATCCACGGAGAATGAGTTAGCAAGCAGTACTCCTCACGACCTGTGCTTCAATCTGCCTCTGGATTCCAACATTTAGTCTCTGCCCTGACTTCCCGGGATGGTGGACTGAAAGCTGTGAGATGAAATAGACCTTTTCCTTCCCGGGTTGCTTTTGATCACAGTATTTTTTCACAGTAAGAAAAGCTCTTTCTAAGATGGGCTGCCCCACTCTAGGACAAATGTCAGCATGGAAAGGATCATCTGCACATATCCATCTGAAGTTGTACAGCTTATCTAATCTGCCTGATTCAGGTCAAAGACTCTATGTGATCTGCTGGCAGCAGGAGCCTCCTCAGACCTCAGGATTAGGGTTAAGGTTAGGGTTAGAGTGTGTTTGGATGGGGATAGGCCATCTCCAAGGAACAACTAGATCAATGCCTCCCAGCATGGGAAGGAATGTTGGGAGGCAGTTTCCACCAGATACATTTGTTCAATTTTTAATGATTTATTATTGTTTTTGTTGTTTTTTACATTCCAACTACAGTTTCCCCTCCCTTTTCCCCTCCTATTGCCCCATCTCCACTGTGTCCCACCCACCCCCTCCCCCTCATTTTCTACTCAGAAACGGGCAGGGCTCCTGTGGACATCTACCAAAACATGACACATCAAGTTTCAATAAGACTAGGCAACTCCCCTCATTTTAAGACTGGAAAAAGAACCCAGTATGAGTAGTAGGGTCCCAAAAGCTGGCATAAGAGTCAGAGACAGTTCCTTCCACTGTTAATAGTCCCCAAAGAAGAACAAGCTACACAACTGTGAAATATATATGCGGAAGGTCTAGGTTAGTCCCATGTAGGCTCCCTAGCTGTCAGGTCAGTCTCTGTTAGCCTCTATGAGCCCAAGTTAGTTGATTCTGTGGGTTGAGGTGTCCTTGACTCTTCAGACTCTTACAGTGCTTTCTCCCCTTCTGCAGGATTCCCTAAGCTCCGCCTAATGTTGGACTATGGGGTCTCTGCATTTATTTCCATCAGTTGCTGGGTGAAGCCTCTCTGATGACAATTGGTCTAGGCACCAATCTATGAACATTCTCAATATCATTAGGCATCATTAATTGACATTTTTCTTTGCCAGCTGTGTTTGGTTTTATCCTATATCAGGTTATCCAGGCTCTGGGTTCTGGCATTTAAGGCAGTGTCAGCAGTGGGCTCCCTCTCGTGACAAAGGTCTCTGCCTGGACAAATCATTGATTGGCCATTCCCACAATTTCTGTGCCCCGTTTACCCCAGCACATTTTGTAGGCAGGGCAAATTGTAAGTTCCAGGTTATATGGCTGGGTTGGTGTACCAATCCTACCACTGGAAGTCTTGCCTGGTTCAGGAGGTGATCAGTTCAGGCTACATATCCCCAAATGCTAGAAGTCTTAGATCAAGTCACCATTGTAGATTCCTGGGAGTTTTCAAAGCACTAGTTTTCTGCCTTACCTGGACATGCCCTCTTTTCTATTCTTCTTTTCCAGTCTTTTCATCTTCATCCCTATCTGATCCCTCATGTTCCCCACCCCACTCACCCCCCCCAGTCTTATTCTCTCTCTTTCCAGGGAGAACCAAGACCCCCGCCCCACTGAGTGCTACTTTTTACTCAGCATCTCTGGGTCTGTGGATTGTACCATAGTTAGCCTTTACTTTACAGCTAATATCCACTTATAAATGAGTACACACCACCTTTGTCTTTCTGTGTCTGGGTTACCTGACTCCGGATGACTTTTTTCTATTTTTTTTCCATTTGCCTACATTTATTCAATTTCATCACATTACATATTCCCTCCACAGTGCAAATCATCAAGGGTACTGGAAGTATGCATCTGGATAATTGTGTTTAACTGAGACCCGTTTTGGACTGAGTGACACTGTTTCCTCAGGAAAAATGTTCACTCACCCCAAGTAGGACACAAAAAACACAAAGTCCATCTTGGTGAGTCAAAGGACTGATGAATCTTATTTACAGAAATGTGGGTAAGAAGTTTTTTACAATAGTGTGAGTGATTCCAAAGTAGCTGTATCACTATAAGTCCAACCCCAGGACAGGTAATTACCTCTTGGAAATTTCATGATTAATTACCATTGAGTTAGCCTTTTGTTTTCCAAATATCATAGTACTACTTGAAATCAAGACAGGCAAGCCTAGCAATCTGGGACTCCACTTGGTTTGAGCTATACAAACTTTCTTCTTTTAACAATGTTCTCAGCAACTTATGACCCTCACCTGCATGAACTATATATACATACCCCCCTCTTAAGAACATACCTAACAACATAGGACCTCCATATTGAGTTACGTGTTCATGTCACTCAAAACTGTGGAATAAGAACATCTTCTGACATGAATCAGTGACTCCCTTTAATGGACAGTTCCTATTCAAATATACTCCTGGATATATCTGGCTATGGGAATGAAGGATCCTATTCAGACTGGACTGGTTGATGTTGGATGCATAAAAACTGTGTCCTCTAGATGGACTTTTTATTTGACATTTAATGCCTATGCATAATTTGGCATGCATAGTATTAAAATCGGGTGTATTTGTGGTAAAGTTCATACACTATAGAGTAAATTTTATTTAGCCCAAATATCTGTAATTCAAAACAGAGAACTAAGGGAGCTAGTCCTTAAGTAGAGAGCCCCTCTTCCACTTCCAACTTGACCCATAGATCAAGGCAATCTCGAATACTTTCTTACTCAGTTGGCCTGCAGTCTGTGTGGGCAACATATCTGATCTGCATTATCACTTTGCATCTGAATTAAGTTTCCTTGCCATTTTGCAATCTTGGCATGCCTTTTTCAATTCCAAGGCCCTGGAAGCTACATCTCAGACCCTAATCACCAGTAATGAAGCCATATGTGTCTGAGGATTACATACAGCTAGTTGAGTGGGAAGATGGATGTGCATAGGCAGGACAGAATAGCAGGAATAACAGGTGAGAGTCAAATTACACTCTCCATCCATTCTTTCTATGAGACAATGTCAACACACTTGACTTAATGAAGGTGTGTTCAAGATGTATAGTTACAGTTTCTCCAATTAAGATGGTAATAGCCATGTTATGCTCACAGGACAGAATTGAACAACAGACCTGATGATATGAGGTGAGGAGAAAGCCAAATATACTCTGTCATAACATCTTAGAAGAGCTGGCGATATTAGCCCCAAAGGAGTCTTTGGTACATTGCATGAAGGTTGAAGGGGATAGTAGTACATCACTTATTTGACGGCTCTTAGATCAACATAACAAACAGACATACTGTATAGGACTCAGGAGGCCAGGAGAACAGTGAAAAATGGCTGCCCAGTGAAGAACCAAGGAGCCTCGTTAAAGCTGTGCCCCATCACTGTATCTCGTTAAGCATAGTTTCATCAGACAATCTGTCAAGGAGGATGCAGACCAAACTCAGTCACCAGTGAGAAAGCGCACAAATAATGCCCTTTGATGGCTAAAGACACTAATGTTTAAAGAGCTGCTAAAGTTAGCAAGGAGAATACTGGCAGCTAATAGGAAATTATTTTGAGTAGAGATTACCTGGTGACAAGAAAATAAGCAGACTGTTTCAGGAGGGTGCAAGAGGAATGGAATAGGAGACAAGAAAGCCGCAAGTTAAAATTTTGGTCTTGCTATGTAAAAACAAAACAGGAATAAAGGGAAGAATACAGTAAAGGAAAAGGGAGTCAACTTCAAACTTTACAATTCCTGTTTTATAAACTGTTTTTGTTTTTTTTTCCCTATTCTGAGTAATCAGTAGAAACAAAAGGCATAGAGATGAGTCTCAATGGTTCTTTGTCCTCTCCGAGTGATTCTGACAAATGACTCTATGTTAAAAGTCACAACAAGCTGTCTTCTTCCGCGTTCGTATTTATTTTACCTCTATGCTTCACAGACAATGTTTAACTCGAGCCCACTTTGCTGGAGCTGGGCTTGCAGCTCTCTTCACAGAGCGCTTGCCGAGTATGCATTAAGCCTTGAGTTCAAGCCTCTAGCCTGCTTAAACCTGCTGTAGTGCTGTATTCCTGTAATCCAGCACTGTGGAGCTAGAGGCAGGAAGAGCAGTTCAAGAACACCCTGGGCTCTCCAGTGAGATGACTGCCAGCCTGGGACACATGAGATTTCATCTATTAGGGAAGAAGGAGAATGGGGAACAGCAGGGAGATCAAAGTACATGCACACATATATTAAGTTGCCATAATGAAATCCATTTGTCTGTACAGTTAGTATATACTAAGAAACTTTTGAAGTTAACAAAATTGAATAGAAACTTGTTGTTACTTTAAGCCATTTTTTCCTTAAAGTTTACTTTATCCTATAATTAAACCTAAAACTAGACCTTTCTTTTAACTTAAAGACTTGCACTCATTGTCTCTTAAAAGTAGAAGCCAAGAATTGAATGCATTTTTAAAAAACTAATGTATAAGTTCATGTTAATGCTATTTGAAGGAGGGGCTTAGGGAAAATAATTATCAGGAGACAGGGTCACATAGATATCCCCATCTTGATAGCATTCATGACATTAAACATGAAGAGAGAGTCAAGATGGCCTTTTCACTTCATCTCAACATGCAATGCCTTTTGCCTTGCAGCAAACAAATGCTCTCCAGACTCAACTGATACAATGACTTTTGGTTTCAGAATCACGATCCAAAGAGACCTTTTTTTCTTCTTTTTTTTTTCAGTAAATCACTTTGCCTCATTTATTTTGGTATAGCTGAAGAAAACCAAGAAGACAATAGGCTGTTCTCATGTGGATTTTGATGGCAATCTCCTTTCAGCAAAACTGAGATACATTTCTCATTTCAATCATGCCCAAACTATCATGGTAACTGTGCTGCACCCTTCATTCAGCTGCTCTATAATACTCACGTGGTACTCACAGGCATTTGGTCAGTGAGCTGTTCTCATCTGTAACCCATTTGTTAAGTGCAGGTAATATTGCCTATTCACCACGGATCCAGAGGGATTAAAAGTGAAAATTCCTGTAAGCTCTGAGGTGGGGTTCAATCTTTTAAAAAAGTTAATTCATAATAGGATACAAAGTAATGGATTTTGCTACAGCATTTTCATACATATGTGCAATTGTACTTCATTCTTATTCATTTTCCAATCGCACTGACTCCTCAATTCCTTGCATATTTCTTGATGGCCTCTTTACTGCACTCCATAACACCTTTCTGCCTTCAATGTCACACGTGTTCCATTACATGCTTTCCCTCTTTCCCCCAGTTATTTCCTCAGGCCCCGTTCTCTCTCTCTCTCTCTCTCTCTATATATATATATATATTTATCTCTCTTTCCCTCCCTCTCTCCCTCCCTCTCTCCTCCCTTCCCTCTCTCCCTCTCTCTCCCCCTCCCTCATGTATATATAATATACATGGACAAAAATATACACATAGTATTTGTCTTTCTGAGTCACGCTTATTTTATTTAACACATTTTTCTCCAGTTCTGGTCATTTCTTTGAAAATGTTAAAATTTAATTCTTTATAGCTTTATTACCAATGGATCTGAGGCATTGCTTTGTAATTCTGGTTTTAGATTTCAGAGGGCATGTTAAAGATTTGTTTATTTTTATTTTATGTATGAATGTTTTGCCTACATGTATGTATGTACACTGTGTGTGTGTCTGTGAATGTCGGAAAGAAAAAGGCATCAGATTCTATGAAACTGTAGTTACATATGGTTGTTAGCCTCTATGTGGGTGGTGGGAATCAAATCCCAGTCTTTTGCAAGAGTAACAAATGCTGAGGCATTTCTCTAACTCACTTTGGGAAATGTTTCATTTGATGATGATGCAATTTTATTCTCTCCTAACATCAGGACTTCCTGAGACCGAAGTGTTTTTCCTTTCCACAAATTATTACCAAGTCATATTACTCCCATGATTTTGGAAAACCTTATAGGTTTTTCCTACTTTCACCTTCAAACAGGATCCCAGATCTTCCGACATAAAAGACAAGCTTCTTTATCATTTTTCATTAAATTGATCATGACTTGTCTCTACATGCCTAAAAGATCAGATTTTAGAAATCTTACTTGATGAATATTTAATACTTCAAGTATAAGGACTGTTCATTCATCTCTTTTTTTTTCTCTATATAACCTGCCAACAGGAAGGAACAATGTAAAGAAAGGACAAAAGGAAGGAGAGAAAGAAAATCAACGTATGGAAATCCAATTCCTTTTCTTGGTCACCCTCAACAATTATGCATTGAAGAGATTTGTTCCTGATAGAAGGAAACAGGTAGTCTTTCCTTTAGGAAAGATCCATCCACATATATGCAGGCAGCATATCTTAGAAGCAAAGGGGATGAAACCAATAGTTCTACTCTATTTTCTGAGTTCCCGCTCAATCCCATCCCATTGTTTCAATACATTGTCGTTCATTCTAAATTGAACTTCCTCTATTCCACTTACTGCATCTTGTGCCTAGGCTTAATAGAAAATTGTTTTGTATGTCTATTTTTGTCCATTTTGAGTTCCCTATTGGATAACGACCTCCGAAAACCACTCAGTGAAACCTTGAGAAAATGAGCTGAGATTATCAAAGAAGTGGAGATATGGAAAGACACTAAAAAGAGACACAAAAGTTTTATTGGTTGTATTTGGGTTGGATAGGCATATACAGGTGTGTGTGTGTGTGTGTGTGTGTGTGTGTGTGTGTTTGTATTCTTGGATATAGCATTTATTGAGTGCCCCCCAAGCAGGATGTTACCCATTTCATATAAAAATGTTCATATTAGTTACTTTCATGATGATAAATACCATAAATAAAAAGCAACTTAAGGAACAGACACTTTTGGCTTATGAGGAATAGATGTCCTCAAAGGCAGTGAGAATATGATGGCAGGAACAAAAAGCTGAGAGGTTACATCTAAACTAGATACACAAGAAAAGAGATAGTATAAAATGCAAAGGGGCTATAGATCCTCAAAGCCCACCTGTAGTGATGTCTGTTCCCAAGGATACACCTCTTGAAAGTTCCACAACTTCTCCAGTGTTACATACTAGGGATCAAGTATTTAAATATGTGAATGTAAGGGGGACATTTTTCTTTTTTCTTTTTCTTTTTCTTTTTAAGTGGTGTATGTGTGTGTACCTGCATTTTCCTTGAAAGGTCAAAGGTGTTGTATCTCCTTGGATTTGTAATTAGAAGCAGCTGTTAGCTACCCAATGTGGTACTTGTACTTAAATTCAAGTCACATGAAAGAACATGCAATGTTCCTAACCTCTGAGCCACCTCTCCAGCTTCCTACTGGATGTTTTTTTCAAACTACACTTATGTATTCATAGCCATCTTGTTATGCAAAATTCATTTAGTACAACTTGAAAATTCCCATAGTTAGTCGTTAACAGTCTCAACACTGTTCAAAAGTCCAAAGTCTCTTCTGAGACTCAAGTCAATACTTTAACCATGACTTCCTATAAAACTAAAAAGTTTACATGCTTATAACACACACTAACACAAAGTATACATTCTCACACTGTCTTTGTTAGGGTTTATATTGCTGTGAAGAGACACCATGACCATAGCAATTCTTATACTGGAAAACATTTAATTGGGGTGGCTCACATTTTCAGAGGTTTTGTCCATTATTGACATGGTGCAACAGGGTGGTGTGCAGGTAAATATGGTGCTGGAGAAGTAACTGAGAGTCCTACATCTTGAATCATAGGAGGAAGTGGTCTCACTCACTGGGAGTGGCTTGAATATAATGAGACTGCAAATCTCACCTCCACAGTGACTCACTTCCTCCAACAAGACTATAACTCCTAATAGTGTCATTCCCTTTGGGGACCATTTTCTTTTAACTACCACACACGCAAGAAGGGAAGAATGGAGGCATAGTGAGGTATACCTGATCAAAGAAATACCAGAAGGGTAAACAACAAATTCTATAATTCCATATCTTATATATGGAGCATTAGATTCAAAAGGCAAAGATGACATTACTCTTCCAACTTTGTTGCTTATAACATGCCTCTCACTCTTGGTCTGGTACCATTCCCTGTACGCAGCTCTCCATGGCAGATTTATCTTTGGTATCTCCAACAACTTCAGTGCTTTACTACAACCTAGGCTTCACTGTCAGTGTCATACAATGGCCTCTAAGCCATGTTAAATGTTGCCCAATCTTAGATGCTCTTTGAAATCATGGTAGAATAATCAATGCCCCATCACTCTTGTCTCCAAAGTTAGTATGTAGACAACACTGTCACATTTGGCCACAAACTTGGAAGGAACCCTCAACACTGTAATAATTTTAGCAGAAGCTTTTATATATCACATAAGAACAGAAAATTCCTTGAGTTCTCTTTTACAAGTTGTAGGCTTAACTAGATGGAGATACCTTTTCTATTCTAATATAGAGGAGGAGAACAGAAACCCGGCACTTGTCTCCTGAACAATTGAAGTGTCTTCTTTCGAACATGTCTTGGGAGAAAGTTTGAGTTTCCTACTGCTCTTTTCCTCTCCAAGAGACATAGTTTGTATTTCTTTTTTGTCCCATTCATTTAGCCTCATTGTAGACCTACATATTAGTGAACAGCAATAACCATGCCATTGATTCATTGCTATGATATCTTAAAACTATTCCATTACTTCTTAATTTTGCCTCATGCAAATTCTCAGGACATGAGCAGAAAACAATCAGAACTTTAATAGTCTTTATTCAGCCTGTTAATAAAATCTTTGCTCTGTTCTGAAACCTCATGAGCTATGCTTCCACACGAACATTACTCTCAGCAGTACTGTTCTCCAGGCTCCTATTTGAATGACCTGCTAAAGTTCTGCTTACACCATCTAACCATGTTTCTAGCCCAAAGTTCCAAAGTCTGACACATTTTTCTTGGTACTAATCTCTCTATTAGCTACCTCTTTGCTTCTGTGATAAAATACCAAGGCCAAAAAAAAAAACTTGAGAAAGTTTATTTCAGCTTATGTCTCCTGAGCCATACATGTCTAACTGGCAGGCATGAATCTTGAAGAATACATAAAGCTAAGAGGTCCATCTCAACCACATAAAGGACCATTTGAAGTAGGGAATGTATTGGGGTCATAAACTCTTATAGCCTGTACCAATGATGTGCTTTCTCATCAAGGCTGCACCTTCTAAAGGTTCTATAACTTCCTCAAGCAGAGTCTTTAACTGGGGGATCAAGTGTTCAAGTACCTGAATCAATGGGGGACATTTTCCATTCAATTCACTGTAAGTCCTACCCTCATAATCTTATAAGACATAGGTTATATAAGCACATATTATGGGGTAGAGAAGAGGCAATCAGAATAAAGACCTATTTGCCCAAGTTCACTGAGCAAAACATGACTCAAACCCTAGCTGTTTGGATTCCAAAGCCATATTCTTCTTTAAGCAACCGTGATTATCTAGACCACTAGTTCTGAATCAGTGGGTTATGACCCCTTGGGGGTCGAATGACCCTTTCACAAGGGTTGCTGAAGACCATTTGAAAACACAGATATTTATATCACAACTCATAACTATCAAATTTCCAGTTATGAAATAACAATGAAAATAATTGTATTGTTGGGGGTCACCACAACAGGAGGAACATTATTAAAGGGTCACAGCATTAAAAAGATTGAGAACCCCTGCTCTAGACTCTATACTGTTTGGTCACAGAATTCCCTTCTGTCTTCCTGGTTTCATTTGAAATAAAATATTCCTTTCATCCCCTTTCCGCATCCCACAATCCTATTTAGTCAAGCTTACAGCTTTGAGAATAATGTGGCCCCAACAGCTTCATTACATGTGCAGCAGTCGAAGGCATCATGTTAGAAAATTACATGTTCTGGCAAGAAAGGGCCCACTGAATCAATTTTAGATCCAATCTATTGAAAGCTTTGCATGTTAACAGATCAAAGGGAAGCCCACAGAACACCATGGAGGAGCCACTTCTGTGATACAAAACTTGCTTCCATCTCTGCTCCTGCCCTGGTGTTTTAAGCCGTTGATTAATTCATAGGATACATTTCTTTGTTCCCAAATGGATTTTAAAAATCTGTGTCAAAAGAAAAGAAAAGAAGACACACTGTCCTAGTTCCCTTCAATTAAGAGTTTTCTAGCATATAGTTGCAGAAATATCTCCTGCTTCTACTTTCTAGGAACTACATTCCCAGGAGGAGAGCACTTCTAATGGAGAAGGAAATCCACTGTGTAGGCACAGCCTGCCCTCCATGGCCCCCTTTTCCATCTTTCCATTTACTTTCTATATTTATCTTAGCTAAGGTGTGTGCTTCATTTACAAGTGCCTGCAGCTCTTCAAGGCTTGTTACAGAGAGGAAAGAGACTAGTTCCACAGAGCACTCCTCCCTCCAGCCATCCTGCAGAAGCAGCCTTCTTTGAATGTGTGTGCCTGACTCACATTTTTAAATGATCTGTGCATGACCACTTGGTTATCATTTCACTCTTCAATTGTATCAGTCATCAGAACATGAGAATTTATACACTTTCACAAGCCCAACTCTGACCCTCCTCGCCTATGCCTACTTTCTGCTTCCCCATGCCTGTCACCTTGTATTTACACATTAAGACGATGTAAATGACATTTGTGATTGGTGTCTTATGTGCTATGTCACACATATAGAGTCCTCTAAACTATGATTGTTTCATCTGCCTATCTTAGATTATATTTTTCTCTATTGTTTTGTGTCATTTACCTGTTGCAAACCTTAAGAATACTGAATTTACTAGTTCTGCCTCAGATCCATCTCTTAAATTCTCTCAAAGTATTCATACATCAGATGACTCTCAGTTTCACTTGTGCGAAAGAATTGTCCCCACAGCTTCTGAT
The DNA here is from genome assembly GCF_982192425.1 of Myodes glareolus. Classification (NCBI taxonomy): domain Eukaryota; kingdom Metazoa; phylum Chordata; class Mammalia; order Rodentia; family Cricetidae; genus Myodes; species Myodes glareolus. Next base: position 30,215,879 of record NC_142044.1, read on the forward strand.
GTCTGTGGTACACCTTGCTGCATCACAGTCCAGCTTTCAAGCTCATGTCTTCTTTTATTCCAGGCACTAAGGATGCCTTTTGTCCCCTTACATTAAGTCACTTTTTTCCTTGGGCTTGTGTGCTACTTTTGATGCAACACATTTTCTGTTAGTTCTCTGATATTAGAAGCAGATAAATGAAATGTTGGGCAGATGTTCTTTGACAATTGTATTAAGACCCACACACTTGGTAGGAAATAATTCTGACATCAGGGGTGGGAAGACATTGCTCCATTTCTTTCCAATTCTACATGGCTAGAAACAGTCCGATTTCATCCTGTTCTTAACCCTGCCTATAAAAACCATTTTCTCCCTTCTCTTTGAAGCCTATAAACCATTTTAAATACAGAATCGCTACATTCTTTTCACATTGCACCATAACAAATCCCCATAAACTTGAGTTTACAACCATACCCATTTAATTATTTTTATTACTATTTCACAATTGTACAGGTCAGAAATCGGCCAGAGCAGGAACAGGGGTCTCTGCTCAAAGTACTACAAAGCTAAACCTAACTGTCAGTCTGGGCCATCAGTTGTGGGCATAGCACCTTCCCTGGCTAGCTGTCAGCAAGGGCCGCTCACATCCTGTCTCATGAAGCCAGTAATATTCTATGGTCTTTCTTAAGACTCCAGTAGAAAAAGACAGGTTTTCCTGAGTAAATTTGGAGCATGTGGACCTTGGAGGAGGGCTGAAGGGGAGAGGCAGGGAGGGGAGCAGTGAAAAATGTAGAGCTCAATAAAAATCAATAAAAAAACCTTCAGTCTATCATCCTCTAGTACAACCAACTCAGAAAAAAATTACTTTAAAAAAACTCACATGGCTAGTTTCAACCCACAGGGGCAATAACCATATTTTATAATTGACATGGGCAGAGCCCAATCATAGGAGTTATATCCAGTATACCAAAATGCGCCATTGTATTGGGCTTCACAAGACCATGGGCTCATCCCAGAATCCCATCTGCTGAGATACTAGGGTGGTGTGCCTTTAGGTGTATGCTCTCTGTGTCACAAAGATTCATGTGTGTGTGTGTACACACCACCATTGTTCAAACTTGAGGTGTCCTCTCTCAGTCTGTAAACTGAAGTTATATGCATCATCATTTCTTCTGGACCTCACTGATTCTTTTTCTTCCCCTCTATTTTTTCCTGTTCTTTCAAAGCTTCTGCATTGTTCATTCCATGTTGTACGCTTTTTTCCCTGTTGTTACTCAATTAGTCTTTTGTTTTATATTCTAGAAAAGCCACTCAGCATTAACTTTCAGTTTTATCATGTTTTATTTATTTGTGTAATTACATTCCTAGTTTCTAAGACTTTATGGTATTATCTAGATTTTTTATGAGAAGTAATTTTTATGTACACAGTCATTTCTAGTCTCCAGGAACTACTTTTCTTTTTAATCTTTCTTCTCTGAATTTATTTTACCTTGTTCTCCTATCTTTGGTATAGACTACTTACCACATGTCTAGGAATCCTAGGTAATTCCTACTGACTACTTTTCAAACTATAGTACTATATAATTACTGCAAAAGAGTGAGCTGTTACTCTGCCTGAACAGCATTTCCACAGCATTAGTGCTTCAAAAAGAATGGAGCAAGGCAGAGTATCTAATCACTCAATGAAAAATAATATGTTTTTATTGAATGAGAGCAACACACTCCCAGGCAGGCAACTCTGAAATGCCAAAGGCTCTACATTTTCATGTCACCAAAGGTTTCCTTTCATATAATCAAAATTGATGCTGTAGTCTCTTGAAATGAAACTAGTTATTAAAATTTTAACATCAGGTAAGCATCAAAATGAAAAGTGAGAAAAAATATATTGAAAGATAAAATGAATCCTGAGAAGTCTTCAGTTGCTGGGGATGGTGTCATATCTATTTCAAATTGCTGGATTAGGAGTGAAAACCCAGCACAAAGAACGGAGCTTAGGAACCTTTCTTTTAGTTGAATCTGAATAAATTTTAAAATTAAATGAGAAAGTTAACAACAATACTCTCAGTGATAGAAATGATGAAGAGCTATTCATTAGCATGCTCTCTATCCATGAAGTTAAGATAATTTATTTAAAATTTTAATAATATTCCTGTGACTATCTACTTTTCATTCTCATGGGGAGACTGAATTTCAGGAAGATAAACAAGGAAACAAATGTAGTTAGAGAATAGTTTCCATCCCAAGGATAATATTTGCATAAAGCCTAAATCTTCAGGGGTTTTCATCAGATTAACTTTTTATCCGGATACAAAAGGTATAAATAAATAATGATTGATGTACATGAAGACTTAGGGTTCCACAGACCTGGATTAAATTTTTATCTCTGCAGTTTAGTGGTTGGATTATGCTGAATAAGTAGATGATCTTCTCAGAAATTCAGTTTCGCCATAATATGTCATCGATCACACAAAACTGATAAAACCCACATGAGATATGTGGAAAATGCCTCACGCATTAAGAGCAACACAATGAATAAAACTTTTTGTTGGTTGTGGTAGGATTCCTACCGCCAGTCGCTTTAAGTTACCCACCCACTTAGACGTGGCCTCTTATACTATATATGTCGATGTAAAGTGCATGTCTGCTCTCTTTCCCGGCTGCTGGATTCAGTTGCTGTTCCCCGTTCGAGCAGAGGATTGTGATCTATGAATCTACCCCTAAATAAATAACCTTTTATTATTATACTCAATTCTGAGTTAGTGTGGGATTTCTTTTCTGGCGTACTTCTTCATCTGGTGCCCACATGGATCCAGACTCCACACCTACTGGGTAGAGTGACTTAACGGCGTAGGTCCACAGCCCAGAAAGCCTTCCACCCCTACACGCTTGGCTTGCTTTTACCTAAGTGATTTTGTAGAACTGCCACTATAGCAGAGCTAACTGTGTGCAGTGACTTGGAAATTTCCCAAGCGTGCACACGCCCCTCCCACCCCCACTGCCTCATGATGACTTGCATAGCTTCCAGTTTGTGCTCCCTGCCCATGAGTTCTGGGCTTTTTGCTCCATGTATGGAATTGATTTAATAGCTTTTAATTTGTCAAGCAAATCATATTTCTCAGAATTTAACCAGCAACAAGGCAAGAAAGTCAAAGCGGCTCAGGACTCTTCGTGGCACCAGGTTGCACCACTACTTGTGACTCTGTAACCACGACACCTGTTGCACAATAAAGATTATTATATCTAAAACAATTTACTGGACCTCATCCCAGGAATATATTTTATTAATTAATAATTCAATAAACTTGAAAGTTATATGATGGCAGACAACATTGCCATTGAAACTTTTATATACTTATTGTGATAATCCATTTATTGGATATTGGGACTCAGTTTTTCTTCATATTTTATCCTTAAGAAAATGGTTTGATGACAGAGCCAATAACGAGGCATGTTTAGAAATGATAGTCTTTACAGACTAATAATGAACAGCTAGCTGACAGGATTAATACCATCAAAAATCAAAAGTTACCTGAAAAAATTAATGGTATTGAAGAGGGTAACATTAATTTGACAGACAAAATTGAATCCATGTCAAAGGATACTGAGAAATTATCTGAAAGAATTCATATTGATGAATTTGACAATCAAAATTTTATAAAAAGTTATAATAGGTTAACAGATAGAGTATCTCTCCAGGATGGCAATCTTCACACTATCCAAATAGTATCCAAGGATGAGGTGTTATCTGTAAAGGAAAAACTTCAGACCTTGGAATCACATGTGCAGAATAAGGACCAGAGGCTAGGTGCCTCAGTGAAGTAACTAGAAATATACACGAGCCAGGATATTCAGGCTTTACAAAAGACAGCAATAAAAAGATTTGTAACAATTGAGAAAATAATTGGAACTGATGAACATGGAAAAAAGGTATAAGGACAAGATTAAACATCACCAGTAGCTGTCAGAGATGACTTACCCAGGTTTTAACTTCCTAACCTATAATCTACTCTGACAAAGCATCAAGTCACTAAGGGCCCCAAAGGATCCAAAGAAGGTAAATGGATACCTATAGGAATGAATGATCTAAAAGAAATTAAGCTTATGGCATACATTCTGCATTTCTTAGGGAGATGATAAAGACATGGTCTTCTAGCACCAAAGCAATGCCACATGGTTGGAATCTGTTAGTTTTAGTAGTCCTGGATGATGGCCTCAATTAATGTTTAAAATTTATTTCAAAGAAGAGGCACTTAAAAATTATTTCAGAGAAGAGAAAAATTTTGGAACAACAGGGAAAAGCAAAAGGCCTTGAGACTTCCCAAGATCAAATTTTTGTTGAAGGCTCTTATGCTGACCCACAGGTTAAAGTTCTTTACGATGAACACATCTTGTGCCACAAAGGAGCCTTAAATGCTTAGAACAGGATTCAAGAACTAGGAAAAATAAATTGAATCATATACCAGGGTTAACACAGGACCAAAGAGAATCCTTTACTGACTTTTGACAAAGATTAACTAAGGCTGTACAAATAGGAGTAATAGACCCAGATGCTAGACAAGTACTTATTGAATCTCTGGCTTTTGAAAATGTCAATGTAGAATGCAAAAACAAAATGAGCTTTTAAAGGTTAGATCAGTACCTATGGATGAATAGATCCTGCATACAATGAACATTGGGACATTTGATTATAATACAGAATCTTGGGTAGGAGAAACAACTTCCAAAGGAATGAGGAGACATCAAAATGCCAAATGTTTTAATTGTGGTAGAATAGAACATCTGAGAAGGGATTGTAGACAAGGAATTTCTAGAAATAATATTTCCTCTGGGAATGGCAAAATTAGGAGTACTCAGCCTTCAGGTAGATGTAGAAGGTGTGGCAAAGGCTGACATTGGACCAATGAATGCAGATCAACAAAAGACAGACAAGGCAACCCAATACCATCAGGAAACTCCTTAAGGAGCCTCTCACAGGCCCCCAAGCCAAAAGTTTCCCAGTACTTCCCAGTAACTATGAAGGACATGTCTCACCAAGAAAATTTTAAAAATTCAGAGCCTTCTGTAAAAGACCATACTAGCCTAGATGATGGCATAAACATGGAGGATAAGTCAAAAGTTCCAATAGGAAATAGGAAACATATATTCTGGTAGACTTTTATAAATGATCAAAGACCAAAGCTAAGGGTGCATTTAAATGGCATTGTAATTGTTGGTTTGATAGACACAGATGCGGATGTATCATTATTCCTGAATGTTGGCATCCAAATTGGCCTCTTCAAGAAGCAGATGTTCAATTACTAGAAATTGGAACTATATCTCACATTAAACAAAGCACAAGATAGGTTGACTGTATTGGCTCAGAAGGTCAAAAAGAGAAGCTGAGGCCATATGTGGCTAATATTGCAGTAAATGTATGGGGTCATGACCTGCTGTAGCAATGGAATACCCAGAATAACTTTCCTGCAGTCCCAGGAACTCACAATTCTGGGAAAGATATTATGAGGTACTATACACAACAGTCACCAGTCATTCTGGCTGTATAAGAACATAAAGAAACTAGCAAACCTTTAGAGGTACCAATAGCCCTACCTTTAAAATGGTTAACTGAGAAGTCTCTATGGGTTAAGCAGTATCCTCTAACTGAAGATAAGTTGCAGGCTTTAGAACAACTGGTAGAGGAGCAACTAGATGCTAACCATAATGAAGAATCAACCAGCCCTTGGAATTCTCCTGTATTTGTTGTTAAAAAGAAATCTGGTAAATGGAGAATGGTAACAGATCTAAGAGCTATCAATAAGGTAATTCAACCTTTGGGCCCTCTATTATCTAGAATTTCTCTGCCTTCTCAATTTACCAAAAGGGTGGCCTCTTATAGTTATTGATTTGAAAGATTGTTTCTTCACTATACCTTTACAAGAAAAGGAAAGAGAAAAATTTGCCTTCACAGTGCCTACTTATAATAATTCTCAACCTACTAGAAGATACTATTGAATCGTCCATCCACAGGGAATGCTCAATAGTCCTACCCTATGCCAATAACTTGTAAGTCAACTATTGGAACTGATACATAAAAAGTTTCCAAAATCTATAATTTACCATTATATGGATGACATTTTGCTACCTGATTCAAACGTAGATACTTTAGAAAGAATGTTTGAAGAAGTAAAGAAAGTTTTGCCAAAATGGGGATTATAAATTGCTCCTGAAAATGTACAGAGAGGAAATTTTGTCAATTACCTTGGTTATAAAATAGGTTTAGAGAAAATTAGAACACAAAAGGTACAAATTAGGAGAGACCGATTGCAGACTCTGAATGACTATCAAAGACTGTTAGGAGACATTTCCAGTCTATGACCAGCTGTTGGGATTACACCTGATCTAACGTTCATTTAAAAAAACCTTAGATGGTGACAAAGACTTAAATAGTACCAAAGAATTAACAGCTAGAAAAGGAATTGATTGTTGTTGAAGAAAAATTACAGGAGGCACATGTAGATAGGGTGAATCTAAATATTAGTTGCATTCTAATCACATTGCTTTCCAGAATTTCCCCCACAGGAATTTTAATGCAAAGGAAAGATATTATCTTAGAATAAATATTTTTAACACATAAACCAAGTAAAAAATTGAAAACATATGTAGAAAATTCTTTGAATTAATTATAAAGGAAACTTTGTCAACTAGCAGTTATAGACCCAGCAGAGATTATAGTGCCTTTTAGTTCTGATGAAATAAAATTAAGAGAAGATAATGAACCTTAGCAAAGAGTTTGTGCTAATTATTTATGAGAGATTAATAGCAATTATCCCAAAGAGATAGAATTAACCTAATAAGGAGAACGACTTGGGTCTTTCCCTGCATTGTGCAGGACACACCAATAACTTCAGCCTGTACATTCTATACTGATGTAAATAAATCAGAAAAGGCAGGTTACAAATAAGAAGATTTAAGTAAGATGAAATAAACCCCTTATAATTCTGTCCATAAGGCAGAATTATATGCTATTCTCATGGTGCTAAAGGATTTTAAAGAACCTCTTCATATAGTTACTGATTTACAATATGCAGAAAGAGTTGTTTTGCATATTGAAACCATTGAATTTATACCAGATGATACAGAATTGACTTCATTATTCATACAGGTTCAAGATATAATCAGGAATAGGCTCTGTCTCATACACATAACACACATCTGATTCCACACAGGTCTACCAGGTTCTCTAGCACAAGGTAAAACAGAAATTGATCAATTACTGATTGGAAATGTGTTGAAAGCCTCAGAATTCCATAAGAAACATCATGTCAATAGCAAAGGTTTAAAGAAAGAGTTTTCTATTACATGACAACAAGCTAAGGAGATTATAAAGAGATGTCCTACTTGCTCTTTCTATAACCAAACATCATTGCCTTCAGGGACTAACTCAAAGGGTACTCAAAGGAATGAAATCTGGCAGATAGATGTGTTCCTGCTATAGGAAGTCTTACAGCCAGTGGTTACTTGCCCAATGGGGCATGACCTCTTATACTATTTATGCTGATGCAGAGCATGTGTCCGGCCTCTTTTTTGGCTGCAGGATTCGGTTTTTGATCTGTGTTCCAGCAGAGGATTCTGATTTGTGAGTCTACCCCTAAATAAATAACCATTTATTTTTCAATTATGATTTAATGTGGGATTTCTTTTTAAGCATCCTTCTTCATTTGACACACAACATGGCCAACTAACATGGCACTTAAATAATGTAGGGTTCTGACAACATAGATCTATTCCTGAGAGAATGTTGAGCACCAAAGGCACTCCACTTGGAGCTTGTTTTCTTCTTGGCAAAACTGGCCTTTGGGCAAAGAACTGCCCATGTCTCAACCATTGGCAAGGTACATGGTACCCAGACATGGATAAGAAGGACTGTCAAATCTTACCAAGACAGAGTAAGACGGTTTTGAAAAATTTCCTGCCTCTGGAAATGCTCTGTCAGTTATTCTAGGCCTTAGCCAAAGTTGGTTGCTTCAACATTAAAAATGAGGCTATGGGTGATTGCCCAAGTAGCCAGATGTCTCTCTCATTTGTTGCACATTTTGTAAGTTGTTTGACTGAACTTCCTGCTTACTCAAGTAATATTATTTCCCTTCTTGGATCTTCGATGGGGTTGAAGACTAGATAGTTGTAGTTACTTGCCTCTCATGACTTGGCCAAGATATTTATTATACAAGACATAAACTCATTAAAATAGGATAATTATTGACACATTTATTACGTTTCTTGCTTGGTATTGTTTAGTCTGGTTGTAATTCTAATTTTTACATCTGATATTTGTTCTTATTGTATGTAACTTTGTATTAGGCTTAGAATTTTATTATTTAAACAAAAGGGGAAGGTGCGGTAGGAATTTCTATGACCAGTAACCTTTAAGTTACCCACCCACTTGGGCATGGCCTCTTTTACTAAATATGCTCATGTAAAACACACATCTGGCCTCTTTCCCAGCTGCTGGATTCAGTTGTTGTTTCCTGTTCGAGCAGAGGATTGAGATCTGTGAGTCTACCCCTAAATAAATAACCTTTTATTATGCTCAATTCTGAGCTAGTATAGGATTTCTTTTTTAGCGTCCTTCTTCAGTTGATAATATGCCATAGCCCTCACTACAATTTTATACATGAAAACATTAAAACATGTAGATCATTGCAATTGAATTGAAAGTACAAGTCTGCCCTTTCATATTAATTTGCTCTACTTCTACCCTTGAGGTGATAGACAATGATAAAGTGAGGAATAGTTATAGAGATCTGGAAATTATATACTCTATTATTTAATTCTAATCCATTTATTTCATTTCACTTGACTTAATAAATTTTACATTTCATTAACTGTAAAGCATGTTATTTGTGAGCAGAAAGTAGTTGATATATATAAACATTCATTCTTACTTTAGTTGTAAGTATGCATGTCACGAGTACCTTCATTTGCAGTGTACTGATCATTTTCTATAAGTTTATTGAACTAAGAAACTTTTGGGGTTAAGGTGACTGTGATAATTAAATGATTCTTAAAAGAATAGAATCTGAACATGAAGACAGATTCATTGGCTTTACAAAGTGCATTCATTCCAGGCTGCACTGAAGCATTAGTGAAGATGAGAAGTCAGACAAGTATTAAGAGATCATAATTCCTGTTTTAGTCACTGTGTCTCAGTGTCCAGCAAGGAGGTTAGAACTGTATTTTATACAAAGACTAATGCCTTGTACAATACCTAGTTTAGTAGTGGTGAGTTTTCTTTGCAGCAAAGGATTATTTATAAAGACTGGAAGAAACTGGTAAAAAATGAAAGCTGTGCATTTTAATTTTAATAAGAGAACAAGGGTTTCCTTAGCACAAAAAAATCTAGCTTTTTTTTTAACTTAGTGATTGACTGAGTGGAAGGATATTAAACTGAAACCCAGTGTTACACAGTATCCTCAGCAAAGATACACATTGGTGAACAGTCAACTATCATCCTTGACATCAGAAAGTTTAACATGGGGGAAGAAGAATTAAACAGGCACACTCAAATTACATAATAGATGAACAATTACTTAAAAATTATAAAATTAGCATATATTGCAAAAGTAAAAATACTGAAGCTTAAAAATCAGGATGCAACAAAGCTGGAAGAAATGTGGAATAGAAGCCCCAGGAATCTTTCTTTACCATTAAGCTACAACTGAAGAAGCATAAACAGAAACATGGTGCGGAAGAATTGTCTGTATTCTGTCAATCATGTTTTAAATAAAACGCTAATTGGCCAGGCAGGAGGTGTAGGCGGGAAAACCAGACAGGAAGTGGGAAAGATGCAAGGAGAGCAGGAGAATTCTGGGGAGGAGGAAGTTGATTCCTTGCACTTCTGCCCAGATCACTGTAGCAGTAGGATGTGAACTGCAGCACTGAAAAAGGTACTGAGCCACATGGCTAACATAGATCAGAAAAATGGGTTAATCAAGATGTGAGAGTTAGTCAGTAAGAAGCCAGACCTAACGGGCCAATCAGCATTATAACTTATAGAGATTTCAGTGTGATTTTTCTCTAGGACTAAACAGCTGGGGGAACTGGGCAGGACAAAAACCACAACAAGCAGGCCCGCCCCGTTTCATTTTGCAGAAACAGAATCTGCCTATGCAAAATTCTGGACCTGTGGAGTCTATTGTAGGTAGGGAAGTTCCTTGGGAAGTCTTGGATGGTAAACTGTGATCAGCTTCATTTAATCTTAATCCCTAACAGGGTAGCATATATCTATGCTGGGAGTGTTATGCACACATCTTAAGGGAGACAGGACAGAAATTATATATAAATTCTCCCATCTTTATTGTTGTTTTATGATCTCATGATGCCTACCAAAGTGGGTAATCATTTTTAGAAGCCCACCTCTTTAGCTGAAGTAAGTTCTAGTTTCTGGGCTGGAATTAAGTATCTTTTCTCCTTCATTTTTTCTTCTCTTTTAAAGCCAATTGTTTAAAGTCTAGGATATTCAAAAAAAGCACAGAAGAATTTAGAAATATACTATAGATGTTCTAGAAAGACATAGACTTTTAAAAGAAGGATCTAAATTTACATTTCAAGCTATACCTCAAACAAAGACAACAGAAAAGCAACAGACTCTAAAGAAGCAGAAACTTGGATCTACAGAACTATATTAAGGGAAATATCCAGTCTTCAGAAAAAAAAAGGAGAAGCAAAATCACAAGGCATACAAAAAAACAAGAAAACTCAGTCTACTGAAAGGAAAGTAAATCTTCCAAATCCTTACCCGATCAAGGCTACTGTCCTGGCAACATCAAAACAATTGTTACAAAATGACCAAACATCTTATGCTAGTCAAAAAATAGTCAAACAATATGTGAGTGAAGTGGAACTACCTATCAAGGGAGATAGACACAAAAATAGGATAAACAATTCTATTCCTTGAAGAACATACAACTCATATGGAAATTTCCCTGGGGAGATTATAAAGATTTAAAAACTGGAAGAAGAACAGGTCAGTGGATTTGAAAACTCTATAATTAAAATAATAAGATCTGAGAAAGATAAATAAAGATAAGTAAATAGATCTTGAATTTGTGGGACATCAAACATCAATGCACAGATTTTAGAAATTTAAGGAAAGAGGAATGGGTGCTGATGTTATTCAATAAAATAATGGCTGAAAAATTTTCAGATATGATAAAAGTTATGACTATACATATGTAAGAATTTCAGTTTACTCCAAGCAGGAAAATCTCAAAGAAGCTACAGCATATGGTGATCAAAACATTTAAAGGCATTCTTCAAAGAAACAGAAGAGAATTGACTCCTCACATAACAGGGATTCCAACAAGGCTATTAGCAAATTTCTTGCCAGAAATATTGTATGATGGAGAGTAAGGGTTAATATTTTTAAGTGCTGAAGTTCATAGAACTGTCAACTAAGAATCTTATTTTGACAAAGCTGTCCATCTAAAGTGAATATTTGGTGTGTATTTTCTTCTGTCTTTTTCTGACCAACATATTCTTAATTAAATCATATCAAGATTTAACTGTAATTATTGACCTACAACTCCTGACAAAGTCATAAGGTAGAGGGACCCACCTCCCATCCTATAATTATTTGAAAGGGAAAATTCTCAGAGTCACATATCTACAAACCTTATATCATTTTCAGGAGCCAAGATGTTTCTTTGCAGGGCCTTGATCTTTCTGAATCTTTGTTACATAACTGCAAGGTTTCAGCCTGATTCTAGGTTTTGAATCTTTTTGCACTTGAGACACAGGTGAACTACAAAAGAATGTTTTTGCTTTCATGCTTAACCTCTAACTTGTTACAAATTCCTACAATCTCTGTAGGGTATCAATCTAACTTAATCATGGACAAACTTATCATTTTCATAAGTCTTGTGTTTCTTAGAAATATGTCTGATTCCGGAATCATCACACCAAAAAAAGGCATAAGAAGATATTTTTTTCTAGTAGCTTCTGATGAATTTTCAGTAATTTGATTGTCATTTTTACTAGAGACTAACTGCACCAAATTCTCTTTTGATCAACTTTTTTTTTAATTTGAGAATCTCACACAATAATATTGTGTACTTGTGTCTTTCCATAGATCGTACCCTCAACTACCTCACACAAATTCAAATTGATTATATCTTCTCAAATATCTATATAATGTCTACATATATATATATGTATATCATATATCTATATATATTATATATCTATGTATATACATGGTCCCTTACATACACACACACACACACATATAAAATATGTGCACACACACAAGCACACAGAGTCCAATTAGTGTTGTCCTTATTTGCCTGTTTAAGGATGACGACTTAGGATTGGGATCCTATTCCTGAAAAGAGAAGAAGAAATTGATTCTCCCTCAATGGTCATTGACTTTAGCTCTTCTTCTAGGGGTGGAGCCTTGTGAAATTATCCTCCACCCATGTTGGCATGTTGACTGGTAGTATCTTTGCAAGTCATGTGCAAGGAATAATATTGTTGGGAACTCATAGAATCAACATTCCCTGTCCTGTTGAAATGAAATGTTCATTCAGCAGCTATCACAGTCCCCAGACTCTTGAATCATTTTGCACTTGAGACACAGGTGAACTACAAAAGAAAGTTTTGTATGTCGCATCTTCTATGATGCTTCTGGAGCCTTAGGTGTAGCTTGTGTTATTGATGTTCCAGGTGGATCTGGGAACACAATGACCACTTATTCTCTGGACTTTAACTTGGTGTAGATCTTTCTTATAGTATCTATCTTCTTCATAAAGTTTCTTTGATAAGAGGAGAGTGCTGCATGTATTTATGAATATAAGGATCAACATGTGTATGACTTTTGGAAACTATATTACTTGGATTTTATCTTCTTTCCCAGACAGGTGGAGTGATCCAGTCCTCATGCCCCATCCTACTTCTGTAATCTCCAACTATTCTCAATAACATTTTTTATTAGTTTCAACCTCAAGGAAGCATAAGCTGAACTGAGTCAGATATGCAGGAAATATATCGAAGAAAAGTCCCATTGTAAGTAAAATAGTGAAAAAAATAATTAACTCATCTCAGGCTATGATGTGTTGTTGATATTCATGGGATTAAAGAGAGAAGGAAGAAAGGATTCTCAGAGCTCATCATATTTGTGACTCACATTAAAGTAGGTGGGAATTTCTCAAGCATAGGCTCTCTATTGTAGAGTTCAATATTAGATTAAAATTCTGGTTCCAATCTTCCAGCAGTCTGGCTATCAGTGAGTTCTATAGGAGATTCTTTGGAGATCCAAAAATACATCTCTCTTTGTACATTGATTTGAAAATACGTCTTGAAAGTAAAAACAGAAATATATTCAGGATTCATGAAAATGATGAACAGTCGGGTTGACTAGCTTTTTACTAGTGTGGAGACTGGAAAGTCAAATATATCAGTTCTCCAACGTTATTGCAACTAAAAGAAAGTATTCACCCAGATCACTGGCAGCTCATAAAATGTGTAGCAGATATCTCTAGGAAATCCTATTAGTTTTCAAAAGTTGCTATTATTGGCAAGGATGAACAGTATGCCTGAAAGATTTAGGCTTACTGTAATCAGATTGTTGTTATATGATATGAATAGTATTGATTGATTAAAGTATTTATAATTGGGAATTATAATATCCATCTGATTTAGGTTCAGTTTGAATGCTGTTGTTTGTTTATTTCTTAGCTGGATAAATAAATCAGTTTAACATAATTGAGATCCCCTAGCCAGATTTATGATTCTATGTGAATTTTATATTTCCAGTGATGCCATAACAAATCAGCCAGGAAAAGAGGAATAAATATGCTTCTGACATCATGATAATAGTATTTAAGGGAAGGAAATGTTACTCCATACAGTACATAATGAACCAACTCAACCGGGATTATAATAAATAGTATAAGAAATATAGGAGAAGTTTGGTGATAGACTTTCTACATAATCCAAAAGATGAAGTATTCTCTGAAGCCCAAAAGGTACCGTAAGCAAAGTTAAAAGTTAAGTGAGAGGTTAGCAAAACCTGACTGATAGATCTTTGACAGAGGGACATGAAGATACAGATGGTTATTATTAAAAAAAAACTTTTCTATATAAGATGCCCATATTTGTTGATAAGACAAATCAACATGCCATTGAGAGCAGCAATATTCAGAAGAGAAATTACAGATAGTGCAAGAAGCAGATGAAAATATATGATCAGTCTCCCTTCACGTGTTTGAAACAATTGGAAAATTGCTATCACTTTGACCTATGATATGGTAAATAGTTTTGAGAGAATGAATAATACTAAGAGTTCAAGTGACAATGTAGAGAAATAGATGCTTTCATCACTCTGATGGAAAAGCAAATTTGTAAATGTTGTGCCCAGACTACAACCTCCAAAGAGAGACCATCAGAGAGGCCCAGACTGTAATAAGCAAGGTTTAATTAGCATAATACAAACATGTTTGGAACTCATCTCCATCCCCGTTGCAACAAGGTAAAGAGGAGTTGTATCTCCTCTGTGGGGTAAGCTTTTAAAGGCATAACTACAAAGAGAATCTTTGAAGATGCTTTGGCACGGGTACAAGGGCTTTTGCTCCCTCCCATACTGTTAAGTCAGATTTTTCCTTGTTTTTAGAGCAAGGCCACTGTTCTTGAGTTAGGCCATCTTTATCAGCCTGTACCAGGTGGCTGGCTGGGCTGAGCTAAGTGACCTTGTGCTCGGAATCTCCTGGGTGGGAGAGGGGAAGGCCACTATCTTCCTGGGAAAACATTTTGCTAGGAAATTTCTTCTTGACCCGTTGAGAATAAGGGATGAGGGTCCCACAGTTAATCCTCTTTGACAGACATATAATTAAAAGTGGAAATGCACATAAACTTCTTTAGAAAGGACAGATGTTAGCACCAGTATCTCACCATAGGGGCTCATGAGATATAATAGGTTTGTCTGAGGTGCAAGAGATCTGGGCTAAATTCAGCTATGCAATTATGAAACCTTATGATCATCTTTAATAAATGGTAAAGGTTAAGGAGGCCAGAATGCGCAGTAAATTTGAACAGGGTTTGATGGGTAAAATTGATGAGTTAAGAAGCACCTAAGCCATGAAGATCTTCAAATGTCTTGTTATGAATGGGATTCCCTGAGGAAGTGGTATAGTATGTAGCTGGTTAGATCAGCATCTTTGCTTTGATGAATAGGATAAGACCAAAAAATGGAGGCAGGAAATGGTGAAAAACAGCATGTCAGGATGTCTTTTGATTCATGAAAAATTTCTGAGAGAACAATGTAAAGGAAGAAAAACTTACTTGGGTTCTTGTTTTCAGAGCTTTCTGCCTATGATTGTTGACTCTGTTACATTTAGGCCTGTGGAAGACAGGAACAATATTTAAGATAGGCATAGCAGGGGTCATTCTTGTGAAGTCCTGGGAAATTCTCTAGTGCCAGGTTTCTTGATAGCACCATAATGGCTCACTCAGTCAAGATATCTCTTTCCTTGCTCCCCTTCTCTGTCCATTCCCCATCTTTTGACCATCCTGTTCTCTCAAGTTCTCCTCCACACTCCCCTCCTCCTCCCCTCCTTCTCCCCTTCAACTCTCCCTTCTCTCTCCACTCTCATACTCCCATTTTCTCAAGGACGACCCCAGCTAAGACCATAAGCAATTGTAGAGAGGGTACCAGAACTGGCCTTGCCCTGTAGTCAGATTTATGACTATCTTAAATATCATCATAGAACCTTCATTCAGCAACTGATGGAAACAGATGCAGAGATCCACAGTGGAACACTGGACTGAGATCCCTAAGTCCAGTGGAAGAGAGGGGGGAATGATAGTATGAGCAAAAGGGTCAAGACTATGATGGTGATACCCACAGAAACAGTTGACTTGAGCTAATGGGAGCTCATTGACTCAAAACTGGTGATGCAGAACCAGCATAGAAACAAAGTAGGCCCTCTGAATGTGGGTGAAAGTTGTATGGCTAGAGAAGACTGTATGGCCACTGGCAATAAGACCAGGATTTATCCCTAATACTTGTACTGGCTTTTTGGAACTCATTCTATTTGGAGGGATACCTTGCTCAGCATAGATATAATGGGGAGGACCTTGATCCTGCCTCAAAGCAATGTGCTAGACTTCGTTGACTTTCAATAGCAAAACTTATCCTTTCTGAGGAGTAGATGGGGAGTGGGGTTGAAGTGAGGGAAGCAAGAGGAGGGGAGGGAATGGGAACTGGGATTGGTATATAAGATGAGAAAGGATGGATTTAAAAAATAAATAATTAACTTAGCCCTTGGCTTCTATGATTCTATCACCTCCCAGTAGCATATTTAATTTTCAATGGATCAGTGAGTTAAATTATCGATTTTCACAGATGCTTCATGATCTGACCAGGAAATTTCTCACTAATGTGTAACAGTTTACTCTGCAATTGAAACATTCCTTACTGTAGGGAAGCTCTTTAAGCAGGAAGGTAAGTGGCTCAAAATAGCTTCAGGAAGTCCCTGAAATTGACTAAACCTTTTAGGACCCTCCTAGAGTAATTAACAATGCTGCTGAGAGTCACTCTCAGAAAAACCAACCTGCAAAGAAGACACTGAGACCAGATCACAATTGTCTGTAAGAAGTAGAAACCAGCCAAGCTGCCTACAAGAGATTTAGACCAACTGAGTCACTTGGAAAAGGCACTCTCCAATCTGTTGAGCTACCTGTAAGTTGAGCAGTATGTTCTAGGTTCCCAGATTTTGAGTGCAGTCACTCATGCTGGGGTAGACTTTGGTGATGCAGCTGTCTTTGTGTCCTTTCTGTTCCTGTATGTAAATCTTCACCTATATTCCTATAAGTAACTTAGTAAAACTAATGGTTCACCTAGTTGATGATATCCATGCTTCAATCTGCCTGTGGTCTTCCTCCATAGGGTGAGTTGTGTGTTAAGTATTTCCAAGAAGAGTCCTGCCACATAACACTCAAGATATACTTTAAGAATTTCCTAAATGTCCCTCTATTAAATCAAGTTGACAATTACAAATAGGTATCAGAAGTCCCTTATGACACCAAAAGAGATCTTCTCAAACAATACTTAAACAAAGACCTTAACAAAGTCATCATTATTTTTGTTCTTTAAAAATATAATATTTGCATGTTCCCCAAGCAGCCTGTGAGCCAGGCAGAGGCTGCCACCAGAGTGGTGCAGGTTCCCAGCAGCGAGCGGCAGGGTTGGCGGGAGCACATCATGGGTAGGCTGATACCAGCCATGCGGCTGGAAGAGTCAGGCGGGCGGGTGAACAGATGGCGGAGTAAAGGCTTACAGGACATAATAAATAGATGTAAGGCTAAACATAAAGGTAAACATTTATTACTTAAAGAAGAGACAGAAAGACAGAGAGACATAAAGACACGTGTGCACACAGACAGAAGGAATGGGGTTAAGATGGCGACGAGGGGGTCAGAAGTGGCTGGGAGTGGGCATGGCTTGTCCCTTAAAGGAATCAGAGACCAAAAGGAATAACAATTATGCCTTACATGGCAGAATCATCCTGCACATAATCAAAAATACACTGTGTCTTCTACAAAGTCAACTGCTCTAGTATTGCTCAGAAGTTTGTGTCTAATGTTTCCTCTGATATTCTCTTAGCTATGAATCCTAATAAAATCAAAATGAGGGCTTGAGAGATGTCTCAGTGTACCCAACACTTGCCTCAAAAGCATGAGGACTAGAGTTCAGATCTCCAGACCACATGTAAAGCTGAGTAGGCATGAGAGCTACCTGTAATTCCAGAGCTTGGAAGGACAAAACAGAGGATTTGTGGAGCAGGTTGGCTAGATAAAGGTAGCTAGATTTGGGAAGCTCTGAGGTCATAGAAAGACCCTGCCTTAGGAAATAAACCATAATAAGGGAAGGCACCATACACATATACATATACATAAAAAATACTTATTTCTATCTGAAACCTCATGGTTACCTTTCTGTCTGCATTCTTCCCACCTTTTCATCTTATAAACTGCCACAAGACAGCTTCTGCTTGGAGCGTTTACTCTATTGCTCCACACATTTTTAAATTCTCCCACTAAACAGTTCCAACAAATTCTGAACATTAGCTAGAGTTACAGAACAACCTCATTTCTCTGGATGTCAGCATCTTGTGATAGTTACTCTTCCTCTCACTATGACAAAGACCTGGAACATTTTGAAGGAAAGTGATTCACTTTGGCTCATGGTTTCGGAGGTTCCAGACACCGGCAGCTTGTCCTGTCTCTGGGTCAATGGCAACATCCGTCATGGCATGGTATAAAAATGCTTCTAATCTTATGTATTCAAGTTAGCAATCAACAGATTGGAGAGTGTCTTTTCCAAATGACTCAGTTGGTCACATCTCTTCTAGGCTGCGTGGCTGGTTTCTGATTCTTCGATGTAGTTGTGCTCTGGTCTTAGAGTCTTTTTTGCAGGTTTGCTTTTTTGAGAGTGACTCTCAGCAGCCTTGTTGCTTACTCTAGGAGAGACCTAGAAAATTTAGTCAGTTTCAGGGACTTCCTGCAAGTTTTTGAAAAAAAAAAAAGACTGGAGTACAATGGGAAATTAATTGGTAATAGATTTTTTTCCTAGGGCATTATCCTAGTGACATAATTCCTCTGAGTTTCTGACACTTCACAATAATGTCATCAGATTAGGAATCCATCAGTAGATTAATCCATTGATGATGTTAAGGTGCCAAGGATACAATCATGTCTATGGCTAACTTTTTGTCAACCTTACATGAGTTAGACTTATCTGAGAAGAAAAGCCTTGATTCAGAAAATGCTTCCAACAGATTTCCTGTAGACAAGTCTGCAGGGCATTTTCTTGATTAATGATTAAAGTGAGAATGACCTGGTCACTCCTGGAGAGGTGGTCTTGGGTGGCATAAAAAAGTAGGCTGAAAAAAAAAACCATAGTGAGCAAGCCTGTAAACAACATTCTTTTATGGCTTCTGCTTTAGTTCCTGCTTCTATGTTGTGTTGCCTTGAGTTCCTGCCATGAAAAACATTCAACCAAAGAAAAACAACAACAACAAAACAAAATAAAAACAAATAAAAACCCTTTCTTCCCCAAGTTGCTTTTGTTCATAGTATTTCATCACAGCAATAAAAACTTAACTAAGATTCTTTGCAACCCTGCAGCATTAGGACTTTCAATACATTGGCTGCAGTGTGTGTGTGTGTGTGTGTGTGTGTGTGTGTGTGTGTGTGTGTATGTTTCTGTGAAGTGGACAACAACTAGAGCATAGGAAAGATACAAGAAAGACAAGTGGATGCAAAAGGATGGAGCTTTGTGTAAATGAGATTCACTCACCCCATGTCAAGGCTCATATGACCTGAGAATGAAAAGTTCCCTTTCTTCATGCAAAGTATAATTGGGTCTAAACAAGATTACTGTATGATTTGAATTTGATGCAACTATTGAACTGAGAAATGGAAATCAAGGTAGAGTTCCACTTATGAGATACTGGACAAGTTTCTTCACCAACCTAATTTTCAGTTTTCTCAATTACAGCATGAAGAAGGTAATAACTATGTCACTGTCATCATGACATAATTTTCTCTAAGCAGATAATATATTAGAAGAATGCTTGCTAAAAAACAAATGCATTGAAAAATATTACTAAAGTAATCATGAAGTAATATGTCTGAATTCTAAAGGTTTTTAGACACACTAAGATAAGCATGGTAAAACGAAATAAAACTACACAATTCACTGTTTATCCATGGACTCTTTTGGGTGTTAATCTAAAATTTCTGAACATCTCTGTCTCCAATGAATGCAGATTTTTTTGGGTCAAGTCTCTCTTTTGTTCCTCATTTTGTGTCAGTGCACAGTACTGAGCTAACTGTGTGGATGTCAAAACTTCCTTTGTTCTAGGCATTTGGTGTATGTTACTCTGCAGGAGAGAGACTGTTACATCCATTTTAATCTGAGGAAATGGATGTTCAAGAATTTTAAATAATTGTCCCAAGACACCCAGTTATTAAGGAATAAGATAGGATATAAACCTTGATATCACTAACTGCAAAAGTAACGCTATGTGAAGAGATAAATTAAGTTGTATTTGATTCCTCTGGTGAATTTTTCACATAACAAGCCCAAGTTTATAGCCTGAGTCTTTTCCTATAACTCTATGCATTACACCATGTCTGCCAGGCTGTCCTCTGGCCCATATCCATTAAAGTATGAGGATGCTTCCAGGTGACTTACCTGATTAGAAGAACTGATACACTATATACTAACCATAGAGGAGGAAAATACATCCTACTGTCTTCACAGTTTGATTTGTTGCTTAATAAACTTGGTCACAGAAAATCAAGAACATTAATATAGTTTGAATTAAAACCCTAAAGATATATGGAAGGGGTCCACAATTAGCTGTGTTACCCAATGAAATCAGAGAACAATAGACATAACAAGAACTTTGGGATTCTGTGGTACTACTAACTGTCTCTAGTATCAAATGAGGAAAGGAAATCCCTGTGATGTAAGATGACAAATTCAAAATCGCACAGTTCCAGGTGACTCTGATTTATGTCAAGGTCACAAAAAGCCTGAACATATTACCTTCTGTCAACGTGACACACAAATAGATCACAACTAAACTATAACATTCCCTTTTTTGTTTATCCCCAAGATTTCATGTAACTACCACAATGCAAAACATAGTATAATCTCAAAAGTTCCAAAGACTTAAAAAAATTTCAAGCACTTAAAAGTTCAGGGTTCCTTAAAAATCAAAACACTCTTTTTTTTTAATTATAAACAATTTGGGCGGTTCTCCCAGGCTTATTATTAACTAGCTCTTACAACTTAAATTAACCCGTAATTCTTTTTTTTAATTTACTTATTTATTTATTTATAAAAATTTCCACTTCCTCCCCTCCTCCCAATACCCTCCCATTTCCCCCACTCCCTCTCCTCCTTCCTCTCCAGTCCCAAGAGCAGTCACGGTTTCCTGCCCTGTGGGAAGTCCATGTTCCTCCCCCCTCCCTCCAGGTCTAGGAAGGTGAGAATCCAAACAGACTAGGATATCAAAAAGCCAGTACATGCAGACGAAACAAGACCCAGTGCCATTGTCAATGGCTTCTCAGTCAGCCCCCATGTGAGCCACATTCAGAGAATCCGATTTGATCACATGCTCATTCAGTCCCAGTCCAGATGGCCTTGGTGAGCTCTCATTAGATCAGTCCCCTTGTGTCAGTGGGTGAACGCACCCCTCGTGGTCCTGACTTCCTTGTTCATGTTCTCTCTCCTTCTGCTCCTCATTTGGACCTAGGAAGTTAAGTCCAGTGTTCCAATGTGTGTCTCTGTCTCTATCTCCATGCATTGCCAGATGAAGGTTCTATGGTGATATGCAAAATATTCATCAGTATGGTTATGGGCTAAGGCCAGTTCAGGCACCCTCTCCTCTGCTGCCCAGGGAACAATCTGGGGACCTCTCCTTGGACTTGGGAACCCCTCCAGAATCAAGTCTCTTGCAAACCCTAAAATGGCTCCCTTAGTTGAGATATATGGCTCCCATATCCATCCTTCCTCCCTCCCCCCCATCCCATTCCCCCAAGCCCTCCCCAATCCTCCCCTTCTCCCTTCTCTCTAACCATCTCCCCTTACTTCCACACCCACCCACTGTGTACCCAAGTTTGCCTGAAAATCTTGTCTACTTCCAATATCCAGAAGGATAACAATATGATTTTCTTCAGGTTCACTTTCTTATTTAGCTTCTCTAGGATCACGAATTATAGGCTCAAAGACCTTTAATTATGGCTAGAATCCACTTATGAGTGAGTACATACCATATTCCTCTTTTTGGGTCTGGCTTACCTCACTCAGTAAAGCGTTTTCTGTTTCTGTCCATTTGCATGCAAAATTCAAGATGTCATTGTTTTTTTACCGCTGATTAAAACTCTAATGTGTATATGTTCCACACCTTCTTTAACCATTCTTCTATTGAGGGGCACCTAGGTTGTTTCCATGTTCTGGCTATTACAAATAGTACAGCTATGAACATAGTTGAACAAATGCTTTTGTAGTATGATAGGGTATCTCTTTGGTATATTCCCAAGAGTGGAATTGCTTGGTTCGAGGGAGGTTGACTCCCAATTTCCTGAGAAACCGTCACACAGATTTCCACAGTGGCTGCACAAGTTTGCATTCCCACCAACAATGGATGAGTGTTCCCCTCATTCCACATCCTCTCCAGCATAGGTTATCATTGGTGTTTTTGAGTTTGGCTATTCTGACAGGTGTAAGATGGTATCTCAAAGTTGTTTTGATTTGCATTTCCCTGATCGCTAAGAAGGTTGAGCATGACCTTAAGTGTCTTTTGGCCATTTGAAGTTCATCTGTTGTGAATTCTCTGTTCAGTTCAGTACCCCATTTTTTAATTGGGTTAGTTAGAGTTTTAGTGTCTAGTTTCTTGAGTTCTTTGTATATTTTGGAGATCAGACCTTTGTCTGATGAGGGGTTGGTGAAGATCTTCTCCCAGTCAGAAGGTAGCCTTTTTGTCTTACTGACAGTGTCCTTTGCTTTACAGAAGCTTCTCAGTTTCAGGAGGTCCCATTTATTCATTGTTTCTCTTATTGTCTGTGCTACTGGGGTTCTACTTAGGAAGTGGCCTCCTGTGCCTATATCTTGGAGACTACTTCCCAATTTCTCTTCTATCAGGTTCAAAGTGGACAGATTAATGTTGATGTCTTTAATCCATTTGGACTTGAGTTTTGTGCATGGTGATAGATATGGATCTACTTTCATTCTTCTACAGGTTGACATCCAGTTATGCCAGCACCATTTGTTGAAGATGCTTTCCTTCTTCCATTGTATACCTTTAGCTCCCTTGTTGAAAATCAGGTGTTCATAGGTTTGTGGGTTAATATCAGGGTCTTCTATTCGATTCCATAGGTCGACTTCTCTGTTCTTATGCCAATACCAAGCCGTTTTCAATACTGTAGCTCGGTAATAGAGTTTGAAGTCAGGGATGGTAATGCCTCCAGAAGTTCCTTTATTGTATAAGATTGTTTGGTTATTCTGGGTTTTTTTGTTTTGCCATATAAACTTGATTATTTTTCTCTCAAGTTCTGTGAAGAAGTTTGATGGAATTTTGATGGGGATTGCATTGAATCTATAGATTGCTTTTGGTAGAATTGCCATTTTTACTATGTTGATCCTCCCAATCCAAGAACAAGAGAGATCTTTCCATTTTCTGGTATCCTCCTCAATTTCTTTCTTCAAAGACTTAAAGTTCTTGTCAAATAGGTCTTTCACTTCCTTGATTAGAGTTACCCCAATATATTTTATGTTATTTGTGGCTATCGTGAAAGATGATGTTTCTCTGATTTTTCTCTCTGCTTCTTTATCCTTTGTGTATAGGAGGGCAACCGATTTTTTGGAGTTGATCTTGTACCCTGCCACATTACTAAAGGTATTTATCAGCTGTAGGAGTTTTTTGGTAGAGTTTTTGGGGTCGCTTATGTACACTATCATATCATCTGCAAATAACGAAAGTTTAACTTCATCCTTTCCAATTCGAATCCCCTTGGTCCCCTTATGTTGTCTTATGGCTATTGCTAGAACTTCAAGCACTACATTGAAGAGGCATGGGGAGAGTGGACAGCCTTGTCGTGTTCCTGATTTCAATGGAATGGCTTTGAGTTTCTCTCCATTCAATATGATGTTAGCTGTCGGCTTGCTGTAGATAGCTTTTATTATATTTAGGTATGATCCTTGTATCCCCAATCGCTCCAATACCTTTATCCAAAAGGGGTGTTGAATTTTGTCAAATGCTTTTTCAGCATCCAATGAAATGATCATATGGTTTTTTTCTTTCAGTTTATTTATATGATGGATTATATTAATAGATTTGCTTATGTTGATCCAGCCCTGCATCTCTGGGATGAAGCCTACTTGATCATAATGGATAATTTTTCTAATGTGTTCTTAGATTCGGTTTGCCAGTGTTTTATTGAGAATTTTCGTGTCGATGTTCATGAGTGAGACTGGCCTGTAATTCTCTTTCTTGTTTGTGTCTTTGTGTGGTTTTGGTATCAGAGTAACTGTAGCTTCATAAAAGGAGTTTGGCAATGACTCTTCTCTTTCTATATTGTGAAATACATTAAGGAGTATAGGTATTAGCTCTTCCTGGAAGTTCTGATAGAATTCTGCATTGAAACCATCTGGTCCTTGGCTTTTTTTGATAGGGAGATTTTTGATAACAGCTTCTAATTCTTCACGACTGACAGGTCTATTTAGGTTGTTTACCTGGCCTTGGTTCAACTTTGGTATATGGAACTTGTCTAAAAAAATGTCCATTTCTTTAACATTTTCCAACTTTGTGGCATATAAACTTTCGTAGTAAGATCTAATGATTCTCTGAATTTCCTCTGTGTCTGTGGTTATCTCCCTCTTTTCATTTCTGATCTTTTTTTTTTTTAAACAATATATATAATTTTCTTTTTTTTTTTTAGTAAATTTTATTAAATTATAAAAGTTTCCATTTCCGCCCCCCCTCCCAACACCCTCCCACTCCCCCCACTCCCCCCCTCCTTCCCCTCCGTCCCCCAGGGCAGTCAGGGTTTCCTGCCCTGTGGGAAGCTCCAGCTCCCTCCCCCTCCCTCCAAGTCCAGGAAGGCGAGCGCCCAAACAGACTGGATCCCCAAAATCCAGCATATGCAGAGGAAACAGGTCCCAGTGTCATAGTCAATGGCTTTTCAGAAAGACCCCGGGCCAGCCACAGTCAGAGAATCCGGCCAAATTCCGAGAATCTGGCTAGATCACGTCCTCGTTCAGTCCCAGTCCGACTGGCCCTGGTAAATTCTCATCAGATCCGTTCCCTTGTATCAGTGGGTGATAGCATCCCTCGCAGTACTGATTTCGTCTTTCATGTTCCTCCTCCTTCCGCTCCCCCTCCGGACCTCGGGGGGCTCAATCCGTTGCTCCAATGTGGGCCTCCGACTGCATAGCCGTCCTTCTCCAGACAAAGGATCTATGGTGATAAGCAAAATATACATCAGTATGGTCATGGGCCACGGCCGATTCAGGCACCCTCTCCTCTGTCCAGAGAGCAATCTGGGGGATTTCTCCTTGGACCTGGGATCCCATATATAATCAAGTCTCCTGTAAACCCTAAAATGGCTCCCTTAGTTGAAATATATTCTTCCCTGATCCCATATTCATCCTACCTCCCTCCCCCCCATCCCCGGTCACCAAGCTTTCCCCGTTCCTCCCCTACTCCCTTCTCTCTAGCCCTCTCCCCCTCAAGAGTCCCAGGTAACCTCGGGTGCATGGGGGGGTGGGAGGGTTCATTTCTGATCTTATTAATTTGCATGTTCTCTCTCTGCCGTTTGATTAAATTGGATAGGGGTTTGTCGATCTTGTTGATTTTCTCCAAGCACCAGCTTTTTGTTTCATTGATTCTTTGGATTGTTTTCTGTGTTTCTATTTTGTTGATTTCAGCCTTCAGTCTGATTATTTCCAGTCTTCTACTCCTCCTGGTTGAATCTGCTTCTTTTTTTTCTAGAGCTTTCAGGTGTGTTGTTAAGTCTTCAATGTGTGCTTTCTCTGTTTTCTTTAATTGGGCACTTAGTGCTGTGAACTTTCCTCTTAGCACTGCTTTCATAGTGTCCCATAGGTTTGAGTATGTTGTGTCTTTATTTTCATTAAATTCAAGGACGACTTTAATTTCTTTCTTTATTTCTTCATTGACCCAGGGTTGATTCAGTAGTTGACTGTTCTGCTTCCATGAGTTTGTAGGCTTTCTGGGGTAAGAATTGTTGTTGAATTCTAACTTTAATCCATGGAGATCCGACAAGACAAGGTGGTTACTAATATTTTTTTGTATCAGTGGAAATTTGCTTTGTTACCGAGTATGTGGTCAATTTTCGAGAAGGTTCCATGAGCTGCAGAGAAGAAGGTATATTCTTTCCTATTTGAGTGGAGTGTTCTATCGATGTCTGTTAAGTCCATTTGATTCAATACCTCCAATAATTCTCTTATTTCTCTGTTGGGTTTCTGTCTGATTGACCTGTCCATTGGTGAGAGAGGTGTGTTGAAGTCTCCTACTATTTGTGTGTGTGGTTTGATGGCTGCCTTGTGTTCTAGAAGTGTTTCTTTTACATAAGTGGGTGCTTTTATATTAGGGGCATAGATATTCAGGATTGAGACTTCCTCCTGATGAATTGTTACAATTATGAGTATAAAATGTCCGTCTCCATCTCTTCTGATTGATTTTAGTTTGAAGTCAATTTTGTTGAAAATTAGAATAGCCACACCCGCTTGTTTCTTAGGTCCATTTGCTAGAAAAACCTTTTCCAAACCCTTTACTCTGAGTAGATGTCTATCTTTGTGGTTGAGGTGTGTTTCTTGTAAACAGCAGAATGTTGGATCCTGTTTTTCTATCCAATCCCTTAGTCTGTGCCTTTTTATAGGTGAGTCCATTAATATTAAATGATATTAATGACCAGTGGTTGTTAACTCCGGTTATTATTTTTTATTTTATTTTTTTGTGTAGTAGAGTTTTTGTGTTTCCCTTCTTTGAGTTGTGCTTTTAAAGGGTCGCTAGATGTCTGAGTTATTGTAGGCAGTGTGGGCAATGTTAGATTCCTTGGGTTGTGATTTGCCTTCTATTACTTTCTGTAAGGCTGGGTTTGTGGCTACGAATTGTTTAAATTTGT
This sequence comes from Myodes glareolus, assembly GCF_982192425.1. Lineage (NCBI taxonomy): Eukaryota > Metazoa > Chordata > Mammalia > Rodentia > Cricetidae > Myodes > Myodes glareolus. The sequence goes on from NC_142044.1 coordinate 30,242,546, forward strand.
TTTTATCCTGGAATATTTTGTTTTCTCCATTGATAGTGAACGATAGCTTGGCTGGGTAAAGTAGTCTGGGCTTGCATCCATGGTCTCTTAGTTTCTGCAGTACCTCTATCCAGGACCTTCTGGCTTTCATGGTTTCCATAGAGAATTCTGATGTAAGTCTGATAGGTTTACCTTTATAAGTTACTTGATCTTTTTCCTTTGCAGCTCTTAATATTCTCTTTTTAATCTGAATGTTTTGTGTTTTGATTATTATATGGCGAGGGTTTTTTTTTTTTTTGATCCAGCCTATTCGGTGTTCTGTATGCTTCTTGAACCTTCATAGGGATATCGTTCTTTAGGTTGGGAAAGTTTTCTTCTATAATTTTGTTGAATATATTTTCTGGGCCTTTGATCTGCAATTCTTCTCCTTCTTCAATCCCTATTGTTCTTAGATTTGGTTTCTTTATTGTGTCCCAGATTTCTTGAATGTTTTGTGATGAGAATTTGTTGGATTTGCTGTTTTCTTTGATCAGACCGTTTATTTTCTCTATAGCGTCTTCAGAATCTGAGATTCATTCTTCTATCTCTTGTATTCTATTGGTTATGCTTGATTCTGTAGTCTCTGTTTGTTTACCTAGATTTTCCATATCCAGCCGGCCCTTGGTTTGTGTTTTCTTCATTGCCTCCATTTCAGTTTTCAGTTCTTAAACTGTTTCCATTACCTGTTTGATTGTCTTTTCTTGGTTTCCCAGGGTATCATTTATGGCTTTACTCATTTCTTCAAACTTTTTGTTATACTTCTCATCCATTTCTTTACTTATTTCTTCAAACTTTTTGTTATACTTCTCATCCAATTCTTTAAGGGAGTTATTCATATTCTGTTTAAGGGACTCTATTGCTTTCAAAATGGCACTATTTTCCACTTCTTCTGGATTAAGGTGTTCAAATCCTTCTGTTGTAGGGTCGCTGGGATCTGGTGTTTTCATGTTGTTTTTCAGATTGTTGGAGGAATTCTTGCCTTGGCGTCTGCCCATCTCTTCTTTCAAATGCTCTCTATTGGATCTTCTGATAGCAGGTCAGTTTCCCTTGTTGGGCAGGGACCTCACTGACAGAAGGCCTACCTTTCCTCAGGCAGGCTATTGAAACACAGGAACTCCCTCCTGCCGGGTTGCACTTTCAGCCCTGTCCCAGCAGGCAAGGGAGCTGAGCTGGGGAATTTTATGGCCCTGGGGGGGTGGAATAAAGGAAAGGGTACCTGGGTGAAATCTGAGGATGGGGTAGGAGGCGAGAGAGCTTAGCAGTGTGGAGCGGCCCCTGCAAAGTGACCAGGGAGTCAAGGGGGTTGGGGAATGTCTGAGCTCCTCCTTGCTGGGCTACTGCCATGGGACAGGAGCAAACTCACTCCTCTGATGGATGACTGCTAGAGGATCAGTGCCTCTTGCTGGCCAAGAAACTCACTGAGCTGACACCCCCAAACACTCTTAATGGTGAGCTCTTGTCAAATTAAAACTTAAAAAGAGGTTAAACACTTTCTTACTCCTGGAGAAGAATTGAAGCATGATAACAATCTAATCAAAGCCCAATCAAAGTCAAACAGTGTGAAAAGATCAAAGCCTGGCTTTGGAACTCATGTTTGATGTTCTGGGTTCCAGGGAATTTGGGAAATTCCACTTTCATATCTCCATCATCTGTAGCACACACAGTTTATCTCATAGACTCAGCTGCCTTCCTTTTATACCTACTATTGTGTTTGGTGGTTATCAATGGGCCTGCATCTCCTACATGTGAGGCCTCCATTAATTGAGGCTTCACTTTTTACCAATTGTCTCTTCTGGCTTCTTTAGGGACTCCAACCTATCACATGGCACCAAGTCTCAAATTCTCTTCATGACTCCTTTATTCCTGAGATTTCCACTGTATCCAAGGCTGCACCTTCACCAACAACTACCCACTGACCTTTCTTCAGGGAGAATCTAGTCCTGTCAAACAGTGCCAAGCGTTGGATGGTTCCAATCATAATCATCCCTTAATGCCTTCATAACGAGAGCTATGTATAGACTCTTACACATGACCAAGGCGAGCTGCTAGCTTAAGATTCAGCTTCTCCCCACTCCACCTTGCTCCTCAGCTTCTGTGTGCTGATCCTGATGAACTCCCAGATTTTGTCTCAACAATGCTGTTCTCTTCTTAATCACAGATGACTTTCCAGTTTCAGCCCACCAGCATCATCTGTGCCAATAAAACAGAAGGTTTCTCTTTCATGTATTCGTTTTTATGTATGAGTGTTTTTTAATGTAAGAGTGTTGCTTGTGAAGACCAGAAGAAGGAATTGGATCCACTGGGAAGGGAGTTGTAAGATGCCATGAAGGTGTTGGGAATCAAACCCGGTCCTCTGGAAGAACAGACCATGCTATTCATCACTGAGCAGATGCTCCCTCCACATATTCTTAATAAAAATACAACACAAACATCCATGATAGTGGCTGAGGTACTCTCAAACGTTCTTCTGAAAGCTCACAAGCCATATTCCAATTGTCTGTATCCTTTTCAGTACTCTTAGCTTCCAACCTGCCACATAAAAGCCCATGAAGCACTGAGAACTCCAAATACTTCCACAGTCCTTCCCAAAATAACACACTGACGTCCATCATAGAAATATCCTGCTCTCTGGTATCAATTTCCATCCTAGTTATTTTTCTGTTGCTGTGATGTATGCCACAACCAAAGGCAACTCTGAAAAGGAAATGATTTATCGTATCTTCTAAGCTACAATCCACAGATGAAGGAAGTCAGGGCAAGAACTCAAAGCAGAAATGTGGCTGGAGGAACTGAAGCAGGGACCGTGGGAGACTGCTGCTTACTGGATTTCTGTCTATGGCTTGCTTGTATCAGCTTGCTTTTTATAAAGTCTGGGGCGACTGGCACAGGGGTGGCACAGCCAAAGTGTGCCCATAGACCAATATAATGGAAGCGGCTTCACAATTGAGGTTTCCTCAAGTCAGGTGACTGTCATTTGCATCAAGTGGGCAAAACTAACCAGGACATGGACAGATTCCTGTGATTTGAATTTTATTTGTCCTCCAAATGTTATGTGCAAAGATGTTGCTCTCCAGTGTGACAATTTTGACAGGTGGTGGAATATGACAGAAGTGGAGCCTGGTGTGTCCGTGTTTATCTTAAGTGGGATCTATGTAGTCAGGAGTACCTTCTGATCCTCATGAGATGTCCCAGATTGGTATAAGCCAGTCTGGTGCCTCATCTGACTTTCTCTCCCTTCCTAGCTCTCAAATGTGCCCATTTCTGCAGGCAACCAGTTTCTTTCTCACTCCTCAGCCCTGTTGTGTTGAAGACAGGAACAGTCCCCAAGTTCTCCATCCACCAGAATCAAGGATCAAATAAAGCACTTTAGTTGTAAGCTATACTATATAAAATGCCATACACACAAGGTGCGCTGATGCACTGGTTTTCCAAGAAAGCTTCCTTTCCTTTCTGTATGTTGCCCATCTAAGATGGAACATTAAACCAGCAGAAACTCTTAGAGTACATTGAAGCATAAATGGTTCTAGCATGTGCTGAACTTCTCTTGCCGCTGATAGTATTGGACTCTACAGGGTGGTTTATTAAGTTACTTTTAACTATTTAAATAAACTATATGAAATGATTTCTTTCAGTATTTACAGAAAAGATAGTGGGGAGGTTTTGCTTGAGGGCCAAGTGATTCCTAGCTACAAAATAAAACTCTTCTCACATGTTATTATAATAAGTGGTGGAGATGAAACTTCAGAAACCAAGCATGGGACAGAAGCAGTAGATGCTAAGGAGCTGGGATGGCGAGGAGGAAGGGCTTCCTTTCCAGGTTTTAGCTTGAGAGCAGTCTAATGTCTGTGCCGTCTTGGGCTTACATGAAGAAAGCTTACATGGATAGTGGAACAAACTATGAAAAAGGCACAAATGAACCCTCCCACCTTCTGGCCAAAGGAATAAGAAGACAGAGACCCAGAAACCACATTGAACGGGAAGTGAGGAATAAGGCCCAAGAGGAGGGGGCGAGAGAGAGAAACCGCTGAACTCAAATGTCAACTTTGTCCATGTTTCCTGGGTTATGAGCAACAGAAAAGGGAGAGGGGCAGATTCTAGTCAAAGAAAGTAACAAAGGTAAGGTAAAACCCGAGCTTTCCCTCAAGAGCCAGCACTTTCAGTTAGAGACGAATCCCATTAAGTGTCCAATAGCATAAAGGAAACAAGCAAGCAATCAAACAAAATCACATTTCGCTGGAGCATAACAGAACCTGAGCTTCCACATATAACACTAACATGCTTAGGAAATGATAATCTTAAAGAATTCCTAGCAGATGACAACCAGGGATGCTACCTATTATCAAGAGGAAAACTACCGTGAGCCAGTTTTAGAGCAATTAGTCCTAGTATTGCCTGACAAAGGTTTTAAAGCGATGATTGTAATTACACTCAAAGAACTGAAGTGACTGAGCCTGCAGGGAATTTTAAAGCAGGCAATCTCAGCAGAGCAATTCAAAAATGAAGTTTTCAAAAGGAATTTTTAAAAGTTGAACGGTATTGGATAAATCAAAAAGGAACCACTATGGGTAAAATAAATGTGTCTCAGGTTTATAGTTCTCAAGCCTCTTAGGTCTTAGTAATAAGCGGAAAAGTAAAGGACAAACGTGACCGTGCCTCACTGGGCATGAAGGAAGCGGCGGCACAGACTGCACACCCCGTGGATGGAAAGCGGCAGGACTTGATGTGCCACAGCAGTAGTTTTCCTTTGCCTGGGACGCTGCTTCCAAAATCACATTCCCTGAGATGGCAAGGAGCATTTCCAGAAAAATAAAATATGTGCAATGTGTAAACTGTAGGATTTGAAAATATAAAGTTTTATTTTATTTTATTAATTTACTAGATTTTTAAAAAATACCAATCCCAGTTCCCACTCCCTCCCCTCCTCCCATTCCCTCCACACACTCTTCCACCCTACCCCCAACCAATCCTCAGAGAAGGTAAGGCACATTGCTTTGGGGAAGGTCCCAGGCCCTCCCTACTATATCTAGGCTGAGCAAGGTATTCATCCAAAGAGATGGGATCCCCAAAAGCCAGTAATGCAGTAGGGATAAATCCTGGTGCCACTGCCAGTGGCCCCGCAGTCTGCCCCAGCAATTCAACTGTCCACCACATTAAGAGGGACTAGTTTGGTCCTATGCTTCGTCCTTCCCTGTCTGGCTGGAGTTGGTGAGCTCCTATTAGCTCAGGAAAACTGTTTCAGTGGGTGAACCCATCACGGTCTTGACCTCTTTGCTCATATTCCCATTCCTTCTACTCTTCATCTGGACTTTGGGAGCTCAGTCCAGTGCTCCAGTGTGGGTCTCTGCCTCTGTTTTCATCACTTGCTGAATGAAGGTTCTATGTAATATTTAAGATATTTCTCAGTCTGACTACAGGGAAAGTCAAGATCAGTCCCCCTCTCCTCTAGATGCCCCTCAACTGAAGAATAGATAAAGAAAATGTGGCACATTTACACATTAGAGTACTACTCAGCAGTAAAAAACAATGACATCTTAAATTTTGCATGCAAATGGATGAAAAAAACACTATCCTGAGTGAGGTAACCCAGACCCAAAAAGATGAATATGGTATGTACTCATAAGTGGACTAGGTATAAACAAAGGAGATTGAGCCTATAGTTCATGATCCTAAAGAAGCTAAGTAATAAAGTGAACCCAAAGAAAGACATATATAGATCTTCCTGGAAATTGGAAACAGACAAGATCTCTTGATAAAATTGGGAATATGGAGATGGTGGGGGGGCGTTGAAGGAGAGGAGAAGGGGAGCGGTGAGAAGAAATTGACGGAATGGGATAGTTGAGATGGAGGAAGAAAATGTAAACTTTTAAACTCTAGTGTTTCTTGGAGTTTAAAATAAAAAGGCAAACATGTGATAGGAGTCTCCAAAATGCAGAATTCAACCTAAACTTTACACATAATTCAACTCAGACCTCTTCTATGCCAGGGCCCATAAGGAAGCTAACATTCTGCAGTATCCACTCAGAAAACAGTACAATAAAAATCCTATCTTATCACCATGGAATTCAAGAGTTTCTGCCACTCACTTCCATCTATTCAAATTCATGAATAGATTGAATCGACCTTCCATGAATCTTTGTTTTTAAAGATGTATTTATTTGTATGAATGCTCGGCCTGCATGGATGTATGTGCATCACATGTCTCCCTGGTGTCTGTAGAGGTTAGAGCATTGGATCCTCTGGAACTGGAGTCATAGACAGTTGTGAACTACCGTGTGGTTGCTGAGAATCAAACCTGAGTCCTCTACAAGAGCAGCAAGTGCTCATATTCACCGAGCCGTTGCTCCAGTCCCACTTTCATGATTCTTTGATAACATCCTGACCCAGAGGACTGTATGCCAAGAACAGTGAAACATTCTGCTCCATCATTCCAAAGCACATTTATTTTATTGCCTGTGTGATTTTCTCTCTATTATGTCCTACATCAATTTTGTCCTTCTCTGAAGGGTGTAAGTTTTGCATAACTTGTACTTTTTCTTTTTTAAAATTTATTTTACATACTAGCTACAGTTTCCCCTCCCATTCCTGCCTCCCATACCTCTTTTGTCTCCTCCACTCTTTCTTCTCCATTCAGAAAGGGGCAGGCCTCTTATGGGAATCAACAAAGCATAGCATATTAAGTTGAGACAGGACCAAGCTCCTCCCTGCTGCATCACGGCTGGGTGGGGCATCCCACCATAGAAGATAGGTTCCCAAAAGCCAGTTCATCTGCCAGATACAGATCCTGGTCCCACTGCTAGGAACCCCACAAACAGAACAAGCTACACAACTGTCACCCACATGCAGAGGGTCTAGGTAGGTCTCATGCAGGCTCCCTAGCTATTGGTTTAGAGTTGGTGAGCTCCCATCCACAGAGACAGGTGAACCTGTATGTTTTCAATGTGAGTTCCATGAAAATTCTGTTATCATCAGAGTGACTGAGAGTTAGACAGAAAAAGTTTAGCATGAGTTCTAACCCAAGAATGGCCACTGAATTTTCAGGGTCCAACAGGACTCCTCCCAGCCTAGATGAACAGGAAGTGTGTGGTCAATGCCATGGGTTGGAGTGAAATTAAAAGTAATGTTCATTTTGGCTGTTACCTTGACATTTTTTTTTGAAGAAATAAGATCATAGTTGGTTAGTTTCTTTCTTCAAATGGTAGAAGTCAGCAAGATGATACATTAAGGAAAGGCACATGTCACCAAGCCTAATGAGGTAAGTTTGATCTGAATCCCAGATGGTAGATGGAAAGGAGGGACTCCCACAAGGAATCTTCTACATGTGAGTCATGGCACATACACATAGACAAAACTATGCACACACATACATACACTAAAACAAAAAAAAACATAATTACAAAAAGAAGACAGCTGAATTCTCTTAGAAGACTACGGGGATGTTGGCATGCCTTTCCCCTTCTCTTCCCTGGAGCACCCTAGATCACACACCTGAGTGGACAGAATAGACTGGCCCCATTCTCACAGTGCAGATGACGGCTATTGAATGGGATGGCTAATTTTGACTGTAAGCTTGATAGGCTCTAGAATCTCTGTGGAAAAAACTGAGGGGATTTCCAAACTGAGTATATAAAGGGGAAAAGAGCCACACAAATTGTGGGCAACACGATTCCACGGCCTGGGTTCCATGGCTGAATGAAAAGGAGACGGTGAGCAGATGAGAGCTAGCATCCATCTATACTTTCCGACTACAGGAGCAATGTGACCGGCTGTCTCAAGCTCCTGCATCCATGCCTTCCCCCAAAACTGTGAGTCAAAATCATTCCTTCCTTCACTGAACTGGTCTTGTCAGTCTTTTGTTACAGTAACAGGAACAGTACCTGACAATGTAAGAGGTGGTCTCAGAGTAAATAATGAAGGAGACATCCCGACTTTAAGCAGGACAATCTGCTGACTTTCTCTATTTTATACTGCCTGTCCAAGTAGGATTTCCCCAATGGAGTGGTTCTCAGCCTTCCTAATGCTGTGACCCTTCAACATAGTTCCTCATGTTGTGGTGCCCTCCAACCATAAAATTGTTTTGTTGCTACTTCCTAATTGTAATTTTGCTACTGTTTTGAATTGGGATTTAAGTATCTGATATGCAGAATATCTGGTATGTGACCCATGCTAGAGGGTCATTGGACCCCCAGAGGGATTGCAGACCACAGGTTGAAAGCCACGGCATTAATGCTATTGAAAGCTGGCTTGGAAATCTTCAAGCACTCTCTTTGGTGGTTTCTAGTCTTCGAATTCATGGCGTTTATTATTCAACCTATGTTGGAAAAAGTTTCTTAAGAAGGTTTTTGCTTTGTTCGTTCTCTATAATTTATAATCAATTTTTTTCCTCTCAAATTTCAACATGTGCTCAAGCCACCCATGATTTCTGTTAAATTTGATTTCAGGAAGACTGTATTTCTAATGAAGTTAGCTATATTGGTCACATTGTAGCAAAACTTTCAGAACAATGCAACACTGTGAGAAGGGGCTCAATGACCAAGGGCTTCTGAACACTGATCACTGTCACAATTGTCCCCGTTCCACAGCAGAGTGGATGGCTGGAGTCTGAGACGTCTTGTGTGGGTGTCAATGCAGTTTTAAAAATTAATTTCAGCAAATTATTTCTATTTTTATTTATTTTCACGTGTGTCTGTGTGTGTGTGTGTGTGTGTGTGTGTGGTTGGTTGGTGACAGTCGAACGATAGAACTTTGGTTGACAGGCAACAAATCAAGTGCTCTTAGCCACTAAAACATAGTGCCAGCCCCCATGAACCTCTTTGGTGAAAAAAAATCTATTCTATGACAAAAATAGGTGGCATGTTAAGCAAAATTTGTGAAAGAATTTTATTATGAAAAGATATTTAAGGAATAAATCCATCTATATTTTTATGTAATTCCTTAGTTCCTATATCTGCTAGTAAACAGACCATTTTCTCAGATTTTTATCTCTGAATAATCAAATGCCAGTTGCCCCTTCATATGTATGGATTCCACATCTATGGATTAAAATAAATGTGCTAAAAACCTTCAGAAAAATAAATCTGTACCAAGAATGTTCAGAAATTTTTCTTGTAGCTATTATATAAAATTAGGGGACAATTCACTTAATTTGATTATCTCTAGTCTCAGAAAAATAATATTCGTTTTCTCTCATTTGAGGTTTTTATATTTTTATAGAAACAAAGTCACGTGGTCATATGACATGAAAGAAGTGAAATTGTCCAGGAGAAAAGAATGCAAAGAGACAAGAGGGGAAGGGTATAGTGGGAATATGTTCTCAACATGCAACATACACTTGATCTGGACTTTTTAAAATAAATTAATGACCACATACGTATTGAAGAACAACAATTTAAATAACATTTATACTACACTAAGTAGTCTAAGTCATCCATAGGTGCTTTAAGGTATATGTATATATGGAAGACCTAGGACACATTGTATATAGCTATACCATCTGATAGGAGACCAAAACATGAATGGATTTTAATAGCCATGCAAAGACCTAGAACCAATGCTTCATGGATACCAAAGGATTGCCATATTAGGCTTTCTTGAGTTTTGTTTGACATTTCAAATGTTGAGTCTGAGGACATATATCTGTGTCAGATATTCCCTTAACTAGGAAAGACTGATAGCTAAAGCCAGCCAGGCAGTGGTGGCGCACGCATTTAATCCCAGCACTTGGAAGGCAGAGACAGGTGGAACCAGGAGATCCTTCATCTGGCGATGGATGGCGATACAGACGGAGACCCACATTGGAGCACCGGACTGAGCCCCCCAAGGTCCAAATGAGGAGCAGAAGGACGAAGAAAATGACGAAGGACTGCGAGGGATGCTATCACCCACTGATACAAGGGGTCAGATCTAACGAGAGTTTACCAAGGGCAATTGGACTGCGACTGAACGAGCACGGGATCCAACCAGATTCTCTGAATGTCGCCGGATTTTCTGAATGTGGCTGGCCCGGAGTCTTTCTGAGAAGCCATTGACAATGTCACTGGGACTAGTTTCCTCTGCATATACTGGATTTTTGGGATCCAGTCTGTTTGGATACTCACCTTCCTGGACCTGGAGGGAGGGGGGACGATCTTGAACTTCCCACAGGGCTTGAAACCCTGACTGACCTTAGGGACAAAGAGGGAGGAGGAGAGGGAGGGGGGGGGAGTGGGAGGGTGTTGGGAAGAGGGGCGTAAATGGAAACTTTTATAATTTAATAAAATTACTTAAAAAAAAAACTAGGAAAGACTGCCATTCCATCAGAAATACTGATCAAGTTTGGAGATATCCTCATTCAAAAGATGCCTAAATTCTTCATTGACTCTGGGTTATCCCTCAGGTTAATCCTGTGTTATCAGTCACTTTTCTGTTGATGTCGTACCACCAGCATGAGCACAAGCAATGACTATAAGGAAGGGTGTATTTGTGCTAATAATTCCAAAGGGAGACTTTGTAATGTCCAGGGAGGAATGTCAGTTGACAGAAGGAGCAGGAAGCTGAGAGATTACATCTCTAGCCATGCAGGAAGCAGATAGAGTAAACTGGAAGTGGGGCAAGGCTATGAACTCTCAAAACTCATCTCCAGTAACATCGTTCATTCAGCAAGGCTGCCACAGTTCCCACAAATAATGCCTCTAATTGAGGACCAAGAGCTCAAATCCCTGCACCTATGAGGGTCATTTCTCATTGAAACCACCATGTCTTCCCTCCCCCCATTTTCAGGTGAACAAACTCTTAAGAGTGAGGATCATCAGGGCTGTTACATAGAGAAACCCTGTCTCAAAACACCAGAGAGAGAGAGAGAGAGAGAGAGAGAGAGAGAGAGAGAGAGAGAGAGAGAGAATTGTCTTGTGACCATAGACTAGTAGAGAAGAGTTGCCATACTTGTTTCTTTTCCCAAATATACAGAAGTCAGTTAATAAAATAAATGTTACCATTACCCGACATGTCTGTAAGTAGCCACAAGAAAGTGTCCCTTGACCTTGCCAGTACTCTCATAATAAAGCTAAGCATGGGTTACCTTCACCCTTAATAGAACAAGTTTTGGCAGATAGAACAAGTTACTTGTTTAAGACCTCTGTTTATTAGGAGACCCGAAATTGACAAACTTCTCCTATGCCCTAAATACTTTCAATGTCTGATTACTTTATCCTGTTTTACAGATGGGGAAATGGGCCATTTGTGTAAAGCCCCCCCATTGGAAAATGATGAAGCTGTGACTCAAGTCTGTCCACTTGATTCCAGACCCTCTAGTGTGGGGGACTATGGCATTTTTTCACCTGTTGGAGATATGGGCAGCAGTGGGCCTTGAGAATGACAAGGAGAATTTAATAATGAAGAACAGATCAGACCCCTGCTAGAGAGGAGTTTCTTTTCTGCAGAAGTTTCCCCAGGGCCAGCTCAGCATTACATTCCATGGCTCCTTTTTTTTCTTGGCCTTTTAAGTATGCGGTATAATACCTTGTACAAAATGGTATTATTAACAACTCATGACTCCTTAATGTCTTTTAATAAAACACTTTTTCACAGGGTACATTTTCACATTATTCATCTTAGTAAAATTCTGAGGACTTTTTTTTTAAAAAAGCATATAACATGAAACCTCCATTTGAGAGTGAATGAGCGAGAACACAGTATCCAAACTTTCATTATTTGGAGTCTCAGATAAGATCCTAAGCAAAACCAGTAATCAGCAGAGGAAGAAAATAAAATCTTTCAGTGTTTTAAAAAGAAAACTGTATAGAAGGTTCTTTGAGAAACTAGGCACCTAGATCTAGAGGAATAGAGAGTGAGCAGACCAAAGGCATTCACAGACCACACTGGCTGTCGGTTCGCTCACACACAGCAGGCTCAGAGCAGATATCCTGTTTCTCAGCTCAGAATATTCTTCTAGGAAGAAGAGACTTCCAACCATCTGCCTTGGAGGCCATCTGCACACCCTCTTAATGTCATCTTGGCATTTCTCATGAAGTTTCACACTCTATGCGTTAAATATATCTCTATGGATTATTTAAATTGCTACTCAGTTTTTGCTGTTATCAAAGTGAAAATCCATATAGTGCAACCAGTCATTTTCATTTTCTCCCCTACTCATGCTGCCGTAGGCTTTATGCTTCCAGAGTAATGTGTTCCAGGTATACGACTACATGTTCTCCTTAAAGCTAATCATTACAATGCATGCTTACAGTAGTCATTAACGAGTACTACTCTTTCACATCTGATATTGTATTAGGGTGTTTGCATGATGTCTGGCTTATTATGTATACCATAACCTAGGAGACAGGCAGAATTTCCCATACTCCATTGTCCAAAAAAATCAACACCGGGAAGTGACAAAATATAGTCTCTCAACCAAGACCTAGTGAATCAGAATATTTAGAAAAGAAATCAGGAATCTCTATTTTTTTCATAACCTTCCCAGGGAATTGTGAGGTAGTCTCAGGTTAAAATGAACACCAGGGAATGATAGGATAATGTTATTTAAACTTTAATCATCAGGAAACTGAACCTTGAAGATAAAAATCCTTCACACAAGATAGTGACCAGGTTGTCCTTGATGGCATGCCCTTCAGAGCAACTGCTAAGGGTAGCTTTGGAATTCAGAAGGTGGTCTGGTGACCAGCAGGACTAGGCTCACATGGCAGCTGGTGAGGAGTGCACATGTCTATGAGCACTCCCTGTACTGGCTGTATTGGAACCTGCATCCCAATCCGATCCTCTTGGGACAGTTTGGAACAGCTCTTATGTTCCATTTGAAAAGGGAACCAAAAACTGCATGGGTGGAATGCCTCCTTTAGGTGTTGCCAATAGGTGGCATGAAAGGAACTGGGAAGTCAGGGAGGAAGAGCAGCCGCAGTATTTCCTGCAGAAGCAGCAGTAAGCACATGGAATTTGAGGCAGGCTGTTTGCTCCAGACTCTTGGTCATGCTACAGCGAACTTCACGGTGGGCAAAGACGTATGGGTTCCTTTCAGGGCATTTGTTCATCTCATAATTCAGCAGCAACAGAAGCAGTTCCAGGGCATAAGTGAGGTTCATGGGCTCTGGCCCAAGGGTATTAAAATTCCCAATTTTAGTTTTATAATCCTTTCTTTTCGTTACTGCTTTCTAGCACTTTGTTAAGCAATTCCTGGAATCACACTCTGTTCTGCTTAAGAAAGTAAAATGTTTCTCTTTTCTTACCTGGCTACTAACTGGGATGATAATATAGTTATTATATAACCATGCTTTAGTAAAAGGATAATAAGGTGGAGACTCATTCCCACAGCCTACGACTTTGAAGTCCATGTACTTAACTAATATCAAATATGTCAGAAGCTCTATGAAACACTCATTTATGTAAGACAAATAAGAGAAGCCATTTTGCTTCTCTTTTTCTTACTCACTTGAGAAATCAATGTTGTGAGTTTATTTTGTGCTAATCACTGCGATAGGTTCTGGGAATTCAGCAAAAACATAGCTTTACTGCCATCAAAAAGAGATGTTCAGGTAATTGCTTAGAAGACAATATGGTAGGGTTGCTAGTGGACTGATTTCTAAGGAAGGGTCAATTTAGGTTTGTTATTGCTGTGACAATGTTGACAAAACAGAGTGAAATGTCACTCAGGGCTGGTACACCTTGGGACAAGAAGTCCTTCCTGAGAAGAAAGCAGTTGTCTCCTGGAAGGTGATGGGCATTGATTGCCCTTCTTTTTGAAGGCCATGCCTCTGCTCTTCTCTCATTTATCCAACCATCCATTCAGCCATTCTTCCTTTCAACAGCACTGAGTACTCTATTGTAGCGAGTCTCCTTGATGCCTTGTGAAAAGGGAGCTTGAACAGAATAAGCAGCTTTCCGATCTTGGACAATTCTGCTTTTAAAGAGACGAGAAATTAGCAAATAAACGCCACTGCACTTTAAAATGTGCTCTAAATGAAACAACCAAAGCAGTGTATGTGCGTGCGTGCATGCATGTGTGTGTGTGTGTGTGTGCGCGCGCGCGCACATGCGCGCACATGTGTGAACAGTTTGCTTGAGACAGCCCTCTATTAGAGAGGACTTTGGCATAGAAGTCACGCTCCTTGTAGATGCAGCGAGTAGATGAGCTATGAGTCCTCTAGGCAGTGCTGCTAAGGGTCAGTTATAAGCACACTGTGAGTCAGGGACTCGTGGAGAGCCGGCATTTTCCCTCCGGCACAGCACCATCACAGATGGTATTCAGGATACAGATTCCTTGGGACGGGGATAGACTATTTTGAGGAACAATTTATGTGACACATGGCAGAGCGCAATGATCACAGACAACCAAAGGTTGCATCTAAAAGCTCATTTCACTGCTATTTGTTTGTGTGTGTGCATCCATTTAAGCATCCATAAAATGACTCAGCCCACAAGATTACTGTGACAACTGAATTATGTGTTCAGTGTATATCACCTAGCACATTTTCTGGTGGGTCAGTAATAAATTTTCTCTGAATTTTCTCTGAAATATCCAACTTTCTGACTTTGATGTCAGAAACCCTTGTACTTGCTTTACAAAGTGATGGATCTGTCTCAAAAGAGATGGTGGAGAAGGCGCGAGACGGCCTGCTTCTCCTTCATCCACTATGTATTGATAAGAAGTGATGGGAAGCATGAAAGGGTCATCCTTTCGGAAATCTTGCCTTCACGATTTAATAATTACCTCACTAACATAGCCTTCACTGGTTCTCTATCAATCATGATTCATTTAGACACTAAGAAAAAGGGTGCATGCATGGGCCCTGAAGTTAGTTGGGAGACTTTCTCCATCTCTGCCCCAATTAGTTCATTAATCGTGTACCTCAGAGTTTGAAACAGGATATTATGAAGGAGTGAGAAGACCATAAATCAGAGAAACTCTGAATCGGAGAAGCCTTGAAAGACAAACAAACAAAATGGCTAAAGCCCCCTTCCTGACAGGACGAGACCGTTAATGTGACTTGACAGCGTAGCTAGACTGTGGGAACGTGAAGTTTAGTCCAACAGTACCCAGGTGCTGCTCTGAAGGTATTTTGTTGATGTGGTCATCAGTTGACTTTAAGTAAACCTGATCATCCTTGGTGATGTGAGTGAGCTGCATTACCAACGTGTTAAGAATGAACACTGACATTTTCCAGAAAAAAAAAGAAAGAAATTCTGAAAGAGTTGGATCCTTCTGTAGTTTCTAGCCTTCTGTTTTTTTCTGCAGTTGTAACTCCAACTCCAACATAGGATCTCTAAGCTCATTTGTGGGTGTATTCAGATAGTGGGGATTCTCTGTCTACTGAGGAATCAGCCATTCCACTGTTGGCAGCCTTCTCTACTGGAACACCATGTTGCCTCAATACTTGTACCAATAGACTTATAGCAGGACACACCCAGCTGGCCCTTCCTGCTCTGCCAATGGGGAGCCATTGGCTAGTTCCCTTGGTAACTTACTTGATCTCCTCGGCCCTTCTTTTCCATCTGGAGGATAAAGACAGTGAAATCAACTTTTGACATTTATTATGTATACAATATTCTGTCTGCAAACCAGAAGAGGGCACCAGATCTCATTACAGATGGTTGTGAGCCACCATGTGGTTGCCGGGAATTGAACTCAGGACCTTTGGAAAAGCAGGCAGTGTTCTTAACCGCAGAGCCATCTCTTCAGCCCTGACTTCTTCTTTTCTGATTTGTATCTCCTTGATCTCCTTTTGTTGTCTTATTGCTCTAGCTAGAACCTCAAAAACTATATTGAATAGATATGATAGCCTTCTCTTGTTCCTGATTTCAGTGGAATCACTGTGAGTTTCTCTCCATTTAGTTAGGTGTTGGCTGTTGGCTTACTGTATATTGGCTTTATTATGTTTAGGTATGTTCCTTGTATCCTGTTCTCTCTGGGACCTTTATCATGAAGGGATGTTGTATTTTGTTGAAAGTTTTTCAGTATCTAATGAGATGATCGTGTGGTTTTTATTTTTCAGTTTGTTTATAAGATCCTACCATTTTCAATGGCAATAGAACTTCAGAAACCCTATTAGACTGTGGGTTTGTGCTAAGCAGTTGCTTGGTTCTGGCATATTCCGTAAATATCTAGATTTTGAACTAGAGAGAGCATTCATTTTGTCAAATTCCTGCCTACTGTTCAAGCAGGAGTACTGGAATTTGGATCTCCAGCACCTGGGAAAATTTAGGGGTACTGCAGTGCAATTTTGGGGCAAGGGACAGGGACAAAATATTCCTAGTCAAATGGTGAGTAGATTCAGGGATTCTGTCTCAAAAAATAGTGCAGAAAGCAATTGAGAAAGACATTTGATGTTGACCTCTGGCCTCACACATGTGAACATGTATAAACCCCTCCCCCCACAAATTTCTAGCCTATTAACCTGACCTATTTCTGCACGCACTCCTTTATGTTTCTTGAAGACTCCATATCTGCAAAAGTCCTTCCAAACTAAATGCAGAACCTGGAGAAATGTGTTCATTCAAGGAATTATTTCCAGAGCTTTGCATGCAAATTGGAACACAGAGTGCACATTTATTAAAGAAATAACTGGTACACATTTGTTCAATGAATAACTGTTTTAATTAGTACTAAAGGAAAAATATGTTGTTAAAAATGGAGAATTTAATGAAATCAAGAGAACAAAAGTGGCTCATAGCTTCATGCTATGACATGCTATGACATATTCCTCCTAAATACTGACTTATATGTTTGTGTGTTCTGAGATGACTTCCTTAGTGTATGCCTATGTTATGCCTATGTTAAAAGATCACACAACAGCAAAAGATTTTCTAATGTTATTTGAATAGAGTAAATCATGAAATTGTCTGACTGTACATTATTTAGAAGTATTTATTTGAACAAATGAAACTATTAATTCTATAAAGTGTTTTCGGTTTTTATATTTTTCCCTATTTTAAAGGTTTCTTTATTTATACTATTATATATTATATATATAATCATTTTCTTAGCACTAAATCCTCAAGAGGATGTATTGGTCCAAATGGATTTAAATTTTTTATTATTTATTTTTATTATTCCTCAAAAGCCATGCTAGGCAATATCTTTTCTCAGAGATCTTTTATAAGAATAAATGAACAAGACAAAAATGAGAAAGGTATTGGATAATCTGTGAAAACTTGAAAGTAGTCGAGTGAGTGAATATGTTATGTGTTATGTGAACCCACTAGAGTCTGTTAATAAGTCTTAAGAATTTATTTAGGTATAAACTGGAGATAAACATCACTGACACAGAATAGATAAGACTCCATCAGACACAGCTACACAGCTACTGTGTCCTGCCATTCTGCCCAAAGGAGCTGTGGTCCAACTACCATAGCAAGAAACAGAGAGAGAGAAAAAAAAAGAGAGAGAGAGAGAGGTCCTGCCCCCTCACCTTTTAAGTGGTCATGTACTACAAGACCACATCTCAGGGCTTACTGCCTTAAAGGTCATTGGCTAAACAGATTGAAATTCCACAACAGTTATGTGCCAAGAACAGAGATTCTGTTATTCACCAGCAGGTACCTACGTAGTATTTGCTTATTTATTGCATTGAGAACAGACAATGCTATGACATTTGTAGGCCCAGAACCTCATGGTAAATCATAGTCTGCTTGCTTTCCAAGACTCATGCGTGAACATAGGTAGAGACCACGTGATAATCTTGCATATCATTTTAGGAGAGTTGCCTTAAGGCAGAGTCTCCCCATTGGCTTGATGTTCACTGGTTCAGGTATACTGAATGGCCAGTGAGCACCGAAGATTCTCTTTACAAATGTTCTCTAGATTGAATTCTGCTCCACATGTTTACAAGGCAAGCACTTTATTGATTATACAGTCCCACCACCCCTACTTCTTGGTGTTCTATGACTCTAAGGAATACTTGGTAAGGTGGCCAAGAACCTGTGCTTCAAAGTCTGCTTCATTGTAGGCCAAATTTGAGCTCTAACACAGGCTGTCTATGTGAGCTTCAACAAGTCACATAAGCATCTTTGCTTTTAAAGACTTGACGAAAGGAGAACCACAGAACGGAAGAAGGACTCTTAAAAGAAATAGCTCAGAATTGAGAAATAGACGGTTATTTATTTAGGGGTAGACTCACAAATAAGAATCCTCTGCTTGAACGGAGATTAAAAAAACCACAATCCGCAACTGGAACAAAGAGGCCAAAAAAGAGAGCGTACACATGCTCTACATTGGCTTATTTAGTATAAGAGACCACACCCTAATGGGCGGGTAACCACTGACAGTAAGACTTCCTACAACACAGAATCTACATAATAAGGTTGTTTAGAATGGTAATCTAGTTTATTATAATAAAGATGATCATTGACACACAGGGACTGCTTGAAAATGATGGTTATATTATTAATTATTACAGTTAAACTGCCTTATAGAATGGCTACTCCAATTGGCTTTCTTTAAATTAGGTTCTTCACTGTTACAATAAAACTTTGAGTTTTCGGAGAGAAAGAGAGAGAGAGAGAGAGAGAGAGAGAGAGAGAGAGAGAGAGAGAGAGAGAGAGAGAACCCAGCACACACACACACAGCCGATCCTAAACTGTAATTTCAATTCCAGAGCTTCTGACATTTCTGGCTTCTGCAGCATCGGCAGTCATGTGCACATATTCGAACAGAGACACGCAGCTGGAGACATAATTAAAAGTAGTACACCTTTAAAAACAAAAGAAGGGGACCATGCTTAGTAAACTCTGCCTGTCTCTACATTATGAACTGTTTGCTGACTAACTTACTGAAAAATGTTGCTTAATGATATACCCTCTGATATCTAGGCTCCCATATTTCATGTTTTTCCTCCCCTATCTTTAGTTTCCCCTTTCCTTTCCCTTTGCATCCCCCTCTTCTCCTCCCTTCCTTGCTTTAAATTACAAGAACTGTTGTATGGCTGGTGTCCTAAGAATTCTCATGACATGTGTTTTCACACTTTGCCTGTTATAATCTTAGCAGGAACCTCCAGTGTCAGATACTGCTTCTCTTTAGCACTGCACAGTTTTTTCCATTAGTCACTTTAGGGCCAGCTTTGTCCTCTGTGATGTGGTTTCTTTTCCCTGGAACGCCTAATACTTGCTCCTAGAGCGCTTATGCACTATGTTGTTTGTGTGCTCTTCTGATGTGTCCCATGACATTGCATTTTTTAAATCTAGGATTTGAGAAATTTCTTCAATGATAACTTTCTTTCTTTTGGCTTATTTTTTCCTTCTCTGCAAAATATATTCTTTCAAAATACATTTTAACTGATATATTACATCATTTGCCCATTTCCCTTTTCTCCCTTCAACCCTTCCAAGCCTCTGTCCTTTAATTCCTCATATGCTTCCTCATTCCCTTTTAATTTGCTTATTGTTCTACACACACACGCATGCATGCATGCACACACACATATACACACAAACACAGAAACACACACGTGTATTATACCACCTGTTCATTTCATTTATTGTGACTTATGGGTACATAATTTCAGGGCTGAGTACTTTGTACTGAATAACTAATTATGGGGCACATCCTCTGCTTCTCCCTCTCTTAGTAGTCATTAATTTCCTGTGGTTCTTTGTCTAGGGGTGGGACACTCTGTGACTTTCCACTTCTGAATTGGCGTGCCTGTTGGTATTATCACTGTTCAGATATTATTTAGGCAGCCACATTGTTGAGGTATCATGGATAAAGCTTTCTATTGTCATTTCTAGGAGATATAATCCCACAGCAGACTTCTTAGTCCTCTGACTCTTAACAATATGGCTACTCCTCTTCTACCTTGTTCCTTGAGAAGTTTTGTTATAGATGTATCCATTGAAGTTGGATACCCTATACCAATTGATCTCTGCATTAGAACCAGCTGTGATTTTCTGTAATGGTCTTCATTTGTTTCTGCAACGTATTCTTCATACATTGAAATATGTTATTGTGATCTTTGTAATGTTTTTAATTTGTTGCCTTTCGCAGCTCCAATTTCTTCCATTGTGAATGCCATTTAGCCTCAACTCTTTTATCTATTCCAATAAAGTAGTATTTTCTTCTCAATTATATTGAATTTTCTTAATTACTGTATTCCTCTAGTTTTGTGTTTCCCAATGAGTTATTTTATTTAATTTATCTTGTTTCAGAGTTGTGTGTTAAAAAAAATCCTAAATATTCTAGTCTGGTTATGATCTTCCAATAAAATACCACACACTGGATTACCGTCCAGAAGGTGCTCACAGTTTTCGATGATGAAAAGTCCACAACAAAGTTCCTAGCTGAAGTGGTTCCTGGTACGAGTTTGTTCTGTCTTTGAGATCATTACCTTCTCTCTGAGTCCTTATCTGGCAGGGCAGGATTTCCTCTCTTTTCCTGTTTCTCTAAACACACAAATCCTACCCTATGATCCTCCCTAATGGTGATGCCTCACCTTTAGGACCTCATCAAAATTCATTTGCACTCCCAAAGCCTCTTTGTGTCTCATCACACTGGAATCATAGCTTCCCCATACAAAATAAGGCAATAACGTGTGAGGAACAGAAAAATATATAACACCAGGCTGTGATGAGGATGTGGTGCTCTGAAGCCTAATGTGAAATGGCACAGCCACTTTAGAAATTTATTAGATATATTCTCATATATGTATATAATGCAGAGAGCAAATGAAAACAACAACCTGAGCATGATTTTAAAAAACTTCATTAATCACCATGTTCTTTCTAGGAAAAAAAAGATGAAAACATGTTAGTATTGTTTTCTGAGAAATCTTCCTCATAAAATTGAGCTCTTTGGAATCTACTGAAGAGAAATAAAAATGTGCATGTATAAGAACACACATATGTGAGCTGGAGAGATGGCTCAGTCGTTAAGAGAGATTCCTGTGCAATCATAAAGGTTGAAGTTCAGATATCAGCACCTACCCGAAGGTTGGGTACAGTCTCGTACATACCTGTAATCCCAGCATTGAGCAGGCAGAGACCAGAGGATTGTGGTGGGTTGCTGGCTGATAGCCTATCTAATGTGAACTCCAGGATCAGGCAGAGATTTTTCCTTAAATATTAAGACAGAGAAAGGGAAGAGGGACATCTGATGTTCTCCTCTGACCTCAAGGATATACACTAATTTACACACATATTTACGTACACATATCACATACATACACTTTCATATACATGTACACATACAACAAGATATGTGTGTAAATGTACGTAGTAACATTGTTCATAATAACTAAAACAGCAAATAGTCTAAAGCTACAGCAATAGTTGAATGGGTAAATGTGTGATACTCAATATGTTATGGACTATTAATCATTAATAAAAGTTATAAATGAGTGATATATGCTACAAAATCTTTAAACTTTAAAATTGTATTCTTTTTTATTTTTTTAAACATTTTTTTCTCATTTTACATAACAATTCCAGTTTTGTCTCTCTCCCCTCCTCCTGCTCCCCTTACCTTCCACCCACCCTACCCTAGCCCACGCATTTCGCAGAGAGGTAAGGCTTCCCATGGGGTGTCTACAAAGTCTGGCACATCACTTTGAGGCAGAGTGAAAGCCCTCTGTCCTATATCTAGGCAGAGCAAGGTATCCCTCCAAAGAGAATGAGCTTCAAAAGGCCAGCTCCAGCTCTAGGGATCCTGGTCCCACTATGGCCCCACAGTCTGCCTCAGCCGCACAACTGTCACCTACATTCAGAGGGCCTAGTTTGGGCCTATACAGTTTACCTCACTGTCATTCCAGAGTCAGTGAGCTCTCATTTGTTCAGGTCGGTTGTTTCTTTGGGTACCCCTCATTGTGGTCTTGATCCCTTTGCTCATATTATCACTCCTCCCTCTCTTCCAATGGTCTCTGGGAACTTGGCGCAGTGTTAGCTGTGGATTTCTGCATCTGTTTCCATCAGTTGCTGGATGAAGTTTCTATGATGACAATTAAGGTAGTCATTAATCTGATTACAGAATTACTGCCTTGTTTTGTTTCCCAAGGCCAGTTCAGGTACCCTCTCCACTATTGCTTGGGGTCTTCGCTGGGGTCATCCCTGTGGGTTTCTGGGAATTTCTCTAGTGTCAGCTTTCTTGCTAGCCCCATAATGGCTCCCTCAATAAAGATATCTCTTTCTTTGCTCTCCCTCTCTGTCCTTCCCCCATCTTGGCCAACCTATTCCCTCATAGAAGATATCAGAAAATGGAAAGATCTCCCATGATCTTTGTGGAGGTCCAAAATTCTGAGCCTACTTCTACCTAGACCAAAGGAGAGAGTTAAAACTTACTTCTTCTTTCAAGGTTATTGTGTTTCTACCTCAAAGAAAGGTCCCACCTAGATTAACATAAGAGATTTCTGCTCTCTCAAGGTTATTATTAACAGGTATGGCTAATAGCCAGACCTTGTTCTACAGAAACCGAGAAGCAGATATGTTCCTACCTCAAACAAAAGTCTAAGGATACACTTAAGGGTCCAGTTCCCTTATGAAGATAACTTTGGATTCTACCCAGGGAGTGGTCTGCCTACAGAATCTTTTGGTCTAGGGTGTGAGCATTACTTGTCTTGTTTTAGCAGCAGACTGTCTAACTATGAGTGCAGCCTACAACCTTTAATTGGTATGTTCATTTCCTTGTACCATGTTAATGTAGTTTTTTGTCTTACTCCTACCTTTTGGGGTCAGGGGTATTTAAAGCAATTGGTAATTTAACACGGGTGAATTTCAGTACTCACTGGAACACCCTCCTGATACTATCCTATGTTTCTCTGTTCTATTATTTTTCTTTCACGTTTTCATATTCTTTACTAATATTTTGTAAATCCCCACACCTCTACCCTAGCAAGAGGTATTTTTGTCAAGACTGGTCTCCGACAGCTCTTAAATAAATAGGATCAACATAATAAAAATGTATTCTAAGTGAAAAAAGTCAGATAGAGTGCATGCTTCTATTTATATGAAATGTCTATGGGAGGGAAAGTTTTATACAAACAGAACAATGGGAACTAGTATAAACTAGTATGAACGCTAGAAGGGGTGGGCTATTTACCCATAGAAGAACTAAGAGAAATCTTATAAATTCAAAATGTTGCAATACTAGAGTGTGTTCATGGTTGCAAAAATTGTGAACATGTGTGGAAAATTTTATATATATATATATTTGCATATAATTACAATGACTGAGTCATATGTTAATCACATATTAATGGCACTATAAGCACATGGAGTAACACTTGTCACATATGAAATAATTAGAAATTTTGTGTGTGTGCATGTGTGTGTGTGTGTGTGTGTGTGTATGTGCAGAATAGAGGTTGATGTTGAGTGTCCTCTCTTGCTTCCTTCTTATTTTTTGGGACAAGCTTTCTCATTGAACTAGAAGCTTGCTGATTCAGCTCCACTGGCTAAATAGTGAGTCATGAGTAAACTCCTGTATCTGCTACCCTCACCCCATCCCTTTCACTCAGCACTGGGATTTGAGATGCATATGTGTTCCTGGGCTTTCATGTGGGTTCTAGAATTCAAACCCAGGTTCTCATGTTCCTGTAGCAAGCAGTTTATTCTCTCAGCCATTTCTCCTGCCCCATTTCTTTCTATTTTATTAAAAAAAAACCCAATGTTTGTAATTTAGAGGCACATCGGGGTCTCAGACACTCCCATGCACAATCTTTGCCCTGCCTTGCATCTTTCATTTTGGTGACCATGTCTAGACAGCCTTCTGTCTCTGATTTTGTAGCTCCCTTCAATTTGGTTTAAATTTATTTCTTTATCTCTTAGCTTCAGTGAACAAGAACACTTCTTACAGCTTCCCTTTGTTGTCAGCCAGAGTTTGGAATAGGCAGTCTTTTGCTCACAGACCTGACGAAGGGCTGCCACAGAATATGCTTCATCTCATTAGCACCGTATCAAGAAGCAGGACACAGTAGGCTTAAAATTGAGCAATAGTTGGCCAATTTATTTTAAACAAGCAAGCTCATGCTCATTTTAACTTACTTTTACACGAGAGATAATTTTACGAGGCAAATTTAGCTTACAATTCATAAGCAGCAGCATTAAAGTGAAACAGAATTGATTTTTACCTACCAGAGCTTTTTGCTCTAATTTGTGAAGAACGGTATAAGAAGTCCAGGAGTTATTTTGTTAAAGTAGATTATAAAAGTGTGACTTAGTCTCTTTCCTTTTGCTGCTCCTCATGTCTTTAAGAAAGTGTACGTGCATGTGTGTGTGAGGTACATATGTGCTTGTGTGTATGCACATTCATGTGTGTGAGTATGGGGACATACATAGGGAGGTCAGAGGATAACTTGAGGTGTCAGTCAGTCTTCATCTTGTATCTTGTCAGAGGTGGAATCTTCATTTGTTCCCATTGTTTATGCCAAGCTGTCTGGCCTGTGAGCTTCCAGAGACTTTTCTGGCTCCACCTCACATGTTGGCACAGGATTTGGGGACTGGATATGTTTATTACCATATCCAGATTTAACTGCATTCTCGGAACTAAAACTCACGTCCTCACACTAACATAACAAGAGCCGTTCAATGAGATGTCTCCCTAGGCTGATCCTGACATCTTTGGGTAGAGACATGAGGCCCCTGTGAAACATGAGGGAGTAATCTGTGAGGCCACATCTGAATTCACTTTGTAGCTGCATATAACTGTCAATCAAGTGTTTAAGCTTCCTCAGAATTTAGGATAGCATTGGGAGGTGTGGGTTTGGGAAGTAGGTAAGTCAGGAGGAGTTTCCCTTAGGGAAGAGATCACCCATTGGTCTCTTTCACTTCTTCTACCATGTGAGGACACAGTAAGATGATGTGTAGGAAGCAGAAAGTAGGCCCTTGCTGAACATCAGATTTGCAAACACCTTTGATTGTGGTCTTTCCAGCCTCCAGAACTGTGAGGAACAGATATTTATTGTTTAAGACAGCCCATCTGTGGTAGTTTACTATAATAGCCTGAATGGACTTAGACATAGATTAATGTGTAAGCTTCAGTGTGCATACAGATAAGCCTACCTCCGTCCATTATTACAATAGGTCTCCCCCTTTTCCTTGCTGAATTCTGAATTGAGCTCATTTCTAGACTGAAATCTTCTTTCCTCTACTGAAATTGTTTCTGAGTAAAATTTATTTCTACCACTTCATTGTCTGACTCTGGTTCAACATTTCAAAGAGACAGGATCAAGGCTAGGAAAGGTAAATGATGACCTGACTATGAGGACTTGAAGCCACAGAGACCTGTAACAGAGCTTCACTATGTGGGTACTGCGATTTATTTGAGCGTTAAAAAGTCAGTCCCACCGAGCAAAAGAAGGAGAGGCAGACAAATCCAGAAGATCTGTCGGGAACCTAAGTTAAGCTAATAAACATACAATTATTTTATTGCTACATAACAATAAAGTTGTCAGGCCCTCTAAGACTCCCTGATATTTTTATTACAATTTCAAAGCAAATTAAAATTAAAAAAAAGTCTAATAGGCAAGATTCAGTGACAGAAAGTCCTCCAGAGAAAGTCACAATTAAGTAGAAGTGTGAAGCACAAATGTAGGCAGATAGAAAAAGTCGGAATGAGATTGATGAGAAGGATAGATAAAGTCTAAGCGTGGGGGACTTCAAGACAGTCAAAAAATCTTTGGGAAAAAGATGACCCAGAAATTCAGTGAAATGGGATCAATATATTAGTAATGCCCTCAAGCTCTGTGAGTCTGAAAGCAGAGAGCCAGTATCATTCATGCATCATGCTCCTGATAGTTACCTGACAGTCCCCAACACAGCATCATAGACATCGTGGCCATGCACAGTAATCTGTGGTACCAAAGACTAGACTTCACATCCTTTTAGAATTCTCCACCTGCCTGCTGCTAGACAGCTCCCACAGTTTCCTGAGGTGTGGAAGAAGGCTAATGCAGTGAGCTGCAAAACTGGGATGTCCACCTGGCCATTAGATGTGTGCGAAACCCTCCACTTTGTGTTCCAGCATCATTATCCCTATTTTGTGCCTGATCCTTACACTAAAGTCTTGAAGCTTCCAGTGGGATGCATGTAAGAACTAACAACATGGCTGGGAGCTGCACCTGCCATGTAACTGCATGGTCATCTAAACAAGACCTGCACAGTGACAAACCAGTTTATGTGCCAACTCATGGACAGAGGAAACCTTACTTTCCACCCTTGGATGAAAAACTTTGGGTAATGGTGGCTGCTAAAAGAAGACAAACCAGTTTTCTCCAGTAACTAACCTCAGGTTGTCCATCCAGAGTAGTCATCTTTAAACATATGTACATAAAACCAGCATTAAATGGATTCTGTGTGTGTGTGTGTGTGTGTGTGTGTGTGTGTGTGTGAGAGAGAGAGAGAGAGAGAGAGAGAGAGAGAGAGAGAGAAACAATAATGAAGGGGTAATAAATTTGAGAGGGAGTAGGGGGAAGGTCTAGAAATAGAAGGTGGGGTGGAAAATATGTAAATACTCATGTATGAAATTCTCTAAAATAAATTTAAAACAGTCAAAAATAATTCTGATATAGAAAAAAGAAATTATTTCTCGATAAGATTTGAAGGTTTGGACTATGAAGCAGCTAGCATTCAGCTCATGAGTTGTTTGAAACTGAGACTGGCTCACAGAGAACAAGAAAGTAATTCCTTTCTCTGACTTTCAGAGAAACATATTTTCCCACAGCATCCGCCTTTCTCTGCGAGCTAGACCCCTTTATAAAGTCAGTAATTTCTTCTTCGGTATTTGCTCACATCTCAATCTTCCCTGTTTGGGAGGAAAACAAGAAGAAAGCAATTTAGAATCATTGGTGTTGAGTACATGTTTAAAGAGTCCTGTTCCAAATAATTTAACAACTCCCCAAACACAAAAATAAATTAGATTAGAAAATTCTAGTGATGAGACTGCAGGGAGGATTAATACTGGTGCTTGAGGAAATAGATTAGTTATATTTCCTCTTATATTACAATTCTTATTTAGTGCAAATGTTCTGCTAAGCAGTATATTTTTTTATTGTTTTAAAATCTCCTCTTAACTTTCCAAATACTTTCCAGCCGCCCTGTGCATTTGATTCCAATAATTTTGTGAGCTTGATTAAGCAAGCTTTTATAATTCAACTTTACCAATGAGGCAAAAAGCAAGACTGACTTTTAAACAGTGTACCTTTGAAACTCAGATTTCACTAAACACATTTCAGAGACATTTCTTTGATGGACAAGAAAGAAATGAAGATTGAAGGTTGGACTCAAGAGAGATGCTAGAAGAAAAGGAAACACTGAAGGCCACACCCTGACTTATTAATTAAATTCTTTTCCTCTTCATCTGTCTGAATTTCTTTCTTAGAGGACCACCTCAAGAGTGTAGATAAGGTTAATTATTATAATTATAATTATAAATCAGAGAATTACAGGAAATTGTTGGAATCCAGAAACTTGAGTCTACACTACATTTACTTTGCCTGTGAATTCCAAAAGGAATCATACATACAGGAAACCTGTAAACAGGGCACAAAAGGTATTATTCCTTTGGAATTCTGTAGGGCTAGTCCAAAGTATATGGCCTGGTTCAAGGTTTTCATTTCCCTTATTGGCTTCTGATTCTTTAGATTTGACCATCCTTCAGGGTGTACTTTGGATAGAGAAATGATTGAACAGTGATAAAACAGGTGTATAGGGGAGGTGGAGACTGGTTTGGGTACATATGTCCTCCCATAGATGCTGAAAAGTGGGAGGCAAAAGTGAAAAGGGGGTTAACTGGTGGAAGGGTCATCCTCGTCTGTGCCACTGCTGAGCCATAAACAGAGAGTGCAGGGAAGTTGATGGGATCCTGAACCAGGGGAAAACCATATAGCACCTTACTGTTACCTTCTCTTGAGGGACAGAGGAAGCAAACAGCCTTCTGTGGATTGTGGTGGTTAGCTTGTCTAGATTTGGGGTCACTTGGAAGACATGCTGCTAAGTTTATCTGCTAAGGTATTTTCAGAGACTTTTAACTGAAAGGGGGAGATCCACCCTGATTGTGCCTTTTCCCATCCACGGGCTGATGTCCTCCATTTAATAAAAAGGAGATATTGAGCTGAGCCACAGAATTCCCCTCCTTCCTTGCTAACTCAGATGTGAGATGATCTAGCCAAAGGCTTCTGCTACCATGAACTGTACAATGCCTTCGGCACCACAATGGACTAGAAGATTCTTTTAAACTATGGAACAAAATGAATCTATCTCCCCCTAAGTGACATCCTGTCAAGCATTTGATTAGAGCACCAAGGAAAGTTACTGGTAAAGAGACCTTGATGTCCTGCTGTTTTTCAAACATGGGAAATTGGTCTTCTGAAATCTGTTCATTCAAATAGATAGACTTCTCTTGGAAAAGAAAAACAAGGAGAGACGAGGCAGGCTCCTTCACCAACCCAGATTCCTGTATTCTTGATAAACAAAAGGGAGTAGACAGGAAGTCGTAGGTTATTTTTCCTGTTTCAGAAGCTTCAGTTAATAATAGTCACAATTCAATTCCAAGCACAGCCCACTAGCAATCTCTGAAAACAAGTAGCAGCTAGAAATAAGTGTTTACTGTCCTCTCTGCCACCAAGGAGCCTGTCATTAGCATTTTAATAATCCTTTCTTGGTTTTTGAAAGAAACATGAGCATAGAATCATGGATATGGATTTGGATCGGGTTTCTGGCATGGAGCTCTTCTTTTCACACTGATAGATGAATTTTTTGCAGTTGCCAACGTAACAGTTTGCATTGTATCTGGTCAGCGCCCCACATGCTGGAGAGCAGGTAATTAGGGTCTAATTCCAGCCGATGTTGTGGTAAAGTTTATTTTATGACCCCTGGTGAACTGGGAACCGATTCAGGCTCTCTCATCTTGGGTTCTGCATCCATGTTATCACAAAGAATGAAGCTTTTCCTCCATCTCTTTCTACACCAGAGAAAAGAGTCCAAGAAATTGAAGACTGTCACTTGCTATGTTTTATTTATTTCTGCAGCTAGAACAATACTCTGTTTATCTGAGAAGATTTTGTCCTCACATGTTTAGAGCAGAGAGTAGTATTCAGCCATGTTCCCAGACATATGAAGTGCAGACAGGTTTAGGTAGCTCCCCAAGCATTTAATACAGAAACTCGCTTTTTAAAAAAGTAACCCAAGGAACATATTTCCCTCCAGGAACTGACTTTAAGACGGAATTTGTGGCTGTTTTCATAGAAAGTTGTTATAGAGACTGTGATGAGAATTATCTCTGAAAACCAGACAAGCCCTCACAGGTTCTACTTCTGGCTCCTTTTCAGATGACCACATGACATGGGATTCTCTGGCTGCAGTCAGGAGTTTTGGTTTCATGAGCATTCAGTTCCTCATCTTCAGTACTTTTGTGACTTTACAGAATCACTGAAACATGTCCAACACCTCCCTTCTCCATTTGTATGATAGAAAAGAAAAAAAAAGATATTGAGATCAATTTAAAACAAAGAAACAACAAAACAAACTCTATATCTTGGGGAAACGCAAAACTAGTTAAGACTACGCTACTCTCATTTGTATTTATCTATCAATCATTTTTTATCCCTAATTTTCCAAGCAGTGCTGGATAATCACAGAAAGGGGTTTCTTTCAGAACCCTGCATCCAAGAAGGCCAACCCACTGTATTCAATTATCTCTGCTACTTCCAGTCTTTGATTTGGAAACTAAGAGTCATTTTTATATTTCATGTGGTTGAACTAAATGAAGAATATTTTATACTTTATAGTCCGTGTCCATAATAAAGTTTTATTGGAATACAGACATGCCTATAACTTACATATTGTCTGTTTTGATTTCATACTATCGCCAACAAGAGTTTATCAGAGCTTGTAAGATACACAAAATTCTCAAACATTAATTCTCTTGCCCCACATAGAAAAAGCATGCCAGTCTCTGATATGGAGAAAGAAATCATGGATAACCTGACTGCTGATCCCAAAGTGCTGCTTGCTAGCCATGTGACCACAGGAGAGTCACCTTTAATTTTCTTAGGTTAAGACAAGCACACTTTGTTATGAAAAGGTGTGATTTTAGATTCTCACAGAGGAAATCCCACAGGCTCTTAAGGAGGAAAGATAATGACATGCCAAGGACGTGGAGATGCCTTGCTGCCCTGCTTCTGCTCCTCCTCTGTACCAGGTGGCTAAGTGGATGCCCAAAGCCAAAAGGGAAACACTCGGACTCTTTTGAAGAGCTACGAGATTTTTGTTCAGCTTTTAAAAAACCAAAAATAAAAGTATCAGTGAATGATCAAAACCATGGTCCTTCTCTAAGCCAGTTTGCTTTTCCAGCCAGTGCCTTTGCCATGCTTTTCCTGAACCTTCATTAGGAATGAGAGGACAAATCCTCACTGCATGTCCTCTATGGTAAGTAACTGCCACCCATGAATGTTGTGAGTGTACAGAGCCATTCTTCTGCCTGTGTGGCATGGGAAACGACACAAGGAATATAAAGAAATTAGCCTGCATTAGTATATCAAGCTACTCTTTCTATTCAAATGCCATAACACCAACAAAGCAATCTAAAAATGTAATAATGAAGAGGCCTGCACTCTAGACTGCTGTAGGTTAGCAAAAGCCGCAGATCTCCTGGGGAACATTTCTGATGACTGAGTGACCCTCACAGAAATGCCGAGGGCAGAAACGGGCTACACTTACAGATGTGTGCTTCCTCTGAAATGTGGAGACCTTCCTGGAGAAAGTGACATTTTCATTATTGTTTACTAGAACATGTAGAATTTGTGTAATTAAAAATAATTCAGTTTTATTAAAGCTAATACAGCACGCTATAAAAACCGTGTTTCTCCATGTGTCTTCTGAATCAGCAGTGTCTTTGAAATCAAGATTCTTTAGGTGCTGCAACATAAAATGATTTTAATTTTTAATACATGACCATTTTGGACTCTTAAACGAGTGGACTAAGTACTGCAGGTGGAGGGGGATGGGATTAGTCACTTGGGCTCCCTGTGTCTGCTGTCCTTCCATACAATACTTCTACACTGGGTGAACTGAAGTCCTTAGTTCATTTCTACATCATCATTCTGCAGCATTCATTTCAATGTTCATTATAGTCGAACCATTTTGATTTCATTTCTATTTGCTCAAATATAGTGCATTTGGGGACTGAATGAACTATACTCATTCGTGTGCTCATTATAGTCTTGGTTTTCAAACTGTTTTTCTAACTTGTGTGGAGTATATTCATTTCTGTGTTATTTCAACACCAGTGGAACCATACAGCAGTAATAATGATATGAATAGCTACCAATTACATGTGACGTGTGCCAGACAGGGCAATAAGCAATATCTATGCAGTTATTTAATTTAATCTCTGCAAAAAACCCTATGACATAGCTCTGATTATCATCTCCATTTGATTTATGAGGAAACCAAGACTCTGATAAATGAATTAATTTATCGAAGCCTGATAGGTAGAACATAGTTTAGTCAAGCTTAAATTCGGTGCTTTTTTGCCTTTAAAATGTTCACAGTAAATATGATTTGGGTATTATATGAGGATGAAGATGTTATTACTACTCTTATCCTCACCATGATCCCACAGACACAGAATAAGTCTATAGCATTTAGAGGCTGATCTGATCTCTGGATCCTAAATCTTCAGGTTATTCCATCAAATAGCCACACTTGTATAATCACAGAGAAATTGAAGAGTGTTGTAACCACATGGCTCCCTTATGCAAAGACTTATATCACCTGATCCTAAGGTTTGCAAGGTACCACGGGAGATAAACCAGTACTGATGACAGATCAGGGAGATGAGGGAGAGCTTGCATCCAATTCTCCTTTAGTTAGGTAGTGGCTGCTTTCAATGATACGATAAGATTTACTAAGCAAAATAATCCAGAAGAATTTTAGAACATAATGTTTCTTAGTAGAGAGCCTTCAAAGTAAACCATCCAATTTTCTAGAGCACCATGCTTCCTAGTATTGAGCCTCCAGAGGCAAAATATATTCATTGTGCACAGGTTAAACTAATGAGTCAATGTTCCAACCCCTTGTAGGCAGAGGTTCTGTAAACTCTCCCATGCTGTGAGAGATGCTCTCAGAAGACATCTCAGAGATGCAAGCCAGTCTTCTGAACGGACCCAAGGGGAGTGGATGAAAGAGCAAGGTGCAGTGACTTCCCCGAAGGCAGGATTAGTTTCATTTTATGACCAGTACCAAGCACCATATCTGACTCACAGTAGCAACTGAGTAGAAACTGTTGAGTGTTTGGGAGGAGTAAGTTACTTATGACACTATGTTGTGCTCTTGTTGCTATAGATACCACTAGTGACACACATAGAAACTCATGATGTGTTCTAATTCAGTTAGTTTTCACAAAACTTCTCACATTTAAAGAGGCCCTTATTTTATACACAAGGAGTTCATATGGGCAAAGTTAACTCCCTCAAATTTTCCTTAAGACTGGGCACAAGGCATTCTGGATTTGGACATTTTGAGACTTGGCTCTCGCACTTGGTTTAATAAGAACACTATAAAATTTGTGTGTCTTATTCCATAATAAAGGGAGGCTCATGAGCCTCGCCTGCCAGTTGAGGGACTACAGATAGTGACAGCTGATGGCCTCTAGGGAACAAGAGTCAGTTTCCTTGAGTATGGGCCGTGGGATGTAGACCACACTCCAGTGGATGCCCCACATCCGTGAGTAAATGTGCAGCAAAAATGGGGTAGTTGGAGGTTTAAAAACTAAAAGAAGACATAAAACTTGAGAGTGGCAAGGTGGCGTAGGTCTGGGAGAGTTATAGAGAGAATTACAGGTGAATATGATCATAGTACATTGTATGTATGTCAAAAATTTTCAAAGTTAACTAAAAAATACCAGAAATTTGTATGTTTTCATCAGTCATACGATCACATGACCTTGCTACATCTAAACCATCTTCTTTCTTTGTAAAGACTTTTCTTTTCAATTCTCTCTCTCTCTCTCTCTCTCTCTCTCTCTCTCTCTCTCTCTCTCTCTCTCTTGTGTGTGTGTGTGCACTAAAGAGGACAGGTGCCAAGTGCCTATGGAGATGAGAAAACATTTGATACTACGAGTCTAAAGTTGTGGGTGGTTTGTAAACCTCCTCATGTGGTTGCTGGAAGCCAAACTTGGGTCCTTAACTAGAACAGTGTGTGCTCCTAACTGCTGAGTCATTTCTGCAGTCACCAATCCCTCTACATTCTGGTACTAGTCATGTTTTACATTTCAACCAGGGGGCTGTGGAGCCTCTGATTTGGGTTCTCAAATCCACTCAGTGCACGAGACTGAAGAGGCAACAATGATGGGAAAACTAAACTGTTGCCACCATTTCTTTCAATCACCTGAAGTAGGGGAAGGTAGAAGGATCCATCCACTGCAGAATGCTTGGGGATGGGGTGAGCTTGCACTCCCCATTTAGTTTACTGAAGGTGGTGTATCTCACTCCCTCAGAGTTCAGCATTGAAAAGGAAATGCCAGTCACATCACAGTGATTATCATCTTACCATACACTGACTTTCAACCTTGGCAGCTTTAAGAATGTTAAAGTATGAATCTTAACTACCCTCTTCGGCTAGAAAGCATGCAATCTGTCACATCATAAATGAGCACTGTGTGACGGAATTAGAAAACATATCCTATTTGGTTCTCCAATTCTCTCTTCTCTAACTAAACAAATGGCTAAGAGAGTGGCATTTGATCTCAAGGAGAACTGACTCCCAAGTGCCAATACTTCAGCTCTATTTCATTTACATTGACCAATTATATTCAGACACACGTGTGTGTGTGAGCATTTACATATATCTGTTTCAGTCAGAAGCCACTGCTTGTGGCTTAATTTTGGAGGTGACTGCAGCAGAGTACAGCGTCTCAGGCTTTGCCTCTGTTACTGATACATACTCAGCACTTGCTGATGCTTTGAAGAGCCCCCCTCTTGTCTTTAATCCCCCTGAGTCTGTGATTTCAACATTTCCCACCTAGAATATGCCCTTGACTCTTCTTGATCTGCATATCCCACACACCGTTGATGCTGTCTCCTTGGTAATAGTGGAATCCATTTCAGCATCACATATGCTCTTAACTATACTGCCACTATTTCTGGTCCCTGGTAGGGGATGTGCCTCCTCCATGACTTCCTGTTGGTGGAGTGATAGTCTACTATTTGTGATGTATCTGGTTGGCACAGGATCTGCCATGCCACTTGCCTGCTCATCACTTCCCATTGGCTACGAGTTGTCCATAGGCTAATATAGTAAGAAATGCTTACATGGCAACAGATTGGAGATAACAACAGAACACTTCTCGCCACAATTCCAGTGAAATGAAACACAGGTCTATTTTGTCTCTCATTAGAGCTAGGCTTGTCCATACACTTTGATCAGTGTTATATGGCAGAAGTAATTTTGCCAATTTGGAGCTTCATTTTCAGAAGACTTTTAGAGCCAGAAACCACAATGCAAAACATCTGAATACTAAAGAAATCAACAGGGAAGTCCTGAGTTCACACTAAGACAAAGAGGACCCCAGCCTTCCTATACTCACCCTCAGAGTTCTAGGCAAAAGTGAAGTTGAATGGACTTCTCAGCTTCCCAGTCACCAACTAAATACCACTGAATAATGCCAGTCAATATTGCATGGGACAACTTGATCATCTGAAGAGGAAAGGGAAAAGATGGCTGAGATGAGAAAATGATGCTATATAAAGAACAATATAAGAGGGTACTACTTGGGCATAGATATCGTGTGTATGTGTGCTAGATTAGAGGACGGAGTGATTACAACAGGGAAAGCTTCATACAAGGAATGAATATGCATAAGCTAAGATCTAAAATATGAATAGTCCTTTGACATATTTTGCATGTTAGAGGAGATTCATGTACCAGGCTCTGCATTATTAAGTCTCTGAGAGCTGGAATCTCTTTTCATATTTTAGGGCATCCTTTCAATATTGCTTTTGATATTTGCCTTGGTTTGCAATGGAGCCAGTATCACCCAGGGATTAGGCAGAATGCTCCTCAATTTGATACACCCATCAGTTCTAATCACTGTATATGCCACACAGATTTATGGCTTCAGTTCCAAAGGGCCTTCTTGGGGAAGCAATAAGTTCTAGTGTGCTGCAAATTTAGATGCCCTTTTAATCCTACAATGAATATTTACTGAACACACATCAGAAAGTAAATCCTCAGTTGGACATTGACGAGCAAGAAAAGATATATAATATATGCCCCATGTCCCAGAAACTTGTAGGAAACTCTTCCAGTAGTAAAGACTACACATGGAATCAGTAATGTGGCCCTATCATTATGCTGGAGAAAGTGAGGCCAGATGAAGAAGGAAGAGAGAAGGCAAGACAGAATTGGACCACTGAAGAGCCATTTACACACAACCTGAGTCTGTGCTCAGTATCAGAGGCCACGGAATAATTTTTTCACTGTGATGTATACTTTTTATATTTGTGAAAACATATGAACATCTAGAGATCTCACATAAATATGTAGAAACTGGAAACTGGGAAGATATATCAATATAAGGCCCAACTTTTGATATGAAAAAGACAATTGACAACAGACTGATTTAAATAAGGATTCTCTGCTTTGCCATACTCACCACCATTTCCTCCCACTTTGGGTTCACTAGACATTTAATTTGTTCTACTCTCTGTAGGTATTTATAATTGTTGTTTTGGTTGTGTAACAATTACCCTCTAAAGTTGTCGCTCTGTAACATACACTGTGTTTTAAGTCATTTTGTTAGTCAAAAATTTAGACATGGTTTAGCTGGACAAATCATATATTCTACCTGGTATTAACAGAAATTTTGTAGACAACAGAACAATGACACTTTCCCTCAACCATTTCTTATACTGTCTTCAATTTTTGTGAATTCCTCCACAGGTCTTCCTAGAGTGGTTGCTCTCCTTGTCTTGATCATATCATGTCATGTCAAAGCCATGCCATGCTATTAAACACTGCTCACTCATCTCTGCTGTCCCCTGAGTTCACCTGGGACAGTATCCAGGGAGTTGTGCTTGTGACAGGATAAGATATGTACACTTCATTATCTCCAATTAAAATAGTTCTACTGTAGTGTTGTAGAGACCTGAATCTGCTATGGATAATTTATATCTTATGTGTGTGTTTCTGTGTACTTTTTAAAATTTATTTATTCTTTTCTCATATATTAAATCCCAGCCATATTCCTCCTTCCCTCTTCTGCTTCCCAGTCTCCTGGAACATTTCCAGTTCTACATTCCCATCTTAATTCCATCTTCTGTTCAGCCTCCATTCATTTCCTTTAGTTCAAGAGTGTGAGTTTGTACATGATTGACAATATAGTCTCTTTTTCAATCTAGTAGAACTGAGACTTATCATGGCTTCTGAGTTATTAGCATGGTGTTTGAACAGACCAATTAATGTCTCTGGGAGTCACTTTCCTAATTCCTAAACTATAGTGAAATTAAACACCAGACTCTTGAGATATCCGATGAGCTTAATATTCAAGTATTTACCATTGACTGTCAGTTCCCTTGTGACCTAGGTCTTGTCTATTTTTTTTGGTGTCTTCCTTTTCCTTTTTAGTGACAGCAATTGTCCCTCAGATTTCTAACCTCCCAAAAGAATAGTCTCATACATATTATCAAAAAATTGTTTGACATAATCTAACATAATCACTGTCAATAAGATAAAGTTTTTCTTCAGACGTTTGCTGACAATCTAATAGTATTGAGTCCTCGCTGAAAAAAAATCTTTCATTGATCTTGATTAAGAGTTTTTGACCTGTGATTTTACTTAATCCTGTCAACCATTCTGTCAGGTGGACTGGGTAGGACTGGGACCACCTTCCACTTAGAGATCAGTAAATAGTAGATTTTTCTTCTTAAGAGCACAGACTACCCATAGGTGAGGAGAAGGCAGAAAAAAGAAACTTAGACTCTCTCTTTTCTTATATGATGTTAAAAGTTATAATTGACATATAGGGCAAAAGTGAACGATTTTGAAATATCTGCAGTCAGGTTTTACTAGCTGTCATCGTCAGTGTTGCTTAGATACCCATGAACTATCTTAAGCTTTACTTCTTTGTTGGAGAGCCAAGCGCTGCGGGGTCAGTTCTGTATGCTGAATGTTTTCCCTCTGTAGGTCACGTTTTCCTCTTGCACTGTGACATGTACTTTCCTCACAAAACAAAACCCTTGAAAATCTTTGCATATACTATATTGATATCACTCAACATATTCGACAGCTTGGTGAGAAGTAAGGCACAGATGTAAATAAGACTAACTGTGGATAGTCTAGCTCCTTCTTTCTTGCCCATGGAGTGAACTGATGTGGCTATACAAATTGCTTTGACCAGAAGGGAAACTAACACATATTATTTCTCAAAAGTTGCCTTAAAAACTAAAGGGCAGTAATTTCATTTTCCCATTTTGCTGTGAGATAGTGGAAGGCCATATGTTTTGTTTCCTTTTGTTTGGGGTATTTTTGAGTCAGGATTTGAGCCTAGGAGCTTTGAATAGCTTCAAACATGCAATCTCCTTGCCACAGTATCTTGATTAGACAGGTTCCAGGCATACACCATGAAGTCCAGTTTTCAGAAGACCCATCTGAACATGGAGTCTGCATCACTGACAGTAATTTTAAAGGTCCTCTACCAATCTGATTGTGCATGTAGTTTGAACGAGCAGTAGATGTGTGCTGGACTCTTCATAGAGATATCTCTGAGCAATACATATTACAGTGTCTAGTCTATTTTGATTGAGTCAGAAACTGACACCTAAAATTGAGTGTGCTTCTTTTTAAAAGAAAAGTAAAAGTATTACTGGCCTGCTTGCAGTCTGGCACGTGAACAGTGAGAAAGGTATTATTGAGGAATGGATAAAGGAGATCTTTTCATGATTCCATTGCCAGGGTTTAATATGTAGAACGCAGAATAAAGAACATACAGTGCACCTGTAGGTCTAGGAGAACTGATCAAAGAGGATCACTGAATTATTGAGAAGCAAGAGAGAATGGTACTGACCTGGAGTGACTCAGGCAGGGCTTTCTACTTCCACACCTAATCTATGGCATGGGCACAGAAGCTTGAGTTAGTGTTATTCCAATAAAGACGGACGTTTCACATTTATAAACAGTGAAGATGCGTATAATCCAAATAGGCAGACACACATGTGTCTTTCATAAGCCTTCATCAAGTGCTTCTTGAGTGCCAGTGGTTTTCCTGGGTTGAGAATAGACCTTGACATTGAACATGAGCTCTTGGCATGGCAGCTTCACCAAGCACCAGTTGTATGATCATGAGGAATTTCCCTTTGCCTCTCTGAGCTTCAGTTTCCTTAGCCATAAACATGGAAATGAGTGTGTCAATCATAGTAGACTGATGTGACAGCCAAGAGATGCCCAGTGGCTACTATTCATACATAGATAACTTCAAAAATGAAGAGTGGCCAATGTTATAAGGAAGATATAGTTAAAAACATGAGTAAATCATGTCTGAGCTCTCCGTTTCCAGCAGGACACAAGGAAGGCAGCTCAGAGGAAGTGCTTGTCAAAGATTGCAAAGTGGGAAATAGGAAAAGGGTGATTTAGACAAAAGGGAAAATGGTGATGACAAAGCACAGCCCTGTAAAACCAAGGATTCCAGGCAATTATCTTGGCAGACAGGTGGGTCAACTGCCGAGGCTAGGTGGGAGAGCCAAGAAGAGACTTGGTGTAAACCCACATGAAATTTTAGAAATTTTTACTTTTTTTCTTTTGCTCAGCTCTTCTTCAGTTAGGCTAAAGGGGAGAGTACATAATTAAATTTCATTCCCTATGCTCCACTTTCCTATTTAGTTAAGATTCACTTTTCTGTCTAGATTTATACTTTATCAGGCAAGCAGGAGCAAGCTTTGTGACTTTGGATGTCAGCTATTTCTTTGTACTCAACAGGAAGGTCTTTTCAAATGAAAATTATGAGAAAAATCCCACCCTATGCTTAGAAGGCCTCCTTATTCCACTCCTTATCTCAGTCATGAAAAATCATTCCAATTATCTGCCTGACTCTATTATTTGAAACAGTTCCCCATCAGCCATTCAACTCAGATAATTGAGCTAAACCTTTAAAATGGGTTTTTAATGGGGGAATGAGGCGGTGGGGATTAAGTTGATCACGGTAAGTAAAGTTCCTCAGAATCAAAGGCAGACAAATTAAAGCTAGCTGATCCATTTGAATATACACAGTTTAAAAATCCAGTTCTATGGAGATAAAATACAGCAAGGAGGCAAGCTGTGTGGTATCTGTGTCTTTCTCAGAGGCCGTGGAACATAGTGTTCTGGGGAGATAATGACAGGTTCTCATTTGATTCTAAGCTATCAAACCCACTCTAGCCCTCCCACTAAAGGCTCCAAAACAGCATCAGAGCATTGAGCAGATCAATGCATAGTTGCTCTGGGGTGTGACGGTTTCCCATATAGATCCTTCCTGGTGTCATGCATCTACCATGTCAAGTTAAAAAACTTTGGAACACATAGGAATGGTGACCAAGCACCAGGTCAGGGTTCCTATCTCTGACAGACTATCTGGTTTTAGGCAAAGCATGCTAGATTTAGTTTCATTCTTTGCTAACCTGAGTTTTGACTAAAGTATCTTGAAAATACTTCATAGCTGCCTCGTCTTACAAATTCAAGTAGATTCTTCAATGCAAAAGGAACCACGTTCAGAGTTCAGCTGCTTTTCAAGATCCTTGTTCACATGCTTGGTTTAAACAATGTCTAGTTCTTCTTGCAACAATAAGTCTAAATTCTGCTGTATTTGTTCGTTTGTTTCTTTGTTTATTGAGACAGTGTTTCTCTGTAGCTTTGGAGCCTGTCCTGGAACAACTCACTCTGCAGACCAGGCTACTGTTTTATATATATATATATATATATATATATATATATATATATATATAGAGAGAGAGAGAGAGAGAGAGAGAGAGAGAGAGAGAGAGAGAGAGAGACAGGGAGAGACAGAGAGAGACAGAGAGAGAGAGAGACAGAGAGAGAGAGAGAGAGAGAGAGATTTTATAGATATGAGGCTGGGTGGTGTCTCAACATCCAATAAAGCCCACATTGCTCATAGATAGAGAGATTATATTTGCAAGCCTGTTCTCTGGCTCTATTATGCCAAAAAGTTCATGCCTTGGTGAAAATAAGTCTGCCTGTGACTGGGATACAGGTCTTTCATTTTAATCAAGTGGAACATGCTCATTATGATGGTAGTTATATCTCATACTTGGGTTACACGATAGACCAGTAGCAAACCCAAACTTTTGGAAGAAAATAGTTTTCCTTTTGATTTAGTTGGGAAAGCAGATAGTAGTTTATGCAAAATATCTTGAAACACACAAGTCTTTTCCTATGTAGTAAGTAGTAGGAGCTCAAAGTTTTTGTAAATCTACACATTTAACAAGTCTCTAAGATAGTGAACTAAAACTATTGAGGAAATTTTAACCCATAAGATCTTTCTAAAAAGACTGCCTTCTTAGCTACTGCTGTCTGCTTCTGAGTAAGTTTAACACAGAATTGAACATCAAAGGAAAGGAAGACAAGGCCTGAGATGCTTGCAGAAAGAATCCTTGGAGTGAAGATCTGTTGGATCTTTGCTCCATCTACAAAGTCAGTTTGCTGTGAGCAACGACAATGTAATTGGGATAAGAATGGGTAGCTGCTTCATTTCCTGCAGAATGAATTGTGTGACTCTAAGCTGCAAAGTGTGGCTTGTCTATTGTGGTCCTTTACCACACCCATCACTCTGCTTCCTTTTTAGCTAGGTTCAATAAGTAAGCATTGATTGATGTGGGATTCCCCTCTGTATGCTGTGATTATCATTGAATAATAAAGAAACTGCTTGGGACCAATAGCAAGGCAGAACTTAGCTAAGTGGGGAAAACTAAACTGAATGCTGGAAGGAAGAAGGCAGAGTCAAGGAGAAGCCATGGAGCTGCTGCGGAGACAGACATGCTGAAACTTTGCTGGTAGGCCACGACCTCGTGGTGATGCACAGAGTAATGGAAATGGGTTAAATTAAGATGTAAGAGTTAACCAATAGAAAGTTAGAGCTAATGGGCCAGGCAGGGTTTTAAATAATATAGTTTCTGTGTGATTATTTTGGGTCTGAGCTGCCAGACGTCCGGAAAACAAACATTGCATTTTTGTGTGGGCTTGCTTCTTTTCTGATTCTTTCACTGTGTTAATTCTATAGGAACAAAGACAGTGCTAATGCAAAGTCTGTCACATTTTAGATATCCAATAAATAAGTGTACTTTGATGAATGAATGGAGGACAAGGCAGAAATCAGAGCAGGTACCTAAAGAATTGAACAGAACTGCACTTTGGAAGCTGAAGGTCATGCTGTTAC
Organism: Myodes glareolus; assembly: GCF_982192425.1. Taxonomy (NCBI): domain Eukaryota; kingdom Metazoa; phylum Chordata; class Mammalia; order Rodentia; family Cricetidae; genus Myodes; species Myodes glareolus. The sequence continues at coordinate 30,283,887 of NC_142044.1, forward strand.
TGCTGAAGTCAGCCTTTCCATCGATCCAGCCGAAACCTCTACAGATCCAGCCATCTGCCCAGAGCACCAGATCCTTCCCTTGGTAGTCCAGAAGCCACATGTTCCCACTCCTGAAATAACTGGCAACCTAACTGCACTTCCCATTCATTGTGCTCCTGTAGTTCTACCAGGCATTCCTGCACACATTCCACACCGCACATTCTCCCCTTCACCTCTCACCACCCTGTGTCTACCTAGTAAGAAATATTTCTGAATTCCTAGGCTCCATATCAGTTCACTGTAAGACAGTTTCCAAAGTTTAAATTCTGTACTGAAAGTAGGGGATGTGGTAAATTTATTTCAGTGAGCTGGTTAGGAGGGAAGAAAAGGAGGAAGGAAGGGTAGGGGGATGAAGCAATGAAGGAGGAAGGATGGATGGGAATGATGGGGGAGGGAGGGAAGAAAAAGGGGGAGCAGATCTCAGAAAGGAAGAAAAGATGGGAAAAAGAAGATAAAGACAAAAGAAAAGAATGAGAAGAAGAGAAAAGGGAAATGGGAAGGTGCTCTCCTTCTCCACCTTAATATTTAGCTTCTTTTTGCCTCCAGAAAGCTGAAGGCAGGGTTGTTCTCCACCTCACACTGTGCTCCTGAGTTTGGGCACCAGCTCTTGAATAAAGAAGGGCTTTCTCCTCTGGCTTAGACTTTGTGTTTTTCCTGTTTCTGAAGGATGTTCCTGGAAAGTGCAGAGGAGCATAAAATGCCCAAATGTCATTTACTAATCATGTGCCCTCGAGCAAGAAACTTCATTTTGCTCAGTTTTGGTTTCTGCATCTTTAAATACAGTGTTAAGATTTACCTACAGAGAGCCGTGGGGAGGGTTAAGTTAAGTGATACTTGCATGGTGCTTGTCACACAGCAAGTACTCAAAAAAATTCTGCACTGTTCTCCTGCCGCTTAAAATATCCTTTCCTTACCCATAAGGCAAATCGACCCTAAGGCTGTTTGCTTTGGGAGGAAGGCAAAAAAGAATGTGGCATAAACAGGAAAAGCAGAGAAAGTTGCATTAGCAAACCCAGCCATTGTTTGCAAAGCCCTTCTTGACTTGGCACCTTCTACTAATTTTCTTTGCTGAACAATGATTTGAGCCTCAAATGTCATTTGGTTTGCATGCTTGGGGGAGTAATAAAAAGAACCCTATGATGGAATGAAATGGCCTGTGATTTCATTGAGGAGCTGGGGACTGCTGCAGGGCAAGGTCACTGTCCAGTGTAGCAAATGACCCCTTGCAAGAAGAAAATGTAGCAATTTCTAAGACAAAGCACAAGAGAAGTTTCTAGGGCGAGAGACCCTGTGCTGTCATCACAGGAACCAGGCTTGAAAAAGCAACTTGGTTTTTGATGAGCTGAGCACAAAGCAAAAGTGGCAACGTCTCCCCAAGCTTGGCAAGTTCGGAGAAAAAGTCAGCTTGGATAAATTACTGCATTCTGGAGAAGTCACAGCTTCTTAAGGAAAACTCTCGAGAAAATGGGCTATTGCAAGCTGTGCCTCCTGCTACTGCCATCTAATTTAACTTGGTTTGAATAACAATAGAGAATTACTGTTTATCTAGGGAATATCCCCCACACTACTGCCACACGTATAATTGCTCATGTAATACTGGACACCTGACCCAGACTTGTCCGGTGTATGCTGTAGTTTCTTTTATCTGAAGGTAAAGATATAAACATGGTATTGGCATTCATGAGAGTCCTAAAAGCTGCTCTTGTAGGCTCCTGGGCGATGGGTTGCGGATTGCATCTTCCCTTCAGGGGAAGTTTACTGTGGGTGGGTGCTGTCCTAGGTGCTGAGATACAGCACTGCACCATGAGAGATTATGCAATCTCTGAGTGTGTCTCTGTTTCTCTGCTTCTATATTTCTCTGTGTCTCTGTTTTGCTCTCTCACCCAATCTCTTTCTATCTCTCTCTGTGTGTCTCTATCTCTCTGTATCTCTCTCTCTCTCTCTCTCTCTCTCTCTCTCTCTCTTTCTCATACACACACACGCACACACACACACACATCTACTACACTTTAACAGTGTGCAGTTCATCCTACCTTCAATAGTTCATCTAGCAGAAATGGTCTTCATTCTTCAAGGGATCACTTAAGTGTTCCAGACTAAAAAGCCCTTTGAATCTGTAAGCAATTTGTGGAGAAGTCTGTGATTTAAGGCCATGTAAAGGGCAGGATATAAACAAAGAAAGATACAGCCATGAATCCTAGTCTACATCCCTATTCAGTCCCATGGAACTCATGCTCCAGTGGTTCAAGCTAAATAATAAACAAAACTATGTGAACTGCATCAGATGGGGTAGGGTTATGCAGAAACATATATACAAAATAACACATGCAGACAGTTGGTGGTGCAATGCATATTCAAATGGTTTGTAAAGGTCACCCTGCTTAGGGCAGCAGAAATGCAGCAGAGAACTGGTTTAGAGCATGGATGTCTGATGTGTTCTCAGCAGAATCATAGCGAGCTCAAGTGTTCTGGGATGGCGAAGTGTTTCCTTTTATAAGTTGACAATGAACCTAGGATGGCTGGAAAGAAGGCAGTGAGAGGCCAAGGTCAGATAACTGATGGGAGGGTAGCTCTTTGTTCTCATTAGTAGGGGAAGTTAGAGAGACTATTTAGAAAGGAAAAGAAGACAGGGTCTGACTTCACATTTCCGATGATCCCTTTGCTGTGTGACCAGTAGCCAATGATAACAGTCAAGAAGAGGAAGAATGAAAGCTGTAATTAATTTGGAATGTCACAAGCCATGAAGGTGAAAAAAATGATGGTTTCAACAGAAATGTCACTAGCATTGGCAATGATAAGATGGTGGAGTCTAAGAATCATTTGTTAGTAGAGTGAGTTAATAAAGTTTTCTACTAGATTGTGTGTGAAAAGCAAAGAGATTAGTGGTAGATCCATGAACTTTGATCCATGAAACTGAAAAGAGTGGGATTCCACTTGTGTGAGTTGTAAGAGGAGAGAAGTGTGTAAGAGGAGAGAAAGCAGACACTATGTGATGCCACTTTGCTGATTCTTAGGAAATGTCCATTTCTTCCAGCTAATATCGTTTTCTCAAGCACAGACACCTTGCCCATCACTCCCTCTTCTGAAACTCTGTCTGTTCTTCAAAGCATAGTGAAGCCTTCCTTGTCTGCAGCCACCCACTGCCTAATACATACTGTCTGCCAGAGAAAGGATAGTGCAGGACAGCAGGAGAGTGCATTTCAGAAGTCACCAGGGACATTGACTCCTTCCATCAAACAGTTCTATCAGCTGTTGGGCAGCTTCCTGATGGAGGATCTGCACACGCAACCATTAGCACTGGCATGGGAATGTGAGGAAGGAATGCATGAGAACTGTGAAAGGGAGATGAGAATGTCTATTATACTTTTACCCTATGAACATAGATCTGTGACTGTTTACTGCCAGTGAGACACAGAAACGTAGGTGTGCAGATAGGAAGAGACTGCGAACTTTAATGATAACCTGACTTTCTCCCACCCCCACTCCTTATGCTAAAATAATACATTGTTTCATTGAGAAATCTGGCTGAGTCTCAGGTTTGAGCCAGAAGCTTTCCCATGCCCTTCAGTAATGGAGGCTGGTAACATAGATATGGGTGGTACCTGGTGGACCCTGTGAGTGGTTTTGGACTCTAGTCAACTTCTGATCAATTCTGGATAAGTTCACAATACCTGCCCCCCCTCTCGACACACACACACACACACACACACACACACACACACACACACACACACACCTTTCCATGTGTGAATTTCTGCTATACAAATCTCAAGCACATTTCAGAGTCTTCATGAAATGATGTCCAATAAATACATTGTTCCAATGGGACCTATTGGATTTGCAAGGTTTAATTCTTGTGCTTCTCTGGAATCTCTCGTGTATAATTGCAGCTGACAGGTTTACGTCTCGTGATGGGCATTTTGTCACTCAGCTCCAGCTCCTGCAAACGACTTTGCAGTCTGTCAAGACTAAACCCCTTTAAGCTGGGGCAATTGATGTCGAATAGCATCCTCTGTTGTGATTCGAGGCTGAAGCTTACTCTGGCATGAAATAAACTGACTCTTCACCAGGAAGGAAATGGAACAATTGAAAAGGGAGGGGGTTTCTGCATGGCGATGAACGGAATCTGGCAGGTGTGATCAGTACAGCTCAGGCATTCTGTTTGTTAAGAGGATAGCTCCTTTCTGTTGCAGCAGCCCTGCATTAGCCTGGCAGAAAAGTATGTGCAGGCTCTGACCTTGCCTCTGATGCTAGAGAGAATTAGCGGCACTTGTGGTAAGAGGGGCCAGGCTTCTAAGGCCTATAGCCCTGATGCCCTTCAGTATGAGAAGGAAAAGATTGCCTGCTACATGGGCGTACTTGGGAGGACACATGTTATAATCATAGACTCACCTAAATGTTGTCGAGGCAGCAGCCACACATCTTGGAAGAAGGGTGAGAAATAGCCATGGAAACACAGATCCTGCCTTTGTAATGCTTGGATGCTAGGGAAGGGGCAGGGCTTGCAAGGTGAGTCTCACTGTAGAGAACCCTGAAAATGCCAAGTAGGGAGTGAGTGCTGTTAGAAAACATAAGACAAGGCACTGAGTATGGAAAGATGGATCCAGGAGGCTTCCAGTTGTTTATGACCTCATGGGTATCACAGTCTTTCCAGACTTCTCAGGGCTCTGTGGACCTCTTGGAGGCATGCTTTTATCCCATCTATAACACATCAAAACCCTCTTGGGTTTCAGCCTCTCTAACTTCCTTATTGGCTGTGTCTGCCATGAACTATCCTGAGAAAGTTCTCTGTGGATCAGGTGGGATTAATTCAAGGTCATCTTCTGTTTTAAGGCTTGCTCCTTAATTCCCTCTGTGAAAGCCTCTTTTTCCAAGTAGGAGAGCAAATTCAAAGGTTTTTGGCACTAGATCTCAAAAGAAACCATTCTTCCTACATGAGATACAAAGTTGGGGAACTTGTCTGGGCACCTGGATGGTCTCTGGAGGCCTGGGTCCTAGTGCGTCATTCCACTGGGCAGTCTTTGTCCAAGGCACCTGCAGTAACATTCATCACATAAGCACAGCATTTTTCAGCCTCTCCAACACCTTCTCCATAGCTGCAATTTCTTTTCATGCCTTGCCACTCTCCCCCTGACACAGCAAGGGCATCTAGAGTCTGCTTTTCCTAGAGCAAGTTACCCTTTTTTTTTTTTGTCACCCTGACAGGGTACTTAATAAGACACTTACATGGAAGAAAGACTGATTTCAGCTCACACAGAGGTTTACCTTTTAGTTATAAATCTTTGGCTTAGCTGACTCTAGATGTGTTGTAAGGTAGAGCACGTGGTAGACGCCACTCATCGGAAAGAGAGCAGGGAACACAGAAGGGAAATTACCTGCACTAAGGAGCCTTTTCCTTTCCTTCCAGAATCCCAGAATTCAGCATGGTGCCATGTACATTCAAGATGGACGCATTCTAAAGTTTAACTGGGGACTCTCTTCTTATGCAAAAGGGAAATGTCTTTCTTGGGTGTCCACCTGCACAATATTTCCTTAGTCGATGTCCTATTTAGAGATAGCCTATTAAACAACCCGCATCAAATCCAACCAAGTGCTAAATTTCACAAGGTCACTTGACAAAGATCCCCCTCCCCCGTTACCTTTAAGCTCTCGGGAGACCATTATTCTCTGCAAAGACTGCCCTTCATCCACCTCACTGGACAGTGTGCCACACTGCCTGCCCACTTCTCCATTAATGTCACTCAAGCCCCTCTCGGCTGCACTTTTGCTGGTTCCTCCCTGGCCTGGTCTGCCCTCTTGTGAACACACAAGCTAACGAGATCTGGCAAACCCAAAGGGCACATTTCCATGCTGACAGAAGTGTCCTTGTGCCCCCTTCATAGTTTTCTAGACCATTTGCTTGTGGCGAGCAAGACCTCTGAAGAGACGGAATTCAGAAGGTTTTCATTTATTGCCCTTGTAACATTTATCTCAGAATTATCCTTTTAGATTTCTGATAAAGACAAAGTAAAGATATTGAAAATGTGAGGTTATAGGAATAATATTCAGGATAAGCAAGACCACGCACAGGTTTGTGGTCTCAGCCCCATGCTAAGGGAGTAGGACAGAGGCCAACCTAAGCCTGTTTGTACCTGCCTTCCGGCTAGCATGCACCATGAGTCACGTATTTATTACCCATTTTCCCTACCTCTGGTACCTATTTCACTCTGATGAGAAGGATTAACTTGTAAGAATTTCCCCCACGGTTCTCTGGAATGATGCATTTCAGAGAAAATGGGATGGAGGTAGAGGCAGAGAATCCAAGATTCGTGATAGCGATTGTATCCCATTGACTTTATTAAGGAAGAATCTCAGTCTAATGCATGTGTTTGTGGGTAACTTGATTGCATTAATAGCCTGACTCCATGAGGGGAAGGTGTAGAGTCAAAGCTGAATCCCAGTTGCCACACTGAAAGCAGAATTGCTTATGAATTTTAAAATAGAAATTTGCCTGCCAAAAATTTTAGACCTGAGGCTAGAGGGGATGACTCAGAGCCTCAGGGCGCTTGCTGATCTTACAGAAGACTCAGGTTCAATTCCCAGCACCCACACAGTGGATCACAACTGTATATAACTCCAGTTCTAGGGGATCTGGTGCCCTTTTCTGGCCTCATTGAGTGCCAAGCATAGATATGCAGAGTACACTTGTAAGGTACATATAGAGAACTGAAACACCCATACACTTAAAATATTAAAATTAAATAAGCACCAAAGAATATAGATTTTCATTCTCTTATTCTCTTTGTATATAGAAATGTATAAACTTATGGTTTAATGATATAATCAAACTTATGGTTTAATGGTATAATGATGCCATTAACATTTATGTAATGTATTACAATATATATATATGAATATATCTATATATGAATATATACATGGATAGGCATATTATGGTATGTGAGGTAAGTGGGTGAGGATGGGCTGAGGATTTTCTCACTATAACATGCTTGAATAGCATCTGCAAAGCTTCAGATTCAATGCCCAGCATTGCAAAATGATAATAAATAATTTCATCGATATCTCTGTCTAGTCATAGTCCTTTAAACTCATTCATGGATGCTTGATGCCAAATAATGACATTTTATTTTCCTAGGTTAAAGAGAGAAAATAAGGAAACTTTTACAGAAGAACAAACAAGGTCCACTTTATTTACCTGACCTTGATTGTCTCCCTCTCTGATGGGCATTAGGAATGCTGTTATAAAGGCTCAATATGGCAAATTGAGACTACCTTGCCTAAGACTAAACAGTGACACTGAGTCTGGAACCAAGGCTTTCTGATGTCTTTCAACAATTCTGTGTCACTTTTTAGAAGAAGACATGAGGGAAGGAATGCCATTCATGACTGCTTCATGCCACCTACTTAACAGAGAAAGGAGTTTACCACTGCTTTCAGTAAATTCTACTTTGCCTGAGTCACCTGCCAGTCTTGCCTCCACAAGATGAGCGAAAGCCACCATAGTCCCATTTCTTACTTCATCATTATCAAAGCCTCTTTCACCCATGCTTCTACAACACCAATCTCATGATTGCTTAGACAGCTTTCCACTGCCGTGTATTGAGGAAGCTTCATAGTTTCTTTGTCCCTTACTACCTTTTTTATACTGGTTCAAGGTAAGTTTCTCTTCTCTGTAGTTATTACACCATGCAACACAAGAACGTCTTCTTCATTTTCACAGAGGAATGGTATTCATGCATCGAAGGAGATGCATATTAAGAGCATCTGGCCCTTTGAGTCTTAAATTTCATTGGGATTATACATAGGGTGGCTTACAAGTCTTTATTTTACTATTTCTAATGGTATGAATGCAGCATTAAGTAGTGTTGTCAATAGATCATTGCAAAATAAAATGTCTGTTGTTACTTTAATAAATTTCTCTGAGCACAACATTTGGAAGGAATTGGCCTCTCATGTGCCAAGACTGAATTTACTTAAAGGGATTTAAGAGCAAGAAGACCTCAGTCTATAGGAAAGCTGAAATATCTGCATACAAGTATAAAAACTATGGTATGGGCATTTATTAGCTACTCAGAAATAGTATTAGCTAATTAGATAGACATATAATGTATTTGTGGTGGTTTAAATGATATGTACTCTATAATGCCCCTGCATTTAAACACCTGGTACCCAGTTGCTGACTGATTGGGGGAGTATTAGGTAGTAGGATCTTGTTAGTCCCACCAGGGAAAGACTTTGAAGTTTTGAAAGACTAAAACTATTTCAAGTTATCTTTCTAATATTTCTGTTTTGTGGTTCAAGTTGGTACCCTAGATTTCTGTTATCTGTTACCTCCATTCCTGACATCATGGACCTAATCCTCTGGAACCATAAGTTCAAAGTAAACACTTTCTTCTGTAAGTTTCCTTCATCAGGGTGTTTTATCACAGCAATAAAAAGTAGCTAAGACTATATCCATTGAAATACAAGGGATAAACTTGTCTTTAAAAGTTCCCAGACACAAATATGGACTGTAATTGGAGGTTTCTTTCCAACCTGCCAATTCAGAAATAAGCATCTAGAGGCTTACTATTACTTATAAATGTTTGGATGATGACTTAGATTTATTACTAACTACTTCTTACTTTTAAATTAACCCATTTCCATTAATCTATGTATTGCCATGTGGTTTGTGGCTTTTACCAGTGCTCTGGTATGTTGTTCCTTGGGCAATTGGATGGTGTCTCCAAGATTCTGCCCTTCTTCTCTTGTATCTCTGCTTGGATTTCCCACCTGACTCTATCCTGCCTTGCCATAGGCCAATGCTGCTTTATTTATCAACCAACAAGAGCAACACATTTTCATAGTGTACAGAAAGACATTCCACAGCAATGGACTTTTGCTTTTTCTCTATCTTTTCCCCTTCCTTGTGAGTGGGGTGAAAATGAAGGATTCTTTAAACTCCTATTGGATAATTATATATGAGCTGTGAGGCAGATCATTCTTCTCACTTAACAAATGACATTAACAAGGGTCAACTGTGTGAAGGCACTTAACCATGATGACAGTACTAGAATCAAAACCTCGTCACTGTGATGAAGTATTTTTGTCATGATGCCCAGTCCCATATGTGAGATCTCATCTTGGAAAGCTAATTGCTAATCTTTCACCTCTCCATCTTACTTTACTTCCCCAATGCCATGGAACTCTATACCCTGTGCTCAAGTCATCCCACCCAATATGCAATGTATGACGTCAAAGTCAAATTACAGGGAGAACATACTTTGGCCATGAGGGTGTCACAACATGTGTCTTTGTGATGCTTCCTCCAGTTTTGGGTTATGTTCATCCCTCTCATTATCCTGTGGATAACCTGACTTTGTCTAGAGTTCATGTTGTGATATAAAGCAGTTCCACATTAGCCGAGAATGGAGTATAACAAAGGTTTGTTTGTTTGTAGGGAAAACTCACAGAAAGTGTAAAGATCCACAGTCCTCTGTGTACGTGGGGAACTAGAACCAGATCCAGCAGTCGAGGGGTTTGCACACTACCTACATCTGTATTTATAATACAGGAGACCATGCCCAAGGTGGGCTAGCATCCCAAAGGCCATTGGCTGAAAGAGTTTCCACAGCACTCTATGCAATCCAACTTTAGGTAACAGATATGTTATGAGAGGAGAATGCAACTTTTTAAATGTATTCCAGTCACTTAATAAATCACTGAGTTGACACTTCTCCACTAGAAAGACGTTGTTTATATAGGTGAAAATTTACATGATCAGAAATGGCATGACTTACCTGTTACTAGTTTCATCACATGATTGGTAAGGCCAACAGTCATACAGGTGTAGGGCAAACACTATTCATATCAATATCACAGATGTCTATTAATCTTAAACCTATCATCTTCGAAAACCATTCATTCTTTGTAGAGACCCAAAAATGTGAGCTTATTTCTACCTTGTCTGAAGGTCAAAGAGTTTGAGGTTGCTCAAAGTTGTTGACAACAAGTATGGTTACTTGGTGTTTTAGGCAGTAAGATGTCCCATACAGGTAGATCCTCCTCTCCCTGACTGAAGGTCAGAGAATTCAAGCATACTTCTCTGCTCCTTCCTTCTTTTGAATTAAGAGGCTTGACCTAGGGAGTACCTGCCTTCAGGATACTTGATCTAGGGTGGGTTCATTGCCAAAACAACAGAACGCTTTCCTTGTGTATTAATGGCTTGATGTCTCAAGTATTAAAGCAAGTAACTGTTTTATTTGTCCTTTGTATTCAGGTTAAAGCAATCTTTTGCCTTTCCCCCCTGTTGTACTGGGGTATAAAAGTGTGTGGAAAATTAAAGGCAGTGAATTTCAGTATTCACTAGAACTCCCTCTTGGTACAATCTTATGTTTCTGTTTTATTATTTTCTCTTGTATCTTCATTCTCTTTACTTATTTTTCTAATACTTATGCCCCTACCCTGGTAAGTGTTATAGTAGTCGAAGCTGGTCTCTGCCAATTCTTTCCTCATAAATTTATAAAACTAAGATTGGCAGATTTTTTCCTCTGTAATCCTGCTTGTTAATAACTATTTAGGTTTTTCTCACCAAAGGAAAGATGTTTTACCTATACTTTAATCTCTTTCATTCTTTCCCTTTCTCTGTGTTTATGTGTGTGTGTGTATCTGTATGTTTCTATGTGTATATCTCTCTGTATGTCTCTATGTGTATCTCTTTCTCATTGCATAGATGTGATCAGGGCGACAGAGAAATGTTCTCACATAATTCCAATAAATGAGATTGTAAGTGAAGGCGTATTTGATAGGTACGCTAAAATAACCAGACCAGCTCAAAACAACAGATATAATTTAATAATTGAAAAATGGGGAAACTCACGCGACCAGAGTAAAACATCCGAAGTTCAAATGGGTCAGGCGAGCACGAAGCAGAGTGTGCAGGCACCTACCTACCCCCAGTTTATCTACCTGGCTCCAGGTGGCCACACCCAAGCCAGATGTGATTGGCTGAACTTCCCCATCACGAGATACAACAAGTACTCATTGAGACAGGGAAATGATTGTATCTGCTTCTCTCAGAGGTGAACAGAGCATTCCAATAAAGAAAAGACCAGACAAAACTAACATTCCAACCATTTGATGAGAACAGAAAAATATCACGACACATAAACTGGACCTGCGGAAGCAGTTTCCAAGGTAGATTAAACTACAATGTGAGCCTTAGAGGAATACATACTCTTACCCACTCTCTAGGTCCTGTAGATAGACTGAATCTCCTAAGCAATTCTGTCTCTATAGTTCTTCTGACCTCTGTACACAGCCCTGGAGCAAACAGCTTCCATCAGTATAAACAATCTGATTAATATGCTTGGTGATGATGCTATTAATGTTTGGTGGTGCTTGGTGTGGAGATGGTACACACTGAGCCATTCTCAGATAAGCTAACAACCCTGTGTAATTAATGCTGGCTCAGCACAGAGTTGGCAATAGGGACATTAAGAGGAAGGATGTGTTTTCTCTATGAGAATTTCAGCCATGATGTCTTTCTTCAAAAGGAAATTGAAGAGCATTAACTCTTTTGTCCTAGGTGGCTCAGGACAAACATGCTATCAGTTTTGTGCCTTCCCTTTGCTCCAAGAAGTACAACCTGTGGCTGATCTCTTTGAGAACCAAATCTTGGGAAGATAGTGAGCCTACACCAATCAGCATTTTTAGGGGAAGGTGGGTGATTTCTCACTGCTCCTATGTAGGGCTTGGTCATGGAAGTTTCCCTAGAAGATAAACACACCGGAAAATGATTATGAACTGATGAATAAAAGGACTTTATTTTTGATAATATTATGCCCAACCTAAAAACGCTCCTTTTACCAAGAAATACAACTTCTCAACAAAAGACTACCATTCACCTCATGAATATGCAAATTTACAGGAAAGAGAAGGAAATGCTTAGGGCATCCCAAAATATCAAAAGCAGAAACTTAAATGGAAACATTGATGTGGCTACCATAGATGTCATAGGGGTTGTTAGGGTTATTAGTGAAGACATCACACAACATTTGGTTAAAGAAGAGAACCTGTCACATCTCCTTTATTTGGAATCATATGAGAACATTTTTTCCCTATCCTTTGACCCTCCTCATTATAAGGAGGTGTATATAAAGAGATCCTTTTAAGTTCATGAGAGATCAAATCTATCCAATTAAAAGTAGTTAATATTATAAAGGAAAATTTCACAAATCACCATTTTATGAATTTATAAGAGAAGAGAATTAATGACTTTTGAATATGATGCTTTTCAGGCTGTCTGCACCCGGGCTGAGTACACAGAGCCGCCTAGTAGGGGAGACACACTACTCAGGACAATGTTAGAATAAAGAGCTTGTCACAAGGATCATGGGAGCTGGTGAAAGTGATAGACCAAGTCAGTGCCTCTGAGCCCAGAGCTGGGAAGAACTGAACAGGCAGGCAGTTGGGAAAGAACGGTAGACCTTAAAGGAGAGGAATTGAACTGAACTGTGACCCCTGAAGACAAGCTGAAATACCGACATCTGACTCTCCTTCCTTTGACCAGGAGTGAGATGCGACCACTGAAGACAAGCTGAAATATCTACATCTGACTTCAAACTTCAAGATTCCACTGGCAACAATCCAGGGCCCTGTAAAGAATTTGGGGTCTTTGCTAAGAAGCTGCTGGAGGAGTGTCCAGCAGCCAATCCATGCCAGAGCTGAACAGAACATGACAAGAACTTGCTTCACATACATGTGGATGATCCCTCATACCCAGTTCCTAAATTTTCAACAAAATGTTTCTTGAGAGCAATGCTTAAGAAACAAACTATCAGAAAGGGGACTCTTGTGGATAGAATTCCAGCTAAGTAGAGGTGACAGGCCATATAGTCACCACAGTGACCTGTGGGCTTTGGTCAGAAGATGAATGAGAGCAGGGAAGGAAGACCAAGGTCTAACCCACCTGAGAATCACCTGAGAATCAGAACCTTTACCTCTGCCAAAACTCTAAACTCCCTGAACAGGGATGAAGAGCCAACCTCAGATTTCACACACAGTCTTCAAACTAATCTGGCAGCTGTTTTCAGTTGTAAATATTTTATAATCCGAGCTGTGGTTTTTAACCACCTGCCTCATTTTAGGATTTTCTTTATGCCTTTCCACAAATATCAAAATAATTAGGTCTAGATTGGGTATATCACAGTCAGGAGATTAAGAGTCAATTTATCACCATAGTACGTGGGAAAGATCAACCTTTAATGACAGTTATAGCTTGTAACAGGATATAATAAATACAGTGCTATGGAACAAACATCCTAAGCGTATTTTATGTGACAAACCCAGAAAAGACTCAAACTGTGTGCCAGGAAAGCAGATAACACTGTGGAGCAGTTGCTAATGTTTCAATATAATTAGAAAAGGCCACAGTCCACTTGAGCAAGTCAGTTAGAAACTCAGGTCCAGGGTGACAAGACACAGAACGCAGATTTAGCTTCATTTTATGCTAACGGAGATGCTTATATTTGAGAATATTCTCCTTTTTATCTAAGAAGATATATTGGCAGGCTCAGAGTTAATCTTCTCAAAGAATCTGAGTCAACAAACTCTCCATTTCCACAGCTTCTTTATTAACTGTTAAATGAGTTTCATTTAAATTCTGCCTTAGCTACATTTTTTTTCCCCAGCAAAAGATGAAATAAAGAATAAGGTGCACATAATTCAAAGTTTCCATGGGATGGAACAAGAAAACAAGTTTGGAGGAGAGAAATAACTTCTTCCAGAGAACTAGAGTCTTCCTGGGAACAGAAAATTCAAGGCTGGCCTACTGTGGACCTGGGGCTTCATGTGACATTGTCTACGTGGTTCTGGAAATTTCTCCGAAATAAAGTAGTTGGCCATGGGCTGAAGGCTCCCACCGGAGTTCAGGATTCTCTTGCGGAAAATACTTGTACCAAACAACAGGAGAGATTTTTCAGGAGAAAACGAAGCGCAGCATGAGGATCTTCTCATATATCAAGCCCATCTTAAAAATGAACAATAACTGCAAAATTGAAAATCATCACTCAGAGGAGTCTGTGGACAAAGCAGTATCAGTTTGCCTGGAGATAGAGAGGACTTAAGCATATGACTAAAGATATAAAAGTAAAAAAAAATTAAAATGACAACATGGGAAACAAAACAACTGAAGAAAACAAATCAAAACCGAACCGTATCTGAAGAAGGATACAGTCGATGTTCTAGAACAACCTACCATCATCGTTTTGTAGAGTGGCCAGACTACATTCTAAATATTTATGTTTATACCTATAGAGCTGCGCTGTTCTAAGAATTGCTTCTTTTTTCAGTGGGTGAAGTTAATTCAGACACTCATAACTGATCCAAGGCTGAAAATAAGGAACTGTAAGGGCCAACCCCACCAGGACATCTCTGTCACTACCACATCCATCTGCCAAGGTTCAAGGTCTCTACAGATGAGGAAGCAGAAAGAATGTAAGAGTCATTGATGGAGACTAAAGCTAGGAAAAGCTGTATTCTGGTCATGACAGAGCTACTGCACTCATGAGCTCTGTGGTGACCTACAGAAGGCCTGCACTAGATCAAGACAGCCATATTCCAGCATGGACGGGAAAGAAATGCACAAGGCCCCATCCATGACAGAGGCAGTACTGGCAGTTGGTGCTGGGGGAGAGCGAGTTATTCTTTGGGGGTTTGTAGTCACTGGTAGGTTTTCCACATGCCAGTGAACAGCCTCATGTTCACACATAAGCACCCATTACTAATCAGACCTAGTAGGTTATCAAAAAAAAAGATGAATGAAAGAAGAAAGGAAGGAAGGAAGAAAAGATTAAGGAAAGGAGGTATGGAGGAAGAGAAGAAAAGAAAAGAAAAATAAAAGGATATAGAGTTGAGAAGGGGACAGTTTGGGGAAGTCTCGAAGAGTTGTGGAAAACAGTATACATAATCATATTACATTGTATACATCTATGACATTCTTAAAAAATAAGGAAAAAATTCTGAAAGGAAAGACAACCTTCAGGGAGCTGGAAGATTAAATAAAATATTAGTAGCAACTGAAGAGAGAATTTCTAGACTAGAAGGCCAGCTTATTCTGTCATAAATTACCTGAACTATAGCATGGGGATCAAAACAAAACTTGCGGGGATCAGAAGGCCTAGAATCAAAAGGTCTCACTTGCTTTAAAGAGCCAACACATGGGAATATAAGGAAACACTAGGGAGCAAATATATGCTGTCCTGTCTTAAGAATAAAGGCTCACATCCTGCAGAGAGATAGAGGCACAGTGACAATAGGAAAGTGGTTACTATATAAAGGAGGCAAATGAGTTGCACTGCAAACGAGTTCTCTTGCAGTTTTATTTTTAATTGGGTTGCCATCTTATTATTAAGATGTAAATTAGCTTTATGTATCCTATATAAAAGTATTTTCCCCAAATGTATGTGTTGCAAAAATCTTCTCCCGAATGATGTCCTCTCTCCTCGTGTTCTTAACAAGCCCTTTCTCCGAGACTTTATTTTAGTTCATAAAGTTTACCTTGTCATCTTTAATGCTGAGTGCTTTCTAAACCTTCCTAAAAATAGAGGCCTATTTTAATGCCACAAAAATTTTATTTTGTGTTTTTCTCCTAGGAAGTCTAGTTTTAGCACTCATGTTTAGATTGATAGTTGATTTCAATTTTCGTCTTCGCTTGATGTGAAGTGAGAATTTAAATTTCTTTTAGCCATTGCTGGCTCAAAAACTCTGCTTTTGTCTCTACCTCCTTGAGCCTACTGTAGGAGTGTTGATTTGCTTCTGATGCCTTTGTCTGCCCTTCCAGAAGTAGCATATGCCGCTGTTGCCACCGGTGTTTCAGACCAAGTACGGTTCTTGTAATTTTCTCCCTTATTGTAAGAGAGAGAAATGCTATAAAATATATAAGCTGGAAATGGTGAAAGTGCAAAACCTTGTTTTGTTGTTGATCTGTTGATAATCTATACTTAAGCATGAAACTAACACTAGAGAATTCTCAGATGCCTTTGCACTAGGGAAATGTTCTCTTAGGACGAGTCTGTGGACAATATCATAAAATAATCACCATATTTGGACAGTTTCCAAAACACAGAATCATGTTTTTTCCCCCTTTTGGTTTTAAGTTTCGTGGATTATATGACAATAAAGCATTATTTCATATACTTCTGATTTTATCAGCTAATACCCTGTGTAGAAATTTTGTGCTGCTGCTTTGGGGAGATATTAATCTGCAGTTTTCTTTTAATGTCATGTTCTGATTTAGATAAGAGTCACGCCTATTTTATAGATAAAGTGTGATAGAAGAGAGCAAAAGTGAACATGTAATTGTTTTTCAATGGCTACAGAGTTAACCAATGAAGAAATAAAGACCTGATTTGTTCTTTATGGAGCGAAATATTTTAATTAATATTAAAATTTTTAAAGGACATTTATTTTTTATATTTATTATTCTGCTAATTATTTTACGGCTTTACAAGTTTTTCTTTTTCTTTATGTGAGATGGCAAATTTATTGGCACAAAGTTGTTCACAATTGTGTGACTTTTCCTGCATTGGTTTGGACAAATATCTATTCGCTCCAGATCACTCTAGCCACAAATAAAAGAAACAATTCCATTCAAGTCTAGCTGAGGGAACCATTGAGTTTTGGGTGTCCCTTACTGGGGTTTGGGTAAGAGGATGACTCAAAAGGCAGCAGCTGCACTGAGAAGCCACCCCGTCCATGCTCCAGTATGGGTGACAGCTAATAAGATCCATGTCCCTACAGCTCTCTGCAGGAGATGCAGGCAGTTCAGCTTGCCAGAGTTCTCTCCTCCCAGAAAATGTTGTTCTATTTGGTCTTGAGGGAATTGTTTACCCATCTTGCTAGTTTCAGAATTCCCCAGGACTTGTGAGTTTCATTTACTTCCTGAGCCTAGTAAATTGCATTTCACTTTTGAGTCTTAATACTGTCTTCTCAAAACAGAATGTCACAATTCAGAGGAAATATCTATAAAACGTTATTTTTTTTAACTCTCTCTCCATTGTATAGAGTTTGTAGTGATGTCACAGTTTTAAACTTCAAATATCAATAACCTGCTTTATCTTTATCATTCTTCTTAGGTACTGTACTTAAATTTTGACCTTTTTTAAAATCTTACTGTTCATTCAATTTTAGGTTCCATGTTTCTGGTCCGATCATTTCTTTTATTGTCTCATTATTTTCTTTGCTCACATTTTGTTTAAGTTTCTCTTTCCATTCTTACTTCCAGCTCTGACAATATTCCTCGTAGGGCTTGAGCAAGTTCCTTAATTACTCTGTCTTGATTACCTTTTCGTTCAACTAGGGATAGTGCTGCCGCCGACTATTTCATTTGCTTTCTGCATGAGATGAACCTGATGGCCTCTAAGCTACGTTTTCACACAAATATTCAGTGTTCGTAGTTACTAACCATTCAATAATAATCACAGAAAATCCATTTATTGACTGATTTTGGAAAAATTTTTAAGTGATGGAACAGCAGAAATCAATGGAAGAATTGGCACCAAGCCCCAGGCTTTTCTGAACCCAATGTCAATGCTCCCAGTCAACACAGATGCTGCCTTGTTTTGGATATTAATTTTCTGTGCTAAAAAGGAGTTGTATTCATTATTGCAGGTCCTCTTTACACTTGGTTGTGATTTGGATGGCGCCATGATTTACAAGTGTCTCCCAAACTCATATATCAGAAACGCGTTCCCAACTTCACAAATGGCATTAGGAAGATAGACTTCTATGAGATGATGAGGTCACTATGGAAAGCCTGTCTGAATATATTGGAATTATTGTGGGAGGGGGCTACTGTCATAAAGAGCTTGTTGTGAGAGTGGTGCTTCTTGCTTTTTCTTTCGCAACCTCTGTAACTCTTCTTCCACACCCATACCCTAGCAATAACTCAAGTAGATTTACTTGAGTCTTCCCTGACTTGTATAAAACAAATCAGGGACGTCCCATGCTTTCTTCAATATATGATGTGCCTTCTATCATTTTTTGTTTCAAATATGTATTTTAGCTGGCTAGATTTTGTCAACTGGACACAAGCTACAATCATCTCATAAGAAGAAACTTCATTTGAGAAAATGTCTCTGTTACATTAGCCTGTATGCAAGTTCATAGTGTGTTTTCTTGATTGATTGATTGATGTGTGATGGTCCACCCACTGTGAGCCTGAGAAAGTGGTCCTGAGGTATGAGAGGTATGAGAAAGCAGGCTAAACAATCCCATAAGTACTGTTCCTCCATGGCCTGTGCTTTGGTTCTTGACTCCAGGTTCCTGGCTTGAATTCCTACTCCAACCATCCTTAATGATGAACTATAATTGTAAGCTGAAACACACCCTTTTTTGCTACAAGTTGCTTTGGTCCCGTTGTTTATCATAGCAACATGTTCTAGACAACACTTAGGTTAAATATAAAATACTGTTATAGAATTTCATATCCCCATTCATGTAAGATTAACTGTCATATTTGACCTTTTCCATTACTATAAAATCTAGAAAATTATATATATATAAACTAGATTTTATAACAAAGTGATAAAATACATAATCAGTTACATCTTCTCTGCTTATGAAATTATGAAGCTTACAGCATCATGTTTTCATGTCTCTGTTTCATCAGAAATAAACTTAAAGATCATGTTAGACTAGATCATATTAAACAAACCTCAACCTTCATGTTATCACATTTGTTTCCATACATTGTTTAAATCTGACTGTCTGGTGTGTATAACTAGCCTTCCACTGTATAATTACAGAACATCGATCTATAGAAGTCCCTCCATAGCAGCTGTTGGTGTGGTTGCTTGGCTGTCTGCTAGTTTAATGAGGGAAGGTGGATAAGGACAATGCTAGACTGTAGGTCTCATTTATTATTAACTGAGAGTCTCTGGTGCGCTTTTATACAGGTTACCACTTCAATCTCACAAAACTCTTTTAATTGTAGTCCTGTGAGGCCATCGATGCTACAAAGAAGTTGTGTTCCTCTAGACCACACAGTTGGCAAGTGGTAAACAATGTGTTGGAGTTTAATTTTGACTCCGAAGCCTGTTTTCATCTCTTTGTATTTCTTATTTAAATCCCCTTTAGATTTTCCTCTATTGTATAAACGACACACATTACTCCTCTGCCCCTTTATAGATTGGAGAAGCAATTCTGTGATTTAAGGCAGTAATTTCCTGCTTCTCTGTACTGTTTCATGTTACTCCAGAGAGCACCAGAATCTTCATAAGGTAGATGCTTAAGATATTGCAATGCAGAGCCTGGTGAGGCCCCTCATAGTTCCAAACCACTTTCAACTCCCCTTTTACCAGTCTTGGCATGCGACCTTTAACTTGTATCTGCTTTCCAGTCAGCAGGACAAAAGAAGCTACAAAGAATAATAGTTCTTGCAAGTTTGCTGTTTGGTAACTCATATTTCTAGCCAGAGTCTGATAAGAATCACAAAGGTATTTGTCAACAGAGTATTGCTAGTTGTTTAAAAGTGCCCAGCTTTGCTTCAAAGTCTTAGCATGGACTGTTACTGATCCTATTTTGGGTTTGCAAGAAATTTCATACATTTCCTCACGGTCACTGCCATGTTGCACACCATTGGCACCCAGTGGTTCTCAACCTTCCTAATGCTGTGACCCTTTAATACAGTTCCTCGTGTTGTGATGACCCCATCTGTCAAATTATTTTGTTGCTACTTTGTAACTGTGATTTTGCTACTGTTCTGAATCATAACAAAAATATCTGATATGCAGAATATGTGATTGGCAAGCCCAAAGGGGTTGTGAACCATAGGTTGAGAATTGCCACTCTAGAGGGTTGTATAATGACATCTTAAGGTGCAGCCTGTTCTGGTGGGATGATCTTTGCTGAGATAAACTTAAATCTGGAAGTCTGAGAGCCACTAAATAAATGGTTCAAGACATCATTTGCCTCATTAGAGTGGGCTCTCCCCCTTTAGCACAATCTCTTATATATCAAGATATTTAAACTGCTTTGTGCTTTTTAAATTTTATTACCCATTATATTAATTGGCAAGTAAAAGCTATATGTTAATGGTGTACAATGTGATACTTTGATACATAGAAGCATTATGGAATTCCTAAATCAAGCTATTGCATATCCAATACTCATATACTTAACATCTTCATGATTAGATCTTGTAAAACCGTTAGCAATGGTATACAGTCATTAGTTTTAATCATAGTTACTATATGATAAAATTACTTTCTGAACCTTTTATCGAGTTTACCTCAAATGTTGTATTCCATGACAAATGTTTTCTCAGTCCTCCTCAGACTCTGGTAACCCCTGTTTTGCTTTCAACTTCTATGAGTTTGACATTTTAAGACGGTACATGCAAGAGAGATGACTTGTATTTATCTTCCCAAGACACATTCTAATTATCTTGTCCTGTCAATAGAAGACCAAATGTGTAAGTGAACCAGGAATGCTCACTCTATGAACCAGAATGATATGCTATATGGAATATCAAATAATCAAATTTCTATTGAACTGGGATTGATGAGAACATAGGAGGCAGCATGGCTTGAACAACTTCAGATAGATGTAGTGCTGTCTAGACTACATAAAAGCAGTTTTCTTCTGGTTTATTTATAATGTAGTATACAAAGGATTAGCAAACAGTTTCTGTAAGAGGTTAGATGGAGAAGTGTCAGCTTTGTGTATCACATGGTATTTGTTGCAATTTTCCAACTCTTCTTGTATAAAATAGTATAACATAGGCAATGTATCAATGGTTAGGCATGGGCATGTCCCAATAGAACTTTATTTACAAAAACAGGAAGGTATATTCTTTTTTCCCTTTTTTTCCTTTTTTTATTAATTTATTTATTTATTAAAAATTTCAACCTCCTCCCCGCCTCCCTTTTCCCTCACCCTCCTCACCTCCTCCTCCCTCTCTAGTCCTAAGAGCAGTCAGGGTTCCCTGCTCCATGGGAAGTCCAAGGTCCTCCCCCCTCCATCCAGGTCTATAAAGGTGAGTATCCAATATTTCACCCAATGCTGTGACTCATGGAATCACTACCTGAAGTAGAGATAAGTAATAATATTTGAGAACGATAGTTATATGATAGATTTCAATCATTGAGGTTGAATCAACAAAACGGCATACAGAATAATCATGAATCCAAGTGAATGCTATAGTATGTTTTCATCAGTGCACTATGTTTCAAGCCTGTCCTGACTCTGATTGCATAAATCTGAAATGTTAAATGGGGATGTGATTACCTTCATCCGACCTTTCTAAAACTGTTGTTGCTAACACAAAAACAGAGGGACTCCATCCACAGCTTTAGAATTACATTTCTATCATGTTACTACTAATCATAAGTTCGTTTGTGAGGAAGCAAATAAAGAGGGGAAATTTCATTTTTGCAAATTTGGGTTCTATTATCCTTAGCGGCTATGTGACATACTCCCCTTGAAATTATCAAATGGATCCTCTGAGTCACAGCTCAAATCCCTTAGTATTCAATTCTACAGTGTGGTCGCTGGTCACATCTTCCTGGCCTCTTTCACCTCTTCACATCAGATTCAAGAGCCAGTCCTGGGCTCCTTATAATGATCCAAGGTCCCCTGTTGTGTTTTGAACCTTGTTGGTGATTGGCTCTTTTTCTCTTGCCCAATGGTGAATGTCTCCTTGGGCTGTGTTAACTGGGTGCTAGCAACTCTTGGTAAACATTTAAAGTGGATTATGCCAGCTGAAAGAATAAGTGCACACTCACCTATGCCTGCCATAAAAGGGTCATGCTTAGCCTTCCTTTCTCCTTTGAGGCATTCACATAATTTCTTACTTTGGCATTTAGTCTAACTTCCAATCTAGAAACTGTGAGTGGCCTTTCCATCTTTGGGGGTTGAATTCATAGGATTAAATGAACTTCCTTCCAAGGAAATTCTCAAGCCAAGGGTCTCACAGGTAACACATAAATAGAGAACAGCATTTATTAGCCATTTAATGTCTCCAGGGCGTAGAAGTGACTCCAACAAGAGGCATGCCTGCTGTGCCCTTTTCAGCTGCCACTTTGTATGTTAATTGCTCACCCTTAACATTTATTATCAAATCTGCCAGTTTAAACTCCTCAAAGGAAGGGTGGAAGGCGGTCTTTGCTCAGAGGACCCATCTTCCATTGCTTTATGGAAATGAAACGTGGAATTTATTTACTGCGGATCTGTGAAATCCCAGGTGGGGAGATGCTGAGTGTAAAAATTAGGGTAGAGGAGGTTGTGTTTGAATCATGTGCGTACCATAAAATTGGATGCACTGCATGCCTGAATTCTCATCCTCTGTGCACATGCTAGAGTGATTATATAACGGCATCTCTTTTTTCCTTAGGTGCTTTATATCATTCTAAATGGCATACATCGTAGATAGATTATAAACACACAGACACACCTTATCAAAAGTGTTTTCTTAGTCTCAATTATTCAGAGAGGAAGTAGTAAATGAAACAAAAATACTATCAAAAGATGTTGCACTCTGCTCTTTTTTTGTAGTAATAAACTAATTCTTCTTGGCCTCATTTAGATCCTATTTACCCTTGCCTTAAGAAACTAATAACACATTCAGCATTGGTTAAGGCAAATAGACCGCAACAAACTGATAGGTGCTATATTATTGAAGAAGACAGGCTATAAATAGAAGGTACAAACATCACAATAATCAGGGGTTTATTTAGTTTTGTGGCAAACAGCCCAACCCACTATATCAACACTTCCTGTCGCCACTCTCCGTCTCTATCCGCCATCAGGTCTGAGCACACCACCGTATTTTGGAACCATCAGTGGTGACCTCTCACTAAACATTTGCCTTGAGCCAATACGCAGAGGACATGAGTTTCATGACCATATGAAATAAGGAATCAAAGAAATAACTGCTGCAAATGCTGTTCTTTGCAGTTTATTAAAATTGTGTCAGCTCTGGATTTAGGTCGTTACCATTAGGTTTTTAAAAGGTGTTCCTCTGTGGAAGATCAATCCTTTGAAAGAGGACTAGGTTTACTTCTAATCTTTCTTCCGGTTTTCTTTGAAAGAGTTAAAAACAGAGCCCTGCCATTCCAACTGTAACAATCTTGAAATGTCATGTCTGTGGGCAGAAAGGGGACTGCTTATTCTCTTATCTGGGTGAAAGGAAAGACTTCTCACGTTGAAAAATTAAGAAGCATTTATTTAATACCAAGGATTTTGATAATCCCCTTTTTTGCTCTTTTACTTTTTCTTTCAAAAACTTATTTAGTTTTATTTTATATACACAAGCATTTTGACAGCATGCATATAGGCTCACCACATATGTGTCTGGTGCCTGCAGAGATAAGAGCAGGGCATCAGACTCCCTGGAATAGCAGTTAAAAATGGATATGAGCTGCCATGCTATTTCTAGGAATTGAACCCAGGTCTTCTGCAAGAGCAACAAATATTCTTAACCATAGAGCCAACTCTCTAGTCCTCACACATCCTCTCACCTATGAGGCGTTCCTTCTATAAAATAACCACTTATACTTTTGAGAGATGCAATGGTATTTCAGTGTGTGGCTGTGTGCCCCTTCCACCAGAGTCTACCCTGTGACACAGAAGCATGTGCAAAATTTATAATACCAGAAGAAAAAAGTGATTAATTCTGCCAGGATTATTTGGAAAGGCCACATAGATTCAATGACATTTTAGTCCATGGCTTCAGAAATGATACATAATTGTTATCATCTCATTTATTCTCATCAAATCTAGGATATGATGGCATAAAACTTCTTCTGAATTTCATTTGCTGTGTATATAATGTTGGATTTAAGTGCCATTGACAAGAGATAATTCTTTCTATAATAAATGTGGAAATAAGCCTCAGTATCAGCTCAATGTTAACGAGATGCAAATTCTTGCCAAGACAGGAGTCTAAAGTGCCTTTTTTTTAAAAAAAAAATTGAATTTTCCAGTTAGCTCTTGCTTCTTTGTGCGGTAATATTCCATGTCATAAAATGTGAGGTAGATAAGAAATAATTCCAAACTACTATACTTCTAGGACATGGTTCCTGAAATAATCTTGATATCCAAGAACCCAAGAAGAGGTTGTTGTCTCATTATATTTCCTAAACATGCAATTCAGTTTGGTATATTTATGTATCATTGTTTTGATTTGAAATTTTTAACCATTTGTAACTATTTTGAGAAATTTAGGTTTTGAAATGAAGAAGGGAGAGGTTATTATTGGAGAACAGGATGCCACTCATTTTTGTCTTCTCGAAGAACTGTGAACTTCATAGGAGCTTTATAAGCACTTGGGAGTAGTTCAAGATAAAGAGGGAAATGTGTTAGTACAGAAGAAAAGGAGATTGAATATGAATATAAAATCCTCTTGAGTAGAAATAGATGGGGCTTCAGTAGAATATGGGGTGGCAGGTGTTTCTTAGACGGGGTCACTCAATGCAGTGAAAGAATGTGCTTCTGGTTCTAGAGATGAGACAGACAAGCTGGAGAGATTGTGCGCTTCATCGTGACACTTGTTAGAGGAGGCTCACCTGCTTTACAGGGGTGTTTTGTGAATTGTCATAAGATAATGTGGAACCTATGGGTTGCCTCTGAACTCTCCTGAAACCCTTCTTGCTATTGGTAACGTCCATGTGAGCAGGCCTTTGTGGTCTGGAGCCTCTTATCCAGTTCAGCTGTCCTCACCAGCAATGAGGTTTGCATCTTACAGCCAGGGTCCTCTCTCTTCTCAGCTTTGTTCTTAGTACTCTTTGTTGAATCTCTTTAGCTATGGGTCCACTTGTATAGGGCACAGACCCTGATCAATGGTATTAGACAGCCATGCACAAGGGTCAGTTATGTAAGAAAATTGGGGGAAGTTCTTAAACAGAAGAGTACATGCTGGTACAATCAGGGGAGCATTCTATCAATTTGAGTAAATGTTCTAATCCATAGACTATGGCTCCTTCTAATGTCCCAGAAAGAGTCCCTAATTCTCAACTTAACACCCCAGAATTTTGTTCCATTTCTTTTAGAATCTTTCTCTCCACTATTTCTTTCACAAAATTTGAACTTCCTTTTTAGATGTCTTTGCTTGAATTACTCCATGGCAAACTTACAAGCTCTTCATTTCCACATAATCACTGAGGTTCCCATCCCTATGGTCAAACCATCATCAGTTCTACATGGCAGTGAGATGTACTGCCACAGAAGCCATTAAAAGAATGAGATATCGTCCAGGCTATGAATCATTTAGGGCAAAATATTTCCATACAATATGAAAATGTACAAGTCAGTTTATGAAAGAAGCATGGCACGCCTGGATACCCTGGGGATTTTGGGGGAAGTTTCCTAGAGGGACCCAGTCTTACCTGAATCTTAATGTGACAGATATAGAAATATAGGAAACAGAAATGTTAGAATGTGTAGCAGGTGGATATCACTATGAAAATCCAGAGTCATATGAGGCTACCCATCTATCAAAACAGGCTAATTGCAATTCCTTCAGGAATATTTCTCCAACTAAAGAAAGTTTAACTGAATACTTTCTGTTAATAGTTTTACCACTTTATCTATACTTTCTAAAGCTCCTGATTACTGAGTGTGTGTGGGGGGTGTCTGTTTGTCTGTCTGTCTTGAATCGCTTATATTTGCTTCTAAATGTCTCACAGAAGATATAAATTAATAAATGCAACTAATTGCATCTGTGCAAAAGCTTAGAAATGCATTTATTCAGGATAAGTTAAGGTTCTTCCTGAGTTTAACATTGAAACTGTCAAAAAAGCTTCCTATTGCATCCTGCGTGAACCAGTTCCTACTGAAAGGTCTATTGATCTTACAGGAAAATGGTGATGCATTTGGGGTGGGGTGCAGAGGTATTTTTATCTAGGCTGTAGATCATTATAATGGGAAGAATGGTGAAAGTAATTTCGCATGGAAACAATCTCCAGTTGCCTGTAACTTTGGCTCAGCAAATGTCACCCCACAACTATTTACTACAGTATTTACTGCTCTGTCATTAGCTCATAAATAACATCAACCTAGCAACCGAGGGACGATGCCATGCAACAGCAACCATGATAAGAATTTCAGAAGGCGATGAAGCCTACGTTCACATCTAAGGAGGAGGCGTTGAGAGTAAACTCTAGCAATTACCAAGACTCATAACTTTCCCCATAAAACCAATCTGAGCAAAGCCTAAATGGTGCTTAGAATAGCATTCCTCACCAGAACTCGCTCATAAAACCACAGAACCCAGTGGATATAGCTCTATCTGTCATTGGCCTGAGGCAAATAAACCTCAAACTGATGGGGATGATGTCAAAAGGAATCCCTTTGGGTTTTCATATTCACACTGAAATTCTGATTCTGAAGACTAAATGAGAGCTGAGAGCCAACTGGTTTGTTAGTGGTGTTTTTCTAAGTGAGCCCTGAGATATGCAAAGAAACTTAAGACAAAACCTTCCATTCTTGGTTTTGTGTACTGTCATCTAAAGACATGAAATGCTTTGTTGTGCCTCTCAGCTTCAAGTTTACATCTTACCAAATCATTTTTGCATCCCTATTTAATCATTATAAAATAATTTCTAGGAGGAACTGTCACCAGGATTCTCGGGTGTTTTTCTCCAGGCTCTCGGGCCGCTCATTTTCTTCTAATCCTTATGGGTCTCCTATTATCTCTGCTTTGAACTTTGTAATTACCCATACCAGGAGGTCACTCATAAAAGAAGCTTGATCTCTTTCATCTTCAAATCTCCAGCGCCCAGCACTGATTCTCTTTTAGTAGAATTCAGAACATTTGGAATCCATGTGAGCAGATGGGTGGAGGACGCATTTTCTGGTATATGAGTCATCGTAGCAATGAGCTCAAGGGGTTCATTTTGGCAACTCATAATGTAGGATCCAAAGGCCATTCAACTAGTACTAGTACATTCACACTGGATAACCAGAAGACAGATATGGAACCTCTCTGCATCTTAATACCTGTAGTTGCAACAAGAGTTTGCAATAACTCCCTCATTGTTTTCCTGTTAAGATTAAGCAGAAAGGATTGATTCTGGATAGTAGCTATGACATCTGGTATCCAAGAAGCTCTCCTGAGTTTATCTATCTCTTACCACTAACTAATGCTCAGGTAGGTACCTTGAAAAATTCTAAAGTGATGTGGACCTTCTCGGCCAACAAAGAGTACTGGATTGTGGGCTGACACTGACTCATGGCTGTGTCTCATTGACCTCAGAGAGTGGAAAAGCAGTGTCTGAAGCCATGGTCTCTGTCTCTCCACTTCTCTTCTGCCTTCTCTTCCCATAGCTCTACTACTGCTATGAATTTCACTGAGTTTCTCCATCAGCTCTTCTCACGCTACCATATAGCCCTTCTTTCCCTCTGCTTTTACAATTTAAGTCGTCAAGATAGCTCGTTCCCATCCCAATATTTCCACACAGTATTGCATCCTTCTTCCCTTCTGAATTTTCCTTCTCTTGTGAGAAAGAGTTCAGTTCATGGCACAATTCAGTCTAAAGGGTCTACTCTCACCTCCTTGCTGGTCGCAGCCATCCATTGTGTAGCTTCCAGAAAGATTTCAACCATCATCACAGCTAAATCCCCTGCTTTATAAAACAAGAATGATAGCATTATCCATCTTGTAGCATAATGAGGAGGTCATACAGTAAAACAGGAAAACATGTGTGAATGTCTTTCACTATGGAGTAAGGGGTTAACAGAGGTTGGTTGCAAATGAGACCATGCCTGACATGGGGAAACATGTAGAAACTATGAACCAAAGATTTAAGGTCTGTGGACAGATCTGTTCTTCAACCTCTAAACATGTTGTCTCCCAGCCCTGTTATCCCATCCCCATATACATATATGTCGCACAGACAGCTTTCTTAGGCCAAGACCTCAGAATCTTAGTCTGAAATTTCACCATGGCACATTTGTGGATAAATGCCTGTCCCTCAACTACCCACTTCCCAAATATTGCTGCTAAAACCATTATGTTTATTAAGTGCTTGGGGCCTTGGATATTTCCATCAGAATCCCAGTGTAACAGATGCCCACACTGCCAGGAAAAAAAAAATGACCTCCACAGTAGCAACCTCAAAACTGTTCTGCTAAAGTTTTCTTGTCTCAGGTTATGTCCACACTTTTATTTTTTTTTTTTTTGATTTACTTTTCCTCTGAGCCCTTGACCCACTGCCATTTTCAAATATTACCAATGAGATGTCTGTTTCACCTTTATGACCAGTCACTTCTACCCAGTGTGTGGCGCCTGGCAGTGGATAAGCAGTCTCAAGTTCATTATCTGGCAGAACAGGAAATAAGAACAAATCTTGGCCCTTAACCTCGCTTTGGTAGATTTCAAAAACAGGTTAAGAAATCCTTCAAAACCCAGCTCCTGGAGGCGCAGAGGTGTGAAGGGGGATGTATTCTTGAACTTTTACAAGAAAAAGCTCAAATTTCCTTGCCACATTCGATCCTGACCTTGCCCCTACCTCTGACAAAATGCTTTGTTCCCTCCCTGTAGGTACAAGGAAGAGAAAGAATAAAATAAAAAGCAACAGAAATAGCAACAGTCATAGTGAGACCTGCAGAGGTCTGCTCTCCTACAGCACACAGCAAGCTAAACTGTCAGCCTGTGAGACAGAAGAGATGTGAGAACGGCATTGGCAGGGACCGGAGCTACGGCTGTTCTCATGTGTCCTCTGGGAACCACCAATGAAGGGCATCTGCTGTTGATAATCAAGTAGGAAATTTCTGTTGACTTCACAACTCTGAAAAATTCATTGATTATCTTTAGATGTTTTAATTATTTTGTAATTTCCTTAAGAAATTTGGTGGGTGATTCCAGGGAAACACCTTCTTCGGATATATCATGACAGCAGCACACATGAACTCGCAGCCATTTTGACAGCATGTCCAAAGCCTGTGCAAGCTCGAGACCGACCAAATCCCAGCCTGTGGAGAGGGGTTGGGCACATCGTCTCATCTCCAGATGTGGCACCACTGGCAATTATTAACTGTTGGGAAAGAAAATGTCAGTTTTCTCTAAGAGTGTAGCCCTTCACCAGTTAACCGTGCTCTAGTGGAAAGACCGCCCATCCAAGAATATTTTGCGCAAACAAATTGGGTCTTAACAGTTTTTTTTTTAAAAGACATAACATTGGGTGCTTATAGAAGTAGAATGGATCTGGGAACAGTTTGGGGGTGAGTCTGATCACAACATATTGTAGGACTCTGTCAAAGAACTAATTAAAAATAAATTTTAATATACAAAAGTCTGACAATGAATATAGATATTTTACTTCTTTCTTTAAAAAAATCAGTTTTTCTCCTTGATTTATCACATTGGCAAGAACTTTAGAACACATATTTACAAAGTCATGACAGCTAACATTCTTTCTCTTGTTAATATTTTCAGACATGCCTTTCCCAGTAAAGCGATGCTAGCCATGGTCTTGAAGGTACTTTTATTAGTTTTAAGAAGTTACCTTCTATAGTATTTTTTGAGGGCTTTTGTCACAAAAGTGTATTAAGATCAGTGACGAATGGCAATTTACATAAGGAAATGACTGATGTGGGATTCCTCTCTTTATGCTATGGATATGTTTTATTATCACTGGTTAATAATGAAGCTGCTTTGGCCTATGGCAGGCAGAATATAGGTAGGCAGGAAATTCAAGCAGAGACAGAGGAGGAAAAAAAGGTGGAGTTAGGGAGATGTCATGTAGCCACCAAAGGAGAAAGACGCCATAACCTTACCAGTATGCCACAACCACGGCAATATATAGTTTAATTGAAATCGGTTAATTTAAGATGTAAGAGCTAGCTCGTCATATGAACCATTAGCCAAGCAGTGTTATAATTAATATAGTTTCTGTGTGATTATTTGGGTCAGGGCAGCAGAGAAACCAAAGCAGAGTTTCAGTTTACAAATTAGAACTCTGTATTTATTAAAATAACATTTTCTTTTTAGTCTATTGGTAAGGTGAACCACTAGATTTATTTTGTGTGTTAGAATAACCTCATGCTCTTGGGATGGTTATTTATGAATTGCATATTGTTATCTTTGGATATCATTTAATACCTGGTAATATGTAGTGGACATGTTCTATAAATACATAGTTTTTGACTGTTTTTTCACATCAGTTAATTGCAGCCTTATAAAAATTCTGTGTGTGTGTGTGTGTAAAATGGAAGACTAGAAAGTACTTTCTTGTGACCTAATTATGGAGAATAATCAATATGAGGAAATAAAGAGTGTTCCTAAGGGAGAAAGAAGGAAATTCACATAGGTGCTGACAGAACACTAGAAAAGAGATGGGGAAATGAGAAATGTACAGAAATGTCCATGCCAAATACAACTGAGGCAGTATGGTTCCCCAGTGGGAAGATAAGGTAACCTAAGCAGCAGTGGAAAAAAGAGACAAGCTTGCAGTCTTCAAAGAGTCTCAAACTCCATTCTGTTTTTCAGTGAGATAGTGATTCCTCTTGTCCTACAGGCCAGTCTGGAAGAGGATCCCAGTTTTGTCACTCTATGTGACTTGAATAGTAGTCACTGGGCACCATCTTGGCAAAGAATCTTTTGTTTCAAGTCAAGCATTCTGAAGCCCTGAGAATAAGGAACAACTACATGTCAGAAAGTCTGAATTTGTCCTGCCTGAGTCCCAGGATGCTCTGCAGTATTGGAAAGTAGTTGTGAATCGTGGGAAGGCAGGATAAGCTGAAAGATACAGGTGAGAGGTGGCAGGAGTCTGGAATCAGGCAGAGCAGTGCGCTGGAGAAGGAATCTCTCCCCTTGGTGGCCTGGAGTAAACCTCAGAAACTGACAATGACTCTTGAATTTGATAGCCCTAAGCCTAAGGTCAGCAGGTGAGCAAACACTTGAGCCAATCCACCATCTGCCATGCAATGCTGTTGGTTGTTAAATCTCTGAGGCTACAACAGAACACTTGATATCTACAGTAACAGGTTTTGGGGGTTTTGCTAAATACAATGCCAAATTGTACCTTTTCCAGGATTTCCTGGACAAATTACAGTGCTGTGGCTACGTTTTGCTACCCATGAACCTGAAACACAGCCCACAACTAGTATGTTAACTAGCACAGGTGACAAATCCAGTGAGCAGGAAATTCTACCCATTGCACATTGCAAGATTTTATTTGGCCAGTGAGGTCTCTGGTATGCAAAGAAGAAAAGTTATTAAATTAATATATCTCTGATGGACACCAGACCCTTTTCCTTTATAGACTGGACATTAGCATAAACCATAGGAAAGATAAAAGTCTACAAGATTCCACTTCATCCAACTCTCCCCCAGAATAAAAGTCAAGAAATCCCTACATTTTGAAAATTCCAGAAGAAACTGGTTCAAACCTTCATCTCTCGGTCTTCCCTACACATTTGCACACACACACACACACACACACACACACCCCTTAGCATTCTCCCTATCTTTCCTTTTAATTGCACATTTTGAAGTAGTTTATCTTTCTTGTATTTTAAAATAGCAAAATAACCTTTTTTTAAAATGCATGTGTTCATTTTTAATACTTCCTACATTTATTAAATTTTTTCTCTTGAACTTCCTCACTATTAGAAAGTCCTTTGTTTTCTTTTTCAATTTTTTTCTCTTTCTTTTCAATCTCTAGAACATTCTTTTCTCCTCTTTGTTCTTTTTTATTTTCATTCATTCAGCCTTGTTTTCCACCTATTTTTCCCCTCCTGCCTCTTTGTATTATCTAATTAATTTACTGTGTCTACATTTGCCCTAAATGATTGTGACTTCATAATACAGCCTGCATTAGGTTTTTCCCACTTCTGTTTTATGACCACTGCTAGGGTATTTCTGGGCATTAATTGAGTTTTAGTTCTAATGTAATTTTTATTATAGAAGTATTTGGATGATGCTGAAGGTTGATCGCTAAAGACCAGACTGCTCAGAAGAAAATCACCTAATATAACCAGAAGACATATTCAAATGAAAATATATGCAGATTATATGATATTTATACAATAAATAAGAAAAACAAGGCAAGGTGACTCCCCTAAAAGATAATTATTCCTGAACCACTGAAGTCAAAGATGAAGAGGAAGAAAGGAAAGGAAAGGAAGGGAAGGAGAGGGAAGGGAAGGGGAGGGGAGGAGGAGGAAGGGGAAAGGAAAAGAGGGAAGAGAAGGGAAAGGAAGGGAAGGAAAGAAAGGGATACCACACCAAAGTTTAAATTGCTTCATAGCAAAAATGATCCTTCAACTTGAAAAGAATGCAAAAGAGCAGATGAATTCAATCAAGGACCAGGACAATCAGTGATAGAAAAAGTTCATAAAATGGATGAGAAAAATCAGGAATTGTGTGAAAAACTTAGAGACATTGAAAAGATTAGCAAAGAAATTGAGACGTTTGAGAAAAAATAAATGGAAAAAAAATGGAAATGTAAAACTCAATGGACCAAATAAAGAATATAGTAGATAGCATCTCACAAAATAGAAGAAAGAATCCCAGGGATAGGTAAGCTAGAGGAAATATTGCATCCACATATTTATAAAGGAAAATATTCCGGGGTCATGGTTGGAGGGCACACACAATCCATTACAGTAGGGAAGCCGCAGTGGCAGGCTCTCATGTCATCTGCAATCAGGAAGTAGAGAGATACAAATGCTGGTGCCGGGCTCACAAATTCCTTTTTATTCAGTCCAGAGTTCTAGCCACGTTCCACCTGCGTTCAGGATTGGACTTCCCCCATCAGGTAAAGTTTCTGGGAAAACTCATAGATGAACACTCCCAGAAGTGTGTTTCCATAATGATTATACATCAAGTCAGGCTGACAATGAAGATTACCCATCACAGCTCTTGACACCTTGTCCCTCTTGTGCCCCTGACACCCAAGCGCATGACTTTCCATGCTGGCACATTCCTCCTTGATCCTAAGATCTGATTTTCACCTCATAATGTAAAATGTATTTAGTTTGACTCTTAAAATTCCCAACACCTTCAATTGATCAAAAATTTAAAGTATGAAGTCTCTCTCAAGAGTGTTGACAAAGTTTTAAGTGTTATCTCCTACAAAACTAAAAGTCAAATAGCATGTCACCTGACTTTTAATATGAAGGTCTTGTTTAAGCAGCCATATTGCAGCAGAGGTCCTGGTCCATTGACTCTTATAATCTTTCCACCTTCCTTTCCAATTTAATTTTAGTTAGGTGTAGGGGTTATTTCACAAATATATCAGCTGGCCCTGGGTACCCACAGTTACGTAATCTTTGCATTGTGACCAGCAGTAGGTCTTTGTAATAGCCTCCATTTGTTGCAAGAAAGGATTCTTTGATGAGGAATTATATCCCCACCCCCTAGATAAAGAGTTACATGCAATCAATGACTGCAGAGAAAAGGAAAATCAGTTTTTTCCAGGTAGGAGCTTCTTGATGGGTTATCTAATTCCAAATGACCAGCCCTAAACAAAGTGCACATAAGTAATAGTAAAGGCCCTCATTAGGATGTGAATGTGTGTTTGTGTATGTGTGGGTATTATATATATATGTAATTATGTGTGATTGTAACAATAATAATCAAAGAATAGGTCATAAATTTGAAAGATATTTGGGAAGACCTGAGAGGAGTTCTTGTGGGAAAAGGAGGATGAATATGATGCAAACACATGACTCATATATGATATTCTCAAAAATATTACATAAAAAATTTAAGTTACCCAGGTTGACCTCAAAATCATGATCATAGAAGTAAGAGCAAGTTTCTGATTGTTTTGTTTTTCTGACCTTCAGGTTGAGCCCCAATTTCCATCTCTGGGTTTTTATTAATTATGCTAAATATGTACCCTATCAACTTAAGAACATACTCTTCCATTTTTATTAAGTTGTCTTTTCTAAGATTTTATTTTACTTTATTTATTTTATTTTATTTGTGTATATGAATGTTTCGCCTTCATACATGTATGTGCACCACATGTGTGTCCATTGAATTCCCTGGATCTGGGGTAGTAGCTGTGAGCCACCATCTACGTGCTGGGAATTGAACTTGGGTCTTCCTCAAGAGCAACAAGTGCTCTTCCCACAGAGACATCTCTCCAGCCTGAGTAGCCTGGGAAATTTTTTAGCAACAAAAAAATGCTAGGTTTTTGCAAGTATTTTCTTTTGGAATACTTTTTTCTTAATTGTCTCTTGATACGGTGAATTTTATTGACTGATTTTCAGTGCTGATATAGTTTTACTTTCATAAGATAAACCCTACTTGGTCACGGTGTACTGTCTGTTTGGTATTCTTATATGGAAGTCAAACTGCTCCCCTGAGAGTTCTGAAATTGACTTTACTGATGCAATTCAATAGAAGGGAAAGCATACATATTTATTAGCGTGCACAGATATCATAGAGAACATTACAACAAAAAGGAGGACCAAGCGGTTGAGTCTTAAGTATCCTCTTGGTAGAGAAGAGGGCAGTAGGTATTATAGACTATTTAGAGGGAGTAGAAATGAGTGCTAAGGGAAATGTATGAGCCTGAAGAATGAATAATCATGTAGAGGTTCCTTTTGGTTTTGTATGTGGTGTTTGATTTTGAATCTTTTTCTCCCATGTTATGAGTTTAACCTTCTTTGGTTAGTGGCAATTCAGTAAGAGGCCTAATGACAACTGTATTCTTTTTTAGACAGATAAGGGACTTATGAGGAAGCCCTCCCCTGGATTACTGTGCTAATGCATGAAGAGTTTAAGGCCCTGAGTGACATTTTTGAATATTATTTACTAAGCTGCAACATATTATTACAATTAACATATTTGTTTGCTTTTAGTTTAGAATTTTTACATTACTATCCATAAAGGTTCATTGCCTGGAGCTTCCAGATTTTGTAGAACCTTTGTCATCTGAGTCAATTTTTACCTTTCAAAGAATTTATTTATTTTGAGTAGTCTATTTGTTGTATTTGTTGTTATATGTATAATACTTTATTCCTAGGATTTTAATGTCCTAAAAGCCAAAGTCATATCCCCTCTAAATCTGGTGATGTTGGTAATGTACTTTTAATTTTTCTTGTATCATTTGACCATTCGTTACCTTATCAGATTTATTGATTTTCCTGACGCTTTTGATTTCACTGGTGCTTCATTTCAGTCATGTGAATTTGTCTATTTTCTCATTTCTACTTCTTTCTGTTTAACTTGCTCTTGTTTTTCTTGTTTCCATTGGTGTTATCTTGTTAGCAATGTGAAAGAAATTGGTTTCCTAATAGTATAGCCATAACACTTAATGCGTAATTAGCACTTTTAACCATAGAACCTGCACTAAAGACCTGGCAGTGCTTCATTCTGTGCTGGCTGCTGGTCAGCTGGCAGCTGCTTGATATGACTAGTTGATATGACAAAGGAAATAATGAAACCACCAGAAGGGATTTGGAATCTTGTGTCAGCCATGCTGTAACTGCATGTTTGCTAAGGGCTGTCGATATACTTGAGCCGCGGAACATTGCTCTAGGCTTTACGGACGCAGCTGAGCCTGACCTAAGCAGAAATTCAACCTCCCACATGGTTCCTGCAGTACTGTGGGGATGTGCAAAAGAAATCCTAACTACACAGGGGTGGGCACTGAGGGAAATACAGACTAAGAACACTAGTGAGGTAGGCTTGGTGATACAAATGGAGTGGATAGAAGAGACATGTGATCACACTATGATGGCTGCCTCAGAAAGTGACCAGGAAAATAACTTGACAAATAATACAGGAAACGTTATCTCAAGAAAAGGACGTAAAAATTAGAGGATATGGTGGTAAATGTTTTCATATTCTTAGGGTATATATGATGTTGTGTGGGGGGTATGTGTGTGTGCATAAAAATAAATATATGCACATATGTGATATAGAAAGATAAATAGATGAAAGATAGATGTTGCAATGAGCAGACTGCTTGTTTCTCCTGGTCACCCAGCTATCTTAGCCCAGAAATACCCATCCAGAAACTGTATTAATTAAATCACTGCTTGGCCCATTAGCTCTAGTTTCTAATTGGTTAATTCTTACATCTTATTTAGCCCATTTCTATTAATCTGTGTATCGCCACATGTCAGTGGCTTACCAGGTAAAATTCCCAGCATCTGTCTCTGGCAGAACCATGGTGTCTCTCAGACTCTGCTTTCTTCCTCCCTGAATTCAGTTCTGTCTTCTCTACCTACCTACGTTCTGCCCTATCAGGCCAATGCAGCTTCTTTATTCATTAACCAATATAAGCAACACGCAGAGGGGACTCCCACATCACTTCCCCTTTTCTGTTTAAAGAAGAAGGAAGGTTTTAACTTTGACATAGTAAAATGACATATAACAGGTATCAAGCAAGAATTACAGTTACAATATTTCTATTTACTTTATCTTTTATCATAACTAAAGAAAACTATAAATATAAATACCTATCTTTTCTTCAACTCTATCAAAGACTAAGAAGGATATAATATTACCTAAGTAAACAGGAAGTACATTGTAAGCAACTTCCAAAACTCTAGAAATAGAACTGACAGAGACTTCTCACTGCCTGGACAGTCACCCAAAGTTTTTCTGTACAATTGGGCCATCCATCTTTAGTCTTCAGGCCAATAGTATCCAGCAGACTTTTTCATGAAGCAGAAGATTTCAAAGACAATTCAGTCACTTTTTTCTGTATCCTGAAGAATGTTTCACAGATGCTTTCATGAAGCAGGAAATCCAAAGGATCACCTCACCTTTAGCCAAGTTTAGCAGTCATTTCTCTGTGGGTACTGCATGTCCAGTGAAACAGTCCAGGCAAGAGAAGTTTCTTGCCCAAATGGTTAAGGAGCCTCTTCGATGCCCATCTTCCTCTTGAAGTAATTGGTGCTGCCAGGAGCAGACATGTCTCACCATCATGAAAAATTATGAAAACATTTCAAATGCCATATTCCAAAAGTCTCTGAAAGATTTGAAGAATATCTATCCAAATGAAATATATCTCTATACATCTAGAAAATCTAATTAACATGACTACAAGCTTGACTATTAAATATGACTCTCTATTAATCTAAATTTCTTAATTATACATTACATCTTTTTATTATAATTAATTTATAAAAATTTCCACTTCCTCCCCTCCTCCCAATACCCTCCCACTCTCCCCACTCCCTCTCCTCCCCCTTCTCCAGTCCTAAGAGCAGTCAGGGTTTCCTGCCCTGTGGGAAGTTCAAGTTCCTCCCCCCTCCCTCCAGGTCTAGGAAGGTGAGCATCCAAACAGACTAGGATCCCAAAAAGACAGTACATGGAGTTGAAACAATTCCCAGTGCCATTATCAATGGCTTCTCAGACAGCCTCCATGTCAGCCACATTCAGAGAATCTGGTTTGATCACATGCTCATTCAGTCCCAGTCCAGCTGGCCTTGGTGAACTCTCATTAGATCATTCCCCTTGTATCAGTGGGTGAATGCACCCCTCGCGGTCCTGACTTCCTTGTTCATGTTCTCCCTCCTTCTGCTCCTCATTTGGACCTTGGGGGCTCAGTCCAGTGCTCCAATGTGGGTCTCTGTCTCAATCTCCATCTATCATCGGATGAAGGTTCCCTCTGGTCCTGACTTCCTTCCTCACGTTCTCCCTCCTTCTGCCTCTCATTTGGACCTAGAGACTTAAGTCTTGTGTCCCAATGTGGGTCTCTGTCTCTATCTCCATCCATCGCCAGATGAAGGTTCTATGGTGATATACAAAATATTCATTGGTATGGTTATGGGCCAAGGCCAGTTCAGGCACCCTCTCCTCTGCTGCCCAGGGAACAATCTGGGGACCTCTCCTTGGACCTGGAAACCCCTCTAGAATCAAGTCTCTTGCAAACCCTAAAATGGCTCCCTTAGTTGAGATATATACTTCCCTGCTCCCATATCCATCCTTCCTCCCCCCATCCCATTCCCTCAAGCTATCCCCCATCCTCCCCTTCTCCCTTCTCTCTAACCATCTCCCCTTACTTCCACCCCCTACCCCCCGTACACCTAAGTTTGCCTGGCAATCTTGTCTACTTCCAATACCCAGGAGGATAACTAAATGATTTTCTTCAGGTTAACCTTCTTATTTAGCTTCCCTAGGATCACGAATTACATGCTCAAAGACCTTTAATTATAATTATTAAATTATAAATTTAATTATTTAAGGCTAGAATCCACTTATGAGTGAGTACATACCATATTCCTCTTTTTGGGTCTGGGTTACCTCTCTCAGTAAAGCGTTTTCTATTTCCATCCATTTGCATGCAAAATTCAAGATGTCATTGTTTTTTACTGCTGAGTAAAACTCTCATGTGTATATGTTCCACACCTTCTTTAACCATTCTTCTATTGAGGGGCACCTAGGTTGTTTCCATGTTCTGGCTATTACAAATAGTGCAGCTATGAACATAGTTGAACAAATGCTTTTGTAGTATGATAGGGCATCTCTTGGGTATATTCCCAAGAGTAGAATTGCTGGGTCCTGAGGGAGGTTGACTCCCAGTTTCCTGAGAAACAGCCACACTGATTTCCACAGTGGCTGTACAAGTTTGCATTCCCACCAACAATGGATGAGTGTTCGCCTCACTCCACATCCTGTCCAGCATAGGCTATCATTGGTGTTTTTAAGTTTAGCTGTTCTGACAGGTGTAAGATGGTATCTCAAAGTTGTTTTGATTTGCATTTCCCTGATCGCTAAGGAGGTTGAGCTACAGTATTGAAAACAGCTTGGTATTGGCATAAGAACAGAGAAGTCGACCTATGGAATCGAATAGAAGACCCGGATATTAACCCACAAACCTATGAACACCTGATTTTCGACAAGGGAGCTAAAGGTATACAATGGAAGAAGGAAAGCATCTTTAACAAATGGTGCTGGCATAACTGGATGTCAACCTGTAGAAGAATGAAAGTAGATCCATATCTATCACCATGCACAAAACTCAAGTCCAAATGAATTAAAGACATCAACATTAATCTGACCACTTTGAACCTGATAGAAGAGAAAGTGGGAAGTAGTCTACAAGACATAGGCACAGGAGACCACTTTCTAGGTGGAACCCCAGTAGCACAAACAATAAGAGAATCAATGAATAAATGGGACCTACTAAAACTGAGAAGCTTCTGTAAAGCAAAGGACACTGTCAGTAAGACAAAAAGGCTACCTTCTGACTAGGAGAAGATATTCACCAACCCCTCGTCAGACAAAGGTCTGATCTCCAAAATATACAAAGAACTCAAGAAACTAGACACTAAAACTCTAATTAACCCAATTAAAAAATGGGGTACTGAACTGAACAGAGAATTCTCAACAGAAGAACTTCGAATGGCCAAAAGACACTTAAGGTCATGCTCAACCTCCTATACATTACATTTTTAAATGTGCTACACAATCACAATACCTTAATCAAGATCAGAAGTACATATACATATAATAAAAATTGACCTTAAATTTGTATCAATAAACCAAGATCCATACCAATGCAAATATTCATATCTATATCATACCCCCATTTAAATGTAAATAAACATTTATAGGTAATATTTGGGAATATGGGGGTAGATTTGTCCATACTGCTTCCTGCTGTTTGGGGGCAATGTTAATTAAGTTTTTCATGGTGTGTCCTGTGTGCTAGGTTTATATCAGTCAGCAGTTGGGTGAAGTAAAATTTTGAGGGTGTTTATGGTGACTTTTCAGTCCATAAAACCATATTTGCTTGGAAGCAATTCACAGGTTCTCATCTTCTGTGAAAACAAAAGAAGAACCTCTTTTCCCAAGCAACATGTTTTTATATCTACATTCTGAAGTCAAGATACCTTTACAATATACATGCTGGCTTAGTTTAGCAGCTCGTACAATGAAATGTCTCTCCCTACTTAGCTCCTTCATTGTCAAAAAATTCAAAGAAAACACAATAATACACATAATCCAGGATCACTGTGAATTTTCCATTTTTACATGGCTTATTTTTCTTATTCCTTTTATTCTATGTCTTCTACACTCTGTCTCTTTAAATCCTTTTTTAACTTCTTTTTCAACACTCTATACTCTGTTTCTTCTCTCTTCTAAGCCTATGTACACTTATTCAACACTGTGACCCATTTAGAGGTCTTTTATGTCTGAATCTGTCCTTATTGCATTATCTGTAATTATTTACTGATCAGAAGCATTTCTTAAAATGCTAATCAGCTTGGTCTCAGCACCCCTGGGTGCTAGTCCCACCTCTCTCAGTCTTTAAATATGGTGAAGGTAGTTTACCTCAGCTCTAGACTGCTGGGTGGGAGCCATCCTCACCACCTAAACTCTGGATAGCACCATGCAGCATATAAACCTTTTTTTTCTGAATAAAAGCTAAATCCACCATGCAGCACACTACATGACCTGGAAATATCTTTGTGTATGGTGGCGGGAATCTGCCATGTTCCCCTGCTTGTGCACACCTAGTAGATCTGATTCCCCCCCACGTGCCCAGGCAGGGAGCACTGAACCGTGGGCATGGTCTCAGTGACTTTTCTTCTGATCCTGAGTGGGCACACAAATATCCGGGCCCACAAATGCCATTGAAATGCTCCATAATCGAAGTTCATGCAGGCAGAATGGCCCAGGAAGCCACATTTTAAACTGCATGACTTTTTTTCCTGCTACAGCTGAATCAGGAAAATCTCTCTCAAAGGAGCTGCAGCATACCACCAGCAAATAGCAAGAAGCTGCTTTAAACTCTGTATTTTCGTGTCTAGACTTTCTTTTCAAGCTTTCTCAGGTTTTACATGGATTTATTCAACCACTTTGGGGCACCAATTGTTGTAGGAAGGTCAGGTTGCTTATTTGTCCTGGCTGCCTGGATAGCTTAACCCCAAAATAACCACAAAGAAACTGTATTAATTAAAAGACTGCTTAAACCATTAGCTCTAGCTTCTTATTGGCTAACTCTTACATCTTTATTTAACCCATTTCTATCAATCTGCATATCACCGTGAGGTCATGGCCTACCAGGAAAGTTTCAGCACATCTACCTCCGGCCGCAGATTCATGGCATCTCTCTCTGACTCTGTTTTCTTCCTCCCAGAATTCAGTTTTGTTCTCTCTGCCTACCTAAGTTCTGCCCTATCAGGCCAAGGCAGTTTCTTTATTCATTAACCAATACAAGCAACACAAAGAGGGGACTCCCACATCAGATAGATAGATAGATAGATAGATAGATAGATAGATAGATAGATAGATAGATAGATAGATAGATAGATAGATGAATGTGGTTACTATAGTCATGCATACTATCATACACATCATCTCATATGATTATTTTTCTGTGGTAAGAGTACCTAAAATATAATCTCTTATTAAATCTCCAGAAGACAATGCTATTAATATATTCAACATTATATCACTAGCTTTCTTCATTCTAAATAACTATTTTTTTTACTCATTGTCCCAAGTCCCTCCGTTTTTCTCCACCAATCTGTTAAACTCCAGCATAGTCACCATCACTCTACCCTCTCTACATATTAAGATTCTTGTTTTTCTTGTTTTCATATGCAAAAAAATTCCTTTTTGTGTGTGGCTTATGTCACTTAGGACAATGTCACCTCTGTTTATTTGTGTTGTTTAAAATGACAGGATCTCATCTTCTGTATAATAATCTGCTCTGTGTGTGTATCTGTATATATGTGTGTGCACATGTTAATACACATGCTCTCCCACTTATTTGACTGCCATTTTCATTTCTTGATCATTTCATTTGCTATGCTTAAACTTTGTCAGTAGATGTAATCCCATTTGTTTGCTTTTGATTTTATCATTAGTACTTGTGGGAAATGAAGAAAATCACCATTAAAGCTAATATGAAGAATATCATGTATTTTAGGACTGTTATAATTTCAGTGTGTGTGTGTGTATGTGTGTGTGTGTGTGTGTGTGTGTGTGCGCACACACATATATGAGAATCATATGAAGTGTTTAGAAGTGAATGAAAGACTGGGCTCAACTCTGAATAGCTATGGGGGAGTGAAAATTCATAGACAAGGTACTAGGTAGCAATGGCAGTGTTAGGAAATTAATAAGAGAACAACAGGGCTAAGGAGAATTTTGGCTAGGCCCAACCACTTATATTGCTACTAATGCAATGCAGGCTGCTCAGATATCTCCTAGAGGATGATGCAGGATGACGGATCTGATCAGATATTAAGAGTAACCAGGAATGAAAGATGACAAGTTCTTGATAAATTTGTTTAACAAGGTTCTGGGGTTAGGAAAGGCACAAGTGGGTCTTCAAGAAGTTTGGGACATCTTTGTGCTAAATACTCTTAGACATTAAATCCAAGGGGTTCAAGACTCCCAGGCAAAGGATCTAG
The DNA here is from genome assembly GCF_982192425.1 of Myodes glareolus. Lineage (NCBI taxonomy): Eukaryota > Metazoa > Chordata > Mammalia > Rodentia > Cricetidae > Myodes > Myodes glareolus. The sequence continues at coordinate 30,326,241 of NC_142044.1, forward strand.
GTGAAGAAATGGAATGTAGACTTTGCTGATTCTGATCAGCAATTTGTAACACTCAGGAACTTTTATATTACTGTATGTTATTCATAAAGGGAATTTTTAGAAATGTAATGTTCTCTAATAATTGACTGCCCATGACCATAGTACATACATTAAATGGTCTCATATGTCATTTTCCAATTCATGGACCATAGATGAAAACTACTGAATCCTTATCTAAAGAACTCCAAATGAATAGATCCCAGAGATATTAGCACAGTAATGTTTACTGAAGCTCTAGCCATGACAGCTATGTTATATAACCAACCTAGATGTTCAAAAACAAATAAATGGATATGGAAATGTGGTGTATATTCACACAATAACTAACATTTCTTCACCTAAAAGGAGAAATAATAATGTTATATTGTCTGTAGGAAATGAGATGCAATGGTGAGATAAATTAAGCAAGCTAAATACTATATGTTTTCTATCACTTGTATATAGACATTCATATAGATTTTATATGGGTACATGAAATCATGTATGTGCTTTTCACATGAAATTGAAACTGTCTAAGGTACCTAAGGGGACTAACGGGAAGAGAGAGAAGTGTTGAAAGGGGACTAGAAGGAATGATAGAGAATATTCTCAAGACAATACACTTTATAAAAATTACATTTTATAATAGAATACCAAATATAATGAATACACACAATGAAAATCTGAAAATGGATCCAAAATAAGATCCAAAAGAAAATGAGTCACTTGATTTTTTTTCAGAGGAAAAAATATTTTCATGAAACACTGCACAAAAGTTGATATGACCAACAGAATGGAAAGTTCACTGGGAAGTGTCAATCCCTCTCACAGGAGATGGCTTCATGATTCCTTTTTCATATCTCCAAGAGAGAAAATGCACATATTTCTATTATGTTAAAGCCAGAAAGACTGTTATATCTGCCACACCTATTTGCCACCCTCTTGATTCTATAGCTTTCACTCTCAGTCTCCCATTCTCTACGGGCAGCCAATTTGTCATCTGCTATGTTATGCATGTGTAACTATCGCCTTTCGTTTGAGGTGGACTGTTTAGTTTCCATGACTTCTGCTGAGGCAGAAACCCTTTCATTTATATGAAATTCCCTATATACTATTATATATTGAATATAAGTCAATATTCCATATTTAATACAGCTCTCCAAAAGGTCATCTACTGAATAAACTGTTGCCTTTGGTTACGTCATATTGTTGTATGGAGTACCTGGACAAAAGCAACTGAAAGGAAAAAGGATTTATTTAGCCTACAGTTCTCCAAGAATGCAGTCCACCGCAGTAGGAAAGGCATGGGGGTAGAAACAGAATGTCTTGTTTCTGATGAGTCTGCAACAAGAGCTTGAAGAGGAAGTAGAGCTATGCAAGCCACAGACTCATCCCTCCCCTCCACCACTACCCTGCATACACAGTGATCAACTTCTAGCAAGACTCTACTTCCTACAAGTTCCAGATCCTCCCCAGACAGCACCAATAGCTGGTGACCAAGTGCTCAAACATGACCTTATGGGGGACATCACCTAGTCAAACCAAAATGAGTAGTATTCTCTCATTCTGTGCAATATGTGATTTTTTCCTTTGAGAGACTTTTTGTATTAAGTCATCAGTTTTTTAAGATTTTGTTTTTGTTATATTTTGTCTTTGTTAATAACCACATATGTGTTCACTATTAGGCCAAGAGGGAAATACTCCCCTCAGTATTAATTCTCCCTGATGACCACACTCATTTACCCAGTCCTTTCTTACAGCAAGTTTTCCTTCTGAAGATTATTGGCTTTCTATTTTCACTGGTGCTACTGAATGTGTATTACAGGTATAGAGAACTCCTTTATAACATTGCCTGTAAATAGCATGGTTCAGTATGTGCACAGTGAAAGTGAGGGAAGGGAAAAGAGTAAAACCCAAAAGAGAAGCCTATAATTAACAATCTCAATCACAAGGCAAAAGAGTGAATTTCTTTCTATAACCTGATTATTCTCCTACAGCTTCCATACTTACAGATAGTCATGATCACTTGCGATTTCTCCTTTTATATGCTTCCCTAGAATTTTTTCACTCTCTGCTACAATTCCACTTACAACAATTTTCCATTGACTTTACGTTAAGTGTAGTCTATGATAACCTACAGTCTCCATACTTTTGCCATCCAGTTATTCATTTTTAATTAATTAAGTTTCCTTCCAGAGAAGATTCCAGGTGCCTTGAAACAAATCTTGTTTTTTTTGCTTGCTACAAACATCCTCTCAAAGCTGCTTTCTACAGGAGCCTTTGCTCTTTGATGATGAGCCCCACAGCTTCCTTTCCTACCCTCCCGTCCCGACTGAGAATGCACTATGACCTTGAAGACATCATTCAACAATTGGTAGAATGAGTTTAGAGCTGTAAAAGCTACAGACATCATTTGGGAAGAGAAGAAGAGCAGAATGGATGAACTCTCCTACAGACCATATCCTTCCCAAGAAGTGAACTGTAAAGCCAGTGCTTTGCTCTTCCCAGATATGGAAGCAGCATCACTGGAGAGTCAGCCCATTCCTCATCCTGGGTCCCAAATAAATCTTTCCAAAGTGGCTTACCTACCACTTCAGAGTCTGCAGGCAGAAATGGACTCTGCCATTATAACACCTCAAAGAAGTGTTATATCCAGTAAGGTTTCTCTGCCCTGCTGAGAAAAGAGGTGTCAGAGGAGATAGAAAACTTTTTATTTTTCTCTCTCTCTCTCAGTGTGAAAACATTGTCACTTATCCTGTAAGTGAGGCAGAGCAAGAACCTGACACGTCGCCTTAAGTCCACCTCCCTTGCAATGTGACAATCCAAATCCTTAGAATAACCCACGGATTAAAGCAGTGAGACTCAAAGTCCTCAGCTCTAATTAGCAGAAGGCAAAATAAAAAGCTGAATTTCCAGTAGTCATGGTCAAAATGAGAGACTTAAGCAGATTTGAATCCGAACAAATTACTTCTCTCAGTTAAAAAACCCAAACTCATTCATATAATTTTTTTCTCATTCACAAAAGAAAAACTTACAAAGCAAGTGTAAACATTACATTTCTTGTCTCTTTCTTACAAGGAAATTTAAACCTAAACTCATTATTCAATCATGCCAGACATGGAAACTGACTTTTCTTGCAAACTCTCCATTCAGTTTTTATCTGTCTTTTCTAAAACCTGCTTCACTTTCCTATATGCTAAACCTGAAGGTTCAAACTGTAACCCTAATAGACAAAGCCATCTATCTGTCTTCATGGAGCTTATGTTCAATAGAAGAGGTGAGGGCAGAAAACTGAAATGAACATGCACCAGACAAGAAAAATTCATAATTTCTAACATAGTGGTGGGACACAGAGTATAAACAGTGCAAATAGATTCATGGTTATGAAAAATTTATAATCTGGTGAACAAAATCCAAAAGAATTCAAGAGATAAAGTCAGAAGTTGAGGTAGGTACTGAGATGAAAAATTGAAGGAAAAAAAATCCAGGAATGGAGACTGTAGGTCTGTGGGGGATACTAATGTAGGGAGATGTTGAAGAAGTCCCCCACAGGGACAGCAGTTCCTCTTCCAGCTGTCCCTCCTGACCTCCTGTGATAAATTAATCTTATCATATCGCTTTATATAACCTGCAGAAATCCTGAAGCCCATTTCTGTGTTATTGAGGCTATTGATTTATCAACAGTGACATGCCACATGGCTCTGGGCCCCCTTATGGAATATAATTCACAGTAAGGTTCCTGAGAAATTTAAATGAAGTTGTTCAGGTTAAAGTTCTTGCCAGAGCCAGGCACATCATTTTCACTGAAGTCTGGTATCCCTGAACTGCTAGGATGTAGATATGATGGGGAAGCAGGGGTTGGGGAATGTGCTGGGGATCAAGGACTGTGAAAGAGTGAAAAGTACTGTTTTCCAGGTATCGTTCAGACTCAACAAAGGCATCAAGCAACTTTCTAAGGATATTGAGGGCTAAATAACTATCACTATTTGGAACAACATGCCCTGTAATAGATGAAAGATGATTTATCACAAACAAGTTTCTGTTTAACCAGTGAAGTAGATATCTAGAGGTTCAGTATAGTGTTGTTCTATTTTGACCATGTTTTAAACCTTCTGTAATAAAATATAAAAAGATTGAAAGGAACAATATGGAGCAAATGGTTTTGACCTTTGCTTCCCTAATTGACTAAGTCATTACACGTTCTTGGTGGGTTAGAACAGTCTGATGTAGGAGGTCCTTCCGTCTATGTGTTGCTTTTATTGGTTAATGAATAAAGAACTGCTTTGAGCCTATGGCAGAGAAGAACAGAACTATGCAGGGAAAACTAGGCTGTATGCTGAGAGAAAGAAGGGCAGAGTCAGGGAGAAGCCATGTAGCCCAGCCAGAAACAGACACTGGAACTTTAGTCGGTAAGCCACAGCCACATGGCCATACACAGATTAATAGAAATGGGTTAAATTCAGGTGTAAGAGTTAGCCAATAAGAAGTTAGAGCTAATGGGCCAGTGATTTAATTAATACAGTTTCTGTGTGATTATTTCGGGGCTGAGCAGCCAGGAGCCAACAAGAGGCCCTTCATACTACAACAGTTTTTGGCTGTGAGCAGGGATACAGAAGAGAAGGAAGTCAACAGTGAACTATGAGTAATAGCATCTACAGATAAGGAGATGAATCCAAGAGCCCAACTCTTCAGATTGAGGCAGTTTACCAAGATGTTCACCACAGCGCCCCCTGCATGCTATTTTTCTTCCCACACCTCAGAAAGTTTCCAAAGTAGTTTCTGGCCAATAGGGGAGTCTCTTGTTTTATTGGTGCTCTATGTTGGACCTAGCTTTGATCTCTCCTAAAATTCTCCTTCTTGCATGAGTGTCTTTGCACTGCATTTGAGAACCAATTCCATGATTATCAAGGAAAAAAATCTAAGGCTACAAACAGTGGGTTCTGGAGTCAGTATTGTAACTGATGCTTCTCCAAACTTCAGGCTCTATTCTGGCTTGCCACTGTCTCTCCTTCTACGCAATGGCTCCTTCCTAAGTAAATTAATTTGTGTCAGAGACAGGGCAGTGCAGAACACCACCCATCTTATAAGGACAACTGGGTGGTGGTGTGTCAAAGCTTACCCTAGAATCCCAGGCTCATAGACTTGGGAACAGCTGTACTGGTAAACAGGCAGGCATCCAGGCTTTGCTCACTGGTGACTAAAGATGGGGAGGATTCATGAGTCCCACCATCCTTGCTTTAAATGTTATTTATATTCTTTCTCAGCAGAGATAATGAGAACTTCAGAAAACACATTTATCTATTATTCCTATTGGCTACTGCAATGGTTTGACTGAGATCTATCCCCAGGGTGTGACTTTGCCTAAAGTACATCACTGGAGGAGGGCTTTGAAAGTTGAAAGCCTCATGCTAATTGAGGCTTAATTTCTCTGCTTTCTGCTTATAGTTAAGATGTGAGCTCTCAGCTTCCTGTTTCTGCTTCCATACCTGCTGTTTGTTGGTCTGCCTTCTTGTCACCATGGAAGCTCTCATTCCTCCGGAGCCATAAACCAAAATAGTTTTTCTGCCATAATTTGTTTTTTTTTTGCTCAGGTATTTTATTATAGCCATGACAGATAACTAGTGACTCATTAAGTTATGATTGACAGTTTATGTTTGTCCTAAAGAGGATATAGTAGTTCCCCAAAGCAAGACAAGAAGAGAGACTGCCTCTTTGCCCTAAGGTAGTCTACAGGATAGAGGTTCAGGAATAGAAATGGGGAAATTTTGGTCTTCAGACTACTCAAGCATGGTCTATGGCCTTCTGCTGATACCAAAAATTGATATTGCTCTAGGTTAAGGTTCAGAAGAATTATCCATTGTTTCATGGATATTAATAATATTATCTTTTGGTAACAATATTCTATAAAAATAAATAAAGATGGAAAATGTGGGCTAAATACAGATTGATAGGAGGTTACTTAATAAGACCACTACAAATATTTTTCAGACATAAGTATAACTCTCAGTCTATTTGGAAAAATAAGTTTTTAAAAACTGATTTCCATGTTTCTAAAGTGTATCATCACCTTTAGTATCTACATTAGTTATGTAACTTACTATATTTATAAATTTTCCAAATGAGACCGAGACTTAAAGTCATCTAACAGATATGTCACAAGTGGCTGTGCTTCTTCACATTATATAAGATTATGACACCATTCTTAGCAGAGTAAAACATGTTTGAAATGTTAAGGTAGCATTGGAATCAAAAATCTGTATGAATGCTAGTTGTCTATTTTAGGAATGCATTTCAGTGTAGCATCCTCGTATATTTACATCCTTGATCTCTATGGTTTTAGACCCTTCTAACATAGAAATTCTCTTATTTTGGTATAAAGAAGAGCTAAAAGAACTGAGGTGTTGGGGCTTCAGGCACTGTATGTTCTTTAGTTTCAGTCCTACAGAGCTTTCTAGAAATCTAATGTGAAAACAGAGAGGTAAAGTGAGAAGTAAAGCTCACTTACTTTAAAACTTACTAGTTTGTCATAAGGTGTTCCCATTATACTCTCCATTGGGACTGGAATGTGACACCAGTCAATTAAGAGTGATATGCATTCTCTTTGCAAAGAAACACACAACCAGCAAAAAAATACAAGTGGTGACAAGGTTATTCATGGAATAAATCTTCCATGACTATATAGAAGGATCCCTAGAACAGAACCCTGGGCAACTTGGCTTTGAGAACAAGTAGCCCATTATGACCATAATTGTTTTCTTCCAAGAAACTCTTGTTCTTGAAAACAAATAATAGGAAAAAACCCAGAGGGAGCTACAGGAGATGAGCTGAGACTTGGGGATGGAACTCACAAGAGAACTCCTAGGTAGTTTTAAAATTAATGCAGAACACAACATAAGTACATATAATCAATCTAAATTTATTCAAACAATAAATTGACTATACATACAAATAACAATGCACAGAAAACACTTGATGACGAAATGGCTCACAGAGTATGCAAAATAATATGTGGATAGATTGTAGTTAATTGCATTGTCTAGAATTTACTATGGATTTTTCTGTTTGGGATATATTTCACACATTACCTTATATGTTCTTCATGATAGCCCCAGTGGATATATTTCATACACCATTTTATGGATGAGAGAACTGACAGTGGGGGGTTTCTGTTGTTCTTGTCATGGTGCATTTCCCTACCATTTCATTTGGTAAGCATGGATGGTTCTAATATTTAAACATTGACTGATTAATGCATTGAATCATCATTATTTTAATATGGCATAAGCTGTGAAAATGAGTGTCTTGTTCTCTTGCATTGGCTTTCTTCCACATATGGTGAATGTTACCTTGCTTCTTGTCTCACTTCTTTTCCAAACTTGCTGTCCTTGGGACTGAATCCTTTCATGTCTCCAACTGGCCACATCGCCCATCTCTGAATCCTATGGTTTAAAAGGCTGTATCTGCTGAAGCCATTGCTTAGGAACTCTTGTAAAGTGTTTGCTGGCTTCATTTTCTTGAAAAAGCTCAGTGATGAAAGAAAGCAGCATAGCCTACCAACCATCCATCCTACATGCCATCATTGTGGGAAACACACACTCTACATTAAACTCAGAACTGCCTACTACCCAGACATGTGTTTGACAACAGCTCTGCACCTACAATTCCTTCAATTTTTACATCTTCTTTAATTCTCTTTCCCTATCACCAGTATAGACCCTTCCTGAGCTCTGAAGCTGATCCAGCCCTTTCTGCAACACATATGTGCAAATATAATGTATAGTTTCTCTATATGCGTATGCATATTATTGTGGAAAGCATATGTGAACTAAGAGCTAATAATAGTGATTAAGATTGAAATAAAAGAACTTATTGCTGCTAGCAGCCGTGCCTACCAAGTGAAATCTGCTAAAACTGTTCAACCAAGCTCAACAAAAATAATAAGTTATTATTATTCACTTTTCTCTGACATTGAGACAAGACATAAGCATGTCCATCTATGCTTCTGATAAAGCTCTCTCATAAAACCTTCCCAGGCTTTTCAACATTATCTCATATAAAATACACCCCAATCCTCTAATTATCCCCACACCAACCCCTCCTCCCCTTCTCTAGATCCTATAGATCATTTTTACCAGAATCTTAGTATAGGCTAGGACATATCTCTTAGTGTGCCCTGAACCAAAACATTTCTAACTGTATGACATTTGAATGTGAGACATTTGGAAATCCACCAGGATTAGAGGAATTATTAGAGCTGGCTCCACAGTGGCATCAAGGGTGTCATAAAACAGAGAGTAGCAACTCCAACTAGCAAACTTGCTGTCCCAGAATGCAACACCCTCTGTCAGGATATAATGCAATGGACCCTCATCAGAAGTGAAGCAGATGTGGGACCCACACTTTCACACTTCTTAGGCTCTAGAATTGTGAGTCAAATTAATTCCTATTCTTCCTAAACTACCTAGTCTAGGATATGCTTGTTATAGCAAAAAATAAAAATAAACAGACTAAGATAGTGACGAATAGCATCATGAGAGTTTAACATATATTAAATTTTATACATCTAATAAAATCAGGAATTATTATTGTCCCAGTTATACGAATGAGAAAATTGCTACAGACAGTTCAATTAGCTTTCCCAAGATAATGCCTTTATGAGGACTAGCTATTGGATATACATGCAAATACATTTAGCTCAGCTACAAGATAAACATCTTCTAAACTAACAGAGCAGTGAGCAGAAATTACCTGGGAAGAAATACAGAAACCCCTCAAGTTCCAGATCCTTTTACAAGCAGACACTAAGCCTGAATGACAGAAATACATCGTACACTTAAGAGTCTTTCACAATTCATCAGTGAAAACTTCGGTGAAAAGACATGAGTGCTATTGACATTCTCACAGTTTCAGTAATTAAGTAATGTTGTTTTATATATATATATATATATATATATATATATATATATATATCAAATGATTAAATTGAACTCAGAATGGTGTGCACAGCATTCATTCTTGGCCTTCCTTGGACAGTCAACAAAGTCTGCCATACTAACTTGAGGTAGGACCAAACCCTTTACCCTGTATCTAGGCTGAGCAAGGTATCCTACTGTAGGGAATGGACTCCAAAAAGCCAGTTCATGCACTGCTAGCACCCCCCCCCACACACACACACACAAAACAGATCAAACTGTATAACTGTCACCCACATTCATAGAGTCTGGTTTGGTCCCATGCAGGTTCCCCTGCTGTCAGTCCATAGCCTGTGAGCTCCCACTAGCTCAGGTCAGTGTCTGTGGTTTTCCCCACCAATTCTCCCAATTCAGTCTTGTTGAACCCTCATGTTCCCATCTCCCAATCCCTCACTTCTACCTCTCCTTCTACTTTACCCAAGAGATCATAACTATTTTTCTTCCTGGAGCCCTACATATATTCCTCTTAGGATTTCCCTTTTAACCTAGATTCTCTGAAGTTGTGGATTGTAGCATGGTTATTCTTTGCTTTACATCTAATAACCATTTGTGAGTGAGTACATACCACTTTTGTATTTCTGGATCTGGGTTGCCTCACTCAGAATAATTTTTTCTAGTTCTACCCATTGCCTGCAAATTTCAATGTGTCAATGTTTTTTACTGCTGAGTAATACTCCATTGTTTAAATGTACCACATTTTCTTTATCTATTTTTTTGGTTGATGAGCATCTAAGATATATCTAGATTTTGGCCATTACAAATAATGCTGCTAACAACATAGTTGATCAAATGTCTTTGAGGTATAATTGCATCCCTTGGGGATATGTCCAAGAGTGGTATTGCTGGGTCTTGAGGTAGATTGATTCAAGCTCTACTATAAAGCTACAGTAATAAAACAGCTTGGTATTGGCATAAAAAGAGCCAAATGGACCAATGGAACTGAATTGAAGACCCTGATATTAATCCACACACCTATGAAAGCCTGATTTTTAACAAAGAAGTGAAATTTTACAATGGAAAATATGCACCTTCAACAAATACTACTGGCATAACTGGATGTCAACATATAGAAAAATATAAATAGAACCATATCTATCCCCATCCATGCACAAAACTCAAGTGTGAGTGGATCAAAGAAATAAATATAAATCCAGTTATACTGAACCTTATAGAAAAGAAAATGAAAACTAGCCTTGAATGTATGGCACAGGAGACCACTTCCTAAATATAACACCAATAACACAGACTCTGAGAATAACAACAAATAAATGGCACCTCTTGAAACTGAGAAGCTTCTGTAAAGCAAACGACTCAGTCAATAAGACAAAAATGCATTCTACAGAATGGGAAAAGATCTTCACCAACTACCCAACTGACAGAGGGCTGTTCTCCAAAATATATAAAGAACTCAAAAAACTAGACACCAGAATACCAAATAATCCAATTAAAAACGGAGTACAGATCGAAACAGAGAATTCTTACCAGAAGAAAATCAAATGACTGAAATACATTTAAGGAATTGTTCAACATCCTTAGCCATCAGGGAAATGCAAATCAAAATGACTCTGAGATACCATCTTACACTTGTCAGAATGGCTAAGATCAAAAAAATCAATGATAGATTATGCTGGAGAGGATGTGGAGTAAGGGGAACACTTCTTCATTGCTGATGTGTTGTAGGAGGTCGCTTGTTGGTTCCAGCCGCCTGGCTAGCTTAGACCCAAAATAATCACACAGAAGACTGTATTAATTAAATTACTACTTGATCCATTAGCTCTAGCTTCTTGTTGGCTAACTCTTATATTAATTTAACCCATTTCTATTAATCTATATATCGCTGTGTGGCTGTGACTTACCAGGTAAAGTTCCCAGTGTCTGTCTTGGGCAGCTCCATGGCTTCTCTCTCACTCCACCCTTTTTTCTCCCAGCATTCAGTTTAGTTTTCCTCACCTAGTTAAGCTCTGCTCTGCTGTAGGTCCAAAACAGTTTCTTTATCCATTAATAGTAATCACAGCATACAGAGGGAAATCCCACATCACTGGTGGGAGTGCAACTTGTACAGCCACTTTGGAAATTAGTATGTTGCTTTCTCAGAGAACTGGAGATTATTTTTTAAATTGTGTGCATACATAATATATCCATTGAGACTTTATTTGTGGTGACATCACTTTTCAAAGTTCTACTTGGCTATTTTGTAAAAGCATGAATTTTCTTACAGAGAACTTCATTCTGTATCACTTATATTTCTCTCTCTTATTTTTCATTTTTAAAACCTAAAAATAAAAGTAAATATAATCTATATTTAATTTCTAATATATACACATGTACAGTCTGAAGAATCTGAACATCTTGCTTATGGACTGGTCTGTGTTTCTTCTGCTCTAATCTTCAGTATATCCTTGGGTATGTTAATTTTTTTAATCTGAGCTTATTCAATAAGAGCCCATTACTGTGATGCCTGGAAAACCTGGGTTTAAAGTATTCATTTCCAAAGGGCCCACTTATTCTAGTATATGTGTGATCCAAGTCTGGGACTGTGTTTATGTTCCTAAATAAGCTTTGAGAGTACTAGACTTTGTAATCAGTAAATAACTGAAAGTTCACTGTATCTGAATAGTCTGGGAACTGGGGAGTCACTGCCATTAGTGGTATAATCTAAGATCACAGAGAACTCCCTGACCAAATCCACTGGATCTCAAAAACATCAACAACAACAAAAATAAAACCATGAGTGTAGAAAAGGGACAGTGTTGGGGTTGAAGGGAGAAGGAGGCAAGAGAGAGTAGGGGGTGAATAATCAGAATGGATCATATACATGCATGAAATGACAATGAAAAACATTCATAATTCAAAACTAAAAAATCATTACTTTATTTCTGTGAAAAATGCATTCAAAACTTAAGCAAGATTTTTAAAAGTATCTAACTGTAGTTCTGTGTTTTCCAAAAGGTGGGTTTCTGAAGACTGAAAGACACCAGATTCATATTCCTAACCTAGCATTCACTAAGTCAGAAGTTGTGCCTTCCTCATGATTACACATAAGACACTGCAGCTCAGTGGACATCTAAGACATCTCAGCCTTTCCCACAGCATACCAGAGAGGCTTGCACTGCTTCTCTGAAGTCAAGTGACTTCCTGTCACTCACAGAAGACTTTGGAATACCTCTTATGGCGCATCAAGTTGTAAATAGTCAAATGTGAACAAAACCTGGAAGCTCAAGCTTGGTTCACCTACAGGGGTCTCTGTGTTTGAGGCCAGCTTCGACAAAAATACCACTTAGCAGGGTAGAGCCACAGAATTGGAAAAGTTAGTAAAGGGTATGAAGAAGCAAGTGAAAATAATAAAACAGAAAACGTAGGATAGCAATGGGAGGGAGTTCTAGTGAATACTGAAATCTCCGCTTTTAATTTCCTATACGCTTTTATATCCCAATACCACAGAGGGAAGAAGACAAAAGACTGCTTTAACATGATACAAAGGACAAACTAGAGCATCTATTTGCTTCAATACTTTGAGCCATCAAGTCATTAATACATGAGAAAAGCATTCTGGGGTTTAGGCAGTGAACCCACTCTAGACCAAGTACCCTGAAGGCAGCCACTCTCAAAGTCAAACCTCCCATTTCAAACGGAGCAGAAGTATGTTTGAATATCCTGACCATTGGTCATAGGGAAGTGGATCTACCTATACAGGTCATCTTGATGTCAAAAAGACCAAGTAACCACACCCTAGGTCAGAATATGTAGCCCTAGTTGTTGTCAACAATTTTGAACAAGCTAAAATTCTCTGACATTCAGACAAACGGGGAAAAGGCTCACATTTTTGGGCATCCACATCCCTGCATCTCAGAACACTGAGTAAAATCATCCTGGCAACAGTCAGCTGTGTTTTCTCCACAGGATCCTCACTGTGAATGATCTTGTCCCTACCCAGTTGTAGGGTTCACTCTAAAATAAGTAAGTAATATGACTGAACCATCCAGAAGCCTCAGGCTTAAGGATTTCAAAGGCTTTAGTCCCAACATAACTCAGGAGCAGCACATTTCAGTGACTCTGATGTCATATTGATCTTCTTATTGTTTACTGACTTCAGCGGTACTGGTCATCTTGGTTAGTTTGGCAGCATTTTAAGAGAAAGCAATCATATGGCCATGTGACTTTTATTTTCTATCATCTAGTACCCAACAGCCTTTTCCTCCAAATGTGTTTCAGAAGTATTAGTTAACAACAGTATGTGGAGGTCTGCTGAAACCTTCTGAACCCCTCTGGCTTTCACTGGCTCTTGATTCTTTATTGACACCTCAGTTCCCTAAACAAACCTCACTGGGGCAAGGGTTTCCATCATGAACAAAGGTAGGCTATTTTTAATATCCACAGAATTTTTTCCTTGCTTGAGTTTTGATGTCTGGGCTGTGTCCCAAATAGATTCCAAACCAGCCATCAGAGGGCAGGTGATAAAATCAAAAACCATCACTCTGAGGTTCCCTGGGCTTAACAAGGTTAATCCTCTTGAGACTGTAAACGTGGCAAAGCTACTGAATTGTTGGTCACAGAAGGAACTGCTAATTAAGTTCAGAGTAAGACGGCAAATGAATGGTGCCAGCAATTAGATAAAATCCACCCTGAAAATATCAGATCCCATTGCTAATACAGAAGACCTTTATAAAATGTTTCCTACAAATTGAAATAGAATAAAAATAGCCTTGGGTCATCAGGACCTGAGATCATTTTCCTCTGTTTTTACTAGGTTTGAGACATGGAAGAACTATCCCAGATATCACTCCCCTCCATTCTCTTGTGTGTGTACATGGTATGTATGTGCTTAGTCAGTGTGTTCATGTGTGAATATAGCAACACAAGTGTCACAGTTCTTGAGTGGGGGGTCACAAGACAATCTCGAGTTTCAGTTTGAGACATCAACTCTGAAACAACTCTGTTGTTGGCCATCAGTCCCTACACAAAATTAGTGGCCTGTGACCTCCCATGGGTTGGTTATTCTGTTCTATGTCCCATTTTGTCATAGAAGCACTGACATTGCAGACAATTACTACCAAATTGGACTTTTGTGTGGATTCTGGGCACGTTGAGTCAGGTTCTCACACTTGTGCAGTGAGCTTGGGTTTTTGTGGGAGCTGGGCATGTTGAGTCGGGTTCTTACACTTGCACAGTCACACCTGCTCAGAGAGCTGGGCTTTTGTGAGGTTCTGGGCATGGCAAGTCATGTTCTCACATTTGCACAGTGAGCTTGGACTTTTGTGGTGTACTGAACATGTTGAGCTGGGTTCTCACACTTGCATAGTGAACTTGGACTTTTGTGAGGTTCTGAGCATGTCAAGACAGGTTCTCACATTTGACAGTGAGCTTGGACTTCTGTGGTGTGCTGAACACACTGAGTCAGGTTCTCACACTTGCACCGTGAGCAGTTTATACACTGAACCACTTTACAATTAGATATTTTCTAATTTCCTTCCATATTTAGATATTTTAAATGAATTATCTTAAGAGTTCTTTCCTGGTCTAAAACAGTACCTTGTGCTCAGCATTATTCATAATCAATTATCTGAGTCATTTTCAGCTATGTTGCAATCCTGTGCATGCTAGGACAATGGGTGACTTCCATGACAGTCACTGATTTATTAATACCTGTAACCTCATCCCCACACCCCACTATAACAACCTAGCTCTAGACATCACCAAAGGGCCCAATCCAACTCTCTGTTAAAATCCCCAGCATAAAGTCATGTAGAACTCTAAATTTTCTTTAGTGAAGTGTTCCTTTGGGGAGTGGGGAGATGGTCCCATAGCTCAGACTGCTGCTCAATCCTGAAGACCCAGGCTTTAGATCTCAGCACCCATGTAGAGCAGCTCATAAATTTTTATGACTCTGTCTCCAAGGAAACATATGCAAGCCTTCCTTTAAAAGTAAAAGAGAAATTGACCCCAAGTTTCTCCTTTACTAGTTTTCTCGGGTTCTTAGGTGAGGGGGTTGGGAGCACTTTTTAAAAATTCATTATCTGATACATGGAAAATATCAAACCATCATCTACTTTCATTTATGGACAGATTAATACTATTTTGAGTATTCAAGCAACAGATATTAAACTACAGGTGCAGTTTGAATGAATGCAGGTGGAATCAATTCTCTGATCTGAGAGTACTTACCTTCTATTCTCCATGCTTCCTTCTCTGGGGCTGTTGCCCATATTCTCTTGAGTCTTCTTCCTGATTCTGTCTGATCAAATGTCTCTCACTGTTGAAAATGCATCCTGGGTACCAGTTATTCCATGCATCTTCGGCAATTTCTGCATGGAAATGGTATATTTAGGACTGGGAGCTAGATTACTTGACCAGAAAAAGATCCTTGCTCAAAAGATCATATCTTGAAAAGAAAAGTAGATGGCTCTTGAGAAGCAAAACCTGAGGTGTGTGTGTGTGTGTGTGTGTGCGCGCGCACACACACACACACACAAAATGATGTATTCGTGTCTCTAGATTCAAGTGTGTTTTTTCTTCCCCAGGAGTCAGCTTGGTTAAGATTCCATCAGTCAGCACTTCTACCCATTACTCTTCAATTCTTGACACAGAGAAAGCACAATGACTTTGCCTTCTCCAGGCATGCCCAGGCTAGTACTGAATCTCCTGGCCTCTTGCATTGTGGCATGTCTCCAGGAGTTTTTCCTTCCATGTGGCTCCCTAGTCCCTGCTACCCTTTTTTGTTCCCATTCCTTATTCCTCCACTGAGCTGGAAACCAATATATAGACTCACTCTGCCTTTCTTGGACACCCTTCTTAATATGTCTATTGTGAGGTCATCTTGTTCTTCACAAAGTCATTTCCTCTGAGAAGCTTTGCTGGGGCTTGCCTTTTTCCCACACCCATATGAACTCAGACTTACCTCTCCGACAGCTTCCTGGAAAACCCATTTAAAACACTCCTCCTGGGTCCTGTTGCCAGAGGGTCCCTCTTTCCATCATGGTGTCCACAGTGTTGAGTAATGGCCCTTGCAACCTTGTTCAGTGGACACTCTGAAAATTATCACAGGCTAGCTAGCTCCCCCAGGAATCTATTCCAGGCATATACCCCCAGTGAACAGCAAATCCTTCCATGATACACTACAGAGTTTTATTTAGTGACTGTCTCCTCCACTAGACTTTACTGCTTCTGATAATAGGGACAAGGTGCTGTAATTACAGCAATTTGTATAGTAGTTTATTGGAGCCTGACAGGTGTTTCCTCAATAGTATTTGATGAATGCATCTCCCCAGCTGTTCTGCTGGATCTCTGCTTCCTGGCAACCCTTGCATTTGTATAGCAGGCATTGTACTTGCTGCCTCAGGACCTCAGCACCTAGACCACTGTCTGGTGATCCTTAAGTGCATAGGAATTCATAAATACCACCCTTGTCATTGCCTCTGGCCCTTATTGAATGCCTACTTGGTGTTTCTAGAAAATGTGATAAGCACTTCTCAGAAATTATCTAATATAACCACCATTAGGAGGCCTGGCTTACACTTTAAGGCAAGGTAGTTAACTGACATTTTGAGGATTTAAGTTTTCTCTTTGTTAACCCCTTCCAGAGTTCTTGTTCTTCTCTTTTACTTCTCACGATCTTTGCTCAATGCCAAAAAGAAAGAAAGTTTCCAGAATCACCTCTGATACAGTGGTTACAACCAACACATGACTAGCTTTCAGAGTGCCAAAAGGTACTACATAGCCTGTTGGAAGAGAAAAGATGTTAGTGATTTTAATCGCAGACTCAATATAAACCTGCAAGTCATGCAGGTCCTGGGTGGTAACTAACCACTTTCTTATTGGATTTCAGACTAGCTCAAGAGGAGAGAATTTCATGCCTAGTACCACAATCCTGGTAATATGCCATAGAGTAAGAAAAAAAATTATGTTAAATTATCTTGCCTCTAAAATATTTGTTTATACACATAGGCACTGCAAAGACAACTTTAGTCAGAGAAACTTCTTTTTGCAATGGACAGTAGTCAATGGAGAAAATCATAATTGGTCAAAGAGTTGATGTGAAGAAATGAGTGTTTAGCTCTAAGCAGGACCATCATATATTAATCCAACCATCACCGAGGCTCAGAAAAGGAGGCAGGTGTAGCCTGGAGAGTGGGGAGGAGTGCTGTGGGATACTGTCCCCAAGAAATGACATGGCTGTTCCATCCATGAACTCACAGTAGCTATGGTTGTCTGCACAAGTCTAATACAAAAGCAAACCAGCCTAGTAGTCATAGCACCAAAAGATGCTATAGTGGTTGTTGTGGGGGAATTCATCAACAGTCATATCCAGCTGTGAACTCTATGAACTACAATAGCATAACAATATCTTGCCCATGGATGCAATACTGCCATAAATGTTATGGAGGTAAACAACCTCTTCCTGATTGTATTTTCAGACCTAGTCTACAGGAAACAGGCCTGGTATCATGAATCTGGCTAAGAACATATGGCTATGGAGTTTACAGGCCCCAAAGGTAAATTTACTAAATGTATTCTGCTAAATATACATAGTATTAAACTACTGTCTAAATTCGTATCTCTCATTAAGTAGGTGGTGGTTAGCAGGGAACTCACAGCTGGTCAAAGTGCAGATGACATGTGCCAGGAGAATGAGATGACATGTGCCAGGAAAATGAGTACTTGGCCACACTGACTGGACATAAACATCATCTCCATCCTTAAAGTTCAAGGATTATCAAGGAAGGGAGGGAGAAAGACCTGAAGAGCCATAGTTGATGGGAGCAAAACTATCTTCTGACTTGACAGGTCCACTACAGTTATGAACTTAGCAACTGTGGTTTCCTGCTTAAGATCGACACAAGATCAAGCCATTCAATATTCTGGCATGAAGGGGGAAGTGGTTTCATAAGAATCCACCACTACCTGAGAGGCTATAGACTGCTGGTGGCTTCTGGAGGAGGGAGGTTCAGCAGTCTTTAAGCGTGTGACCTCATACCCTTTAGTGTTTGGACAGGGCAAATTGGATTTGATAGGTTATTTTTTAAAAATAAGAAGAAGTGGATATGAAGTTGGGTGATAGGGCGGTGAGGGTAGAATTCAGAGAACTTAAAGGGAGAAGTGGGGGATGAATATGATCAAAATACATTGAATGGAAATCTTAAATGATAATAAAAATAGAGTGGATAAAGATTAAGCCAACCAAAACCCCAGAATAGATGAGGAAGATGATCTACAGGCCCCGCCTCTAACTGAAGAGTTACTGGCAGTTGGCACCTATTAAAGGAGGGAGTATCATCATTTTTTTTTAATTTTATGGAAAAAGATACATTATATTCTGACTGCAGTTTCCCCTCCCTCCACTCCTCCCAGTCCTTACCATGTGACCTTCCTTTTCCCCCAAATCAACTATTTTTCTGCCCCTTCCAAAGAGTAGCCCTCCTAGAGTTATCCAATGAACATGGCCTAACAAGATGCAATAAGACTGGGCACAAATCCTCACTGGGGAATCATCATTTTTTTTAAGATGTGGTCACTGGTAGGTTCCTCATGTTCAGTCAAGTACCCCACACCCATGCACACATGAGCAGCACTATGTGGACTTCGTGGGTTATAAACAGAAAGGCATAAAGTCAAGAGAGAACAGTATTTGGGGAGAAGAAGGGGTTGAATAGGCTAAATAAGGGTAGATATTTCTTTTGATTACATAGATAAAACTCTCAAGAATAAAGAAAAAACAAAGAAAACCAAGAATACTTTAAAAGACACAGATATAGCCTCAACATTTGATTTCAACTTATGTAGCGGTTAATGTGCATGCTTGTGTGTTTACCTCCTGGAAAGCTGACCATGACAGCTGCTTTGAACATGGCGTCCTTACTAGAGTCCTACTTATCTGGTATAAACTATATCTCTGAAGCTCTGTTTTCAGGGTGTCCTTTTGAAGATGAGAGACTTCAGTATGTTTGGGCTACTTTCTGAATATAGATGTTATCTAGATCTTTATGATTTTTGCCTTTGGTTATTTTTCTATTTATAATGCCTAGATGAAAGTTGCCATCAATTTGTAAGGAAGCATTTCTTCTTGGCTTTGTCTTTGCAAGGCTCAAAGTTTTTTTTGTGGTTTCAGAAATAATATTTTCTCTGTGCCCTAGAGTAGCCCTGGCTTATAATAGAGTTTTCAGATAATACATGCCTGTAGGAAGCTCAGAAGCCTCTGTTGTCTACAGGTCCAAACTGGAGTCTTTTACAGAAAGTGGGGCCTTCTTAGTTAACCAGTCAAGTCAGTTATTTGGAGTGAGTTGAAAAAAACTCCTGCTGTAAATATCTCCCAGCTTCAATTATGCTCAAGTTAGGAACTTAGCAGGTTCAAGTACCAAGTATTCTGTGAGAAAGAAGGTTGAGCAAGAATAAAAAATGGTATAAAGTCATTCCTCCACCCTCAGGGTCTTGCTATTTGTAGTCTTCTCCACCCAGAATGACCCCTTCATCTCTTCCTCCAAAGGAGATATGCCACTAGCACTCTCCATTAGGATTTTTCTCTGCTCAAAATGCCAGGCTCTGGTATGAGTTCAGTGCAGAGGACACCAGATCTTCCCAGCAAGTGTGAAATGCTGACTCAGCTAGTATGGTGGTTTGAAAGAAAATGGCTCCCAAATGGAGTGGCGCTTTTTAGGAGATGTGGCCTTGTTGGAGTAAGTATGGTGTTGTTGGGAGAAAGTGTGTTACTGTGGAGGTGGGTTTTGAGGTCTGTATGCTCAAGTCATTCTCAGTGAGACAGTTCATTTCCTGTTGTCTGCATATCAAGACGTAAAACTCTCAGCTCCTTCTCTAGCATCATGTATGCCTGCATATCACTGTAACCCACCATGATGATAATGGACTCAACCTCTGGTCTGTAAGCCATGCAACTAAATGCTCACTTTACTAAGAGTAGCTGTGGTCTTGGTGTCTTCATAGCAATAGAAACCCTAACTAGGATAGATAGCTAAAGATGCCCCACATGGAAGTACCAACAATAAAATAAACAATAGGGTGGGGATGCCCTGTTTCTAGTTGTCTAATAAGTCAACCCCTTAAACACTCTCTTGCTGTTGGAGAATTCTGTGAGGTGACAGTGGGATGTGAGGCAGAGGAGACAGCTTGGAGTCATTTAGACTTAGCTCTACCAAAGTGAAGGATTGACCGGACAGTTTGCCCATTCTTGAAACTATTTTTCCTGGTTGCATGCTACAAGTCTGAATTTTCAAGAGCTATCTACATTCAGAAAGTCACTCAGCAAGTAAAAGAGGCGGGCACAGAGGAGGGAAGGGTGTGTACCTTCCTGTAATGAGCTCTGCTGACAATTTGGAGCTCCTGCACAGTGGCAGAGTCATGTCTAGCTCAATCCAATTCTGTGACTAACATCAGAACCTCATATCCATTCCCACACACATGCAGCCTATAAGAGAGTATGTACTTTAATATAAGCCAGTTTATCATGTCCACTATTGGAAAACTATTTGTTTTTTTTTTCCATGTAAAAATGCACACCTGGGTTCTTAAAGGCTGTGGTCTCTAACTTGTAGGCATTGACCAGGTATAGACCTTTGGTCAAGCACCACAGCTTTCTTCCTCATTGGAAATTTGGAATTCAGCCAACAAGTGAGTGAGTTTGGGCTAGACCTCCACCTGGGGCAAGCAGAATCATGATGGCAGTAAACATGGTCATCTTTTTCACTTAATTCCCCCAAGGGAAAGGAAACCAATGTACAATAGATGTGTGTACAAGAGATGGGAAGAGATACAGCTTCTGTTTCTCATTTCTAGAAACTTCCTGAAAGCCAGTTTCATTCCCAACCTGTATTTGAAAGATAACACTTTCTTATTATATGAAAATTTCCTCTTTCCCTTAGGTAACTATAATTTGCCTAATCCTATAATTCACCTAATGCTATTTCCTGCCGGGGTATTAAAAATAATCAAATGATAAACACCTGCATATTCTGACTGTTCATTACATGCCAGATAATTTTTATAGGGGTGCTACTGTGGACTAAGCTTCTCTTCAAATCATGCACTGATGCTCCAACCCATCCAGTTAATGTATTTGTCAATAGGACTTACAGGAGATAATTAAGATTTATCATGGGTTAAAGGTTAAAGTCAGGTAAAATTGGTTGCTTTTTAATAAGAGGGAAATGGAACTCATGGATGCTGAACCAACAGTCAGGGAGATTACATGGGACCCACCTAGGACCTCTGCAGGTGTGTGACAATCTTGTATCTTGGTATCTTAGTAAATCCTCTAACAGTGAGAGCGGGTCCTCTCCCTGCCACTTACTTGATTCTTGGTAACCAGTTCCCCATGCTGAATTACCTGGCCCTGCCCAGATATAAGGGGAGGAGCGTGGTTCTGCCTCTACTTGATGTGGCATGCTTTGTGCTAGCCCATGTGAGGCCTCTCCCTTTCTGAATGGAGATGGAGGAGGAGTGGATGGGGATGAAGAGGAGATGGGAAAGGGGAGGAGTTGGGAGGAGAGGAGGGAGGGTGTTATGGTTTAGGTAAAATGCTGTGGTTCCCTGGTGGTGGCAGCGGGCACACCATGCAGAGAAAGTGGGTATTTACTTAGTAAGCTATGTAGAGGAAAGGGAAAGGGGGGAAGGGAAGGAGGGGGAAGAACAGAGATAGGGAGAAGGAGAGAGAGAAAAAGAATCAGAGATGGGGGGGAAGGGGAAAAGGGGAGAGCAGAGAGGCCTCTCTCTCTCTCTTTCCTCTTCTCCCTTCTCCCCTTCCTTCCTTTTTCTTTCCCCTCAATAACCCACTCAATAAATACCCATTTCTCTGCTTGGCAAGCCTATCCATCTCTGTCTCTCACCTACCACATGGCTCCCTGCCTAGGACCTGCTGACCCTCGTGGCCTGCTGCTGTGCCCCTTGGGAAACACAGCATTTTATCTAAACCATAACAGAGGGGAAACTAGTTGGTATGCAAAACAAATTTTAAAATGGTATTTAAATTAAAAAAAAAGGAAAATGGAGGCCTGGAGTGTTCATGCATGTTTGTTTACTATTTGCAGACAAACTTGGACTACATAACAAGTTCCAGGCCTGCTTAGGCTATATAACCAGACTCTAGGGGAAAGAAGGAAGGAAGGAAAGGAGGAAGGGAGGGAAGGAGGGAGGAAGGGAGGGAGGGAGGGAGGGAGGGAGGGAGGGAGGGAAGGAGATAGGAAGATGAAGGGAAGTGAATCAGAGAGGAGAAAGAAAGGAAGAAAGAAAAAAAGGGGAAGGAAGAAGAGAGTGGGGAAGAGACACGAAAGAGGAATTGAAGTTGGAGGAGGACAGAATCTCTCTCCTTGCACAAACAGGAGGGAGGTGAGAAGGCCCCATTAACAAACCAGAGGAGGACCTTTATGAGGAATTAAAGCAACTGGACACTTGACTGGGGTTTCTCAGCTTTCATAATCACTAGGGATAAAGCTCTCTTGACTTTGGTACCCCAACTGCGGCATTTCACTCTGGAAGGCTGAACATGACTGACACATAAACAACCATTGTTACTTGTTTTACCTTCTAAGTACCATTTGCAACTACCATGCCTCATAGATGGATAGAATCTCAAGGGTTTGATCATGTATTTGAGGCCATAACTGTAGATACAAAGACCTGAATTAGCTCTTTCCAGACAAAGTTGGGGCCCATTAATCCAGTTGTCTTTTTCAGTAACTGGATCCCCAGTTAGCTCAGACTATTTAATCTAAAATATCACTTCTTACATGTTCAGATTTTGCCTTGGCTGGTATCCATGACTGCAGGCAAAGGGGAAAAGGATGTACAGTTGATATTTTCAATCCAGAAACCCATTCCAAGTACCTTCTGTGCCAGAGTGAAGGAAGCTTCTGCAGGCACAGTGGATAGGGAGCCTGGAAGCCCCAGAGCCCTGCAGCACAGTGGCCTTGGGTTATCCGCAAGCACTGACACCTTCGGCCAGAATTCTGACTAGGGAAAAGTAGGCCTGCAGTAGGCTCTGCTTCAGGGCTGGCATTACTGCCTCCAGAGAAACATGTCAGCGCACAGTTTCCCAGGCGCAGCTGGAAGCAGATGCTCTCCCAGGCAGAGGATGACAACCTCAAAGCTGAGCTTGAAACGTCAGCTCTGGACACACACTGATTTCAGCGGGAAAACCATATGGCTTTTCCTCAGACTGCTTTAATCAAACTTTAACTTTTTATATAGTTACAGATGTGTATCTATAACTGTAGACTCACATACAGAGAGGTTCCCTGTAGCTTTTACCTGGTCTCCGTCAAAGATAACGTCTTTAGGCTGTGAAGCAGTCTCGTGGCCAAACGTTGATGATAACATTGGTAATGTTGATGACCTCATCCTGAAGTCCTAGTATCACTTCTACTCATGGGTTTAATTATATGCAATTGGACTACACCTGTGGGTTCAGAGATCCACTCCCACAGTAGAGAGAGGGACTGGTCCTAGACTCAAGAGAACTCTTCTTGTTGTCCTTCCTAATTTCATGTCCATCCTCCACTGACAATACCCAAGTGGGCAACTACAGCCTGTTTATACCTTAACTGCTTCAAATGGTTTGTGCATGGAATCACAAGATCTGAAAATCCTTTGAGTGGCCTTCTTATTGTTTGATAGTGTTTTATTTATATAATGAATTTTGGTTTTTTTCATCCCTAGTCCTTTAGTCCTTTTTCTCCTCTCTCTCTCTCTCTCTCTCTCTCTCTCTCTCTCTCTCTCTGTCACTGAAGCTCTTCTCAAGCTCTTCCTCTCCTACTTTCTAGTCTTCTTTCTGTATGTGGCCCACTGAGCTTCGTGCCCAAGTGTGGGTGGCAGTTAATTTTTACTGGAACACGGACAACTTGTCAGTGGCTAGGCTATAGATACCCCTCCTTCAACGACCATTAATTGCCCATAGCCACTCAGGGAGAGGTGGGACTTTGTGAGCCCACAACCCACCTGTAATGGAATGTTGAGGGGCTTAATATCATGCAGGTATTATGCAAACAATCACAACTGCAGGGAGCTCCTCAGAGCAGTGGCTCTTTTTGCTGTGTTTTGCTGCGCATCTCCCCATCCTCCAGTTCTCATGGTCTTTCTAATCCCTCTTCTGCAACATTCACTGAGCCTATGTGCTGTTGAGGCTCCTTGCTTTCTATTGCTGAGTACCTGGCATTCCACAGTCTAGACAGACAACACCTTGTTTAGCCCTTCACACACCGATGGGCATGAGGTTATTCCCATTTGTGAATACTGAATAAAGCTGGCAAACCTATCAGGTGTCATGATTTTTTTGTTTGTTTGTTTGTGTGTGTGTGTGTGTGTGTGTGTGTGGTGTGTACATGTGTGCACACATGCTAGCATAAACCTTTATTTCTCTAGAGAAAATATTCAGCTCTACACTTTCTGGATTGTTGGTGAATCTGTTCTTCTTAAAGAGAAAATAGCAAACTGTCTTCTGCGATGTTTTCTGGCATAGCCAACAGCTGCCTCTGCCTTTGATGTTCCTATTAGTTTAGATTTTAGCCATTCCGGTGGGTGTGCAGCAATGCATTATTGCTTTATCATGCATCTCCTCCATGGTAAGTGGTGTTATCTATCACTGAAAGTCCTTATTTACCATCTGTATATCCTCTCCAGTGAAACAGCTGTCCATGCCTATTGTCCATTTTATGCTTGGATTTAATTGAATATAAAATTTTGAATTGTAAGAAATTTGTTGTTTGGTTGGTTTTATGCTTCTATTTTTCACATTCTAATTGCTGTCCTTTGAATACATGGTTTGGAGATTTAGAAATATTTTCTCTCAATCTTTAGAATGTCTTTTCCTTCAGCTAATAGAACTTTGGAAAATCAATGTTTTTAATTCAGATAAGGTGAGATTTATAAGTAAAACCTTCTATAAACCATGTTTTGTATATTAAGCTCAAAATCCCTTTGCCAAGTCATGGACACCAAAGATTGCTTCCTATAGTTATGGGGTGGGGGGACATATGCATGTGTGTGAAGGTACACTCACCCATTTATATGAATAAGGAGGCAGGAGATCAACATCTCAGATTTTCCTCGATTATTCTCCATTTGACTTATTTTTGAGACAGGGTCTCCCATTGAATCTGGGAGATCATTGGCTGAGCAACACTGGCTAGTCAATGAGCCCCTTGATCCACCCATCTGCTCCCCACCAGTGCTGGGGCTTCATGCAAGCAAAGCTACACTTGGCTTTTATGTAGGTTCTGGGGATCCAAATTCGGATCCTCACACTTACACAGCAAGCATTTTACCCACTCAGCCACATCCCCACTTCTCCTCCAGTCTTTCAGATATTTTGTAGTTTACATTTTAGTTTGCGATCTACATTTCTGAACTATTTCCGATAAAAATCCAATCAAAGCCATGGATCTAAGAAAAAGAGAAATGCATTCTGCTGGCTTTCCGTTCAGTCATGCAAACACCTGCTACATGGTTCATCATTTTGTCATTGGCTTATGTATCCCAAAGACCTACCCCATTACCTTTCTGCGTAATTAATAACAAATAAGAACATGTTAAAGAGATAGAGAGGTTCTCGGTACTTTTTGAGGATTTGTTTCAGGTCTTATCTCTTCCTGAAACACTTGGCACATTGCAGAATACATCTTCTTTCTGTGATTGGTGTGAATCTGTGTGTCGACTTTCTGTCTCCACTAGCAGAGACCTGTGCAAAGGATGCCCTGCTTATCTGTAGCCATAGCATTTAGCACACTGCCTGTCTCACAAGAGATGGCCTCCAAATAAACTAACTCCATTGTCCGTCTCTGCTTGAGATGTGCTGCTCCCTCTGGAGCCACTGGGCTCTTTTGTGTATCTATAATTCTATAACCTGGGGAAGGCGGGACACAGACAGTTGACGGTGGACTCAAGTGCTTGTATACCCAAGGCTGATTCTGCCTTCTAGGGCAAGCTTGATTTATCCATTTGCTGTACGAATCTTTGCACTGCTCTCTGCCACTTCTAGACAGCAAGGAAACAGAAAGAGGAAAAGAGTAAGATTTAAGCACTCTTGCCTTTTCTTCAGTGCTAGAAGCCCGCTTCTGGGAGAGTTCAGATCCCAAAGAGGATGTGTGGAGTCAGGGTGGGGGGAGGGTTCATACACACACACACACACACACACACATGATAAGAGGGTGAATCAGGATGGCTGCCAGCAGCATTTAATTGATAAGAGACTACACTTTTTATACTGTATAGTTGCACATAGATTTAAACTGGAGAAAAAGGGGCATGTGACCTCGGGTGTGGCTTGAGATCAGAGACTGAGGAACTAGCCTTGACCTTGACAATAGGCACCAATCCTGTGTTAATGAAAGAGCCTCAAGAAATAAGAAAAAATGACTGCTTTATCAAGCAGGAACTTTCTTCTAGCACTCATGGAATAGAGACCCTTTTCCAAATGCCTGACCTTGGGGAAAAACTTCTTTTGTGGAGCATACACAGTTATGGTAAAGATAAAATGCTGCAGGTCCCTGAGGGAGTCCTTAAGCTATGAGAGGCAGTGGATTCCAGGCAGGGAGCCATGCGACAGGTGAGAGACAGAGACCTGTTCCAGAAGGAGCTACGTAGTGGGAGCCCTGGCCACTCTGGGTAAGAGACAGATGATAGGCACCCATGCAGAGGAAGTGAGTATTTATTTAGGGGGTTATGGAAGAGAAGGGAAAGGGGAAAAGGGGAGAAGGGGAGATGGGAGAAAACCAGAGAGAATGAGAGAGAGAGAGAGAGAGAGAGAGAGAGAGAGAGAGAGAGAGAGAGAGAGTCAGAGAAACAGAAAAGAGAAGTGGGGAGAAGGGAGAGAGGCAGAAGCTGCCTCTTTGAGAGAGAGACAGAAAAGAAAGGCACCTGGGCTACATGCAGGAAGGAAGATCTGCCTGCCTCAGAGGTGGATGGGGGAGGGAGTGGGCAGGGCTTGTCTCTTAAAAGGACAGGACAGACCATTGCATATACTATACTACAATTTCTTAGTCTTACTGTTGTCCTGGGTTCTACATAAGAACAGGTTGAGGAAGCAATGAGGATCAAACCATGAAGCAGTATCTTCCCCACGGCCTTTACATCAGCTCCTGCCTTCAGATTCTTATTCTGTTTGAGTTCCTGTCCTGATTACCTTTAATGATGAACTGTGATGTGAAAGTGTTATCAAAATAAACCCTTTCCTCCCCAAGATACTTTTGATCATGGTGTTTCATCATCATAATAGAAACCCTAAGACATCATGCTTGTGAGTCAGTAGAAGACTTCTGATGAGGGTTGTCCTTCTGTATATGTGTTGCTTTTATTGGTTGATGAATAAAGCTATTTTGGTCAATGGTTTCACAGAGTAAAACCAGGCAGGAAATCTGAACAGAGAGAGAGTAGGCAAAGTCAAAGTGATGCAAGCCAGTCGCAGAGGAAACAAGACATGTAGAAAATGAGGTAACACCACGTCCACGTGGCAGTATATAAACTAATAGAAATGGGATAATTTAAGATGGAAGGACTAGCTAGAAATACGCCTGAACCACTGGCCAAATAGCGTTGTAATTAATATAGTTTCTGTGTGATTATTCAGATCAGGGCATCCGGGAAGAGAAAATGCAGCCTCCCTATACAGACATCCTCAAGGTAGCTCCTTTAGCCTTGCATATCTGACATTCTTTCACATACAGTATAATGAATGGAATGAAAAATGAGAAGCATGAGAAAAAATAACATAGTACCAACAACATTTCAGACATATATTAATACATGTAATCTCTGCAAAAGAAAATATGATCACTGCAGCTAAAAAAATAGTTTAGGTTACACAGGAGAAAATTAGATGAAACACCTGGGGGAATTAACATACATGACAGGAAAAGAATCACCAAGAACAAGGACAGAGAAGAACTATGAACAATGAGGGAGGTAATAGGAGAAAGAGAGGCTGGGATGAGAACTTCCAGCCCCATCTAATTGCTTCAGAAAACAAAAGGTGAGTGGGGAGAAGTGTTCTTCAAAAAGAATTGGTGATGAAATTCCCAAATCAGGTTTAGGGAGACAGCTTACAGAAAGGAAACCCAAGCGTCAGGCTTTGTAGTTAAACTGCTTTACATCAAAGGCAAGGATAAAAGCCTGGAGGGGCAACCCTAGAGAAATGTCAGATAGCTAAAACGGGACGGCAGTTCGGCCCCTGCTCTGCCTGTGTAGGCAAGAGAGCGAATCCCTTCCTAGGTGAAGAGAAAATAACGACCCTGCAAGGTTTCCTTGCCAAGAATATGGTGACCCCAGAGTGATGGGGAAGTACAGATAGATGCTGTAAATGAACGAAACCTTGTCACCAAGAAACCCATGCTGAAAGAGCGCTGAAGGAAGACTGACAGTGAAGAATACTGAGTCCAGGGAGAAGGTGTGAGATGCCCTGAAGGGCAGTGACAGAAGGTGGGCAAACCTGTGCCCACACTGGTTACAGAAACAATAGCAAGAGCAATTAAGAGGAGCCAGAACGTGGAGAGTGGAGTTAAAATGCTTACTCAAAACTGCATGAAAGGAGAAGCTAATCCTTACAACAAAGGTGTGAATAAATGTGTATTCTCTTAATTAACTTGAGGGAAAATTTAAAGAATGGAAGAAAAGACTATAGTGTGTGCATTTTAATAGTGGGAATAAAATGATTAGTAACACTATTTTATTAAAAAATAGAAGAAAAGAATCACACCAACATGTCAACCACAAAGTCAAATAAGATAGAAGAAACTAATTTGATATATATTGTATTGTAATAAATATTAGATTTAAATATAACTTTAATTATAAAAATAATTATTCACCCTATATTCATTCAGCAAACTTTTTCTTGAGGGCTTTCTATGCAACTGATCTACTCTTACAATGAACAAAATTACTAATTATGAAATAGTTCTAAATAAGGTTTGTTACTCAACTTTTTTTTATTACTGTTTCAAAACTCCTTAGACGGGGCTAGAAAGATGGCCCAGCCATTAAAACTCTCTTACTTCCTCTTGCAGAGGACCCGGGTTCAGATCCCAGCACCAACATAGTAGCTCACCATCATCAATGAAAAATTACTGTTTCAGAGATTTCAAACAAGGCACCTTTGGTCTGGTTACTTTTCAGTCTGGAGTGAGGTAGTATAGCATGGCAGACACATGGGGCAGAGGAAAACTATTCATCTCACAGTGGCCAGGAGACAAAGAATAAGGAGGAAAGACTTGGCACCTCAATATTTTCTTCCAGGGCCATATCCTGGTGATATTTCCTCATATAAAACTCTACTCCTGAAATTACTCAGCACCATAAGCTCAATACTTCATTGGTACATCTGCTTTGGGAGGCCACTGAAGACCAATCATAGCAATGATAAAGAAGTTAACTTAACAACACAGGATACGGACTTATCTACAAGTATAGAGGAAAATTTATTTATCTATGTATTCAATAATATTTTTATGATGGTCTGTAGAAGATCTGGCCATGGAACCTAACAAAAGTACGTTAGTGAGCAAAAGAGAAGTTTGTTCTCATGGAACTTTCAATTTTATGGATGGAGTTGGATGGCTACACAAGAAAGATACTCATTGTGGATGTGTCTTCAAAGCATCCACTGTAGGCTTATGGTCTCTTTGTCAAAAGCTTGCATGGTCTAACTTAGTATACAAATGTAAAGCTTTGCTGTATTTGCTTCAAGTACCTTCTGGGGCTGTCTAAGCTGTCTCCATATACAAAGACCTTCCTTGGGCCCCTCCCAACAGCAGTCACACTTGCACAAATCAGATTTTTTTTGTTGAAAGATAGGTGGAAGTTGCGTGTGTCATACCAATCCAAACCAGCTAGAACCACTTGAGGGTTCTAAGATTGTTTGATTTTTGTCACAGTTTAGTATTCTGGAAATAGGATCTGCTCTTTAGGCATAGGACCTCTAATGACAAGGTGTGGAACACAATTGCATCCCACAGTTGCATCCTGCCCTCATGGATATAGACATGGACATGATCTTGGTTAACAGAACTTCTAGGGTTTGGGGTCATGTTAACGTTGCTTAGCTTACTTGAAAAATTGATGTGGACCATACACACAAATTATTCCCAGCTATTTCACTATGGCACGCTTTTAGGTAGTGTCCCTTTAATCTGCTTCAAAAATGGACATCATTCTTTACAGAATCAGCCTAGCTGTGGAAAACTCAGGGGCTGCTTTTAGAAAATTCTTTCTGCAGCTTTGCACATGATTTCAGACAGAGTAGAAAGAGTTGAAGGCTCTATGATAAGAGCAGCACTGCCAATTTCTTGTTGTGCTGTATAATTTTAGATCTGTCTGTGTAGTGTGGTGTGGTGCATGTGTGTGTGTGTGGGCTGTGCTGTTGTGTAGATATCTACAAGTACATAGGTCAAAGGAGGATATTGTATATCCTGCTCTATCATTCCTTGTCTTAATCCTTTGAGACATGGAAGAATCTAGATCTAGGCTGATGTTCAGAAAACCCCAGCTGTCTTCCTGTTTCTTTTCCAACTAGTGCTGGGATTACAGATGTGGACTAAGCTGTATCTGGCTTAAGTGGGTGCTGGCTGAACATTGAAGTTCAGGAACTTGTGCTTGCATAGCAAACACTCTTAGCCACTGGACCATCTTTCCATCTGTGATTTGAGACTCTTGGCATGCTACCTACATCTGTACCCACATGCACACACATGTACACATATGAGAGGTAAAGAGAGAGAGACTGACTTCTCTCAATCTCTCCAATTGAGGTAGGAATAATAGTAATATTCATTCACAAATATATTTTGTGTGTTAAATTAAGAACTACACCATACAAGCTATTTGAAAACAGTATTAGTTACTATAGCTTTTTCTGAGCTAGCTGTGAGCCAAACATTGTAGATGCCAATGAAGGCCTGTGTCTTCTACAATAATCTTAGCAAATCAGAGCACTTGTGGTTAGATGAGTGGGGGCTCCATAAAAATCAAGGCAGAGTTTTTAGGTCTTCCAGATGCTGGTAATTCTTTTACGCACCCTTGAGTCATGCTGCTAGTTGAAGCTCGGGGATTAGTGATTTCTGATTAGAATAATCTAGTTAAAACATTTGGAATTACTTCAAGCATGGATAATAGGAGGAAGTTGGGCCAAGAAACTCAATAAGTCATCACTATTTCTCATGAAGAATTTAGAAAAAGCTCAGGGATTATTGAACTATACTTTCTAATCAGAAATCATGAAGTACTCCAAACACACTAATACATTAAGGGAAGAAAATCACCTGAGGATATAAGGTTTGCCTTTTCTTTAGTTTTGAGTTACATTCAAGGTCCAGGAATTACTTTTTTAAAAATTACTGCCATGATAGATAAGTGATCAAAAACTAACTGACTTTTTTGATGCATGATTCACCAATGTCTAGAGGAAAGACATGAAATACCATATTATGGCTAACTTTTGTGGGTGTCTGTAGAGGGGGAGGTGATTGTGTGTATGGTGATGGTGGTGGTAGTGGTAGTGGTGGTGGTGTGATGTGTTTGATGGTATAAGTGACTGTCATGGTGGTTGTAGCCACCACCTATAATAAACTTTCCAACAGTAACCTCTTATGTGAACTTGCTTCCCACAGCACTTTTTTTTTTACCCCTCAGGAGAACAGCTTCCCCCATCTACATTAAGATCTCCCACCCCAGTCCTCAACAGTACAGTTTAGCCCCCTCAAGGGCATTATGCAAACAGCCCCCATTTATCTATGGGACCTTCTGTATCTTGAGAACATCTGGTGAAAGTAATGAGAAATACTCTATACATTTATTGTTGCTTCTGTGTTCCGCTGTGCGTCCTGAACTACCTTGGAATAATAGCTTTGGAGAAGCCCAGTAAAGGGCTTTTGAGCACTCTTGCCTACAGCCCCTGGTTATGCTGAATCTCAAATTCAGCTTCAATTCCTCAGCACCAGTCATTGGCTAGCTGGTCAAGATAGTGGTAGTAATGATGGTGATATGATGATAGTGGTGGTAATGGTGGTGGTGGTAATAGTGGTGATGATGATGGTGGTGATGATAATGGTGATGATGGTGGTAGTGATGGTGATGATGGTGATGGTGATGATGGTAATGATGTGTATAGTGGTCGTGGTAGCAGTGTGTTTGTTTGATGGCATAAGTGATGATGATAGTGGGTGGTGATAATTTTGTGTGTGTGTTTAGTAGTAGAGGTGATAGCTGTGTTGCTATGTGTGAGACATATGAGGTGGTAGAGGTGGTGGTTATAGTAATAGTGGTGATATATGTATGGCTGTAGAGATAATGGTAGCGGTGGTAATAATGATTGTAAGGTGGTATTGTTGAAAGAGATGCTCCATCCTTGACAAACATCTTTCAGTTAAAACAAAAACCTTTTAAATATTTAACTTTCCTTCTTTTTCTTTTTCCACCCCTCCTCCCATAGGAGTAGTGGGAAACTCAAACCTATGCATTATTGTTAGGTCCCCAGCAGGATGAGATGTTAAAAGAGCAATGGGACATATTTTTATGTCATCCAGATAAATGTGAAAAATGCTTGTGTTTGTAGGAAAAGCAAGTGGTCACTGAGATCACTTGCAGCTGCCTTCGTGGATTTTTCCATTCCATATGGAATAGGAGATAGGTACAAGGTCTCAGGAATGTCTTTAGGTATACATCCTTCAGGCAAAGACGGTGTTGTAACAACTGTATTCTTAACCTTATGCTTCTGTGAAAGAGAATTAGTCCCTTTGGTGTAAAGTCACTTTGTACCTCATACTTTCTCATATTGACTAATGTAGATTTTTTGCAAACTTGTTTTTGCAATTGCACCAAGATCCATCCTTTTCTCAGTCTTTCAAGTACTTTCTATCTCTTAGGAGTTCTTGCAGTGGGACAATAGTCTTGTACCCTGTCATTTGTATTGTTTTAATAAAACATTGATTGGCCATTAGCCAGGCAGGAAGTATAGGCAGGGCAACCAGGCAGGGAGTAGAGCAGGGCATCAAGAACAGGAGACTCAGTCTGCAGTTGTCACCCAGACACAG
Source organism: Myodes glareolus (assembly GCF_982192425.1). Lineage (NCBI taxonomy): Eukaryota > Metazoa > Chordata > Mammalia > Rodentia > Cricetidae > Myodes > Myodes glareolus. The sequence continues at coordinate 30,359,248 of NC_142044.1, forward strand.
AGGAAGCAAGATGAGAATGCCTTGCTGATGAAGGACACCAAGTCATGTGGCTGACACAGACAAGAATTATAGGTTAATGTAGGATGTAAAAGTTAATAAAAAGCCTGAGCTAATAGGCCAACCAGTTTATAATTAATGTAAGCCTCTGTATGCTTCTTTGGGACTGAATTACTGTGGATTAGGCAGAGCAGAAACTACTGCCAACAAATGATATGAATGTAGACAACTAAATCCATTTAAAACCTGAGAGAGTTTGGGAAGGAATTCTAGACACACACACACAAAAAGATGGAGTTAAGCATGGCTTCTTGGTAGCAGCATTTTCTCAGGTGAGCTCTGTTTGTTAGAGGCAAGCTTGTCTCATTTAAGAGAGATTTCCTAACTCAGCTTTAGCTGTAAAAACCTTGCATCTCTTTTAAGATGTCTTACCATGAAACACTTAAATGGTGTTGATGAATAGCTGACAGCATACTTTTCAGTGGTGGCAGGGACCTTGAAACTCCATAGAGTTCTGACAATAAACATGGCTCCTGCCAGTACCTCTGCCATGAAGTTAGACACTTAGAAAGCTGAGAAATGGGGCAAATCTAGTTTCCAAAACCACAGCTTTAATCCTAGCCATATTGCTTAGCAAATTAAAGACTCATGTGGTCAGAAAAAGAGAGATACACAGTAAAGATAGGTTCAGACTAAAAAAAACTCTAAATGGTTTACAGAGTGTTTAAAAATATATGCAGGCTTAGGAGGAAAAGAAAAAAAATATCAAGTCCTAGAGAGAGAGAGAGAGAGAGAGAGAGAGAGAAGTTGGGTGTGGCAGCAAATGCCTTTAATCCCAGCTGTGGGATTTAATCTCTCTGTGAGTTCAAGAACAACCCGATCAGAGTGAGTGCCAGGACAGTCAAAGATACACAAAGAAATCTACTTTCAAAAAACCAAAAAATAAAAATAAAAGAAATAGAGTTTAAAATAAAGACAGGTAAAGATGGAAAATACATAGAGAGTCTGGATACTATATATTATTGTGTTGCCTTTGAATGGTTTGATGGCTGAGGAATAAACATCAGCTGCTAAAAGACATTTGATTACAAATGCTGCTGAATTAATGTAATATATCTATTTTGAAAATGCTTTGACTTCAAAATTTAAGTCAAAAAATATGTTACTTTGGAGAAGATGTTTTATTTTTGTTTCTACAGGAAATGAGAGGCTGTGAATTCATTCTGGGTTTTGAAACATTAGGTTTGATCAAGGAAGACCCCCTGAGAAATCTCCAATAGGAGCAGATAGCCCAGATGTCTGAATTCTACATCCAGAACAGCCTCAGTATTGCTGGCTGAGACGATCAAGCCTCACAGACTATCCTAGCCAGGACTTGTCCATAATCCTAAATTTTCTTTAGGTCCCCATAAGATTATCAGCAACCCCAATCAGCAGGAAGTAGACTAGAAAACTACTCCCACATTTCCAAAAAAATGGATGTTTGTCTTTGTATAGAGTGTTGGTTACACATTCTTATGAATAATGATCAGGAAAAAAGCAAAATAAAGGAGATTAGATTTAGAATTCTTATTTTGAAAGAAGGGGGGAGTGCTGTGGGGCAATGTCTTGATCTTTGTCATTTGTAGTGTTTTAATAAAATGCTGATTGGCCATTAGCAAGGCAGAAAATAGAGGCAAGGTGATGAGAAAAGGAGAATTCTGGGAAGAGAAAAGATTCAGCCTGCAGTCATTACCCATACACAGAGGAAGCAAAATGAAAACGCTTCACTGATTAAAAAAAATACCAAGCCATGTGGCTGACACAGACAAGAATTATGGGTTAAAGTAGGATGTAAGAGTTAATAAGAACTCTGAGTTAATAGGCCAACCAGTTTCTAACTAATGTAAGCCTCTGTGTGTTTCTTAGAACTGAATATGTGTGGGACTGGGCAGGACAGAAACCTCTGTCAACAAGTTCTCCCCTTCCTTAGGTTTCATGCAATGCTTGGTGGAAGTTAATCCTTCCCTGGTTTGAACATGATACGAGACAGTCATTCTGAAACTTTGTTGACTGTTGACTCCACCTAGCAAAAGCACTCTAGAAACCTTTCCAAATGCTTGTTTACTTAAAACTATATAAAGCTGACCTATATTAAATTGTTAACATAAAACCTTTTGATCTATAAAAAGGGGCCCATCACCAACAGAGTAGTTCTTCTCACATGTTCTCATAATCTTCAAACATTTAACAAAAATCATATAAAGATGAAATTGATGACTTATCTTAAATGATGTCATTTTATTTGATTCTGACACAGGGAACTTTTCCTTCATCGAAGCATCTTATTATGAGTAAAATTTGGCTAACTTAGATGTTAAACCTCCCTCTAGTTGTAATGACTTCCCAGTTTTGTTAGCTAATTTCTCAAGCCTCGCATTGCACTGGAAGCACAATTTATCATTAAGAAGAGTCACTCTATTTCTGTCCAAAAACAGACTCCCATGGGAGTCAGCAAAGTATGGCATATCAAGTTGCTGTAGGACTAAGCTCTTACTCTTATATTAAGCCTTGGTAAGGCAGGCCCTTATGAAGGAAAGGTTTTCCAAAGACAGTCAAAGCATTGGGGACAGTCTCTGTTCTCACTGCTAGGAGTCCCACAAGTATACCAAGGTACACTACTGCCACACATATGTAGAGGGCCTAGGTTTATCCATTGCAGGCTCCCTGACTGTTGTGTGGGGGAAGCAAAAGAGAGGTGGGAGAGGGAAAGAGAGAAAAGGAGAGAGAGGAAACTGATGTCTGAATGTAAAATAAAATAATAATTAAAAAAATGAAGAGTGACTGTTAAAACTGTTCTCCAAAAGACATGTTGTTCTTTCAAAGGTTGCTATTGTTATGATGGAGCCAGGTTTCCTATGTTGTTTTAGTACTAGCTATGTTGTATTGAAACAGTAAGAACCCCTATATTCTGAGAATTCTATTTAACTAGGACCACTTTTGCCATGAATACCTTGGGGAACCCTCTTCATTCCAGAGCTTCTTGTTTCACAAGCTCTTTTTCCTACTCACTCCAGGTGTGAGGGCTGTTTGTGCTGCATGAGCCTCCTTCCCTGATCAGAACTTTGTGAGAAGTATAGTCCTTGGCATACACTAAGCCAATTCTATCCTCTCTCCATGGGATACAGAATTGGGACACTGCATTTATAGACTGTGTAGTTAAGTGTGCTACCTCACTGAGAACTGGAGTTGCCCCATGCCTGGGATAAAACTTCATTTACTTGCTGTGTGCACAGCAGAACAGAAAAAGTGGGTTTAAGAAGTGAGATCAATGAAGCAGATAACCAGAGCAAAGCAGGGGTGAGCTAACAGTTGAATGAGCTTCCTAAGCCAGCTCGAAGGACACTTTTGTGGCTCTCCTACCAAAACTCTCGCCTACTTAGCTTTTCAGAGGAAGACGATAATTTCTATAAATGGACTCAAAAGATAAGTGTCAAAATGAACATCCCAAAAGCTTTCATGGAAAGAGGCAGAAAGGACAAAATGATATCTTGGCTTTGTTCAAGTCTCAGCAGAAGGTACTTCCTCTGCAAGACTGTAATTACAGTGGGGCTTACCTAAATTGCAGTGAATCATAAAAAAAAGGTAATTATTGCCAGCAGTCCCTGTTCTCAGGCTCAGAGCTGAATGGGAACTTTAATAATATTATGAGAAATTTTTTTCCTACAAAACTAATTCTCAGAAATGGTATAAATTGGATGTGTGTTTATTTTTTAAGACAAGCTTATCTTAATTGAGGTTTTCATAATTTTGTTTCACTGGCTCCCATAAAATAAAAAGGGAAAGAGTTGTATGGGAAACTTGAGTGTCTAAGTTAGTTTTTTTCCTCTGAACATTTTTTAATCTCTTTTGGACATCGTCTTAAGATGTCTTTCACCTCTTAGGACTGAACATTGCACAAAGAGGTTGAATAGAATCAGTAATACAAGACTGATACAAGACAGCTATAAGGTTATGAATAATTGTCAAAAACACTTTGAAAATATGTGCTTCCAACCCAGTGTGAATCATCACACACAGAAGAGCACACAATAAGATCTGAGAAATGGCAGGGCATCTCACTGAGGACATTGGGGTTGTTGTAACACACACACTGCCTCACTTCCAGTTCCATTGGCCCTCACGTCATTTGTAGTACCATGCCAGTTGCAAAGAAGAGGGAAACCAAGAGGTTAATGAAGCTCTTCAAAGAAATGCCATTAGTAGGTAATAGAGTAGGAGCTCAGACTGGAATTGATCTAAGGCAGCCCCAGTGCCCTGCAATTTGATTTAGTTAAAAGGTGATTATTGAGTGAAACACCTGGTTTAAATGTTTGATAGTAATATTGTTAGTAATGATATATAAAATCTTTCTTTTATAGTTATCTCTTCTTAATTAACATTGTCCAATGAATTGTTAATCTAGTCTGCATTTCTCTAACAGTTAAAAAAATCATCATACTAATATTTAATGGCAGCATGGCAATGATAAGGGGTTATCCTGCAGGACTCCTTTATGTTGGAAGTACAGAGAAATGCATTTTTAGTCATCTTAGTGCAAAAGGGAATTCTTAGAAAGACACTGACTTGGTTCAGGCAATAGTTGAGTATTCCAGTTAAAATGAGCATTCTTTCTGGAGACTCAATTCCCACAGAATGCATGAGAGTTCTCTATTGAACTGAATGTGTCTCTTTCCCCTTGATTAAGCCTTCCCTTTAAAGAAGGAAACTGGCTGTGAAGCAGCTCAGAGATTCATTTATTCAATGAAGTTATTTTTTAATAGAATAAGATAAAACAAAAAATCGTTATAAATTGGACAAGGAAAGCCAACAAGAGGAAAAGAGCCCCAAGAGAAGGCACAAGAATCAGAAACCCACTCATTCATACATTCAGGAGTCTCGAAAAAGCACTAAGCTGAAATCTATCATATATACACCGAGGACCTGGTACAGATCCATGTAGGCCCTGTTCTTGCTACTTTAGTTATCTGAGAGTTCTTATGAGCTTTGATCAGTTGATTTAGAGGGTCTTGTTTAGAGATTTATTCTTGAGATCCCAAGTCTCTTGGTTTTAGAGATTTCTTCTTGATGGTAGGAACTGGAAAACCTAAGATACAGGGTCAGTGGGATGAGTAAATGAGCACAGGCACTCGCTGTCATGCCCAGAGACATAACATCAGTCCCCTTAGAGCTCCCATGATGCAAGGTAAGAGCTAACTCCTGTAAGTTGTCCTCTGACCTCTAAATGTGTGCATATGTGCATATGTGCACAAATAGATAACAGAAAAGTCCTAAATAAGGATACAGACTGACCTTGAAATAATTTCAAGGAACAGAGCAATTTAAGAGTCCCAGACTTAGATTTACATAGATATTTGGTAATCGGGGGGAGGGGTGATTTATAAACATAAGAACAAAAAAAACCTTGCAAACTGTATACAAATCACTTTTAAATTTTGCACAGAGTCTTACTTATGCATGTAATTCTGAATACTCCCTTGTAATAAAATACAGATTCCTGGCATATAGACAAAATTACTGCTAAAAGCCCACGTCATAGCCACATATTACTTTTGAAATGTTTATTATATGTATGCTTGTGCACTGTGTGTGTGTGCCTGGTGCCCACAGAGGCCAGAAGACAGTGTTTCATTCCCTGGGACTGGAGTTGTAGGTGGTTGTGAACTTCTATGTGGATTCTGAGAATTGAAAAACATCATGTGTTCTTAACTGCTGAGCCATCTCTCTGGCCTCAGATGTTAATTTTTATCTTCAAATGTAGGGTTATTTCATACCATGTTCTCTCTCTGTGTCTTCTCTCTCTTTCTCCCTCTCCTCTCCCTCTCTCAGACCTTACAGGAGGCCAGAAAGATGTTTCAAGTTTTAGTCCCAGCGTTAAAAATTTTCATAATAAATAGCTCTGAAAGTATTAGTCAATATAAATATCCTATGAAGGAAGAGACAGATGATACATTGGTCCTAGCCACATATACGGTACTTCAATGGCGATGAATAGAGCTATGTGTCCCTCTGTTGTCTTATGCTAAAAGTAAACAAACAAACAAACAAGTCTGTGCCTGCATTAGTTGCAGAACTAACGTGATTGTCAAGGACTAACAGTTAGCTGAACTCCCTTAGTTACTACCCTGGGCCATTTCTGAGAGGAACAACACAGTGAAGAGAAACCCTGCACCGTGCGTTGTGACTAATCACACTGTTCTAAAATGAGCCACAGTGTTGTCTTTGGGAATGTAAAACCCAGACCACTTTTTATGATGTTTAGTGTTTCCTTAGCCATAAATATTCCTTAAAGTCCACGTCGGCTATCTGACAGTTTCATTTTCTGCAGACTGCCAGACCGAGGCCATACACAATGTCTGATCATTATCTTTGAATCGAGATCCTGCCCTTTGGATGGTTTATCAATAGCCCTGGCATTCTGACTATCCTCTTTGGGCCCAGATTAATGACTTCTGCCCTGAATTCTGCCTCAAAGCGAAGTGAAGGATAGGGCAGGATGGTGATGCAAGGACAATGCTATGCCTTCTCCACACTGCATCCCAGCCGCACAGGCCATAGGAAATGCTCACCTCACCCCATATTTCTCACCATGCTGTCTTTGCTCATACTAACTTCATTGTGAGGTTAGAAAACTCAGCTTTGCAATTCCATCGAGCATCAACACCCCTGCCTGACCTTTACAGGTTGACATCACTGAAGTTGCCTTCATGGGACTTTGTATAAAAAGGAGCACACGTCTTCTCTTTGCTTTAAGTGAATCAATTTGTCACTTTGCAGAAGTGTACTAAAGACTAAATTACAGAGCCTACAATGTAACATATCCAAGAAAACTAATGTTCTGGAGATCGTTGAACAGGAGGTTGAAGTCCCAAGGGACCCTAAGAAGGCTCCAATAAGGTACTATGCTGTTTTGCAATAAAATGGTTCCACAATGTCAGATAAGGATGGTAGCACTGTGTTTGTGTGTATGGCAGGGGGCAATAAAGAGTTCCCTATCTCCCAGAACTCAGGAGGCAAAAGCAGGTGGATCTCTGCGAGTTGGAGGCCAGGCTGGTCTGTATAGTGAGCTCCAGGACAGCCAGAGTTACATAGTGAGACTCTGTCTCAAAGGAAAAAAGAGTTCCCTATCAGTTCTTCACAAAGCCACCTTCACATTTCAGTTCCCAAACTTTCCTTCCCATTTCCACCGTTCTCACTATTTATCAGGATTCTTTCTATTTTAAGTGACCAAAACCTCAATCTGGGTCTGGCATGATGGCACGCATCTGTAATCCTACAGCTCAGGGGGCTGGGAAAGGAATAAGACAAGGTTAGGCTGTGTGGTTAGTTCCAGTCCAGCCTGTATTGAATAACAAGTTCCTATTTCAAAAAGAAAAAAAAAAGATTATCTCAAATAAACACTCATCTCCATCTAACTTAGACACACAAATGCTCTTATATTTTGAGAATATTGAGAAGGACAATCCAGGTACTTAAGGTCAGGAACATGTCTGATGTCATGGAAAGGTAGGACAGGGGCATGAGATTTGATGTCACAGGATAGCTTCCTGGTTTTCTCCCATCACTATTTTTCTCTTCAGGGCCTCCTTGTGACTGAAATTTTCTACTAGGTAGATTCATATCTTCCTAAACTATTACGTGAGGATGGTTAATCATTCTTAGTTGTTAGTGACAGCAAAAATCCTCAGCAAAGGGTACCTGCTCTGCACATGTTGGATTATGTAGATGTTCTTAAGACAGTTAAGCCAACTCAGGTATGATTTTCCGTAACTGACTGCTCTCATCCATCCCAAATGCATCCTTGCCATTAAAGTGATTGGGTCTGGACACAAAGGAGGTAAAAGATGGCTATAGGAGAACAAAGATAGCAGTGGAAATTATCACAATGAGCAGCACTACCCGTGAGAACACATCTGTGTGGGGGCTGCCGCAGCAATGCATGGGAGAAGTTGGGGAACTTAGTCTTTCACTGCTTAACTAGACTAGGATGTGTCTGAGGTCAGGGACTGGGCCATATTTTTTTGCACATTTAACTTAGAGAAGGAGGTATAGTTTGCATCTAAATTTTTAATAAAAATGGAAAACATATAATACATTTCCATATTTTCCTGAGGAAGCCTTATTCTGGGACGAGGAATAAATGGATACAGTCAATGTGTGGGTCCTCAGACTCTACAACAGGAAGAAAAGCAGACAGCAAACCTTCCATTCCATCAGAGTCTCAGTGATGCACCTTAATGCCGGGCATGTGGGTGACTATTTTTCAGCTTCCTCTCAGATCATGGCACACCACACATGAGATCTACGCTGGAGTCTTGCAGTGCACTAGTGCTTTGACAAACACCAAGTCCATGGCTTTCACACTTGCTACTGTGTCAAAACAATTGAAGGATTGGAGAAGAATCAGGCAACCAGTTCTACCTCCACTGAGTGGTTCTACTAACATGATTTACAGTTTCTTCACATTTTAAAGCATGCTGATAGATAGTTACGGGGAAAAATAAGATAATTACAGCTCCATGCCCTACAATAAATGACAGAGGAGTCAATGAATCTGAGCATTCAGTTTAGTCTCCATATTGTCTGTAGGACTTCACACACACACACACACACACACACACACACACACACACACACACCCCTCATATTCCCAAGCACGATTTTTCCATGCTGTTGAGTCACTGCTGGTGGGTACAATAATTAGCTGATAAGGACAATAGGTTCAAATATCTGTGAAGAAAGAGAGTAACTTGTGCCAGAGGTCAACAGTGTGGTTACCAAGTAGCACCTGCGAAAGATAGAGATAGAAAAGACTTCCTAGGAGAGCCATATGCTAAGAGAGAACTGTGCCCACTATAAACATGAGATCAGGTAAGAACTGCAAGTGAAAAATAGAGTTATACCTAACCCAATCCAGACTATTTATGAAATTCTTACCGATAGCAATTGTTCTAAATAAACAAAAAAAATCAGGATTAATAATGACTAAGAGACAATAGGCCTTCCAAAGAAGGAAGCAGGAAGTTGGATGACTACCATCAATGCTCTGTTATTCTTAGATAAAAATGAAGAGATGTGTGTCTCTGTGTACACATGCATTTTTGCACTTTGCATTTTGTTCCTATGACTGAATGAATCACAGTGTCACAATACTGACAGAATGTAGTAATAAGGAACGGCAGGCCGCTTCCCACCGCCCGGCTAGCTTTACCCAAAATAATTACATGGAAACTGTATTCATTTAAACCCTATCTGGTCCTTTATCTGTAGCCTCTTATTGGCTAACTCTTACATATTAATCTAACCCATTTCTAATAATATGTGTGTCACCACGCTTACTGGGAAAGATCCTAACTTATGTCCATCTCGGGTCGGAGAGCCATGGCATCTGCCTCATTGCCTTCTTTTCAGCATTCTGTTCTGTCTACTCCACCCACCTATGTTCTGACCTATCAGGCCAAGCAGTTTCTTTATTAATTAACCAATAAAAGCAACAGAAATACAGAAGACCCACCTACATCATTCTCCTTTTTGCAACAACCGAATGCAGATGAGGGCATATTGGAATCAGAAAAGGGCAAACTGATGGCATCTGGCAGCCATTTATTTACATGCTATGTTCATGGGACAAACCCCTTGGGCTCTCTGACCATCAGCATTCATATTTGTAGAAGAAAACTTTCATAGTACACATGCTGGTAAGTCTTCATCGTCAACTTGATACAACCAACCCACTGTCACAGGGAAGCAGGAACCTCAGTTAAGGAATTGCCTCCATCAGTTTGGCCTGTGAGCATGACTGTGAACTATTTTCTTGAATGCTAATTGATGTAGGTTGACCCAGAACACTGTGAGTATTACCATCCATAGGAAAATAGGGCCATGACTGTATAAGAAAGGTGGCTGAGTTAGATAGAGGGAGCCAGTCAGGAAGCAGTGGCATATCTCCATGGTTTCTGCTCCAGACTCCCTACTCGGCTTCCTTCAATGATGAACTGTAATCTGTAAGCCAAATAAACCCTTTCCTTCCCAAGTTTTGTGGTCAGGATATCACAGCAACAGAAAAGATATACATACATATATATATATATATATATATATATATATATATATATATATATATATATATATGAGAAATGTGAATGGGAAAAAAAGAGATGAGTTTGAAGGAGTTGTAAAGCCTACAAAACCTTTGATAAGCAGGGAGATTTTGACTCCCCACTGAAACCAGCACATTTAGACACATCAGCCATCACAGTCTGTGAATTCCTTGCCCTGCTGATCACAGGACACTCTTGCTTCTCCTGACACCACCCTGCTCTTAGGGATCCAGAATGCAGCACATATCCCTGCCCCCAGTTGGGATCACTTTCTCCCTGTCATTAACTGAAGTCATGTGGACATTCTCTCTGTTCCTTCTATGTAGAAATGAAGGCATTATCAATCTGACTAACACTGGGGGTGGTTACTAGCTTATATTAATATACATGTAATCATTGAAGTCAGGCAGGCCCACACCTTTTTTTTCTCAGAAGTCCTATCCAAATATGGTGAGTAGACTATGGAAGGCTCTGGTCTCTAAGGACAAGACATCTGTATTCATTTCTCCCTTATCCTGATTCTATGTCATCACATGACAATCGAGACCAAGAGTCAACTTAAGTATAACAATCTCTCCTTTTTTCATAAACAAGCCAATATTCTGAAGCACTAAGAATTGCTGAGGGGATACAGTAAGAAATGCTGTCATTGCTTTGAGCCTGAGTGGCAAGCTTCCCTTAGCCTGTCAGGGTATGTCTGTGGTAAGGTAATTTCACATTGCTTAAAATAAATAAAACCATTCTGACTTTTATTCTTTTTCTATGCCCTTTCTTGAACGTGAAAGCGAAAGGGTTCGAATAGTGGACAGTATGGATTCAGTCATTCGTGGGCCCTCTGTCTGCCATACCATCATCACTAGAACAACCCTTTTCTCTGAACCCACATGGCTCCCCTGTTCAGAGTGCCTTACCCAAGCAGACATCCCAGCAGGCTTTGTTCTGCATCTCCAGAGCAGCCTGCTTGCTATTCACAGGTGTTGCAATGATTTGTGCGCACATGTCTCTCCTCCCATAGTTGAAATTCCACAGAGAATTACTATTCTCTATACATCTTCTTCTGCTCCCAGAGCTGTATCTAGATAATAATAGACTCTCAATAAAAAGTGGTGAAGGAACATTAATTTATCATCACTTGAATGCAACTTGCTTTTATTCCCCGAGGGGAAATGCACACCTGCCATTTTCATAAGTTCATCTCTCTAGAGAAAGAAAGAAAAAGCCACCATAAGCTTATCAGAATTATTGATCTAACTTTAAAAAACCCTCAAACTATTGCAACATTTCCTTTCTATCTTCGCTGAGAACCTTTCAGAATGTCTGTGGACTTTATTTAGCTTTTAAAGGTTATGTGCTGCTTGAAACCCTGCTTATCTTTCAAGAAGTTAGATAATGTAGCTGCTGATTTGTAAGGAGAAAGCTCTCCCATCCAGCTGCCTGGTAAACAGTCTTCAAAGCATGCACACTTGGAGCACCCTTTGAGCTAAGCAACCAGGCGGTCAGGGGTGTTGCCCTTGAACTGCCTAGGACCTGTGACTAAGGCACCAATTAAGGGCACATCCTTATCCCGTACAATCCCAAACAATAACGATCCTTGCCAAAAAAACTGTCGCAGCATCTAGCTGTTCTGACTGGTGTCAGTGATATTCTCAGAACTTTCTGTGCCATGGAAACAACCAGAGGCTCTGTTGGTAAAGCACGTGGCTTACTATCATGAGAAATTGAGTTCAAATCCCTAGAGTGAACAGTGCAAGTACCTGCAAGCTCAGTGCTCCTGTGAGAAGATTGGTGGAGGCAGAGAAGGCAGCACCCCAGTAGCTCACAGACCAACAAGCCCAGCATGCAAAACAGCAAACACGAGACCCTGCTTCAAAGAAAGTGAGAAACTGTGCTGGGATGGCCACACTCATGCCGTGGCATCCATGCACACACATTCATATATTAAAATACAAGTCAATAAATAATTATCTACCTTCTGAGATTAGAGCTGATCCACTCCATACTGGCTGATAAAGACACTGAAGCACTGTTTCTTTAAGAACTTAGTCAAGGTCACTACTATAGGTAGCAGCTCTGGGGTCCAGTCCCTAGAATCCCCGCTATCTTAGAGTTCATTGGCTCTAGGATTAGACAAAGTGCCCAATATTAGCAACCATAGGAATTATTCAAATCTCAAAGGTCCCTAAGAAGACCAGAAAGTGGCATTATTTTAAGACTTTTGGAGATTTACATTGGAATGTAATTTTACTCAATGAAATACTTTTGCTCTGGAGTTTGGAAAGTCTTGATCAGTAAAGACAACCAAGCAATATGTGCTCATCTTAAGATATAGAGTATACTGATCACTGCCAAAAAGATCTCTGGACCCCTTCCAAGACAGTCCCACACCTCCAGGAAATTATTTTGTGTTTACCATAGATTTGTTTGTCATTTTGTGTTTTTGCTTTTAACTTAACCCAATTATTTCAGACTCCCATCCCTTGAGTTGTGAGAAAATTCATTTCAATCAATGGGAACTTTTCCCATGTGGCTTCTCTGGGGCTTGATTTATTTGTTGCACTTCAAATGGTTGGAATGATAGCGTGTGTACGGGTGTGCCTGCATGTGTGTGTGTGTGTGTCTGTGTGTCTGTGTGTGTGTACATATACACTCGATCACAATAAAAAGAAAGGTTCTGGAGACAATGTGATAATGCTGTGAAAATAAGATTCAGATACATTTTCAGTCAAATAAATATGTGTGATGATCAGATGACACCACAATTAACTGCTTAATTAACACATTCTACAAGAGCAATGCACCTGCCCCAGCAACAGTAGTAGGTGGTGGACACAATGAAGCAAGCATCTCCCTGGAAGAAATGTGCAACACAAAGCTATTTTCCATTTAGGTACAGAGCTATGCCTCGTAGATGTTATCTATTGCCTAGAATTTTGTGAGAAATTTCATTGTTTTACTTTTAGTGATCATTATTTTAACTATACATATTTATGGATACAGTATGATCAGTTAATCATGTTGACTGCATATAGTGATCAAATCCAAATAACCAATGTTTCCATAGCCACGTTTTAAGATTAAACTTTTAAGTTGTATAAAAACTGTGTGTTTAAATACAAGTACAGAATGAATGAAGAAGGGTATTTGACCGCCCCATCTCCTTAGCGTTACTTTTTTAAAAAGAGATTTTACTATTTTAATTCATATCTGTGGTGACCTTAATTGCGAAATAAAATTCTTATATCTAACTTACTTTTCAGTTTAGTAGACAAATATAACATTTTGTCTGTCAATTTACGTGAGGACAAGAGAACTACATTCTGACAAGTTATACCAAAAGAAAATAATTCTGATTTATAAACTACTGTATGGTTTTGTTAGGTGCTTTCAAGTTCCTCTCTTCTAGTGATTGATAAAATGTAGACTATTATGAAACGCAGTCCCTACAGTTCCATAGGACTCTAGAACCTATACTTCTAATGTCCTGCTAACAAGCTTAATACTGCTCTTTCCTTCTCACCAATCTTAGTCTCTATTAATCACTATTGCACACACTGGTTGATGTTTTCTTTTCTTTTTCATTTTTTTAATAAAAATATTGAAAATAGACATTTTTCATACAATATTCTGATTACAATTTCCCATCAGGCAACTCCTCCTAGATCCTCCCCATCACCCTCCTACCCAAATCCACACCCTGTCTTTCTTTCTCTCTCTCTTTCTTATTAGAAAACAAATTAGGAAACAAAGGCATCTAAAAAATAATACTAAAATAAAATAAAAACAAACTAGAATAGGACAAAGCAAACAGAAAAGAAAGAGTCAACAAAAAAGAGCAAAAAACACATATCAATGGAGAATCACACATTCACACAAAAAAATTCAGAAAAACACAAAAACTGGAAATCATAAAAGATACATAAAGGACCTATAAGGTTAAATTTTTTAAAAGCCCAATAAAATATTATGAGACACAAAACCTCCAAAAAATGGCGTGGAGTTTATTTGTATTGGCCATCTGCTCCTGGGCATAGGACTGCCCTTAATAGAGTGGTTTTCTACCCAGGCACACTCCCTTGGGGAAAACTAATTTTTTCTTTGTCAGTGATTTTCATTCTGGTGTTTGCCATTTTGTCCAACTGATGATTTCCTTAGCTGTACAAACATTTTCAGTTTCATGAGGTCCTGGATAATAATTGTTGTTCTTAATGCTATCAGTGTTTGTAGGTGGAGGCAGTTCATTCATTTCCTGGCCACCCTGATACAAAATAATCACACAAAAACTATATTAATCACAATACTTCTTTGCCAATATATTAGGATTTTTATTATGTAACTCCTACATCTTAAATCAACCCATTTTTGTTACTCTGCATTTTATCATGAGTCTTGTGGTTTACCAGGACATCTGTCTCCTTTGACAGCTACAAGGCATTTCCCTGACTCTGCCTTCTTTTCTCCTCTATCTCTACTTAAAATTTCCACCTTGCTCTATTTTGTGCTGCCATAGGCCTACATTAGCTTTTTGTAAATTAATGAATGGTAATAAAACATATTTACAGCATACATAAGGGAATCCCACAACAAGTATTCTGTTCAGAATGTCTTCTCATGTGCCTATGAATTTACTTTCTCTTCAATCAGATTCAGTTCATCTCACCTTGTGTGTTGAGATCTTTGATACATTTAGAGTGGAGCTTTTGGCAGATTGGTAAATATGGGTCTATTTGCATTATTCTACATGTAGCCATCCAATTTTGACCAGTATCATTTGTTGAAGATGTTATCTATTTTCAGTTTTCTTTATCAAAACTCAGGTGTACATAGGGGTGTGGACTTATGCCGGCATCTACAATTTAATTCCACTAATCAGCATGTCTGTTCAGGGGCTCAAACAATGATGTTTTTAATATTATAGCTCTGTAGTACAACTTTAGATCAGGTAATCAGAATTAGATACTGATAATTCTTCTATTATTCAGTATTGTTTTAGCTATCCTGTTTTTTCTGTTTCCATATGAAGCTGAAAGTCTTACTTTCAGATTCTGTGAAGAATTGTGTTGTGATTTTCATGAGGATTGCATTGAATCTGTAGATTACTTTTGGTAGGATGGCTATTTTTACTGTATCCTACTTATCTATCACTTTTCCATCTTCCAACATCATCTTTAATTTTGTGCTTCAAAGTCCTAAAGCTTTTATTATACAAGTCATCCACTTGTTTAGCTAGAGTTACCCCAAGACATTTGGGAGGCTATTGTGAAAGGTATTGTCTCTCTGATTTCTTTCTCAGTCTGTCATTTATTATAAGAAAGCTACTAATTTTTGTGAGTTAAATTGTTGTACTCTGCTGAAAGTTTGTAAGCTGTAGAAGTTTTCTGATGAGAAATTTAGGGTTATTTATTTATTTTTTATTTTTTTATTTTTTTTTTGTTTGCCGAAAGCAGCTTCTTTATTCAATATCAATAAAAGCAATACATATACAGAAGGGCTTCCCACAACACTGTAGTACTGAAGTTATACATATATACTGCTGTGTCTGGGTTTTACATGAATGTAAAGGATCAGAATTCAGGTTTAGGGTTATTTATGTATGCAATCATAATATTTATAAATAAAAATACCTTGACTTTTCCCTTTCCTATTTGTATCCTCTTGGTTTCCTTCAGTTGTCTTATAGCTTTAGCTAAGACTTAAAAAACGATATTGCATACGTATAGAGAGAGGAGACAACCTTATTTTGTTACTGATTTGAGTGTTATTGCTTTGAATTTCTCTCCATTTAATTTGATGTTGGCTGCAGGATTTTGTAAACTGCCCTCATTATGTTGAGTTGTGTCTCTTGTGTCCTCTCTAGGGCTTTTATCATGAACAGATGTGGGATTTTGTCAAAGCCCTTGTTTATGTCTAATGAGATGATCATGTGGTTTTTGTCTTTCAGTCTTTTATATGGTAGATTCCATTTATTTGTTTATTTAGTTATTTAGTTATGTTGAATCATCCCTTAATCTTTGGTAGGAAGCCTTCGTGATCATGGTGGATAATCTTTCTGATGTGTTTTTGGATTTGGTTTGCAAGTATTTTATTGACAGATTTTGTGTCTATGGTCATAAAGGAAATTATTTTGTTAATTCTCTTTCTCTGTTAGAATTGTATGTAGTTTGGTTATCAAAATAACTGTGGACTTATAAAAATAATTGGACAAAATTCTTTTTGTTTATATTTTGTGAAATAATTTGTGGAGTATTGGCATTGAAAGTCTGGTAAAATTTTGCACTGAAACCATTCGGTTTTTAGCTTTTTTGGTTGGAAGACTTATTTCACTAGAGATTTTAGGTCTGTTTAAACTGCTTATCTGCTGTTGATTTAACTTTGGTAGGACATATATATTAAGAAAATTATGTATTTATTTTAGAATTTTCCAATGTGGTGGAGTATATGCTTCTTTAAGAATGTTCTTTTTTTTCCTTATTTATTTCTTTATAAGAATTTCCACTTCCTCCCCTTCTCCCAATACCCTCCCACTCTCCCCACTCCCTCTCCTCCTCCCACACCAGTCCAAAGAGCAGTCAGGGTTTCCTGCCCTGAGGGAAGTCCAAGTTCCTCCCCCCTCCCTCCAGGTCCAGGAAGGTGAGCATACAAACAGACCAGGAACTCAAAAAGCCAGTACACGCAGACAAAACAAGACCCAGTGCCATTGTCAATGGCTTCTCAGTCAGCCCCCATGTCAGCCACTTTCAGAGAATCCGGTTTGATCACATGCTCCTTCAGTCCCAGTCCAGCAGGCCTTGGTGAGCTCTCATTCAATCAGTCCTCTTGTATCAGTGGGTGAACGCACCCTTCGCGGTCCTGACTTCCTTTTTCATGTTCTCCCTCCTTCTGCTCTTCATTTGGACCTTGGGGGCTCAGTCCAGTGCTCCAATGTGGGTCTCTGTCTCTATCTCCATCCATCATTGGATAAAGGTTCCCTCTGATCCTGACTTCCTTGCTCGTATTCTCCCTCCCTCTGCTTCTCATTTGGACCTAGGGAGTTAAGTCCAGTGTTCCAATATGTGTCTCTGTCTCTAACTCCATCCTTCGCCAGATTAAGGTTCTGTGGTGACATGCAAAATATTCATCAGTATGGTTATGGGCCAAGGCCAGTTCAGGCACCCTCTCCTCTGCTGCCCAGGGAACAATCTGGGGGCCTCACCTTGGGCCTGGGAAACCCTCCAGAATCAAGTCTCTTGCAAACCCTAAAATGGCTCCCTTAGTAGAGATATAAACTTCCTGCTCCCATAACCATCCTTCCACCCTCCCCCCTCCCATTCCCCCAAGCCATCCCCAATCCTCCCCCTCACACCTCTCCCTAACCATCTCCCCTTACTTCCACCCCTCCACCCCCCATACACCCAAGTTTGCCTGGCAATCTTGTCTACTTCTAATATCCAGGAGAATAACTATATGATTTTCTTCAGGTTTACCTTCTTATTTAGCTTCTCTATGATCACTAATTATAGACTCAAAGACCTTTAACTATGGCTAGAATCCACTTATGAGTGAGTACATACCATATTCCTCTTTTTGTGTCTGGGTTACTCACTCAGTAAAGCGTTTTCTATTTCCATCCATTTGCATGCAAAATTCAAGATGTCATTGTTTTTTACCGCTGAGTAAAACTCTAATGTGTATATGTTCCACACCTTCTTTAACCATTCTTCTATTGAGGGGCACCTAGGTTGTTCCATATCTGACTATTACAAATAGTGCAGCTTTGAACATAGTTCAACAAATACTTTTGTAGTATGACAGGGCATCTCTTGGGTATATTCCCAAGAGTGGAATTGCTGGGTCTTGAGGGAGGTTGACTCCCAGTTTCCTGAGAAACCGCCACACTGATTTCCACAGTGGCTGCACAAGTTTGCATTTCCACCAACAATGAATGAGTGTTCTCCTCACTCCACATCCTCTCCAGCATAGGCTATCATTGGTGTTTTTGAGTTTAGCTATTCTGACAGGTGTAAGATGGTATCTCAAAGCGGTTTTGATTTGCATTTCCCTGATCGTTAAGGAGGTTGAGCATAACCTTAAGTATCTTTTGGCCATTCGAAGTTCATCTGTTGTGAATTCTCTGTTCAGTTCAGTACCCCATTTTTTAATTGGGTTAATTAGAGTTTTAGTGTCTAGTTTCTTGAGTTCTTTGTATATTTTGGAGATCAGACCTTTGTCTGATGAGGGGTTAATGAAGATCTTCTCCCAGTCAGAAGGTAGCCTTTTTGTCTTACTGACAGTGTCCTTTGCTTTACAGAAGCTTCTCAGTTTCAGGAGGTCCCATTTATTCATTGATTCTCTTATTGTCTGTGCTACTGGGGTTCTACTTAGGAAGTGGTCTCCTGTGCCTATATTTTGTAGACTACTTTCCACTTTCTCTTCTATCAGGTTCAAAGTGGACAGATTAATGTTGAGGTCTTTAATTCATTTGGACTTGAGTTTTGTGCATGGTAATAGATATGGATCTACTTTCATTCTTCTACAGATTGACATCCAGTTATGCCAGCACCATTTGTTAAAGATGCTTTCCTTCTTCCATTGTATACCTTTAGCTCCCTTGTCGAAAATTAGGTGTTCATAGGTTTGTGGGTTAAAATCCGGGTCTTCTATTCGATTCCATAGGTCGACTTCTCTGTTGTTATGCCAATACCAAGCTGTTTTCAACACTGTAGCTCTGTAATAGAGTTTGAAGTCAGGGATGGTAATGCCTCCAGAAGTTCCTTTGTTGCATAAGATTGTTTTGGCTATCCTGGGTTTTTTGTTTTGCCATATAAACTTGATTATTGTTCTCTCAAGGTCTGTGAAGAAGTTTGATGGGATTTTGATGGGGATTGCATTGAATCTATAGATTGCTTTTGGTAGAATTGCCATTTTTACTATGTTGATTCTCCCAATCCAAGAGCAGGGGAGGTCTTTCCATTTTCTGGTATCCTCCTCAATTTCTTTCTTCAAAGACTTAAAGTTTTGTCAAATAGGTCTTTCTCTTCCTTGGTTAGAGTTACCCCAGGATATTTTATGCTATTTGTGGCTATCGTGAAAGGTGATGTTTCTCTGATTTCCCTCTCTGCTTCTTTATCCTTTGTGTATAGGAGGGCAACCGATTTTTTGGAGTTGATCTTGTATCCTGCCACATTACTAAAGGTGTTTATCAGCTGTAGGAGTTCTTTGATAGAGTTTTTGGGGTCGCTTATCTACACTATCACATCGTCTGCAAATAACGAAAGTTTAACTTCATCCTTTCCAATTCGAATCCCCTTGATCTCCTTATGTTGTCTTATTGCTATTGCTAGAACTTCAAGCACTATATTGAAGAGGTATGGAGAGAGTGGACAGCCTTGTCGTGTTCCTGATTTTAGTGGAAAGGCTTTGAGTTTCTCTCCATTCAATTTGATGTTAGCTGTCGGCTTGCTGTATATTGCTTTTATTATATTTAGGTATGATCCTTGTATCCCCAGTCTCTCCAATACCTTTATCATAAATGGGTGTTGAATATTGTCAAATGCTTTTTCAGCATCCAATGAAATGATCATATGCTTTTTTTTTCTTTCACTTTATTTATATGATGGATTACATTGATAGATATGCGTATGTTGAACCAGCCCTGAATCTCTGGAATGAAGCCTATTTGATCATAATGGATAATTTTTCTAATGTGCTCTTGGATTCGGTTTGCCAATATTTTATTGAGAATTTTCGCATCAATGTTCATGAGTGAGATTGGCCAGTAATTCTATTTCTTGGGTCTGTCTTTGTGTGGTTTTGGTATCAGGGTAACTGTAGCTTCATAAAAGGAGTTTGGCAATGACTCTTCTGTTTCTATATTGTGGAATACATAAAGGAGTATAGGTATTAGCTCTTCCTGGAAGTTCTGGTAGAATTCTGCATTGAAACCATCTGGTCCTGGGCTTTTTTTGGTAGGGAGATTTTTGATAACAGCTTCTAATTCTTCGCGACTAACAGGTCTGTTTAGATTGTTCACCTGTTCTTGGTTCAACTTTGGTATATGGTACTATCTAAAAAAATGTCTATTTCTTCTACATTTTCCAGTTTTGTGGCATACAGACTTTTGTAGTAAGATCTAATGATTCTCTGAATTCCCTCTGTGTCTGTGGTTATGTCCCCCTTTTCATTTCTGATCTTATTAATTTGCATGTTCTCTCTCTGCCATTTGATTAGTTTGGAGAGAGGTTTGTCAATCTTGTTGATTTTCTCCAAGAACCAGCTTTTTGTTTCATTGATTCTTTGGATTGTTTTCTGTTTTTCTATTTTGTTGATTTCAGCCCTCAGTTTGATTATTCCCAGTCTTCTACTCCTTCTGGGTGAATCTGCTTCTTCTTCTTTTTTTCATTTTAGAGCTTTCAAGTGTTCTGTTAAGTCTCCAATGTGTGCTTTCTCCATTTTCTTTAATTGGGCACTTAGTGCTATGAACTTTCCTCTTAGCACTGCTTTCATAGTGTCCCATAGGTTTGAGTATGTTGTGTCTTTATTTTCATTAAATTCAAGGAAGACTTTAATATCTTTCTTTATTTCTTCCTTGACCCAGGGATGATTCAGTAGTTGACTGTTCAACTTCCATGAGTTTGTTGGCTTCCTGGGGGTAGCATTGTTGTCGAATTCTAACTTTAATCCATGGTGATCTGACAAGACACAGGTGGTTACTGATATTTTTTTGTATCTGTGGAAGTTTGCTTTGTTACCAAGTATGTGGTCAATTTTCGAGAAGGTTCCATGAGCTGCAGAGAAGAAGGTATATTCTTTCCTATTTGGGTGGAGTGTTCTATAGATGTCTGTTAAGTCCTTTTGATTCATTACCTCTATTAGTTCTCTTATTTCTCTGTTAGATTTCTGTCTGATTGACCTGTCCATTTGTGAGAGAGGTGTGTTGAAGTCTCCTACTATTAGTGTGTGTGGTTTGATGACTGCCTTGAGTTCTAGAAGTGTTTCTTTTACATATATGGGTGCCTTTATATTAGGGGCATAGATATTCAGGATTGAGACTTCTTCCTGATGAATTGTTCCTGTTATGAGTATGAAATGTTCATCTCCATCTCTTCTGATTGATTTTAGTTTGAAGTCGATTTTGTTAGATATTAGAATGGCCACACCCACTTGTTTCTTAGGTCCATTTGCTTGGAAAACCTTTTCCCAACCCTTTACTCTGAGTAAATGTCTGTCTTTGTGGTTGAGGTATGTTTCTTGTAAACAGAAGAATGTTGGATCCTGTTTTGGTATCCAATCTCTAAGTCTGTGCCTTTTTATAGGTGAATTGAGTCCATTGATATTAAGTGATATTAATGACCAGTGATTGTTGACTCCGGTCATTTTTTTTGTGGGGTAGTAGAATGTATGTGTTTTCCTTCTTTGAGTTGTGCTTGTGAAGGGTCGCTAGATGTCTGAGTTATTGTAGGCAGTGTTGGGAATGTTGGATTCCTTGGGTTGTGATTTTCCTTCTAATATTCTCTTTAAGGCTGGATTTGCAGCTACGTATTGTTTAAATTTGTTTTTTTCCTGGAATATTTTGTTTTCTCCATTGATAATGAACAATAGCTTGGCTGGGTATAGTAGTTTGGACTTGCATTCATGGTCTCTTAGTTTCTGCAGAACCTCTATCCAGGACCTTCTGGCTTTCATGGTTTCCATAGAGAAGTCTGGTGTAAGTCTGATAGGTTTAACTTTATAAGTTACTTGACCTTTTTCCTTTGCAGCTTTTAATATCCTTTCTTTAATCTGAATGCTTTGTGTTTTGATTATTATATGGCGAGGGGATTTTTTTTTTCTGATCCAGTCTATTCGCTGTTCTGTATGCTTCTTGAACTTTCATAGGAATATCATTCTTTAGGTTGGGAAAGTTTTCTTCTATAATTTTGTTGAATATATTTTCTGGACCTTTGATCTGCAATTCTTCTCCTTCTTTTACCCCTATTATTCTTAGATTTGGTTTTTTTATTATGTCCCAGATTTCCTGAATGTTTTGTGATGAGAATTTGTTGGATTTGCTGTTTTCTTTGGTCAGAGCGTTTAATTTCTCTATGGTGTCTTCATAATCTGAGATTCGTTCTTCTATCTCTTGTATTCTATTGGTTATGCTTGTTCCTGAAGTCTCTGTTTGTTTACCTAGATTTTCCATATCCAGCTGTCCCTTGGTTTGTGTTTTTTCATTGCCTCCATTTCAGTTTTCAATTCTTGTACTGATTCCATTACCTGTTTGATTTTTTTTTTTTTTTGGTTTCCCAGGGTATCGTTTACGAATTTACTCATTTCTTCAAAGTTTTTGTTATATTTCTCTTCCAATTTTTTATTCATTTCTTCAATCTTTTTGTTATATTTCTCTTCTATTTTTTTAAGTGAGTTATTCATACCCTGTTTAAGAGACTCTATTGCTTTCATAATGACACTGTTTTCCACTTCTTCCGGAATAGGGTATTCAAGTCCTTCTGTTGTAAGATCGCTGGGATCTGGTGTTTTCATGTTGTTTTTCAGATTGTTGGAGGAATTCTTGCCTTGGCGCCTGCCCATCTCTTCCTTCAGATGCTCTCCAATAGCTCTTCCCTCTACTGGGTCTTCTGCTACAGGATCAGTGCCCCTTGCTGGCCAGGAATCACTTTGCCTGCAGTCCTACCTTGCCGCAGGCAGGCTATTAAAACAAAGGAACTCCCTCCTGCCCATTTTCACTCACCACCCTGTCCCAGTGGTGCCCACACAGGCTGGGTTGGAGGATTTTATGCCCCGAAAAAGGGAGAGAGGAAGGGAAGGGGTTCCTGGCTGAAAGCGGGGATCTTTAAGAATGTTCTTATGATTCTCTGGATTTTCTCAGTATCTATTAGCCCCCTTTTTGATTTATAATTTTGTTAATTTGGATCTTCTCTCTCAACCTTTTAGTTAATTTGGCTAAGGATTTGTCAATATTACTCATTATCTTTAAAAAAAAAACCAACTCTTTTTTACTGATTTTTTTCATTGCTTTGTTGTTTCTATTCTTTGTATTTATTCCTGAGTTTGATTATTTTTTGCTTCTACTTCTTTTGGGTGTTATTTCTTCTTTTTGTTCTAGAGCTTTCAGCTATTCTTTGAAGTTGCTAATATGAGATTTCTCCAGTTTTGTTGGGCTGTTTTTAATGTAAGTACTTAGTGCTATGGAATTGCCTCTTATGCTGCCTTCATTGTATCTCATAAGTTTTCATATGTTATGCTTTCATTTTCATTCAATTCTAAAAAGGTTTTCTAAGTTCCTTATATACTCTAGATCAATATTCTATTGTCAACACTTTGCACTTCTTCCCTTATTTAGTAAAGGTTGGCTCTTCACTATAGAGTGTTTCCTTTTCTGTGCCAATGCATCTTCACTTCATAGAACTTTATTTGGTTTTGATTTGTTTTCTGTACTGTGGGGTCTTTCTGTGACACTCGTCTGCTGTATTCTCTTCTACTGTTTCACAGTTCAGATCTTACACTTTTTATTTTAAGTACACACACACACACACACACACACACACACACACACACACACACAACACACACACTCAGAATGGATCCTGAGAGATTTACATGACACTTAGAGGTGAAGATTGAAATAATTACCCCATGTTCAATGAGATGATAGGAAGTCCTCTCTATAATCATGTGTTCACATGGGGTCTGTTGCAAAACAGACCTTTTCTCAGAACTCCAGTTCTCAAGCCTGTTGGACTTGAACACTTTCTGAGTTCTCCTAGAGCTCTGAGGTCAAACAAACACTTGCAGTTCCTACATCTACCCCCTGATTCACACCTACTACCTGATCCACACCTACTAAACAGATGATCTGTTAAGAAAAAACTCACAAGCCCCTATACCATCATATACCACACCCCATGGAGCCCCCTGTTCACTGACATATTGTCACCTCCCCACAACGTATCTGGAAAAGTCATCCCTGCAATGCCACCAGCAAGCAGGGTTATCTCTGACATCTTTCCTTTTGCTTGGGTTATGCAAAAGCAGAGAGGAGGGCAGAAAGAACTGATGCTTCCCAGAGAGCCCTTGGGTTTTCTAGTCTTTCCCCTTAGTATATTCCATAACTTCTGAAGAACCATTCAGATGCTCATACACAGGCACATAGTTACTAAGTGTCTTTCTTCATCCAGAACCATCCTTTCGTTCCCTTAGGTCACAGAGAAGCAAGATCTCCTGATAGGAAGGAGAATGTTTCTCCATGTAATAGACTGAGGAGGAAAAAAACAATAACTAACATATTAAAATATCCTAGTACAGAGAAAGCTCATTCCCATGAGGCAATAGCACTATTGCTTCTACCCATAGGACCATAGAGCTACTGTTACTAAGGTAACTGAAAAGCATTCATCTAGTTACTACTTACTACACTATCACCACTATGACAGTGCTGAGACACAAGACAGCTGTTACATTAAACTTGAACTATAACTTGGCTTTCTCTGCTATCTGGATCTGGTCCCTTGGTAAGACTTAGGTAGACTATGAATGATACATGAAGTTTGGAAATGCCCCAAGTAGGAAGGTAGAGAGTCAGTGAAGACATAGGCAATGATATCTGAAGGGATAGCCAGCAGCTGTACTTAAATCCAGCACAGAGTAACACACAGCTAAGCAGTTAGGTTCCACTGTTTCTTGTTCCCTGGTTAGAGTTGCTCCAGGACCACGAGGGGTGCGTCCACCCACTGAGATGGTGGGACTGATCTAATGGGAGCTCACCAAGGCTAGCTGGACTGGGACTGATAGAGCATGTGATCAAACCAGACTCTCTGAATGTGCCTATCAATGAGGGCTGACTGAGAAGCCAAGGACAATGGCACTGGGTTTTGGTTCTACTGCACAGACTGGCTTTGTGGGAGCCTGGTTTGTTTGGATGCTCACCTTCCTAGACCTGGATGGAGAGGAGAGGACCGTGGACTTCCCACAGGGCAGGGAACCCTGACTGCTCTTAGGCCTGGAGAGGAAAGGAGAGGGAGTGTGGGGGAGTGGGAGGGAAATGAGAGGTGAGGAGGAGGTGGAAATTTTTAATTAATAAATAAATAAATTAATAAAACAAAAGAATAAAAAGAAAGACTCCACAGTCAACATTACTTTCACCCTGTCTTCTTAACTCTTCATCGATAATACACAATGGAGGAAGAACCCCATTCAGGCAGACCTGGCTTGTGAATACCACAGCCTGGTGTCATTGAGGCCTTAACTCTAGGATCAGCCTCACTGGGTCTGCAACATGACAGTCATGTGGCCTTGGGTGGTTTCCTTCACCCCTCTTTTCCTCCACTAAGAGTTCTGGGGATGCCTCTGGTGTCCAGGGAAGAGAATGGTACCTAACCTTCCCAGATCCCTTGTCCCATCCTCTTCCCCAACTGGAACTCTAGTGAGCTACCTGGGTGGTAAATGACAACATAAAAACATTCGCCTGTTTTTTGCTTTTTGTTTCACCTGGATGAATGAAAAGGCACCACCATGTATGTGTCAGCTTCACAGACCTGAATACACATGCTTTCCATGGATGCTTTCCAGGGTCTGACTTGTGTGTTAGAACACTAGAAGCCATAGCAAATCCACACACTTAAACCCTGCTCACTACTTCAATTTTGACCGGTATCTTAGCTGATCCTTTTATTTCCATCTGCTTTGCTGCTTTCTATTGCTCATTATCCCCTCATACTCCAATAATAATGGAGCCTCCCTTCTGTAATCCTGGGGATGAGTGCTAAGGTAATAAAGATGTAAAGTGTCTGGAACATATTACATGCTCAATAACTGTTTTCTATTGCAATTGTTAATGGACATCTTACTTCTACAAACCACATACCTGCCATTTCTTTAAGTTCCCTTACATTTAAAATGCCATTAATAACTGTGCATATTAAGAAAATGTGTGCAATCCACTTGGCACAAGGTTGGCACTTAGTAGACAACACACCTCTCCATCCAATGTATTTGTTAAACTTACAAAAGCATTTTGATTCTGTCCCATGGTACACAAAGAGACAACAGGAGAATGTTTTACAAATGTTCTACAGCAAATGGGTTCCCCAAATTTCTTGTAAAAACTGTCCCTATCTAGCATAATTAATGTATTATGTCCTCCTCCTCCAAGGCCTTAGCTAATGTCCTCTCTCCCATGTATACCTTTGCAAATGACATTCTGGCCCACAGGGCTGTGTCTTAAAGCTTCATGCCTATTATTATCATCTAGTCATATGTAAGGATGATTTTCCCTTTTGCATTTGAAAACTGGAACTCCCAAGTTAGATCTATCATTCACAGACCGTGTGATCAAAACCTTTAATGCTCTCCTAGGATAAAGAGAGAAAACCTGGCAAAAGAACAGCAAAATGGCAGGCTTAAATAAATACGTGTGATCAGCTCTTAATACAAACCCAGGATTTCTGCATGCCTCTGCTCCCTTGTTCTGGGCCCCAGGCATTGCACCTGACACTGTCACCTGGGCAAGTGTGTTGGGGTCTACTGCGCTCAGCTTATCAAGAAGGTACAGGTGTGGAAAGAGGAACTCCACAAAGCTGTCCTCTTTTCTCCACACATGTGCTGTGACACATGCACAGCCACATACAAACATGAGAGACATACACACTAACTTATTTACACCCACTAATAATACACAAGAAACTTTTAAAATATAATGCTTTCATAGGTTAATGAGAGGTTTATGCCTGTCTTTCTCGTGACCAAACATGTTCAAAAGAAACCAACTCTTAAGAAAAAATGATGCCATCTGTGCCTGTTTAGGAATAAAACAATTTCTTCTGCTGGAGTCAACTTATGGAATGTGGATCAAGTTAAATGCTTCATTCTGTGGATTTCACAGCAATAGAAATATCATGGCCACCACTACCACTGTCATCACCTTTATCATCATCTTTATTATCATCAGCATCACCCTTCTCAGCCTTACACACTATGCTAGAGCAGAAGAAATTGAATGAATAAATGCTTCTCCCTTCTAACGGAATGGTAAAATTCTTCTTCATAGTAGAAGGCACCACTATTTCTTGTAACACTTGGATGTGTTCTGCTGGTAGACAAAAAAAACGCAGCCTTTGTGCTGAGACTATCTGAGAAGAATGGAATGGCAAAGAGGAGACTTGGTGAATGTGGAGGAGTAAAACTTGTGTTTTGCAAGAGGAATAATAGAGAAAAAGACTTTAGAGCCTAAAGTATTAAGACATGGAAGAAGGTGAAAGGGGTTTGGGAGAAGAGAAAAAAGAGAAAAGGGACAGAGAGACAGCAGTGTTGGAGACCCAAGCAGCATAAGCTGGAGGCAATGGCTCCCACATAGCCCACACAAGCAGCAAGTGATAGGATAGCACAGTGGTTGCAATGCCCTCTACACACCAACTTCACGACTCTCAGAAATCTAGAGAGGGGAAAGGCCATGTGGACTTAGAAACATAAATTTTAATCTTAAAGTAAAGATTGTCCCCAGAAGGTGATAAGTCTCTGGAGATAGAGGTCTGAGCTCAACACTGAATGGGCTTTGCTCTTATTAAGTTCAAATTGGGTAGGAAATGCAGAAATCACAAAATGTAAGCATCTTAAGAATGAAGAAATTGAGGCCCAGATATACTGACTGACCTGACCTAACTTACCAAACGATACACATTTGGTAAGGTAGAATAATAAGGTTCATTTTGTTTCTTACCCATATTACTTGATAATCGCCATAAGAACAGCTCCATTTTCAAGCATCAGGAAATTCAATCCCACTGACTCAACCCTTAGTATCAGCATCCCTGTGTGACTGCTCTAGGAACCAGGGGTGCAGCAGGGATGGACATGTAATGGACATGTGAAGGAAACTGCCTCTTCTCTGCCTCTCTCCACCCTATCTCTTCCCATGGGGTGTTCCAGCATTCAGCAATCATGGAAGATCAGAGGGCATATGCAAAATGGAGTTTAATAGCTCTCTTTATTTGAGCCCCTCTCCCTCACTGTTAAATGCCCCCATTAAGGCAAACTTATCAATGCTGTCTCTCCTTAGAGGAATTGGCAGGGCTCTAACTATTTTTACCTCACATCACGAAAGAAGCCCCAATGTTTATCATGTATCAACTCAACCTCCCCATCTAATCCCTTATGACTGTCTGGTGTGGCATTGTGCCTCCTTCCTCTCTCTGAGAGAAGCAATTGACAAGTCTTTTATTTCTCAGAATTGCCTTCAAAGCTGTCCTTCAAAGGTTCTCCTTTTCCTGCCAGGCTGGGCTGCCCTGCATGATAAAACTTACCATGTGTGAAGGCATCTGTCATCCGTGGTTATCATGACCACGTCTCTTTACCTGTCTGTCTCTTGGTTCCTTTGTTGATAAATAAAATGGACACAGCAATAAAAGTCTCTACCCCAGGGAGTATTGTATAGAATAAGTGAGTAAATAAACATATGGAAATTTCCAACGGTGGTGTCTCATCCATAATTATAAGCGTTAGCTATTTTTCATTATTGCCCACAGCTGTAGGTCCTTAACCAGAGCTCTGAAGCAGCAGGAAATAATGTGGTTAATATCATGGATCACCCAGATGTCTCCTGGTTCAATCATTTTACCTTCTAATGAGTAAACACAGACACAGCAAACAGCACCGGGAGCCATACCCAAGCCTCCCTGATGTTTTTCCTTCACAGTGTCCACAACACTCATTACCTGAATTATATATTTTGGAAGATGATTGCATCTAGTTTAGCATTTGATTACAGGGTAGCTAATCCTGCTTCTGTAATGGCATGCTGAATATGAGTTTTCTTGTTTCCTAAGAACTAAAACTCAGAGTAGAGAACAAGAAAGCCCTAATTACCCCACGTTCTAAAGAGCACTACTGTAAACAATTAGATGTGGACTCTCATTGGACTTACTAGGGGGTATATATAACTGCCCCTATAACAGCCTGGGACATTGCACCTTCCTTCCCATGCTATAAAAAAGAGAGGGAAACAGAATATTGCATGGGGTGGAGTTATGTTTTTTTTTTAAAAAAAAAATGTGGTTTAGCTGAAATTCCCCATTGTCTGATTTCCGTGTACTTTCGTTTGCTAACTATGGAAACCCTATTGCCAATAGGGAAGCTTTTTTATTTTCTTTTTGCAATAGTGGACTCTGTCTTTTCTGATTTAGCAGATGAAGTTGAGTGTTGCCTACCCAATACACATCACATACTAGTCCTTGGAGGCAGACATCTCAGGTTCCCGGCAGAAGGAAAACCAACAAAATCAAGACAGGAAATGACTAAAACTGTTTGTCCACTGCTAATATATGGTCAGTGACAGAATGGAAGCCCTGTTTCCTCCACCTGAGAGAGGCTGAAGTGGTATGAGGAGGAAATGCTTGGCTCGTTGCCAGATTTGGATCTCCCACATTGAATTCACACACACCTGTGTTCTCCACATGACAAGGAAGGGATAGCGGGATAGAAGTGTGAATCAGGAGTCATAGATTCACCTTGTGCTGCTCACTCAACACAAAAGTTTAAAATTTCAAATTGAAGTTTTAATACAGAGTCACTTCAAATAACCAATAAAGAGCAAAAAGTTCTTCCAGGAAGACAGAGTTGATGGACTTTATTCTAGTCCTCCCTGGGTTCCTGGATGTAACTAGAATCCCTAGATATGACAGGGAGTGGGGGAGAGCAGGAAGGGAGAGGAAGAAGAGGAGGAGGTGATGATTCTGTAAGATAGAGGGAAAAAAGACAAGACATGAAACGCACCACCATGGTGTGCTTCTTATTTTGTTTGTTTGGTATTTGGTATCTTTTACTTGTTTTTCTTATATATTATATTTCAAATGATACTAGATAAAACAATAACCAGAAAAGTGAATGAATGCAACAGAAAAAAAACAAGAAAAATCTATTCCTTGTAGCCAAAGGATCCAAAAAATTAATCCTACCAACAAAACTTAAGTAGAAAATAAAATCCATACTTCGTATGCTACAATGAGGCTCCCTCATTCATTCGTTGAACTGCAGACAGAAAAAGGCTCAGTTGGGAGCCAGCTTTCATCATGGTTGGGCAATAAAGAGCTTCTACTGATTGTGAAAGGGAACCACAGGAGAATCTGGACTTCTACTACTGCCCGGTAATGAGAAGACATTTTAGCCCTGGCTGTGGTGACCACATTAACCCTACTGTGGAGGCATCAGGAAGGCCCTGGGAACAACACTGTTCGTGAGTAGGCTCTCTACTCAGAGAGTTAGGGTAGGACAAATAGGAACAGACATGAAGCTGGACTCAGAAATCCACCATCCACCTCGCAGTACCGAAGAGCTTTCCTCACCAGGGCCAGGAAAACGGCTCAGCAAGTAGAGGCCTGCTCTTGCTGCCACATCTGAGAACCTTAGTTTCACAAATGAAAGTGATTCCTACAAACTGCTCGCTGACCTTGACGCAAATGCTATGACCTCTCCTACACACGAAGTAAGTAAATAAATAAATAAATAAAATACAGATTTAAAATGAGAGCTTTCCTTCCCCACTAATGTCAGTGGAAACTGAGTGGAACTCCACCCGGTTTTAATGAGATCGGTCCCTATATCACCCACCAGACTAGTTTTGCAAGGTGCTGCTAAAAGAAAGGGAACAGACCACATCTTTATCAGACCACCTGATAATATCTAAAATGTCTCAGTTTTCATTTCAAAATATTGTACCATACCAAAAAAAAGCAAAAAAAAAAAAAAACAAGAAGAGCTCAAACAAGGTAAAAAATATCTAATCAATAGTTGCTTTACTAAAGGGATAATAGCATTAAGGTTGCCCCATAGAAGGGTAAAGCAACCATAACACAGTGTTAAATTATTAAGTAAGAGCATATTTGGGTAAAAAAATGAAATTAGAACTTCAGACACAAGTTGGAAGTCTCAACAGGCAAACAAATGTGAAGGAGAATTAAACAGAATTTTTGGAACTGAAAAATAAAAATGACGACAGAAATGTCTCTAAGCGGGGTTCGGGAAGATGAGAATAAAGGAAACAGTCCACAAAGAGATGAAACGATGAGTCATTTCAGTAAACTTACTTTCTGTTCTCTACTTTTCTAAACTTCATTTAATTAACCCAAAATTAGAGCACTCCACAGCACATGTGAAAGAAAGTCTAAAACAATTACAAACAAGGAAGGCCAGAATAAATAGAGGTAAGTGTCTACACGAGTGGATTAGGAAAGAGATTCTAAATACTGTAGGCAAATCTTGTCCATTGGTGCAATGTAGCACGAGTGTTATGGGGTAACAACTACTTACCAGGTGCATTTGTGACCTGATCCACAGGAGAGATTTCTTGCCTGATATTGTAAGCCTGGTCAAACTCCATGAATAGGGAGGTTATAGACCCTAGGGTCAAACTATTTTTATTTGACAAAATGGAAGGCTTGTCAAACTGCCTTCTAAATATTTATGGTCAGAGAAGCTTCTTTGGACAGTGGGAAGTAGTCAATGCAGAGACTCATAACAGGCCCATGTGTTGAGAATAAGTGACTATGAGTGCTAAATCCTAACTAGGTCTTTATTACACACATATCCATCCCACCAAAGCTCAGGAAGTACCATGGAAGAAGAGGCAGAACAAAAGTTTGATCCAGAGGATAGAGAGGAATGCCGTGAAAGGTTACCTTCTGGACATGACAGACAAGAAACATAACATACCCAGGGTGCATTGGTCTACAAATTCCATTACGTATTTGAGGTTGGTACTTTCTATGTCTAATGAATCTGTAGGTACAAAGTCCAGGCAACAGAAGACAGTAAGAGTACTTCACTGTGTCATGTCATGGTGTAGGGCAAGAAGCCAGAGAGTGACTGAGGGATCAAATTATTCTTTTATAACAACTTTCTCTCACAAGAATAACTCAGAGTCTCAAGAGCGGTACAGTGATTCCATGTAGCATGGATTCTAACTGGTCTTAATAAAAAAAAAAAAAAACAACCTGGAGTCAGATACAGGGACAAATGCTGAAAGATCAGAGAGAAAAAGAAGAAAGCCATAGCCACTACCTACCTCACCAAGTCCTCAGCCTGAAAAAGCAGTGATCTCCTCTCTCTACCCACCTTATATTCCTCTCTGCTTAGCCATATCACTTCCTGTTTCCTCCTCTCTAGTCCTGGAATTAAGGTCATGTGTCTCCTGGGTACTGGGATCAAAGACACGAGATCCCAAGTGCTGGGATTAAAGGTATGTGCCACCACTGCCTGTCCTCTGGGGTTAACCTGTGCCTAGCTCCTCACTCTGATCTCCAGGCAAGCTTTATTTCTTAGAGCACAAACAAAATATCACCACAGTTCCTTCTAAGGGTAGTACCCTCAGTGACAAAAGGAGACAATTACTTCCCATCAGAACCCACCTCTTAAAGATTGTATCAACTTTTAACATGACAATATTGTGCACCAAACTTCTGACAGGTGAATCTTTGGGGAATAAGTCACCTTCACCCACAATTTGAGCCAAAAAAAATTAAACTCAAACTCAAAGGTAAAAGGATTAAAATCATATGAAGAATCCTCAACAAAACAGCGTAAAATGAATAACAACAACAAAAAGTCAAACTCTCAAAAATTTTTTAAAGGCAGGATCTCATTATGTAACTCTGTTTTGCCTGAGACTCTATATATAGACCAGGCTGGCCACCAACTTGCAATCATCATCTTGTTTCTTCCAAAGGATGGGGGCCACTTACATGTGCTATCATATCTAGTCAGACTCTTTAAATCTAAGCAACAAACTTCTGAATTATTCATTTATCATAGGATGTCTCAAGAGACTAAATAATGTATTAAGCTGAGTGGGAGACTTGAGCACAATGTCTAAAACGTATGTGTTTTAAAACAGTGCTGGGGGGAACCATATCACACCAGGCACTAATGTTAGAGAACAAGAGATGTGTGAAGCCTCTAATCTATAAAAGAAGAAGAGAAAAAATAAACTCAAAATATTCAGAAGAAAGAAAATAATACATATAAAATCAATACTAAATGAAAAATGAAGGCATAGAAAAATGAAGAAAATCAATGAAACAAAACAGACGGCTCTTTAAAAAGACCAGTAAGATGAACAAAACCTCTATGGAGGTTGACAAAACAGGAAGAAGACACACTTTATCAATTTCAGTCATGAAACAAGAATATCACCACTGAGCCTACAGAGGATGATAAGGGAATACTATAAAGAAGTCCACATAAATCAAAACTACAAACTAATAAAGCGCACCCAATAGGAAGAAGAAAATTAGAATAGTTCTTATAGAAATTTAATTCACAGTCAGCAACCCATGAACCAAGGTAATAAAGGACAATGCCCTGGCCACTTACACTGAACAAATCCTAGTGTAGCTACCTCTATGTGATGACATCAGATAGAACACTGAAGAAAATGAAAAAGATGTACGAAGTCAAGCTTCAGTCTTCCAAGGTCTCTGGGAAGCTGGGGTGACTAACTGCAATTACTAAGTTAGAGAAATACTGGATGATTCCTTGGGTCTTCTTTTCCTTTGTTCTCCAAGGCATACAGTGCATCTTTACCTTCCATTCTTTAACAAACTGAGAAATAGCATAGTCATTGATTGCATTGACAACTGTGAGGAAATTGATACCTTGGGTGCCTGAAATGGTCCCATGGAGGAAAAACACCAACAGTTCATCAAGTCCCTAAAGGCTGAGTCTACCAGGCACACCCTCATCATGGCTTCCCTATGTACGGAACAAGAATCAGATTTGGGTTAATGGATTTTGAACTCAGTCGATGTTTTTCTGCAGAGATAATCACTACAAACATTCTCTGGGAAAGTCATTTTCCACTTTATTTCCTGCGCCTTGCTCAGCCAAAAACACATCTCACCAGAGAAGCCTCTGTGGTGGCATCTGCGAGCAATCTGCTGCTAACTCCCTTTTGGTATCAGCGGCCCAGTCAGGATTCATCTGCTCCCCCACAGAGGCACAGGGGAATTCTGCAGTAGCTGGCATCCCAGGCACATTCCTTTCCACCTCAACTGTAAACTCAACCTTTCTAAGCAAGCAACTTGCCAAGATTTCTGCTTTCTTCCTGCAGGGTCTGTGCTTGAGTCCCAGCTCTGATGGGCAGAGCAGTCATCGGCAAGTTTCTTCAACGCGATGGAGCATCGGTTTCCTTACATATCGGTTGAAGATAAGAATGCCTCAGAGTATGGAAACTTCAAAGACAGAGCATGGTCAAAACACCAACCAGCAGTAGGCACTCAGAAAACGTCTTCAAGAAAATGAACCAAAACTCTCTTGAGCGAGTGCTCAATTACACATAATGAGCCATTTCGAAGTTCAGTAAAACAATCACTATTCCTATATGTTCACAAATTTGTATGTTAGGAGCTTGAGCAGACATTATAAAAATGGCTTACCTCTCTTCTGTGATGATGGAGCCTGGGCTGGAGGAACTCAAATGTGCAAGTGGTTGTAGGGACACTGATGGGTCTTGAGTCCATGTGCTCACATGTCTTTCTACACGTTTCATCATGGTTCCTCGGCTTCTTCATAGCCTGTTTTCCATGATCAGAGTTCTGAGAGCATGTCTTTTCTTCACCAGAGTGAATGTTTCCACAAGGCCTGGTTGTAAGCTGCCAGGCTTCTTTCAATATGGCGTAAGAATCCCAGAAACCTCTCTTGGTCATGCATGTTACTAGGACCAGCATCATTGAAATAAGACATTCATGATTTAGCAGCGCACGAAGAATATGTGTCCATTCCCTAATCTTCCCATTTATTCGTTCTGGCATCAGTATGTATTTTGGTGCTCTTAGGTCTTATTGTTCGAATTTTTTTCTGGTTATCTCTATCTTTTGTTCTTTCTTCTAAATTCTTAAGTTAGTTGCAAATTTTACATGGCACATTACATAACTCTGAGGTTTATGTGATGTTGTGTTATGATGCTATGTTATGCTGTGTTAAGATATGTTGTGCTATGCTATGTTATGTTTGTGTTATGCTATGTTATGATGTTATGTTGTGTTATGTTGTTATGTTTTTTGTTTTATTTTTTGTTTTCTTTGGTTCAGTTCAGTCTGGTTTGAGACAGAATCTCACTCTATGACTCACACTGACCGGGAACTCACGGTGCAGCCCAGGTTTAACTGAAACACATCAGTCCCATCTCAGCCCCCCAAGTGTAAGATTACAGGTATGAACCACCACACATGATTATGGCTCCTCCATGTAGCATGGATACATGAAAGGCCTAATCATTAGGTATCAACTAGGAATAAAAAAATATAGCACAGGAGAAACGCTGGCTAGGCAGATACATATCACTCATTGGGAAAGCAAGGACCTTAGGTAAAAGAGTATAGGCAACAAAGAGCTTACATTTCCCAGCACAGACCCAAACAGCCAGCTAGCAGCAAAGCTTGCTTAAGGGCACAGATAACCTAATTCCCTTGCTTTCCTAGTTTCTGCCGTCTGTTCGATTCCCTCATTCCTGAGCACTTGAAAATCATAGCAAAAGTTGGATTCCTTCATGAAAAGATCCAAATTTCTCTTCAGTAAACTTTGTCTGGATTTATTACACTCCTTCCATGCCCCTCCACTGCCCCAATCATGAATTAGCTAAATTATAATTACTGAGTTCCAACCATACCATAAGCTCAGTTTAGGCACTGAGGATCTTTGCCCTTCTGAAATCCTAATTATAATAAAATGATACCAGTCAGCATAATAATGGGATTCTTAGAAAAGTAATGGAAGGCCGTCAAAAATAACTAATAATGTGGGTGTACGTTTGCAAGATTTTCAAAATATAAGAAAACTGAAGGACTGGGAGATGCATCAGCCAGGAAAATCACTTGTTTTATAAGCATGAGGCCTGGAGTTCTGACCTCCAGAACCCATCAGTCTGTTGCTCTGACCATCTATATTTCTAGTGCTCAAGACACGGGGAAAGAGGCTCCCCAGAGCAAGCTTCCCTACAAGCTGAAAATGCCAAGCTCTGAGTTCAGCTAAAACACCTTGCTTCAATATAAACGGTGAAACACAATTGAGGAATAAACTCAACATTATCCTTTTGCCTAGCCACATACATTTGCATGTACTTGCACACACATGTAATCATACATACATTACACATGCACATACATACACACACATATTGAAAAGAAATCTGCATTCTCATTGTTTCCCAAGAGTCCCTAAGCTCATGCTCCATGTTTAAAACAAGAAAAGGAAAGGACTGGACAGGAGAGGGAAGCAGAGACGAAGGAAGAACAAAGCAAAAGAGGGGAAGAGGGGAAAGGGAGATAAGAGAAAACCTAAAAGGCCACTATATATGGAACCCGTAAAGTCTATGTAGTTGTCTCCTGCTCTGCCCTGGTAGACTCATGAAAATACTATAATAGTTTTCCATTCTACTTTAAAGTTTTATGAGAAACCTTTAATCTATTTTAAACAATGCTGTTGTGAAATGTAATGTATGAATTCACTTAAATTCATAGTTATACAGTTGTTCCACTAGCATGAAATAAATAACCCAATTCTTCACTCACTGGTTTAT
Organism: Myodes glareolus; assembly: GCF_982192425.1. Classification (NCBI taxonomy): domain Eukaryota; kingdom Metazoa; phylum Chordata; class Mammalia; order Rodentia; family Cricetidae; genus Myodes; species Myodes glareolus. The sequence goes on from NC_142044.1 coordinate 30,395,917, forward strand.
TCAATAACTATTTCAGCACTACTGTGTGCCAGACATGGATTTAGATGCTAGAAATACTGCAATAAAACAAAATAGAAAAGACGGCTTATCATTCAATTTATCCTATATTAGACTCCAAATCTCTGAATTCATTCAAATATATTTTTACTAGTTTTATTTCCTTATTTATAATTATATGCTATTATATATATACATGTATATATATATATATATATATATATATATATATTATGGTATTATGCCATGATAACAATTGGAAACTTTTAATTATCAGGTTTACTATCTGATAAAGAAAATTGATTCTTAGTGGGTTTTTTCCACAATTTTCTTCATTGTCCATACTTGTATATTTTTCTGCGTGTGGCCTAGAATTTAGTCTTTCATTGTGTTTTGTTTAGGGGTTTTAGGGAATGATCCAGAACCTCATACAGGCTATGCAAGTTTCCTGCCAGTGGGGTATACCCAAATCATCAGTCAGCAAGTTTCAACAACAGAAATAGAGTATTTCATATGACAACATTAAAGGCAGAGTTTTCCAAAAGAAGTGCGTGTGTGTATATGTATGTCTGTCTGTCATTGTATGTATATGTATGTATGTGTGTGTGTGTGTGTGTGTGTGTGTGTGTGAGAGAGAGAGAGAGAGAGAGAGAGAGAGAGAGAGAGAGATAGGTTATCAAGGTTATCTTCCTACTCAAGACTTAAGTCCACACAGGTCTTTCTAATTTGAGCGTCCTTATTTGTTTGACTATGCAACTGCTTTTAACTTCATTTATACAGACCTTCCAAATTCTACCTGTGTTTCCTGTCCCTTATCTTCTCTATTATTATGCTAAATGGAATGGTTTCTTGTGTTCAGCCAGCTAACTGGACATCATGTGTGTGTGAAAAATATTGATTTCTCAATACTAGTTTGTTATTAATTAAAATTCACCAGTTTGTATTACTTTCTCTGGACATTCTTGTGCTTACCATGTAATCAGGCAATCTACAAATAATGATAACTTACAGAGATCACCTGTAAAACAGCTCAAATATTCTACTAATTTCTTTACTCTCAGCCATTCAGTCTGGTTTTCATCTTACAGCTACAGCGAGTTTAATAAACCACAAATATAATTTTGCCGCATGTGCTTTTTCCTCCACTTTCAGTTCCTCTCATTTTCCTGAAGATAAAAATCAAATCCTTAGCAACATAAACCTATACCTATCATCTCTTATCTTACTCTGTAAGTTCATCCCATCCAAAATATTCTCAGTTCCATTTTTCCAGTATCTGATGGAGTTGGGCTCTCTTCCAACAGAAGGACGGTGCCTGTAACTTTACCACTATCTCACCAATACATTGACACTTCTTCTTCATCTAGTTGCAACATTCTTTTATTTGTATTTCAATCACAATTTCTTCAGCTTCTACTTCCTTTGTCTTTGAAATTCTGATGCAGGTGTCTAGTATTGACCCCGAGTCTGCCTTCTGGAGCTGTATTGTATGACTAATAATCTTAACTTCACGACAGGGTGACCATATTTAATTTTTCTTAATATTTTCCAGACCTTGCATTGTGACTGTCTGACATATAGGAGTCCAACGGATGTTTCTATGCCTATGCTTGCCTTACACATGAACATTGTGAATGTTTAGAAGGAAGAATCAGCATCTTACTTGTTATCTTTCACCATTCTGCCTAAGGTAATCTAATATTAAAGTACTATTTGATATAAACCTCACAGTTTATGTTAATTCTTGAGATTATCTCTTTTTCATAGATATTGCTGAGGAAGTATAGTTTTGTAGATGTAATAAATAAAAGTGGGTGAGTAAAAGATAAAATATTCAAACACACACAAGAATATATATGTGTGTGTATGTGTGTGTTGGAAAATGCCAAGGAAGAGCCCAAAAGTGGCCTGTGTAATAGCTTCCCCATATCAATGGTCAATTATGGCTTTTCATTCAATTTATCTTCACCACTCAGACATCATTCTTGCCTTTGTATGTCTTCAGTATTTGGAAAGCACTTATTTACCCAAGAAATATAAATATCATGTTCATGCTAGGCTCTGGGGACCCAGAGTTGAACAAAGAAAACTTGCAGTTCCCAACTGTGTTGCTAGGAGATATTTCAGAGGGTAAGAGCACCTGTTGCCCATGCCTGGGTACCTGAGTTTCAATTCCCAGGCTGCCCACAGAAAGCTATGCATGACCGTATATGCCTGAAACCTTAGCAATGTTTGGCAGAGTCAGGTGGCTTCCACAAGCTCAGTAGACAGCTAGCCTGTCTGAAACAGCAAGTTCCCAGTTCTGTAAGAGCCCTCTCTTCAGTCAGCAAGGTAAAAAACAATAAAGGAACACATTGAACACTCTCCTCTAGCCTCCACTTGTACAAACATGAGAAAATAGCATGTACCACATGTATAGGACACAACACACACATAATTCTCAGTTTGGCATGGGAAAGTAACTTTGAGTCATTCAGGATGTGCTCTCCAAACAACACCAACTACTCTTCCCTACTGAGTCTCTACATGAAAATATGCTTTTATATACCTCTCCTTACAGAGGTACCAGTCTCCATAATAATCACCAGACATTGGTGAAGGATGATCCTATTCTTGGAGTATGTTGGGATAGGAATAAAAGTCTGAGTACCTTTGAGTTCTATTCATTCATTCATTCATTCATTCATTCATGCCCCAGCAATGCTTAAGCATGCATGGCAGTCTGTTTGTGGTGGTTCTCCATTTGTTTGTATCCTGGCCAATCCTAGATGCTTGTGTTATTGTCATACCCAAAGTTCCACAGTCTTCCTTTATGTTGTCTACCCAGCGTTTTTAGGGCCTTCCTCTTCACCTCATCTCTTTGTACTCTTCAAGAAGTGCTGCCTTCAGGTATCTGCCATTGTTCATTCTCAAAACATGGCCAAAGTATCTCAAGCACCATTGTCGTATCCTGTAGTTGACTTCCTACTGTAGATGGAGATGTTTCTTAATGTCATCGTTGCGCAGTTTATCTCTTTCTGTGATGCTTAGAATCCTCCTGAGACACACTATCTTGAACACATTCAGCCGCTGTTCTGAGGACCATTTCATTGCCCAGGTTTCGGAGTTGTAAAGAAGGCAGCTCAAGACAAGTGTCTCATGTACTTGTAACTTTGGTGTTGTCGTTATGTCTCCTGTTGACCAAACTTTTCCTGGAGTGTAGCCCTCACTATCCCTATTCACTTCTTGATGTCTGAAATAGTTCCCTCCTTTAAACTGTGGTTTCCTCCCAGATAGACAAAGTTGACTGCTTGCTTGAGGTTCTGATTCTTTATTACAATGTTAAAATCCTTGCGTGCATTTCCTATGTGTTGTATTTCAGACTTCTCAATGTTTACTTTCATACCAAGGTTTTTACTTCCTTCCACCACTCTATTCACCATAGCCTACAGCTCACTCTGAGTTATATTTGGGTTAGGGAAATGGGAACAATTCTCCAGTCACAGCGGAAATGACACTAACTAGGATTATATTGTCTCTTTTAGGGCTGTTTTTTAGTATTCTTGCTCAAAGATTGTAAGGCAAATTTGTTCCTCTGAGAAATCATATTTGATCATGACAGAAAAATCTATACATAGGAAAGACAGAGAAGTGAGATTGTAACAATGAAATTGTTGGTGTATGGCTATGAGAATGTTTGTATTCATTGAACTGGCTTGGATGTGGTTAAAAAATTGCTCAGCCTAAATGTAGCCTTTTCTCGTGCTTCATCACTTTGCCACTGAATTTTTATGTTCCAGTATGTGCTGATAACATGTTTTGTAGCAATTTCCTACAAGATTAAAACCTTCCATCTTGGAGGGAAGTTCAATAAAGCACAGGATATTAAAAGGAAAAGTGAAACAACAAGATACTCTTTGTATTTATATTTTAAATTTTTGTATTGATTTTATTGAGCTATACACTTTTCTCTGCTCCCCTTCCTTCCTCTCTCCTCCCCTTCAATCCTCTCCCATGGTCCCCATGCTCCCGATTTACTCAGGTGATCTTGTCCTTTTCCTACTTCCCATGTCAATTAGATCTATGTATGTCTCTCTTATGGTCCTCATTGTTGTCTAAGTTCTCTGGTATTATAAATTGTAGGCTGGTTCTTTGCTTTATGTTTAAAAGTTATCTATGAATGAGTACATATGATATTTGTCTTTCTAGGCCTGGGTTACCTCACATAATATGATGTTTTCTAGATCATTCATTTGCTTGTGAATTTAAAGATGTCATTATTTTTTTCTACTGTGTAGTACTTCATTGTGTAAATGTACCACAGTTTCATTATCCATTCTTTGGTCAAGGGACATTTAGTTGTTTCAAGGTTCTGGCTTTGACAAACAATGTTTCTATGAACATAGTTGAGCACATGCCCTTGTGGTACAATTGAGCATCCTTTGGGTATTTACCCAAAAGTGGTATTGCTGGGTCTTGAGGTAGGTTGTTTCCTAATTTTCTGAGAAATCACCATACTGATATCCAAAGGGACTGTACCAGTTTGCACTCCCACCAGCAATGCAGAAGTTTTTCTTTACCCCACATCCTCCCAGCATAAGTTGTCATCAGTGTTTTTGATCTTGGCCATTTTGACAGGTAAAATCTCAGAGTTGTTTTTATTTGTATTTCTTTGATAGCTAAGGATGTTGAGCATTTCCTTAAGTGTCTTTCAGCAATTTTAGATTCTTCTGTTGAGAGTTCTCTGTTTAGGTCTGTACTCCATTTTTATTGAATTATTTGTTTTTTTGATGACCAATTTCTTGAGTTCTTTGTATATTTTGGAAATCAGACCTCTGCCTGATGTGGGGTTAGTGAAGATCTTTTCCCATTCTGTAGGCTGTAGTTTTGTCTTGTTGATCATGTTCTTTGCTTTACAGAAGCTTTTCAGTTTCAGGAAGTCCCATTTATTAATTGTTTCTCTTAGTGTCTGTGCTACTAGGGTTATATTTAGGAAGTGGTCTCCTATGCCAATGCATTCAACTGTCCTTCCCACTTTCCCTTCTACGAGATTCAGTGGGGCTTGCTTTATGTTGAGGTCTTTGATCCATTAGGACTTGACTTTTGTGCATGGTGATACATAAGGATCTATTTTCATTCTTCTACAACAAGCTATTCTAAGGGGAGGTGAAACAATTTCTTCTTCAAAGAAGCTCAGTAAGCTCAGAAAGTAAACATTTAATGGCTTCAGGAAGTTCCTGAAACTGAATAGTTTCAGGAGACTTCTCATTCTCCAAGCATGAATAAGCATAAGCTTTAAGGACTGCTGAGAGATGCTCTCATACAATCTGAGCTGCCTGAAAGAGTTACTCTACAATCTGTTGAGGTTCTTTTAAGTCATGCAGTGAAGTCAAGGCATCCAGAATTTTTGAGCCATTATCCAGGTTGGGTGGGCTTTGGGTGATGCAACTGTCCTGGAGTTGTACCTGCTCTTATAAATAGCTGCTCACCCACACACCTGTAAATAACCTCAATAAAACTCTTGTTCATTGAATTGGAATTTGATGGTGTCTTTACTTACTTTTGTTGTTGGTTCCCTATCTGGGATAGGAAGATGTTTGTCCCCATCTTCCCAGGTATGGTGCCACATAACATAGGCACTGGTAGTTTTATGTGTTATGGCCTCAAGCCCTCTAAAATCAGTGCTGAAGTGTAATCTCCATTGTGATGATATTAAGAAATAGAGACATTTAGGAAATAGTTAAATCAAAGGGGTTCTGCCTCATGAATGGATTACAATATTCAGTCCTCTTATGCTCTGCTTATTCATCATATGAGAACCTTGTATTAATCCCCTGTTCATTCTTCTGTCCTTTCATCCAATCGACAACACCTAACTGGTGTCATCTGTTAGTGACAGACCTCCACCAGACATCTCACCTGCCAACACTTTGAGCTTTTATAACTCAATCTCCAGGGTGTGAGAAGCAGATGTATGTTATTTATAAATTATGCATTACTCAATCCGAGCAACACTGGTGAGATTAAAGTAAGAGATATATTTTCACTGATCAATAAAAGAAAAGGTAAATGCTGATTGTTTTTTAGGACCTGCATTGTTTTTCCTGATGTTCCTGGAAAAATAAATTGTAGTTATCAAAGTTGTAATTATTAAGAGTTTATTGAATGTCATTTATTCTATACACTATTGTGTGGTTATTATCATGTCACATACCCATGACTATACTGAAAAAGGTTAATGCTTTCCTCTGCTTAGAGGACAGAAAACTAAGGTTTTGGAGTCAAAACTTTCTCCAATACTATATAAATAGTACATAGAATAGCCAGAATCTCATCCTAATCCATAATTTTAGTTTGATGGATTAGAATATAACACCTTGGTTCTAATCAGGCAGCATGTGGTCAGATGGAGTCAAACAGACAGAAAAAAACCCAGCACCATTGACAGTGGAAAATAAGCAGAATGATGTAGCTGAACTGAACACACATACTAGGCTGGTAATGACTCCTGATTTAAGGTGCCTTTCTGCCAAAATGCAGATGTCCTATTGCTTGCATTCTCCCTCCTCTCTCTTTGAGACAGGGTTTCTCTGTGTAGCTTTGGAACCTGTCCTGGAACTCGTTCTGTAGACCGGGCTGCTCTTGAACTCACAGAGATCCTTCTCCTGCCTGGAACTCGTTCTGTAGACCAGGCTGGTCTTGATCTCTCAGAAATCCTCCTTTTGCCTCTGCCTCCTGAGTGCTGGGATTAAAGGGTGTGTGTCACCACTGCCCAGCATTTGTTTTCATCCCTTAAAGAAGTCCAGATTATAATGCTTTTGTGTAAGTAAGTCCCAACCTGAGAAGAAGCTAAGGTTTTCAAACTCAACATACCTGGAATAAGGGCACTAAAAGCCTACTGAAGACAGACATCAAAAGCAAAGAGATGGAACAAAAGCAAAATGTACTTTAGCACCCTCTCTGGATATTTCTCTTAACTCATGGAGGTTTGGCTTTGCTTTAATCTACCTCCAACCAGAACTGGGACTGTGCCCTTCATAGGAAACTTCATCTCCAGTGTTAGGCACTTAGATAATTTCCTTCAAAGGGTTCTGAAATAATTTGAATAATCACTTCATTAAACGACTCCCAAAATTTATAATCAAGTTGAAAATATGCTTCTAAACATTCTCCACCTCCAGTTGTTTAGATGAATCATCTAATACAAGTCATTAAAAATTAAACTAAGATTTAAAAATGATAGAGGGATATTTTGACAGTTTAAAATACATGACATATGAATGTCCTAAAGTTGAATTTTAAAAAACAGCCCCATTATAGTATTTTTTAGAAAGCAATTGAACTCCTAAGATAAAGTGTAAAAAGTTTGCTGTCCACTTGAGCATTGATGAGTATTTGAATTCTTACCAATAAAATGAGTGCAAATGGAATGTGCCCCACCCCCATTCAAACCAGAATCATAAAAACCTGGACAAGATCTTCCATTTTCTCCTCTGGCTCCTGAATATTAGCACCAAGGATGTCACTAAAGGCCATGAATCCATGCCACCCAAGTCCCCATCATTCAGTCATCTCAAATGACAGCACAGAAGTGGGATTTCATATGGAAAGTACAGGATATACTTATTGCAGCAACTAGCGATTAGTGCAATTAAAAGAAAGTTAGAAAGAAATCCACAAGTAAAATTTAGTACTTCCAATGTTTGTTTTGTCATCAAGTTTCCCTCAAGGATCCCATCTGGACTCATCAGGCATTTAATTACTTAGAACCAGAGCAAACAGTCTACTTTGGGCTTCATTAATTCAAGAGTCTAACCTGATAGAACACGTGAGATTATCCTTACTCTGGACTCACTGTCCTGTTCCTAAGCACTTGAAGTTTAATATATAAGACAATTGCCAATTCAAAAGACCCATTCTCCAAGAAAACTGATATCCATGGAATGAAAGAATTTAAGCTACCAAAGAAAAAGCTGAAAGAAGGAAAGTAGAGAGGAACTTGGGTGGGTGAAGGGTCTTTCCTAATTTCAGCCTAGTCAAATAATTGTTTTGGCTGAACAGGCTTCATGACCATGAACCAAACAAACATGGGCAATCATGGCAAGAGTTCATGGTCTAAGAAATCAAACATAACTGGGATTGACCTCCAGACAGAGTAATGGTAAAGTAATGGTAGTATTAAACTACCAGATATGACATAGGCCCCTTTCCTTTTTAAGTGTCTGGTACCCTACACTAATAAATAAGAGCAAGAAAGATCCTGATGCAGCATCACATCTCTCCTGGAAGTATCCCTCTACTCTCCATCCATCTCAATGGCTATCAACTCTGCTTCCTACCAGGAATGTCTTATATTCAATGATTTCAACTTCCAGAGATATTTTACCCCTGGTCCTCATTTTTTTTCTTAACTAAAAATATTCATTTCTTACTTAAAATGTTCCTGAGGCCCATATCATCGGGGAAAGAGAAAGAACAAAGGTCCCTGCCATGTACTTGTGCCATGCTTTTCAGATGTCTTTGTCTTGGCTTGGTAGGCTATATAAAAAAATGAACCAGGATTAAGGCTATGGTTGGCTTTCAGTAAAATACCATAGAAGTCAGTGAATCATAGTATCTGAAATTTGAGATAAAGCAAACATAGAATGCTAAAACACATAGATGCCCAGAGAATTTTGCTAAACAAACAAACAAAAAGGCTAGTACAAAAACAGTACAAGTCCTGATTTTGCTTGGAGCTCTTCTTTTTGGAGAATACAAATAGCAGTAAAAAAGAGACCTGCTAGTGACTGACAAGCTTACTGTAGATGCCAGGACTGGCTGCGTTTACACACTTTCGCACACTGGTGTCACTACTGGGAGAAGCCAAGCAGCAGCACATGTCCCAGCAACAACTTGGAGGCAGCCTGATGTTATTCTCACTGGAGTTCTTGCCAGCTCCCAGGAAGCACCGAGCATCACCGGCAGATGCTTTCCTGACTTGTAAACGTGGAACATGGATTTGTTAAGTCTTTATCAGCTAACAAGTGACTTTGATAAATTTCCTTGTTTGTTTTTTTTCCCCCCCTCTCCTCTGAGGAGAGATTTGAGTTACTGTGGTATAGACTTGTTTATACCCCAATTAAAACAGGACGCAATTATCATCAATTATCATGTAAGACTAGCTACCATCTTGTAATTACCATGCTAATTGGCATTACGTTTAGATAGAAATTATTGTTGCCTCCTTCCAGCTAAAAAGTAAAGAATGGCTTATCAGGAGTGAAAAAGATAGACAGTTTTCCCCTCCAAGAAAGTCTGTCTAGAGAGCTCTTTGCCTGGATGTTTGTATATTCCTCATTGCTGAATTCATTCATTCACTCAAAAGTAGATGATGATGATATGACATACAACCTCCAACATGGCCACCAGCAAGCCACATCTCCTGTATTCTACACCCTGGTTTAGATTCCTCTAAACCCAGCCAGCTGATGCACATAACTAAGTGGGTATAAAGGCAATGATGTTGTATGACTTCCATGGAAAGCTATTGGAGCTTCCTCCTTGCTTGAGGGCACAGGCTAGGAGAAACTGCACGGAGAGGAAATGGCAGGGAAAGGAGGACTCCTGCTAATAGTCAATAACAAGACGCAGCTATTGCATAGTGTGTAGAAATGGGTCCTCCAGCCTCAGGCAAGTCTTAAATGACTGTAGCCCCAAACTACACCATAATTTCATTTTCAAAAAGGCCACACAGTCAGGACTGCTTTGCTATATCTTTTCCAAAGTGATGTCTCATAGAAATGATAAGATATAATTAATACATGCTGTTGCTTTAAGTCAGTAAATTTGTAGGTAATCTGCTAAGTAGCAGCAGATAATGGATACAGATGGTGATTATTAGCGCTGATGGCAGAGATGGTGATGCTAACTCACATCCCTAGGCAGAGAAAAGATGTAATCAGACATGAGATTTGCCATGTAAAATGCGGCAGTCTTAATTAAAAATAAAAGCAAATTCCTTGGACCTAAAATGGCATTGCTTACTTAAATTCTGGTGGTGGCTGCTTTGTGAGATATGTAGAGAGAAAGTTAGATATTTTGACCCTGGGACCTAAAACACAAACAGACAAATGAAACCTCAAGTCGTTTGCTCATTAAGAATGTAGAGGCAGAGTTCTTGGAAAACAGAACCCTGATGGAGCTGTTTTATCAGCCATATAGATTATCTGCATTACATTTCCTATTGCTCTGTTTAGAGAGATAAGGTCTCCCTGTCTGCCAGATTGTTCTGTTGCAGAGATGTTCTTGCCCATTTGAAACGTGAACCTGCGCACTTGTGTGGGCAACATTTTAGGTAAAAACATAAAATGATAAAACAGACTGCAGGAAAGAATTTCTACAAATCCTTATCAATAACTTCATCTTTCAGTCAACTTAACTGAAAATGAGCATCTTTTGTTCTGCTTCTCTACCAGATACCGACACTGACTGCTATCATGCGTGCACTTCAGAAATAAATTGAAATAAAATGCACCTGGGCTTTTTATTTGACTATTATAATTTGTATATTGCTTCTCCAGCATTCAGCCAAAAACGTCTTAGTTTAAATAACAATGGTTCTAATTATTCCCAAATCAGAGGCACAAAGTGAAGTCATTCTTCCACACATGAGTCTGCAGAGAGCTTTCCTAAAATTACCTCAAAGTGTCTCAGTTTATCTGTAATAAAAGTAGAATCAAAAGCAAATGTCTAAGGAGAGTACCAATAAACTGTAAAAACTCCAAAGAAACAACATCAACCAACAAGGTGGATATTTTTCTGTTCAACATACAGAGAAGTGATCTGTAGCCTGAGTACCAGAGCAGCCTAGAATATAGGAAGCACCGTCTGGGAGTCTCTAATCCAAGTATCAGAGCCCAGGTTTGGACCTGTGATTGCATCACTCGAGACTGTTGGTACAACTTGAAATGAAAGGTACTATTAAATGGTAATAGTCCAGACTTCTAAGAATTTGTAGTTCTGTAAGATATTTCTCTGTGCCCAGCAAGGTTCACCCTACAAGGTCTCCAAGGAAGACATATACAGAGAATCCACTTGACAAAGCAGAGCACATTTTCTTTATTTTGTTAGCTGTGATTTTATGCCAAGCCTCCAACATGAAACATAAATAAAGTACTTTGGATCATGTGGCCTAGCTTTCCTAAACCTGAAATGTATTTCTTCTTCTTATAAAACTTCAAGAGCTGAGTCTTTGTCCCTAGTCTCATGTCCCTCACATTGGCATCTATCCAACCAGTATCAGTCTTCAGACAATACCTAGGCTTTTTTTTTTGAGAAAGTAATTTTATTAAATTATAAAAGTTTCCATTTCCGCCCCTCCTCTCAACACCCTCCCACTCCCCCCACTCCCTCTCCATCCCTAAGAGCAGTCAGGGTTTCCTGCCCTGTGGGAAGTTCAAGTTCCTCCCCCCTCCCTCCAGGTCCAGGAAGGTGAGTATCCAAACAGACTGGATCCCCAAAATCCAGTATATGCAGAGGAAACAAGTCCCAGTGTCTTTGACAATGGTTTTTCAGAAAGACTCCGGTGTGGCAGGATACAAGTTCAACTCCAAAAAATCGGTTGCCCTCCTATACACAAAGGACAAAGAAGCAGAGAGGGAAATCAGAGAAACATCACCTTTCATGATAGCCACAAATACCTAGGCTTTAAACTGATGGCTTCCATGTGATTCGCGCTCATGTTTTATTTATTGATTTATTTAACAATTGTCTATCTATTTATTGATCACCAGATAAAGGTGATAAACTATTCATTTGTCAGGATAAGCGGGAGAAGTTCAAAAGCACATGGGGGACGTGTAGAAAAGTGTATAGTGAAAAGTGTATAAAAGTGGCATGTCTTATTTTGTTTCTAAACTGAAGAGAAGGAAGAGGAGAAGGAGAAAAGGGGAGCCAAAGGAGGAGAGAAGGAAAGGAAAAGGAAGGGAAGAGAGAAGTGGAAGAGAAGGAGGAATTGCCATCTAAATTTTGAGGTTACTTCCCTGACTCTACCATAAACATGCACACAAAGAATTAGCGTCTAATTAGAGGGAGTCCATGCAAATACCTGAAAATCTAAATACAGAGTAAAAGGTAAAAGTCACAAATGGTTATTTCAGACAAGAAGAAGCACAAGTGCCCATGGAACACCCTTCAGTGGTAATCAAGACAGTTCAGATCTAGAGCAGAATGAGACAACACACTTTACTTAGTTGATGGGTAAATATTAAGAAGGCTAAAGATGATAAGTGTTATCGAGGATGTAATCCAGCACAATTCTTATAAACAGCAGGTGAGAACATAGTTAAGAAAACAGCTTGGCATTAAAATACATGTTAGATAGGATAATGCCAACAACTACAGCATTTGTCTGTAAATCCCATGGTTTAATAAATCAAGGTCTCCTAGAAGAACCTGTAGTCTTGGTTTGTATATCTTAGCTAAAGCTCCATCCTCCAACTGGTGACTTATGGATTCAGGTCCTATTCACCACTGACTCTGCCCCCTCAGAGAACAAAGCTTTTGAGACAGTATGTGGAACACTACACAGCCAGGTATGTAATGAGCTCTATTGTCGCCATGGGCATCACAACAACCACATGATGCTGTACTATTGCAAAGACTGCAAAAGTGGTCTTCCGGTCTCATCAAAAGAATTGAGATCTGTGAGCATACAGAATTCCCCGGAACACCTTGCAAATTTGTTCACAAATACACTTGCCACCTCCTTGCAGAATTCTTTAATGGATACTTCCAAAGTACTACTAAGAGATCAAGGTGATCCTTATGCATAATTATCAGTAGATAAACATAAAAATGTTCATGAGAGAACTGTTTCTAACAGCAGACACTGGAAACAATCCAGATATCTAGTATCAACAACTGGAAAATATCCAAGTATTTAACATGGCGGCCTGGAGGCAATCCAAATATGATCAACAGGTGAGGAAATAAATAATGTCTTTTTTCCACCAAATGAATGTTTTCTACATGAAATGAATGAAGTAAAATCATAGTTTTTAAAAGCATATCTTGTAAACACACAGATGTTGCGTCCAAGAATAGAAAACTATGAGAGTACATTGCAACACAGTTTGCTTTCGTGTTCTCTAGTCTGTGTTTTGGCTGTTGTTTTTTTGTCTGTCTGTGTCTTCTTAGCTTGGTTTGAATATTTTTTATTTACTTGGGGGGTGGTGAATACTTTGCCTGTGTGAATGCCTGTGCATAGTATGCATGCCTGGTGACTGTGGAGGTCAGAAAAAGGCCTTGAATGCTCTGAGGCTTGAGCTACAGATGTTTGTGAGCTACCGTGTAGGTTCTAGGAAGTGAATCTGGTTCTTCTAACCACTGAACTATCTCTCTTGTCCCAGGAATGAATTTTTGAGATGGGATCTAACATTGTAAACCAAGCTGGTCTGATACCTACTAGATAACCCCAAACTGGCCTACAACTCATAACAATAATCTTGTCTTAGCCTCTCAAACGCTAGTGTTATAGGCTTGAACCACTTTGCCAAGTCTTTGTTTTTATGAGACAGGGTGTTACTAAGTATCCCTGACTAGCTACCTGGAACTCTCTATTTAGACACAATGGTCCTGAACATTCAGTGATCTTCTTGCCCTCTGCTGTGTGATTATAGTCATGCAAGTATATTTTTTAACTTATAGACTAAATTCCAAATAAGTAGTTTATTCTCAAAATTCAGTTGTAGTTATCTTAAAATAATTAAAATGATGCTCAGGAAAATAAGAGAATCATATGGCCTATACTAGTTTATTGGCTGTTAAATAGGCTCATCGACATTGCTTTGCCTTTTTACTCTCATTTTTAACCCATATCCATTTCAACACAAGGAGAAGTCTTATTTATTTTGAGATCATGCTTATTTGATAACTCTTTCTTTGTAAGAAAGAAGTAGAAAGGAAGTAGAAAGGAGACTGGGACTATTAATAGGGCAGATCTTAGGTAGGCGAGGAAAACTAAATGGCATGCTGGGAGAAAGGAGGCAGAGTCAGAGAGACACCATGGATCCTCCGCCGGAGACAGATGCTGGCAATTTTATCTGGTAAGCCACTGTCACGTGGCGATATACAGATTAATAGAAATGGGTTAAATCAAGATGTGAGAATTGGTCAATAAGAGGCTAGAGCTAATGAGCCAAGTAGTGATTTAATTAATACAATTTCTGTGTGGTTATCTTGGGGCTAAGCTAGCCGGGCAGCCAGGACGAACAAGCAGCCTGGCTCTCCTTGCAACAGGAGACTATTAGGAAAGAGGAAAGGAAACAGGAAGAATAAGAGAAGGAAATTTGTGGAGGGTGAGATATGATCAAAGTATATTATGTACATTTAGTTAATACCACAACGAAATCTATCATTTTGTACAATATACACTGTAAAAAGGAACAGAGAAAATATGAAAGGAAGAAAATAGAAGCGAGATAGAATACACAAAGACTTTTGTTTCTGCCCTCAAAAATATTCCCAGACTGACTCCCTTTGTATAATAGATCTCACTGCTGGGGACCCTCTACTATCTATCCATTCCCACAGAATATGGTGTGGTGAGATCTAGGACATGAAATCTTGGTAAATTCTTTGAAGAATCTTCTCCTTAGGTCAGCAATAGCACAAGTTCTGTCTGCAGAGAGATTTTCCTGTTTATTTCAAGTAGGGGGCTTCCTGGAGCTTATTTCTCTCTGATCTTTGAACAGGATTTTGTGTTACATTGACTTGGTTTTTAGTACTGGGGATCAAACCCATAATTTTACATGTGCTAAATACCTCTCTGTCTAATATTATTTTTTTTTAAAAAAAAAGAAGCGGAATTTGGTATAAAGAAAGAATGGAGTTCCAACAATGAACAACCAAAGACAAATGTATGTAAAGCAGTACCTGGAGTGGTAAAGGTATTAAGATATATTTGCTCATATGATATTATTATTATGACTCTTTATTATACATACACTACATAAATTAACACATGTATTTGTGAATATGTGTATATATGCATTTGTCCATACATTTTATGACATATAGATGATAGGCCCCATCCTATTCCTAAGATGTGGAATATATATATAAAGTATATTGTTTCCTACAGAAGCTCTGTGTATAATCTTCTCACCTGTCCATCACACTGTCTTCATCCATTTCTTCAACTGATTCTTCATCATCTTCTCTTGATTCACACTATTCCTTTTCTGATCCCATGATGAGAGTGGTATTCCTGCCTTTCCTTTGAAAATATAATGGCTTCTACCATAAGAATAAACATCTGCTTGTTCTATAATTTGGTATTAATTAGTTCTTTTCTGCTCCTTCATCTTTCCGCCACAGTGCCTTTTTGAAGTTGAAGGATTAAAAGCAGAACCCTGAGAGTCACTGAGATGCACTTTTTAAATGATGCCTGGCCACAACACAACAGGAAAAGATCAGATTATTCAGAGTCCTTTCAAAGGCCCTACCCTTGGGAGCTTCTTGGGAGTCATAATTATAACGTTATTCTTTTCAGATCATGGTTGGAAAACAAAGTTTCTCAACTTTCTGAACAACAAAAACTAAATATATTAGCAATCTAATGAATGAAAATTTAAAAAATCTTTCCATGAAGTTTGGTGGAAGGTACAGACAAACTCATATATGGAAAACAGAACTCTCACATTATTATCTCAAAAGTTTAAGGAAGGAGATCTGATGGATCCACCCAGGCACAATGAGTATACTACAAAGTGAAAAATACCATGTCATTTATGGGTGATTGCAGTTGTTAGGATGCTCCAACTGTCAAGTATAAGTCTGAGTGACAATCTGCTGTGATGGACGGAGTCTTCTTAAGAGTCACCCTTCTGTGATTCTGACCTCAGTGCTGCATGGGCTGGGGGTATTCTCTTAGTTAGGCCACTTAAACTCTCAGAACCTGAGAGTCTTCATTGATAAAATAGGGCAGGCACGTCTACCACAATGAAAGGATTAAATGAGATCCATAGAATGTTTCCAGCTTAAGGGATATGCTCCATAAATGTCAGTCCCATTTAATGCATACCCAGTCACTTTGGTTCAAGTTTATCATTCAACAAAATATAGTTGTCTTTCTCTTCCAAATGAAAGACACTGAGGTTACTTGGCAGGACCACAGTGTCACCATTAATGCTGTAAATCCATGAGGACCAAATTCAACAGCCAATAAGATATTAATGTTAAGACAATTCCATGACAGCACAGCATAGAGTAAATGTGGTTCTAATAGCACATAAGACACTGACTGTATCTGTGTCCTATTTGGAAGAAACAGGACCAGAGATGAAGCTGTTTGGCATCATCCCATCGATCACAAGGAAATCTAGAATTAGAAGCTGATCTCCCTCCCAGAACCTTTGTCTTCTTCCTACCTGCTTCTTCCTTACACTCCCACATGCCCATGGCGAGCTCTACACATTTTTAAGTCGCAGTCACTTGTAAGCCTCAACATGAGAAGCTGTTTTCACAGTCTTGCTATAATTAAGTCATCAGCACAACTCACAAAAACAAAACTGTGCCTTTTTAATTAGTGTTTTGAATGTAAATTAATGGTTCATTATTCTTTCTCATTTCCTACTTAGATAGTTATTAAAGTTGGGACAAATAATGAATAGTTAGACAGGAAAACTCAATGACGTGAAGGGGGTCAACTTTCCTTCCTTAGATCTCTAGTATAGTATACCTAAGAGGCCCTGTCCCCTCAGAAAGCACCATGTGGTCCATGGAAAGCTAAAGAGAACATGTAACATTTGGACCTGAATCTCCTCCAATTAAGGAAGTCTACATATAGGCTAAGGTGACTTCCTGCAAGGCTCCCTTGCATCTTCATGAGGTTTACTGAATTTTGATAAAATAACAATGCCATATGACTCTAATGTCTTGAGTCTAGGGAAGTCAAAGGCATCTTTCATTAACCGTCTTTGCTCTATTTGTTGAGGACATACTGTGAGTCAGCTTCTGTACTCATTTTCAGAGACTCAAGGTTAGTCACTAAGATGTGGTTCAGCTTTAAATATGAGATGTTTGAAAACATGAAAAACTTGCTGCTACCCATGAGGTCAAGTTCATTCATCAAAATCGATTGGTTCTTTTCCCAGTGTTGGGGACTAAGTCTGTCAAAAAAGTTGGTATTAAAAATAGCTAAACCTAGAAAGTTGACATAACAGCTGTGTTCCTTCTCTATTCAATGACACACAGTACAATTTTTCTATATTTCTCTAAATATTTCGTGATATCTACCCAAAGGATGCTGCAGTATACCCAAAAGAAGGAGCGATTTTTATTTCAGCAGCATTTACTGAGCCCTCTTTTGGGGAGGCAAAATGGAACTTAGTAGGGACACAGTGACTGACAGGGACAGTCCACCTGTCGTTGATATAAGTTGATTTTCTTATAGAGGTCAAATTACGATGATCACATTCTGTAATTCAGAGCTGGACAAGTCCCAGCTGCAAGACTAGTTCCCCTTGCACCTGTGACTTTTTCTTCTGGAACCTGTCTATAAAATGAAGAAGTCAAACATGGCACTAAGCCTCCTAGCCTATGAATGCACGATTCTACAACTTTTATGAAACATATTTTCATCTTTGAAGACCACACTCCCTGAATGATTCCGCTCACAAGGACAGCACCAAAACTCAGCTAGATACAAGGGTGTCTGATGATGAAGAAAAAATTCCATTATTCCAGGACATTCAAGGAGAATTGAAAAATCCCATCAGAGCGTCGCCAGCAACCTTGCTTGTAATCATAAGAAGATGGAGAGGGAGCGAGCGTACAAGCCTAGCCAGCAGGGTTGTAAACGAGGGCACGTTAGCTGAATGAAATGCTTGCCAGAAGCAGGGGCCCATAAATATTCCATGACACCCAATTGATTTCTCAAAATGAGTTCCATTTCTGATTTGTAAATCTAGCTGGTGATGCTTTATGTTGTGCCTTAGCCTCTGCATCCAATGTGCTCTGTCTACCTTCAAATTTCTTCTCTTCCCATCAAATAATCACACTCAATCTACTATCTATCTTAACACTCCCCAGCTCACTGAAGCTTTCGAGCATGAGGCTTATAAAACATTCCCATTACAAGAGGCAGGACGCTTGAGAAAACTGGTCCAAATAACAGTAATGAAGATGGATAGGGGGACATCCTGAACAGTAACAAGGCCCAGAATAGAATGTTGGAGTGTCTTAAGACTGGTTCAGGCTGGTTCCTCCTAGTGTTTCTCCATTGTTTTCAAGTGATGGACCCCACAAAATGTTAATAGTGACCTAAAACAATGGAATTAATATGTAAAAGTGTAAAAAACACATCCAGAAAAAGAGAAAAAACAAACCCAGAAGTTATGTTGCTAAGCCTCTAACCTTAAGAACTAAGGGAAAAGCTTAGCTTATCATTGTAGTAGTTAGGGAATTAGGCCATCTGTTGTAACAACCAACTGAAACATCATCAGGATAGTACAAATACTTCCTATGTGGCCGTCCTCTAATTAGGTATCCCAAGTAATAAGCTATGGATCAAGGATCATACAGTTCCTTTTCTGTGATTCTGATGACTGTGTCTTCAAGGCACTTTTGCTGAGAGATTTGATGTGCAGCTTGCTGACAAAGAGAGAATATGGGGGAAAAATCGCAGGATATCTACAAGAAGGCATTCATCACTTCCTCCTAAAAGCTCATTCTAGGGCTACTAGCCACAAAGACGGCCCTTTGTAGTATCAGGCCATCTAGGAAGAGAGAACGGGGTACCTACAGGAAAAATACCATCTTTAAAGATCATGTCCTCAATATGAGCCTTGATTATCAGGCCTGGCAACATCTCGGGTCTTTTTAGAAAATATAGGTGTTCAGACCATGGCTTAGGACTCTACATCTCAACAAAATTATTAAGATCCTCAAAGACCCTGCTTTAAGAAACAAAACAGTCAGTTTGCTCCTCGCAGTGTTATCAGAACTACTAATCCATCAAAATAGAAGCTAATTTTCACCAATAAATGCTTTCTATGATGATGATTCCCAAGCCAAAAGAATGTGGATGGTGTATGAAGTGCTGCTGGGGGCTGAGGAGAAAGCTCAGTCAATAAAATGCTTGGCACACAAGCATGAGAACCTGAGTTAGTATCGCCCAAACACACGTAAAAGATAAGCATGGTGGGGCATCACTATAATCCCAGTTCTGGGGTGACAGAAAGAGAAGGATCCTTGGAACTCATGGGCCATCCAATAGCAGAATTAATGAGTTCCAGGTTCAGTGAGAGACTGTCTCCAGAAATAAGGTAGAGAACAATATACAAACATATATAACATTGACCTTTGGTCTCCAAACGTACATGTGCGCATGCACACACACACACACACACACACACACACACACACACACACAAGAAGTGCACCTTGGGAGTGGTGAGATAGTTTAGTTATCAAGAGCACTAGCTGCTCTTCCAGAGGACCCAAATCCAGTTCTCACCACCCATATGGAAACTCACAACCATCCATACCTCCAGTTCCAGGATATCTGACACCTTCATCTAGCCTTTGTAAGCAAAACAACCACACACTTTAAATAAAATAATAATTTAAACTTCTTAAAAGCAGTGCATTCATCTTTTCAAGAGAACCCACATTTGCTAACTACATATTTAGTGTCACGTACAGAACTACATGCTTGTATACACTGTTATGTAAGAATTGCTGCAATCCTAAGGAAAATGTCATTATCTATGTATGTAAAGAAATTCATCCAAAACTGCACTCAGTCCTAAATGGGATGTTCTCATCAAACCTCTTCTCCCTCTATCCCAACAGGAAGTGGGGCATATGCCTTTAATCCCAGCACTTGGGAGAAAGAGGCATTGATCTCTGTAAATTTGAGGTCAGGCTGGTCTACAAAGCAAGATCAAGGACAACTAGGACTGTCACACAAAAAAAACCCTGTTCCCTTCCAGATTCAAGGCTCTCTGTAGAGGAAGAGGTAGAAAGACTGGAAGAGCCAGAGGATTGATGCATGGATGAGCTCATAGCAGCTATGTCAAGCAAGATGGTTTCCTAGCACTGAGAAAGGAGGATGAAGACAGGCGTCCCACCCTAACCAAGAA
Organism: Myodes glareolus; assembly: GCF_982192425.1. NCBI lineage: Eukaryota > Metazoa > Chordata > Mammalia > Rodentia > Cricetidae > Myodes > Myodes glareolus. The sequence continues at coordinate 30,416,022 of NC_142044.1, forward strand.
ATTATTTTCAGTTGATACTCACCTGTTGTGGAATATTACTTTAACTAGGCAAAGATGTATTACTTTTGTTTACACTGCATTTGTTTAATGATGTAAAGATGTGTTGCTTTGACTGCCTAATGCACCTGATTGGTGTAATAAAAAGCTGAATGGTCAATAGCTAGGCAGTACAGGGAGAGACAGAGCTCGCAGGCAGAGAAAATAAGTAGGAGAGGGCTCTAGGCCCTGGAGAACAAGAGAGAAGAAAGAGAACAAAGATAAAAGAGAGGGAGACACCTGAGGCCAGACAGGCAGACAGGGAGGACATACAGAATGAAAGAAAGGTAAAAAAAAAAGAAAAAGCCCCAAGGCAAAACATAGATGAGGAGAAATGGGTTAATTTAAGCTATAAAAGTTAGTGGAAATTGAGCATCCAAACAAACCAGGCTGAAGGAGGAGGGAGGACCTTGAACTTCCCACAGGGCAGGGAACTCTGACTGCTCTTAGGACTGGAGAGGGAAGGAGAGGGAGAGTGGGGGGAGTGGGAGGGAAATGGGAGGTGGGGAGGAGATGGAAATTTTTAATAAATAAATAAATAAAAATAAAAAATGTTCCTTAATAAACTCTAACACTAATTCTCACTGGGAAAAAAAAGTTAGTGGAACAAACATATCTTAAGGCTGAGCATTCATCACTAATAATAAGTCTCCATGTCTTGATAAGCCTTTATGGGAGCTGATGGGTCTGAGAAAGCGTATTACAGCCACTGGTAAAGGGGAAATCAGTTTTCCTCAATAGAGTGTCACTACATATATCATATCAACAACAATCCAGGGCAGGCCCTATGCTCAGGAATAGTTGGTCAACACAGAATGGACTCTGTGGTTTTGTTTATTTATCTGTTTTTGGGTTGGGGGGGTTGTTTCTTTGTTTTTGTGTATGTTGTGGTTTGAAAGAAAATGGTCTCCAAAGGGAGTGGCACTATTAGGAGATATGGCCTTGTTGAAGTAGGTGTGACCTTGTTGGAGGAATTATGTCACTGTGGGGGTAGACTGTGAGGTCTTTTAAGTTTCACTCCGTGTGACTATCAGTCAACTTCCTGTTGCCTCTGAGTCAAGAGAAAGGACTCTCAGCTCCAGCACCACATCTGCCTACACATTGGCATGCTCCCCACCACACTGATGAAGAACTGGTCCTCTGAAACTGTGAGACACCCCCAATTAAATGTGCTCCTTTATAAGAGTTGTTGTGGTCATGGTGTCTCCTCATAGCAATAAAAAAGCCCTAAGACAGTGTGTATGGGGGGCTTTTTGTTTGTTGTAGCTTTTTTCCTTTCTTCCTTCCTTTTCTCTTTTTGTTTTTTATTTTCTTTCTTTCTTTTTATCTTAATGGTCTTTTGATGGTTTTGATTTTCATTTCTGTGTTTTTTAAAGGAAAGAAAGACCATAAAGTTGAGTAGGAAGGGAGGATCTTGGAGGTGTTATGGGAGGAGAGAAACATTATCAAAATAAATTGTATGAAAATATTTTTTTTCAAAAAAAAAGGAAAAGAGCTAGATTGTAAGGATCATGTCTGCGAGTCAGGATTCTCGATCCAGGGACAATGGCCCTGAGGGGATGGAGCCCGAAGGCGTCATTGAGAGTCACTGGAATGAGATTGTGGATAGTTTTGATGACATGAATCTCTCAGAATCCCTCCTCCGTGGTATTTATGCCTATGGTTTTGAGAAACCCTCTGCCATCCAGCAGCGAGCCATTCTTCCTTGTATCAAGGGTTATGATGTGATTGCTCAAGCCCAGTCTGGGACTGGGAAAACAGCTACATTTGCCATATCAATTTTGCAACAGATTGAGTTAGATCTAAAGGTCACTCAGGCTTTGGTTCTGGCACCCACTCGTGAGCTGGCTCAGCAGATACAAAAAGTGGTCATGGCATTAGGAGACTACATGGGTGCCTCTTGTCATGCCTGTATTGGGGGCACCAGTGTGAGTGCTGAGGTGCAGAAACTGCAGATGGAGGCCCCCCATATCATTGTGGACACTCCTGGCCGAGTGTTTGATATGCTTAACCGGAGATATTTGTCGCCAAAATATATCAAGATGTTTGTACTGGATGAAGCAGATGAAATGTTAAGTCGTGTGTTCAAGGACCAGATCTATGATATATTCCAGAAGCTCAACAGTAACACACAGGTAGTTTTGTTGTCTGCTACAATGCTCTCTGATGTCCTTGAGGTGACCAAGAAGTTCATGAGAGACCCCATTCAGATTCTTGTCAAGAAGGAGGAGTTGACCCTGGAGGGTATCTGCCAATTCTACATCAATGTGGAACGAGAGGAGTGGAAGCTTGACACATTGTGTGACTTGTATGAAACCCTGACTATCACCCAGGCAGTAATCTTTATCAATACCAGAAGGAAGGTGGATTGGCTCACTGAGAAGATGCATGCCCAGGATTTCACCGTTTCTTCCATGCATGGCGATATGGACCAAAAGGAACGAGATGTGATCATGAGGGAGTTCCAGTCTGGTTCTAGCAGAGTATTAATTACCACTGACCTGTTGGCCAGAGGCATTGATGTGCAGCATGTCTCCCTAGTCATCAATTACGACCTTCCCACAAACAGGGAACACTACATCCACAGAATTGGCCGTGGCAGTCGCTTTGGCCCCAATGGTGTGGCCATTAACATGGTGACGGAAGAAGACAAGAGGACTCTGCGAGACATTGAGACATTCTACAACACTTCCATTGAAGAGATGCCCCTCAATGTTGCTGACCTCATTTGAGGGGCTGTCCTGCTACCTGGCCATAGCCAGGCCAGGGGGCTGAGGAACAGCTGGAGGGGGGAGGAGCCAAGGGATGGACATCTTGTTTTTGCTTTTTTTTTTGTTTTTTGGTTTTTTTCTTGTTTTGTTTTTTCCTCTCTCTTTGAATAAATGTCACTTTTTGAGGCAAAAAAAAAGGAAAAGAAAAGAAATTAATCTCAACCCCTCTTGCTAGTTATCAAGAGAGCAAGACTGGGGCCAGCCACACCCCATCTTCGCCCATGCAGTATGTTGATTACAGTTCAAGGTTCTTTCGAAAGTGGGCCACTAGTTAAAAACCTGAAAGGGTTGTAGAGTTGTGTATTGAAGAAGAAACTGCAATGCTCAGTCAAGGCTAAAGACATATAAATTTTAAATTACTCAGTGGGAAGACAAATAAATTTCCCTACAGTGAGGTTAAAAAAGTCCTTACAAGCTGCTCCAGTCAGTTTTAACCTTGGTAGGAAACATAGCATTCCCCAAGCATAGATGGTGAAACCTCCAGGAGAACCGGGCCACTCTGCCACATTTTGGAACTAATTATTAAACTAAATCTCCTCCCACTGTGAACAAGTGTAAGAAAATAAATCAATACTCTGTAGCAAGATTTTTCCACCTCACTTCAATCATGGTCATCAGACAAGCAGAAGGCCTCTGTTGGGTAGGTTAGAAATTCTGAAAGTACGTTAATAGAAATACATTGGGAAACACTATTTAATATGTATGTCCCTTGGGGCTGGAAAATGGGTCAGTGGTTTAAAACACATGCTGCTCTTCCAGAGGATCCAAGTTCAGGTGCCTCATAAGCACCTGTAACTCCAACTCTGGTCTCCTTGGGCACCTGCATTCAAGTTCACATACCAACACACAGACATACATATAATTTGATATGATAAATCTAGGGTTTTGCAGACAGCAGGACTGCAAATGGCATCATTTATGCCAGCAAAGGAGAAGAAGCTCATGGAAGTTAAACTAAACTGCCTACCTTGAGACTGATGTGGGATTTTATCCCCCAGAGCACTGTGGGAACCTTTCTGAGAGTTTACTACCAGAATTACAAGAAATACATCAACATCTGGGAAGGCAACACTGTGGGGCTTAACATGGTGCTGGCAGCCTACCTGCTTCTCAGTTACTGAGTTCCTTACAAGGAACTTAAGCATGAATAGTGATGCAAGTACCACTGAAGGAGATCAGTACGGAGAGCACTGCACCCCTACGCAAAACCAGTTGCCCAGCTCCCATCCATGACAAATTTAATTATGGCTGAATCTTTATATTCTAACTGAGAACTAATGTCTGTTAAAAGGTGACTGGCTCAAAATAATAATAATAATAATAGCAATAATAGATCTTTTAAAATATATGACCTTGAGCCTGTCTTGATTACGTTTCTATTGTTATACTAAGACACCATGTCTGAGATGAATATAATGGATGGAGAATAAACATTTCAAATAGAGAAAACGACAGGTACAAAGGCTCAAGAATGTAAAGAGGCAGGTATCAATGGAGTGGTATTTTGTCTTTCTAAAGCATAGAGTTTGAGAAGGGAATGTAGAAAGATAAGGAGGGACCAGATAATCATATACTCTAAGGGTCCTTACCTGGATAAGGCAGACATAAAAAACACCAAGGGAGAAGGAGATAATTCATATTTTGGAATATTCTCTCTCGTGGAAGAATAGGAAATTGTGGTTTGAATGTGAAATGTCCTCCACAGGCTCATGTGTTTGAACACTTGGTCGCCTGATGTTGGCATTGTTTCTGGAGCTTGTAGAACCTTTACAGGAGAAATCCTGGCTGGCAGAAGATAGCCCAGGCTCACACTTTCAGTCTGCCCTCTGCTTTCTGAATGTGGGTTCAGTGTTGCCAGCTGCCTTATGCTCCTGACACTGTGCTTTTCTTGCACAATGTAGTATGTCTCTTCTTAAACTGCAAGCCAAAATAAGGCCCTCTTTCTTTGAGTCTTTTTTCCTGGTATCTTACCACATTTATGAGAAAATAATAACTGCAAGATGGCAGTATGATTCTGGAGAGATGCAGAATATTTGACAAGCCAGTGTTAGTCCAGTCTGGAGTCAATGAAGCTTGGACACACAATGGTGTTCCTTTGCTGTCAAACTCCATCTCTGCAAAAGATAAGTTCAACTCCTATTCTGCAATATGTATACTGTTGGCCTCACTTAGAGACAAGATCTTTACAGATCTAATCAAGTTGAAAACCATCGCAATAAGATACAGCTACAATGGTCTCTGAGCCAGTGTCTTGGAAGAAGAGGGAGTAGGATACAGGAACACAAAGAGAGACAACCATATTACAAGGGTAACGAGGAACATAAGGTGACACCTTGAAGGCAGGCTGAAGACTACCCAGGAGTGCCAGCACCACAAGAAACTATGGAAGTGGAACCTTCTGAGCAAGGAAGGCCCCAGAGCCAGGCTAGCTGCAGATGCAGACCTCCAGAACTGACTAAATGACTTCTATGATTTTAAGCCACAAGTTAGTGGTATTCTGTTACAACTGGCCCAGAAAATTAATTGCTAAGGACACAGGAAGTGAGTGGGCAGAGAAGAAGAATGTCCTGTAATTGATAAATAGGAACCTTAAGACTTAGAAGGGAGAGAGACTAGGTTTGGAGAAAGGATGGAGAGAACATGGTCCCCAGATTTTGAATGTTCTCCAATGTTTGAAGAAATGACTGTGGGTATTGAAGAGCTGTAGTCTGGGAAGAAAGTGCTCGCCTGGTCTGAAGGCAGAAAGAAGTAGGCTATAGGGCTCCACAGCACCCTAGAGAGGCAGTCATTGCAGGCAAACTGCGACTTGAGAGAGCCTGACGCCTGACTTTAGAGGAAGAGAAACCTGTACTCTTCGGTATCATTTGCTGTGCGATTCAGCAGCCAGGTGTTCCCCTTGGCTGTCCTTCAATCTGAGGGCTGATGGGCTTCAATTAAACCATGAAAATGTCATTTGATTCACTTCATGGCCCTCTTCATTTGTGTCACATGACCTGTGCCAATTCTATTCACCTATTATACATCCATAATTCTCCTTCAGTAGACTGCGCATGGGGCATCCCTGCATCAGTTTCATAGGGATCACGCTAGCACCACCTTTCAACATCCCATTAGCCTTCTGAATGAATTCTCTACCTGAGGCCCTCATTCACCTCATACTTTTCAAATCCATCTCCATGTGAAATCAAATGGAAGAAAACAACCTCTTTCCCCAAGACCTGGAAGAGATCTCTGGTTACTACCTTAGCTTCACCTTTGATTGCATTTTTTTCCTTGCATCCCTAAGCCTGTTATCCTGCTAATCAAAGTTCTCCAAATTTCATTCTTCTGCTCATGCTCTTTGCTTGCCTAAACTGACTGGTTCATTTGTGTTAAATATCATTCCTTATGGAGTCTACACAAAGTTCTAACCCTGTGCAAGCATCTGGACCTACTCCCACAGTGCGCGTTCCTAGCACATGTCTCTACAGGGTTGTGTTATGATTCTGCCCCCTCTAAATAGATTATATTTAAATGAGAGCAATTTCACTGCATAGCATCTCTAGCCTCGGCACTAGCAAAGTGACACATGGTAGGCCCTCAAGCTGTGACAAATGTATACAAAGCTATTTAAATTTTGCTGGAAATCTGCCTTCCAAGAGAGCAGCATTCCGCATAAGCACCCTGGGATTTTCCTGTCGCAGTCATGTGATTTACGAGGTGTATGATTTATCAGGCTCCGTGTACCAGGTGTCACCTCTGTATTCAGCTTCGCTGATCAAGAAAATGAATTTGATCCTGGATCTCTGTCCTCCAGACAGCAACTTGCCGGGAGAAGTCGTTAATGCAGTAAATTATCTCCCCAGCTGTTAATAACACATACTGTCCTGTTTGCCGTCTTTTAGTTCAGCTGAGCATCAACTTGTGCTATGATATTTACATGAATATCTTTATTTCATCAGTACCATTGCCCATCTGTTTGGCTTGGGGTTGGGTTACCAAGCTGTGGCCAAAAATGGAGGCATGAGCCAGACCAAATGGTAACTTCCCGCCCTGGGTGAAGGGCAGCCAATTTCCTGCTCTGGCACTCCTGCTAACACTAAATGCTGCCTGGCAGGCAGTGGGCATGGGATTAGAGATGCCACCCTTAAGTAGAAGGCTAGAAATGAGAAGCCATTTGTCTTCTTAAAGGCAGAGTTTCTGCCACCAAAATTGACTAGAGAAAGGATGGTGATCTCCCTAGCTAAATCTCCAGTTGGCAACGCCGAATCTCACACATTAACCCTGTATTTTAAAACTTGCTAATATGAACCCACTGTGAGCCAGCAATGGCTCGCAAAGAATCCAAAATGCCTTAGTCTCTGAATTTGAATTCTTCTACTCTATAAGGCCAAGTGTATGTGTTTTTTTGTTTGTTTGGATGTTTTGGGTTTGGGAGGTTTGTTTGTTTGCTTTTTGGCAAATCAATAAAAACTAGAATAATATGAGAAGAGATGAACTCAGTTGAAAAAACACCTCTATCATAGGACCTTATAGGCAAGTCTGAGGGACATTTTCTTGATCAATGATTGATGTAGGAGGATCTAGCCCAGTATTAGTGGTGCCATCCCTGGACAGATAGTCCTGAGTTGTTTTAAGAAAGTAGTCTGAGCAAGCGAACTCCTGCTTAGAGTTCTTGCCCTGACGTCCCCTCATGCTGGACTATAAACTGTAAGGTGAAATAAGTGCTGCACCGCAAGCAGAACTTGGTCATTGTTTTTATCACAGCAGGAGGAAGCACACTAGGATACCTACCAGCCTCTTACATGTGGATTGGAATGCTGTCCAAGAATAAAACAATAAGACTGAAGCCATAGACTTTGAGCTTAAGACCGGTATTTCATAAGTCTCCGAAGACCAGATCTGGAGAAAGAACTATCTAAATACGAAAAACAGTTCTTACATGGACTCCAAGACAGAAATGAGTTTGTTATACTTGAGGAAAAACAAGAGGTGGAGTGGGGAGACAATGGTGGTATTTGGGGTTTTCTAAGAGCTAAGAGCAGTTATGGAATTGTATATATATATATATATATATATATATATATATATATATATATGAATGAATGAAAGGAAAACTTTAAGGAAATATCCCGACATCTTATGATTGTTCGAAAATACACAAATAAAAGACTATCTGATCAACCCCTGGCTGCTCAGGAGCCAGGCTTGGAGAAAGGTATCTAGTTAGTCTGTTTTGTCAGTGAGAAGTAAGGAGGCCTGGGCAGGGTTGTTGTAGGGAATACAGTGAGAAGAGACTGAGTCAAGGAAGTAGATAGGACACTTTAGTGAAAGAGAATTAGTTTTTTGTAAGGTAAAAAACAAAGATAATTACAAGACCTGTGACTTGAGCGACTTGGCAGATGGCAATGCTGTTCATTAAGGAAAAGAAGGCTTGAGAGTGTTAGGTTGACTTATAAAGCAAAATCAATAAGTGTGTCATGGATGTGTTGTATTTGAGATGCCTATCTGGCATTCAACAGAAGGACATCAGGGGTGAAATCAGAGCTTGAGGAAGAAGATGAGGAAGAGGCATGGTGATGCGAACTCTGAAGCAAGAAGGCAAGGTGGCCGAGAAACATAGTAGAGTCAAGAAGAAGATGCATAACGCTGATCATCTGCCAAGTCAGGCATCAGACTTTACTATTTTTAATCTTTTTTAGATTTGTTTATCATTTTATAAGAATGGGTATTTTCTCTGCATATGTGTATGTGTACCACCTTTGTACTTGGTACCTGTAATGGTAAAAAGAGAGCATCAAATCCCCTGGAACTAGTGCTGTGAACAGCCATGGAACTCAAACCTGGGTACTATTGCAGGGTAACAAGTGTTCTTAAAGGTTGAATTTCCTCTCTATTCCTGGGCATTAGACATTAAATCTCATGTGCATTATCTCATTTCTTCCCACACTACCAGGGTGATGGAACTTTCTGAATGATGAAAGTCTTAAGAGTAAGATCACTCTGTGAGTGAAACAATAGCCTGATCTTTATAAAATGGGGAAAGAGAAGTAGCAAAATATATGCAAACAATTATCAAGCAATAGACCTCATAATGACTATTCTTTATTCGCTGTTGGAGGTACATAATGTTTCATAAAATGATTTGTCCCTTTTCTAGTACCTGACACCCAAGCATATTTGGAAATAGAAGCCTTTGGCGAGGTTATGAAGAGAAGATGAGGCATTGTTGGTTGTGAATGGGTCCTGATCCTGCAACTGATGTTCTTAAAAAGAAGAGAGAAATTTGGATAAGAGGCAGATTACAAGGAATGCCATGAGACAGGGTGTTGCCATCAGATGAGAAATGTTGAGAATTGCTAGGAAACAGCAAAAACTCATAGAGATGTAGAACAGATTGTCTCACCAAGCTCCAAGAAGGATGCAGTTCAGACAATACACCTGTCTTCTGGAAGTCAGAGAAAACAGCTTTGTCATAGTAAATCCCTTGCTTTGTGGTATTTTCTTATGCAGGCTGTCCAGAGCCAAGGCAAGTTCTGCTTTACAAGTGAGAAAGTAAAACATGCAAGGTGGTCACATGACTCTTCAAAGATCATTTGGGGGAGTGTAGTTATACTGGAGCCCACATCAGAGCAACCGCCTTCTTTCCATTCAGCCTGTCAACTATCAAGTGCTCTGTGAGCATCTCAGCTTACAAATGACCTAGTCAGTGCCCGCCAAGGACCCATAATGTGTGGATGAGACAGACAGGAAATTGAGTAAAGTAAATGTCAAGTTAGCGTCAAGGTGGTAGGATAAAGGGGTTGTGAAGAATATAGACAGAGCCTTTCTCACTTGGGCAGAGGATGTTTAGAAGGTATATTTAGCTATAACTGATGTGAACATGCATGAGGCGTGGCAGAAACCAGGGGTAGCCCGCAAGTATGCTGCCTGAGAAGGGATGCTAGGTGAACAGTTGCCTGGGACTACACAAAGCCATGCTCCATGAGATGACATGTACGCTCTCATGGAGTCCTCATGCCAGCATTCCAAAGAGGGTGTCACTCAAGGGGAATTTAACAAACAGAAAAGCAAATCTTGAGGGGCCAACTCCCGTGATGCAGCACATGTCTGATGCCGCTACACGGCATCCATGGTTAGCTCTGGGTCCTGTGACCACTATTGTCATCTTTGGGCTTTGCTGGTTCTCAGCTCTGTTACTAGCTCTTAACCTTGGGAAGGCACTTGCTGTCCTTTACTCCGATACTTGGTCTCCCCTATCTGTAATGTAAGAATACAGATGGACTTTCAGGCTGCTGGTTACCCCTCCTGGCTACCAATCTCAGGTGGCTTTGGAAATATAAGCAAGGTCACAGAGACATCAGCTAAGAAAGTAGCTTATCAGAATTCTCTTCGGTTCCTTCCAGACACTGACAGCAAACAGAAGGACAGAGAACTTGCCTGTGATGTTACAGCACCTCCAGGTGAATGGGAGGCTGGCAAGGCCAATTATGGGTGGGGAAGGGGAGAATCATAGCCTGGGAGTTGGTCAGAAACTCAAAAATGAAGGCAGAAAAATTGATGGGTAAGTGCTCTTAGCAAAAATGAACAGATAGGGTAAAGTACATTCACAGGACTCAGCAATTTTATCTCCATTTGAGGCTAGACAACCTGGGTCTGCTTAACAAGTCACCTGTCTGCCTTGAGAGATCACTGGTTCCCCTGGAAAGTGGAGTCAAGAATGGGTATTCAGATCTGACCTTTGCCAGGGATAGTTGTAAGGAAGTGAAAGACAGCTGGCTGAACCGGAGAGAAGTGAGACAATGAACGCAGATGGCTCCGCAGAAGCACAAGGGATTCATGTGCAGGGCAGCTTATTCTGCACACGCTTGACATAGGAGTAATGGTATACATTGGCTGGTTGCTTATCATATAACTGAAATTTTCTCTTTTCAGCGCACATGTGTGTTCTTTTGTGTACACATGGATGTGTATGTATGTGGAGGCCAGAGAGCAACTTTGTGTGGCATTCCTCAGGAAGGCCACCCAAACCTTAAGACAGTATCTGTCACTAACCTGAAACTCAGGTAATAGTCTAGGTTAGTTATTTCACCAGAACCAGGCATTCTCCTAGTTCTACCTTGCCAATGTATTCCACATTACCTAGTATGTGTTTGTGGTTTCAAGGAATCAAGCTCAGAGAGTTTCAATGACTAAACACTCAGTCCATGCCATGCATTTTCTATTCCATTCCAATCCTATCCACTAATAAATTCATATATTTAAATGTAAGGCATCTTCCTTGCAAATGTATACTCTTGACTGCCATCCTTCACAGCAAACCAGTCCCCTAGAAGAAACAAAGGAAGAGACAGGACATAGAATGAGAGGCTGGATGTGAGACCCAAGAAGAAATGAGTAGGCTGGGATCTAGCAAATCTGCAGAAACCCCCCACCCCAGAATTTGCCACTGTGTTTTGTTTCAGAAGACTCATGAGATCAACCCCAATTGGTCTCATGCAACCATGCCTGAGAGTGACAGGCAACCAACCATCTGTGTCCAGTTAGTTAAATCCTACAGAGGAATGAGTTCTTTTCTGGTTTATCTGGGGTCTAATGTGAGTGGTGCTCAAGAAGGAATTAGATCCTTGTTGTAGGTCAAGGAAGCCCGCAGTGTGTCCTGATAGAGAGTGTTTGGGCCTAGAATGAAGTTCCACGGTGCTTTGATCAAATAAAGAACCAAAAGTGGGAAGGATCCAGTCACAAGGAAGTCAGTGAAGAATGGGAAAATTCCAGGAGACTTGAAGAAAGCAAAGAAATGTAAGAACCATTTTACTAAGAATGGTATGACCTGGAGCAGAACACAATACAGTGACATTTCTCAACAAGCTTCCCGCACATGAGCCATGCGGGTGCAGCAACTTCCATTCATAGCAGACTATTTCAGTGAATTTGGCATTTGATCTTTCTCCGGTCTCTTGAGACCTCAGTCCCAGTCACCTCCATTGCAGCCACTTGGGTAAATACCCTGAAGCCAAAGGTCTCCACGGAAGCTGTACCTAGATACCTCACACAAACAGATCACCAAAATGGTTCCTAGTGATGTTGGTCATGTAGGGCACTTGGAACTGTACAATGCCAACCCTGACCCATCTTGTTCACACTGCTTTGTCTCACTGGACACACCATTCAATGATATGGATCCAAAGGTTTAACCTCATCTTCCCTATGTCACTAATGCCCATACAGAGCCACGTCACCTCTGTAGGAACTTTGCTTGCCCTGGAACAAAGCAAAGTCATGCAAAACTTTGTCTCCACATTGCAACTTCCTGTAAACAGGACCCACTTTCAGTGTGACTCTAACAATCAGGGAAATAAATTAGATCCTAGAATCTTCTCTGGATAATAGCTCGTTGCAGGAAGTCATTAATGCAGTAAATCAAACCCACAACTGTTGACACCGTGAAAGCGTGTTGTTTACCTTCCTTTGATTTAGCTGAGTATCAATTAATTCAGTGATATTTACATAAATATCTCGATTTGGAAGGTAAAATTGTCCATCTGCTTCTGGAAGATTTAATTAGGTCTGTGTTGCTAAGGAAAAAGAGATTAATCCTTTTCGACATTAACCTTTTCAATTAATATATGTTTTGCAATGCATTGTATAACATGCCTTGTTATGTAAATTGGACAAACTGGAACATTTCAGCCTGGGGAAATGATGTCTTTCAAATTGAAAGCATATCTCTGTTTGCAAATCTAGACCAAGAATGAACACTTACAGGCTTTCAAGCTTGCTCTCTTCTTGGTGGTGTGTGTATGGCTGTGTGGGGGGAGGGGAATGTTCTCTGCTTCTCAAAGGCCTGTCCTGTGCATATCCTTTAGCCTATACAGAATGCCCAGGCCTCCACTCCCCATTCATTCCCTCTTGCTGGGGTTCCGAACATCTCTTAGTGTCTCCGTTCTCAAGGTGTGCAGCCTTCTTTGGATTTCTGAGTGAGGTTCAGTTAGATCCACATCTCTTGACATGCACATACATACATCACTTGAAATTCCTCTTTCATTTATGCCTAACCTACAGAACTATTCTGTGACGATGATGACCACGCATTTCTCATTGCTATTTGTTTTGTTGTTGCTAACAGTGTGTGGTCCATGGAAAATATTACGTGCATATTGAATGAATGAATGAATGAATAAGATAAAATAGACACCATAGGTAACAATTTCATTGCAGTCTCATGGCTCATTCACTCTACCCACAGAAGCAAAGGCCTCATGAAAGCTTTAAGATACACTAATGTGTCTCCTTTTCCTCTTGTCTGTCCTTGACCTAACTAGGGACTATTACTCCCAGACTTTTTGAGCTTCACAGCCTTTAACATCGGTGAACTCCCAGCAGACTCGCACAGTATTTAACTAAACCTTTCCAAGGTACCACTGTTCATGGAAAATGTCCTTTCTGTGTCCCTCCCTGGAATCAGATCTCCGTATCCTGTCTCCTCTCCAGCCTTGTGTTTCTCACTTTTTAAATTTTTTTCTAAGGGCCAAATGTTTTCATAGACCCTCCCAAAATATTCAACTAACCCAGGCAAGGAGAATGGCAGCAATGACAGTCACCAGCCAGAAGTTGCTAATGTTCATGGCAATGCCATAGGTTCATATTTTTCTGCTTTCAAGAAACAAAACAAAGATCAAAGTGGCAATCAACTGTGCATCACGTTGCAGGTATAAGGGACCTGACTGGTTCCTGCCCTGCCTCCAAAACCCACTTGCTTTCCTGTCAGACTGCAGAGCCGATGGGGTCTGTGCTGCAGTGAAGCACTAATGCTGAGTCCAGGGTTTGGTCTCCAGTTACAGATCTCTCCAACAAACTGACCAGAGCCAAAGAGATCAGAAGAATAATCCGAAAAAGATGTACCTTTCTTCTTGTTATTGCCATAGAAAATGAGCCTTTTGGAAACTGGTTGATGAAATTTGAATTTATACCACGGAGACGGACCAGCATTTTACAACAAACCAAATAGTAAACCCTTGGGGATTTGTAGCTCCATTCTGTCTCTGTTACAATTTCTTTCTCAATTCAGTGTTTGTATAGAGAAAATAGCCACAGACAATAGATAATGAATAGTTATTGCTGTAGCTATGTTATAGTAAAATTCTATTTGTCGTGCAGCTTGCTGACCTCCGAAACAGAGGGAAAGTAGGCTTCATGGTTTCTAATCATTCCTCCTTAAATATATAACCCAATCCTCACAATAGTATATTTAAGCTGGTCTGAGATTACTTCCATTTGAAAGTAAACATTGAGGCCTTTGAATACAAAGAGAGAAATCTACAGTTACTCAGTTGTTAATTGTGAATATGTTCCCCTAAGAACAAGTTGGTCTTTATTTTTCCAAACTAGGTTATTATTTATTTCTTTATTTCTTTGCAACAGAATTAGGTTTAGTAGTAAATACTTGTAATCAAAGTAATTGGGAAGCTAAGATATGAAGACTGCAATTCCCAAATCAGTCAGGCAACACAGTAAGACTTTGTCTCATTCCCCAAATTCTCAAAAGAGGAAATTTTGTCAGAATCCCTAGTCTTGCAGAAACCTTCAACTTCCCAATACTCAAAAGTGTCGTTCTTTTCCGCCATAGCTCTTGTGCACAAGGTGCGTACAGGAAAAAGCAAACGTTAGCCTAGTGTTTGACTCCTAACTAGTGTCAAGGATAGCTCCACACAGAAGGGGCCTTTCTGCCTTAACGATGACCTGTGCAGGCCAGTGATCAATAATTTAATACCGAATCCTCTGAGTGAATGCGGACTGTGAAGTAAATATGGCAGCTATGTAAATATCTATGAGTGGTGTAAATATGTAGCTAAGGCAGATTGTTAGATTAGAAACTATGACTTCGGGTCAGACTCACCTTTTCTGATTCCCGATCTTGCCATCCACTAAACAAACACTGGTGAAGTACATCTCCCTGATCTCCATTAACACAGTAGTGCTAGTTCTGTTCTTGTGAGTCCTTGAGATGATTAACCAAAACAATGTCTGGGAGGTGTTCTAGCTAACCACAACTGGTAATTTACCTAAGAAGGGAGTCTCCCTTTCAGGATTGTCCAGATCAGAGTGGTCTGAGGGCGTGTCTGTGGGTGTGTTGATTGTTAATTCACGTAGGATGGCCCTCCCACTGTGGGAAGCACCATTCCTTGGTCAGGTGGTCCTAAGCTGTACTTAAGCTGTTTCTAAGGGGGAAAAGTATCTAAGCCTGAGCCTGTGATCAAGCCAACAATCCAAATTCCTGCAAGGTTTCTGTTTCAAGCTCCTTCCTCAGTTCCCACCCAACTTCCCTCAATGATGAACTGTAACCTGTAAGCTAAAATAAATCCTGCCCTCCTCATTTTACTTTTGGTCAGGGTATTTTAATAGCAACAAAGAAAAGAGGCTAGAATGGGAGGCACAGAACACATGCTGCACTTTAACAAAGGCAACATTGTTGAGTACTGTGTTGGCCGCTCACGTGAGCTCTTCTACCAGTCTTTTCTGTCCGGAAGAGAAGAGCCGTGCTTCCTCATCAACGCTATAAAGCCCTGCCATACACTATAATGTGTGGCTGAACATACTGCTATGTTGGGTCTATTGTCAAACTTACTTAGTTCTTAAGGAGTCTGGCACAGAATTGAAACAACTGGAGGGGAAGAAGGGTAGATGCACACAACTATGAAGATGAATGGGTAGAAGTAGTTCACAAAGACAATTAGATTCACTAAGGTTCATCTACTACTTCTCTTTTTTGTTTATAATGCATTTTAGTCCGGTAGCAGCTATGCTACTTTATAGAGATAAAAACAGAATGAATGAAATTTTAAATAAAGTAAAACAAAAATCACTGATATTTAACATAGGGAAAAGGGCCTCTCTGTGCTGAAAAGCTATGAGCATTCATTTAAGGATTCATGAGATCGCTTTTTTTTTTTAAGTTGGTTAGAGAGTCTTATTGACACGTGGTTGGGAAGCTTTGTGAATTGCTGCCCTGTTCCTGGGGACCACACAGCAGGCCGAGGAGCTGAAGAGCCCTTTCCTTCCCCTTATCCCTGTTTATTACTTGTTTCCACTCAACAGAGGAGCCGTGGAATAATTGCACCATTCAGAGGAAACACTGCTGGCCATGTTGATGAGTTGTGTCTGCCCCATCAGCTCCTCCAGATGATACAGATGGAGGGTTCTCGGGGCCTAAGGTCATGCACTCCTTACTCCAAATATGCAGCCAAGTTTTCTAAGAATTCTTTTGTCCTCTTTCATTTTTAACTCTCAGAAAAAAAAAAAGATCTAGAGAACTACTGTCTATCATTTTCCATCAGATTCCAGTAGTGACGCCCAAGGGTCTCTAATGGAACAGCAGTTCGGGGTCAGCATTTGCCTGTGACATGAATTAACCAGATGGCTGTGGGATAAATTCCAATTTCTCTGAGTTTCAGTCTTATTAACTTCCCTACAAATATTACTAATACTAATATTATATACATAAAATAGTTTTCATCATAATTTATTTTTAAATCTAATTTATTTTATTTATTTTTATATTTATTTATTTATTTTGGTTCTTGAAGGCAGGGTTCCTCTGTGTATCCCTGGCCATCTAGGTACTCACTCTGTAGACCAGCCTGGCCTCAGATACAGAGATCCACCTACCTCTGCCTCCCAAGTTCTTGGATTATAGGTGTACTCTACTGAACCACAATCTAAGCACATATAGGTGTCATTTATTATGATTGACAATTGAGATACCAAAAAGACATAGACTCTGGTCTGGCAGAAAAGGACACACACACTGCTGATGATTAGAGGATTCTGTGGAACTAGTGTGTTGATGGGATATAGACTCCCTGCTATCCAGAGGGGAAGAAACGCCTCATAGGATAAGGTTACAGTTGATTCTGCAGGGAGGGGGGAGAGAAGGAAGGCCAGAGAGAACAATGCAGTTAGTGAGAGGGGCAAGAGTGAAGATGCTGCTGGACTCAAGAGACCACCATTTTAGGAGTACACCCCATAAGTCATCAGGACTGAAGCTCTGGGGAGCATGGCTGGAGCAGGCTACATAGGAAAGAATATGAAATGTTGAGCCTGATATATAGAATCACTAAGAAGTCATCTCTAACTTCTTTGGGCTCTTCCTCAAGATTAGGTGTTACACAAATTCTCTTCCATCAAAATGTCAGCCCTCACCAAACCAATTACAGCTTTGGGAGGACCTGAAGCAGAGGGGCTCCAGCTGAACCGCGTCCAGATGCTTAGGCCACATGAACTGAGAGATAACAAATACGTGTTGGCTGAAGTCACTGAGTTAGCTGTCATTGGTATTCATGTGTGGTCATTTGTTTATGTCTAGGAATACTCAAAGCAGATGCGTATTTTGTAGAGTAGGTTTGCTAACAGAGCACAGAACAGATTGCAGGACAGTAAGGAGGAGAAATGGGGGTTCTTTCAAAGCAACACAAGATGAAATGAGGAAAAGAACTAGGGAAGAGTTGAGGAGGTAGCACAAGAGACATCAGAGGTGGGTTCATCAGGATGTGATTCTAACTAGATGTGTAGAACAAGAGGGACGCAGTGTGGAGGGTGAGCATTATGGGAACCGTGCATGGTTCCTACCCTGAGCTTTGGGCTTTGTTGCTTCAGTGGCCACCCAAAGCATCAGTCTGGCCTAACACCAAATCCACTAAGCTTCTAGACCTTTGGAATACCAAATCCTAAAAGTCTTCTCCAAAGAACAACAACAATGACAACAATAAAACGTGACACACCTTTTAGTCATGATAAGATTATCCCTTAGAATGTTCACACACAAGTGCCTTGGATACAGAGACCTTGCCTCATGTGACATGACCTCTATAGTGCCCAAGACAGTGCCCACAAATGTACTTCAATGTGTGCGTGGCTGAAGTGTTGCTTTCAGCGATTTAAAGAGCTTCAGGTATGCCTCAAGTCACAGACATATAATTTCCTTAAAAACTCTTATAGTTTCACATAGGCATGCTGAAAATTCATGCTTTCATTCACTTTTAATGAGAATTTTTTCAGGAAGAATATGTGGCTGCCTTACAAGGCTTTCCACAGCCATCTGGAAGACAGGCTTCCACGTAGAAGTGCTAACAGGGATATATATGGAGGATGGCTCGCGACAAAATTAGCGATGGAGAGAAGCACGTTTTAGCAGCACTTGTCTCCCTTCCCTTCCTCCTACCCTTCTCCCGGGAGTCCTAGAACTGAGCCTAGACTCGGCATGCTCTAATTTATGCAAATGCTTTGGAGACAAGATTCCACTCTTCCCACACACCTGTTGTTTTTGCAAGGATATTGAGGCAAGAAATGCCTTTCAACAACGGGAGTGGTTCATACCTGATGATTCTAAGCATGAAGCAGCAGCCAAGAATGGCGTTCATAGCCACAGTTCTAGAAAGTACGAGACAGTGGTTGATGACATCGATCCCTAAGAATAACGCTGGTTTTCATCAATATCATACAGTGCTTGTCCTTGGGACATTTTACCTATGTGTGAAGCACTGTCCATGGCAGCTAAGAAACTCCCAACCACAAACACTTGGTGCACATTTCCTAGGGACACACAGTGCTTGTTACCCCAGGTTTGTGGAGGAGACCATCATTGCAGGGTGAGTGTGTGAGGGAGGAGGGTGTTTATCTTACTGAGAACAGGAAGCAGAATGAAGGCATACCCAAGGCGAGATACGGCCCTGCAGGCCAAGTCCTTGTGTCCCAGTTCTCCCACCGTTACACCCGGTGATGAATCAGGGATGCATCCAGACTGTGTTATTTTCCATTTGTTTGTGTGCCTGCTTCTTTGGGTCCTTGCTCTTCTACCAGCATAAATGCGAGGGGACGAGATGTGAACAGAAGATGAAAAGATGAGCAAAAGCATCATGCACTGTGCAATGTCCACCCTGGGATGCTCTTGTGAAGTTGTGAGTAACTGTAATCCCTTCAGAAAGCTACACAAGAAAGCCAAGCGGGGGGAGGGGATGAGCATCTATTAGGCACTTACCACGTGCCAGGTTCTGTGCACAGTGCTTTATTATTTCTGTGCTTCTTGATGCTTCGATGAGATGATTTTCAATGTAGAAATGAAGAAACTGAGGTTCAGAGAATAAGCCACTTACTTGGGACTCCCAGCTATCAATTACAACTGTGGCTTGAACCTCCTGCTCTGTCTACCTCCAAAGCTTCGCTGTCCACGTTAACATTGTGTGTGGCTGAAAGGTGGTGGGTTCCCTCTAAGATTTTCCGTATGTATAAAACAAACACAAATTTCAAATACCCAATATTAAACAAGACCAGAAAATGACTCCCTCCTTTTCATATTGATTATAAGCTGATTTGATAATATTTTTGCAGATTGGGTTTAATGAATGCGTTAGTAAGTTAAATGTTTTTGTTGCCGCTCCCTTTTTTTTTATTGGAAATAAAAGACTGCAAGTTTGGCTGACACTGTGGCTCTGCTTGGGCAGGGGATGACTAAGAAAACAGTGTGATAAGGGAACTAAGCTTTTGCTCTTTCTTCCTTCAATATGGCTGCTGTCTTCCTTGGCTCTGCCCTCACCCCTGGGTCAACAGAGAGTGTCAGAGTGGAAAGGTAGGACTGTAGGCAGAACCTGGCTGTGATGTCCTGAAGAACCTCCTCCTTCCCCAGTTAAAATGAGAAATGCCATGAGCAGGCCTGTAATCTAGCTGAAGAAAACCAGATCCGGCAACTCCTTCATGCCTCCCCTTTCCCTAGAACCTATTTTTTGTAATAATGGCAGTAATGAATACTATAAATGGGGCATGTAGATAAGGAATAATAGTTATGCTCATTGTTAATATGAATTAAAAAGAAGGAATGCTCTGATCGACTTCTGAGGAACAAGTCCTGTTAAGGTGATTTTATACACATGAATTCATCGCATCCCACAGCCTCCCATGAGATCAGTACTTTTATAAGTTCCTTAGGAGGAGAGTAGCTAACGTGTAGATAACACAGCACTCAGCTCTCAGCACTGCACAGAGGGAAAGCAGGATAGGAGGATGCTAATGGGGTTGAAGGAATAGACTTTATGGGCTGTATTATGGACAAGGTAGACGGATGCTAGATGCAACGTGTGAACACTACCCTTCAGATCAGCTTCAGAAACGATGTGCATTTAGCATGCCATTTGACAGTTCAAGAAACTGTATAAGAATGAATAATTCATTTAAGGTTATCCAGATTTTGATAGTCTTAGTTGCTAGGGCTGGGGTAGGGGGTGCAGCTGCAGATGGGACTGGGGTTACAGATGAAGCTGGGGCTGGGGCTGGAAGGCGAACAGTTGAGGCAGGAAGGGAGGGGAAATAGAAGAATGCAAGGAAGTGTCACACTTTGGTATGCGTCTTGTATCTTCTCATGAACGGATTATTCACTGAAGCCAATAAAAAGATCTTATATTTCTTTTTGTGAAAATTAGAGTTAGTTATTCTATGTTACGTGTGAGTGTTTTGGCTGTATGTATATATGTTCTCCATGTACACATGTTCGGTGCTTGGGCAGGACAAAAGAGGACATTGGATCCCCTGGAACTCGAACTATAGATCATTGTGAATCACCATGTAGGTGCTGGAAGTTGAACCCTTTGCAAGAGCAACGAGTGCTCTTAACCACTGAGCCACCTTTCAATTCCCATATCTTCTAGTTCTAACCACTCCTCCCCATCACAAAGCCAAGTACATAGTAGGTTTTTAAATTTGCTTACTGACCATAAGGTACAAAACACCTCTGCAGAAGCCTGGCTTTGGTATGTGGGCCACATAAGATGAACCTCATATTCATTTGCTTCAGACCATATACAAGCTCCTATTTCAACCAATGAGTATTTTTCCCCTTGAGAATCTTAAGTGATTCAAGCACACCAGCTGTTTTAAGACCCAGACTTATGACTGTTGTGCATATCCCTGAAAGATCTGGAGAGTCCTACCCTCTTTTATTTCCTTCATCTATCCTCCCAGCTAATTTACAGAGAAGACACACAATTTGAAGTTGCTTTCATATGCTAACCCTGGTCGAAAGACATCCAGGTACACTGTATGAGGATGATTCACTCAGACCAGGGAGGATGGCCTCCAAATCCCAAGTTATCAGACACACTGGGGCGGGAGGGGACCAGTGTCTGGTGAACTGTCTGTTTATGATAGTGGCCTTTAGAAAGTGCCATTTTAAAGGGACCTCCCTTGATTGAGAAAATGGCATAAATTATATGTGACAACATAAAGATGATGTGATCAGAAAAAGAAAAAGGAGGCTCATCTAGGGTCCGTGGTATTTTCTGATGGGGATCTACAGCCAGCGATTAGCCAAACGAAGGACAAAACGCTGTTTCTTTAGAGGAAGCTGACACAGGAGCCTCTAGACAATTTGTTAAAGATTAATAAGAAATGGTTTCTCTCCCATGGCCCTTCAGGGAATAGTATGATAAGATGAAGTAATTCTAAAACGATTTTGAGGATTTGTCAGTAAGAGGGATATAGCTGGCTAGTAAGAGTAATCTGCGATGTCCATGTAATAAATTAAGATGGATTGAATTTTTAAAAATAAATGGCCCTTTAGCGGTCACTGACAGAATAATTGATTCTAGCAAAAATTGTCGATTGATTTTATTCCACTTACTATTGCTGCTGGCCATCTTTCCAGATCACTGGGGTATTTAATTTTTATCAGAATGTTTATGGATCAAAAATTCAAGACGTGCTTATCTAGGCTGTACTTGGAGACACTCATGTGGTTGCAATCTGATGCCAACATCCTTAAGGTGCCCAGGCTGCATCGTCCACTGTAGCTTCCCCTAGTGGTGACAGTTTAGGTTTCCCAGTGGCTGGCAGCTAAGGGAGGCTATCTATTGAACAGTGTGAGTAGTTTAAACGCAAAAATGTCTCCTCACAGGCACCTTAGTTCCTAGCTGCTGATACTGATCGGAGAGACTGTAGATTTTTAATAGGTGAGACCTGGCTGGTAGAAGTAGGTCGCTGAGGGCAAAATTATGTGTTATATAGTCTAGCTCCAGTCACAATACTCTCTCTCTCTCTCTCTCTCTCTCTCTCTCTCTCTCTCTCTCTCTCATATATATATATATATATATATATATATATATACACACATATATATATATACACATATATATATACACAATCTATCTATCTATCTTTCTGTCTGTCTGTCTGTCTGCTCGTCCGTCCGTCCGTCCATCCATCCATCCATCCATCCATCCATCCATCCATCCATCCATCCATCTATCTATCTATCTATCTATCTATCTATCTATCTATCTATCTCTTCTCTCCCACCCATTTCTGACACATCCAAATGTGAGCAAGCAGCCTCAACACACTAGAGAGCCACACCTAACAAAATGTCTTTCCCACCACAGTGGACTCTACTCCCCGAATCTAAAAACAAAATCCGTCCTCTTCCTCCCTAAAGTTGCTTTCTTTCAGGTATTTTGGCCATAGTAATGAAACAAGTAACTAAGACCAGCTATGCCCAGCTACCCAAGGCCACTCCAGTGCAGTAGTCTTAGGTCATCAGCCTTCTCACAGAGCAGTGCCTCAGTTTCCAAGGCCGACAGACTAAGAGGACCACGCAGAAGCTTCATGACCTTTAGCAAGTTGAACTCAAAGTCCACAGGACAAACTTACAGCCACCCCAACTTCATCAAAACACACAGGAGGGGCTGGAGAGATGGATCAGTGGTTAAAATCAAGAACCCACACAGCAGATTCTAAGTATTTGTAACTCTACTTCCAGGGAATTCTATTCACTCTTCTGACCTCCCTGGGCACCAAATGCACACACAGTGCACAAATATACACGCAGGTAAAACACCCATGCATATAAAACACCATTTCAAAGTACTTCCAGAAACACAGGGAGAGAAAGGAGCTGACAGTCTCAATGGGAGGAGACTCCAGGACTTTCTAGGTCACTGTGCTACAAACTGCCCCATGTGTTAATATCACTGCGTGGGAACGTAATGGGGAAAAAGCATGTTTGTCCGCAGTCTCAATGCACTTATTATAGATTCTTTACTAGAAACCAAAAACTAGCATCATTACAGTGAAAAAAAAACTTTGTAGACAGCACCTTGTCATAATCATTGTCCCCAGTCATGGTGTACTGTGCATCCCCTGGTATGATGTGCTTAGAGTACTTTACAGTTTAGATGGGAGAAAACGGTGACACCAAACATAGCAGAGGGACATTCCACAAACAGTCTAGACTCTTCAAAATAACCCAAGCAGTTATAGCAGTTATCACTTCCCTTGCTCTTAGAACTGATCTACCTGGAGTACCAGGAAGTTAGAGTGCGGGATCAATCTCCATTCAACAATGAAGCATCCCATTTCTTGGCCACAGGGTAAGGGGTAACTCTCAAGTGTTTTCTGTTTCCTCGAGTTCCTAGAATCTGCATGCTCCCTGGCATTTGAATCTTTTTTGCACCTGCTAATTGCTTGATAGCATGCCAACGTATTGTCCTCCTTTCCTTTCCTGTTCCATTCTCCCACTCCTAATCATATTTCCTAGAATCATATTTCAAATATCTATTCTCTCTCAAATTCCTGCCTTGGTAACTGCCCTCTGGAAGAACACACTCTAACACCGATGTGGGCAACAAATGGGGAGCCAGAGGATACACTCCACGGGGGACTGGGGAGGCTCAGCCATAGCTGCAATCAAGCTCATGGACTGGAACCAAGGTGGGAAAAGCACATTTTGAGTGACATTGTTGTGATAATTAGCAAAGCACGAATATAGATCTCAGAGAAGACGGCACTATTCTATCATCTTACTGTTTCAGAATTCCACAATCACAAGGGCATTGGTTTCCTTGAAACTGGAGATACTGACTGCTGTGAACCACACCATATTCATGCTGGAAATGGAGCCTTGGTCTTCCAGAAGAGCAGCCAGTGCTGTTAACCACTGTATATGGCAATTATACAATACCGGAAGACTTGGCACTTGCTCAAAAGACATTACTTTTCAATATTTACATAATGGGAATATGTCAAGTGAGTTATTGAGGAAAATCAGAAAGCAACTAAGATTTCTTGATGATGCCAAGAGAGGCACATTCTCTTCCTCTCTCTCTCTCTCTCTCTCTCTCTCTCTCTCTCTCTCTCTCTCTCTCTCTCTCTCTGCTACTGTCCCCATGTGTAGGACTGTTTTTACACTAAAGCGAGCTGTAATGAACCTCACAGCCAGAATTTCCACTTTGCTCAGTCTGAGAAGGTGTTTTTGTTTTTCCTTGCTCAGAAAACCTAAATGGCTTACCCAAGATTTCACATGAGAAGCAGCATAACCCCAGCTCAAACCTCAATTACTTCCAATAAAAATTGGGGACCGGAGAGGTAGATCAGTAGTTAAGAGTACTCGCTGCTCTTCCTGAGGACCTGGGTTCGATTCCCAGCACCCTTGTGTCACTTATAATGACCTATAACTCCAGTTCTGTCCCCCAGGGCACCACACACACACATGGTACAAAGTCACACATGTAGACAAAATCCCCTTTCACGTAAAAAGAAACACGTGGGTTTTTTTTTAATTTTTGCTCACACATGAGCTCTCTCTCTCTCTCTCTCTCTCTCTCTCTCTCTCTCTCTCACACACACACACACACACACCACACACACACACACACACACACACACACACACACATATAATAACTGTGAAGTGGTCATGAATTTGAAAGGCAGTGGGAGGGACAGGTGAGGAGCTGGGAGATGATGTATGGTCAGCGTCTTGTATGAAGTTCTCAAAAGAAAATCTTTTGTCCTTTCCCTCCTCTGGGACCACAGCGCTGTTTTCAGTAGAGATATTGTAAACCCATGCCTACTCTTTGAAAAACCTAACTTCTGACATTAATGCAGGCAATTATAGATCACTGGAGGCTTGATAGACCCTAGAGAACCCTCAGCAACTGAGCCAGATCATTTTTATATATAAGGAAACCAGGACCTTATAGAGAAGGATGCGGTGGTGGGCGCAGCAAGATAATTAGCAGAGAAGACAAGTCCAGAGCCATTAGACAGGCCAGCACTGATTCCCCTGAGCAGATGGGCTGGCACACCCAGATTCAGCTTTTCCTTATATTTTAAAAACCGTGCTCTTCCCCTTTTATTGAATCTGAAATGCTCTGACAAGCTTGGAAATGCGAATAGACCATCTGAGAGCTGGCACCAAACGCAGCTGAAAATATAAAACAGGCTGCTGAGCGTGCTGACTTCCCTGTCCCCCAGGGCAGTAACTATGCTTAGAAATGGGTTCCTGTGAGCCACTGAAAGAGTCAAGACTCATAGCAACTCCAGCTCCACTGAAGGGCACAGTAAACTGATGGTGGGAATGAGAAGACCAGAAGACCCTGGGAAAGAAATGAGTCTCCCCCAGCCATTTGCAAAAAATAGGAGCCTATTGCAAACAGAATCTCATGCATAGCCTTACCACAGCAAAGAAACCACTATCTCATGGTTTGGAGGAATAAAGTATAGTGTTGCGCATTGGGGAAAAGGGTACAGAATCCCAAGAAAAAAAATCATGTCCGGATTTTCCTTTGTAGGGGGAACAGTGATACATACATTGTGTGTACGTGCATGTGTGTACATGTATATGCATGCATGTGGTAATCCATGGGTGTATGTGTATGCAGGAAAAGATATTTGTGTAATGTGTATCACAGGCATGGTTTCATGCATATGTATGACTCATTTATGTGTATAATGTCTGCATGTGTTCATATATATATGTACTAGTTTATGTATGTATTATACTGTGTGTAAGTATACAATTGTACATATAGTTGTGTACATGTGTATCATGTACATACTGTATGGAAATATGTAGATATGTATATTATACTGCCTGTATGAAATGCATAGATTATGTGTGTGTACTTGGTGTATTTCTATAACTATGTGCACATGTGTATGTTATGTGTATTAATATATATGTGCATGAGTGCATGCATGCACACAGAGATGCAGGTGTAAAATTTATAAAAGTACATACATGCCAACATACATAAACTCATCACTAAAACCATGAAACACGCAATGATGCTTACTACTAAACATACATTTGAATAGACATAGACATTCACCCATACATGCAATAAAAATATAAACACATACATTGATATATGCATAAACATGCATGTAGTATACAGAAACATACACACATACAACACAACATAGATATACACACATCACACAAAGTTTCTTTCTTTTCCAGAATCAGCTCTACATTAGAGATTATACCTAGAGCCTTGGAAGTTGGAATCCAGTTTTCTTTCTCTTTCTATGTAAGTGAAGTAAAATTTATATTTATATTTGAAAGAAGTCCATCCACAAACTTAATTCTATAATTGCACACCATTTGGCCCAGATTCATATACATAAGCATCAAAGCAACTCTGAGACTGATTTTCAAGGCATCACTGCCAGAATCTTCTGGGGAAAATGGCCAGTGCCTCAGAGTTCAAAGTGAGGACCCTGGCACAAAAAAAAAAAAAAAAAAATGGGCAAACTCTAGATTCAAAGCCCATTGACAGCCATTGGTTCTTGGAGTGGAGGTGCTGGATGCATGACTGTTGTTGGGGGGATGATAAATTTCTCAACACAACCATCAAATGGACAGGTGATTTGGCTCCATCAGATATGCCGGGATGATTGATGCTCACTCATCATCGGAGTGGAGATTTGATCTACCAACCCAGCAGTGTAATCAGGCTTTTAACCACCCCAAGATTCATTACTTGATGAGAAACTTAGTGGGGGGCTGTCTGTTACTGTTGTTGTCATTATTCTCTCGAGGAGTACCTGTAGCTAATGAATTATAAGCTATTTCTCGTGTGGTTTATTGCAGTTCGCCACTTTGCTCCCCTTCTCAAAAACCCAATATCCTTTTCAGCCAAAAAATGGCACTGCATTATGATAATGATACCAGCATTTCATCCATCAGTGGGAATGGGATGATTGCTTAACACGTTTCAGGGAACTTCCTGATGAACTTGAAAAGTTGCCCTTCTGGAAAGGAAGTACTTAAATCTTTGGATTATCCTCCAGGCTTGAGAAAAGCCTGGCAGCCATGCCTCTGAAAACTGAGGAAACCTTTCTCAAGACAGCCTCACATCCCGGATAGGCCAGGAGAAGGATAATCAAAATCAGCTGGGAGGAAGTTTAAGCTCTCGGCAATGGTTGGTAAAAATCCCAGTGACAGGCTTCGAAGGTCCATCTGTCTCAAATTGACTAGCTCAGAGAGCTGGCATACAGAGATAATGAATCCAAGGTTACAGGATCAAGTTCATGTACATCTGAGCCAGCTAGCTTAGGGAAGGTGTTGGGGAGTGCTGAGGCCATGACAGCTGGATCTCCTCCAGCCTTATTGGCTCTGTGTGCATACAGCCTGGGTTGCCAAGACGAAAGCTGGCAGAAGTGGGTGGACTGTAGTTTCACTCCGTTTAAAGAGCTTTGGTTCAGCTACTATCTGAAAATAGTATGCCTCTCAGCTGAGCAGAACTAGCAGAGAGAGTGAGGTCTGGTCTCTGCCCTCAAGAAACTCCCGGGCTAGTGGATGAATTCCTAGGGAAACAGGCCTGAGCTTTTAACTCCTGTGAAGGCTGGGGAGAAAAAGGAAGGAACGTAACAGGAGAAAGAAACAGGGGCTTAGAGGGTGGGAAGGGCCTGTGAACGTGCAAGCATCACATAACATTTTAACCGGGCTTTCGGGAATAATTACCATGTCATCAAAGATAAATAAGAAGTAGGTAAGACTATATAATACACACTCAGGAGCCTCCTTCAGTGGCTAGAGGTCTCCATTCTTCCCCCAAACTCAGTCTTTCCTATAAAACTCTTCCCTCTCAAGGCTTTTCAACTTCAACATCCTGAACTAGAGATAGTAGAATTCTCATTTGCATCCCCTTAGACACATACTTTGAGCCAAGGTAAACTGTGGCCAGGGTTTGAGTCTAAAGCATCATTCTCACAGGGTCTCGGATTTGAACACCTGGTCTTGTCTCCAGCCGGCAGTGCTGTTTTAGAAGATTGTAAAGTCTGGCCAGCAAAGGTGGTGGCTAGGGATTGGCCTTAGAGAGTTATGGACAGGCATTGCTTGTCATCCAGCTCCCAAACTCTCTGCTTCCCAGTCAGTCAAGATGTGAGAAGGTGCCTTCTCACTGTTCAGCCTCGCCACCATGCCTTCTCTGCTGTGATGGTATTTACTCCTGAACTGTGAGCCCAGTGAATCCTTCCTCTCTTACATTGCTTCTGTCTGGTCACTTGAAAAATAACTAATGCAACTAAATGACAATGACATCTTATTTAAACAAAGCAGCAGACTGGATTTGGTCCATGCATTATGGTTTGGTGAGAGTTGATTTACATAAGGAATCAAAGAACAAACTGTTTATTATTAATGCAAGATACATGGATAGGGCAGAAGGGCCGTGATCCAGGAAGGGATCCGTGGCCAGAAAGAACTGTTTTTAGGAGAATTGCTAAAGGAAGCCACTAGAGTTTAGCCCCATGGGAAGACTGGAGGACAATTAAAAGTCAATCTCAGGATTACTCCAACCCCCAGGCAGAAATGTAGGTGAAGTACGTACACCCCCTCACACATGCTTCATATTTCAAGAGGCTATTCCTGGAAATTCTAACCCATCTAAATCTTACAAAGATTGGTGTGCTTCATTTTCTTTGAGGATGGCAGTGCTGGCCCCAGGAGTCAGGCTACTAGTATGGAAATAGCATGAAGATCCCCATTGGATCTGGGGAAAGTACAGTACTGTCTGAAGTCTGGTCTGTCCTTTGCACTAGACCTGCATTCAATTGACTCAATCTTTAAACTGACTGAAAAACTAAAGAAAAAAAAAACCTAAAGTATCTTAAGAAAGAGTGAGTCTCTTGGGCATATATACCCAAAAGATATTCAATCGTACTACAAAGACACTTATTCAACTATGTTCATTGAAGCATTATTTGTAATATCCAGAACCTGAAAATAACCTAGATACCCCTCAACTGAAAAATGGATAAAGAAAAAAAAAACAAAAACAACAACAACAAAAAAACGACATCTTGAAATTTGCATGCAAATGAATTGAACTAGTAAAAATCATCCTGAGTGAGGTAACCCAGACCCAGAAAGATGAACATGGTATGTACTCACTCATATTATGGTTATTATCTGTAAAGCAAGGGATAATGAACCTATAGACTATGGCACTAGAGAAACTAAGTAGCAAGGTGAACCCTAAGAAAAACATATATAGATCTACTTCGAAAGGGGAGATAGACAAGATCATCTGATAAAATCGGTAACATGGGGGTCAGAGGAGTAGGGAGGGCAGAAAGGAAAGATGAGGGGAGAAGGGTAGGGGAAAGGAGAACTTGAGGAAACGAGATAGTCGAGATGGAGGAAGGACAGAGATGAGGTCAAGGAAAGATATTTTGATTGAGGGAGCCATTATGGGGCTAGCAAGAAACCTGGCACTAGAGAAATTCCCAGGAATCCACAAGGATGGTCCCAGCTAAGACCCTAAGTAATAGAGAAGAGAGTTCCCGAATGGGCCTACCCTATAGTCAGACTGATGAATATCTTAAATATCACCATAGGACCTTCATCCAACTACTGATGGAAGCAGAGGCAGAGACCTGCATTGGAGCACTGGACTGAGCTCCCAACGTACAGTCGAAGAGTGGGAAGAATGAGAATATGAGCAAAGAGGCCAAGACCATGATGGGGACACCCACTGAAACAGTTTACCTGCACTAATGGGAGCTCACCAACTCCAATCGGACAGGAAAGGAAACAGCATAGATCCAAACTAGTCTCTCTGAATGTGTGTGACAGTTGTATGGCTGGGGCAGACTGCAGGAGTACTGGCAGTGGCACTAAGATTTATCCCTACTTCATGTACTGGCTTTTTGGGAACTTATTCTTTTTGAATGGATACCTTGCTCAGCCTAGATATAGTAGGGAGGGCCTTGGACCTTCCCCAAAGCAAGGTGCCTTACCCTCTCTGAGGAGGGAATTGGAGGAGGGGAAGGAGTGGGAGCTGGGATTGGTATGTAAAATGAAAAAAAGATAGTTTGTTTTCTTTTTAACAAAATAAAAAAAAAATAAGAAAGAGTGAGTCTATGAAGTTAGCTGAATCCAAGCCCGCAGTTGCTGTCATCGTGACTCTGCCTATAACTCCCTCATGCTCAGCCAAGGCTTTTGCTGAGTTGGGTCAGGGTAACCTAACTCTAGTAGTTCCATAACTATGTGTTTTTATTCATCTGATGACAGCACCTTTTCTAAAATAATAAAGTGATATTGACTAGGACTGTGTCAGCACACAATAGGCCCTCAATAGGGCTACCTTCACATCACTCCCACCTGTGAAATTAGTAGAACATGCTCACTTTACAGCAAACCAGAACTCCTGCCTTTTGTCATTTCGGAGCTCTTCTTCTGCCTAATTCCACATGTGAACGTGTGCTTGCCAAATGCAGCCGTCGGCTCATCAGAAAGAGTTCGTTAGTGCCGATTCTTCTGGCACGCTCCTAGCAGACAGCACAGCGTGCCACTTGAATAGAGCTGCGGCGCTGCTGGCCGATGGAAACCAAAGCCACAGAGATGCTCCCGAGTCCAGCAGCAATTTCATTCTCCTCGCATGATCTGTTCTTCTCACTGGCTGTCCCACAGAGCCTGACTCCACGGGAGAGAACAGTTCTTGCCCAGCCATCATTGATGTTCCAGAACCCTGGGGCTCTTCCAAACAGCATATTTTCAGGCTCATTTCATTTCCTGCCTTTGATTCAACCATCTGGAAAAGAAGTCAGGAGAATGACGCCCCATCTCTGGTCCCAGAGGCCTTGGAGAGGACACATCAGCCAAGTTAATGTCAATCTGTTTATGAATTGGCAGTGGAAGGAGGACCCCCGGGGTCCACTGGTGCTGACTGGGTCCATGTGCAGCTGCTGGTGGAATCTGCTTTTTCTGGCTCCCCACCCTGGATAAGAGGAAGAAGAGCAGGAGTCAGCTTGGCCAAAGTGAGCATACAGAAGGAGGAGGGATCTTCTGTCTGCCGCTCCTCCTCCCGGCCCCAAAAGTGAGCTGTAGGAGAAACTCACAGCCAGGAAACCAACAAGCAGATCTGGGCTTTAGTCGGCAGGGACTGCTAACAGTGCAGAAATGGTCACCTACTAAGGTGGTCAGCATAGATAGAGGCAGATCCGCAAAGCACAAGGCAGAGTCCTGAGCTGTTTCCCTGACTCTGCAGTTTACTAGGTTTGCGAACAGGAAGCTTGAAACATCTTGTGGTCTCTGTATCCTCGTGTATGGAAAAGGACACACTCTGCCTGTTACATCAAGACTCTCAGCAAAAGCTCAAAACAAGGATGACAGACACCAACTTGATTTGTTACTGTCATTAACACTGATGAGTTCAGATATGCCAACTTCAGTCAAAGAAGACACACTCAGAAGCCTTTGGTTGGATTCCTGGCTCCATTTCCAGGTTTCCAAAGTTTAACCCTACTATGGTGAGAAGACTTCAACATTCTCGACCTTAAATTTCCATGTTGAAAAGCTAAGCAATGAATTCCTCTTGTAGAGGGCTGCCGTGGAATTTCAGTGGTCATGATTAGGAATACTTGAGAACAAAGGGAAATTTCTGTTTATCTCCAACCCAAAAGACAGTTGTCAGGACAGAACAAATAAAACAAGCATGAAAAGATGTTCTGAATGAACCAATGAATGAGCCACTTAAAACATGATAGCGCAAGCAAGAATTAACAGAAATAATGGCACTAACAGCATGAGAAAGAGTAAGCTAGGCTGCGTTCTAAGCACGACACAGGCTCTGTCACAACCAAGCCTTTCATCTTCTAGGCACTCACAGTGTGGCTCTGGTCTTTCAGCAGGGCCCAGCAAGTCCTAAAGAGGTTATACTTAATGACTTTTGTGTCCCAAGTCACAAAAGTCATCAACAGAAAGGATTATTCAAAACTTCATCTCTGAACTTTAAGGACTCTTAGTCCATTTAGTGGACTCTTAGACTGACACATGCGAATGCAGACAGGCCCCTGGGCTCCTGCAGTAGGAAGTAAAGCTTCACTCTCGTGTCTGGTAACATTGGATGATACCTAGATGGCATCTGAAAGCATTTCTTGTCCCCTGGACTTGTGTCATCCCAGTTCTACCAATGAGAACGCTGAGGGCTGATAAAATTAAATACCTTATTTCAATGCAAAAACTAAATCACAGCATCAGAATTTGAACGTAGGAAGACTAGCACCTGAGCATGTGTTTCCAAAACACTCAAAGACCCACAAAAGCAGAGACAAAGACACGTGGCATCTCATGGTGGGCACGCTTCTCCCTCATGGAGCTCTTTCTCGGCTACCTCGCATCAGAGGCAGCAGAGGTTCCATTAACTCCATCTTGCTCTGTGGATAGAGACCTGTAGCAAGCTCTTACAGGGGAGCAAGTTATGGACTCCTCTGGGAGGCGATGTGAAGCTTTGCCTGACTCCTGAAACCTGTTGCTGCTTTGAGTGTCTTCCAGACTCACAGGGGAGCAAGAAAACTTAAGTGACAGGCCCACAGTAAAAACAGGAACCGCTGTTTTTACTGACTACCTGTGGCACATCCATGGTTCATCTTGTCAAGGGAAGAGCCTCCACCTCCGGTGGCTGTAGCAACTGCTGATGTCAATGAGGGAGGGGGGAAAAAAACCTGCTTGTATCTCCTTAGAGAAAAGGAAGCTTTAGCAATGAGAAGAAAAGCAAGCAGCCTAGAAAAACAGATGAATACAAGCATCATTCATGTCATGAATCTTGATGGAAGCACCCACCCTTTGATCGCAGAACTTAAAACTGTATTTACAAAGATCCCTGGTCAGGCTGTGGTCTGCCACACATACCCTGTCACACATACCCCTATACCTGTATATTCCTGCAAGCGTGTGGGGTTGAAGTGAGCTCTGCACAGGACAGGGCAGCTTCTGGAAATCCTAGTGGTTACTTCTACATATGTAACCCTTTCCTCCATATTCTACTTCCCAACTTTCTATAGTTCTTCATAACCTACCTAAGCATCTTTTTCTTCTGATAACATCCAAACACACACACACACACACACACACACACACACACACACACACACACACACCTGCCTCCCCAATTCTAATCCCTCCTCCTCTAGCTATGGGGTCTTGTTATAATCCATGTTGCAAGTAGACGCTGAGCCTCACGAAGCTACAGCCAGGACCTCTTTGAACCTGAATATTTTGCCTCCCATGAGTTTCTGCACATACTACACCCTGGATAAATGGCCACGAATTACAGCATTGTTGGAATCAAATGAGATGACAGATATGGAACATTCGGTCACCTGAAAACAGTCACATAAGCTACACGTGCCACATGATTATGCCTAAAATGAAAAGGTGAACTTTGCCCAGAATCTATTTGAAAAAAAAAATCTCTTGTACAGAAAATGTCACAGAATTTAAAATGCTATTTATTACCACTTACTAGCCGCTGGTTTTCTTTATAAAGGGACCGCTATTTAGCTTTCACTTTATCTGTGTTATAGATGTCAACTTGTTTTTATTTATATTTCCACCTTACTTCAAAAATACTTGGGACCATTTTTAAGAATTTAGCCATTTTTATGTGTTCCAGCATCCCCCAAGGTTTCCAAAGAGATAAAATATCATCACATCACCTGAATTTTGGAAATTTAAGGGTCCTTTTATTCTCTCCTGCTGTGGTCTACAATGTTGAGAGATAACCGCACAAAAAAATGGAAGCCAAGCTGTGTCTACACTTGGCTCAGTCTTTAGAGATATTTTAAGATGATAAAATCCCAAGACTTGCGAGAGCTGCAGGATTTCTTTTTCCCTCTTTCCAATGTAGCTACTAGAGATAAATGCCCTCTTTCTGTTTTACATTTTTAAGTTAATTTTTATGGACTTATTGAGGACTGGTGGTCTGACCTAACTTGAGATACAAGTCATAACCCTTGAGTTCAACAACAAAGTGTTGACCATGAACAGAAGTGATCAGGGCCGATTTTGAAGGGTGTCTTCCTCCCACAGTGACTTGACCCCCAGTAGGGAGAAAAGTAAGGAGCTGCTAGACATTTGCTCTAAGGACATTTTTCCTTCTCTGACTTTAACAGCATTGGCAGCTTTTGTCTTTTATTTGATGACACAGAAAAGTCAGTTTGAACTTTGTTGGGAATTTATTTTAAGAAAATCTGACCCTTGGGAAGGCTCTCCTTGAACAACTTGGCCTTCCTGTTTTCCTTCTGACTCTTTTGAGCAATTTGGGGTTCTTCTGAACCTGTGGGACAGTTGTCATTTTATGACTGCCTTTGTCTTTCAGGGTTCTTCCACTGAACAGTGCTGGAGTGTTATTAAACACCAGAGAAACACAGCGGCTTCATAGGTAACTCTGAAACGCAGAGGGCCTGGGAACCTGACTATAACCCAAAGTCAGGGAATGTAGAAATAGCAAGGCAGGGCTCTGCTATTCCTAATGTCAGAATCTTAGGGAGACATCTTTAGAGGTCTCCTTTGTCTTGAATTCGCCTTTTCCCTACTGTGACCCTTGTAGACGGGCCACTTCAGCTCTCAGAGGAAACATGGCTTGATTTTCTAGAACGTCTTTAAAGTGTCTTAGAGAGTGTCTTAACCCACAATCTAACAATAATGCCATCTGTAGCACTGGCCTTGTCGATTTAGAAGCTGTTTTGAACAAATCTGGATTTCTCTTGAACTATTTGGGGCATCCACCATGTGACAGGAAAGTCTTTGGCTCTCTTGAGCCACAAGGGATCTCTGAAGCCATTTGGAATAGGGGCAAGGGTGTTGGGGAAATCTACTGTGATTATGTAACCATGAAAGCATTAAGTCTTTGCTAGGTTGGGCCTCCAATGGAGAACTACAGCCAGCCAGGCTTAGGTAAATTTAGGATGATTTCTAAGACGGTAATGGGGTGAAAAACAACCTCTGCCCCTGGAGCCCCAGAAGAGAAAACTCTGCCCCTGGAGTGCCAGTGGAGTGTTACATTTCTTTATAAAAATTTATTGCACATGATAGTCATGATTACCATGCCTTTATAAAGACCTTTGACCTGAATGAATGTGTTTGAAGTCATTTTGGATTATACAAGAGTAATTGCTTCTTTACTTATTTTTTTAAAGCTAAAATTCATGATTTCAGAAATCTAAGAAAAACAATCTGGTTACTGGACTTTACCTCTGGCAGGCTTATCAAAACTTAATTGAAATGCTAAATTTAAGTTTACCCCTTAAAATCATGCAGGTCAGTTGCTTTAAAATGTTAAATAATTAACAGGTGTAGACAGAAAGGCTGATAACAGAATTCAGAGAGATCGCCTAAAGATAGCTAAACATCTTATTAAGTGCTCAATAGATATCTGGACTGCTTTGGCTAAACTTAAAGTATAAAGTTAAAAGATTACTTCCAGATTGGCTTCTTTGCAAAGGAACTCTTGGCATGGTCCACTTAAAATGTGGGTGTATTGCCAATGTTGAGTTGAACTAATTTGATTTGAAATAGTTGCTAAGAAATATTGCACAGGGTTGTAAATAATACATTTATGTTAGTATCAAAATATATTGCTAGTGTTCCCTCTCTCTGGTTCTTAGTCTCCTTGATGTGAAAATTTGAAAATGGGGCTCAGAAAGAAGATTGAGGACCACTAATATGAAAGGGGGTGTCCACAATCTACCTGCTTATCCTGTCTGCTACCTGCAACCACTCCCAAACAAAGCTTACTGGAAGAGAGTAATTGGTAGAGGAGACAGTTTTGTTCCTGTCCCAGCTTGGGAAATTGGAGTACAAACCATACACAGCCCCCAGTTTTGAATTGGGAGATAGTCTTAGAAACTTTCATGAGGAAAAACAATCCTATGCTTAGATGACTTTTTTGTACCTCAGGGAGAAGTTCCTTGAGGCATAGCAATTTGCTCTGCCCCTCCGGGAAATCTTTTCAGATCCAGCCGAACTTGCATCTCTATTAATAGAGGAAGGAAGGCCCTCTCCTGAAGTTGAGCACCAGGTGAGGAGAGGTGAGCATGCCAGTCAATCACGCTGATAGGCGAGAGAGCAAGAGTCTGGTCTGGGTTTGTTTGCTTCGCATACTAATCCCTAGCTAAGCCAAGCTGCTTGCTGCCTGAGGACAGAACTCCCTGGAGGATTTATTTCTGTCTTTTATAAACTTCATTCTTCTCTGTTACAATAAAAACAGCATCATGCACAAACGGGGTAAAGTTAGATTTCAGTCTCTGCTCACTGGTTATGTAAAGGCTCGCTTTTATTTTCTGCCTTCTTCAATTAAAAGACCATAAACATTTTCTTCAATTTTTCCATTTTGTTCAAATATTTTTATTTCCCTGGAGTATTGAGACTTGTCTTTTTGCAAAACCGGGTTAAAATGCTTAAGGCCAAGGACTCTGTATATTTAAAACCATAATACTGCCTTTGCCTTCTGTTCAGACTCACTAAGAGGTCACATGAGCTGCATGAAAACTCTGACTGTGAAAGAAGGGAGCAGTTTGGTTCATGTATGCCCATCATATGAAATGTGCTCCTGGTTGTCTCAGGTTTTAGAAGGCTGCTTTCAAAAGTTAAAAATCAGAGACTGGGAGGCAGACGCTCAGTATGGCTCCTGCCATTTTCTTTAAACCATTTGTGAAGGAGAGGGAGCAAAGGAGAAAGGGGGGAGGCTAGCTAATCAACCAAGTTTATAGGTTTTCATTTTTTTCTAACTGTATAGATTTCATCTAGTTATTATTATTAAAACGGCAATGTATGCTTGGTGGACCTGGGTGTTTGTTTCAAAAGTAATCTGTGTGGTTTGTATAGTGTTTGTATGTTGGACTACATGTATGCATATCCTGTAAGTGGCTGCCAGTCATTTTCGGAAAAGAAATTCTTTGGGTCAGTGTAATGAAATCCAGACAAGATTTTATATTTTGTTTAAAACAATTGTTTTATGTTTCTACCAGAACATGCCCTGGTTTCCTCTGACCGTGGGCCAGATTGAACAGACTGAACTAACACTATCGACGGTAAAGTGATGCAGGAGAGCAACATGACAGCAAGGGTGTGAGACACCCTGTACAGTGCCTAAAGCTACCCCACGGACAAGGAAAGGCATGGAAGACAACAGTCACTGTGGGGTAAGCTTGCACTGAATCAGTAGGAACCCCACAGGGAGACTCCAAACACCTTGGCCAGTCCACAATGGGCTGTGTAAACCTTTATCACCAGTACAATCGCAGGAGATAGAACACACGCACAGAGAGAGTTACATGATGTGAATTCATGACTTAAAGATAGACAAGAGACAACAGAGCCTAGTGTTCAGGATGAGTCTCCTCCAGATTTAGAAAAGGATCCTGAAGGGATGGGATTTGAACCGTATATTATCATCTTGTATTTTTGAACCACAGCGAAGGGAATCTAGAGAGGCCCCTTTCTCGAGCTTCATGCCTAGGGGTAACCGGACTCCTTGGGAGAAGGATCTAAAGGATGGACCTACATCCAAAGTCCATGAGTGTACGTAGCAATCATGTCTTTGCCATTCCTTGTCAGTTTAAATAAAAATTTAAAAAACTAGTCCTTTCAGAAATGACCATTTGGTTTTGGATGACCAGTTGGTGTATTCTTCCATGATGAAGACTGTTTCTCCAGTCCTCAGAATTTCTCGCTTGCCTATAGTTCTTTGTGTAGAATTGAGGCCTCTTGAGGTGTCCGTCATCTCCATCAGGACGTCCGGTATTGCCCTTGTTCAGCTCATAGTTAGGCAGTCATGCTAATGAGACTGTATAGGTATAGACAGCCTCTGACATCCCTAGGAGTCACAATCTCACAACAAACTCCCTCTCCCTTTGGCCCTTAAAATCTTCCTATCCATTCTTCTGCAATGATCCCTGAGCTTTAGGTGTGGGATTTGAGTTATATTGTAGAAGTATCTGTTGAGCTTGGATTCCACAATCCTACATTTTGATTGGATGTGGCTTTTGTAATGCCCTCTGTCTGTTGCAAGAGAAGTTCTGTTTTGTTTTGTTTTGTTTTGATTTGGAGTGAGAAATACACTTATCTGCAGGTTTAAGATCAAATATTTAGAATGTAGAGTCTGAGAATACATACAGGTAACATTATACAGACTAAGAAGGTTGTACTTATTTATTTAGGAATATATATACATGTATGTATGTACCTACCTACCTACCTATCTATCTGACAAAAATTGATAAAAAAGAAAAAGAGGCCACAGATTTGAAAAAGAACAAGGTAGGGAGGATATTTGAGAGGGCTTGGAGGGAGGAAAAGAAAAGGTAAAGATGTGATCATACTATAATCTTAAAAACTAAAACTAATAAAAACCATGTGAGAGAAAGAGAACAGATCACTATTATCCCTACGCAGAGAGACACTTCTCAGACCCTACACTTTGGGGTGACTTTTAGACAGTTTTATTTTTATCTCCACACATACTTTTCAGTGACTCTTACTGCCTCTACTGAAGACAATTTAGTAACATCAGAAGCTGAATCTGTCTTTTTTACGATCATATAAATAACAACCATCCAGGGATGGCCTTGGCTGTTGTTCTCTGCAAATATTAAATTAGCAGCTGTGAGAGAAAGTAAATTTAGAAGACATGCCTTATTGCGTCTATAAAAACTGGCAAGATGGACAGCAGGGTCAGCTCAACCCGGAACTTCGAAGGGAGAGAAGGAGGGCAGGCCAGGTGCCGAGGGGAGCTCCCCATGAGGTCATGCCTCTGGCTCGGTGTTCGCAGACCAGACTGTTGTATTTATGCGACCATTCACCCAACATAGATCTTTAGTATTCTCATACTGGAAATGACCAGCAAAGGTTCTTAGTCTTTCTAAAGAGGTGCGAAAACTGCAGACTCAACATCTCTCCGCTTTTGTCTCATATTCTGCCACATCTCAGTGACTCCGAGTCCACTTGATTGCAAGGTCAGCTGTTTCGGGGGCACTCAGTGTCTGCAGTTAGCCAGAGTTTCTGCCCTTGAGTCAGAGATGGCCATAACTTCTTACCCAAGGTAGAAATCCCGATGCTTTTGTTCATGTGTTCAATTATCCATGCATTTGCCCATTTGATAGTAGATATTGGAAACAAAATACATTTTCAGCAAAATGATAGGTGCCAGGATACAACAACAACAAAAAAATTAACATCATCCCTACTCTTAAGGAACACAGGTTGAGTCAAGAAGAAGGTCATTAGAAGGTCAACCATCCAGTGTGGGACTGTTGGGTGTAAGAGCTATTAGTGATGCTGAGACACATATAAGGACACTCGATTCTATCACTAGGGCTCAGGGAAAGATTTCTAGGTGAAGCTGAGATCTGAAGAATGAATTATTGACCCAGAAAAGATGAAGAGGCAACCATTGGCTAGAATGAAAGACAACCTGGTGCGTGTTCCTACCTTTGTACAACTGGTTATAAAGTCTGAGAGAAACGGGAGGAAAGATGAGAAAGGAAGGGAATGGTGCTAGGTCATGCACAAGCCGAATGCTTGGCACCCACACTCAAAAGATTTTTCAATTCCCATGTCAGGTGTCCTAGTTAATATGATGGAACTTGTGCTCGAACCCTTGTGGTGTGATGTGGTCCTGGCAGGTTCTGGGGCTGTTGCTCCTTGGGGAGCTGATCAGAGCTCCTTACCTCTTATTTCCAGTAAGTCACATCCATTCCATATTTCACATAATAACAAACAATGTGTTGCTTGACATGATATTTCTGCAGCTACATAGCTTTGACATGCTCATTCTCTGGCAACTTCTCCGTCTTTCTTCCCCTTGCCAAGGCCTCATCCTCAGTGCTTTCCAAGTCCCTTACTTCTCAAGTGTTCGCTTCTCCCTATATCGCTCTGATTCATATCCCACTGAACATGCGGTCAAAAGTACTGTACAGTATTCATATTTTGTAGTTGTCTTTTTGTTTTGTTTTGTTTTGTTTTTACTCTTTTGGTGGCTGCCCCCCAGCTCCCAAACAAATACATGGAGACTTATTCTTACTTATGAATGCCCAGTTTTAGATTGGTCTGTTCCTGGCCAGCTTTTCTAAC
The DNA here is from genome assembly GCF_982192425.1 of Myodes glareolus. Classification (NCBI taxonomy): domain Eukaryota; kingdom Metazoa; phylum Chordata; class Mammalia; order Rodentia; family Cricetidae; genus Myodes; species Myodes glareolus. The sequence goes on from NC_142044.1 coordinate 30,455,987, forward strand.
ATAAATTATCCCATTTCTCTTTAACTACATTTTGCCTCTGGGCTTTTTACATTTCTTTATTCTCTCCATTTTTCTTTCATACCCCGTGACTGGCTGTGTGGCTGGTGGCTGCCCCCCTGGCATCCTCCTCTTCTCCTTTGTTCACTCCTTGTTTTTTTCCCTAGATTTCTTCTCCTCTTTATTCTCTCTGCCCATCAACCCCATCTATCCACTCTCCTGTCTAGCTACTGACCATTCATCTCTTTATTGGATCAATCAAATGTTTTAGACAGACAAAGTAACACAGCTTTACAGAGTTAAACAAATACAGCATAAAAGAAAGCAACACATCTTTGCAACATTAAACAAATAGGAAACAGGATAAACAAATGTAATATCTCTTAAACTAAAAATCCACAATACTATCCACTGTGGAGAAGGTGTTCATACCCCAGCTCAGGCAGCCCAAGTGATGGAATAGAATAGACATATGAACACCAATGCCAGCAGAGATGACGTGATACCTAGGATCACACAAGGCTCAGGAGGCAAGCCTCTAGCTTCTCATTCAAGGTGCATCCCATAATGCCTAAAAACTGCCAACATTTACATTTTCCATTCAGCATAGCTTCCACTTTTTCAAAGATTTGTCTTTAACAAACGGCTATTCCAGTCTTATACTGGGAACGTTCTATTTCAACTATATCTTAGAGGCTGGAGAGGACATTTTGAAACTTGGTGAATTCTTAACATATCTTTTGGTGCCATCCTTAATCAGATCTTGTTTAGGCATCTGTGCTGGTTGAGACTCTGTGGGCTAAAAAGATACCAATAGACATGCTAATGCAGAAGTGGAAAGTCTTGTGCCAGGTGATGGTGGTGCATGCCTTTAATCCCTGCATTTGGAAGACAGGGGCAGGTGGATCTCTGTGAGTTTGAGACCAACCTGGTCTATAGATCAAGTTCCATTCCAGGACAGGCTCCAAAGCTACAAAGAGACCCACACTGGAGCACTGGACTGAGCTCCCAAAGTCCAAATGAGGAGCAGAAGGAGGGAGAACATGAGCAAGGAAGTCAGGACCACGAGGGGTGCATCCACCCACTACTGGTCTAATGGGAGCTCACCAAGGCCAGCTGGACTGGGAGTGATGGAGCATGTGATCAAAATGGACACTCTGAATGTGGCTGGAAATAAAGGCTGACTGAGAAGCCAAGGACAATGGCACTGGGTTTTTATTCTACTGCATGGACTGACTTTGTGGGAGCCTGGTTTGTTTGGATGCTTACCTTTATATACCTGGATGGAGGGGGGAGGACCTTGGACTTCCCATGGGGCAGGGAACCCTGACTGCTCTTAGGACTAGAGAGAGAAGGGGAGGTGGGGAGGAGGAGGGAAAAGGGAGGAGGGAAGGAGGTGGAAAATTTTAATTAATTAATTAATTAAAAAACAAACAAATAAATTAAAAATAATAACAAAAAAGAAGTGAAAAATAATCTCAAAATAATCTCACTGGACCCCAACCCTAGACAATAAACTACAAACAACTAAGAAATGCTAAGAGCAAAAGAATTAGCCTTCCTCAGGAAAGAGTCCACAGATTGGTTCTCCAATACCAAGTGGTCTTATATACGTATACATGCATACACATACCTAAGCACATGCATTTATACATACATTTTTGTGTATTTATATATGTTATATATGTGTATATAAGCGTATATATACATTTAAATATACAATTTATATACAATTAAAGAAAAAAGAAGATACCAAGAAACTGAGAAAGCCAGGAGGGGTTAGACAGAGTAAGGTAGTAAAGTGAAGGAGGATGATGTAATTATATTTTAATTTCACAAAATTAATGAGAAAAATGAGTGAGTTCTTATCTTTATATTTTAAATTTTTTATTGATTTTACATACCAACCACAATCCCCCCTCCCTCCTCTCCTCCAGCTTCTCCCATATCTCCCTCCCATATCACCCCCTATCCACTCCTCTGAAAGGGGAAGGACTCCCATGGGAAGTCAACAAAATATGGCACATCAAGTTGAGGTAGAACCATGCCCCTCCCCATGCATCAAGACTGATCAAGGTATCCCACCATAGGGAATGGGCTCCAAAAAGCCAACTCATGGTGCAGTTCCACTGCCAGGTTCCACTGCCAGCTCCTGGTTCCACTGCCAGGGGTCCCACAAACAGTCCAAGTCACACAACTGTCACCCACATGAAGAGAGGGCCTACTTCAGGCCCATGCAGGTTTCCTAGCTGTCAGTCTAGACTCCTAGTAATAGTGAAGAGGGTGCCTGAACTGGCCTTCTCCAACAATCAGATTGGCTACTCTAATTGTCATCATAGAACTTTCATCCAGTAACTGATAGAAGCAGATGTAGAAATCCACAGCAAGCACTAGGCCAAGCTCAGGGAGTTCAGTCGAAGAGAGAGGAGGGATTATATATATATACATATATATATATATATATATATATATATATATATATATATATATGTATATATATAATCAGTGTGGGGTGGGGCATCAAGATCATGAGAGGGAAACCCACAGAGTTCTTATTTTTTTAACTCATCATTTGTCGACACTCTGGTCATGGGTATCTGAAATGTAATTCGGGAAGTGTATTCCCAAAAGGGTACTCCAGGTATCATTTATATGAATGAACCCATACTCAGTCATCTGATGAACTGGATGGCTCAGTGGTTAAGAACACTGATTGTTCTTCCAAAGGACCCGGGTTCAATTCCCAGCACCATGTGACACCTCACAACTGTCTGTAATTCCAGTTCCAGGGGACCCAACACCCATGGCAAAACATCAATGCACATATAATAAAAATAAATGAATTTAAAAAATGTCTGTATGCTTTTTTAAAAAGATATCTTTTATTAAAATCAGCCTACATCATAAGACAAATAGACACAGAGAAACAACTGCTTTTCAGCCCAGAGACCAACTATACTTCCATCCCTATTGCCCTCCTATAGAGAAGATCCAACAGGCAGACAGTGATGTCTATGGGATATGACACCAAGGGGCCACAAAATGAATACCCTTCACTCAACCTGTAAGTGACCCATGACACTAATCCTGTCTAGAGTAACTCCTCCCTGGTTTGCTCTCAGCAAACAGTCCTTCTCTGATGCTCAGTACAAATTATACTCTCCGTACTTCCTTTCCCCTCCATCTTCTTTGGGAGGATCGGTGACTTCATTTACCTGGGTTCTCAGAGAATTTTGTTTTTATCACTAATGTAGCTTCTTCTTCCTAGAGGACCCAGAAGCAATCCTGTCTAGTTGGTTTTAAAATTGGAATGTAAAAAAGTTCCTAGTATGTGCTGAATCCAAAATCAAAATCTTTGGAACGTAGCAGTGAAGAAGACAAATGAAAAATTTATCTGGGACATTATGAGCTCTGATGACAGGTTACAACACTGTAATTTGCTATCTGTATGTACCAGGTGACTTAATCCCATGATCCTTTTCATTGCTCTGACAAGTTATGTAGGAAATTTACCAATCTCTTCCAATTTCTTTGTTAAAAATGTAGGGAGACTTTGAGATTATACTACAAAAAGAAGTCCCCTAGGGACAAAGTGGAGCCAGGTTCCAATCATGGTCTCCAGGACTTGCAAACCTGTGTTCTACATTACAGCACTGACTTACAGATTTCCACAAAACCATCCAGTCACATGGAAACCAAGATTTCCTTTACACAGCATCTCCATCAGTGGCTGCTTCTGTGACATTTTTCAGAAAATGTCATGTAAAAGACAAAGTCAGCTGGAATTTTAAATAACATATCCAAAACAAGCCATGCCTCATGGTTTGCTGTTATACACACTACGTTCAAGTTGAGTGACACAATCTTTATACCTCCCTAATGATGAATTAGCTGAACATACTTGTAGTTTGAATGATAACGGCTCCCACAGGTCCATACATTTGAATGCTCAGTTCCCAGTAAATGGAAATGTTTGGGAAGGATTAGGAGGTGTAACCTTGTAGAAATAAGTGTGTCATCGGGGGGTTGGCTTTGAGGTTTCACAAACCCATGCCAGATTCTCTCTCTCTCTCTCTCTCTCTCTCTCTCTCTCTCTCTCTCTCTCTCTCTCTCTCTCCTGTTTCTGGATCAGGCTGTAAAGCCCTTAGCTACTGCTCTAGTGCCATGCCTGTGTGCTTTCCACCATGATAATTATGGACTATCTCTCTAAAACTGCAAGCAAAACCCAATTAAATGCTTTCTTCTAGAAGAGCTACCTTGGCCATGGTGCCTTCACAACAGGACAGTGACTAAAATACTACTCCTTTGCTCTATCAAGTTTCCTAGACTATCCTGCAAGATACCCAATGTTGTAGAAAAGCTAACAACAACAACAAAAACAACTTCAGGGAAATTGTGGACCAAGAAATTTTCCTAGAGGACATATTTTCATATTGGTACCATCAAGTGTGCTCTGCTCAGTAGGAGATTTCCTCCAGAACTCAGCTCAGCAAAGCACCATGCTGATTCTTTTGAAACTGCCCTCCAGAATCAATCATATTTGATATTCTGATTGTTAGTTTCTCCCTTGATCATATCATGCAAAATTGGTAAGACAAAGGTATTATTTTATTATTTCACATTTTTTTTTACTGAACTGATACTTGTAAAATTCATCAAATCTCATTTTGGTACTCAGTTCTTAGAGTCAAACTCACAAAACTCAACATATCTGTGCTACTCAAAGCCCTAAAATACATAGATTTAGTTATTTATGCTCTCACACACAGGCATGCATACATATATATATAGACATACACACAATCTCAACCACAAACTCAAGTGCTAACAAGGATAAAGCCAGTCAGAAAGAGAGAAGTAAGACGGAGAGATCCTAAACAATTCAGTGGTATGGCGAACAAATGGCCTTTGAGGGGGTCAAGTTCCATGTGGCCTCAGGAACGCGACTACAGCCTCTGTCAGGAACTTTGGTCCTACTCTGTGCTGTTAGACTAGGGCTGCCTTGCACCTTCTGTTTCCAAACTCATTCCATGGCTAATGCATATTTTATCAATAAGATTCTCCTCAGATTGTGTCGGGCTTCATAGAGCCTGACACACACTGATGGTACACTCCCAAGGATGCCCATACTTTTGTAAACCCATTGTGTTAATCAGCTACCTCTGTGAATAATACCTGAGGTAATGAACTTCCAAAATTTTTCCTTTGTTTCATAATTCATGGTCACATGACCCTATTGCTAGCACACATGGCCGAAAACCCATCTATCTGATAGCCAAACAAGTAAGTTGGGAAAAGGTGGCTGCTATACATTTCCAGGAATGCTCTTAATGATCTAAGCAAGACTTCCTGCTTCTTAAAGCTTCTGCCACCTCCCAATAGTGACAGATTGGGGACTAAATCATTAAGGAACCTTCTAGAACCAAACTACAATATTAAGTAGCCAAAGCCAGAGATACAAAAGTCTGCCAAGTTTCAAAACACTAGCTAGAATTATTAATGTTGATCTCTTCATTTAAAAACCCAGTATCTACTCCTCTGTTGTATAGAGGAATCCTGGTCAGAATCCTATCATAAGACTGATATCATTTTGTTAATAAAATATTTGCGGTTCAATTTTGGAAATTCAAGTGCATTTCAATTGTCTTTGAGCACACTATTACTTGAGCTGTTTAAAATATAGTACAGGTCCATACCTCTTCTCAAAGTCTGTGCTTTTCCAAGTAATTGTCATTGTTGCTTTAATTTTTGATGCTCAAGTGGTCCCTTAGCTGCTAGAAACATGCTCTTTGTCTTTTATATGACCTTAAAACTGTATTATAGTATTTTTACACTAAATGTGTGGTAATTTTCCAGGGCTTCTCTTCCTTTGACAATTTTCTAGCACTTCCATTTCCGTGGTAACTTTTAAGCTTCCTTAGTGTCCTCAATAATGGAATAACAACACAGAAGTCCATGCCCAGGACTTAGCTATCTCCTGAGAATTCTGGTCTTCCACCTACAAATCACTTTCCTGGCAATGCACCTCATCATTCCTCTTGATTAGGGTCTGCCGTAGTTTGTGTTTTTATTGCTTTGAAGAGATACCATGACCCCGATGATTGCTATAAAAGAAAAATAATTTAATCAGGGTGACTCACTTATAGTTTCAGAGGTTCAGTCTATTATCATCATGGCAAGAAGCAAGGAAGTGTGCAGGCAGACATGATGCTGTAGAAGTAGCTAAGAATCCTACATCTTCCAAGCAACAGGAAGTGGACTGATGATACACTGAGCAGAGGAAATCTCAAAGCCTACCCCCAAAGTGACACACTTCTTCTAAGAAGGTCATAGTCACTCCAACAAAGCCACACCCCCTCATACTGCCACTCCCTATGAGATTACAGGAGCTGATTACATTCATACATACAGGGTCTCTTCTATGTCCTTCTTGCTAGATTGCATTTCAGACTGGATCCAACTCTGACTTAAACTCGTCCCACTTCCTTCACTTGATGGGATAGACTAGACTGTAAGAACAAGCATCCTTGCTCTGATATACTTTCCTAATGATTCTACCATTAGCCAGTCAGAACTGTTACAAGGGCCTCTCTGCCATGCACCCCTGCTTATAACACAGCAGTAAACACCAATAGGCCTCCTTTATCCTTCCAACTCTCACCATCCTAAACATATATGCTTCTTCCTGGAAACTCTCCTAAGCCTATGCAACTATACCTACCCAACCTGAAGGCAAAACAGTTCAGGAGCGCAGGAGAGGAAGGCAAAGTCATGGGATGCTCAAGTTATGATGGATGAAAGTAGAATTTAAACCACCCTAACTTCTCTACTCGTGAATAGGACATCTACAGAATTTCTCAGCTCCCAGTGGGACTGACCCCTACTTATGTGTGTTAGTGACCTACTTGTGAATTCATCTTCCATCAGCTTCCTTTCCCTCCACTTCTTGCATTCCCTCTTTCCCACAGAAACTTTCTTAGTTTACTTCCAAATAAATAACTTGCAATCAAAATCTAGCCTCGGGGTCTCTATCTGAGGGAACCAGCCAGAGATCAGCACTGCTTTCATCCACTGCACATTATATTCCCTCCTCCACAAATTGGAGCCGCTCATATCTAGGTTGTCGTGGGACACAAAAGGCCATACCTGTTTGCAAACCTGACCTTATAATAAATTGCATACTGGCCTGGAAACAGCATCCCTTTGAGAAATTCAGTCTTGCGTGAGCAGTGTTAGAGTTCACTCTGGCTCAGTCCTGCACAGCCCCGTGCTCCTTAACATGGGTCAGTTGGTCTCTATTACCAGGGTTCCCTGAGTAAGCATCTTATACACCTGCTCACTAGACCAAGCTGACACGCTAGTCTATTAACCATTTCATGCCCTAGAGGGCACAGAAATTACTCCACACCTCAGGCAGCTACAATCAAACCAATATCCAACTCATTTTTTCAGAGCACCAGGTGAGTGGGCTTGCAGACACCTGAGAGCATATTGCTTTCAGAAAGGCAGACTGGTGACTAGACTAGCAACAGCAAATGGTATGTAACTAAATGATGTGTCATCTACACTGTGATAAATAAGTAGATGAGAAGAACGACTGTATAAATAACTCCAAATCCAGTCTCTAATGAAAGGGCTCAATCTCACATTCTAACTCATAACTTCAAATCATTTCCTTTTCTACCTCATTCTTTGTCTGTGACAGAAGCCCACATTGAGACCTCTACCCAGTTGTTCCTCAAAACACAGCAGACATGCCGACTTCTGTCTAGTTCCTGCTTCCTTCATCCATTTGCAAATTTCTTATGACAATGACATGCATGGATGTTGCCAGAAGTACTAGGTGTAGCATCTAGACATTATCACCTTATATTGAATTTAAGACTATCTACCTAGTCAGTTTCTCAATTTGTATTTGGCTACTTCCTGTGATCAAAATAAGCCAAATCTCTCCTTATTTTCCAATTTCTTCACTCTTCTGCCCCCTTTTAAAAGAATTGGCTATTTTAAGTAACTGTAACACTCTGCCCTCTTCCTTTCAATAAAAGTATCATCAAGAATCTCTTATCATGTTAGGAATATTAATCTTTAGCCACTTCTTCCATTTCTTTCCATGAAATCTGGTTATTCTTAAAATTATACATAAATCCCTCTTGTTTCTAAATGCTGATAGTAAGTCTAATAAATGAGAGGGTAAATAAATAAGCAAATAAATTTCTCACAAGATTGAGAATAACACAACTTCAGTGTAAGTGAGCTCTGGCTTTGCCTACTGAAGCTTCTGATAGTAAAGGATTTATTTGTCCTATACTCTGCCAATATGCCTTGGTGTTTCAGGATCTCTTGTCTTCCCACTAGGGGTTCCCTTAGTCTGAAACTTCTTCACTCCCCTCTCAGGCTAATGAATCCCCCTTTAAACCTTTCCTTAGTGATGTGTTGTATGGAAACCTGCTCCTTATCTTATCCTCTCCCATAAAACTGTCAGTAATTCTTCCTCTATAATAAAATTTATCCTACATATATATTACCCTCCATGCTTAACAACCATGTGTTTTTTTGGAAAGGAGGAACTTTTGAGTTCTTGTATTAATTACTGAATACCAAGATTTTGTCCTGTCCAACTCAACATATAATTTTCCCAACGCCTTGTGCAATCTCTTGGTATCAGGCAGAATATTGGTACATAATAGGTATTTACTAGATAAATGACGAGGGAAATGAATGAATGGAGAAAATGATTTCTTAAACAAACCATGAATTAGTTTCTTCACAGATAAACACTCTGTGCATAGAACCTAGTCATTATGACTAGGATGTGTCTGTATGGAGATAGGTGACATTGAATTTGCATAACCAGTATACAACACATTTCCCTCCTGTCCGAACTGTTCCCACACACTGTTATCAGTGTCTACTTACTCATTTACTTCATCTAACCCAGTGGTTCTTTGATGGGAACAATTTTGAAACCCAAAGACTATTTGGCAACATCCAGAGATCATCACAATGGAGTGTGCATCTGGTAGGATGGAGTGTGTAAATGCTAGGGATGCTGCTGAAAACTGGTGCATTCAAAGGGCTGCCACACAGCCAAGAACCATACAGCTCAAAGGGCCAAGATTACTTAGATCCTGTCGTCACTGAATTGGTAGACATCCAAAGAATGTTTACCAAAGGGCAGTAATTAATGGGTCTGAGTAATGAAGAATGGAGAATGAGACTGAGAATAAGTAGCAAATTTAATGAATTGGGCCCGAATGTTGCCAAGGGAAACTGTCATCACCCTGAACTGAGCTTGCTCTTTCTGTATCTCACAGAATCTCTCCAAGATTTCAGATTGCTTTGTGTTTTGTGTGATTGCTGATGACCTTTTATGATGAACTTGACTTGAACTGTGCAGTTGACGCTAAAGAAACAAATGGGCTCCATTTTCCCCTATAATTTTAATGTGCATCATAGCATTTTCCTCTATAAAAGTTGACACTTTCTGTCTAGCTTGTACAGAAAATACCATCATTATAATAGTAATAACTACCTTTTACTGTTCTAAGTTGAATACTGTCCCCTAAAGAGATATGTTGACATCTCCACCCCCAGGTTCCTGTGAACGTGATCCCATTTGGAAAAAGAGTCTTTACGTAAGTCATCAAGTTAAACCGAGGTCATATTTGACAAAAATGGTATTATTGTAAGGAAAGAGAACACTCCGGGCACAGAGGGACCTAGAGAAGGATGTTGTGCAATGACAGGGGTGGAAATTAGAACATTTTAGCAGTAAACCATGGGAGTCCAATGGCAGTCAGCGCCATGGAAGCCACAGAAAACACAAGAGGGAGCTGAGAGGACTCCGAACATAAAAACTACTGCTCCCAAGTCTGGTGAGGAGCTGGGTTGGATCACCAGGAACAACCTGGTAGAAATTTAGAACTCACTCGCCACACCTTGTTCTCTTGCTTCCTCTTACATGTTGTGGCATGGGCTCACGTGTACACCCACCTATATACACAATAATCAATACACATTTAATTATTAAAAAAAAACAAGGGCACCATAGAAGGGATGTAGTCCTGCAGTGCTTTCATTTTAGAAGTTAGTTGAAGTGTATCTTCTCTGTGCACAGCATAAATAGCAGGTCTCTGGTTCCACTTTGGGAAGGGCAGCAAGTAATGGAAGAGCTGATTCTCTGTCAGAGGATGCCATTTCAGGGCTAATGCAAGTACACTCCATGCAGTTACTGTTTTACTTTTAAAACAACAATCTTGACTTGGAGGTGTTCTATCTGTAAATTGATTGAGCACTTAATGCGGAGGCACATTTTTAAGTGGCCTCAAAGGGACTGTGTAGCCTTATTTGCAGAACGTAACTAACAAAGGACCACCACATAGAAACACCACTGCCCTGGAAGATGTACTTAGGCTCTCTCGAGCAATTTTGTACCATGCTACTGTGATTCCCAGGATGCTTTCTATCAAATTCATTCCCAGCAAAGCAATGCACCTCAATGTGCTCATCAGGTTCAGATCTGTGTGTGAGGTATCCCTAAGGCCTCAGAAGGTCGCAGCAGCTTCAGTAGGTGACTGTGCGTTTCCAGGTTGTGGGGAAACATGAGAGTTGGAAGGAGTTTATTTTATCAGATGTTCTGTGCCTTCTTGCAGCTAAAATCACTAATTTTGATTCTCTATCTTCCTAGGTATAGTGGTATAACTTGAGGAACTTTAACTCATTATAAACATACACGCTCAAGGGTAAGGAGAGTGGGAGAGATAGGAGAAAAAAAGGGCCTTTATTGTTGCTAAAAATCATTAGGATATCATGTCATAAAATGTGACAATATACTTACTAATTCATATGGCCCAACCACCCCAAAACAGACACTTCACTCTTAGAGACCTTGAAGATACAACCTGTCTGATGAGGCTGCCCACAGTATAAAGAGGAAAGATTAGAATTGGATTTTCCTGATATACATAAATAGTTCCCTCTTGAAAGAGAAAAGAAACTGAACCATAGAAATTCAGTTAATTCTCTCAAATCCATCCTTTAGGCAAATTACTTCTTATGTAAGGAAAGTGAGTAAGAATGAGAGATGAAGAGAAATATATCAGCAAGGACACACTATCTAGGAAGATTCAGAATGAAGGTCTGTATCTCCTTCATAGCCTTATTATTCTTAAAATAATAATAAAGTCTACAGCATGAAGTTGGTATAAAGATAAATTATAGTAAGGTATGGAAAGAATTTTACACAATCCAACTACATATATCTACTAATAGTTGTTCTTGTATTTATTTTTATCTTGCTGCATAGTGAAGAACTTGAATTTCACATTGCATGGAATAAAGACTGACAACTTTCTACAGTTTTTTGATATTCTAGATACATATTACCTAATTTTTATCCATATTTCCAGAACAAACCAGGATGGCGATCATATAATTTTATACAGATAAGAACACCGAGAGCCCTAGGGAAACATAGACAAGCAAGAGAACAGCAGTGAGAATAGGCCCACTCAATGTCCTCAGTAGAAGTTCAAAGAGCATTCCAGAAGAGCACTGCGATTCAGAAGGGGATGGGGTAGAAATGAAAGGAGAGCTCATTTCTGAGCTTTCCACACTGGGAGGTCATATGACTGAGAACAAACCTCAGAAGTAGAGGAGAAGATAAAGGATGAGCCAGAAACAACATTAAGTGAGCCACAGGTCATGCTCTGAAACGCGACACAGGGAAAGCAGGCTGTATTAGACTGACTGATGTGGAGATTGGAAGAATGCAGAAAAGTTTCTATATGAGGAACGTGGAGAATAGAACCTCCATCAAGGTCAAGAGGAAAATGGGAAGTAGCTCGGTTAAGAACATACAGAAGTTCAGTGGTGACACCATAAACGTGAGAACTTAAGGATCAGGAAATCTCTCTGATAAATAGGTCAGCAAATGAAGGATTATGGGAGGCACGCTGAAGAGCTTACCCTCAGCATCATGGGAGACCTGGAAAGGGATTCAGCAGGCAAGTTCTCCACACTAGAATGTTTGTTTAAAGAGAAATGTAGAGGATAGAGTTAAACTACAATCAATGGGAACATTAAAGGTGATGTTGGCCTGGTTGCCAACAATGATGATGAATGGAGAGAAGTTTCCAGAGCTCAGAGCTTTACAGGAAGCAAATTCATAAGACTCAACAGATAGCAAAATATGATACAGTGAGAAGCTTTCAACTCTCTCAAACTTCTTCTTTCAATTCACATCCTAATTTCCTTTCCGTCTTCTTCATTGGAGACATGTTGAATGAAAACATAAAATTACTGATCTTATTTTGTCAGTAGAAAGCCAGAATGGAAGGTATTTAAATAGTTTCCTTCACTGAGAGTACCATATATGCTTCTGGGATGTTTTCTAATGAGAGAACACTTCTCACTTCTATGGTTGAGACGGTTTAATTGTTCATCACAATTTTAAAATTCGTCCTGGTGTACAGATGGACTATGCCTTAGTCACTGTTCTGCTGCTGTGAGGAGACACCATGATCAAGGCAGCTCTTATAAAAAGAAAGCATTTAGTAGGGGGCTTACTTATAGTTTCAGAGGCTTAGTCTATTATCATCATAGCACGGAGAATAGAAGCAGTGAGCATGATAGCCTGGTACGGGAGAAATAGTTAAGAACCAAAAGAGAGATGCTGGGCTTGTCATGGGCTTTTGAAACCTCATGACATATTTCCTCCAACAAGACCACACCTCTTAAACCTTCTAATCCTTTCAAACAGTACTACTGTCTGGTAACTAAACTAAACATACAAATATATGAATCTATGGGGGCATTCTTATTCACCACAGACTACATTTCCAGATTTCCTTGTAATTAGGGAAAGCAGGGTTTGAATATTGGCCAATCAAATGTGGGCAGGTAATATATATGATTTCTGGACCTACTCCATATAAGTCTTTCACACACAGTCCTCTATATTTTGATGGAAAGTCAACATCCAAAGTCATATTAGAAGACAAAGAACATTCAGTGGGCAAAGCTCTTATTACCAAGCCTGAAGAGACCAGAGTTAAATCTCCAAGATCTATATTATAGGGAAAGAGCACCAAATCCAGTTATTTTCTGACTTACACATACTCCCATGCACACACATGTGCACACATGCACACACAGTGAATAACTGACAAAAAACCATTTTAAAAAGACAAAAGTGGAAGAGAGCAGAGGCCTGAGACTTAAGCACTATGAACAACTCAGTCTTTCCCCATTTCCCTTACTGAAAAATGGTCAGAGTGAGCAAACTACATTTTTCGAACTTCCAAACATTGTTAGACAACTAAAGATACATAATGACTAGTTTAGTTCTATGGTTTATGGATGAGGTGGATCAATATTGGAAAGTTCCCAGCTCCCCTAGGTCTTGGGAAGCTAAACTTTGTTTCACCCTACAGGAAAAATGAAGTCTGAAGTCAAAAATGACTGTACTTAGAACAAGATGCTTTTGCTTGTTCCCAATATGATGCTCTCTTAAGAGATGCTTAGCATGAACAAGGAGACACAATCACCTTTTAGCCATATGATCATGAAGAGAAGCATCTGAAACATTGCAGGGAACTGTGTTGGTACCCTACAACTATAAGTAACTTAAGTATATGATCTGCATTCTGGACTTATAATTTCAGCTTGTAGTTGGGAAAATATCATAAGTAGAGATGCAGCTGTCTGTTATCAACAGTGACATCACAGGTAAGAGGCATTACTCAGCCCAAGGAGATCAAGACATTAGACAACAGCATGGACATCGAATTTCAATCTTGAGAAATTAGTGGAGTTAGGCCAACTTGAAGAGGACAGCCACAATCCATTTCAGAGTAAAGAAGAATTAAAAAGTTTAACAATAGAAATGTTATTTGTGAAAGCAAATATTTGGAAGTTTGAAAAATGTCCATTAATAATATATTTCACTGGGAAAAACAAAATTATTGAACAACTAAACTCCAAATAATGTGCATGACAGTTTTAAAAAGAATTCACTCCATTTATATAAAATGAAGGTTTAAATACATGTTAAATGACAATGACTAACTTCAAAACAGGTCCTGTGATGTAGCCCACTGTCTATATAACATAAGTGATGTTCTGGGTCCCATCCCCAGTGCACAGAAAGTACTTTAAATAATCTGTACACATTTTTATAGACATCCATACATGAATGCATCAAGACAGGTACACCAGGGAAGACAATGAGAGCAAAGGAATTAGGGACAGATGGGGGAAAGAAAAGGGGAGGAAAGAAGGGGAAAGGGGGGGAGAATATAAGAAAAGTATGTATGCAAAATTATATGCTCTGCCCAAGAAATAAGAAGAACATTTATCACGTACAGAGCACTCAAATACAACACTGCTCTGTGAAGACCCTCACTTCCTCTTTACAATCACCACTGCTCACAAGATGGTCTTGCGCATAACCACCCTGAGGCACCCACGAGTGCCAGCAAGCAAGTTGATGATGCTTTTGGTCCTGATCCATCTTTTGTTGAGCTATTCTTTGTGAATCCTCCTTTCCCTCTCTCTGTAGGCTCTCGGAAAGATTCCAGTACAAGACCAGCCATTAATGTGCAGCTGGACAGGAAAACATTTGTCAGTAGCTTTGCCAAGACAGCAATCTTGTTTTTAACCACTCCAAACCACCTACCATGATACTCAAGACCCACATGTGCTATAAGCCATTCCCTTACTCCAGATTCCTGAATCTCAGGGGACACTACGTCAGCCCTTTGAAATGTCTCCACAGCACCCCTGTCTCTGTCTGAGTAACAGGAACTAGGGAGATAAAGGGGGAGTGGAGCATGAATTGGCCTGCACACACTGCATACACTGTGGCCAAACCCCCCCCAGAGAAGTCTTCTCTGAGCCTCTCAGTGCTGTCCTCTTCGCAGATGCAGCAATGGTTTCCGGTGGTGATGGCATAGTTCCATCTCTTAGTTCACTCTCTGTAAGTGGCCAACACTGCACTCTACGGGTGGAAGTTCTTGGCATGAATTTCACTAGCTGTTGTCAGGGTTTCTGTCCTGCCCAGTTCCTGCAATCATTAAGTCCCAAAGAAATCACACAGAGGTCTATCTATATTAATGATTAACTGATTGGCCCATTAGCTCAGTCTTCTTATTAACTCTTATAACTTACATTAACCCATTATTCTAGTATATGTTAGCCACATGGCTCAGTACCTTTTTCGGTGGGGCAGGTTACATCTTGCTTCTTTGGTCTGGAAAAGACTGGGGAGCAATGGACTTCCTCCTTCCCAGAATTCTCCTGTTCTCATTGACCTGCCTCTACTTCCTGTCTGGGATTTCTCACCCTGCTAGACTGATGAGCAGGAAATGATAACTGATTCGGGAACCCTTTCTGGTATTGCCAGTTCCATCATTAATACCCTACACAGATTACTGCCTAGTACACAAACAGATCTGCCAGGCTGGGAATTTCTCTTCTGTAGAGACCTCTTCTTAACCATCAAGAAACCTAGCCACAAGGACAAAGGACTTACACCAAGTTATACACAGGGTACTCTAAATGAAGCACAGATATTTGAAGATCCAAAACACCAACCACAAAAGAATGAAATCATGTGACATTTGTCTTTCTGGGCCAGGATTACCTCACCCAGAATACTTAATTCCAGGTCCATCCATTACCTGTGAATTTCATAATTTTTTTCCTTAAAGACTGAATAATATTCTGTTGCATATATGTACTGCACTTTCATTATCCATTCATTAGGTGATAGATATCTCAGTTATTTTTATTTCCTGGCTATTATAAATAGAGCAGCAGTGAACATCGATGAGCAAGTATCTCTATAAGAGGATATGTCCCCTGGGCATATTCCCATACCTGTTACAGATGGCTCATGGTGTAGATCTATTTCTAGAGTTTTGAGGAGTTTCCACACTGATTTCCATAATGACTGTACCAGTTTCCACTCCCACCAGCTTGGAATAAGTGCGTCCCTCTCTCTACATTCACTGGAAGAGAAATAAAATTATCTATCTTACCCAGATGTTAAACCTGTGAGTTACAAATAATGACTGGGCTAGCAAGTCATGTCCACTGGTGTAATAGTGATACAAATAGTATGGGAGTAACCAACCACTTTCAGATTAGATTTAAGTTTCACTCCACAAGATGAAACCCATAACTAGCACCATTATTAGGGACAAGAACATGTGTACAGACAGGTAATAGGTTCTCAGAGAGAATCTACTAGTATTATTCTGTCAAATTGACAAACTATTAAGCCAATTCCTATTGAATTATTATTATAATCATAGATTAGTACAACTCTTAACTCTCATTAGAAGAGCTTCATTCTTCAGTAGATGGTGATTAACAGAGGCTGATCACTAGTCAAGGTGCAGAGAATAAGAGACTAAAGACTGACAGCTGGTGGTGGCACACACCTTTAATCCCAGCACTTGGGAAGCAGAGACTGGCAGGTCTTGAGTTTGAGGCCAGCCTGATCTACAGAGTAAGTTCCAGGACAACCAGAACTATACAGAGAAACCCTGTCTTGGAGGGAAAGGAAAGAGAAGAAAGGAGAGAGAGAGAGAGATAGAGAGAGAGAGAGAGAGAGCTGTTTATCCCTAAAAGAAGGGATGTCTGTCTGTAGCAAATCCTCTTCACTCATGGCTCATGGATTATTAAGAAAGAGGAGACAGAAAGATTACAAAAGTCAGAAACAGTGAATGACTACAACAAAACAATGTTTTCCAAACACAGCAGGGCAGTTGAACATATGAACTCACAGCAACTGTGATAGTATGCATAAGACATGTACTGATTCTAGCCAGAAAAACAATCTCAGTATAGAAAGAGGAGGTAGACACAGAATGCTACCTTTAGCAGAGGAGGTATTGGCAATTTTAATCTTCTGGGAGAGGGAGACTCAATTTTATTTAACTGTATAGCACCTGGTTAATCAACAAAGCTCCAGTGAAAGGTCATGTGTCCAAGAAAACATGGCATCACAACTTAATTTTTAAGAACTTTAAAAAATCAGAAGACATAAAATTGAGTGAGTAGAGTCAGGGTCTTAAATAAGACACAAAGATGGGTTGGTAGGGATGGGAGTGGATCAGGGGATCAGACGTAATTTGTAGCAAGAGAGTAATAAGATAAAAAATAATTACATAAAATTCTCAAAGTATTAGTTTTAGTTGCAAAACAAATGACCTGCACAAAGGTACTAACCATACATCAATGAACAGTTAAGGTGACTAAAAGATCAGCAACAAGTTCTAGGATCCAGTGCTGATAAAAGATACTAGCTTCAAGGATAAACTTCTTTTCACAGCCTTATTGCAATCTTAAGAGGGTAGCATGAGTTATGTGCATTTTGTAGGGCAAATTGATACTTCAGGATCAGCTGATGCTGTATAATCCTAGCATTGGAGGTGGTTAGTGGAAGGGTCCAAATTGTCATTCCACTACTTGCTAATCCACATCTGCTAGAAAGTGGATAGTGAGGCCAGGATGAAGCCACCAATACAGACTGAATACTCATACTCAAGGGGAGCAACGATCCTGATCTTCACTGTGTTGGGTTCTAAGTCCATGATCTTCACCATTTTGTTAGCAACATCTGGATACATGGTACTGCTACCGGACAGCACTGTGTTGACATACAGGTCCTTGTAGATATCCACACCATGCTTCATAATAGAGTTGAATGCATTGCCCTGGATGCCAAAGGACTCCACACCAGGAAGGAGAGCTAGAACAGAACTTCAGACAGATCATATATCTTGCGCTAGGAGGAAGAAGATACAACAATGGCCATTTCTTCCTCGAAGTCCAGAACAATGTAGCAAAGTTTCATGATGTCACACACACTCTCCAGTTCATCCATGGTGGTAAAGCTGAATCCTCCCTTGTTCAGAATCTTCATGAAGTAGTATCTTAGTCCAAACCAGCCATGTGCATAGTATGCAAGAGAGCGGGGAAGGAAGTAGCCCTCATAGATGGGTGCTGTATTTGCAAATCCTTCACCAGAGTTCATAACAGTGAAAAGGTGCACAGGGGACATAGAAAACAGTTCTGCCTAAATGGCCATGTGTCTATCTGAGCTATTGAAGATCTCAAGCACGATCTGATTCATCTTCTATATGTTAACTTTGGGGTTCAGGAAGCCTGGGCCCCAGCACTGGGTGCTTCTTGGGAGAGCATGTATAATTTGACTTAGAGGGTATGGTGTCAGATCCTCCCCCTGCCACCTCATTTAGTGACAACACTGTGTTGAGTGGGGTACTTCAGGGTCAGGAGATCTTGCTTGCTCTTGGCCTCATTGCCCATGTAAAAGTCCTCCTGGCTCATGACCACCATGATTTTCTAGCAATGAAGACTCCAAACAATGACAAGAAAAATGTTTCTGGGAGTATTGTCACCGGCAAAGCAACCTTTGTATATGCTAGAAACACTGTCAACAAGCAGCATGGTGATTTCTTCTTCCATTGCAGCCAAGGAGGAGAGGCCATAAAACAGCAGAGGCAGACCAAAAAGAAAGGCCTATTGGGTGTTTTGACAGGACTCGAGAGTGGATGAACTGGGAGTTAGAGTAAGGTCAGGTTTTTGTTTCACACATAAAACGCATTTCTCTGGAGTGTGCATTGCTATGGAGAGCCTTTCTACTTTTGCTGGTGAAGCTATTTGAGGCCTAACTAAAATGCAAATTTATGCATATCTCTCATGACTGAGCTGAAAAAGACCCAAAATACTATGCAAACCTGTGTTCTTTGGGTGCTGCGGATAAAGCATGACTCCCAGAATTCTGGATTGCAACCACATACCACCTCCTCAGAGGTATGTTCCTTTCTTCAGCAAGCATTGTTCCCCAGATGCAGTCTCTGGCATTCCTGACTCTCCACTTGGGCTTCTGATTTAGTTCCTGTTGCATACCCATATCTCCAGCTGAGATGATAACTGAACTCTGTTGGTTCCTGCAGCTTGCTTTCCTTCTCGATATCAAATACAGGCCATTTTCAGCAATAAAACCTGATTGTCTGATTCTCCTGTATCGACTGGGTGTCCATCAGTTCAGTTCAATTTAGGTCAACAATTCCATACTAGCCATTCAGAGTTAAGCAGCCCTACAGGTCTAGGACTCATTCCAACAAGAGCATCCCACTTCAGACACCAGCCACAGGTGGAGTTTCCAGACTACCCACACTTCTGCCTGACTGACTGAAAAAAAAAAAATCTAGGGCTTCCCACAGCATTCTCTTAGTGTTTGTGAATTCACTAAAATATGCAGAACTCAGAGAAGTAGTTCTTTTACATTCTGGTTTATTATTTTTAAAAAGGAAAGAACTCAAGATTAACTAAATGAAAAAGAAGCCTTGGTCCTCTGGATCTTACTGACAGATTCTCGCTGCGCTGAACTTACCATTACTTCTCTTTTAGCTGGCTTTCGTTGTTGCTCATTTGGCCTTGACTATGTCTGACTGGTTTGCGTTACACCTTAATCCCAGTCCTCTTGAATTGTGATGAACTGTAGGGTCAAGCCTGAGGCCAACCACATTTCATTGGATGGGAGCCTTGGGGTAGAGAATAATACTCAGTCCAGAAGGCTACTCCTTACTCAGGCCTCCTTCCCTCTCTCTACATATATACAGGGATATAATAATATGGGTAGGGCTAAAAGCCTCGATACCCAGCACCCAAGATTTGCCAGTCATCAAGTAGGCTCAACAAGGACCATCAGCATGTAGTTCCTTTGTGTTAAAATCATGTTTTCCAAGGTTGGCCTTATTCTTTTTCTATGTTTCATTTTAAGATGTTTTTCTCTGGTGAAGAAAGTAAGGCAATTATAACAATGTTTTTAAAAGATGATTAAGATAAATATCACCTGCTGTCATCCTCCTGGGAGAGAAGAGTTGCAAAAGCTGGCATTGAGCACATTCCTTTCAATGCAGGAATGTCCTGCCATGCCCCTCCTCCCCCATTGTTTCGGCTACTTTAGTGTAGTTTTTGATAATTAAGGTTCTCTCCATAGTCACCAAAAAAAAAAAAAAAAAAGCCTTCACTTCATGCCATTTATATTTGGTCATTGCTGTAAGGAAATATCATTTCATGGACCGTTATTGGGCTTAACTGTCTTACTTTCCAAAGTAAAACTTCTCACAGTTCATACTTTTTAAGTAGAGTCAGAAGGAAAAGCAATATGCCTTGACCTCTCATCTCTCTCCAGCCAATGTTTACTTAACACCTGCCTGGGCCAGGTGCCCTAAGCTTACTGACCAATTTAGCTCTCCCAGCACCCCCACTGGGTAAGTATTGATGCCCTTTAGAAACAGGTCCAGGAAGGTGAAGCTACTCTGTAAATGTCACCATACGGGAAAGCTGTAGTCATGATTCAACTCCAGGTGAGTGTAACCCAAGAGTCTGAACTCTTCACAGACTTTTTCAGAGAAACCATGCAAGCCACTTACCAACGGTACGAAGAAGAGTCTAGAGCACAGCCCACATGGGATCACTTAACTAAATACGAAAAATTTAGCAACAGTGAATGGTTTCTGAACATGCACTGACTGAAAATTAACTCAAATTCTAGCGTGTAAATGAGTCAAAAGTGTTCTAGGACGTGATCATCTATATTGCATCGTGATATTTTTACTGCAGCCTTTGTTCCGAACACAACATCCCTGCTTTGTACCTCAAATGCCACAGCACTTCACAATAATGACAGACGCTGCCTGAAACACCTCAGCTCGGATTCAGCCGTTGTGCATCACGAACCAGAGTGCCTTTGAGGTACATATGAAGCTTTCTGTTCTTAGAAGTATGTTAAATTTCAATTACAGAAAACAAAGGCTTTCAATACTTTCCTACCACAGTTCCTCAATGTATATCAGATATTATAAGCTTGGATCGCATCGTGTTAAAATGTTTGGATTTTAGGATTACTATTTGAGTTGCTAACTTGAGTTTCATGAAAAAGTAATTAAATGAATTTTGTTTGGAATTCGGCCAGAATTTCCGATAATTTCTGAGATGGCCCTACACATATGTCAATTTGTTGAACATATTTATAGAAAGTGGCCTTCTTGTAATTGGCAATTAATTAAAAATCAAAATATTAGTCAGTTATGGGACCTATGTCCTATAGTATCAAACTTTAATAAAATATTAAGGTTTGTTTTTTTGATTTTGTTGTTGTTTGTTTGGTTTGGTTTTTAGCGTGTGTGTGTGTGTGTGTGTGTGTGTGTGTGTGTGTGTAAGACAGAGGCTGTTGTAGGGTGTCTTCTTCAATCACTCTTCATATTGTCTTTTTGAAAGAGGTTTTCTCACTGAATCTGGAGCTCCCTTATTGGCAGCACTGACCAGCCAACAAATCCTGGGAATTCTCTTGTCTCTCTTCCCTAGCTCTGGGATTACAGGTATACGCTCACATCATTACACTCATCTTTTATTAAGGCAAGTGCTTGACTAACTGTGCCATCTCCTCAGTCTAAGATTTAATTCCTTATGTAAAAAGGGAACAAAAATTCATCTCATTACCATGTATATTTGCTTTCATCTTTAATAAATGATAAACATCACAGTATACTGAATAAGATGTTAAATAAATGTCTTTATGATTTATTATCAGTAAGTGTTTATTTTTGTCTTCTTAACTTCTATATGTCCAGGATCACGTCAAAATTTCTTCAACAAAAAGCAGTCCTAAGTGGGAAAATTTTAAGGGGCCCTGGTCTGTGACTTCTTAGTCTTTTACTTTCCTTGGTTGTAAGCTGAGAACCGGGACAGTGGTGACCCTACCATATGGCTGTGAGAATGAGACTGGAGACACAAGGCCCCTTGAACAGTGCCCAGTGCACACAGCCAGAATTAATGCACAGGCCCATTGTTAACACTGGCATTTCCTTAGCACCAAAGCAGCAGCCCCAGAGCAAAGCAGCTGTGTATCTTTCCTTCACAGGAGTCTGGTGACATGAACATACCTGCCAGGGCTCTCTTATGTGCGCTCAGAACAACAAGCGATAGTAAATAGCTTTCCTGCTTGGAAATTCCTCCTGATATTTTGATGGCTTGTGTATTCCCCTGTTATTTATAATGTTATATATGTTTTAAAAAGCATTTCATTATTTCTCTTCACTTCTGGCTAGAATTGGACATATGCTCTGTTCCTCCCTGCTTTAATCTTCCAGTCTAGAATATTCCAACTTCAGCCTCCTGAACAGCCGATAACCACTTATTGAAAAAGTTCCCTTTCACTTCTTTAGTGCGCTGCCTAGTCAACACTACCTCCCCCGTGTTTTCACTGCCAACAGTCCCTACCTTAAGGCATCTCCCTGTTTCTTTACTATCCATATCTTATCTCCATTCTTTGAAACAACACTCTAATTGGATTCTAAGTGCCCTTGGTCCCCAAGTCCTATCTCCAACAGAGACTCATTATCTTCCCCGGAGATGCTTGCTTAGATCAAGCTTCTGATGCCACTATAAAGATGTTAATTGTCACCAGTACTGTACTTGAAATTCGGCATTTCCAGCATAATGTCAGGCCTTCCCCTTGTCTGGTTTTCCCAAGGTCAGGAAATGATGTTTGAGTGTCCTCAGAAGACAGAGACTGGGATGCATGGACTGTATTTGGTGATTTAACAAACATTTTTGGAGAATGCAGAAATAACTTGCAGAGGAAGGGGAATTAGAGCAATGATAATGAAATAATGGGAGCATTGTTACTTCAGTTCTGAGAAGCGATGGTTGCAGTCTAACGCAGTGGGAAACAGGAACAGGCATTTCTCCCAGCATCATCCTGTTTATGGGTTAAGGGATTGGAAGTGTTCACACACCAACTCCTAAAAGGTACCAGCTGACAGATGGTCCTAGGGGTGTAAACCCAGCAGGACTTGGAGCCTGCCACCCTAGACTCCCTTGGGTGTAAAGGTGAAAATACTGTTGCAAAGTTCCTGGTGAATACTAAAATATTATATCTAACAGATGGCATAAATGGGACATAATGACAACCATAGTAACCATAAGATGTCTTTGACACTTACTCCTTACTCCTCTCTCTGTTCCAACACATAGAATAGAGCAAAGTTCTGTTTCTCCTGCTTCTAAGCAACTCTGGTCTATAGAGTTCCTCTCCATCTACACAGGCACCATTTGCATAAACTTTTAGTGTGAGTGTGTGTGTGTGCTAAGAAAAGAATTAATCTTTCCTAGAGATGTGCAACCTAACTGGTTATATGATACCAAGAGTCTAGCCCTGAATATATATATATATATATATATATATATATATATATATATATATATATATAACACTAAATTGACTAAACAATTGGCTGCAAAGGTGATAATAGATAGATAGATAAATAGAGAGGTAGATAAATAATTAGATAGATATGTTGATTTGTGCATGTGTACATTTGTGCATAACAATAATAAAGAAATTGAGGTCATGAACATTTGAGAAGAGAGAAGAGGCACGAAAGGAAGTGAAGGGAGGGGACATAGGAAAAGTTGGAGGAAGGAAAGAAAAGGAGGGGAAATGGTATAATTATATTAAAAACACAGCATGCCCAGCTGAAGGCCAATTGTCAACAGGAATCTGTGGTACTCATTCTACATCTAAACCATAACACTAACTAATACCGTATACTCTTCTAGCCTCATGGAATACATCAGCAGCCCTTTTCCGGAAAGGAGGGACTTTTTGATCACATAGCACCCTGTGGTGTACTTCTGTACATATATGCTGCGTGAGTACCTTCTGCTGCTTCAGCCAATAGTCGCTGAAGCACGAGCCCCTGGTGTTGCGGGAGCACCTTCCGGTCCGTCAGCCAATAGCCTCTGAAATACCAGCCCACTGGGGCGTGGTATATTTCTCTTTTAAAAAGAGCTGCAGGTCTCGGCTCGGGCTTCTTGGTTCCGGTGCTTGGTCCCGGCTCCTGCTCCCGGCTCCTGCTCCAGCGACTAGGCTCCCTTCCTGACGGTTTATGGTGTATATAAGTTTTACCCCCTCAAAATAAATAACCCCTTAAAACATAACTGGTGTGGGGTTGATTCGCCGTTACATATATCCATGTGTTTGGTCTGCAATCATTTGAATAGCATATGTATTCTTCCATAGATAAAATATTCTCAGACAGACAGACAGACACACATACACACACACACACACACACACGAAAAACAAAAACAAAACAAAACAGAAACAGCCAAAATTTGTTAAACCCTTACTACACTGACAGTGTTTAGTACAGAACTGGCATCTGGTTAATTTCATGAAGTATAAAGGAAACAAAATTGGCTTTGAATTTGTTTTGTGGCAGACAGAGGTCTCAAAGAACCACACTGAATGGTTACTATTCTGATTCCCTTTAGGATGAGACATGTAGACGTTGCATGACTTTTCAAGTCTTCAGCCATTATGTGATTGAGCAGTGATTCAAATCCAAACAACCTGGCTCCTTTAACCCCTACACTAATGAATAAATGAATGAGTAATCTTGGAGCATAAACAGTCTGCCCTAGTTAGTGCTACCGATAGAGTGCAACCTAGGACAGTATTCATCACATAGTATCTATTAATGTGTGTGTGTGTGTGTGTGTGTGTCTGTATGTGTGTCTGTCTGTCTGTCTGTGCGTGCATGCATGCCTCCAAAGGCTGGAAGAAACATTAGATCTCTTCAAGTTATAAGTAGTTGTGAGCCACTGTCTGATGTGGGGGCTAGGAAGAACACTATGCAGTCTTAACTGCTGAGCCATCTTTCCAGCATATTTAAAAAGGACTTGCAATCCTTTTTAACCAACCAACCAACTCACAGATAACAAACTCTTTAGTTTCCTGGTGGTTTGCCATTTCTGTCATTGGCAAAAATGACAGGAGTCTTTGTGCTGAAACTCCACCTACCCACATTCTATGTCAGTAGTAACCACTGGGGCAGGATATAAGTTAAGTTCCAAGGGCCTTTCCTAGGGGGCATAGAGGTCTGTGTAGAAAGGAAGACACTGACTGAAAGGGTCTCTTTTGAACCCTGGACCTTTATCTTTATCTTTATCTTTATCTTTATCTTTATCTTTATCTTTATCTTTAGAGATATCGCCTCTAAAGATGTGTCTTCCCAAAAGAGATTGGGAAAAGTGCTTTCTATGAGTGATTTTTACTTCTCTAATCAGCTTGGAAAGGAACCAAATTACACTGAGTCTTTGGGATTGGAAATGTCAATCAGAAGCCATTGCAGGGTAAAGAGTGTGGTTTTGTGGGGGTTCAGAACCTTGGGGCACACAAATTGGGGCCTTGACAAACTCCAGCTTTTTGCTTTTTTTTGTAACCAAGAAGGTCTTTGGGTATGGATATTTCCTGTAGAAAAGTCACAACACATCTTTACTTAAGCCTTTAAGAGACAACATCTGTACAGAGATGGGGATCTAAAGAGCATCTTGACATCAGACATGGACATGCAGAGTTTAGAGTTTGCACAGTTGGTTTTTAGTCTTGCTTTGGCTCAGTATTTCAACACTTCATTTTGGAATGGTACCTTGTGACATCATAAGTTGGAAGTATGTGATCTGGTTTTTTGGTTTTGATTTTTATAAAGGATTACAGTTAAGAGATTGCATGAATCTCAGAAAACACTTTGACCTTTGGACTTCTAAACATTGTTGAGATTGTTGTAGACTATTGGAAGTTTTGAAGTTTTACTAAATATATTTTGCATTATGATATTGTTAAAGGTTTATGGGGGCCAAGGAGTGGAATGTGAAAGTTTGAGTGTAATTGGTTCCCATAAGCTCATTGAGAGTGGCATTATTAGGAGGTATGGCTTTGTTGGAGTACGTGTGACCTTATTGGAGGAAGTGTGTCACTGTGGAGGCAGGCTTTAAGGTCTCCTATATCAAGATATGCCACTGTCTCACTTCACTTCCTGTTGCCTGCCCATCATGATGTAGAATTCCCAGCTCCTTCTCTAGCACCGGTCTGCCTACACACCACCATATCTCACCATGAGGACAATGGACTGAACCTCTGAACTGTAAGTCACCCAATTAAATGTTTTTCTTTTTAAGAGAAGAAAAAGAGAGAAAGAAAAGAGGCAACGTCACAAAAACACCCTTAATATGTACCCGTTCTTTATTCTAATTGATTTCTGAAAAAATGCACCACAGTACTGGCAAATTAAAAATGTCTATGCTATATACTTAGCCTTTGGCTTCTACAACATATCTCAGGCATCAGAATCCTTTTTCCTGGGCCCAAACAGATGACTAAACTCTGGGGATAGCCTTCAGGGACACACAGGGTAAAACAAACCCACTGTCACTTGAAAGTTAAGAGGGGTATAGGAGTTCAGACAGAAACATTCCTTAGTCCAAAGAGAAGCTTCCTAGGGTGTGTATTATCTGTGTCAATATACTTGTGTTTAAGTCAGATGACAGACTTCCTATGTTGAATACCCTTGTAATGACAAAGAAGTGTTTTGTGAACAGAAAATCCTTTTCCTAGTTTGAAAGAGCCTTGGTGTTAGTCACCAAGAATAATAATCTTATTACACAATGCACTTCCTGACAGGGCCTGGGTTCACATCTTGCTGTATTCCAGCCCATGTCAGCAGCTCTGCTCACTTCCTTGCAGTTCTGCAGCACCGGAAGTATCCTTCATCAGTCATCAGGGTGAAGCTGTGCTGGAATCCTACAGGTTTCCTAGTAGAAAGAACGCGTTTCCACTTAGTACGCTGCAGGATCTTAGATTTGTCTCAGATAAGAACTTCTCACAGACAAGGTGAGTTAAGGGACAATTGGGGGGTCAGCGACCTTCCTTATACCATGCTGGGAGTATTTTGATAGATCTTCACTCCCTAAGCAATGGAAGGCTCACGTCTCCTTCTGACCTTCATTGTTATCAAACAATCATTTGCTCAACTTCATATCACTTCACAGCAAGTATCTGCCAGACATTTCCTCTGGACACAGTATAAGAAAGGGCACTGACCTCCCATGTCCGGTTCATTTCACCCTGAAGGAAAACCATCCCATAGCTTGTGCATTGCCCTTCTAGATAAAATTCAAACATACCTTAGAACCTTTAGGACTTCGCTTCTAGTCTCCCCTCTACCTCTTCAGCTTATTCTTCGTCCTCTGTGTAGCTCCATTGGTACATGCATATGTGCATGAGTTCATTTAGAGCTTTGACAAAGAACCCAATGCCTAACATGTTCTAAACACTGTTAGAGTCACTCAGGAGCACTGTTTTCAACAAAACAGATAACACAAAGAAAAACACTGCAAAGTAGGAGAAGAGGAATAATTTTTTTAAAAAAAAAAAGAGCTAAAATTGCAACTGAAACAATCAAAGGAATATTTTGAATAGTTCTGTAGTCTTTTTCCGGCAGCTATTGCCAAATGCCATAGAATGGCTAGTTAAAAATAGCAGGAATTAATTTCTCAGAATTCTGGATGCTGCAAGTTCACTGTCGTGGTGTTAGTCATTGGTGTCTCCTGAAGACCCTCTTTTTGGTTCAGAAGCAGTGCCTACTCAATTATGTCCTTACACAATGGAATGGCCAAGGAGTCTCCATTGGGCCTTTTTAAATAAGGGGATCATTCCCATTCATGAGCATTCCAAGCTCATGACTAATCACTTCACCCAACCTCTTACTACCCTCCTCACAGTGAGGTTTCAGTGTGGATTTGTAGCAATGACTTTCAGACTGTTATAGGGACTATGGAAGCTATGTCGAATTACGGGGTAGCAGTGAAAAATATACCTTAAGGTCTAATCAATAGAGGGTGAGTCTGAAGGCCAAGAAAGAGGCCAGCATGCTTGGTGTTGATTGAATTATAGAGGAACAGGTATGGAGAACAAGGACAGACCATGCTACATGAAGTCTCATCACTTGTGCCTTGTGTAACACATGGAGGTCATTACAGGGGTTAGAGCAGAAAATAACAGGAACTCGCATATGTGGCTTGTGACCACTTAGATGCTGTGCTGATAGTTGTTTGGAAGGGGAGTTCTGGGAGGACAGGTGGATTGGCTGGTGGCCAGGTAGGTGACAGTGGTGGCTTGGGAAAGGAAATCACTGTGGATATACAAAGTAGTCAGATTCCAGTCCTGTTTCTGAGAGTAGAGCCAGCAGGACTGACTATATGACACAAGACAAAGAGTGGAGATGAGTCTTTAGATTGAGGGAGATAGTAAAATGCCTCTGGTCTGCAAGTAGAGAAGAATGCTAGGGTAGAAACAGTCAAACAGAGATGGAAGAAAGGTGTTGGTAGGGGGAGCAGGGTCAACTAAATTTTAGGATATTTGGGAAAGCTATATAGAAAACTCTTCATAAGCTAACTAAAAGTATGATGAAAAGGAAGAATTTTAATACAGGTACCTTGCATTGATGGATAATGCTGCCCCCAGAAGCCATAGGTTTTCAAATAGAAATCCAAATTGGATATTTCCCTAGGAGTTGTTAGCCAGAAAACCCTCTCAGTATAACACAGGCTATTGTCATTGTGCTTGGTTACCCAATGGAACTATGCGGTAAGACCCTGTCCCTCAAGAAACCACACAGTCTGGATAAAGAACACTTGGAAATCAAGATAGAACTGAGCTGGAAGCTTCCACCTGCCGGCTCGTATTCACAGAGGCAGAAAGGACTATGCAGATGACTGATGGAGAAAAGTCATCAGCGTTGTTGTCTATCTAATGATTCTGAGTTCTATCACACTGACTTGCCAGGCAAGACATACCTGCTGGTATAATAGTGACATAGCTCTTATGACAACAGCCAACCATGCTCAACATTGATTTGAGGCAAGAGCCACAGAAAAGAATATATGTGTGGCACAGCAAAAGCCTATAGGGCCAGGGAAGTCACAGGCCCTGGGGTAGCATTAACTACTGATATTTTCGCTAAATTGACATGCTATCAAAAATATCTCCTAAATATTCATATTTATGCCTATAGACTAGTGGTGTCTTTAGCCTTGGTTAGAGAAGCTTCTTTGTACAGTAAACAATAGCTAATGCAGAGACTCATACTGGAAACAGTGCTGAAAGTGACCGTTGAGTGCTTAGCCCCAAACAAGACCTCTTTATCAACACCTTCAATGCCCACGGAAGAACACAAAAGAGGGAGAATAAAGATTGTCAGAGCCAAAGGATAAGGAGGAGTGCTGTGAAATTCTGTCTACTGAATCTGACATGGCTATTGTAGTCATGAACACATAACAGCTGTGGCTGCCTGTGTAACTCCTGCACACCACCATCCTTAAAACAAACAAGGAAACAGGACATAGGAGGGAGCTTCAATGGGAAGAAGGAGAAGTCATCAGGACTAGAAAAAAAAGGATAGAGACTGAATATAATCTCAATTCATTGTATACACATACAAAACTGATTTAAAAATCTTTAAGGAGTAGAGTTGAATGTGACTTCGGGATTCTGACCTGTGTCACGGGGCTGCTATGGGCTAAGGAAGAACACACTTAGAAAGCACTTAGCAGAGGCTCTAACCCATGGTGAGCATCCCAAAATATCAACGTCATTACAACATGATCTGATTCTTTTTAAATTGCTTTCATTGATCTGCAGCAATAAAAGAAAAGGCAATTAAGGAGAGGGAGCCTAATTTAGAGGAACCTGAATGGAAGGAAGAGAAATGCCACTTAGCCATAGAAGAAAAAGCTGGGCAAATTCATTAAGAAGCTACACAAGAAGTCGGCAAAGCCAAAGCCATTCAGAACCAGTTAGTGGGAGGCCCCATGTTCCTGCATGCTTCACTGAGTACCTAGGAATTGTCTGATAAAAGTTAATTTCCTTAATGCCAGTGAGTCATCCGGATGATCAAATTATGTTTATTGTATTCTGCTTAAAGGATCAGTAAAGTGTGTAACCCATTACAGGAAGACTTCAATCCTAAAATGCTTAAAATAATAAAATACTGGGTGCTTTAAAGGATAAATCCTCCCCTACCTGGAAAAATATGCCTGTCCTGAAATTCTAGGAAGCTGCACTTTATTGAAGGAGCATTAATTCACCTGCATTCAGATGTGAAAGATGTGAAATGTTCACATCCATTATCACCTTTGATGCCCACAAAAGCCCTCACAGATGGATAATTATCCTGAACTTCATGGGTGTGAAACTCTACCAGCTTAGAAATATGAGGTGATTTATTTGAGGTTGTACTGCAGAACAAATTAAACGCCCAAACTGGAAAAAAAAAAAACCCACCTCCTACAGCAGGCGATCCTTGTTGATCCACAACTTCCTGAAATCATGTGCTTAGGGAAACTATCCATAAAATAGATGGACAGCTAGAATTGAACCTTACTCCTATCACTAATATCCATGTGGCACTTTACTATCTATGAAAAAACTAAACATTTTATATGACAAACACATCTTTTATAATGGATTCCTTGATTCGACAGATTGCATTGAAAGTAAGTGTGAATATGAATAGCAATGTCTGCCAAGAGTTCATGCATATATGCATCCATGTACACACACGCACACGCACACGCACACACACACACATATACAGAGACAGACAGACAGACAGACAGAGCTACATATCTATCATTACTGGGTTAGGCAATCTGTAATCCCCTCCCAAATAACATGTCCACTTTTTAAGTCTGGACAGAAATATTGAGATCTGCAAATAAAGAAGTGAAATTCATGAATTGAACAGTGTACACATATAACCAGAAACTGCCAGAGGCATTTTGTATCCTAACAACACCCTAAAATATTTATACTTCACGTTCTCAGAATATCCTTACTCTGAAGAGATCTAAGTAATATACTTTACTTATGGGTCTGTATGTATTCCGATTGCCGCTTGTAAAAATTTTATCTTAATCTTAAACTACAGCCAAAAGGACTTCACTCATCTTTCTAGAATGTATGTTGCTGCTAACAGTAGAAGTTGCTTTATTGCTTAATCAGTTACTCAACAAATCCTACTTTGTTGATTAGGTGACATTTTTACGAGGAAATAAAACTGCAGCCTAAAAGTAAAAATAGGAACTCTATGCACCACGTTTGTGATTCTACAATTGACTCCACAGGAAATATTCTTCAGTCTGGGCAATATACTCTATTGTCAGATGCTGTTTCTGTGGCCCATCTGTACTATTTCAATCTTTCTTTTTTGAGCCAAAGTCTCATAAATTCAGTACTGTTGAACTTGCTACGCAATTTAGGATGACCTTGAACTCCTAATCCTCCTGCCTTCCCTGTATTTTTGCAATTGTATTAATTCTTTGAAAATTTTATGTACCTGTTTCGATGATATTAATCTTTTCTCTACCCAACTCCTCTCAGATCCACTTTCTCTTCCTTACCCATGCAACTTTATATTATCTTCTTTACAAACAAAAACTGAAGTCCAATCTGGGCTGCTCATAAACTCTTGGATACGTGGCCTTTCCACTGGAAGGAATATAGTCACCCTACCAGGGATCATGTCCTTAAAAACAAAACAAAACAAAAACCCAACCATGGCTTTGTCTCTCCCAGCAGCTATGAGTTGCCAACAGTGCTTCAGATAGGATGTGACTTTTTGCCCACCTCTCCTCTACATTCTACCACAAATCCTTTAAGTTCACATGTGCATCTGCCTTGTTGTATCTGGAAAACAGTTCCTTGTAGTCATCCACCACCCTGGCTGTTACAATCTTTCTGCCCTCTCTTCTGCAATGATCCCTAAATCCTTGGAGGAAGGTGTACTATATAAATGTACCATTTGATGGGTCGTACATTCTAGGATTAGAACTCTATCAACCAAGCTACATTTCTAGCCCTGTGATGTCTCATCTTGGACCAAGTCTATAACAAACACCCAAAACATATTATTGACACGTTTATGGAGAAAAGCATCATCATGGACCATGATGCAGTTTCAGACACTAAATTCAGATTCTTTGACACTGATTTATTCCAGAAATCCTCTATCTTTTTATTGCTCCAACCAAAATACAACCATGTTATCGACTTACAGTAATTATAGGAGGGACTGAGATCTTTTGACCCACAAACATAAATCAAGGTACAATTTGTCCTCCACTTTCCTTAGCAGTTCCAAAGTTCATGACAGGATTGTTTTTCTAGAATGTGATAGCAAAGAGGAGGGTGCATAACACGGTTAGGTCTAAAGATACATCTTAAGCAGACACCAGGTCTCAACTCTGAAGAAGCATACAGAATGAGTAAGTGGAAGAAACCAGATTAGAATTTAACTGTGTTCTTCCTGTGTTGTTCATGTTCACCTTATCTTTCTTCTACCCTGGCATTTCTCACACTGAGGTCTGATATTGGCCAAGGTATGGGCAATAACCACACCTTAACGTGGCTCAGACTTGGGAGTCAGAGTCTGGCGGAAAAGCTTAGTATCTGCCTTTGACCAAGCAACACTGCTGATTATTCACAGGGACTTTAAGAATGACTGCTTTTCACTTTGTCATACCCTCAAAATACCTTCAGCAAGGGTGTTCTGGATTGAATATAAATGCCCTTCACAGTTTCATGTGTTGACAGCTTGTTCCTGGCTTGTGGGAAGAGGACTTAGCGTGAACAAATAGATGACTGGGGCTGTGACTTTAAAGAATCTGTCTTCTCCCTAGTCAGTCTCCTCTCCCCTCCCCTTTCCTTTATCTCTCCATCTTCCTCTCTTCCTCTATTCATCTTTCTCTTATCCTCCCCACCTTCTCTCCTCCCACCCTCTGACCTCCCTCTCCGCTCTTTTCCTCCCCACTCCTCTCTTCTCCTACCTCCAAGAGGTCCTACCTCACCTCAAGCTTAAAGCAATGGGTCCAGTTGATCATGGACAAAAAAGTTCTGAAACTGTGAGCCAAAACTAAACCTTGCTTCATTTAAGCTGTTTCTGATGGGTATTTGTCACAGCAAAAAAAAAAAATTAACATGGAGGTAGGTAGGTACAAGGCAAGGCCTGGTTAATATGAGCATTCAATATATATTTATTAAATGATCATATAAACTATTGTAGCATTAACTGAATTGTTTAAATATATTAGGAGAATTATATCCAAGAGAGCTTAGAAAAGCACCAAATGTTATATAAGAGAAAAAAAATTTAGCTACCACATAAATAAAATATCCACACAAGTATCTTGAACTCCACAAAGTCTTAGTGATAAAAATTAATAAAAGAGTTCCTTTCCATACCTGAAATATGAATATAACAGATATTTGCCAAATGTTTGTTTTAAAAGAGCAGAATTACAAGTTAAATAACTTGAACAAAGCTATCCGTCCCACTGGATTGATACTTGAATCTCTCTAAAGTTAGTGTTGGCGCATCTAGGGCTGAGAACTCTCTACCTGCCAAGACTGTGAAGGTCCTGTTCCAGCCTCACACCACATCTGTAATGGTCTTATTCAGTGGTCTAATATCTACTTTAGCTATGAATATCCATTGTCTATGGTTTTTTATAAATTACAGATTTGATAAAATAAATTTCATGTGAGGGTTACCTCTTTGGGAGTCAGTGAGGTCCCATAGACCCTCAAAACATTACAAGTTGCTATCATTGTTCTTGGTGAATCCTGTGAGCATTTGATCATATTTCTGAAGACATCACATCCTTGAGTCATAAAACATGGAAAAACAAGCTGGTACTAACTTGGAATTTTCAGCCCTACTGGCTGGCTTTCATAGTACTGGAGGTACACACTACTGGAAGAGAAAATTATCATCAATAATTACCCAACTGTGACCCTTGGAATTTACAAACATAACTGTCCTTGTGAAGAAACAACTGACCATTTTATGGTTGCATTTGAACCCCACTCCAAAAGACAGAACACATGCTTGACACTGTTATTAGAGCAAAGAACCGGAGGCAAGGTATATAATTGACCCTACAGGAAGAACCTATTACTATTATTCTGGTAAATGGTCATTCTTTGAAACCAATTTCTTATGACTTATTGCTATACACATAGATTAGCACATCTCTCAACCCTCATCACAGAAGCTTCTTTCTGCAGAAGGTGTCAGTGAACACAGAGACAGGCAACTGGTCAAGGCACAGACAATAAGCGGTAGAGTGTTCAGACCAAATGAGGTGTCTAATCACTCGCCAGAGGTTCAGAGACCATATGGATGAGAAGGCAAAGAGAGTGCAAGAACCAGACGCAGCAGACGACAACAGCAAAACACAATTTCCGGTAGTAACTCACAGAGGTTATGGTGGCCTACACAAGATCTGTGTCAGGGAAGGTCAAATCAAACTCCCAGCCTAGATACAGGTTAACACTAAGTCCCACGCCTAACTGTTGCTGTTGGGAGAGGGCAACTCACTTCTCTGTAAGAATAAGGCCCTTGGTTGATGGACCGTGTTCCAATAGACAGCCATTGTCTTAGGGTTTCTATTGCTGTGAAGAGACACCATGACCACGGCAACTCTTACAAGCAAAACATTTAATTGGGGTGGCTTGCTTACAGTTTTCAGAGGTTCAGTCCATTGTCATCATGGCAAGGAACAAGGCAGTACACAGGCAGATGTGCTAGACTAGTAACTGAGACTTCTACATCTTACAGGAAGCAGGAAGGCGAATGACACACTGGGTAACATCCTGAGCTTAGGAAACCTCAAAGCCTGTCTCCTTAGTGACACACTTCCTCCAACAAGACCCTGCCCACTAAAACAAAGATGTACCTCCTAATAGTGCCACTCCCTATGAGTTTATGGGGCCAATTCCATTTAAACTACTGTATCCCACTCCCTGGCCCCCATAAGCTTATAACAAAATTATGATGCAAAATTTATTTAGTCCAAGTTCAAAAGTCCCCACTCTATCACAGTCTCAACAGTGTTTTATAGTTCAAAGTCTCTTCTGAGGTTCGTGAAAGCTCTGAACTGTATTCACCTGTAAAAATCAAGATCAAAGAGCAGATCACATATTTCCAACATATAATGGCACAAGACATGCATTATCATTACAAAACACAGGGAAGGGAGAGTAGGAAGGAAATACTGGACCAAAACAAGACCAAACACCAGCCAGGCAAACTCCAAACTCTACATCTCCATGTCTGATGTCAAAACACTTTTCAGATCTCTAATTACATTCAGCTTTGTTGACTGCAACACACTTCTTTCTCTTGGACTGGTCCCACTCCCTGTTAGCAGCTCTCCTCAGCAGGTATCCCAAGACTCTGGCATCTCTAACATTAGATTCTCCAAGGCAATCCAGGCTTTGACTTTACAGCTTTGTGTATTGGCCTCTCTACTAGGACTCCATTCAGGGACACCCTTGACACAAACCTGGATTCAATGACTTTCTTTATGCATAGAGGTAAATTCTCTAACTCATTTCTTCTATCCTTAACTCTAAAGTCAAAACCAAATGGCCAAAGCTTCCAAGTTCTGCTGCTTACTGGGTCTGGAATATGGCCCCCTCTTCAATTACATCTTCACCATCTTTCTTTCCTTTATTGCCTAAGTTTGGCTTTTCTGAAACTTGCTCTGTAGACCAGGCTGACTCCAAACTCAGAGATCCTCCAGCCTCTGCCTTCCCAGTGTGGGATCAAAGGCATGTCTCACCACACCCAGATCTTAGCTTTTCTTTAGTTTCTTTTCACAAGCTGAAAATTTAGTTGGGTGGCATCTTGCTCTGAGGTCACCACTCCCTTTATTTCATTTCTTAAGCTCTTTGTCTCTTTTAACACAGGACTTAGCTCTATTCCTCTTCCTGGTGTTCTTATTATCCTCAACATTTATATTTTGTGATTTACCCTGATCAGCTTGGCCCTTTTCATTATAAATCTTTATAGACATGAACACCTGAAATCACACAACAGAATCTATACTAGGTTGTTTTGCAATTTCTTCTGCCAACAGAAGGAATCTAAAACTCTTCTCTTGAGCTTAGGCAGACTCTTCTGACAAGGGCAAAGATAGCTACTTGCTTCACCAAAATATCATACAAAGGAACTCTAGGAAGAGTACTAAAATTCTTCTCCTCTGAAACCTCTTGAGCCAGCTCCAAACAGTTCTAAGCACCACTGTCTTCTATGCTTCTACTAGTGTGGCCGATTAAGCAGTACCTAAGACTTTCCACTGCTTTAATAACTCAAAGTATCAATGTCTGCTACATCCACGGCTGTCTCGCCAGTGTAGCAGAAATGCTGACTGGATGGGCAAATATTGCCGGCAGGATTGGGATTTGTGCTTCAAGGAGCTGTGTGTTCCAGGTGGGTCCCCGGCAACCAGTTGTGGTGTAATGCTACCTGAGTTGCCATTAGTATTGACTCGACCTGGCTGTCCTTGGAGCCATATGTGTGTCTTTTCCCTTGTCTGTGTGTTCTTTATGGTCCTTACGTATTGCTAACAGATCAGACTATTCCAGGCAGTTGTGGATATAAACAAGACTGCTGAGGACATTTTTGAATTCTGCTCCACTATTAATTAAAGCCTTAAAAAAGTAGCCAGTTCTGGGAATTGCCAGAATCATCATTAGGACAATTCCTTGATGATGTGGAATAAAAAGAGTTAATTTTAGCAGAAAGAAAAACCTTAGAAGCCTTCTACAGGGAAACAACATTAGGCATTCATGTACAACTTAACAGGAGGCCTATGCAACCTTCCTTATGGCCAGAAAACCTAGGCTAATTATAGCATCTGACCCTGAGAGTTGGGAAGGGAAAGGAGTTGAGATTAATGGTACAAAATGAGTCTCAGAAAGTTTTCCAGGAAGATAGTAGCCTTCTTCTTTCTCACCCAGACACACAAGGTCACTTAGCTGAGCCCAAGTCAGCCACCTGGTACAAGCTGATAAAGTTGGGCTAACTCAAGAACAATGGTCTCTCTAATAACAAGAAAAAAGAAGGGGTAACTTTACAAATGTAAGAAAGCAAAAGTCCTTGTACTCATGCCAAAGCATCTTTAAAGATTCTCTTTGAAAAACTGTTTTATGCCGTTCTTTTCTATTTTATGATCTGATGATGTATGCCTTTGCCAAGTCTTTTGTTTTACAATAATATATATAATCCTGCACTGAAGTAAGTAAATCGCAACAGCATGTCTCAAAAACATTGAGAGTGTCTGTGTGTCATTTTTCCTCGCCGTATCCTGATTTCTCCTGTGCCTTCGCCCTGATTCCCTTACGGTCTGAGTGGCTCTCCTGAGCCGGTCCGTAGCAAATGTCCAAATTCCTCCAAATAAAAACATGGTCAGGTCCATCACAACAATAACCCAGTCTCTGGTACCAACTTCTTCTTAGGGTTTCCAATGCTGTAAAGAGATACCATGACCATGGAGCTGTATTGCTATGAAGAGAAATCATGACCACAGTAATTCTTTTTTTAAAAAAAAAAAAAGAAAGAAAAGAAAAACAAGAAAACCACCTAAGTGGAGACTTGCTTACACTTTCAGAAGTTTGGCTCATTATCTTCATAACAGGGAGCATGGCAGATGTGGTTACTACTGAGATTCCGACATCTCGCAGCAACAGGAAGTTTACTGACACACTGGGCTGTATCCTGAGCATAGAAAACCTCAATGTTTGCCCCCACAGTGACACACTTCCTCCATCATACCTACTCCACCAAAGTCACACTTCCTAATAGTGTCACTGAAGCATGATTAATGAAATCTCAGGGTCAGAAACTGCAGTTCAACCTGAAGATCCGTAAAGAAAAACAGTCAGCCACTGGCCCTTACCTTGACTGCTGGTAATCTTGGATCACTTACATCAGCCAAGCCTTGCTGGGGCCAGTGACCCACCCAAGCACCTCACAGGCAATGAGAAACAATCTGTGTCTTGAGATAAGTCTAAGTTTCCCATTATCGCATAGTCAGTGCAAAAAAAGCTACCTACTTTATGCTTGCTTGGTTTCATCAATAATATACAAAGTAAAAATCTCTTTTTTAAAAAAAAAGAGTGCCATTATAAAGCTCACTAGAAAGAAAAAAAAAGAACCCTTATCAATAAAGCCTGCAGTAAGACTGAAACTACAACAATTAGAAGAAGAATTGCAGGACAGCGAGTGGAAATCACGCTGCAAGAAATTCAACAATGTGGAGAACAAGCTATAGATTTAACCTCAGAATAGACACGGACAGGGATAATAAATCAGAATAATAAAAGGCAGTACATATATAAGAATAATAAAAGGAAGTGTTAAATCAGCAGCAGTGATAACTCCAGGTGACAAGAGAAAGAACAGTCTTAGAATGCTAAGAGAAGAGGGGAAAGGGAATGTGTAACAGGAAGAAAAGCCCACCCCGATTCTTTAGCTCAGAAACATGCCCTGAATTGAGGGAACAGGAATTCAAGAAAACATTTTGCGTGTTTGCCCTAGGAATTACAAGAGTAGTAAAAACTATACATCTCTGAAGAACCCGAATAGTTTATTCACTAGAGTCTAGAAGGATATGAAGGGTCTGTTTTAAATGGTGGCCTTATGATAGGCTGCCACTGTGCCCAATGAGCCATGCATTTTTGCTCCACGTTATTTCAAACAAACTTCTAAATTACCTCATATAAAACCAACTCTGGAAAATAAAGACAATCCTCTCAATTCTTTGGGTCAAATGGAATTTCCAAATTCATCCCAATTAAACATTAAAAGTGAGAAAAAACAATACTGTTCAAGTTATGAAACCAATAACAAGTAAAATCAAAACTTATACTTAGTTTCCAACTATAAGCTAAAACTATTTTTGTTTAATAAGTAGCAAGAGCACAAAAATACGTTGAAGTATCATAAAAATGTCAAAGTGATTAATTGTAGGGAAAATTGAAATAAAGATGCTATGTAGATATACAGAAGAATTTTTGTTTTATATTTATTTATAGTGTGTGTGTGTGTGTTTGTGTGTGTGTGTGTGTATGCATGGCAGCACACATGGAGGTCAAAGGGCAACTTTCAGGAGTCAATTTTCTCCTTCTACATTGTGGATTCTAGGGATCAAACTTGGGCGATCTGCCTTGGGAACAAGAACCTTTACTCCCCAAGCTGCCTTACTGACCCCAGAAGACTTTAAAATAATGATTAACCTTACACATTGCAGCAGGGATGTGAAGTGTCTAAAATGCTTGGGGAAAGGGTTTGACAGGCTTCAATGAGCTAGACTCATGCCTAGGTATATTACCAAACAGAAACTGAACACTCTGCCCACTCAACTTTGTACGCTAATATAATGGCCCTATCATTCATAATAGCCCAAAAGAAACAATAAGAACACCCATTAGCTGATAAATGGATGGGCAAAAATGAGATGAATTCATGGAATGAACATTATCTGGCAATAAAAGGAAATGAAGCTGCCAGATGTGGTAAATTCATGCTTGTAATTCCAGCACTTAAGAGTCTGAGGTAGGAGGATTGCCATGAGTTTGAGACCATTTGGAACTACTATAGTGAGTTTCAGGTTAGCCTAGGCTACAGAGTAAGATCATCTCAGAGACAGAGAAGGGGACATAAGAAGAGGGAAAGAAAAGGGTACTGAACTCAACACACATGAACCCTGAAATGTTATTGGCAAGTTAAAAGGTTTGAAAGAGAAGTCATGTGCTATACAATTTCAGAAGATGGAAGTCCTCAGGCAGAAAGGGAAAACCAGCAACTCCAGGAGTGGAGGCAGAAGGAAGCATGCAAAACTGCTGATGGAGACAGAACTTCTTTGGTGCCATGATGAAAATGCTCTCTACTACAAAGTGGTGGAGGTACAAACAAGAAACTACCTTGTACATTTCTAAAACATGGCTTTCTGACTAAGGAAACAGTACAGGAAGCCACGTTCTCAATGACTTAAATCTCAAGAACCCAAATTAAAAAAAAATAATCAGTGTGGTGGTGAATGCTTTTGACCCTAGATTTTAGCAAGTAGAGACAGGGGCTTGCTGGCCAGCTAGCTTAGACTATGCAGTTAGCCCCAGGCTACTGAGAGATACTGTCCCAAAAAAAAAAAAAACAACATGGATTAATGTTCAAAACTGTCATCTTGCTTACACAAAGGCATACATACATATACACCTATACACACATGAACATGCATATGGATAGATGTGTACATATAAACACACACCAAAGAAAAGTTTTATGGCATATTAGTTTTAACTTAATAACAACATTATTTTAAGTCAATTTGCATGTAACTAAAACTCAGCTATACAACAGTGTCAATTGCACAAAGGATGTAGATCAGAAACAGACCCTCCTGTACATCAAGAATTGACATCTATAAAGGATGAGAAGCAAGTAAGCATCTGCGGATTATTTAAGCAATGGGTTATTTAAGACCTGATGTAAAAATGCTTTTTTTTTTTTTAAATTCTTTACGATTGGATTTCACCACCACACAGCAAAACAATTCCTATTTAGATTCATGACTAGGGAATGTAGAGAAACTAGGTGGAAACTCAGCAGAATTTATGACTCTGTAAAAGAAGACAGAATTTCTCAGCATAAAAGCCACAGAAGCAGGCACAAATTAGGACAGTGAAGGATATCCTATCTTAAAAATAGAAATAACCATCTATGGAACAGAAATCCCTGCAAAATTTAAAGGGCAGTAATAAAGCCAACCAAAACATAGATAATAAATTCTTCATGCTAATGCTTCATATTTGTATTTAAAGTGATTTTTTTCAAACAGATGAATCCCTAATTGTAAAATCAATAATACTCAGTGATTATTTAATGAATTTCCAACTTTATAAATAATAAAATGTTGCCATTTTATAGCTACAAAACTAGAAAATATTCAAATATCAGAGAATAAAAGATGTGCTAGAAGTTCTGGTTGGAGCACAAGTCAGAACAGAAGGATGTATACTAGATGTGACAGGTCTTTTAGATTTCAGTACGCTGGCAAACACGTAGTAACATTTCACTGCCTGTCTAGAAAACAGACCAAAAGCCAGGGAATTTTGACTGTTTGCCTCCCTAGATGTTCAGATATTATCTTAAGCATCTAGACCAGACCTGGGCAAATAATGCACTTAAATAAATTTATCAAAATAAAATTTATACTCTAAAGCAATTCAATATCTTGTATGTTTCTAGAAATCTATTTTAAGAAAAGAAATCAGACACGTGATATTTGCATGTTTTTCTCCAAATACTTATTGAACACCCACCTATATGCCCCCAAGGTGTTTCAGATAATAATAGCAGCAAGGAACACTACAGACAACTCTATGTCCTAAAAAGACCACAGACAGAATCTACAATGTTGGTAAGGGCACTGGGGTGGCCAAAAGGAGACAATGGATGGCATTCACAGAGAAGTCTTCTAGCTACATAGTTGTCAGGATCCTCTCTTTAAGATCCTCGGGCATCACACAGAGACAGAGCAGCCTCATCTTTTTTTGGTACCTGCTACAAGAAGTCTCTCTACCAGCCTCATCCACAGGTTTGCCAGTACATAGTCTCCTCTTGCTCCATCAGGAAGGCTAACAATCTATCCCTGGTTATAAATATATAATGATCTATCTATCCACCCATGGCTTCACTTTCCGCACTCTTAGCGACCATATGGTCAACTAGGCTTTAAAAATACTAGATCAACAACATTTGAAATTAAACAATTCATAACCTTTAAATTATGCACAATTGGAGTCAGATGATGAAGTTTTTTGGGGTCCTCTCTCCAACATTCCAAGTACAGGAATCGTCATGTTGTTAGACGGATCTGTACTACCCACCTATTAACTTCTAATATTCTTTTTCACAAGATTTTGATATGACAATTACTGTATTCAAGTGACACTTACTTAACAATGATCTCAATTACAACAGTGGTGATGCCTATGATTGATGTACAGCCAAGGGAATCTGTAAAGTCCTTCCTTACATGAGAAGGTGAGATTGCTTGACCTAATAAAGAAAGAAATCATGCTGAATTGCTAAAATGTACATTACAATTGAATCTTCTGTCCCTGAAAAAATGACAAGCAAAAAAAAGAAAAAAGAAAAAGAAAAAGATGGGCCAGCTTTGCCATATCTCAAACAATGAACATTACAGCCTCAGTATGAGAACAATGTTTTTAAAAGATCGAATGGATATTAAGTATTTTTTGTTCTGTAAAGGACAGACCAGTATGTTCAGAGTCTACTTCTCACACTGTTTCCAAAGGCTCACACTTGGAGTCTGGGAATTGGTCTTCTGGGAGTTAGTAATGTTGTCTGCATACCTTGACCTGGGCTCTCCAGCCTCCAATGAGAATAGGCAAGTGTACTACTACCTGGCTGTTCCTTAGCCGTCCCCATGAGTAGGGTACAGCATAGCAACAGTCCATTGCAATTACACCCTCCTCTTCATGTTTCCAGCTAGACTGTGTTTTTCTCTTTGATGGCATTTGAAAGATTCAGATCCCGTGTCAATGGCAATTTTCTTGGGAACACATGAAGGAAAATGTGGCTACACTCTCCCCTTCAAATGGGCGCAGGCCAGAGAAACGTGTCAAATCTAGAAACAGGGGACAGTGATGCACGATTCAATAAAACTCAGAATTAGAAATTGGGGTTCAATCTGAAGGTCAGAAAAGCAAAGCAGTCAGTCACTGGCTCTTACCTCATCCTCAGTCCAAAAATGACCATCTTGCCTCCAAGAATCTCAGAATGGGACTGAGCCTTAAAGCTGTCTCTTCCCATTTTATAATCTCTAGTTCTGAGATTAAAGTTGTGCATTACTGACCTGGTTTCTACAGCAAGCTAGTGTAGATACTGGGATTAAAGGTGTTATTATTGCTGCCTTGTCTGGATGGCTGGCCAGTGTGGTTTCTTTACTTTTCTGATCCTCAGGCAAGCTTTATCTATTAAAATACAAATGAAATGCCACTACAGGACAGATCAAAGTTTTCTCATCACAGTGTGTAACTTCAGCTCCGGAATATTTTTCATGTAATTCAGATCATGCTATTTCTGATAAACGGGTTTCCTGTCACTATTACGTCTTGGAACACCATGGTCATGGCTTACACAGTATAAGTCCAAAGCCTCTGCTGGTCCTCTGGCCCTCTGACCCTAGTAGCTGAACGTGAAAGCTTACTATGATTATTTTAGAAAACATCTTGCTCAAAGTCCAAGGCACCATTCACAGTATCCATATGGTCATGTAAATGGTACTGAACTTGGCAGTCTTCACTCTATCCTACACAATACATCATTGGTCTCTTTCATTCTAAACGAAGAGCATGCCTCATCCACATTCTAAAGAACATAGTTCCTCAGCATGATCAATAGTCTCATCCAATAATTCCAGTCTATTCTCTCTAATCTCTCCCTCTCTTTCTCTCCCCTCCCCCATCATCTCTACTATAGTTCTTGCACCATCATCCATGATGCCATCATTGTCCCCGTCACAGAAGAGGGAAGGGTAAAATCATATCTGAGATGTCCTTGCTTGTCATAACATCTGGAATCACAGGAAACATCCCTGCAGTCACATGTTTCCTCCTGTCTAGCCCCATGCTTAATGCTCCTTAGCCTAACACATCAAGACCCTACTCCTCTGTTGCTTTGCTTCCAGACCTACATATCATCCAGAGGCTGCGATTCTGCAGCCACTGAACCATGCTGCAGCAATTAGACTCCAAGGCTCTGCACTCCCTGATGAAATGCTCCACGGCCTCACTGAATTGCTGTAAAACTAACAGAGAGAAATGGCTTGGATCTCCAAAGGGACAGCAGTCAAGTTCCAATCTCCCTGCCTCTAAAAAAGCCCCTGCATAGTACTCCATACAATGACGGCTCCTTGCCTCTACCACAGCGAAGTGTGCTGTTTCTGCCTTGCTGGAAGATACAGGAAA
Organism: Myodes glareolus; assembly: GCF_982192425.1. Classification (NCBI taxonomy): domain Eukaryota; kingdom Metazoa; phylum Chordata; class Mammalia; order Rodentia; family Cricetidae; genus Myodes; species Myodes glareolus. Next base: position 30,499,770 of record NC_142044.1, read on the forward strand.
TCTTGGGGCTTTAAGGAGCTGAAATGTAGTTCAATGCTGTTTCCTACCCCAGGTCCAGGGATTTTATTCTTTCCAAATTGAGGCCCTCCATTTGGCATAAGAGAATTATTTAGGTTCTATACTCAATCTCATTGGCATCTGTACTGTCCTTGTGACTGAACCCTGGGTATTTCAAAAGCAGAGCTTTTCTAAGACATTGATGGGACCTTTTGACTAAACACTACACCGCGAGTTGGCAACTGATCTGAGACTACCATTGGTTTTTGTTTTTCCTTTTGACTTGACTGTTTTGCTTTACTTTTTTTTCTTATTTTGTTTTGCTTTATTCTGCTTTAAGACAGTTCATCTTTATAGAGGCCAAGCTTTCAACACACTTAGTAGCCCTGGCCGGCCTACAACTCACAAAAAATCCTCTTAATTCATGTTTTCGAGTATGCTCTACCATATCTAGCCCATTTTAATTTTTAGAGCTTCCAAAGCAGTCAGTCTCTCCCTCCTTATAGCTGCCAATGCCCTGGGGCATTGAGCATTAGCTTCATTACATAACCACAGTGTAATGGTTCATTTTCATTTGAACTCACTCATCCCTGCCGAACCGTTTAGTAATTTTGGTTCTGCGCCTGCCATGCATCTTCCACACTCCACCTGGTAGCACAGAAAGTGACCCCTTAGGATTGACTTTCTAGGAGAATTACCAGTGCTCTCAAAAATCAGAACCGGAAAACTAGGACTCAACAGAAGGTTGATTACTCAAGAGCTGTTACTACAGGACCAGGAGGGGTAGGGACTAGGGTGAATGAAATAGGGAAGGATAAAAATATCAATAGAAGAGTACAAAACCTAACTCGATTTTGCCTCGCATACCTAGGGCTCAGTTTCCTTGAGATGCTGGGCCTATACAGACTTAGAATTCTCCATCCTCAGATAGACAAGCACGAAAAGAGTTTATCCACCCGTTTCACTTCCTTTTTCTTATGGGTGTCTGAGACATCTAAGTTTCCTCTGTTCTTGTGGACAACACATGAATTTTGTGCCTTGGATTACAGAACTACAGGGCACATAGCAAAATTGCTAAGTGCAGACCCCTTAATGGGGGATATGGCCCACAGAAGTGCAAAAAAATAAGTGCAGATGTGATCGCTTGCAAAAGTCACAGCTGGAGTCAGTATACAATAGAATGAATGAAGATCTCCCCCTTCGCTCACCAGCATATCTCTGCTCTAATCCCTGGAGCCCATGACTGTTATTTTTAAAGGAAAGTGGCATTCTAACTGTGGTTGACAATCTTGAGGTAAGGGATTATCCTGGAATACTTGTGTGGTATCTAAACACATGCCAAGTGGCCTACTAGTAGGGTAACCAAGTGATGTTTGATTACAGAGAAGGTGCCATGGTGCCAGATGCAAGCTTTAAGGCTGGAGGAGGAAGAAGCCCCAAGCCAAGAAATAGAGGCATGCATCAGAACAGGGAAAGTCAAGCAGTGGCTTCTTCTCTCAGAGCCCCACAGAGGGAACTAGCTGCTGGTGGTATCTTTAAACCAACGGATTCTTGACTTAAATACAGTGGCAGTCATTTCGAACAATCCCCAAACCTTTCATTTATCAAATGTATTGCACTCAGCCATAATAATAAAACTAACAGTCAATCGTAATGCATTACAGTAGCAACGGTTAAAACCATACAGGATTATTAGATTGACCCTGTCGTGTGGGGAACAGGAACAGCTGGAATGTTCCATTTTAGTCATATACAGGCTCAGTAGCCTTCACACACATTCCTGCCTCAGCTGCGTGTTCCAGGTTTCCTTTTGTAAAGCACTCTGCTATTCCTCCAATAAATTCATTCTCCTCAGCTTTCAGAACTAGTTGTCACCATATTTCAGAGTTTTTAGGGCTTCTCATCCATGCTCAGTCTTTCTATTTCTTCCCCAAAGCCCCCTTTTTTTCCCATGTGACACTTGCAACTTGTTCTTATTTTATTTATTTCCTTGAGTGTGTGCTCTGTCTCCACCTCCAGGGCTGAGTGTATGTTTTCATTTCCTTTTTCTCAATGTGATACAATGCCCATAAAAGAGAGCAATTATTTTAGTTCCCAGTTTCAGTTTACAGTCCATTACTCTAGGAGAGTCACAGCAGAAGCTCAACTAGTTACATCGCACCCACTCACAAGAGCAGAGAGAAATGACTACATGCAAATTCACTCACTTCCTTGCTTGTGTTCAATGCAATTCTGTAATCTTATACAGTTTAGGACACATACACCCCTGCCTAGAAAATGGTGCCACCCACAGTGGGTTGGGTCTTCCCATATCAACTTACTTAACTAAGATAATCACCCACAGGCATGCCCATAGACCAACCCAATGTAGATAACCCCTCACTGACCCTCTCTTCTCAGTCTTCGCCATTTTAGATCCTCCATTCAAAAGAGCATCTAACGCAGTCAACATCCAAAATGATCACTCTTGTCAACTGCTTCTGTGCTTAAAATAGCTGACTTCGGTGAACTCTCTGATTGAAGTTTGTTCATTTCCACATCATCAGCACTTCTAACTACAGTGCTGAGCACAGAACAACTGCAATATCTATTGAATTAAGTGACTTCAGAAAGCTTGGAGAGATGGTGAAAACTTGCCTTTTCAGTAGCAGATTAGCATTGCTTCAAACCAGCAGGTGAAAATTAAAGTTAATTAATTCATAGAAAAGAGTCCACTCCCCAAATTTTGCCAACCAATTACTTTATTGTGACCTTTAAAACAAAATGATATCTTTTAATTTCCCAACTATTTCATAAGGTCGTTTGACCAAATAAATAAGTTGCTCTTTGTCCTGTAGTCATCAAAGTTGACACAGTTAACATTTGGTTTCTTGTAATATTTGACAGTAAGAAAGAGACTTCATAGTCAACTGGATTTGGAATCACCTACGAGACACACTTCTGGGCACATCCATAAGGGTGTTTCCAGCATGGTTCAACTGAGGAAGGAAGACTCACTCTGAATGTGAATAGCACTAACCCATGGACTGATGTTTCAGATTGAAAAAGAAAGAGGAAACGCCAGGCAATGGTGGTGTATGCTTTTAAACCTTGCATTCAGGATGCAGAGGCAGATGGATCTCTGAATTCAAGGCCAGCCTAGTCTACAGAGCAAGTTCCTGGACAACCAAGGTTACACAGAGAAACCCTGTCTTGAAAAACAACAACAAAGAAAAGAAGGAAGGGACGGAGGGAGGGAGGGGGGGAGGGAGGGAGGGAGGGAGGGAGGGAGGGAGGGAGGAAAGAAAGGAAAGGAAAGGAAAGGAAAGGAAAGGAAAGGAAAGGAAAGGAAAGGAAAGGAAAGGAAAGGAAAGGAAAGAGAAACAAGCATCTATCTCTCTCTTTACTCCTCACTGCAAATGCAACATGACCCTCTTTCTCACTCCTGCCTCTTTGCCTTTCCACCACAATAGACTTTATCCCTTTTAAGCCTTCAGTTGTATTTGCCAGGCATTCTCTAACACCAATGAGCTGGGTAACTGTGCAGAGTCTTTCCTTTCCCTCCATATTTATGCTTTGGGTAATGAGCAATGAGACTCTTAGCTCCTGCAGCCTCAGAGAATACTGGAATAATATTCTTCTTTCTTGAGTATCCACAAGCAGACAAAGGCCCTTCTGGCAGGTGAGCACAGTCTAGCTACTGTCACCAAGCTGGATAGATTCACATGCTCTGCAAGCTCAAATACCTACAAGGTATGTGACCCTTTCAAACTTGAAGGAAGAAAATAGAAAATCATAACTGAACTCCAGAACTATGCCTCATTCTCCAAACCAGATGGTAATATGCTTCGAAACTTGCAGTTTTGCATTTCATTAATGCTTTGACTGCCAGTAATTATGAATTCATAGTATGCATTCATGATAAGTGTAAAGTTGGAAAACAAAAGCGGGGTGAACAGAACCCTCCCACTGCCCCACAGTGTGCCAAAGAGAAGCAGCCCATTCTTTCACTATCTGGTTTGTCCTATGTGACTAATGGGTTTTCACACTGTCATTGATGTATTTATGTGCCTCTCAGTCTGGTTAGCTGATATTGTGACACTATACATGGAAAGATCTCCAAATGGTGTTCCTGGTTCCTCCTCTATTACTGGGGATCATTTAAAAATTTATCCAGTGTCCCGTGCTACTTTCTCGCCAGCAAGAACGACCCAGGGCACGTAGGATCCTTCTGCAGAACAGCTTTTTAATGCATCTTGAGAGCGAGAGCATAAGCCAACACGGCGGAGACCCAGAGCGAGGCGAACCCAGCCCTTATAAAGGAAACAGTCCCCGCCTCGGACGTGTCACTCTCAGATTGGTCAGCTACCCATCACCCCAGATGATGCCTCGGGAGAGGCAGGGACTACAGCGTTGGAAATTTACCAACACATGCGCGTTATCCTGTTCACCGGGCGGGGGAACCGGATGTCAGTGCCATCTTGCAATGGCGAATGTGGTTGCGGTCCTCTACAATCCAGCAACTAATTTAAGTGACTTACTCTATCCCAAACACTGAGCTAGATTATAGAAATAAGCAAGGTATGGCTTTCTTTTAGGAAATTCTTATTCAAAAGATATTCAGATATGCAACTAGATCAAATACAAGGTCTCTAGGGTCCATGACAAGATCTCTATGGAGGACTCCAAGAAGTAAGTACCTCAAGAGGGAGAAAATCCTTGATCACATTGTCAAAAACTAAAGGGAATTTCAATAGAGCAAGACAGAGAGCAAGGGAAGGGCATGCAAACTGTAAGCAACCAGGGCAGGTTGGGAAGCAATAGGTTGAATCACTCAACAAAGCAGAGTGTGTGAAAGTAAGTATGACAGGGAGAGACACCAGAGGTACGTGATTGTCTGACCTGGAAAAGATGGAGAATAAGATAGTCAAAGCACTCACATCCATCCATCTGAGGTATGATAGGCTAAAGCTCAGGGGGAAGAAAAGTTTGGGTCAAAAAAGATTGTGTATCCATTGAAGATATTTGCAACACACACATCCATGTTTAATCCCTACCCTCATATTGAGGGGAAGGGTGTCACTGACTCAAAATCTCATTTAAAAGGCTGAGACTTAGAAGAGATACTCATTCCAACACCAAACCAGAAGGCAGTCGTTAGGAGTGAGTCTACAGAGCATATGCTGTGAGAAATCTGAAATAAAATTTGCATGTAGTGAAGTTTCACATGCAGTGAACAATTGTGATGGTCTCTCTAGCCCTTCATTTACATGGGATTGAATGCCCAAAGGCAGGAAGCCTCCTGCCATCAAACTGACTACACTGACTGGTATAATTTTGCACCGATTTTTAGATACTTTTCTTGCATTTATTTTATCAAGATAAAGAATCTTGTATGATTTTCTCCATTTGGGAGATGAAGAAGTTGAGATTGGAGAAGTTAACACTAAACCAAACTTACCTCAACGAGTAAATTGTAGAGTTGGAATCCAGACCCAGTATTCACCAATGAGTCATCTCCAGAGCATGGAATTGCACTGGGTATGAACATGAGTTACATCTGCACAGCTATTCCATTAATTTCTTCCCAGGTAACTGTAGGCAGAGGCCACTAGTTCATTTCCCAACTGCCCTGACTCAAAATAATCACACAGAAACAATATTATTTGCAATACTGTTTGGCCAATAGCTTAAGCATATTTCTAGCTAGCTCTTATATCTTAAATTAACCCATCTCCATCAATCTGTGCATCACCATGAGGTTGTGGCCTACCAAAAAAGTTTCTGTGGGCTCTGGCAGAGGCTTCTGCCTCCTGTGGCAGTTACATTGCTTTTCCCTCTGACTCTGCCTACTCTCTCTATATATCCTTTCCAGCCTGGCTATATTCTGTTAATCCACTGGCCAAAAGCAGCCTCTTTATTAACCAATGGCAATAAAACATATCCACAGCATACAGAGGGGAATCTGATATCAGGTAACTTCTTTGGATCACTGCAAGACACTAACAAGAACATATAAACATATGTGAGAATGCATTGCTGTGCTGGAAGATGAGTTCTTGCTATACAGAAATTGGTCATCAAAACAACAAAAAAATCCAATTAAAAAATAAGAACTCTCAACAGAGGAATCTAAAATGGCTGAAAGATACTTAAGGAAATGCTCAACATCCTTAGCCATCAAAGAAATGCAGATCAAAACAACTCTGAGATTCCATCTTACACCTGTTAAGAATGGCCAACATCAAAAACACTAATGACAACTTATGCTGGAGAGGTTGTGGGGTAAAGGGAACACTTCTGCATTGCTGGTGGGAGTGAAACTGGTATAGTCCCTTTGGATATCAGTATGGTGATTTCTCCAAAAATTAGGAAACAACCTTCCTCAAGACCCAGCAATACCACTTTTAGGTATATAGCCAAAGGATGCTTGATTGTACCACAAGGACACATGTTCGACTATGTCCATAGCAGCATTGTTTGTCATAGCCAGAACCTGGACACAACCTAAATACCCCTCAGCCAAAGAAAGGATAAGAAAAATGTGGTACATTTACACAATGGAATACTACACAGCAGAAAAAAATAATGACCTCTTGAAATTTGCAGGCAAATGGATGGATCTAGAAAACATTATATTGAGTGACATAACCCAGACCCCAGAAGGACAAATATCATATTTACTCACTCATAAGTGGCTTTTAGGCATAAAGCAAAGAAAGCCAGCCTATAAATCACAATCCCAGAGAACCTAGACAGCAACGAGAACCCTAAGAGAGACATACATAGATCTAATCTACATGGGAAGTAGAAAAAGACAAAATCTCCTGAGTAAATTGGGAGCATGGGGACCATGGGAGATGGTTGAAGGGGAGAGGAGAGAAAGAAAGGGGAGCAAAGAAAATCAATAAAATCAATTAAAAAAAAGAGTTTTTGCTATACATATAAGTTCACATAGTACCCATATAGCAAGCCTGCATTCTACAGAGCCCTATAACACCAGTTGGGAGGTATCTGATACCCTCTTCTGTTTTCCACACACTCATAGGCATGCACCAGAGCATACACTCAGACAAATACACACAATGATTAAAAAAAATCTTTTTGAAAAAGTTCATTGCTGATAAGTACACAGACCATAATGTAAGAGTATTTTGGAGATGAATATCCTTATACAAAATACTTAGGATTTTGAATTTCAGATATTTTCAAATTCTGGAAAATTTGCATACACCAAATAGCATATGTAGGGAATAGGATCCAAGTAGAAATACAAGGTTCTATTGTATCCTATACACATTACATGAGGTTAAATTTTCAGAATATATTAAAGACTTTGTGTTTTGTTTGTAACATCACATGAAACCAGTTATGACATCTCCCAAATGTAGCATCATGTCATCACTCCAAAAGCTCTGGGTTTGGTGGATTTTCCAGTCCTGGATTAGGGATGATACTCAGTTACACTCACACAGTTATCATCTTCCTGTTAGCATCATCAATTTAAAACCATACTAGACTGAAGGCTTATTAGCAAGTCAAAACCATCCTGAAGCTTCATTTTTTTTCCTACACAAGACTTCAGAGTTAACATTCGAAAAAGCTAACCTTTACTCAAAGGAGAGATGGTTTAATGTTGAATGACACCCACCAGTCAGGGAAGATCTCCAGAGAAATAGGTACTCCAACGTGATTTAGAGTATTGGAGTGTTCAAGGATGCGGTGATCAGCCTAGATAAGACAATTGTTCGGGGTAACAGGACCAATAAAATAGTTTCTGAATCTTGATGAGCAAAGATAAGGAAGGTCCATGAAACCTGTGGCAGATGATTACAGTTTGCAATCAAATTATGCAGAGCGAGATGGGGAGGATGCATGGCATCTGTTGAAGAATTGTTATCTACAGAGATATGTATTCTCCCTTGACACAAGGCATCTGGTGGAAACATCCCAGGCATCTGTCTAAGGCTGTGTTTACTGGAGCAGGGTTGAGGTGTGTGTGTGAGAAAGAGAGATTGAGGTGGGGGAGGAGGAAGAAAGGAGAGGGAGAGAGAGAAAGAAGAGAAGAGAAGAGAAGAGAAGAGAAGAGAAGAGAAGAGAAGAGAAGAGAAGAGAAGAGAAGAGAAGAGAAGAGAAGAGAAGAGAGAGAGGAGAATATGGAATTGAATAAATCAGAGGAATAAAAGATGAGAAATGACTGAGGCTGGGGGGGAACAAATACCCCAATATTTCAAGTCACACAGGTATGTGACTTTGTGTTTTCTTAGAAATGTTCTTAAGCTTCTTAAATGCAAACTCATTCTGTATAAAACGGGAATGGTAACCACAGTGCTACTGGAGGACAGGAAGATCTGACACATTCTAGTTAATACTAAGTTATTAATAAATTATGCCCATTGTTGGAATTGTTGTTATTCTCACTAGTCTACTGAATACCCCGGAAGGATATTGAAACAAAAACCAGATGGGCTGAATTCCCCCTTTTTAATGCAAACATCTCTAGCAAAAGCAGCTGGGATTATAAACTATCAGCAGAGTGGGACATACACAGAGAACAGCGTGTGAATTATGGTGAAGCGCACCCATCACAAAACACGAGGTCCTCGCTGTGGGACATGTGGGCTGCAGCACCTGGGGGCTCATTCAAAATGCACAGTCATGGCTACCCACCCCCCATTCAGAAACTTCAAAGTCAAGGTTTGCATTTTAACAAGCTCCCCTCATGATTACTATGTGCAATACACCGCGAGGAACATTGAACGAGAACACAGGTGCTACGTGCACGCGCACTCCTGTCCGGCCCTCTAATGACTGCAGAGGAGGGTCCATTTAGCTAGCAGCTGGTCTATCAAGTCACAGCCGACCAATTTATGCTCCAGAAAATAAACAGCTGAGCTGACCAGCAATACCCAGTGCATTCAGCCCTGAATGGGAAGCAGATGGTGTTTGTGAAGGGCCGTCCAAGCGGTTTTCAATGAGTACGGTCCTTTGCACCATGAAGTTTACGACCTGTTAGGGGCAACAGAGGAATAGACCATGAAGTCACATTACTGAGTGAGTGACAGGTGGGGTGATGGATTCTTCCTGAGAACATCAGAGTTGCTTTCTTAGAGGAGGGCATCGGTGACTGATGATGATAGAGCAGGAGCTCTGCATGCCAAGGAAGGGAACGTGAAGCCACCGGAGGGAAGTAACCCATGAGGTGTAGGAAGACAGGGGTGTGAGGTCTGGTCCAGTGCCCTCAAGAGAGGGTATAAGGGCAGGGAAAACCGGAAAGACGTTTGGAACTGGAATGCGGCTTTTAGCGGTGTGGCAGCCTCATCATCGAGGCAGAGCAAACTGAAGCCCAGAGGCGTTCCATCACCAGCAGGGCAATGTGTAGAACACAGGTGTGTGCTATCCATTTTATTCAGCCATAGCCTAAGTAATAGGGTGTAACCGCCCTACGGCCCAGGCAAGGCGATTCCATGTCATCTGAACTTGATTTGTAGTGTTTGGTGTGAGAGACCTGCTCGTTTTCTCTCTCGGGTTTGCAATTTCCAGCCTCACTTCAGTTCCCTTTTCTAATCTATAAAATGGACACCTTATACTCTTAAACTTGTGGCAGATAGGGCTGTCTCCATACCAAAGTGGACTCATGTTCCTGTATTTATCATCCCTGGAAAGTGGTTTATCACGTGGACCCAATTTTATCACGCTTCCCTCAATCCTGTATGCAAATGTGTGACCACAAAACTCGTTCTCACCAAAAAAAAAACGAAGAAGAAGAAATATATTCATGCCTAAGGCTTTGAAAAAGGTGTCGTGTTTTTTCCTTCCCCGATCACAGGCTTGATGCCGACAGTGCCAAGACCTTAGGTGATGGCAGAGTCTGGGCCCTGAGTCTCCGCAGGAATCAAGGCAGCTCCCAATCAGGAACCACTTTGCTTCTCTGCCACGTAGACCAGAGATAAGCTTCTATTAGACCAGGGCCATAGCGTGTTTTCAGGTCTCTATGTTAGAGCGGTTACCCTGATAAAAAGGCGGAAGGGGTGACTTCTCAGATAAGGGAAGCAAGGATAAGACAACACATGATGAGCTGCACGCAAAGCATTGAGGGAAGATCTTGTGTGAGTTACACCTCTGGCTTCTGTAACCAAAGACCTGACCAGAAGCATCTTAAGAGGAGCTTTATTTGGTTCACAGTTCTAGGGTACACTTCATCATGGAGCTGGTGGGGAACTCATGATGCAGGAGCATGACAAGCCTGGTCACGTGGTATGCTGGTTAGTTTTATGTCAACTTGATACAAGCTAGAGCAATGGTTCTCACCTTCCTAATGCTGTAACCCTTTAAGACAGTTCCTCATGTGGTGACCCCCCAACCATAAAATTGTTTTGTTGCTACTTCATAACTGTAATTTTGCTACTTTTATGAATCATGATCTAAATGTCTAATATACAGGAGGTCTAATAGGTGATTCCCAAAGGAAACCAATGAGTCAGACTCATCAGATTGAACTGTAGGCAAGTCTGTAGGGCATTTTCTTGATTATGGATTTGTGGCGGAAGGACCCAGTCCATTGTGGGTGGCGACATACCTGGACTGGTGGTCCTGGAGTCTATAATAAAGCAGGCTGAGTGAGCCATGAGGAGCAAGTCAGTAAGCAGGACCCTTTCATGGCTTCCGTATCAGCTTCTGCCTCCAGGTTCCTGCCATGCTTGATTTCCTGTCCTGATTGCCTTTGATGATGAATTTTGATGCGAAAGGGAGAGCTAAATAAAACCTTTCCTTCCTAAGTTGCTTTGGCCATGGTGTTTCATTACAGCCGTAGTAAGTAACCCTAAGATACATGGCATCCACAGTCTGCATGCAGAGATGAAAACCGGTGCTCAGCTACTGCTCTCCTTTTGATGCAGTCCAGGACCCCAGTCTACGAGTGGCACTATGCACCACAATTAGCCTAATCTAGTGACTTCCTCACAAATATGCCTAAAAGAATGCTTCCATGGTGGTTCTAATTCCCATCAAGTTTACAAGATGAACACCTGCCAAGCACCTATTCTTCACCTCAAACATATGCTTCGTATGAACGGCACAGGCTTATTTTCTCTCTCCAAGACTAGCTCCCAGCCACTACCTGACAGTGCTGGGCAGAGCTTTCAGCAGAGGAAGTATGGCATCCTGTCCTCATTTATCCATCCAAGGGAACCAAAGCTGCCGAGTGGCTTTTGCTGAGTTTTTATGTATTTATTTTTAAATGCATAGCTTGTTTTGTTCCAGGCAAGATTTAAGACAGCTTACAAAATGGCTTAATTTAGAAATGAAAATGAAAGAAAAAAGTCAAAACAGGGTGGGACTATGAAACAGAATCAAGAATATAGCTAAATATGCGATCGCTAATGGCTTACACACTTGCCACAAATTTAGATCTGAGATTTCTGGAAACTGAATCAAAATGTGATGTGCTCTAAACTATAATGTTTATAATTAACTTCCCAGTGTCCTTGTTCACTATAGCCCAGAAGCTCCCCAGAGGACAGAGGCTATGTCTTTCAAAGACCCTACTCCTGTGCCCGCGTGAACTAGCACTATCCCCAATTCATTGCAAGACCACAAAAAAGCTTATGCGTGAGGTACTAATGCAGCCTGAGGTTAAATCATGCCTAACACTGAGACTTAGACATGTTTACTTTCCAGATCCTCTGAAATAAGATTAAACCTGATAGGCTAGCAAGCTGTTTCATCACATGGTCACAACGGGTCCAATGACAACCATCTATACCTAGGGCATCACTTTCTGAAACCCATGCATCCACAGCAATAAATTAAACCCAACCGACAGAGAGAAAGGTTTTAAGGGATATACTATCCATGTTCACAATCTCCATTCTCAGTCAGAAGGATATGACCTGGAAGATTGGCATCTGCCTGAAGGAAGAGATGGAGTACGCAAGTCATTAGCAACCCCTTCCTCAACACTGTGTCTCTTGAAGTATGATCCTAACAATAAAGTACCTTTGGCTTTGTATCTTGGACTTACACAGACAATTATAAGATGCCATTTTCTCACACCAGAATTTGCACTTCCCAAGGAGACAATTGAAAAGTACTACACATCCAGTCACTGAGGGGCTCCCTTATAAAACTGGAATTGGTCAGACCAAAGCACAACATAACCTGCTTTCATTACGCAAGGAGCCACCCGCTTTGTGTTTGCTGAAGCTCGATGTTTGGCCTGTTTCCTTTTCTGCTTTGCCTTTTAAGTCTGCGACTGGGATAGCAAAGTCAGCACTGTGTTCCACTTATTTGGAAGGAGCAAAAGATGTCCTGTGTAAGTAGCAGAGCATAAAGGGCCAGTAGGGACATCAGAGGTCAGGGCTATGGTGGGGTAAGGCACTAAAGATCAAAATGGAAGAAGAGTCACAAATCCTACCTGAATTTGGGGACAGCATAAGGTCCCTAAATGGGTTGCCAAGTGAATAAACTTGGCTTGTGGCCAACAGAAACGAAACCATATAACTCCAAGGCACTATTTGCACTGAACCAATCAATGTGACTTCGTCCCTTAGAATTCTGCTGTTTATCTGTCAAGTAGGACACTTGGGTACAGGGATAAAGAAAGAAACAGCATTTACAGAGAGTTTAGGGTAAGATTAGCATTGCGTAAAGACTTTTAAAGCATTGCTTCACTTACTTATCATACTATTCTAAATGGGCACTGCTGTGGCCACTACCAAAAGGAAAACTGAGACCTAGAAAGGTGAAACACCTTCTTTCTTTCTTTCCTTCCTTTCTTCCTTCCTTTAGTAAACAATGAAACTAGAACTTTAGTCAGAACTTCTGAATTCACACTTTATGCTCTTAACTCCTCTAAGGTTCTTCCTTCCAATGATGGATGAAAAAAATACTGTCCAGATGTTGTATACACAGTTTGGGGGATTTGCCCTATTAGCTAAAGACTCATCTCTAAGTTCCCCTTGCTGCGTCTAGTACCTTGCTCAAGAGGACATTTCCTTTGGAATGCCAAGGGAGTACGAATGCTCTACAGGGCAAAGAGGCATTGACACAGCAGATCTGGCCTTACAACGTGCTCACTGCAACATGGGAATGGATGTTACCTCTAACAGAGACTGGGGCAGTGCTAGGGCATTTGTCAAGTCTGGCTTGTTAAATTCTCCTTCCTGAGGTAAGCAGATGCCTTCTGTTCTCCATAGCAAGAGCTGTTGGGGGCACACTTAATGCAGAGCACAGCTGGGGAGACATTCTGAAAGAACAAAATCAGAGCACAGGGCAATGTGGCTTGTGATGGATCCTTCTGAGATGGAACTGTCGCTGGAGAGCAATCCGTGCCTAGTGGCAATGGGGACTATTACATCCATGAGACACCTGTCTGCAAGATACAGAGGGAACAGAAATAAAACACAGCAAGTGACATGTTCACAGCAAGATGTCCAGGCATCCTGGTGCCTTTCTGCTCTCAGAGAAATCAGTCAGGAAGGGGAAAGCGAGCATGCACCCCCTTCCCCTTCATCTGTCTTATTCTGCATCTACTTTCTCCTTAAATGATATTTCGGTTCTTTGTGTTTTGCAGACAGAGTTTTAAACTGCAGCCCATGCTATCCTGAAACTTACTGCATAGCCCAGGCTGGCCTTGAACCTACAGCAGTCCTTATGCCTCAGATTCAGAGGTGTTGAAACTGCCAGTGTGATCCACCATGCCAGATTCCATCCTTTTCATCTTCTAACAGTAGATGTGACGTTTCTGTTAGGGTTCAGTTTAATTTTGCATGTTCCTTTCTCCCTCGGTCATTCTTTCTTTTCTTCCTTCCTTTCATTTTTTTTCTTCCCCTTTCTTCATCCTCTTCCCTGCTGCCTTCCCATCTCTCTCCCCATCTCTGCCTTCTCTCCCTACATGCTTCTCTCAATCTCTCCCTTTCCCCTCTCCCCCTCCTATTTCTTCTTCCCCTTCTCCCCATTCCTCTTGCTCATCTCATTTTCTTATCTCTTCATGCATGTACAGGCAGAAGTAAGTTTGAAGTCATATCTGTTCATTTCTAGACTCTGCACACATAAACCCAGAGAGACAGTCCAGCCAATCACACCCTTCCCGTTTCTCCAGCCGACACCTTCTGGGCATGTGAGGCACTGACATTCTTCTCCATGTTGTCACATAGCCAGCATCGTTCCAAACACTGTTCACCAGATGCCTGTGCCAGGACAGGAACTACCAAGAGGCGGCAGGTCTCTCTGTGGTTTGAAACCAAGACCTGCCTTCGTTCTGGAGTCTACACTCAAGTCATATGACCCAAAGAGCATACATATTTTTGGCTGAGGTCAAGCATGAAATCACACAGAAAGCAAAGACCAGGCTCCTTTACCTAAAGCTGTTCGGTCAACATAGGATATGATTTTAAAATGTCATGGAGCCAATTTTTAAAGTTTCTTCTGCTTTATTTTTACTTGCTTACAATTTTGAATTTTTACCAAGACAGATTCTAGAGTGAAATAACAAACATTTCTTGCATTTTATGTTCATGTCTTTTAAGGTTTGGTTTTTGTTTTTGTTGCTTTGTAAATGGCACATTTAGACCATTCTAATCCTTCCAGGGTCTTCCGCACAGTGTACTTTGAAGCATTTTCCCATACAAGAATCTAATTAGCAATGGAAATAGTTGAAACAGATCTTAAAGTCTGGACCAAGGGAATTTGTGGTAGGAAAGCCCCCAAATGTAGTCCCCGACTCATTTGTAGGCTTCTCGTGAAGCAAACTCAGGGATATGCCACACAAAATGCTTTTCTTTCATCTGGGGATGGAAGTACAGTGAGCAAAAGGTAGCTTGTTAGTGAGATTAAAGGAGAAAACAGAAGACAGAGAAGGTATGTGAGTTGGGTGTTGATAATAAAAGTGGTGGGAAGCCAGGTATAGGGGTATGCCTGTAATCTCACATGCTTAGGAGGTAGAGGCAAAAGGGTCAAGAGCTAAGATCAGTCTCAAGGACAAAGCAGTCTGAGGCCAGTCTAAGCTTCATGAGATCTTGCTACAGAAAAATACAGAGAGCTAGAGGGATGGCTCAGTGGTTAAGGGCACTTGTTCTTCCAGAGAAACAGGGTTCAGATCCTAGCATCGACATGGCGCCTCACAATCTCCTGTGATCTAATGGGTCTGACGTCCTCTTCTGGCCTTCACAGGCACTACATGCCAGTGCAGCACATTACAGACAAGCAGGGACACAAATGCACATTAAAATAGAAAACTAATTGAGTAAAGCCAATGGGTGGAGAAAGGAGGGAGGGCGGGAACAGAAGTTTCAGAAAGCTCCACTTTAAGCAGTTACATTACTGGTCTCTGCTACAAAATCCTCGAAAGATTATTTCAGAATCAGTATTTCACTTTGAGGCATTAATCAAAGTTATCTCATGTGGTGGGAGATGTGTATATAATTCTAGCACTTGAGCAAGATGATTGTGAGTTCTAGGACAGCCTAAGTCACATAGCAAGACTGTGTTTCAGAGGAAAAAAACAAATTGATTTAAAAAAAATCATAGAATGAATGCAACGGTTTCACTCTTGAAAGTTCTCTGTGTTGTTCTTTAACATGGTAAAAGTCTATGTCACACTTAGTGGGGTGTTGCCTTTTACAAAGATAGAATAAGAGTTACGGTTAGAAACAAAATAGCATCTTTTGTACATAACAGGACCTCCTCACTAATGAACTCACAGTAGCTGTGTGGGGTTGTCTGTGCAGGACCAAGCCAGTCAACACCCCAGCATGGTGTGAGATGAGGCTCATGAGTCACAACCCCTAACCAAGGAGCTATGGGCAGTTGATGTCTTCTGAAGAAGGGATAATCAGTATTTTAAGGGTTTAACTGCTAGCAGACTGACACAGTCCAATGGTCTCATACCCTTGAGTATATGGCCAACATGAGTAACTAAACCTGATGAGTGTAAAAAGAAAGAGATAGATTGATGGATAGGAAGGAGAATGGATCTGGAAGAAAGTAAAAAAAAAGTGATCAAAATAGATCAAAATAGATTGCACGAAATCTCAAAGAACTAGTTAAAATTTTCCTAAGAATAAAAATATTTATTTTAAAAAATGAAATAGGACTTTAGTGAGAGATTTTAATTTTGATAAGCATTTACCAATGAGAAACAGAAAAAAAAAAAGATGTTATACCTGGTCAAATGCCTGTGGGTTTTTTGTTTGTTTTGTTTTGTTTTTTTGGTTCTTCGAGCCAGGGTTTCTCTGTGGCTTTTTGGAGCCTGTCCTAGAACTAGCTCTTGTAGATCAGGCTGGCCTCGAACTCACAGCGATCCACCTGCCTCTGCTTCCCGAGTGCTGGGATTAAAGGCACCACCACCACCCAACAAATCCTGCGTCTTTAAATGGTGTCTGGCAGCTAAGCAAAGCCGAAGAAGGAATCTATTATTTTATATTACAACCTGGCCATACCAGAACCATCTGTAAGAAAGCTTTGTTTAGGGACTCAGACAAATGTTAGTCAAGGACTTTTGCATGAAAATGTTTCAGGCATTAAAGAACTTATGTATCAACTGTAACTTATGGAGAACTGCCTTTAATATTCAAAATATACAAGACACTGCAGAATACTGTAAGACTCCAAGGCTAATACAATGTATGAACAGAAAAATGAAAC
Source organism: Myodes glareolus (assembly GCF_982192425.1). Classification (NCBI taxonomy): domain Eukaryota; kingdom Metazoa; phylum Chordata; class Mammalia; order Rodentia; family Cricetidae; genus Myodes; species Myodes glareolus. The sequence continues at coordinate 30,516,390 of NC_142044.1, forward strand.
TGAATGTAAGCAATAATGGAAGAATAAATGAGTTAATGGTGAGAGTGTTTAATGACTGGTTTACATTTAAATTAAAGCATTTATTTCCCTCAATTTAAATACCTGTTTGCTTGCAACTCCAGGGAGAATTCTATAAATCCAACCAAAGCCCAGGCAAGTGTTGAGAAAGGCTCACTTCACAGAGGAAAGGGAGGATGGCCAAGGCTAAACAAAGGTCATACAGTGAGTTTGCCAGATCATAAGAGGGACGTGGGATGCCACTTAGTGAGATCTTCCAACCAACATCAGTGTGCCGCTAACTGTGGACCAAGGGGCAGACTGCTTCCTGCTGAGCATGAGAGCGGTGCCTGTAGACTAGTCTTTCTAAATAACTGATTGCAATGCTTGGGCAACATGAACACTAGGGATTAGAGAGCTATTAAGTAGAGGTGTGCCTAGATTGTTGCAGTCAGAACACAAGTCACAGTTATTGAAAGACTTCTCGGCTCATGTAGTTGAGAGGAAGCTGTCACTAGTATGGGAGGTTTAAAGTGGATTGTAGTTATTTGATCATGACTTAGAATTAATCATGACTTAGAATTAGCGACATATTATAGCAACTCTACAAGAAACCTTCCCCAAAATAGGGAAAACACTCATCATGATTTATAAGGATCAAAGTTGACCAGAATGTTACAAGACAAAAAAGCAAAATAGAGAAAAAATGTATAGATTTTTGAGAACTAATATTTATGGATTAAGAATTTCTATTCTGGGCATGGTGGCACACACCTTTAAGGCATAGACAAGCAGATATCTGAGTTTGCGGTCTTCCAGGTCTACCCAGGCAGTCTCAGGACAGCCAAAGCTACACAGAGAAACTTTGTGTCAAAAACAATGCAAAAAGAAAAACATCCAGATGTAGGAAGCATTCAGGGAATTTCAAGCCAAATACATATCAAAATATACAAAAAAAAAGTTAGATGATGCCTAAGCAAATAAATCAATACCATATGAAAGCCCCGTAAATCAAGAACAAGGTAGATGTGTTCCAGGAATTCAGCTTTCAAAAACCAATTAATGTAATTCCCCACAATAATAAAAAAGACAAAATGAATTACTGGCATTCTGGTATGTATAGATAAAAACATTCATAACCTTCCATAAACAGTTTGTTATTAAGAGGAAAGCATGAGCAAGTGGGAATAGATTTTCTTAATCTAACTAGCGTCATATTTTAAAGTTCAGGAATATTCAATGAGAAAATGTTGAAAGTGATTTCTGTTAGATTGACAATGTGACAAGGAAGCCATCTTAATTATTTCCATTCAACACTGTAATCGAGCTCTAAGCCAATCTAACATAACAAGGAAAAATAACAATTAAAGCAATAAATATGAAAGTGTAGTTAGTCTTCTATTACATTGTTGAAAATTCAGAAAGTCTAAAACACATAGCAACAGTACTCTGAGGAAGGTGATGGACACAAGTACTCAACACAAAAATCCAATGAATTTCTACATGTTCTATGTTAAAAATTGAAATGAAGTAAAATATTCTCTCCAAAGGCAATAAAACATCAAGTATTTACAAATGCATTTTTAAATGTATAAAGTCTCCATGGAATCTTTACAAGCCATGACCAAGTATATCTAAATTCAAATAAGTTGAAGGATAAAGTATATTTGTAAATTAGGAAGCTCTCCACTGTGAAGATGCAAATTCTTCCCAATTTCATCTTTTGATTCTCTGAATATTACCCAGAAACCTACTAATAGCCATCAGAAGACACAGCCAAGTAAGATCTTCTTAAAAGCAATTCCTTCAGCAAGAAACCAAATCTTTGTGATAAAATGTCAGAGGCCAGCTTTAACAAGTATATCATTTACCAGGGTAGGGACATGGGGATTAGAAAAATAGTAAAGCAAGCAAAGACATAAGTGAAAATAATAAAACATAAAACATAGAATAGTACCTGGAGGGAGTTCCAGTGAATACTGAAACTGGCCTGCTTTTAATTTTCCAAACACTTTTATGACCCAATATAATGGGGGAAGAAAACAAAAGACTGCTTTTACATGATACAAAGGACCACTAGAACAGTTATTTGCTTCAATACTTTGAGACATCAAGTCATTAGCATTCTGTTGTTTAGTCAGTGAACCAACCCTAGCCCAAGTATCCTGAAGGGAGCCTCCACAAGGCCAATCCTCCTATTTCAAAAGAAGGAGCAGAAGTATGTTGAATTTCCTGACCATTGGTCAGCAGGGAGTGGATCTACCTGTATGGGTCATCTTAATGTCAAAAGGACCAAGTAACCACACCTTAGGTCAGGATGCATAGCCTTAGTTGTTGTCAACAATTTTGGCCAACCCAAACTCTCTGACATTCAGACAAGGTAGAAATAGGCTCATTTTTGGGCCTCCACAATATATGTATAGTATTGTCATATGTGTGTATGTGTGTGTATCATTGTGAGACTATATATATATGTGTGTGTGTGTGTGTATGTATACACACACATATATATGTATATGTACACACACACACACACACATATATATATATATATATATATATATATATATATATATTCCTCAAATATTTAAAGACTCTTCAATTAAAGTCTTGGAAAAAGAAAAGCTAAGCATTTTTCTCTAGAATAATGGCTATGCCTCAGAACAAGAGTTTTGTACCATAGTGGAGTGCACATCCCCACCTCCTATTCAGTTCTGCAGTCATGTTTAAAACCAACCAACGTATAACCACAGCAGAAGGCTACAGTCTCTCAGTCATGGGAGGGAACAGGTCTACACCTCCATAAAGGTACCATTCTCAGATGCTCGTTATTTGACTGGCTTGGCAGTGCCTTGCATATCTTGACTCACGGGGTTTGTCTTTACTTGAACTGACTCAAATCCACTCATTTTGAGCAGACCTTCATCCCAGAGAAACTGCTGGAAGCAGTCAGGGAGCCTCCCAGTAGGTCATCAGAGACTATGCAGTCTGAAGAAAAACAAAAGAGGATGTAGAAAAGTAGAAGGAGCCTGAGCATCCGAGGGATACCATGAACACACACACACACCAGCATAAGCATAACTGATATTTCAGAAAGAGAGACAATTGAAAGGGGCAAAAAGAGTATTTGAAGCAACAATAAAACATGTCCCAAATCTGATGAAAAACCACTTTTCAACACATCCAGGAAGCTCAACTAATTCCAAGCAAGGGGAGTTCAAAGAGATTCACACCTAGACACATCGCAGCACAGACAACAAGAGACAAGGAGTCTTGAAAACAGCAAACAGAAATTATCTTATCAGCACAATACCCAGAATCATTGATGCAAAATTTGAACCAAGTTGGACAATTCTCACTTACCCCTGCTGGAACTTACTGTAAAGGCAGCTATGCCAATTGCGTGACTGAAATAAGGATGGGTGGGTGGAGGAGACTGACGAGTCTGGAAATAGATCTTCATATTTATAGTCAGCTGGTCTAGAAAAGGATGCCAGTGACAGTCACTGGGAAAAAGGTAATCTGCTCAACAAATGGTGTCAGGACAAATAGCTGTTTGGTGGATAAAAATGAACAGAGGCCTTCATTTCACACTCATCTACAAATATCGACTCTAAGTGATTCAGAGACTTGAATATCATCAGTTTCTAAAGGCAACATAGGAGAGTTCTCGGGAGATTGCTCAGTTGGTAAAGTACTTGCTGATAAGCATGAGGACCCGAGTTCGGATCCCCAGCACGAAGGTAAAAAGCCAGGTGTGACAGTATATATGCCTATAATCCCTGAACTGGGAGGTGGAGACAGGAGGCTACAGGAGCTAGCTTAGCCAGCAAGCCTAGCTGGATCAGCAAGCTTCAGGTTCAGTGAGAGACACTGCCTCAAAAATTGCAATGGAAAGCAACAGAGGAGACATAGACATACACTGACCTCTCCATATGTTCTACATATGTGCACACATATAATACACATCAGTCACACCTGCACACAAGCATACATGCATGCTAACACAGAAAAATGTTTTTAAAACTTTACCTAGATAAACTAACATTGCTAAAAGTGAATTCTGAAATGTAGGAAAATGGGTAATGATACATCACCAGTGAAAAGAACATTGTGAAAACACTTCGAAAGACATTTCAGAGTATCTAAAACATTAGACACAGACTTTAGATGAGTCACAAACCCACTCTTGGTTACCTACTTTAAAAAAAAAAGGAAATGTTGGGTGACATGTGAATATTCATCACATTCCCACTCGTAATAGAAAAAATTAGAAGCAAGCTACATGTCCATCAACTGGGGAAGAGATCGCCAAAGTATAATGTATCCACTAAAGTGAATAATCCCTAGCAATAAGAAGTCATAAAGTGGGCCCAGTGAGATGGCTCATTGGATAAAGGCAGCTGCTACCAATTCTGACAACCTAAGTTCAATCCCCAGAACCCACAAGTGGAAAGAGAACACTGAGTCTTTCCCACAATTGGTCCTCCAACCTCCCCACACCAGCTTGGTGTGCGTATGCATATACACATGAAAATAAATAAAACATTTTAAATTGAAGTGATGATACGTGTCACAGCATCAGATGAGGCTCATTTTCATGATACTAAGTGAAATAAGCCAGATACAAAGGCCTCACATTATGTAATTCTATACAATAAACTGAAAAGTAAGCAAATATACAAAATCAAAAAGTAAGTTACTGGTCTCGTGGAGCTTTGGGTAGAGATATGGATTGATACAGGCACATGTGACCTTGTTGTACAGTTAAAAATGTTTTGAAATTGATTTATGGTAATGACTGCAACACTTGGCAAAGGTATTAAATGTAATTGAATTGTATACTCAAAATGGGTGAATTTGATGCTATATAAATATAATTCAACAAGGCTACTAAGGAACAATAAACCAAACCATGCAACGAATGTTCATGCATCCCAGCATGGCTGCAGTAAGAGCTGGGCTCTGGGGGAGTAATTAGAGTGTGGAATGTTGGTGAATGAGAGCTCCCCCTACACCTTCCACCACGCAAAGACCCAATCAGAAGACAGTGGTCTGCCATGCAATGAGACCCTCTGACTCCCACCAACACCTGGCCATGTCAGCCCCCTGATCACAGACATCTAGTCTCCAGAACTGGGAAGATCAAGCCTGAGCAAACTAGACTATAACCATTTGCTACAGCAGCTGAGCTGACTGAGGTATAAAAGGTGGATGGTGGGGAGAAGGCTCACTGGGTAAGAGTGGTTGCTGTACAAGCATGAGAACCCGAGTTCAAATCTCCTGTACCTATTTAACAGCTAATTGCCAACCCAGTTCTGAGGGGTATGGGGAACTGAGACAGGAGGATTGTTGGGCTTGCTGGCCACCAGTCTAGACCCAGATTCATTGAGAGACCCTCCCGTAAGAAATGATGGCATGATAGAGCAGGACACTCAACACCCTCTTCTGATCCCATATGTGCACAGGCTGCACATGCATGGGTATTCACCATATATATCTCACACAAATAGTATTAAACTATTTATGATATAAACCGCAGCAAATATCAGCATTGTTAAAAGCAGAAAACAAACAGATAAAAGCCTATAACACAAACCTTTACTTTCTCTAAATTTGGAATATCTCATATTTTTTTAATTTTAAAAATAAATCAATGATGATATTTACTACCTGAGACACAGCATAGTCCATGGGTTGTATCTTGCCACGACTGCAAGGCACTTCTGAGGTAGCTATATTATTGTTATTATTGTTCTACGAGTCATCTAAAATCTATGTTCGGTAATTTCCTAGTGTTTCTTTCTCTTCTTCAGCAACACTCGGCTCAGAACTGAACTCAGAGGAGTTCATTGTCAGCTTAAATCAGTGCCTTTCTATACTCCCAGATTCAACGAAAGTTGCCACAGACATCTTAACCACTCAAGAGTTTCTTCCTGAGACCTTCGAATCTTCTAATTAGAAAATATTGCTGTCGCAATGAATAGATACGGTGATTTGAGATGAAGGTGGAAAACCAGAACTTAAGCAGACTCATTTGCTTGGTGATTCTCTCCTCCATTCCACCCCCTCTCAGCTCTGGAGACATAAAGCTTACTCCCACAGGTGCAAATTATTTCCTCTATAAACCTTAGGGTCAAATTCAACATTTTCATGAATTATTAATAATATCCTTTTACACACACATTGATTCCCTAAAAGTGTAATGGGATAGCCGAAAAAAATGTGATTATCGTGTTATTGCAGTTTTCTGATGAGGAAATGTAGGCACAGGATACAAGCTGGGCTACGGCTCATCAATATTCTCAGTATGCATTTAGCGAACCAGAAAGAAAATTTCTCTCTGTTATGTGCTCAGATCAGGCAACAGAAGAATGTGCAGACCAGGATATTATTCACACACACTGACATTGGACTCAGCAGACATCTCAAACATAGCTCATTCAAAACTCTTTTCCAGCTCTTCACCACCAAGCCCTGGTTTCGCTATAGCTTTCGTTGTTTCTTTAAATGGTAACTACCCCTCCGGCCAATCAAGATAAAGAGGTTAAGCCCTTCCTGGGCTTCCTGTTTTCCCTCCCATCCCTACTACAGTAGCATACATAACTGTCTATTTCTTAACACCTTCCAAAAATCCACCACATCTGAATAGACACCTCCACTCTCAATAGTTACTCATTCAAACCATCACAATGAATAGTCTCACATCCCGCATGTCTGCCTAAATCCTGACAGTAACTTGGTCACTAGTAAATTAAACCCTCCAGGGTCAGTGCATCTTCTAAGTACTACATTAGGAAGCCCCACCTCTTGGAGCTCTTTTTCCACTCATTCAGGTTCTTATGCTTGTATAGTAAGGGTTCTTACCCACTAACCCATCTCCAACCCCTCTTATATGTTTTTAATCTACACTCTAGGGATCTTTTAGCAGATAGACAATAAAGCTGTAAGTATCCTAACCAGATGGGATTTGAAGGCTACAAGCAAGAGGGACAAGAGCGGAGAGTTTCAAGGAAAGCGTAGCAGCATGATAGGACAAGAAAGGAAACCAAGACAAATGTCATGACTACTTGGGTTTGAATGTGTCCCCCAAATCCATCTACTGAAATCTTAATTCTCCCGGTCATGTCTAAGAAGCAGAGCCTTTGAAAGGCAAATAAAACATGTGAGCAGACTCATCACAAACAGGATTAGTTCCTTTATGAAAGGATTCTAGAGAACTCCATTGCTATTTACATCATTTAAGGGCACAGCAGGAATGTGCCATCTATGCAAACAGGCTCTCCCCAGACACCAAATCTGACTTTATCTTAGATGTCTTGTCTCGAAGTCTTAAATTAAAAAATTAATTTTCATGAAAATTAATTTTTGTTGTTTATCAGCCGCCCAGTCTGATAGTTTGTTATTGCAGTCCAAATACACGAAGCCAATGGTAGACAAATCGAGACACATTTTTTTTCTTAAGTAGGCAACACCATACAAAAAAATCCATGCAATACCAAGTCAGTTTATTGTAAATTCACATATCTATCAAGAAACAAATCTAAACAAAATCAGAATAATATGGATATTTTAAGGAAAATACAAACTAAAATCATTGGGAAATTGGATGATAAGAGACTAGGGAGCAAGATGCTAATGAGAGGGACATATAGGCCCAATATTCTGTCACTTTTTCCTTTGTTGCATTGGCCAATTGTAACATAGGGACTGAGGGGCTAAAGCATCCTCAGAATTTCAAGCCGTTTATGAGATTGAGGAGCAAAACTGGAGTTCAATGAAGAGTATGCTCTAGCACATACTTAAGGTTTTCAGAGCCCCAAAGGACAGAGCCCTGTGACTGTGGGAACATTTGAAACAGACCATCTCTTATGAATTCCCAACCTCACATTTGGTAAGTTGTGCGTATCTAATCAAACGTTCTGAGATGCTAGGCATGCCCAAGCCAGTGCCATTTGACATGAGCTATAAGGGCACCAAGCACTTGAAATGTAGACAGCATGACCAGAGAACTCAACTTCTCATTTATTTAATTTTAATTATGTTAAATGCAATATTTAATAGTCACATGAGCTTTTTTTGGTGACTGGGAAGAGTGATGTCATCAATGATCTGACTTATTTCCAAGAGTGACCCTCATCACCGAATGGTTGGCTGTACCAGGCTTTCTTTTTGGGCCAACAACCAGTACCCAAATCATGATATGAAAATTTATTATTAGTTATGAATGTTCAGCCTTATCTTATGCTCGTTTCTTGCTAGCTCGTATAACTTAACCTGTTTCTCTTGATCTACATTTTGTTACCTTTCTTCCCTTCTGTACTGTCGGGGGCTGCAGACCCCTGGCCCCTTGACTTTCTTTGCCTGCCTCAGACCCTTTGCCTGCTGGAGTGAATGGAGTGAACAACTTGTTTTCCTGTGCCTGCAGCTGCTCTGAGCTGAGTTTCTGATGGCAGGGGGGTGGTTTCTGGTGGGTTTTACAGCTGAAAATCCCAGGATCTGGGCCATGGCTATCAGTTAAGGATTCCTATATAAGCCTCCCTAGAACACAGTAAAGTAGGCATTCTTGTTTTAAGGATGACCCGTGTCCCCACGTCTCTGTCTGTGTGTGTATGTGTTTAAATCTCTAGCCCCTTTCCTGGCTCACGTACTGTCCCATAGTGCAGGCACTACACTGGACATTTTACTTTAACTGCTTCTCCGTAGCTGGTTGGCAGCTACCTGGGTTCTAGCCCCAGGTGTGTATGTCTCTTTCTCCAGCATTCTCTTTGTTCCTCTTCTTTCTTCTTGCTTCCTATTTATTCTGCCTGCCAGCCCTGCCTATCTTCCTACTGCCTACCTATTGACCATTCATTTTTTTATTAGACCAATCATGTGCCTTAGGCAGGCAAGGTGAAACAGTAATAAACCTTTTCATAATTAAACAAATGCGCATAAACAAATGTAGCACGCCTTTACAGAGTTAAAGTAATATTCCACAACAGTTGGCACCAGTGTGTGAAAGGCCATCCTGCGTCCCCAATTCAGGACCATGTGACTTGACTCCCTCACAGCCTCAGGTTTCCTTCTAGGACCTTTACTGTCCCTCGCTAGACATTGACATCACTGTTACTTCCTAAGGAAATCCTGAATGCTAATCTATAAGTGGTTATGAGACTCAGGAAGCCCAGCCTATGGTTCTAGATGCTTGAGCAATGTAAAAATGTAATCAAAGAGACAATGTGAAGCTACGTCTATCTAGCTGACCCCAGTGCCCTCAGTGCTGGTATGACTGACACATGGCCCCTGCAAACTAATAATGTGAGGGCTAGAGCTACCACTAATTATGGACTGGAATAGGATAGTGGAGAAAATCACACACCAGCTTGTGAGGCACATCATTGAAGATATTCACTGACAAGGGGATAGTCACTGGAAAGATATTGGACTCTAATGCCTATGTGTGTTTTGATGGATGCGCTGGGAAAAAAGTAAATAGCAGCTGAGAGTAACCAAGGAGCAGTTAAGAGGTGCGTGTGAAAACTAGAGGGTTTCCTCGGCATCCCAGGAGGAGCCCTACACTGAAAGGGCAGAGGGAGCAGAGAACCAGAACCAAGAAACCAAGTTCAGAGTCCTGATTACAAACCAAGTGGCCTCTGATGCATGGAATGGGTGATCTATAAAGAAGAGGCACCTTTAACCTTTGGAGATGGCCAGGTCCTCCCCGTGAAGAGCTAACACTAACTTCAGAATTACACAGAGTCTTCTTCGTACAACACAAACACACCCTTCTGGGTGTGAGCCCACCTTCCCTCATGGCTCAGGCTCAAATACAACCCAGCATGTCTGGAGAGTTGCCAGTTATGATAATAGAGGTTAAAGTTCTGGTGCATGTGCCCTGAAATAGCGAAGAAAATATAGGTGGTACTGCATCACAGGGAATCTGGGAAAGGTCGGGGCTCAAGTCTGGAGAGATACAATTGTGGTGATTACAAAGCACTCTTAAGGGATGCCAGAGTTACACCAAGCAAGCCCAGGGGAAGTGCTGCAGATTCCAAAAAGACAGCTCCTGGAAACAGGAAAAGAAATGATGATCCATATCAAATGACATAGGCTTTGCAGGATGCCCAGTGAGTGGAGAGAGAAGGCCTGCAGAAGGGGCTATGTGTGTATACAGTATCTCTGCCCTCAGCCTCACTCTCTATAGCTTCAGTTAATCAAAGTCCCAAATCAGGAACATTAGTAATGTTTTCAAAAGAGAAAAACACACACATATGTATATATAAACTCCTTATGTATATGTTATATAATATAGTATATTGACATAATTGTTCTATTTTATTGTATAAACTGTGTCATAGTTAAGGTGTCTCTGCTTCCACGCAACCAGTCAAAACTGCACTGAAATACCCTAGCAGGTGGCTGGGGATTAGGATGGTGAAAGAGTTTCTGGGAGGGAGAGAAGTGTCAGAGGGAAGAAACTTAGAAACTGCGAAATGAACTTCTCCTGAAGAAATCAGACTCAGTTCTTCACGTGTTGGTCTCACCAGTGTTCTTCTTGAGTCTTTACATGTTTCTCAAATGTCCGCCCTGGTTACATGTGCTCTGGCCCAATTGGAGAAGGAGTGGAGATCAAAGACTGACCAGGGACTCAGAGGGAAGCAGCACCTTGCTGATGCCCTGAGAACCATGGTAGCCATCATGCGTTGGGGGAAGGCATGCTGATGCCCGCCAAGGATTATGCTCAGCTGCAATAAGGTTGTCTGATTGCTGGTTTGCTACTGCTGAGCTGTCAAGTACTAAATAGAGTATGATTTTGCAGAGAGAGATTTTTTTAACGTGTTACATTAATCAAGAAAGAAAGTAACTTTTCTTACCAATTAATAATGATCATATTAATGAGTCATAACTAGCACGAGGTACTACCTGACTGATGCAGAATATAAAGTGTCCACTATGTGCCACCTTCTGTCCAAAGGACTTTACATGAACTAGATATTTTCATTTTTTTACAACACCTTAATGAGAAAAAATAGTGTTCTTCTCACTATGGAATAAAAAAAAAACTGGGGCATATACTTTCTGAATGGCTTCCCCAAGGTTAGACTGCAAGTACATGATATTCAGTATTCAAAGCCAGGTAGTCTGCTCAGGATTGGTATTATTTACACATATACTGTGTCACCTCTTACAATAGAAGAAGGACCTCAGCAAAAAGACAGAGTCTGGTAGCAAGTCCCTCGGGTACAAGGGTCTGCTTTGGTGCCCTGGGTCTCAGCAGCAGAGCACAGAAGTGGGCAACGCTCTTTGGAGGCTGAACAGTTGTGTTTGGATTGAGATGGAGCATGTCAGTACGAGAGCTGAACCATTGTCATCATTGCAACACAGCAGCCAGGGCCAGGTGGGACCTGAGGGCAGGAAATCTATGTGGCCACTCTTCACTGAGTGTCCATCATTTTAGAAAGAGCCCCGGCACCCAAGAAGAGCAGCTGGGGGAACAGCAGCTCTCCGTGATGAGAGGTTGCTGTGTTTAATTAAAAAGGCTGAACCCTTGTGCTTGTTTTCATTAACCAGCCCTTGGCAGGAAAAATGAGTGCTTTCCCCATGCCCAGAGAGACAAAGCAGGATCCAGGCACTGTAGCATAGAGGTAGAAAGGGTTAAGTCCTAAGAGTTCAAGGCCTGTGAGCTTCAGGCCCCCTTCCCAAAGCACAACCTTCAGCTGGGTTACTCAGACCCTCCTGCAGACTAATGCATGATACCCTTGGATCTCAGTCCAGCACTCTCAGCCCAGACTCTATCATTCTAGCCATCACCAGCATGATTGCGACTTGTCTGCAACTTAGGCTGGCAACATAGGCTGGAAGTGAGCTCACCTCAACTATTGCAACCATGATTCCGTTGTCTAAGGGTGTTTCTCCTGCATCACATCCTCTCAGACTCCCTTGTCAGGAGGCATGCCTCTTTCCCTTTCCCAAGTAACTAATCATCACTCTCCACATAGACAAAATGGAATCAGAGACCAGAAGAAAGAACTTGTTCAAAGACCATGGCCAATAGAAGATAACTAGTGTCATCTTCAATGCAAACCTTCTAGATGAGCATCACCCACTGACCTTGACCCTCTCTATGAGCTTCATTGACTGCCTTTCCCTCTGCATGAATACCAGCCTGGGAGTTATGTTTCTGGTCTTCATGAACTTGATCCCCAACCTTGCACTATAGGTTCTGAGTCATGTGCTTCCTGCCTGCTCATCTCAGCTCTTCTCAGTACACACCAGTCACACAAGCCCCTTTCCCTAACATGGACATAGCACACCTGCCTTAGTTAAGTTTTCTATTGCTGTGAAGAGACACCATGACCACGCAACACTTATAAAGGAAAAGCATTTAACTGGGGTGGCTTACAGCTTCAGAGGTTTAGTCCATTATCATCATGGTACAACACTGAGGCATGCAGGCAGACATGGTGCTGGAGAAGGATCTAGGAGTCTATATCTTAGTTCACAGGCAACAGGAAGTTTTCTGTTTCACTGGGTGTAACATGAGCAAAGGAGATCTCAAAGCCCACCCCCACAATGACACACTTCCTTCACCAAGGCCACACCTACTCCAACAAGGCCACACATCCTAATAGTGCCACTCCCTAGTGCTTATGGGGGCCAATTACATTTAGACTAGCACAATACCTCTCCATTCACAACCTTGCCGCTTGTTGACTTTTTCTCCAAGTTTTCTGCCATCCTCCCAGACCCCTCCACACCCTGATTCTCTTTCCACATCACTCTTTTGCATCCCAGCTTGAAGACCTCCCCAAGGAGCTCCCTGGGTCTGTACAGGTGCTCCCTACTGTATGGACCATGTGCAAATACACTGCACCTGTTTTGTTGATCCTACAACCCCTTAGCCTTATATTGTATTTCCTACCCCCACTAGTATCTAGTTACCTGTTTGTATCACACACACACACACACACACACACACACACACACACACACTCACTGAAAAATAAATGGGAAATGAAATCAATGAAAAGTGTAGTCACTGTACAGATGTTAGGTTTAGGTAACCTTGAAAAATCCCTTTTAGAATTCTGTTGGAACATTTATTTAGATAAGAGAGGGGCACTTGTGTTCCATTTACTCAGAAAATGCCCTCTGAGAAACAATCAGCCTTCCTTGTCCACACTGTTGAGCAGGGAGCCCAGGCCCTACAGTTTGATGGTGCCACCTGCAGAGATGCCTGTCTGGGTTCATGTCTCAGGAAGGAGGCAATAAAGATATCAAAAATGCCAGTTTTGCTGGAGAGAGGAAGACTGACCAGAGCAGCCAGCAGGACTGGCTTTGGATTGAGCCGAGAGCAAATGAGCCGGGCGATGCCCCTCACCTGCTGCAAAGGTCCAGATGGGTCCTATCAAAAGTTGAGCCCCAGCACACGAGCCCGTTCTGTCTGCCATTTGCTCTAACACAGCTGCTGCAGCATAAAGGTGGCTTCCAAGTTTTGCTGAGAACAAGTTGTTGAAAACAAATATCAGACCCAGCTGCCTCTTCTCTTGGACTTAGCTAATCAGGACCAAAGAATAGACTTGCTTCTCAGCTTGAGAAGCCTCTCCTCCCATACCAGTATTGCCCAAAGGAGTCAAATAAGATTTATTTATTTACTTCTTTTTCTTTTAAAAAAAACTGAACTGACATTAAATACCTTCAAAATCCTCCTCAACTCAACTGGCTACGCTAACTTGTCCACTAGCCTTGACTAGGTAGCTTTTCTGAGCCAGAGCATCGGAGTGCACACAATAAGGCTTAAAAGAGAGTGTAAAGAATCATCCCTATGACCAAGTACACCCAGAATGATTCTAGTGTCATAGTCCAGGGCCAAACAAACTTGGGCTAAATCTTTTGTCACTTCTTAGCTATTTGGCCTCAGAAAAGTCACTTAACTTCTCTGGACATCAATGGCCCTGTCCGTAAGTAGAAATGCAAGGAACACTTATCTATTATCTCAAGGACTATTGTGAAGGTTAATATGATTTCTGTCAAGTATTTAAGGCAAAAATGTCACATGATAGAAACTCCAGAAATTATAAGGGGGTAGCAGTATTAACTCCCCAGAATGGTCCCCAGAATGGTGAGATATGTGAGCATAGTCAACAGTTATGCTTACCAACTCAGCCAACCCAGCCCTCTTCCCAAAGACTTTCTAAGAACTCATCTTTGTAAACAGAGGCAGCTCTTTCGTTTCCAGGCTGCCCAGACCTGAATAATCACACAGAACCTATATTAATTACAACACTGCTTGGCCTATTTGCTCAGGCTTCTTACATCTTAAACTAACCCATTTCTATTAATCTGTGTGTCACCACAAGGCTGTGGTTTACAGGGTAAGGTTCTGTTCTGGTGTCTTTCTCCTTTGGCAGCTACATGGTGTCTTTGGGACTACACCTACTCTCTCTATATATTTTTCCAATCTGGATATATTCTGCCCTGCCATAGACCAAAGCAGCTTCTCTATTAACCAATGGTAATAAAACATATTCATAGCCTACAAAAGGGAATCCCACATCACATCTTATCTGAAGCAAATGTAGTTGGCTCAAGTTGCTGGGCTGGGAGAAGAGCAGGGTGCAGCTTCTGGTAGAGGCACGTAGTCTAGCACCTGGCTCCCTTCTCCAGTCTAGAGATCTTGCTTTCACTTCCTTCCAGATCTGGGAAGTCCCTCAGGAATCACTCAGGCCAACATAACCTCCCTGTTACACACACGTGTGTTTTCTTCATCCCAAACATTAATATATCTGTTGGTGTGACAAAGGACATGCTTACCCTGAGTCAGTTCCAGGTACAAGGACAACCCACTGTCCTTCTCTGGCTGAAAAAAACTGAACAGAGCCTGGCAGAAGGTTTCTATTATGGAAATTCCTATTATGGAAGAGACAGGAACAACATCTGCCCCCTCCTCATAAGGTCCCAATGGCAGAAAAAGACCTTCACCCAAGAGAATCAGTGAGTGTATAGGGCTTACTTACACAGTAGGAGTGAGAGTTTGCTGACAGGAGAATGAATGACCCAAAAATACTGGGGTCACTGGAAAGTCTTTGCTTCTTCATAGATGCATAGATGTTGCTTCTTTTTAACTCTCCCAACTAGGGAGGCCCAGAAGCCAGTGCTACTAAACAAACCTTGAAAATGCCTCAATGACAAACTCCAGGCATTTTTTTGTTCACACTTTTCAGGTTAACGATACTTCAAGTAGGTTATGTGGCTGTTATCATCCTGGCCAAAAGTACCCATATGCTTTGCCATTGAAGATTATTTGTAGAAGGGCAGGCAAGAGTTCCAGGTCCCTCAGATGTCTCTCCATGCTAGAATCCTGTGTGAGGCGTTGGCGAAATAAAGAACGGGCACCCCGAGTGTGCACACACAGACAAACTTCTTCATGACACACAGCACCGGGCATGCATTCCAATGAGATGACTGGGACCTGAAACCTGCCCTAGCACAATTACTGAGTTCTAGGAAGCAGTTAATGGGCTGGATCTAATGATGGGCCAGGGAGTGGGAAGAGCTTTGCTAGGGAGAGGAATGTTTGCCTAGGTGAGGCAGATCATCTATCTGAGCCACTGCAAGCAGAGTCATTTGCTTGGCACATTCATAGATTCCTCCCAGGAGAGCATTTCCTCTTCCAGCTCACAGATAAGAAATCGTCAGGGGCTGAGTGACTTATTATATACCTTCTGAAAGCCTAGATCCAGGCTTCAGAAGGGCCCCCCAGGGCCTAGGACTGCAATTACACACAACCACTATGACTGAATATTTTAGAAGTTCCTGTGGAATTCATCCATTGTGTCGTTTATCTCCTCTTCCTAGCTCCAGATAGCTACTTGAGTGAAAAATTTTCAATCTTTACTGGTTTGTTCACCTAAGAAGAATGAAATGTGGAGTGGGGCAAAAGTTTGCCTCCGTTGAAAGTCAGTCTTCCTCTGGGGCATCTTTCATGTTATGTGATTTGAAAGTATATCGTAGTCACTCTTCCTTCCACTCATTTATTCATTCGTTCATTTAATAAACTTGTATTAACTGGTATGTGTTAGTTGCTAAACTAGAACGTGGAAAAGGGAGTACATACATCATCATCTCTGTTGACGGAGGTTTCTGTCTCTCCCAGTCCCTCAGTTGTTCGGTCCCAAAGAAACACTCAGAGGCCCACATTAATTATAAACTGTTTGGCCTAATACTCAGGCTTTCTTATTAACTAATTATTACATCTTAACCCATAATTTTTGTCTGTGTTAGCCACGTGGCCTGGTACCTTTTATCAGTGAGTCATCCTCATCTTTCTTCCTCTGTGTCTGGGTAATGATTGCAGACTGAGCCTTATTTCTTCTTCCCAAAATTCTCCTGTTCTGGTTACCCCACCTATACTTCCTGCCTGGCTACTGGCCAATCAGCATTTAATTAAACCAGTACAACTGACAAACCTTTACAGGGTGCAAGAACATTGTCCCACAGCAAGTCTCTAACCCAAAGAACTTCCACACTCCATAATAGGAAACAGAAAACAAAGTCAGTTATAAAACTTTTTGTAAAAACACATTTTAATGTGTGTGTAAATTATGTGATACTGAAGTATCAAGTGAATCCAAAGATGTTGTTGAAGATGGATCCAGAAGGAGGAAGAAGTAATTCTGAGCAAATAATGCATATTAGAAACTATAAGCCAGTCATTCAAACTCTATCCCATAGCCCTTTCTGATGGAGTCTAGAAAACTAAAACTCTACATTACACAGACTCCCTTGCAGCTAAATTCTGGACACAAATTAGATACCACTCATATGCATCCCAGTGAGATATAAAATGTGGAATCACAGTAAAGCCACTTACTTGTCCTTCTGGACTGTTGAGTTCCTAAGGAAGGTGTTGAGAAGATTTTCTGCCATGGCATCTTGGGCTCTGTTCTCCAGTTTCTCATTTTCTAGTAGGCATTTGAACTGGAAGCAGAAGTCCTTGAATCCAGAATAGCTCCCCTGGCAGTCTCAGAAATAGAAGCTTTCCTAGTGAATCAATTTTATGATGATCTGGGAGTGAGTCAACATGATGATTTTGTGAGTACTAAATTCCTTTCTGCCTAAAATACTTGAATTGATTTCTATTTCCTGCACTCAACTTTTACTGGTATTGAATTTGAGACCAAACAAATTCTTAAAGTTGAGAATCTGAGATTCATTCCTAAGCTTAGCAGGGTTGAAGGCAGAAATGTCATTCCGTTGGAAAAAGCTACAGAGCTCACAATAGCAAGACCATCACCAAAGGATCACCTACAAGCTTTTATAAAGATAGTATAATTGACACCAAGTTTGCCTTGCAACAATAAACGGTCACAAAGCTTCTGCATGAGGAAATAGGCAACACAAGACTAAAATTCCTGAGTAAGGGAAATACACGAATGAGACTCAATAGTTCCCCTGGATCTCTGAGAAGGGGCAACTTTCTTGACTGTGTACTGGACTCCAAGCCTGGGCTAGTGGCTTCACTTAGAGAGCAGACAATATGGCTAGAATTTTTGGATCACGGCTTTGGAGGCAGGAATACTGAATGGTGTGAAGTGGGGAGGTGACTTTCCAGATTCTGACTGAGGACTGGGTTTCTCATGAAAAAGATTAGCAGGCTTATTAATCTGAAGACTGGAAGGAAGATACTGGAAGTGGGATGGGGCACAGGGAGTTAAATTTCTGACCCAGTAAAATAGGGGATAGAGTCATTAACAGCTTCTTACAGGGTCAGTGTCAACTGGAATGAGAGAACAGCCCTGACTGGAGCGTTAAATGCACTCCCAGAAGTAGTGCCTGCCCTATGCACACCAGTGCAGATCCTGAAATTGAAGCTTGAAAAATCTACAATACAGGTGGTTTAGCAAATGGGTCTCACAAAATCGGAGGGCTTAAGTAATACCTTATTTTGCACAGGTCAAAGTTTTTACAAAGTAAAAACCAATATTAGTTCAAAGTACTACTTCCAAAGGAAGTGGGGGAACTCAACCCAATTCATCATTCTTTTTATTAACAAAAAATGTAAAGAATTAGAAATGAGGACTGCTAGTCCAGAACAATGCACGGATGCCAGTTCAGTTTGAAAAACAAACCTAAATTAATATGAATTTAGTGGACTAAAGTTTTAAAGCAACTATTATGTTGAACTGAAATAAAATGGAATCTTAATAGGTGAACATATAGGGAATTTCCACCAAGAAATGTGAACTATATAGAGGGACCTGAAGGCAACCCTAGGATTAAAAACTGATAAAAGTGAGTCACGCATGGTGGCATGTAACTGTCACCTAAACACTTGGGACGTGGAGTCAGGAGGATCAGAAGTTCAGGGTCATCTTCAACTACACATAGTAAATATTAGACCAGCCTAGCTTATGAGAGCCTGTCTAAATTCCCCATTCTCAAATGACAAACATATTGATGAATTTGAAAGTAGACCAGCATACACTTTCCAATCTTAAGAGGGGAACTAAAAGAATTGCGAGATTAGCAGAGACATGTGGGCAATTTCACGTCTCTGAATCACATGGGATAATGCAGATGTAATATGGATAATAAGATCTCCACAAGGAAAGGAGAGCAAGGCAGGAAAAGGATCGTATAGCGGGCTGCCGGATAAAAAGCAGAACTTGTGAAGCCTCTAATTAGCTCTGTATGAAGAATCTACAAACTATTTCAGACTGACAGGAGTGGAAGGTGAAAAACAAAAGCATTTCACCCTAGCTCTGCAACATGGAGCACATCACAAAACTGTGTTCCCTAGAATTTGCCTCCCCAAAGCCAAGGGGAACATCACAAAAGACAGGCAGAAAGAATTACAGAGATGGTGGATGAGAACACTGTAAAATGCTGTTTCCAGGTCAGAGTGTGATCATAACAATTGTGGGAACACACTAGCAGCCGCCTCATAAATAAGGCCTGAATGAATAGAGCCTTCAATACTCCACCATTAGTGGAGGAGGGGTTCATGAGGTTCCCACACAAGCTGGAGGAGGTGTTCGGCAGTAAATGGGTGTTGGGAAAGGGGAGTCATTTTCTTCAGTCACATAACTACTGGTATGTTGTTCATGTAAATAAGGAATTGCAAGAAAGCATAATTAAGCTTAGCCCCCAACACACACACACACATATGCACTTGCTCCACACGTGTGTATAATAGGAGGGCCTAGGTTGGAAGAAGAAGTGGTCAGAATGTAAGAAATAGTGGGTGTAAACATGCTCACAATACACTGTACTCCTATGAGACTGCCAAAAAGGAAGAAAGGGAGAAAGAAGAATTCTCTTTCTAAAATGCCACCTTACAAATTGAAATGCAGCTCAGGCATTTCTTAGCGACATGTGTGACCCTGGGCTTTCAGGTAATGACCTTGATAAAGTGGGTTAGAGAATTACAATGACAAACATACCCTAGGACAGGGGTGCATCTAAGAAAGGAGGGTGAAAGGGACTAAAGACAGACATCACTCTCCAGAGGCATACGACTGATCCCGAGAGAATCTGCACATAAGCTCCACCTCCTTGCACTGTGTACTTGGAGAAGCCACAAGAGGCCTAGAGAGACCTGGGGAAGAGATTCAGAAAACTCATTTTCACTGAACATGGCAGGAGCCTTGGAGAAATGCCAAGAGCCAGGTCGAGAGGGTGGCTATGAGTTTCCATTTCATTTTGCGAAGGTAACAGAATTGCACTGAAGGCCACCCAGGTGAAAAGAAATAACACGAAACCACAAGTTGCAGGTCCCTGGATTTCAGCTGAAACCAAGCAACTCTTTTAGTGTGATAAACAGATGAACTTGGAGGAGAAGAACTAACATACACCTCAAAATGCAAAATCAAAACTCGAGGGATGATGAAGACAGTGTCATGGGATTGTCCGGGAAGGAACATCCGTTTCACTCAGAGAGCTTACTAATTGAGCCTGCTAAAACAAACTGACAATAGACTGATCAGAGGAAGGCCATACAAAAAGACTATTGTGCAGCTATGCCTGGGAGTCACACAAAATATGAAATTCGCAGAATCAGAATGTGTGGCACGGTTGAAGCTTCAATTCCTGCTTCATAGGAGACTGGGAGATTTGGGAGCTATAGAAAATTGTAGAGAGGCATCAAATGAATTTTTGGAGAAATGGATAAGCCAGAGGACACTGTCCTGAGACAGTCCTATGGACCCTAGGCACTGTGCTTGAATTCCAGTGTCTTCCTCCATGATCTGAGATTAACCTTCCTCGCTAAGGGCATTCAGAGAGCAGGTATGAAGGCAGATGAGTACCTCTTGCACAGATCAGTCTCTGCCTAGACATAGATCCTCAAAGAAAGCTAGACTTCCAAAGAGAAAGACGATCAAAGATGACCCAAAGATGGGTAGGGAAGACCAGAGGAAGTAGTTCTGAAGCTGTTTCTCCAGTAGTGCATTGTCTAAGCACCGCACATCAGGGGACAGCATGCACACCTGCATAATAAAATCCTGCTAATACACAACCTTTCAACTACAGGGCACGTGGAATTCACTAGTACATCTGATCTTTGTGCCAGCCCACAAGGGATGCAGTCTCTTTTTCTTTTTACATGAGAAAACTCATTGAAGTACCATGAATTCCCAGAGGCACATAATTAGTTCGTGACAGGACTGAGACTCAAATGTGACTCCTTCTTCTAAGCAATTCCCAGCCAACAGGAAAATACATAGGCAGAACTAATCCACAATAAAATGGCAAAAACAACGCTGCTTTCTGCTTCTTCCATCATGGATTTCTTTTACTTCTATTCTCTCTGTTCTTCTTCTACTGAACTCTTCTCAGAATTTCCCTTATACAAGTTTTGGGCTTCATTGCTCACTGCATATGGTGACTGATGACTCATCTTGGTTTTTCTTTTATACATAAGCTAACCTCTGTGATGTTTAAACAGCAACGGTTCTCAACCTTTCTAATGCTACAACCCTTTAATACAGTTCCTCATAGTGTAGTGACCACCCACGCATAAAATTATTTTCTTTTCTACTTCATAACTATAATTATACTACTTTTATAAATTGTGATATAAATATCTGATATACAGGATATTTGACCTGTTACCCTTGTGAAAAGATCATTTGACCTCCAAAGGGATCCTGACCTACAGGTTGAGAACCACTGCTAAAAAGGATAATGCTGTAGGACAATGGCCTGTACTCCGTCACTTATACTTTAAATAAACACTGATTGGCAAGTAGCCAGGCAGAAAGAATAGGTGGGAAGACCAGGCAGGAAGTAGAGGTGGGGCAACAAGAATTCTGGGAAGAGGGAAGTTTCAGTCTGCAGTCATTACCCAGACACATAGGAATCCAGATACAGAGCAAGCAAGATGTGACTGCCTCGCCAGAAAAGGTTTCAAGCCACATGGCTAACACAGACAAGAATTATGGGCTAATATAAGTTTTAAGAGTTGAGCTGGGTAGTGGTAGCACATGCCTTCAATTCCAGCACTTGGGAGGCAGAGATAGGCAGATCTCTGTGAGTTCAAGGCCAGCCTGGTCTACACGTGCTTTTTCCAGAACAGACTCCAAAACTACAGAGAAACTCTGTCTCAAAAAACAAAGAGAGAGAGAGAGAGAGAGAGAGAGAGAGAGAGAGAGAGTTACTAAGAAGCCTGAGCTAATAGACTAATCAGTTTATAATTAATGTAGACCTCTATGTGATTTCTTTGGGACTTAATGACTATGGGAACTGGGAAGGACAGAAACTTCAGTAAACAGAATGGCACCAGTGTGGACAACTGCATCCACATAAAGCCTGAGAGAGTGTGGGAAGTAATTCTAGACATAAAATAATAGAGTTAAGCATAGCTTATTGATAGCAGCACTTTCTCAGGTGGACTCTGCTTGTTAGAGGCAAGTGCTCTCAATTAAGAGAGGCTTCCTGACTCAGCTTTAGCTGAAAATCCTTGCAGCTCTTTTAAGTGGTCCTGCCATGAAACACTTAAATGGTCTTGATGAAAAGCTAAAGCTGACCGCATGCTTTTTTGGTGGTGGCGGGGACCCTGAAATGCCATAGAGTTGTGACAATAAACATGGCTCTAGCCAGTACCTCTGCCATGATGCTAGACTCTCAGGAAAAAAAAACCCTAAGGAATGGGCTGGATCCAGCTGACAAAGGCACAGCTTTAATAATAGCTATAGTGCTTAGCAAATTAAAGACTCATGTGGTCAGAAAAAAAGAGATATACAGTAAAGATAAATTCAAAGATGAAGAAACCCTCTAAAGAGTTTACTGTGTGTTTAAAAATATAGGTAGGCTTGGGGGGAAAAGATAAAGTCCTTAAAATAAAAAAGAGGGAGTAATTAGGAGGTAGAGGCAGGCAGATCTCTGTGAGTTCAAGGACAACCTGGTCTACAGAGTGAATTCCAGGACCGCCAAAGATACACAGAGAATCCCTATCTCAAAAAGACAAAAATTAAAAATAAAAATAAAACAAATAGAGATTAAAATAAAGCCACGAAAAGATGAAAACTACACAGAGAGTCTGGATACTGTATGCTATTGTGTTGTCTCTAAATTGTTTGATGACTGAGGAAGGGTCAAATACTGCTAAAAGAAATTTGATTATAAATGCTGCTGGATTAACCCAATGTATAGATTTGAAAATGCTTTGACTTTAAAATTTAAGTCAAAAGATATATTACTTTGGAGAAGAGGTTTTACTTTCGTTTCCACAGGAAATGAGGGACTATGGATTCATTCTGTATTAAGAAAAATCAGGTTGACCAAGGAAGACCCCCTGAGAAATCTCTGATAGGAAGAATGGCCCAGATGTCTGAGTTCTACATCTAGAACAGTTCAAAGACTTCTGCCTGAGATGATCAAGCCTCACAGAATATTCCAGTCAGGACTTGATCATAATTCTAAATTTTCTTTAGGTCCCTATAAGATTATCAGCTCACCCAATCAGCAGGAAGTAATCTAGAAAACTACACCCACATTCCCAAAAAATGGATTATGGATGTTTGTCTTTGTTTAGAATGTTGGTTACAAGTTGTTATAAATAATGGTCAGTAGAAAAGCTAAACAAAGGAAATTCTATTCAGAGTTCTTGTTTTAAAAAATGAGGGAGTGCTGTAGGCCCATGATCTGTAACCTGTCATTTCTATTTTAAATAATCTCTAATTGGCCAAAAGTCAGGCAGGAAGAATAGGTGGGGTGACCAGGCAGGAAGTAGAGGCAGGGCAATGAGAATTCTGGGAAGAGGAAAGTTTCAGTCTGCAGTCATCACCCAAACACAGAGGAAGCCAGACATAGAGCAAGCAAGATGTGACTGCCTCACTGGAGAAGGTACCAAGCCATATAGCTAACACAAACAAGAATCGTGGGCTAATATAAGTTATAAGAGTTAATAAGCAGCCTGAGCTAATAGGCCAATCAATTATAATTAATGTAGACCTCTTTGTGATTTCTTTGGGACTTAATGACTGTGGGAACTGGGCAGGACAGAAACCTCAGTCAACAGGATAATAATAGGCCTAAGTCCTAAGTGCCCAAAAGCACCTAAAATAGAATGCAAGCACAGAAAGTTTCCTGAACCCTAGAGAATATTGTCTAAATTTACCTGTCCCATCTTATCAAAAATATCAGTACTAAAGACATGCGGCTTAATCACAAAAGGAAAACAACTAAAATTGCTTTATTATGAAAGAGATTATGAATGATTTTGATAACAGTAAACATTATAAAGAAGTCAATATCAATTTTATAAACATATATATGTTTACACCAAGCACTTACCTTTTAGGCACAGCAATCTTTGAGTTGTGACATAATACAGAACAATCCAGTATATAAAACTATAGATGGCTTTATTGATGCAGAGTGTTTCCCAATATCCTGAGGGCTGGTACTGACACCTTCTAACATAGCTTTCAGGTTAGGTTTGTCATAGTATGAAAACACCTTTCACTCAATGCCTCAAGTTTCTCTAACTCTAGACCTCCACCACCAAAATAGGAAGAACTTGTGAGAATCTGTGCATACCATATATCAGCGAAGCAAACGAAGGATGTCCAATGTCTACAAACTGTCCAATTTCAGAAAAAAAAAGAAATGCTAATAGGGGTGAGTTGTCCCAACTTGAGAAGCACTTCACTTTTAAGAATCTTCTCAAAGATAATTTCCTTTACTCAAAAATACTAGCATAATGCATGTACCATTTTAAAATTACGACTGTGTGTATTAGTATTTATTGCTATGACCAGATAGCTGACATGAGGGAAGAAATGGTTTATTGGACATATAATTGAAAGGAAGGGATAGCAATAGCAGTATAAGGTGAGTGGTCATATTGAGTACTTGGTCAGAAAGCAGTGAGAAATGAAGGTTATTGTCTTAGTTAGGATTGTCATTGCTGTGAAGAGACATCAGGTGAAGCATGACTAATAAAAGTTCAGGTCAGAAACTGGAGTTCAACCTGAACATCTGAAAAGCAAAACAGCCAGTCTCTGACTCTTACCTCGACCTCAGTCTGAAATGACGATCCTGCCTCCCAGAATCTCAGAATGAGACTGTGTATTGAGAGCTGTTTCCTCTCATTTTACAATCATCTCTAGGGCTGGGATTAAAGGCGTACACCACCATGATTAAAGGCATGCACCAGCCGATTTCTATGGCAACTAGTGTGGCTCCTGGGATTACAGGTACATGTCATTGTGGTTATTGGGATTAAAGATATGTGTTACCATTACCTGGTCTGTAAGGCTGACCAATGGGACTGTTTTACTCTCAGATCTTCAAGCAGTCTTTTTTTTTATTAAAATACAATTGAAATACCACTATAACCAGAACCATGGAAACTCTTATGAATGAAAGCATTTAATTGAGGCACTCATGGCTTCAGAGGGTTAGCCCATGATCAGCATGGTGGGGAGCATGCGGCAAGCAAGCAGACATGGTGCTGTAGCTGAGAGTCAGACATCTTGACTCAGAGGCAACAGGAAGTTGACTGACTGTCACACTGTGTGAAACTTGAAGAAAGACCTCAAATCCCATCCCCACATTGACACACTTTCTCCAGCAAAGTTACACCTCCTAATAGTGTAATTCCCTTTGATATCCATTTTCTTTCAAACCACCACGGTTGTTCTTTTTTCATTCAGTCTGGTACCTCCAAGCCAAGGCATGGTGCTCACAATATTCTTGGTGAGTCTTCTCTCTTCAGTTAAAATCCTCTCCAGAAAAATACAGAGATCTACTTAAAGTATGTCTGCCAGGTGATTCCAAATCCAGTCAATCAATTAGAACTAACCATCACACCACGTAAACAAAATGTCTCGGTGTACAAGTTCCTCCATGGTTTCTTCTCTAGTGGTGAATTGGAAATAGAAGATAAAATGAACCTCTTCCTCCTTAAGTTGATGTTCACCATAGTGTTTTATTTCAGCAACAGAAAGTAAACCAATACACATGGTAAACTCATCTTTCAATAAGACTCTAACAGTGGATTTACCTATTTTGCTTAAATCATATAAACAAAATCCTTTAATATGTAATCTATTATGATTGGCTTCATGTATAGTGTTTTATAGTTTTAGCATAGTGTTTTATCCATGCTGTGGTACATAGATGCATTTTTTTCTTTTGGTTTCTCAATAGTATTTGTTATATGTATTTAGTACATGTCACTTTGTATTTGTTTAACTAAGTATGAAAAGTCATCAACTGATTGACCATGCCATTGTTATTTCAATCGACTCTCTGATGACGGATATTATGGTCTTTCCAAATGTTGCAGAAAAACAAGTAAATAATATATTTGTAAATATTTCTTTATATACATGTAGTTACATAACTTAAATTTCTATAATTGAAAAGTAATATACTTAAGAGGGGTTTTGTTTGTGTTTTTTTCTTTTTTTTTTTTTGGTTCATACTGGAGTACTTCCCTTCCTACACAACAGTGTTTCATAAAAATGAGTTGGCCACCAGTACTGTCTCCTATTTTAACATGGCATAAGTAAAGAGGGTACCTGTCCCCTCACACAGCCACCCCCAGTGGTGAAATACTAAGAGTGACTTTCCAATCATCTTGAGTGAGGTAATCCAGACCCGGAAAGACATGTTATGTAATCACTCATAAATGGGTATTAACTATAAAGTAAAGAATAACCATGCTGCAATCCACAGACCCAAAGAGGCCAGGTAACAAGAAGGGTCCAAGGGGAGACACATGAATCTCCATGGGTAGGGGAAATAGAAGAGATCTTCTGGGTATACTGGAGGCAGGTGGCCATGGGAACTTAAGAGATCATCAGATTGGGGATGGTTGAGGGGGGAGTACTGAGAGAGGTGACTGGACAAAGGGTTTTGGGAGGCTTCAGATAGAAACCAAATGCAGGGGAAACTCCCATGAACCTACAAAAATGACCATAGGAAAGACTCCTTGCAATAATGGATAGGTAACCTGATGGCCATCCCCTGTGATCAGATTGGTGACTATGCCAATTGTCATCAGAGACCCTTCATCCAGTAACTGATGGGAACAGATGCTTTTCCCACAGTCAAACATTAGGCTGAGCTCAGGGAATCCTGCTGAAGAGAGGAAGGAAGGATTGTAGGTTCCAGAAGAGTCAAAGCCATCGCAAGAAAACCCACAGAAACAATTAACCTGGTTCATAGAAACTCATATAGTCTGAACCAACAACAAGGGAGCCTGCATGGGACCAACCTACCTAAACCCTCTACATTTATGTGACAGTTGTGTACTTTGATCTATTTGTTGGACTCCTAACAATGAGAGCAGGGTCTGTCCCTAACGCTTTGGCTGGTCTTAGGAACCTATTCCCCATACAGGGCGAGGTGCTTAGTCTTATTGAAACATGATATGCTATACTTTGCTGTTACCCATGGGAGGGCTGCCCCTTTATGAACAGATACAAAGGAGGAGTGGATTTGGGAGGGTGAAGAAGGCATGGGGAGGGGATGGGAAGAGAAGAGGGAGGGGAAACTGCAGTCAGGATATAAAATTAATTAATGAATTAAAAAAGTGATTCCCTATTCTTCATCTCCCAAACTCCATCTTGAAATCACTTTGCCCAAGTATTTAATGATTGCATACACATAGTAATATGTGTATGATTATTTATTTATCTATTTATTTATTATTGTGTGTGAGTGTTCTATCTACTTGCATCCATGTATACCACATGTGTGCCTGGTGCCCTCAGAGGCCAGAAAAGGGTTTCAGGTCCCCTTGGGACTGGAATTATAGACAGTTCTGAGATTCAGTGTGTATGCTAGAAATCAAGCTCTAGTTCTATGGAAGAGTAACCAATGATCTTAACCTCTGAGCCACCTCTCTGGTCCCATGACCTTTATTAACATATTGAAACCTAATCACCGATGGGATGGTCCTTGGTGGTAGAGCTATTAGGAGGTGATAAGAACTTACCACCTCTTAAATGAGACTAGTGCTTTTCTTTTTTTTTAAATATTTATTTATTTATTAAGTATACAATATTCTGTGTGAATGTCTGCAGGCCAGAAGAGGGCACCAGACCTCATTACAGATGGTTATGAGCCACCATGTGGTTGCCGGGAATTGAACTCGGGACCTTTGGAAGAGCAGGCAGTGCTCTTAACCACTGAGCCATCTCTCCAGCCCACTAGTGCTTTTCTTAAAGAAAACTACCTTCCCAGACCCTCTCCAGCATGTGAGGGCATATGAAGAAAAGACCATCTCTCAGCCAGAAAGAGGATGCTCACGTGTCAGCCTCTGTATCATGGACTTCCAACCTTAAGAACTGTGAAGAAAAACATGTTATTTATAAGACTTCTCATCTATGGTATCTTTTTATAGCTTACCAACTGGGTAAGATACCCCTAAAAGCAGCTAATCTCCATTTCTTAACGTGTGTGTGTGTGTGTGTGTGTGTGTGTGTATAGATAGACAGATAGATAGATAGATAGATAGATAGATAGATAGATAGATAGATAGACAGACAGACATAGAAACATATACCACCAAATGGTTCCAGCAGAACCTTTTGTTCTGCGCCCCCATGGCCATGGCCTTAATTACAAGATGCCTACATGATAACTGCAAGATTGAGTCTTCAGGAATCCAGGAAGGTTTTATTGAAGAGCCAGGACTTGGTTCCCCCTATAAGCCTTCTGCAGTCTGTGTCTCATCAGCGACCTCTCTGACTGCTTACCGAAAGGAAGTGGACGATTCTTTGCACAGTAGGACTGCCAGCTCTCTCCTTCCGATCCATTAAGCATGGCATGGAGCCTTGTAGTTTTGCACATGCCATGCTGTTCTGTATAAATAGGGGCCATCCGTCAGAAATGTCACAGGCAGGAAGCCAGTGACGTCTCCACAACCAATTTACAATTGGAATCCGCTGCGAGATACATGCAGAAAATGCCTTAACAGACTTAGAGCATGCAAACACACATTATACATGGTCAGGAAGCCCTGTTAAACCTCTGAGCTGAGGCACAGAGGAGCAGAAAATACACAAACATGGAGGAAGAAGTGATGGGAAGCAGGTAGGGCTCTATTCACATTTTAAAATGAAAACAAGTGACCAATAGAAAAAGAACGATAACGGCCCATTTCTTGTCATTCTGCAGAGGCAGCAAGCCAGAGGTACTCCTGCAAATAAATAAATATCCTGATGCTGAATGTATTACCGTTAGGCTTTAAAGCATAAGAAATCGAAGATTACTATTGACATAAAAAGCTAAACTTACCTAAGAGGAGAGAAAAGCAGGATTTCCGAGGCTGCCTACCCACGGCAGTATTGTCCCCAAAGAATCACCCATGAGCATAAAAGTTGTTCATGGTCCAACAACAATAGAAGTTTACTTTTTGAAGCTTCAGAACCACCCTTACAGGCCTAGAAGAGGTTTGCCTATCACCTACTTCACAAGCACCCTGAGAACCAGGCCAAGGACTGGTCTTGCACAGGGTAAAGATACAAGGCATTTCAGTGACCCTAATAAAAGACTAGCAGTGTCTTCCTCCCTGGCGATATGGATAGAGGGGAAAGATGGCCAAATGCTACCAGCATCCTCAATATCATCGACACCATCATTATCCCATTAATGGCACTGAGTGGGTGCTAGTTTCGTACAGATGCGTACTGTAATGTGACCACTTGAAAGCCGACAGAACGTAGACTTTAAGAGTACAAATGAAGTAATAGCTTCAGGATCCTAGTACTGCCTTTCAAAAGCCCAACCCACTGAGCAGATAGGCACTGGGTAACTTGCCTTTGGTCAAGAACTTTGACAAGCTCCTTGACTGAGTTATATGTCTACTTTTCTTCCTTAGCTTATTCCTGTAACCAATGGCTCACCACTCAAATGACTTCTACTTAGCACCTAACTGTATCCTAACAGGCAACCTCATTGAGTGTTAATGGGGCTAGACATTGTAAACAGATCATCTCACTCATTTGTCACCTAGATGCCATGGATTAGCTACACCTGCTATCAATATTTCACAAGTAAAGAAATTGATGCACCTGCCCAAAGTATACACATGAGTTTTACAGTGATTTTACCCAGGACTTTGAGTAGTCTAAGCAAGCTCTCTAGCATTCAGTGACATCCTCAGATTCTCTTCTGAACCAACCTCAGTCTGTCTTCAGGTTTGCTCAGCCAAAATTCCTACTGGCAAGTGGCCAAGGAACTACATCCTCTATCCATTTCCAGTTTCTCACTCAAGTGCCAGAACCATTTAACTGTGGAACCATCTTCAGCACATGTGAGAGATTTAAGGGGATGGCTTAGTATTCTCCATGAACCAACAGTTGCCAAATGTTTATGATATGAAAGATCCCTGAACACATTCTTCTCAGTTATGGAATTGTTTTAACTTCCACCTTCTCTACAGATTACATCCTGGCACCTCATTGATGGTTAATCCTGATTGTTGAGACACATAGAACCACAGAGGTTAGCTATAGACTACGGGTCTAGAGGATGCATATCTCATTTAGGACAGGGAAATAGAATAGATAGTTATGAATGGGTTGGTTGGACTGGGACTAGTGGGAGGATCAAGTGGGGAGAAGAAGGGGACAAGGGAGGGAAAGTGGGTAGAGACAGCTAAAATTAAGCATTATTTGAGGGGTACTATGGAAACAACCAAATATAGTAGATAGAAGTTTCCTAAACTATATACAAATATGAATATGATCTAAAGGGAATCACCAAATAATGGAGGAGACAGAGTCCCCACTGGACATCTCTTGTTATCAAATGAAGCTTCTAGTATCAAGAATTAATTACATCCAATTGATTTGTTGGCCAAAGGGGTGCCATAGAGACCCTGCAAACAATCTGAGCTATTGCCAAGGCTATAGATTGTTCTCCATAAACTAACAACAAGGCCTTTGGCTGAAGACAACACAACCCACTGGACATGGAGAAGTTGAGCTAGTGCCTACATAGAACCTTCATCCCTGTGTGTTTGGCACAGGAAAGTATTCTGTATGCTACAAAAGGAGAAATGTGAACACCAACCCAACTACAAACCCTCTGATATACAAATGTATCTTACCTGCAAAATATGCTAGGGCAATGGTGGCACAAGGCTTGTGGGAGTAATCAACTTCTGATTTTATTTAAGGCTCACTCCATGAGATGGAATGTGGACCAACACTGCTTGGATGACCAAGAACCTGAAACTAGACAGCCCAGGAACCTAAGGTAAAACCAAACACTGCTGCTCTACTAAATGAACATAGCAGTAAAATGACTCCTAATAACATTCTGCTGTATTCATGGATCAGCGCCTTGCTCAGTCACCATCAGAGAAGCTTCGCAGCAGATGCGAAGAGATACAGAGACCCACAGTCAGACAATGTGCAAAGAGCAAGAGACCTTGGGGCACTCATCCCTAAATGGGATGTCTCCGTTAAAACCTTCCCCTCAGAGTTCAGGGAACGCTGTGGAAAAGGAGGCAGAGAAAGCCTAAGAGCCAGACAGGACAAAGGACACCAAGGAAATAAGGTCCTCTACATCAACAGCGTTAATGCACGCCTGGACTCACAGAGACTGGGGCAGCATGCACAGGACCTGCATGGGTCATTTGGGTGTATATTTGGCTTCCAGCTTAATGTTTTTATGTGATTCCTGAGTGGATGAAAGAGAGAGTCTTTGACACTTTATCTATTTTTGTGTCTTTTCTTGGGCCCCTTTCCTTCTGTTTGTATGTTCTGCATAATTTCAGTGTGTTGTTTTTGTTATATTATATAGTATATTATATTTCTATAGAAGTCCTTTTGTTTTCTAATGAGACAGAAATGAGGTGGGTCAAGATGGGAGGGGAGGTGGGCAAGAACTTGGAGGTGTAAAGTGAGAGGAAACTGTAATCAGAATATATTATGTGTTTTCAATTTTGAAAAAACTGTGGCATAGCATACAACACAGAAGAATCTACCATTTAATGCTATCTGAGCGGGCATCTTGGTTGCATAAACTGTACTGCTGGGGTATGTGATCATCACTATAGTCCTTTTCTAGAGCTCTTCAGTGGGCCTTCCCAGCATTATGTCTGTACTACCTAATAACAGGTCTCCACTGTCTCCTCCATAACTCCTTCAACCTCTATCCTACTTCCTATCTATATGAATTTTCTTACTCTAAGTGCCTCACATAAAAGTATGACAGTGTTTTAAATTATTGCAATGAATTGTAAGTTTATATTTCTAAAGAAGAACCTAGGAGAGAAGACTATTAAAAATGAAAAAAAAAAGATGCTTCAGAGAAGTGAAAACGAAAGGTAGAAGAGGTAGACCATGTTTCCAGGGATGGAAAACAGAGTCGGGGCACAAAAGAAATAAAGAGCAAGCCTAAAAAAGAAGGAAATAAAATTAAATACAAATAAACATACTGGTAGAGATACCCTCCCTTGCTGCCCCCTGGTGTTGCGACATTTCTTTTTATTAACAATATTTTAATTTTGTATTTTCCAGTATGAAAGGCTTGCACATTTTTTATTAATATTTTCATTAGCATACAAAGTAATGGGTTCCACTATGGCATTTTATATGTACATATCATTATACTTCACTCTTATTGCCCATCTCTGCCCCACTCCAGCCCTTTTCCTTAATGGTCCCCTTCCTCTCCTGAGTTAATTTTCCATTCTGCTTTTAAGTCCCATCTATTCCATTAATCTCCATTTCCCCTTTCCTCTCCTGGTATTGTTCCCTTTTGACTTTGATGTCCTATACACATTTATTAAATTGAAATCTAGACTTTACCTATGAGAAAATGCACACAATATTTGTCTTTCTTAATATGGCTTATTTTACTTGTTATAATTGTTCCCAGGAATTCCCATTTCTATGCAAGTTAAATTATTTCATTTTTATGCATGGATGAATAAAAATCCACTATATGTGTATATACATACATACATATATATATATATATATATATATATATATATATATATATATATATATATACCAAAAATATTGTTGGTTTGATTCCCTTACAACCACTTTGGAGCCAAACACTCCAGACATTTCTGGTAAAAGGGTTCTAGACTGGAGTATCTGAGGTATTCCTACTTCAATATCCTAAATGATATTGATGTCTTTGGTTGGATTCTAGAAAGAATAAAAAGGAGACAGACTAGACACTAGCATTCATCATCCAGCATCCTGACTGCTGATGTTATGTGACCAGCTGCCTCAAGCTCCTGTTGCCATGGCATCTTTACCATGATGAAGTGTACCCTGGAATTGGGAGCTAACTTTCCTTCCTTAAGTTACTACATCAGGTATTTGTTATAGCAATGAAAACAGTAGCAGCTAATACATCACTTCATTTCTATACCAAACGACTACCTGAAATTCCCCTGTCACTCCTGTGGCCTTATTCAAGTTTAAATGAAACATGTTCAATAAATTTATAACTGGATGAATGGGTCTTTTGCTCGAGAAATGTGTGATGCACAACGTTAAACAATGACACATAAATGTTCTTGGGATTCTGTTCTAGTTTGCTTCTATGTTGATGTGATGAAACACCGACCAAAAGAAACTTGGGGAAGAATAGACGTTAGTTGGCTTACAGGTCCATTATCAGGAGATGCTAAGGCAGGAACTGAAACATACAGGGAATGTTGCTCAGCTGTCTTCTTCAGACTTGTTCAGCTCCCTTTCTCATATAGCTAGCCCAGACTAGCCTGCCTGGGAATGACACGACCCACACTGGAATTTTTGCTCTTCTACAGCAATTATCAACTAAGAAAATGCCCCCCCAACATGCTCCCAGGCCAGTTCAATAGCGACAATTCCTTCATTGAGGCTCTCTCTTCCTAGGTGTGTCAAGTTGACACCTGAAACTATGTGAAGCCATCTGTGTAGGATGTTATAACAAACTAAAGGCATACTCGGGAGCACAAATATTTGCATCACAACTGTGAACTGAAACTCCAATTTAAATTATAACTCATTTTTATTACAGCATATTAAGAATAAGTTTTAGGATCATTTTTCAAAGTGTGCTCAGAGGCAAGCCATTATTCTCTAGCTCCCTGCAAGCAAGCAGTCCAGTTGTCAAAGCTCACACGGGTCCTCTTAATGGAATTGTGTGTCTCCAAACACCGGAAATGTAAAATGCACTGGCATCTGTGAAGATGAAAAGTCAATTTCACATCACAGCAAGAAAGTCATTTTCCAAGAAGTTACACAAGTCAGCAAACAGCAATCCTCAAGCCTTTGGCACTAGCCTTGTCCAGGGAAATAACTCTTGAATTTAAAGAGCAAAACAGCCTAGAGAAATTAGGATGAAGTCACCTGTCTAGACATTGACAGAACCAGTGACAAAATGTTGAAGCTAAGTCCTCAAGTTGCACAAGGTTAACAAAGATGTCTGTAATGATTGTGCATGGCCGAACACAGTGATGCGTGACTTTTCCAAAATGCATAAAAATCTTGTCAATTATAAGCTGGTGAGCTTGACTTCCCTTGTAAAAAATCTCAGATGACAATGTGAAACTTTTTACAAGCCTGATATCAAATATTGTTTGTCAAATGAGCTGTGGTCCAGGCTTGCTGATGTCGATGAATTCACTACAGCCTGCCATTTGTCCAATGTGACTACAGGGCAGAAATGTAAAAATCCCATTATAGAGAGCTGCAGAGAAAGAGGGCTTCCTTGCCCTCAGCCCTCCTCAGCTGTGTGGTTTCTCCAGTACTGACCTACACTAGACTCCCTCATCAGTTCGTAGCCTAGTCCAACCCATTCATGAATGCCACAAATCCCTAGAAACGGTAGGTGCCTTTCATGGATTTGATTATAGGTCCTCCTAATGAATTCAGAACTAGGACTTTTGCTGGAACCACTGGGAAAGAGGGGAAGCTTATTTCTGGAATTGCCAAAATAATCTGGAGTTAGCTGACCCAGTAGGAAGAAGCAACTGCCCGTGGATAAAGATGACATGTTGACAGACAGTACTGAAAGATGGAGCAAGAGGTACTGGAACAGCTTCATGGATCTGACTCTGCCTTAACTCAATTTAAATCTGTTACTGATTCTTTGCAATGAGATAGTAAATTCTCATTTTTCTTGTCAGCGTGGTTGGACTGACATCCTGGCTAATGTCACTGTCATGCTCCATTCTCTCTCTTCTCTGAACATCGCTTCTCCTCCTTTGAATTGGGTCATCAAGGTCTTCAACCTGGCCTTGAAATAATCTTGCTCTTTCTTAGGTTGGCAGAAGTTAAACGTCAATAATTCAAACTCCCAATGACTTCACTCTACACAGTGCTGGTCCCACTCTAGATCCCTGTTTAAATAACTGGGCTTTGCTTTGTTCTTGTAAATACAGTCTCTGGTTGTATGGACTGCATTACTGTCTCAATCTCTGATGCTTAAACTATGGCCTTCAAGAAACTTCCATACAGACACAATCCAGCCAGGTATCTATGAGTCTAACTTGCCTCAGTTTGTACCCATAAAAGAGATCTATTAAATGCCTATCTATCATAACATCAACCAAAATTTTTGTTGATCTGTCAGGGTCCTGTCCAGAGTTCTTACACAGTTAGTGCACTTTTCCTTATCTGTGAGCATTGGTTGCAGGTGACTAAAGGACTGGACTTTATTGATCTGTGAGAGCAGATTCGTCTCCAGACCTCTGGAGACTACCAATCATCCCATATCCGTGAGCAGCTCAGAGACAATGACCAATGGCAGCCTCTTTACTTTGGGTAAGACAAGGTCACATGGGATTCACACGGAGGAGCATGTGGTAGAACCAGACTGAGATCAGGCTTGTTCCAAAGCCCAACTTTCTCTCCTGTCTCCTTTCCTTGGTCTTTCCTATGCTTCACCCTAATTTGTCTCTCTTTTGAGAAATGTTTCAAAAATCAGTTCATAATGACTTTGTAGATTCACTCCATGACACAGATCAAATACTACTTCTCAATCCTGCCATTGTGCAGAGCAGAGGGCACCTGCATCACACACCCCACCCAGGAGAATTGCAGACATTGACATTGGATGCTATTCTCAAAGTTGAGAAGAGGAAAGGTGAGAAAGTACAAAGTAAGTTGGTTGAAGACAAGCCCAGATCTGTGAAGCAAGAGCACTGAATGGACAAGAATGGTTGGAAAGCTGAGAGAAAATATTTCAGTTCATTCACTATTTTCACCTTCAATCCATGTTCATTTGAAATGCCATGGCTGGTCATCACTGCAGGTATATAACAGTCTGATTTCCTCATGTGATCCTCATGTCTGTGTTCCAGAAGCTCACGTTGGTGAGCCAGTACCAGACCGAATATATAAGGTAGCAAAGGTTACAAAGGATTAACAAAAGTGAGAAAGAAAAACAATCACACCCAATGTGTTTTCATTCTCTGGAATGTTCCTACAGAGAAAAAAATTTCAGGTAGGGACTAATTCCTAAATAGAATTGAAGGGCAAACACTTTAAAAAGGGATGAGATAAATGAAGGATGTGATAAAAAGGAGCTTCAATCAATTGGAGGACTCCTGGGTACACTTTTGGATCACTGTGATGGATAATCTCATCTATTCTTCATGACAGTATTAAAGAGGCATTTCTCAGAAGCTGAGAATCAGAAAGAAACATGCGATCATGACCAATGCCCCAATCAAAGTGTCTACAACATCACCAGAAAATTCCCAAGTTTATGCTTTCTTTTCCTTTGGAAATTGTTCAGAATGAACATTCCTATACAAATGGGAATATTTCTTGGCCTTAGAAACGATGAAGAGTAGATCCTTAGAGTCGTGGTAGTCAAATAATTCTTGGAAAATAGACCATCCAGAGGAAGGCTATCTTCCTTATGCCTACAGTGGAAATGATGATAAAGTGGCTGCTTGTTTAAGAGGTGACCTCTCCCACAACAACTCATACTCCTGGGAGCTGAAGCCTCCTTGTGGCCCTAATTTTTATGATCAGAATCTTTGTTGGAAACAAACACCATCATACCAAATACTGAACACTGTAGTGCACCATGCTCTATGCGCTACCATACAGTTTGTGAACAGGGCAAGGGGCTGGAGATTGAAACACACAAAGACTCACAGACAGAGACATGGGTCATCCTTGAAACAGGAATTACCCTTTTATTATGTCTAGGGGCAGCTTATATAGGGATCCTTAACTGATAGCCACGCCCCAGCCAAATGCACCAGAAACCACTCCCCTGCCATCAGGAACTCCTGAGGGTCTCGTGCTCAGAGCAGCTGCAAGCATTACACGTTGTTTACCAGAAATTCAGGATCTGGGTGGTTCACAGCTCTCAACAGAACACCATGAATAAAAATCTCACTAAACATGAGGGGTACACGTGGTTTCAAAAATGGCTTATAGAAGAGATACCCCAGGACATTTTTATTGTGTTTGTTACCTACTCATTGTCTGCTGCAGCAAAGCAAATTTTGGATAGACACTTCAGTAAACAAATTTCATCCTCACCTAATCATTTACTCTTATGAAACCCCAGATTTCCTATCTGCAAAACAGTGCTGATAGGGGTCACCATGCTTTGCTTCATAGGACAACATGAAGTCATGAAATTCACGTGAGACGTTTTGGTTTAGAGGCAGTGTACTTTTTTTTAAATTCCTACATACCATGAAAATACGCCTCTCAAAGAAGCCCCCTATACACTGGGATGTTAAGTGGTTGAAAACCAAAGAAGCGTCTAAATAGTAGCATCCACATACTGCCGATACTACAAGAGACAAAGGGGCTGTTCACCGTGAGAGAGCCCATTAACCTATGGCCGTCGCTTTTTACTGTGTGCTTTACACGCTCTGCTCTAAGATTGAGAGAATCAGTTTTCTGAGGAAGCAGATGGATGTTGGTGGATATGTGACCTGCCCGCAGCAATTACACAGTTTTATGGAGCTTTAAATCATCCCAGAGATAAAAAAATCAAAAACAAAGTTTTGGAGCTTGTCAAAACTAACCTAATTAAAGCAGCAAATGTAAGAAGGAGCTAACGTGTTTCTGAGTGAGACAGTTCTGGAACTATTGGCTACAAGGCATGTTGGGATCTTGTTGACATGGCTGGGTGAGAAGGAGACTAAGACTAACACTTTGAAATGAGAGATAAGAAACTTGAGATTCTTGGTGATGCAGTAAGCCATTTGGAGGACTAATGGGATGTGTCTTAACTGGGCCTAGCTATCACAACTGATGAAGTCCAAGTTTAGTGCTGGGGAGGTACCTCAGTAAGTAAAGAACGTATATACTAAGCATGAGGACCTAAATTTGACCCCTAGAGTTCATTCAGAGAAAACAAATAAAAAAAATAAAAACAGGTACAGTGGCACATGCTTGTAATCCCTGTTCTGGGGAGGTGGAGGCAGACAGATTTGTGAAGATTGCTGGCAAGCCAGCTGTGGGACCTTGTCTTAAAAAATGTGGACAAAAACAATATTGTTGATAATTTTACATTAATTGCCTCATAAGCCACTTGAGCACAAGCCTAATTCTTAGAAGCTGCTTGACAGCCCTCTTAGTAGCAGATCATTGGAGTGAGCATTTTACTCAAATTGCTCTGATAAGGCTTTTCCCTTGAATTTTGGTCTGAATCTATTATTCTCACATCATCCTATCTCTTAGAAAGAGAAGATATTAATGGGAGGGGTGTGACTGGGTCCATCACAACCAAGAAGTAGCTTTATCTCTCTTCAGTGGGAATATTCAACACACTTGCAGAGAGAAGAGTCAAGGAGTGGAGAAAGTCAAACAATCTTTATTTCAGTTTTACAAATACTGGTTGGGGTTCTAATTAGGGGACAGTCTATGTCATGACATTAGTTTAAAATCCTTCAATAACTCTCCATCATCTCCTAATGAAATCTAAGCATCTTCCCATGACCCATAGTCCCTCTATAATCTATCCAACTGAATCTCCTCTCTCTCTCCCTCTCTCTCTCTCTCTCTGTCTCTCTCTCTGTCTCTCTCTCTTCATTTGGAGTCGTGATCTCTGGCTTGGTCTGTTGCAGAAACATGCATCTTTCATTCATTCCAAATTGCCAAGTGTGTTCCTGCTCAGAAGCATTGTGTTAGGTTTGCTCCCCGTTGGAAACATCATCTCCCACATATCAGGTGTCTCACTATTATTTCAAATAACACCTGTTATATACCCTTCCTGTCCTGATGGTACAGTATAACTTAACTGTTTCCCCAGTTTTATATATATATATATATATATATATATATATATATATATATATATATAGTTATGGTATTCACAACCCTCATCACTTTATTAATGGAGTGTCTGTGAATTAACACCTATGCTCACTCTCTCTCTCTAAAATTAAACAAATGTCTCTTTTTTTCTAAAATTAAAATAACAGAGACAGAAGTATTTGTTCAGTGTCGTTCCCCATGACCTAGAGCAGTTCTGTGTGAACCCCAAGGGAAATGTACGTTTTCAGGCTGACTATCCTTTATTATTAGAAGGACCTTGGGGAAAAATCATTCAATTCCTGTGATTCAGTTTATTTATCCATAAATATTAAGAACTCTAGCAAACAGCCATACCTAGCTTCAAAATAACAGGTTTCCATGACGCTAGGACTTTGGTGAGCACTGTAATAAAGAAAAATTACCCTGGAATCACTTTGTAAATGATAATCCTTCATACAAACACTGAAGTTACAAAATCTAAGGTCAAGGTTGATCAGCAAGAGCCCAGTTAAGTGGTTAGTCTGGACAGACATGAAACCCTTTCATTCACTGCTTCACCAATGCGGGAGTTTTCTAGAATGCCCTTCTATCTACTTTACAGTCTTAAATGTCATCATAAAATTCACACATCTATATGATCTTCTTTTCAATTATCTTTGTTGGCCAGCTATATAGAGTGAAGGCAGCTAGTTTATCAAACATTAATGATGGTCTGATGGTCTCAGTTCTTGGTGCCATGGCTCAGCAGCTCTCTGAGGTAGAGAGGATTAAAGTTCTCTCACAGGAGCGCAATTTATCCTCTACAATCCTTTCCAAGCCGTGAGTGGGACTCCCAGAGAAAACAGCCATCAACATCCCAGGCCTCCCCAACATTTAGCAGAGGCAGTATTAAAGATTAATGGGCACTGCCAGGATTGCCCTGACCTTTCCTCTACGTTTCCTTGTGCAATCTGCTTATTCTCTTTAAATCCAGTTTTCTAATGTTGCACTGGAAATAATTTTTCTTGCAGCAGCTTGCAAGTATTTATTCACTGTCTTGTTCCCCCTGTGTTACTGTGGTGATATCTAAACAAAGATAACTTGCATTCACTGATGGGTGATGTGCTTCTTCGTTTTGGAAGTTTTGTAAGAAGAAACAGATCCCAGATTGTAAGACTTTAGGATTCAGAACAAGACTCTGAAGGATTCTAGTCCCTACTTCTCCATTTTCTTGCAGTCTTGAAAAGATGCTCAAATTCTCTGTAATTCAGCAACCTCATGTGTAAAGTGGAGTTAATAAGAACTTCAGTTGTTAAGATGTTGTGAGAGCTAATATACTTAGCCTATGAGACTCTTCAGACAGTACCCACGAGATATGAAAGCTGGGTATATGTTGTCTGTAACCATCTTTTTGTTTCTATGTCTCTCTGTCTGTCTCTGTATCCTTGTCTCTGTGCCTCTGTTTCTGTGTCTCTGTCTCATCTCTTTGTCTGTCTGTGTGTGTATCTGTGTGTCTCTATGTCTCCATCTCTCTCTGATAAACTTAAATTTTGCTTTGACTTGTAAAACTTGTAATGCCTTTTTCTTTACCCATCATACCTTATAATTAATGAAGCCTTTCAACTAAGATTTTAAATCATTGTATAAGCCCAGAAAATATCAAGCCAGTATTGCATCATCTTTTGTCTTCCTATTTATTTTTTGTGTTTTCTTTCAGAGATCAGGATAACACCACAACATTTCTCCAGCCCTCTTTCCTTCTAATGCCTTCTAGAAGAGTCTCTCAAGCTGGCCCTCCAGCTAATTTGTCCTTAAACATATAGACATTCTGCTATGACATCCATCTATTGTTCTTTATTTTAACACCTTATTTTCCCACCGTGCATCTCAGTTTGATTCTGCTTTATTAACTTCTTGCTCCCATTTCCCATCACATCACCAATATCCTCTTTGATCTTTACAGGAAGATTTATCATGTTTATTTTGAATCTATGACCTGTCTATGCCATTAATTTTTATTTTTATATGAGAATTCAATCTCAAATACATGTCTTGCTTTTTATAGTAATTGTGTCTTTCAAATATGTGGTTAGTCTTTCTGGTGGCATTATTATTTTGTACTACAGAATTTTGATAAATGTTCACTCACCGTTACTAGTTCGTGTTACTCAGAGTAGAGGTGCTTTCCACGTGATGACACTAACCACTGCAATGGATAAACATACAACTTCAGTGCAGTTTGCAGTATAGAATTATATTTATCACCATTTTCTGTATCAGTCTTTGTGTCTCCTACTGGCATTATCTCTCTTCCCAGAGATTACAATTCCAAGTTACTCCAGGTCTAAGTTATTGAATACAAAGAAAATTCTCTGCAAGTGACCTGAGAACACACACACACACACACACACACACACACACACACACACACATCATCATCATCATCATCATCATCATCATCATTTTCAAATACATATATTCTATCTAGGAAAAGATAGGGGAATATAATTGCCTCTGACACAAAATATAAATTTGAAAAAAAAAATA
This sequence comes from Myodes glareolus, assembly GCF_982192425.1. NCBI lineage: Eukaryota > Metazoa > Chordata > Mammalia > Rodentia > Cricetidae > Myodes > Myodes glareolus. The sequence goes on from NC_142044.1 coordinate 30,557,603, forward strand.
TATTTCATCCTGTAATGTAGGAGTCTAAAATCCCAGCGGGTTGTCTCCTATTTGTGGATACATCATCAGTCAGCCATTTCACATTTAATTAAGCCAGAGGTTTCTGAGCTGATGAGGGCTGTGGATAATACCTGGTCATTCCATGGACATGGAGCCTCTTTGACACACTGTATGCTGTGAGAAGTGTTCTTTGGTCGGAAGCAATGGTGTGTGTAACAGCATGACTGCAAGGAAGGTCAGACTTAAGTGGAAGGATGGTGATAGAAGCACTAGGGCAAGCAATAAAAGGCCATCTAAACTAAGAATGATAGTCTATTCGGGCAAGAATAGACTGGGAGGATGGAAGGCAGCCAATACAACCAACATACCACCTAGTGGCTGGCAGAGACCTCAGAGAAGGGTGCAGGATCAGAAGCACACTGCTCTACTTACTTGGCAAGTCGGGAGCCCCCCGCAGGGTAAGCCTGGTCTTTCGTAGTAGAAGGAGGTCAGTTGCTGAGTCCCTAGGTCAAGGAGAAAGAAGCAACGCAACAGGAGGTGGCATTAAAGTAGTGTCAGATACGCAGAAGATTACTGAAAGCTCAGCCCATAAGATCGGGCCTTCATTTTCTCTAAAGACCCAGCAACAGCCCGTGTTCATCTAAGGAAAACAATTACTTAAGATGGAAATATGTTTATTCCCAAAGTCTTAGAAATCTAAACAGTGATTCTCATGCCATTGTTGTCTAGGGCTTTCATCCATTTTCCCACTTTACATGGACACCACCAATATCATGAATCGGATGGATTAGGGAGCCCAGAGAGAGAGAAACCTGCACTGTGACCGGAACTTGCTGCAGTTTTCTCTTGCTATGGTTTCCAGGTAAAAGGGACAGCTTTCACACGACTACAAACATCTCAGGTTGCATGTCCAATGTTTCTTTTTTCCTTTCTTTATTTTATTTTTAAAAACTATCTTTTTTCATTTTACATACCAATTCCAGTTCCCACTCCCTCCCCTCTTACTGTTCCTTCACCTTCCCCTGACCCCATCGCCCATCCACTCTACAGAGAGGGTAAGGCTCATTGCTTTGAGGAAGGTCCAAGTCTCTCCCTACTATATGTAGGCTGAGCAAGGTGTCCATCCAAAGAGAATGGGTTCCAAAAAAGCTAGTACAAGCAGTAGGTATAAATCCTGGTGTCCTGCAGTCTGCCCTAGCCATACAACTGTTACCCACATTCTGAGGGCCTACCTTTGTCCTATGCTGATTCCTTCCCTGTCTGCCCAGAGTTGGTGAGCTCCCATTAGCTCAGGTGAAGCTGTTTCAGTGAGTGTCCCCATGATGGGCTTGACCTCTTTGCTCATATTCTCACTTCTTCCACTCTTTGACTAGACTTTGGGAGCCCAACCCAGTGCTCCACTGTGAATCTCTGCCTCTGCTTCCATCAGTTGCTGGATGAAGGTTCTGTGATGACATTTAAGATAGTCACCAATCTGACTACAGGGTAAAGCCTGTTCAGGCACCCTTTCCACTATTGTTTAGCTTAGCTGTGGTCATCCTTGTGGGTTTCTGGGAATTTCTCTATTTCCAGGTTTCTTGCTAGCTCCGTAATGGCTCTCTCAATAAAGATATCTCTTTCCTTGCTCTCCAACTCTGTTCTTGCCCCATCTTGATTATCCTGTTCCCTCAATTTCTCCTTTCCCCTCCCCTTTTTCTCTCCTTCTCCCCTTCTACCCTCCCTTCCTCCCCCACCCCCAAGTTCCCAATTTTCTCAGGAAATCTTGCCTCTTTCCCCTTTTTAGAGTATCTATATATGTTTGTCTTAGAATTCTCCTTGTTACTGAGCCTCTCTAGGATCATGAACTATAGGCTTGTTATTCTTTGACTTACAGTTAGTATTCACTGATGAGTGAGTACATACCATGTTCATCTTCCTGGATCTGGGTTACCTCACTCATGATGTTTTCTTTTTCCTAGTTCTATCCATTTGCAGACAAATTTCCAGACAGCATTGTTTTTAATCACTGAGTAGTACTCATTGTATAAACGTACCACATTTTCATTATCCATTCTTCAGTTGAGAGTCATCTAGGATGTTTTCAGGTATTGGCTATTACAAATAATGCTGCTATGAATATGGTTGAACAAGTATCCTTGTAATATGATTGAGCATCATTTGGGTATGTGCCCAAAAGTGGTATTGCTGGGTCCTGAGATAGGTTGATTCCCAATTTTCTGAGAAACTACCATACTGATTTTCAGAGTAGTTATACAAGTTTACATTCCCCACAGCAATGGAAGAGTTTCCCCCTTACTCCACATCCTCTCCAGCATACACTATCATTGGTGGTTTTATCATAGACATTCTTATTGATATAAGATGATATCTCAGAGTCATTTTGATTTGCATTTCCCTGATGGATAAGAATGTTGAACATTTCCTTAAGTGTCTTATGTCTATTTGAGATTTTTCTGTTGAGAATTCTCTAGTTAGATCTGTACCCCAATTTTTATTGTATTATTTGGTATTTTGATGTCTAATTTCTTGGGTTCTTTATATATTTGGGATATCAGTCCTCTGTCTAATGTGGGGTCAAGGAAGATATTTCCCATTCAATAGGTTGCATTTTTGTTTTATTGACTGTGTTCTTTGTTTCACAGAAATTTCTCAGTTTCAAGAGGGTCCATTTATTTATTGTTGCTCTCAGTGTCTGTGCTGCTGGTGTTGTTTTTAGGACATGCTCCCCTGAGCCCATACATTGCAGTCTACTTCCCACTTTCTCTTCTGTCAAGTTCCGAATTTATACTGAGGTCTTTAATCCATTTGAATCTGAGTTTTGTGCATGGGGATAGATATGGATCTATTTTCATTCTTCTACATGTTGACATTCAGTTATGCCAGAACCATTTGTTGAGCCATTTTTTATTGTATAATTTTAGCTTCATTGACAAAAATCAGGTCTGTGAATTAATATCTGGGTCTTTGATTTGATTCCATTGGTCAACCTCTCTGTTTTTATGTCAAGATCAGGCTGTTTTCATTACTGTAGCTTTATAATAGAGCTTGATGTCAGGGATGGTGATCCTTCCAGAAGTTCCTTTATTGTGCAGGATTATTTTGGCTATCCTGGGTTTTAATTTTTCCATATGAAGTTGAGTATTGTTCTTTTATGGTCTATGAAGAATTGTGTTGGGATTTTGATAGAGATTGCATTAAATCTATAGATTGCACTTGGTAGGATTGTCATTTTTATTATGTTGATCCTACCTATCCAAGAGCATGGGAGATCTTTCTATTTTCGGACATCTTCTTCAGTTTCTTCAAAGACTTAAAGTTCTTGTTGAACAGGTCTTTCATTTCTTTGGTTAGTGTTACTTCATGATATTTTATGTTATTTGTGGCTATCGTGAAGGATGATCTTTCTCTGATTTCATTTTCAGCTTCTTTATTTTTTGTATATAGGAGGGTTGCTAATTTTTTGAGTTGATCATGTATCCTGCCATGTCACAGAAGGTATTTATCAGCTGTAGGAGTTCCCTGGTGGAGTTTCCGGGGTCACTTATGTATACTATCATATCATATGCAAATAGTAAAAGTTTGACTGCTTCCTTTCCAATTTGCATCCTCTTAATCTCCTTTTGTTGTCTTATTGTTCTAGTTAGAACTTCAGGAACTATGTTGAGTAGATAGGAAGAGAGTGGAAAGCCTTGTCTTGTTCCTGATTTTAGTGGAATCGCTTTGAGTTTCTCTCCGTTTATTTTGATATTGGTTGTCAGTTTGCCATATATTGCTTTTATTATATAAGATATATTCCTTGTATCCCTGATCTCTCCAAGACCTTTATCATGAAGGGGTGTTAGATTTTTTCAAATGCTTTTTCAGCATCTAAATAGATGATCATATGGTTTTTCTTTCAGTTTATTTATATAGTGAATTGCATTGTTAGATTTTGGTATGTTCAGCTCAGCTATCCTTGTATCTCTGGAATGAAGTTGATTTGATTATGGTGGATGATTTTTTTGATGTGTTATTAGATTCAGTTTGCCAGTTTTCCATTGAGTGTTTTGGCATAAATATTTATGGGGGAGATTGGTCTGCAGTTCTCTTTTTTGGTTGAGTTTGTGTGTGGTTTTGGTATCAGGGTGACTGTAGCCTCATAAAAAGAGTTTGGCAATGTTTCTCCTGTTTCTAGTATGTGGAGCAATTTGAGGAGTATAGGCATTAGTTTTTCTTTGAACTTCTGGTAGAATTCTGCACTGAAACCATCCAGCCCTGGGCTTTTTTTTGGTTGGGAGGCTTTTGATGTTTGTTTCAATTTTCTTGCAGGTTATAGGTCTATCTAAATTGTTTACCTGGTCATGATTTAATTTTGTAATTTGGTTCCTATCCAGAAAACTGACCTCATTTTTGGTAGAGTTTGTCTTCTACCCTGTAATTCACATGTATCCTTTTATGTTATCCACAAAGCTTACTCCTGTCTCATCAGATATGGTCAACCCAATGTCAACTGCCTACCAAACCAGTGCTATGTTTTATGAGATGTCAAGATCATCAAGAGACTGGTAAGTTATGTAATGACTGGGAGCAAGAGAATTGATGTTGCCTCTTAACACGCCTGCGACAGGTTCATACCAGGCCTGCCAGCTGCTGCTCATTGTCTTAAAAACTGATATGGAAAAAAAAAGCTCATGTCATCAGTGACATACTACATGATGGGGTGTCAAATTAACTCCTGCAGTAAAGATGGTACCTCGCACAGCAAGACCATAAAACCCCAATCTGATTAGCCCATGTATGTTCTCCAGTATTCACCTGACTTTTGAAAAGACCAAGCTTAAGAATTGTGGGGGACATTGATAAAGATCACCATGTCCGTGGCTTTCAAAAAAAGACTTTAATGGTGATACGAAACACTGAAATTCCCTCCAGTAATAAAGCATTGCTCTGGTTACAATCTTGGCATAATGAGGATAAGTTCCAGGATCTGTACTTAGCCCTCCTATCAAAAAGAACCTCACACCTTGGGTCCAACATCAGCATAAGTATTCTTTTTTTATTGTATTTTTTATTTTTTTCAAAGTTTATTAACTTATAAAAGTTTCCATTTCTGCCCCTCCTCCCAACACCCTCCCACTCCCCCCACTCCCTCCCCTCCTCCCTCTCCATCCCTAAGAGCAGTCAGGGTTTCCTGCCCTGTGGGAAGTTCAAGTTCCTCCCCCCTCCCTCCAGGTCCAGGAAGGTGAGTATCCAAACAGACTGGATCCCAAAAATCCAGTATATGCAGAGGAAACAAGTCCCAGTGTCATTGTCAATGACTTTTCAGAAAGACTCCGGGCCAGCCACATTCAGAGAATCTGGTTGGATCACGTGCTTGTTCAGTCCCAGTCCAACTGGCCTTGGTGAACTCTCATTAGATCAGTCCCCTTGTATCAGTGGGTGATCGCACCCCTCGCGGTCCTGATTTCCTTTTTCATGGTCTTCCTCCTTCCAGCATAAGTATTCTTAAAGTTGCTGAGTGTTATCTAGTCTAGGTACACTAAATAACTGAGCAGAGACGTAGGGTAGATCTTTGGAATAGCAAACCTGATGTGAGGTGCATATGAGCTGAGACTTGATTTTATCACCTGACCACTTGACACTTATTTTGACAGATGTGCTGTCGTGTATTTAGGGTTACCATAAATGAAAACAGAATAAAGATAACTGAAGATTGAGAACAGAAAATCCCTCCAAGACAAGGGTCACCGGGGCTGCCTGGGCACCAGAGCTGATTGATAGAATATTGATGCATTTAGAGTGACAAGTACATAAAGAGGTCCTTATCAGCTCTGCAAGACTTAGGTTTTTCTCATTGTCATTAGTATAGGTTTAAAACCCTTTTTCTGCTCTGTTAATGTGGTAGCCAACTAATATAACTGCTCTGTTTGCTTCGTCACTTCAGGTAACAGGAGGGACTGCCTGGAGCATCACACCTAACATCTACCTTAAATCAGTTGCTATTTGGCACACACCAGTTGTGACCCCCTAAGTAGTTTCCAGTGACACAGACACACTACATATCTACAATCACACTAAGGTACTGGTGTCTCTTGCTGGGGTAGATGTGGCTGCTTCACGAGGGCAAGGGTCACAGACGGCGTCTTCATAATCCTGCATTGCAATCTCTTTTCACATTGATCCCTCAAGCTGAAAATCAATTGCTAACTCAAGCTTTCAATAATCACAGCACAATGCTATGCTGGCAGCTATTTTGGGAATGCAAGATTCACCTCAGAGACTTGCTCACGGACTAGCTCTTTGTGCTTCACACAAAGAACTCTTGCCAGCAACCAAAGAACTGGCTCTTCCTTTCCCTTATATCCCGAGGATCTTTCTCTAAACTTAACTTCTAGCATATACTCCATAACGCCAGTGGGCTGGGGCCTGAGGCGTGCTGGGCTGCTGGAGCTAAAGGTAGTAGACATCGGAAAGACTAGGCAGGAGCAGGTCAAGGCACGCTATGCCCATCAAGAGTTGTACAAGGATTTAATGTTCCCTAACAAAGTTATTAACAGAATGTATAAGGGGTCTACAATAATGAGAAATTGGCATGATACAAAGTTTATGTTATGGGCATAAACTTTGAACCCTAGAAATGTCGGTGATGGACAAATAACACCACAGAACTAGCTTGGCCTTAGAGAAGCTACAATGAATATGGACCTTTCCCTTCCCACAAGAAATTGACAGTCCAGAGCTGAAGCAAAAGCATGGCTTGCTATGGTTCTGCTACCAAGATGTGAATTTCCCAAAACTTAGTGCAAGGATGTAAACCATGAAGCAGGCACCTTTGAAAAGGGTGAAGTGAAGGACTATAGTATTGGGAGTAGGTGCTTCCTCCCATTTGGATCTTTCCTGGATGAACCAATTTGTCTGGTGATTGAGATCCTGGTTATTCTGCCAGATCATTCTGTTCAGGATACCCCCTGTACCTCCAAGCACATTTGACTAGGAGACCTTTGGTATCTGATAAACATTTATTATCACCCTCTAAAATGAAGGCTCCAAGAAAATACATGGAGGAGCATGGCTTTTGGGTATTTTCACACACTTGAGCACTTAATAAGCATGAACTTGTATTGATCACTAATGACTACAATTAATCAAGCATGGATTCATTGATGAGGAGTCACTAGAAAGAAAAACACAACTGTGTAGAACTGTGCCTGTGTATGGAAATAGTAAGACCGTCTCCTCTGTAGGGAACCTGGAAGCAATGACTACAATCCTTCTGAAGAGGCTGCTGGCCAGTACAAATGGCTATAAGAAAATCCTGGCAATGCTGAAGATTCTAAGTAGTCCCAACAGAGTCACTACATATTTACCGGAGCCTACCATACCCTCTTACCTGCTTTATCTTATATTCACCAATTCATTATCCTTCCCACCCCCCAGAGTAATGGTGCTAAAGCACACGACAAATCACGATTCAATTCATGCAGTACTTCTTCATCCTGTGGTTCCCTGCCATGCCATGTAAGGTAGTTCCCAAGGCTAACCTGTTGAGGCCCCAGAAAGGAGGCTTTGTTTGAGTCAAATAAAATTCATGGTCTTATACACCCTGAATTTAGTATGTCCCCACAAATATCCACACTCCTTGTGAATCCCACATGACCCAGCTTCTCTCTTTTCAAATCTTAACTAATATCTGTCCTTTGCGAGCCCACTGGTTAGGTCACTAACTACTGTGCTCCCACAATGCACTGCGGGCCCCCTCCTCAACTTTCCTAATTATACTTTTTAGTGGTATATTATTTGTGTTTTAATAAATAAAGCTTGCCTGGAGATCATACGCGAAAACAACCACACTAGTTAGCCATACAGGCTAGGGAGTGATAGCACACACCTTTAATCCCAGGATTCAGGAGACAGAGGCAGACATATCTCTGTGAGTTCAAGACTACCCTGGGCTATACAAGCTCAATCCAGCAACAGATCCAGGTGGTCGTGGTTCACACCTTTAACCCCAGCATCTCAGCTCTAGGGAAGAGGAAACTTGAGCTATATAGCTGGACAGAGAAAATAATATAAAAGGAAGAGACAGGAACTCAGTGGAGTGTGGAGTTTGAGGCTTTGTGGGGACAAGGTCTTGCTCCTTTGGTCTCAGGATGTGGTAGAGGTAAAAGATCTCTCTAGTGGTTTGCTCTTCTGCTCTTCAGCTTGAACCCCAATATCTGTCTCTGGGTTTTTTATTCATGCTACAACTTTCCATCGAGAACATGGTGTGAGCTCCTCAAGGCACAAGCCTTGTCCTCTGCATCTATCCTCTCTGTCTAGCCCTGATTCTTGTCTGAGCATTGCCAGTACTCAGTGATCCTTAGCGGACTTGGACAGGGATACACATTACTGATAGTGTATTGCCTTTGTTCAAACTGAAAGGCCACAACCCCTGGAAAAGGGTGGTATTTCATAGGGATATAACTTGAGGCAAAAGAATCATGGTATTAGAAGAGGGAAAAAAATCTACATTCCAATCATGATGGGTAACTGTCCTCTGTCTCAGCAACATCATAAGTATTTAAAAAAAAAAAGATCCTGCTTGGTGGTATTGCACACTTTTAATCCCATCACTTGGAAGGCAGTCAGGCAATCTTTGAGTTTGAGACAAGCCTGGTCTACAAAGTGAATTCCAGGACAGTCAGGGTTACACAGAGAAACCTTGACTCTAAAAATGAAGATAATAATTAAAATAAAATATAATCCTGAAGTACACCCAGGAAAGGGCAGCACTAATCCTTAACTTTAACTTCCCATCACACACTGGACCCAAATACCTTTTTTGTTTCATGAGTTAATGAATAATTTTGTGAATAAGGACAGAAAAACCATAGACATCTCCATGCATGGAGGGAAACTATTCAAAACCAGACTTAAATATTCCCTCATTAATAAAGAGAAAGACAATACTACCAGGCTTAGAAGCTGTGCCAACTTAATCTTTCCCTAGAGAGGCAGAAATGAAACAGGCCAAAAGGCATTATTTACAGACACATTCACTGCACCATTCACTGCATGCTCAGAGCCAGCTGAGGATTTTACTACCAGCCTCATCAGTCCTGGGGTTAGTATTCTAATGAAGTGGTAGCAAGTAGGTCGTGTCCTCCATTCATAAAAGCACCTCATTACCTTCCGCAGGGATGGGCTAATAGGGTCAGTCATCCATTTGTAGTCTGCAGGAAACAGAGTGATAATGTCACCCTGATTTCCAAGACTTCTGTGAGGAGTCCACACCTGGGGACGGGGAGCTGCTTTAGACTGTTCCACATGAATATGAGTAGCGGGCACTGAGAAAACCATGGCATCCACTGGAAGACATTGGATTGCTGGGACTAAACCAGCAGGCTGTATAACAAGTCAAACTTAGGAGCCCAGGAAGTAGAACGATCTACCATGGAATTCCAGCCTAGCTAATGGCTAAGAGAGAGGTTGTTGGCAAGGACCAACAACCTCAACCATTCTCAGTCTTAATTTTCTTATTTGCAAAGTAGAAATAAAAATATCTACCTTTTGGGTTGGTTGCTGTGACATGTGAGAAGCAGAATGACATAAGCCAAGTATATCACGTACCTCAACCACCATCCCACCAGTGAGACACAGAGGCAAGAAAGAGACAGCCTAGTCTGAGCACAGCATGACTCTTGGGAGAGGTGTGCTATCACTGTGCTGTCTGGAAGGCTTCAGAACATCCTGTATGTGGCAGACGTGCAGGTCAATGGACCCATACCTGCCCTGACCAGCACATGTAGCAGGCTTTCTCAGACTGCCAGCAACCAAATCATGATACAGAGATGGATTATTTGTTATGAATGCTTGATCTTATTTTAAGCTTCCCCCACTATGTTTTGCCCTGGGGTTTTCTATCACTCTTTCATTTTGTATATCCTACTTTTCTGCTTCCTCCATGTCTGTCTGGCTAGCAGCTGCCTGCCTGGCTGGCCCCAGGGAACTCCCTCTCTTCCTTGTTCTCTCTTGAGTTTAGATTCCTCCTCTTCCTTAATCTCTCTATCAGCCAGCCCTGGCCATCCCTTTACTGCCTAGCTATTGGTCATTCAGCTTTGTATTAGACTAATCAACAGGCAAGGTAAAATAAATGCAACACATCTTTGCATAGTTAGACAAATGCATCATAAACAAATATGATACATGTTTACATAGTTAAACAATTATTCTATTCCACAACAAGTACAGAGCAATGTGAAGGAATTGCCTTTGAGACCCCGTGAGAGTCAATAGGCCTCTCAGAAGAAACTGAAATGCTCCTTTACGTTATGTGAGAGAGTACTTTACCCACTGATATTGGTGGGCTTTTACCCTGGTGTGAGCTCAGCAAGACAAAGTTGGTGAAGTTCATGCTCCACAGACAAATAGTTGTGCTGGAGCAGGGTATCCCAATCAGTTGGCTTACGATAAAATTGCCACTTTACTATGCCAGGGGTCTCTTTGAAAGGGGCTTTAAAAGCACTTCTGTACATTTAACAAAATGACTGTATGTCTGCGGAAACAGCGTCATAGTTCTACTTAAAGCAGGAAGTCATTTCATGAATTTCCATTGCAAAATGATTTCACAGCTTGATTTGACCACTCATTAATTCGTTGAATGAGGAAAAAGAGAAGTCATTAAGCAGGTTCTGCACATGAAGGAAACAAGATACATGCAGGATAAACCTTTCATTGTGCTAGATGGTGCGGCAAAATCGGGGACATATCATATTATCTGATAAGACATAGAGGAAAGGCACAGACCCTTCACTCAAGGCAGGCGTGGGATGAGCACATTTCATTCTTGCTGTGCACATCAGTTGTGTGTGCAGCACAGCTACGTTGGAGGCAGACAGAATGAACCCACTCCCACAAAGATGAAAACAAGGATTCCAAGAGTTAAATCCACTGCTGCAGGTAACCCACAGGGCAGGTGACCGAGGACATTTTGAGAATAAAATAGTCTTCAGAGATGATTTCTACTCTCTAACACTGAAAGAGAGGCACAGTCCAGTCTGGATCTCTTTCTACAGTGTGTGCACCTGAATGAATTACGGAGTGAATAATGGCTGTACCTTGGCAGAGAATGGGGCCTTCTTCTCACTGTCACCATGTTTGATCGTAACTCAAGGGACTAGGGAGCCTGAGTTCCCAGAGGCTGGCAGAGTTAAAAGTGAATGGAGGCATCATTGCCTCCAGCATGAACACTCAGTTGACAGATCAGCTCCCCAGAACAAAATCTAATTTGCTCCTTTTTTCCTTCGTTTGATGCTCAGAAAATTGTACCCTTTCCCTAAAAACTGCCTGAGGGAATAAACACAATTAATTTCTTGATTAAAATTATTAAATCAAGTGCCATGTGCAGGAAAAAACGTGGAAGAAAGGAAAATGCACAGTGAAAAATTGGATGAGTGGTTCTCTCATGTTCCATCTGAGACAATCACAGTGGGGGGAGAAGGCCAAAAAAAAAAGGCAGACAGGGGCTGGGCCAGGTGATCAAAGAGTGGGATTTGGAGTGTAGCTTCTGTTGGGGGAAAAATAAAAATTCCAGAGTCTTAATATCCAGATAGATGCAAAGTCTGGCTCCACCCATTACTAACTGTGATGCCAGCAAGCCATTTGTTTGTCTTTCCTTTCTTCCTCTCTTTGTTTTCCTGGTAAACTTTTATTTCAGCAAATATGTACTGATAACTTGCCATGTACTACCTTCTTGCAAAAACTGGAAAAGATTAGTGAGTCACAGTCCATGCCAAAATCTGTAGGCACACATCTGAAGCACAAATAGTAGATGAACCCAACAGTACATCTCAAGTAAGTTTAGTGAAGAAACAAGATGCCAGTAGGGTGGCTCAGTGAAGTATCTGGTCTAGGCATTAAGGTAATGGAATGTTGTTATAGACGGAGACTCAAGAAACAACAGCAGTTAACCCAAGCATGAACATAAGAAAGACCACTGCAGGCAGAGGTAACAGTTCAGGCAAAGGTTTTGCATTCAGAGGGAGCATGATGCGTCCCTACATTTTGGAGAAATAAAGAAGTGTGCCTGACATAGATATGCATAAGAGAACGGTACATGACGAGGGCAGAAGGCAAACACAGTGGGATGCACTAGCATCTATTAAGAATATAAGCTTTTTAATCCTAAAAGTATGATTCGGTTAAAACTCCTGATTCCAGAATGGGTGGAAAGGCTACAGAGGTAAGCAGACATGAACGTGGAAGGCAGAAAAAGAGATCAGAGCCTCAAATCTTCAAATCAAGGCCTGTAAAAACACACTTTCTGAGGCTGACAGCCGCTGGGTGTGGTATCAAACTTTTTGTCTTAAAATGCTTTGGGATCACCTTCAAAATCAAAGTAGAGATCTCACCAAGAGGCACACGGAAGATGTGCTTGTGGGAATCACTCTGCCTGTGCAGCAGTTAGCAGTGAAGAGATGCTTGCCATATAGTAGAACGGCTGGACAGGGTAACACCGCCTATCTTCCTCAGCAACAGAAGTCAAATGGCCATGCATGCACCACACACAGCGCCCGCTATCTGGAGAAAAGCCTCAGCGTGGTCTGGAGTTCAATTCTGATCCTCTCCCTGCATGCATGCCTTGTGAATTGCTAGTCTAGGGGGAAATTAAAACCCAAGTTTCCAGTCTCCCACTGATCACTACTGTTAGGCAGAGCAACACGCAGTGCATATGAATACAACATAAGAAAAGGAAAAGGAAGGGCTCAGGAAAGCCTGGGATGGATAAAATTTATTTGCCAAAAAAAAAATAGTTCATGTTCTATTATGCAGTTCTTCAACGTCATTCATTGTCGTGATCACATAAGAGTTTGGTTAGAACTCGAAGTGCCAAAGCTCTCTACCCAATTAGCCCAAGTCTGCACACTTTGCTAGCTATTGCAGAGCCAAGTTTGGTGTGATCTTGGCCCTGGAGAAGCAGGGACAGGTGCATTGTTGAAGCTTGCTGATGAGGCAATCTAGATTACTTGATAAATTCAGGTTAGTGAGAAACTGTCTTTGTAAAATCAAGGTGGACAGTCCCAGAGGGATGACAACTGGGCGTGTCCTCTGGCCTCCACATGCACTTGTGTATACATGCATGTGTAGTCACACACACACAAGTACACATACACATACATAAAATCACAAGGAAAGACTAAAGATCTTCCATTTAGGAGAGTGAGCCTTTTTCTTGGTGTGGCCTGGACTCAGAAGCACATCAGCTGGAGGAGGAAGGATTGGAGGCAACAGAATTCTCAGGTGTTGGGACCCTACTTCTTCTGGGGTCCACCTGCTCCCTTCTAGCTGGCTAAGGCACAGATCTCTTGCCTCCTTCTTGTCTGCTTTGGTGTTTTTACTTTGAAATGAGCCTGGTGGGGGAAAGCAGAACATAAACCATATCCAAAAAGAGGTCATAGGCTTCTTCCTATGGACTACCTCCTGGCTATCCATCGACTTCCCATGAAGACACATAACAGATCTAGATGAACCGGAGCACCAGGCTCTCTGGTAGCTAGAACTTCCTGAGGACAAGAAGATGGAGGCCAGACTACTCTACTTCTTCAGATCCCAGGATGCCCAGGCCACCTACTGCTTCAGTACCTGCAGTGCTAACTGAGACCCTTACGTTCATCAGTAGCATCCGCAGGAAGCATGCACTCCCAACCCTCTGTCCTTCATCATGAACAAGCAATCATTTGTATCCTCACACCAATCACCCATTCATGTGGGTTCTGCTTCTGCACTTGGGAGAGGGAGAAAGGGAAGTTCAGGAAGCTGCCTCAGTCTGAGACTATCTCCAGCATGTTCAGAGCTCAGCAGTGTAGAAAACAACTTCCATGAATATTTCGCAAAAAACACAGACAATAATACTATTTTATATCTACCCCAAATTGTATATATGTTATACATGTATCTATCTATTCATATATAGAGACATATGTATCTATATATACATATGTGCATATATAGGTATATGCATGAATATATATTTATATAGATTTTAAATGAAATTACTGTCTTAGTTGGGGTTTCTATTGCTGTGAAGAGACACAAGAACCACAGCAACTTTTATAAAGAAAAACATTTAATTGGGTGGCTTACAGTTTCAGAGGTTTAGCCCATCATCATCACGGTGGGACATGGTGGCATGCAGGCAGACATAGAGCTGGTGAAGGAGCTGACAGTTAATGCATCCAGATTCACAGGAAACAGGAAGTGAACTTTATCCATACTGATGAAAGCTTGAGCAAAGAAGACCTCAAAGGCCACCCCCACAGTGGCACACTTCCTCTACCAAGGCCACACCTACTCCAACCAGGCCTCATCTCCCGATAGTGTCACTGCCTGTGAAGTTATGGAGGTCAATTACATTCAGACTGTCACAGCTATATATCGTGAGGTTGTTCCACTCACTTGTGGTGATAATGCTCCTCCCAAAAGTCATAGACTATCTAATAAAACCTCAATATTGAGCATGAGAAACCTCTTTTCTAGTTGTTGGCTAGGGGAGTTCAAGAAACTCCCAAAACAATATAGGTTATTGATGTTGCCTTTGATTGCTTCCCAGAATTTGAAAGTAAGTCCCTACAGGAGACTTGAAGACACCACACACTTTGGACACACTACTGGAGGAACTGATCTGGAGCTGACCTGGAGCCCTCCTTGCTGTAAACTAACTCTCATAGTTCTAAAAGGTGCAGTAAAAGGTGCCAAGAGAAAAATCCAATCAATAATCCTAACCAGCTATGGTGCCTATGAATAACAACGACCAACAAGGTAAGATATCCCCACACGTGCAATAGTGGCACTTATATCTTGGGGCAACCAACAGTTGTTTGATTGGACTTGGGAATCCTTCAATAGGAGGAAATTCATGCCTAGTACTATAATCCTAGCCATCTACTCTTGGCTAATGATGTCATGAAAGCTAGAGGAGAATCTATTCCTGAAGCTTCCCTAAGCCAGCATAATTCCTACATACATTCTAAACAGTTATCCTTATACCTGTAGATCAGTAGAAGCTCTCATCTCTCATTAAATATCTTTCTTTTATTAGCAGGTGGAGATCACCACAGAAAGCTACAATTGGTCAAAATGCAGAGGACAACTGACTGTGGGGCACTCAGCCCTAAGTGGCACATCTACAACAAACTCTGTACTCTTAAGACTCAAGGAATGTGATAGAGGAAAAGATGGAAAATTTGTAAGAACCCTTGGACCAAGATGTCTGCAGTGAGACTATGTCTTCTACATATAGGGAAGCATCACCCATGAAATCTCAACAGCATGATAGCTTCAACAAGACCTGAACAATGATGCCAGTTGATAGGATATTAATGAAAGATGTCTCACAAGGCCCGACCCTTAGGTGAAGGTTTACAGGCAGCCATCAGCTGCTGAGAGAAGGTAAACAGTTTCCCCCAGAGATGAACCCCTAATTGGTTATACCAAGTGCTCAGCTCTAGAAACATAAACATACAAACAACACTAAATTGACTCAGCCAGTTGTATTTATATGCATGTATACATGTAACAATAATAATTAAATAAAAAGAGAAAAATATCCACAAAAGAAAAATACAATAGAAGTACTACACGAAAGTAGGAGAGTTTGGAAAAAGAGGAAGGTGTATAGTTGGGGGAGGGGTCAGACATGATAATGGGAGATTGAAGATAATCAAAGCATATTATATAAATCTATGAAACGCCATAACGAAACCCATTATTTTGAATAATTAATAAATGATAATAAAATGTGAACAAAATCTATCTCTCTCAGAGTAAGAAAAGAAAGCCTGAGACAAATTAAATGTTCCAAAGCCACACACTAGCTAGGAAGTCATGCTAGCCAGACTTCAAAGCCCAGGTTCTTCCAGAATATTCTACCACCTGGTGCTTTTTTTTCTGCGAATTTTCCAGGGATCCCCTCAACATTGTGGTGACCAAGCCCAAGCCCAGAGAGATAAACAACAAAAGCAGTGTACATCCTGGTCAGAGGACAGGTCTGGCTTGGGGTCCAGTCTTCCTCCATCATCTCAGGTCGCAGGGAGGTTGCCAGTGTCTTAAATCTTGAGCTAGCACTTGGACCAAAGCCTGGCTCTATCCCTCACCATATGGGGAATATTGGTCCAGTAGGTTGGATTCTGCGACTGGTTCCTCATCTGTGTGGGAGGTCAACAGAGGTGCTTGTCTCATAGGGATAATACAGGATTTTTGCAAAGGCTGAAACTGTCATGTGTTCTTCGTGGGGTTAACTACCTCCAAAGAGGTAAAAGAAAGTTGATTATTGAGAGGTGAAAAATACAACAGTTTAACAGTCTGTGCACATCAAAACTAAATCCTGTTCAACCAAACTGTAGCCCTTGCTATTTAATGCCCTTCATTAGGACGAAATGAAATGTAAATTGAGTGTTTCTCCTTAAAGGAACAATAACAAAGTGAAGGTTGAAAAACCACAATAAGCCTTAGCTCTTAGCCCCTTCGCTCAGCCCCCAGCACCCACCTGCCATGCACCCCAGCTCTGCCGCTCAGCACCATCCCCCCCACACACAGCATGAAGACCCCTGCAGACTCTGTCCCTGCTGCCCCACAGTCCAAGGCTCCTCCCCACTTCTGACCCTGTGGTCTCCTTGTTTACCGTTCACATTTCAGTTCCAAGCCCACTGCTCTTCCCTCCTAGGAGGAAGCAATCTCTTTTTTCAAAGCCCGCTGATTATGCCTCTATTAAAGCAGTAATTCAATTTATGCCCTGATGGAGTGAGTTGTTTACATGGATGACTATGAAACAGGAAGATATTAAATTGCCTTCCCCTCCCACGCACGGCACCGGCACTTCACTGCAGGGAGAAAGCTGGACTGCTGTGGGAGCCTTGGGACTGGAGGTTGCTCTGGTTCTGAGAGAAGGAGGGGCAAGAAAATCCAGGGGCTGCAATGCTTGACAACACTGAGGAAAACCAAGCTCCCAACAGAAAGTCTATGTAGATCTAGGGGGACAGAAAGCAGAAACATGAATATCTAGGATTGTGGGTGTGTTTGGGGAGGCAGGGGATTCATAGCCAATGGGGGTTGATGGAAATGTTCTAAAATAAACTTTGAGTTAAGCCTATTTAATTGTATACTGCTCCTGGGTGAAATGTCGGTTCTAATTCAAAAGCCTGTCTGCATTAAAAAAAAAAAAAGTGTTGAGCCTGAAGAGCAGGGAAGAAGGGGCAGGAGATAGCATTGTGCCTGTGAGAGCTCAGAGGAGGGCCAAGGGTGTTTGGGGGAACAGTGGCATCTGTCTGAGATTCAGTGCAAGAAAGATAGTGACAATCCTGCCGTTTACTGGGTTTTATGAGTGTGTTAGCTCTTCTAAGAGGTATTCAGAAGCATAGGCACCAACTACTGTGGCCTGGATGAAGAGTCAAAATAGGATATGTGTTTGTTAATCTTGACTATAAATCTGACGGACTTTAGACTCACATAGATAAACACCTTCATGTGTCTGTGACAGCATTCCCAGTCAGGTTTATCTGAGAAGACCCACTCTGGATGTGGCTTACCTATGAGCTGAGATCTCCGACCAAATGAAAAGGGGAAGGCTAGCCAAGGACCAGCACTCATCTCTCTCTACTTCTTGATGAGGGAATCTCATCAGGACCACCTGCTCCCTGCTCCTGCTACCACGCCTCCTTCACTGGGATGATGAACAGCATGCTCAACTCTTGATCCGAAATAAGTCCTACCTTCCACAGGTTGCTTTTGTTGGGTATTGTATCATTCCCAGGAGAAATTAATAGAAGCTCCCTGTGGCAAGTTCAAAGCTGTGGGAGTTCAATTCTAAATGGGTAACAGAGAAGACAGAATATTCTAGTTTATAATATTATAATAAATAATATAGAGTACTGCCAGCCTCTCCCTCTCTTTCTCTGTCTCTCTGTCTCTGTCTATCTGTCTGTCTGTCTCTCTCTCTCTCTCTCTTTCCCTGTGTGTGTGTGTGTGTGTGTGTGTGTGTGTGTTTGGAATTCTATGCCTTGAGTCCTGTCTTCAATTCTGTACCTTCCTAGCCATATCACACAGTCCTTCTAGAGCTCAGTAACCTCATCTTTGAAATACTGCTTAAAATATTACAGAGACATGATGGAAAGTTTCTTGTAGCATATCTGACATGCCACAGATGTCCAGGAAATGATACAGCTAATTTTTAGTAATAATAACAGCAAATGTTAGTACAGAGTCCAAAGGTACCAGGCACTCTGTCTGACACCTAAGATACACCCACTTGTAATACATGTGTCATGGTGACATCCATAAAAGGAAAATAATACCATTATTACTAACCACTTACTTACTAATAACTCAACAGTCTGTAGTTAATGACATAGCCAAGAGCTGAATTCAGGCCGCTCTAAACTTTGCACCATGCTGCTCACACAAGATGAGCGGGTGTGGGGAAAAAAATCACCAGTTAGGAGCATGAGCTTTTAATCAGAAAAAAAAATATGCCTAAGATTTTATTTATTCAATGCACCTTTATCAAGAAAATTTTCTATGACAGGCACTGGGCCAGGAACGTGAGAAGAAAATGGGCATACTTCCCTAACACATTGTTATCTCTAGGAATTGCCGACTATGGAAGAAAAGGGAAGAGGTCCTGATGTTGCACTGAAGCCAGCTCACACAAGCTCCCAAAAGTCAATTAACATATTTTCTGAAATTATGCATGCTGGCTGTTAAACCCAGCCATTATTGAAATTAAATCACATAAACATATGACAAATTATATGAAAAACAAAGATACAGAATTCTGAAAACTCACCACATCCTGATTAGTCTACGATGTCTGTTCTTGAGATAACTGGTTCTGTATTCTAGTGTGGGGTGGGAGTACCATCAGCGGGCACTGCTGTATTTCCATCCAGCCCTACATCCGGAGGATGGCAACCTGCTATTGCTAAGGGGTTATTTTCACCTCAGGAATCTGCCAGCTCTACACATGAGCACTTGGATTATGGTTTTCCTGCCTGTCTAGATTTAAGAAAGTGATGGAGAAAGTGTCAAAGAAGCAGAGTAAACACACAAGCATCTTTTGTCTCTTCCTCCTAATGTTGCAAGTGGCATCCAAGAAAAGCTAAGCAAGTTATCTGCTATTTAAAAGTTACTGATTCAGCAAAGAAGGTACTCACTACTCCCTCTTAACAATGAGCAAATTTCTGACACACAGCTTTGCTTGTCTTGCTCTTTGGTGAAAACCATCAACCCATATCCATAGTGAAGCTGTTCAATCCTCAATTGCAGCTACAGGTCTCTTACAGATTAAAGTGATAGTACCAGAAAACGTCAGTTGAACATTATGTAAGATTCAATTGACTATATGGTATAGATAATAGGTAGTGTATGTTTTATTGTATCTAAAAATTATGTGCCCCCATTCCTTTCATAATCAAAATTTATAATAAGCTCACTGAGTGTATGTGTGCCAACTTTCATTTTTCCTACATTGCCAAATAGAAAAAAAAATGTCCAAATTCTTTGCCTCTTTCTATATCCAAGCCTTCAGCAATACGACTCCCCAAATTCTCCACAGAGCTTTGTGGCTTTCACCAGTCAGAACAATGCAATAGGAGGCCAAAGTGTCAATTCTGAACCTGGACTTCAAGAAGTCTCACGCCACTCTCTCTCTCTCTCTTTCTCCATCCTTACCCATCATGGTTGACATGAGTGACAAGGTGACGTTTTAAACAAAGCCATATCAACACTGTGGCCCGAGTTGAAAGTCAGACAAGTGAGCGTCCTGCCAATAGTAGAAAAGCCACCAAGTCAAATTTCAAGTCCCCACGTACCTATGAGTGATCCAGTCAGCTGACCTGGGTGGTACAAAACCACAGCCATCAGCCGTTGTCTGCTACCAACACTAATTTATGATTTGTTAGTGCTCGTGATGCTGAGCAAATGACAACTTGACTGTGGGTCACATATTCCTGGTTTTGGTTGGATTTTTTTTTGTATGCTTAGAAATCTAAATTAGACCTGGCATACGGTGAATTCTATACTAGACAAGTTCCCTCAAGCTTATAATTTTCAATTTAGTGACAGTTAATTGGATGGATACAAACCTGGAAACCTGTTCCCTTTCCAACAGCCACCAGTGAAACTTCTACCCTCTCCTTATCATTTTATCTGAACAACATGCAGTTTGCCCTACGCTTAAATAAGTTGTACCAGAGGTTTGGAAATAATTTATATACAGAACTTGAGCTGGCTCCTGTTTACGGCTCTCATTTGTAAGGTTTCTTTCCATCAGTTTAGAGACATGATAATCATTCCAATTCAATCATTGTAACCAGGAAGGGATACTTGGAGTAGCTCTTTAAATATTTACCATCTTGATGATCAAGATCAGTATCTGACCTTAAGGGCAAAGCTGTAGGAAGGAGAAATGCTCAGGATTGATTTTTTTTCTTCCAGGTTTCTGAGCTCTCAGTTCTACCTGC
Source organism: Myodes glareolus (assembly GCF_982192425.1). Classification (NCBI taxonomy): domain Eukaryota; kingdom Metazoa; phylum Chordata; class Mammalia; order Rodentia; family Cricetidae; genus Myodes; species Myodes glareolus. The sequence continues at coordinate 30,578,074 of NC_142044.1, forward strand.
TTTAACCCTATATGAAGTTTACTTTTACCTTACTTTACTTTAATATTTTGTCCAGAGTTTGTAATCATTTTTGACTCCATAACTACCAGAAGCAAACTTAAAGCCACGGGTAGCTGTAATCTCTTAACATAACCTTAACCCTTTCTCTCATGGTTGCTGCTATTCAAATAATGAAAACCTCCAAATATCAGAGAAGGACGATTGGCTGTCTCTACTGCTTGCTTAACTGAGGGACTGAATCAATGGATTGTGCTGAATGACAAACATTAGGTTCTCGGCAACTGATTGGTACAATTGTGACATGACTCTCATCGACAATGGATTGACTGACACCTGGCCTGGTGATGTCGTAAATGTCAATGGAGAGTTGCCTGCAGGAGCCAGAGGCTAGAGATCTGCAAGGATTATACCCTTCTGCTCAGAGTCAGGTAGAGAAAGCATTGCCCCACTCTGGCACAATTTGAATGTCTTCATGGACTCTGGGAAAGTTTACAGGCCTTGCTACTGGGCTGAAGGGGCCATGAAGGAGTGTTGTTACCTAGAGCCCCTAGGTACCAGACAATATATTCCTACAGGGAAAGCATCCTAGCATATTTGATAAGGAATAGATGACTAGATAATTTATCATCTGAAACACAGTATTTCTGAGAATGGAGAAGATCCTAGTAATAATTATCACAGAAAAAAAAACAGTATAGAAATGTTATTGTCCCAAGCAAACTGGCATGTTTTAGACACTGAGCAGTGTTCAGCGTGGCTGTTCTCCTACACACATATGATGGATAATCTATTCCTTGTGCTCGATAAGTAATAAACTCATGGGTGTCACAGTAGACTCTAGATCTCCTATTCTTCTGTGCACACATGAGAAAGCTTCATTCAAAGACTTGGACAGCCTGGAATGGTGGCCACAAGCACTGGGGGATGTAAGAGCTGGAAATGAATACAATGATCCCAGTTTAAAGCTGCAGTAAGGATAGCCATATGATCAAATGTCAACAGAACGAGGGTAATGTGGGCTTGATTCAGATAGAAGCGGACATCCTAACAATGTTAAGTGGAGCCAGGCTCCTGCTGTACAGTGGCAATTCTAGAGACTGTGGTATGCTGATTGTTTTAATTCATTCATTCAACAAGCCTGTACTAAGCAACGGCACCGCATTAGGGGTGAAGCATGCAGTGACAACTTGGTTTTTCAGGATCAGGGCCTCATCTAAGGATCTAGGATAACATGAACCAGTCAGAAACCAGAGCTACACAGAAGTTGCTACAGTTCAGCTCCAGGATGCACTTTAAGCAGAAAACTGACAAATGAATAGGAACTGGGGAAAAAAACTTGGATTATAAATTAAAAAACATATAGGATCACTATAGGAAGCATGGACAGCTACAGTAGAAAGCAATCATGGCCCCAACAGAAAGCACACACCATCACAGCAGAATGCGTGCAAGGTGACAGCAGAAAGCATAAGTGGTCACAGTAGAAAGAATTCACGGTAGAAAGCACACAAGCCACAACTGAGAGCATGCATGGTCACAACAGAAAGCACGGATAGCCACAATAGAAAGCACACACAATCACAGCAGAAAGTGTGCAAGGTGATAGCAGAAAACATTAGTGGTCACAGTAGAAAGAATTCCCTGCCACAGTAGAAAGTACACAAGTCACAACTGAGAGCATGCATGATCACAACAGATAGCACACACAATGACAGCAGAAAGCATGTATAGTTACAACAGAAAGCATGCCCTAGATGGCTGCATGGGCAACGGCCAGTCACTCCATCTTGTCACCTTCCTGTCATCCAACCCCATGTATGACAGATGTACTGATTCTCAGGACAAACTGAGACCACTAATCCTCAAAAACATTGGCATTATCAAGTCTTTGGGCTTTTAGGATTGGTGAGTGACTTCCCTGAAGTAAAGAGAAAGGGTTTAAAACAAAATGCTTTTGTCTCCATAGCTAAAAATATCTCTGGAATTCAGAACCATTTACATGAAGAGTCAGATCTCTGCTGGTCTCCATCCCTGACTCTGGGTATTCCAGTCTTCATCTTCAAGAGCTCATAGGCAGGTGGAAGAGACAGTTCCTTTCAATCCAATGAGTAAGGGCTCTGACAAACAGAACTTAGAGCCTGGCATAGTCTAAAAACAGAGTCCAACACCACCTCTTACATATTTTTTAAGCAAAAAAAAAAGATGCAAACTGCTTAGGAAAGGAGAGGCTTCTCTGGGATTCCGTTTTCAAGCTCCATTGGCTCACTACCAGCAATATGCTTTTGTGTTTGATTTGTTTGTGATAACAGTACTTTGCACCATAACATTTGTTGAGTGCCCACTGTGAGTCAGCAGAAGGAGCCTTACTATATGCGTTGACAGCTATCGCTGTGTAACAAACACAGACGTTTCTGCGATACATAATAATGGGTTTTCACTCACCCTTTGGCATTTCCTGGGACCAGATGAGCTTGGCAAGACTAGTCAGAGGCTTGTTCTTAAGTTGGAGGTTTGAGGTGTTCTAAGTCAAACTCTCCATATATCTCTCATATCTTGAGGTGTGTACACACACACACACACACACACACACATCAAGCCCACCTGTGCAGGAACCTTGTATCACTAATATTCCATTTGGTTTTCATAGGCCGTGTAGCTGAACTCACGGTCAAATGTTAGGCAAACTGCTAAGATCTCTCAACATCAATGACAACCTCTGTGGGCAGAGAACTGTTATTGTTCTTCTGAAGCTTACGAGGACAAATGTACCATCTCACTGAGCTCCACCACTGAGCAGGAAGGTACAGGTCACATGTGGGTGGCTGAGTGGCAGCTGCTGGAGAGGAAGGACCAGGAAAGCACCAACAGGGTCAGGACTTCAGACCTAAGCGCCTCGCCACTCAGGTCCTTTGCTGTGACGTGAGAGCACTTGGTTCTTTCTACCTTTCTGGGTCTCTCAGGTATGGCAGAGACAGGGACGAGAAGCTGCCAGGCCCAGACAAATGCCTTGACCATGGCAGCCCTGTGACAGTTAGTCTTGATAGTCAACATGATGGGACTGAGAACTGCCAGAGACCCAAGTCCCTGAGCAAATCTGTAAGGGATTAGATTTAGACTAGGTTAACTGAGGTGGACAGACCTACCCTAAATATCAGCAATGAATTTTCATGCTCTGAGCATCTGGACTGAATCAAAGAGAGAAAGTAAGGTAAATACCAATATTAATTTCTTTCTACTTCCTAACTGAATATAATGGGACTGACCACCTTCTGCTTCTTCTGCCTTGCCTTTCCTGTCATAATGGACGGTGTATACCCTACAGCTATTAGCCCAACTATTTCTTCACGAAGATACTCTGCTATCTGGGACTTTGTCACAGCTATAAGATAAGTCACTAATACAAGCAAATGACTCTCGGCTGCTAAGAGGGATGTGGAGGACTCTACCCCATATGTGTCCCAAAATGACCGGGAGGATGCCACAGCTACCCTTAGGTGGTCAGTGACTGATTGAGATTGGTATGTGAAACCCAGCTCTCACCTCAGGACAGACAAATGTTATGGGGCAACTTTTGTTTGAAAGCACTGTTTGGAATCAAGTTCCAGTTGGACTCCCAAGTGACCTGACTGGTCATAGCTTCCACAGAGACAAATCAGCAGGAGACACACCGTTTTCAGAAGGAGAGGATACTACCATACAGAAGAGAGATTTCCTATCTTTCCAGAAACCTCTGGTTTGTTCTTTAGATTTTTCACTGGTTGGATGACATTCCATTCACATCTTTCATAATAAAACAAAAAGTCAATTGACTGCCAGTTCTAAGTATGCCTACATGTATATAAAGTACCTTCACAGCTACTCCTAGATTAGTAGTACAATTAAATAAATGAGTAATAGAGCCTGCCCAAGACTCCTCCACTTTCTTCGTTATCTTCTAAAAGCCAAACCTCATTGATTCTGAGGGTCCTGAACCTTTGCCTCAGGCTCTGATTCCACACTCACTACTCATAGAACATTATAGAAGACATGGAACAAGGATTGTAAGAACCTGAGAACATGGATGCATGTTAGTGTCTGAAGTGGATGGAGAAGCTCTCATGAATTCTCAACAATATGATTGCCTTCACGAGACCTGCCAAACCACACCAGTTGATATGCCACCATGAATAAAAGAAAATCTGGCAAGGTCTCACGCTAGGTAAAGAATAACAGGTAGTCAATGGTTGCTGAGGAAGAGAAAACTAAAAAAAAAGAAAAAAAATAGAATTATCCCCAATGGTCCACTAGTTTCTCAGCTCCTGACCACTAATCTCGCCTTGAATGATTGATTCGATGATTTGAACAAACCAGTTATCCCTATCTGGAGAGCAATTGCATTTTAATGAGTAGCATGTTGAAAAGAAAAAGGGCTTCACCACCCAAAGGAACCTCAATACTACTAAGGCTTCACTTGGAGTCTTCTCTCTATCAGGGCAAAAGTTGCAGCCACAATCTTTAGCTTGAATGTGTGGCCATTGATTTGCTCTATAAACAGGAATAGGGCAGGTGTGATGCTGTGTAGTCAAAAGCTCTTGAAGGGAAAGGCTGTGGTGACCTCTGCTTACAGAGTCTTGAATTCTGATGGGAAGAGAGCCACCTAGTCAGGCACTCCCACTGCCCGGTTGCTTTCACACAACTCTGGCCAAAATACTTGAGAGGACAACCTAAAGGAGGGGGAATTTGCTGTGGCTCTCTGGCTTAGTGATTCAGTTTATCACGGTATTGAGGGTCAGGTGGAGCAGCTCACATCATGGTGGACAGGAAGCAGACAAAAGGAAAGAAGCAGACTATGATGAAACCCCCAAAGTATACTACTAATAATGCCATCTTATTATGAACCCATCAGTCTTAATTTATCCACTAGGCCAGAGTTTTCTTGCACTAATGGAAAACACCACGTCATCAGAGACACAACCAGAAGTGTACTCCCCTAATCTAGGTCACTCTAAATCCAACTAAGTTGATAATTAATATTAACACACCCACCTTTTTTAGGCTGACGAGAAGAATGTTACACTGTCCAACTAAAGACCCAACCAACACAGCCTAGGGCTTTCTTTTCTCCCATTTATTCACTTGACCAACTCCCGCTCACCACTAAATTGCAATACTATCATTGACCCTTTGAGCAAACTTATCCACTTTCTTAGGATGATCCAGATGGTTTATCACTGTGTTCTACAACCCCACTTTAACCCAGGAGAACTTGTCCTACTCAATTTCTTAATCTTCATGCCCAGACCCTGAGTAGTCCCAATCCCTGGGCTCAAAGCAGGGCAGGCACATAGGGTTTAGTGAACAAGTGTTACAAAGTAGGATTCCATGCTGGTGGGTTGGAGCACCCTGCTCTGCTCACAGAACTGCTGCCTTTAGGAGAAAACAGAAACATGCTCATTGTAGTTGGGGCTCATTTTCACAGTAAAGTTTTTCAAATGATGTAAAGAAGTTGATTCCAAGTGGATAACTTCAAGAGGGCTGTCAAGAGCAAAGAGCATCTTAGCTAGCTTTAATTATGAACTCAATACTGACAAGCTCACTGGACAGACGGTGCTCTTAATGCTTAGAGTAACATGGTATCTGAGAGGAGAAAGACACCAACATGGGGACCCTAAGTCTGATTCCATGAACCTCCCATCAAGAACTGCACCATCTGTCCGCCAATCAGACCCAGTGTAAAAGCAAAGCCATCATCCAGCTGGCGTAAGTTGATGCTGAGACCCTGCGTGGATTTACAACGACACACATTGATTTTGGCTCTTGGAAGGTGTCAGCTCACTGTAAATTAGAAGAGTTATCTGCAGGAGCTGCAGAGATAAGTGGCTTTGCACATAAATACCTTTTTCTCTTTTCTTTTTTTAAACAAAATTGCTAATTTGTTGAGAATATTCCATGGGAGAGAATTTAAGGAATTCTTTGTGACCTGCTCTGGACAGTATGTTGGGACAATCAAGGGTAGCCTGAATGTATCCAGCTCTGGGGCTTCCGGCTCTTGGAACTATGCTCTCCTCCCTATCCTTTGTCTACTGTGATCTAAGGTGTGTTAGACCTATGCATGCTTCTTTGCTTTAAAGGAACCACTCATTGACTTATCAAATCTGGACAGCAGCATCTAAGTCGAATGCATTGCAGAGATACGAATAAGACAAAAGTGCCTGAAGGCTTGTGAGAGATATGAAATGGGAAAGGAGGAAAGAGTGGGGTTGCGTCCCCCAAGTGAGTGGAGAAGTTTAGGTTTGGTCATAAGCTTCATGGGAAGCCACCAAGTGGTTTAAAGCAGAGAGTAACTTCTCTAAAAATTTCAGATGGCTCTGGTACTCCTGAGGATTGGGTTGGAAGGACTCATGGCAGAAAGGGGAGCATCTAGGGAGCTACTGTGATCATCCAGGAAGATGTAAGGTGGTGCACTGAAAGGCAGTGGAAGAGGCAGGAAGTAGATATAATTTGAGCTGCAATTTGAAGGCCTGTCAATCCTAAGTGCTGAGATACCCAGGCAGCCATACTTCCCGGGCTATAGCTTCTCAAGCCATGGACAGTTTCTTATACAGAAATCAGCAGGCCACTCCAGCACCTAGTGACATTGTGCTCAGACTTCTGGGCTCCCTGCCACGTCTGGGTGCAGTTTTCTGGACCCGAGCTGCAGCACTAAAGCACCTTTGCATCAGACACTGGATTCGCATTCACACAGAATCTAGAAAGTTTTGCAGAAAAGTACAACTCATGGCCCCATGCACCAATTGAGCTCCTGTATCGAAATTCTCCCCCTCGAGGCCTTGTCCTTTTGTTGGATAGTTTACTATTCTACCTCCTTTTATACTTTTGAAAAGGAAATTCTTGTGTTCTATGTGACATCCTTGTTTAAAAGCTAATGTGCTTTGGATCCATGTGGGTCTGTTATTCCTTTCGTCATTGGCAGAATTATGTTAGATTTTAGACTGATTGGTCCCACCTGAATTGATTGGCTCACACACCAAAAGGACCGCTACTGTTCTGAGCTGAGGATGGGCTGAATCACGGTTTGAATATAAAATGCTCCCCACACGCTCGTGTACATGAACAAGTTGGTCCCATTTTTAGATTCTGTGGAACCTTTAGGAGGTGCCTAGATAGGAGAAGGGTGCCAGGATACAGACATTAAGAGCTATAGCCAAATCCCTCATTCAGCCCAGTTTCACTCTCAGCTTCTTAATCCCCCGGATATGAGTGATGAGTGAGCAGCCTGTTCCTCCTATATCTGTGGGTCCAGCCAGTTCAGCAGCAGTGCCTTGTCCTCTGAAATTATGAACCTAAAACAAAACAAAACAAAACAAAAAAAACAACAAAAACAAAAAACAAAAACAAAACCCTACTTCCTCCCTCAAGTTTCCTTTCATCAGGTATTTTAGCACAGCAATAAGATAAGTAACTGATAAAATGCAGAGTAGAACATCTGGACATCACGTGTGGTCTTCAAGAGCAGGATCATTCCCACCTCACTCTTACCCTCTTTCCCTTCTCCCCAAAGTGACAATCCCATCACATCCTTTCTGATTATTTCCACTGGAGACTACCGAGCATATCCAATACAACACTGTGGCAAACACTGTTGGGTGTTTCCATGGTATGTGACTAGTCTGATTACTGGAGAAGGTTCTCTCCCAGCTCCTGGGGTGAGTGATGATGAGCTTGATCCCATGCAGCAGCACATCACCTCCGCAGTGACTGGTTGAGCAGAGCCAAAGAAACAGGAGGAGAAGTCAGTCAAGGATTCAGAAAGATGTGCTTCATTGATAAAAAGAGGTGTCGGTTAGGAGGCACTTCCCTTTCTCTCTACTGGACATCAGGGATGCCTGTATCAGGGTGTTCTATCAAGGCAGTGACTAGCTAATTGATCAACCCAACAAAGTGAGTAAAATGTCAAGGACAAAATAAAGGAACCAAATTAACTGACACTGGGACATTCTAGATCCAAGCTTCTATCCTTGTGTGAAGAAAAAGAACGTTCCCTTTCCTAAAGTAGATTTTGAACTCTGTCTTTTGCAACCCCAAACTTCCAGACAGATCCTGTTCAGAGCCACACCTACCAACAGACAGCCCCTTCCCATCTCCATCAGGTCAGGACAAGCAGGTCTGCTCCCATCGGGCAGGACCAGGAGGGTTCAGTCAAAGATGTCAAAGCAAACACTTTGATGAGCCATGGGCAAGAGGGGAAGATGATGGGGCTGGATGAGCACTGTGGATGGAATCAGGGAAAGAAAGGTGTTACGGTTGAGTTATGGCACCTGCATGAAGGATGTATGCGAGGGTAAGAGGGTGTGAGCTCTATAAATAGGCACGGGGATGGGGAAGGCATCACTGCCAGTGTCAGGCTAGCAGTAGAAGACAAACAGGATTATCAACAAAGAGAATTACAGGGCATGGAGAAATCCCAAGAAAGTGTGATGGATGGAGCCTGGCAACAGGGTGGAGAGTTACTGCTCTAAAGCCAAGCAAAGTATAAGAAGAGTTGACGGATGGCACTGAGAGTCTTTCAGTCTGGGAAGACATGAAGAAGCGCCAATTCATACCAGATGGGATGGCATCCACAGACCAAGAAGGGATTCCCCCCAAGTCCAGGGGACTCAATGAGTTTGGGGGGATTACATATGGTAGTATGAGTGATGAAGAGGCAGTCACCACATGCTGTGAGTTGCCATCTAGCACCACGAGCTCATGGTGCTTCCATACCCTGCAAGGAATACTTGGGGGTGTAGGATCCCAGATTCAGCATAAGCTCTCATTCACTCTAGGGAAGTTAAGCCTCCAGAGTCACATCTCAGGAGTCTCACGGGCCAGAACTAATCAGAACTATGTTGTCTATCATTTCATAGGCTTCCCATCAATCCCATCATCCAATTATGTGTCATGGCCACCCATCAGGCCAGATCCCTTGTCCAGTTTCAGATCAGGAGATATGTTTCCAGACTAGCAATGGTAAGTACCAGATCAGGAGATATTATCCCAGACTAGCAATGGTAAGTACCTTCAAGCTTTCATTCCGTGCTAGACCCGTGGCATGTACATTGCACTTCCTGTTCACTAGTGTTTGAGATTTGCTGAGTGCTTATAGGTGAGGGTGTGAGCAACAGACCAGACAATCAGTCCACAATAGTCAGGACCATGTGACTGGAAGGAGGGACATTTCTGAGACCTTCAGTGGATGGATGCTTGGAGGGTTACTACTTGAGGCCAGGGTAGCCAGCTAGAGAATTCATGTTCTGGCTACACTATAGTTACGATGTCATGTAGTGGTGGGAGCAGCGGGCTGTGACCTGGCTCCCAGCTAGCTTTACCCAAAATAATTGCACAGAAACTGTATTTATTTTAATCACTGCTTGGCTCATTAGTTTTAGACTCTTATTGGCTAACTCTCACATCTTGATTAACCCATTTCTAATAATCTGTGTAGCACCACGAGGTGGTGGCTTACCGGGAAGGATCTAACCCACCTCCATCTCGGAGAAGAGAGCCATGACAACTGCCTGCCTCTGCTTTCTTTCTCCCACAATTCTGTCCTGTCTACTCCACCCACCTAAGGGCTGGCCTATCAAAAAGGCCAAGGCAGTCTCTTTATTAACCAATGAAAGTAACACATAGACAGAAGACCCTCCTCCATCAGTGTCAGGGGTTCACAGCTGTGTTCTCAGATCCTAGGGACTGTGTATGGATAACGAATTTGACCAAAAAAAAAACTCATCCTGTAGAGGATGAGGCAAAGAGAAGCTCATCCCTCTGGTCTGCAACTATGGAAGGATGTCAGAGAGTAAGGTTAGAGGCAGACAGAGCTCAGAATGCAGAGTCCTCCTCTTGCTCATCCCTATGCATGCCATGGTTCATGACAGGGAACTGTGAAAACTACAGAGGCATGGGAACAATGAGACAGGTGGTTACCTCACCAAAAGAAGCTCAATGCCATGAACCGCCTGATAAATGTCATCAAAATAGGACAGAAATCTGCCAGCAGCACTTTACAGAGATCCCTACTTGCCTTGCAGCACAGGCCATGAACAGACCACACACTGGAAACTGGCCCCTGGAAAGGAGAGGGTGGAAGGGGAGAAGTAGGAGTCTCACACATGTTTCACTGAAGGGGCAGAATAAATAAATAGTCAGGAGAGTCATTGAAACTGCATAAAGCAAGATACTTTGATAACTGAAAACTCAGAAGTCCAATGCCTTGAACCTAGTAAGTGTGTGGTAGAGAGGAGGTTGAAGTCACAGAGGGCACATTCCCTTACATATCTAATTCTAGTCTAGTTTGTCTGCTTGGGATGGTATCTCAGTAGCTAAGCGTTCTCCATGATTCTACTATAAAAGTCACAAAGTAGGAAACAGTGCTGAGCTCAGTTAGGGTCTAAGACATGGTTCCCTCCAAGTGCAGCATCTGCAGCCAAAGAAGGAACACCCCTGTTCGGAAGGTAAGTGTCAGTAGGAGGGGAGGGTTGAATCCACCAGGACCTTATGAATAAGGTGGGGTTTTGGAAAGAAGAGGCAAAGAAAATGGAGCTGTAAGGGGAGAGAATCTTGAGGCGAGGAAGGCTGGACAGCCCTGGTGACTACAGTGTCCACCCTCCTGGGAAGGTATCAGCACATTGATGCCAGATGAAGGCCAGGTGTGTATGAAACCCAACCTCAAATGGGAAATTTTCATCTTCTAATCTCCCATCTACAGTGATGTAGGAGGGTCATCTGTCTATGTGTTACTTTCATTGGTTAATACAGAAACTGCCTTGGCTTTTTGGTAGGGCAGGATTTAGATAGGTGGAGTAGACTGAACAGAATGCTGGGAGAAAGAAGCAGAGTAAGGAAGATGCCATGAAGCTCTTCCTTTTTTGGTAGGGCAGGATTTAGATAGGTGGAGTAGACTGAACAGAATGCTGGGAGAAAGAAGCAGAGTAAGGAAGATGCCATGAAACTCCTCTCCGAGATGGACGCTGGCTAGACTCATGCTGGTAAACCGTGACCTCGTGGTGGCATACAGATTATTAGAAATGGGTTAATGAAGATGTGAGAGTTAGTCAATAAGAGGCTACAGATAATGGGCCAGGCAGTGTTTAAATGAACACAATTTCCATGTAATTATTTCAGGTGTAAACTAGCCGGGGAGCCAGGATCCTGGCGGGAATGCAGCCCGTTGCTCCTTTTGCAACACTACAGGGCCATCCCTACGTTCATGAGAACTTTCCACGACATTCATCTACAGACTGTTCCTTCCACTGTCGATTTGGTTGAGGATGGGGATTGTCTGAGAAACAAAACCAACCAGTTCTCTCATCCCCCTGTTTTACCAACAGCACACCAAATCAAAAGATTCGAGTTGTGAATGTAACTCTTGGCACAGAGACAGTGAGATTAAAGGCTACATCCCAAGCTCTGGAAAACTTTAATGCCAGGTACAGGGGCCTGCAAGAGACAGGCAGACATGAGCCAAGGGGTAAAGCCTGTCCTTCAGGAACTGAGAGTAACTTGAAATAAGATAGACGGCACAGAAAGGATAGAGAGGTGGGAAAGAGAGCCATCCCATGGGGAGCAGGGCAGCTAAGAACCCAATAGACAGTGCCTGTCTTATTCCTAGAGATGGTTAAAAGGAAATGCAAGTCATCTTGGTGCCCCTCCCATCCTCAACCAAATGGAGCTTTTATTATAACAGTGCAAAGAGGCAGGAGCTCAATGATGCTGACCTCAATGGCTGAGCTCCGTGTGTGTGTGGGGGGGGGGGTGGCAGCCGTCCATTAATATTCATGCTATGACTCAATGACCCGGGTTCAGCACCCTCCCACTCTCCCTGCCTCCAGCACCTGGTCCCTACTGTGACCCTTTGGAGGGCTGCCCGCCTGCCTGTCCTTCTCTCTGCCTGGAACCAAACGTGCCGGCCTCCCTCGTCCCGCAGCGCCTGACACGCTCATGACAGATATTGACAACCGCAGCAACTCTTTCCTTTCACCCACCCAAAAATCAACCGAGCTACAATGTGGTGATTCATCCTCCCTCCCATTGTCCTCCTCGGGCTGGCCCTGCCGCAGGGGAGGAGGGACAGCTGGAGTCATCCCCTGGGATTCAGAGAGATTGGCTCCGGCCCTGCCCATAGCAGCCTTGTCATCTGCCCAAGAGAGCAGCCAGTGAAGCCCAGGTGCTGGGGAGTGCAGGGTGCAGCAAGAACAATGGATGTATCGGTGTCATTCCCTTTCTCCAATCCCTATCCCTAGGACAGTTTGTCCCAGTAAACTCCAGGCAGACTTCCAACCCTTTGGGTGAAAATAGGAACAAGATATATACCCTGTCTTCTCTACTGCATTCTTCTCAAATTGCACCTGGCACTCTGGCTCTCTGGCATGATGGTGCAGAGACCCTGTCTCTGGCCCCACCATCCAGTGGATAAGGTGACTCAGCGCAAGGGAAGCCTCTCTTCCCCACGCTCATTCCATGGCTGGACCTCAAATCTCAGAGCTGTCTGAAGCATGTGAAGCTCAGGCCTCAAGGTGGTGAGATGGTTATGTTACTGAAGATCTCGTGAGAGGTCAGGGAATGCAACGGGCATCACATATCAGACCAGGTCTCATCGATTACTTTAGTAACCTCATAGATGCATTAGTGCCACCATCTTTTCCCTATTTACCTACATGTTTTTCGTTTTTATCTAACATAGATATATACAGAACAGTAAGCTAGGTGCCATGCTGTCTAGAGCAGTGAGCAAAACAGAGTCTGCTTGGTCCCCACAGTCTAGTCAGGGGACAATTATACTAAAGAGACAAGTGGAGCAGTGAGGGCAGAGGTGAAGGAGAGGTTGATGGAGAGAGAGGCATCAAAAGGTGGTAGCATTGCTATTTTGCTACAGAGTTGGTCAGATAACCTGGGGTCAAAGAGCATCTCCAGGAACAAGACAAGTTCGGAATCCTCTGCTCCTCGGGAAGAGGGGAGCCGTGGGACAGTGTTGGCTGGAGAAGTCACCTGAGTTGGCTGGGCTTCTTTGGCTGCTGCGTTGAGATGACTGGCAAAGGAGAAAACAAAAACAGGCAAGCCTGCCAGCTAAGGGAATAGCGTGGTGCTGCTGGCCTTGGGCCTGGCTGACAGTTGTGAAGATGTACTGATACCTCTGCAGGGTTTGCAAAGGGCTGAGTGGTGGAGACATAGGCTGTGCCTTCGGACAGAACCACAGTCTCCTATATTAAGGAAGACCCAGCTCACCATCTGTGGCTCATTCCCATTGAACATGTAAAAGAACTGAACCCTTGGTTCTGGGTGAGATGTCATTTCATCTTCCTGGAAGAGAATGGGAAGAAGACAGGGATATTAGAACTTCTGTCTTGAGCTTGCTGTGGGCCGCAGTCAGCCAGCCCTGGAGCATGACATTCTAGGCCTCACCTCGACCCTGTGAGCAGAACCTCCAGACCCATTTCACAGACCAGGCATAGGGAGAAGCTAGACAACTCCAGTGGGCAGGTGCCACAGGCTCCAGAGCCCTGGCATTAGTGAAGGCACACCCATACCAGGGCCGTTGGACTCCTAACCACTTCCTTTCCAACCAAGACATTTTCCCTTTCTTGACTTTGTATAGAAAGGCCCATTCTCCCAGGTCCAAGAAGAGGTCCCCAGATTGTTCCTTGGGCAGCAGAGGAGAGGGTGCCTGAATTGACCTTGTCCCATAGCCACTCTGATGAATGTCTTGCATATCACCATAGAACCTTCATCTGGCGATGGATGGAGATAGAGACAGAGACCCACATTGAAGCACTGGATGTAGCTCCTAAGGTCCAAATGAGGAGCACAAGGAGGGAGAACATGAGCAAGGAAGTCAGGACCACAAGGGGTGCGTCCACCCACTGAGACACTGGGACTGATCTAATGGGAGCTCACCAAGGCCAGCTAGACTGGGAGTGATGGAGCATGTGATCAAACTGGACACTCTGAATGTGGCTGGCAATGAAGGCTGACTGAGAAGCCAAGGACAAAGGCACTGGGTTTGGATTCTACTGCATGGGCTGACTTTGTAGGAGCCTGGTTTGTTTGGATGCTCACCTTTATAGACCTGGATGGAAGGGGGAGGACCTTGGACTTTCCACAGGGCAGGAAACCCTGACTGCTCTTAAGGACTAGAGAGGGAGGGAGAGGTGGGGAGGGGGAGGGAAAATGGAGGCGGGGAGGAGGTGGAAATTTTTAATAAATAAATTAATTAATTTTAAAAATAGAAAAAAAAAGAAAGGCCCGTACTCCGCAGGGAGCAGACTCAGCTTTCCCAGGGGAACGAACAGTCTCCTCTCCTCTTCCTTCCTGGCTTCTTTCTTCAGGTTTGAGTCTTGAGCGGGAGTGACTGAATGAAAAGTCATATGGATAATTAAAGCTACTTATAAACTCTTTGTATGTAATAACACTGAAAACAAACCCACCCAACTTACAAAGGATAGAATTCTCGAGAACTTCGTGTGCCCTTCTTTATTCTTTCCTTTGTTTTTTGAGTTGCCTACAACTTCCAGGAGAAAGGACCTGTCATTGCACTGCACAGTGATGAGTTCAGATGGACCACAGATCTCATGCCAGGACAGGGAGAAGAGCTAACAACAGCTCTCCCATCGAGCGGCTCCGCTCCTAGGAGTCACAGGGAACAGAACGTTCATGCAGGATAATTAAAATATAATCCAGCATTGCGAGGAGAATTAAAATGTGTTCCAGTCTTCAAAATGTGCAGATCTCAGGCGTCTGCATTTGGAATGTTTCAAAGCTTCCTGGAATCTATCTTCATTTGGTGCCCAAGCTCTGGAGAAAGATGATAAACAGTCTTGCAGTGAGGCAGCCAATTAACAAGCCAGGGGTTGTAGAAAATCAAGCAGGCTTCTCCCTTGCTCCCGTGCATGCGGCGTAGAATCTGGAGTAGGTGGGTGTGTGAGACGTGTGTTTGGTAGGTGATGTGACGAGCGTATACATTTTGTATGATGTGTGGTCTATGTGCATGGTGTGGCATGTGCTGGGGGAGGAGTACACGGGTTCTGTGGTATAGTGTGTGTTTAACTATGATATTCAGGCATGAGGCGAAAACTACCCTCTTGAAATCAGAGCAACTACAATTGCTCACGAGAGGCTGTAACAAGATTGTATCCATGACCATTCTGCCTGGGTGGGCATGGGAAGTGTCGTGAGGTGCTCTTCCCCTCAAGCATATAGTCAGTTAATAGTCAATGGGGAAAGGGAGGCTGTCGAGTGTTGTAGACTCCTCACTATTGCCTCTGTAACGCCAATAAACCCACTGGGTCACTGAGTTAGACTTGGCTACAACTGTTTCTTTGTTCCATCCTTATTGCCCCATTGGGGGTGAACAGAAACTTGTGTATGTCTCCCAAGAAAAAACTATACAACATGATGTTCCGTGGGTTTGTGTGGTGTGGAGATTACTGTGGGGTGCATTGACATGAGTGCATGGAAGTAGACTGTAATGTTTTGCATTTGATGTGTGGAGTGTGGTGTGGTATGTGTTTTATGCATTATATTTGAAGTCCATATGGGAGTTTTGTATGTGTGGTATATGGTGTGTGTAAAAGTGCAGTGTGTAGTGTTTGTGGGGATGGAGTACAGGGTATTGGGATGCACTGTACTATTTACTTCTGGGTATGGAGTTTAGAGTGAAAGTGGGCTATATTCACTTTTAATTGGGCATGTATTCAGTGTGGGGGTAGTGGTGCGGTGTGTGTGTGGTGTGAAGACAGAGTGTGTCTGTGCCGTTTCAGTGCGGTGCGGGTGTGGTAGGAAATCCTGACCACTCTGAGAGCTCTTCTTCCCAGTTGCTTCCTCTCTTCCCACTTTTCTGCTCCAGAACTCTCAGCATCCAACATGGTTTTTCATTGCTTGCTTGCAGCTCTAGTGTGTAAGCTCTCCGAGGCTTGTGAATGGTCTCATCCACAGCTGACTGGGAATATGTCTTGTCCCAGCGGGTCCTCCATAGCTACTTCTGAATGATTGGATGAAAGATGAAAATCAAGTCATACTCAGCAGATGGCTCTGGAGAACAGGCTAGGACTGTGTTGGAAGGTGGCCCAGGCAGCCCTTCGTTTATCTACAAGGTTCTGTTGCTCACCAAGTGAGGTCGGCATGAATGGCTTGTGAAGTTATACGCCAACAAGCGCTTAGGGAGAAACCATTGTAATCCATCAGGAGGGGCCCCATGTGTTTGTACTGTGGAACTCTCTGGAATCAAACTGGGACGATGGAGAACAGGAGATGGGGGAGAAGAGTAAGATGGTTTCCAGCAGAGGGAATAATACAAGGAGAGGCCATGTCAAGGTTCACCCCCTGAGAGCTTCACAAAGGGACCCAGGGACCCCCGAGCTAGAAGTCAGGCCGTGTGGAAACATCTCACAGGCCCCATGGCAATGCTACCCAGACCACCGGCCTATGAAGACATGAGACACAGGTGACAGAATGCAGAGTCACATTGTATGCTGCTTCCCTGTTTCCTTCATCAGGGAACTTGGAACTGAAACATGACATATACCCAGAGAGAAAGGCAGGGCTTACATCCTAGCCTGGATCGCTCCTCTCACTATAACGACACTTTTGTTCTCCAGGCTGAACAACCGCGCTCAGGCTCCTCTCTAAGTTTGCCTTAAGTCATGGGGCAAGGAGGTGGGGGAGGGGCACAGACTTGGACTTTCTGCACGGAGATCTTGACATGCCAGCGGACACCAAGTCCTAAACTTCCCAGAGTTTCATGATTTAGTAGATTTAGTGTTCTACTGTCCCCTTCTCTCCCATCTCTTTCCTCCTTCCTTCTTTTCCCCTTGGGCACGGGGCTTTTCTTTTCCTCTAGTTCTCCTGTACTGCATTCTTACCAACCTCAGGTCTCTGTGCATGCCATATTCTTCATCTAGCTCAGTCGTGGACTGCCACTTCAAGGGGTGACACTTCACCTCCCTCTCCCGTTGTGCTCCTCGTTAGCACCCCTATAGCCCTTGATACCTTCTATGCAGCACTTGCCTTTGCTATTTCCCAGAAAAATCTATGAGACTGAGTAAGCATTAAAAGGAGGCTTGTCTCCTGTGCATGCTGAAGATTCAGGACAGGGGTTCTTGGTAATTGTACAAGGTGCTAGATGTGCTTATCTGGATAGGAGGATGATTCATGATTAATAAAAACTCAGAGACAGATATTGGGGTTCAACCTGCAGATCAGAGAAGCAAAGCAGCCAGTCAGTGGCTCTTATCCCGACCTCAGTCAGAAAATAGTGATCCTGCCTCCAGGAAATTTCAGAATGAGGCTGAGACTGAGAGCTGCCTCTTTCCATTTTAATAATCCTCTCTAATTCTAAGATTAAGGGTGTGTACAACTACCACCTGGCTTCTATAGCAAGCTAGTGTGGTTACTGGGATTAAAGGTGTGTGTTATTGCTGCCTGGTCTGCAAGGCTGGCCAGTGGGGCTGTTTTACTTTTCTGATCTTCAGGCAAGCTTTATTTATGAAAATACAAATGAAATGCCCTACAGGAGAATTGAGCCTTACCTGTGGAAACCCACCACTAAACAGCTAGGAGAGAACAAGGTCAGAATCCTTTGGCTTAATTTGTTTGTGGTACCCAAGACAGGAAAGAGATAGCTCCCAGGAGACCAGAGTCAGGAAAGGTTTCCAAGAGGAAAACTTCGGTGTGATTCAGGACACCTGACTGTGGGAACACATCGCAGGTTCTAGTAGAATCTGAAGCCTGAGTCATGATTCATACTCTGCTCTAATGGGACCCAGGGGTTGAGTGGATCTATTGGTGAGCCTCAGAGGCAGACTAACTGGGCTCAAGGAAGCAGCACAGGCCCTGGAATTTGGTATATTCCTCCACTTTCTTCATGAGGGACAGCTGAACCAAACACACGCCCCATCCCTGGCTGGGGCTGAAAGAATTAATTGCATTTTGCAAGCTCTAGGAAGATCATCCAACTTAATTAAGATGGGCCCATCAAGGGAACATCCATCAGTGACTGGCACAGCTGGGAGGAAGGAAACTTAGCAGGGAGAGAGGAAGGAAACACAGTGGGGAGAAGCTGCTGTATGGAGGAAGCATCCTCCATAGCAGGGTATCCTAGAGGGGCATGGGCCCCCATATCTGTGATCACAAGAAGCAGGGAACAGGGGTGCATCTTCATCCACAGATAGTGTCTTCTCCTCCTTCTCCTCCTCCTCACCTTGCTTCAATCATTCAGTCCTTCAATGTTCCTGTACTTTAATTAAAGGTACCCCCCCCCTTTCAACACGGTCTTATTTTTCTTAGCGCACCCTGAAAAGGAATTAGAAGCCACTAAAGCAGATATGACTAACTCTTCGGAACACACAAAGAAGTCATCAGGATGACCATATACCCTGTTTCCCTGTACCTCAAGCAGGAACTGGAGACGTAGCATAGGGGGACCCCTCAGGGGTCTAGGCAGCTCCACATCACAGAGCTTCTCCCATCCATAAAACTGGAAGGGCTGCCATCTTCAACCAGTGGTACAGGTGTGTTCCTCTTGAAAATAACGTGTATGTAAAACTGGGTTAGATTTTGACAGTAAACGTGCCTGGCTGTTGGAAATAAAAATAAAACATAAATATGTCTGTAGTTTCTATCACTCTGACCCAGGAGACCCAAGTGCCTAGGACAGGGTCAGTAAACTATCGTCTTCTGGTCAAAGCTGGGCCACCTCTTACTTTTATAAATAACAGCTGTGTTGGAATGTAATTGCACTTACTCATGTAGTGGGCCGCTTTCATGATAGGATGACAGAGGAGGGTAGTTACAGCAGAGACTATGTTATTCACAGAACTTAATATCCATCTGGCTCATTACATCAAAGTATCTGTTGACCTCTATGAGGCTGCAGTAGCCAGTGGCCCCGTCAGAAATCCTCCCAGGTCTCGAAGATCCAAAATAGTATCTTATAGCAGACCAGGTGAACACGTCAAACAGCTGGCATACATAATATGTAGAGTGATAGCCTGTATACTAAATGCCAAGTCTTACAGTACTGTTGAACTCTACCACTGTCTCATTTATGAGCAAGCTAACTGAAGGTCTGAGGTAAAGTAATATGCCTCAGCCTCCATGCCAAGCAGGCTCTCTCACCCAAACTGTTGCCCTTCTCTAGACAGGATCCAAAGTGAATGCCATCCTAGAGTGTTGAAAGTTAGGTGCAGAGACCCTGTCGTGCCAACCTCTTACTGGGGCAGGAAGACTGAGGCCCAATGAGATGAGGTTTTCAGGATCACTTAGCATCCACGGCATAGCTGGAAAAAAGGTTCAAGACTTCTGGCTTGAATTCTCAGACCATTCCAGTAGGGTGGCCATCAGTATCCACTGGGGAATTCATTAAGCATATTCTCTGAGTTGTACGAGGCCATAGGAAGATCTGAGACCTTATCTCCATCCATATGACAGCCACGAAGGCCTGAGTGCTTCCATTTTCCAGAGGAAGACACTGAAGCCGAGCCATCAAAAGGTACATGTCCCAGGAAAGCTAAGGCGGGAATGGAGGACCCCTTGAATGGCAAGTGGCTTTCTTTCACACCAGGCTGCAGGGGAAAATGGAGCTGCCACAGAGGCAAAGGGCCCCATCCCCCTCACTCTGTGGCATGCTCCTAAGGCCTTTTACAGTAGCTGTCTGCAGGCACCAGCTTGGGGACAGCGTGGACCAACCAGGGGAATCCTTGCTCCCCCTACTGGTGGTTCATTGCCTCAGTTAATGACACGCATTATCTCCCTCCAGATTGCACCTGAGGCTGCTGCTAGAGGAGTGTGGGAGGGGCGCTGGAACTGGCCACACAAGTGTGAAAATCGGTGCTTGATTCTAAGCTGCCACAACTCACGCATTCTGCAACTGGGAAGTGGGTGGCATGACCAGGAGGTAACAGTGTGCAGACTCAATAAATATTCTCACTGTCAGCCTTATGGAACGGGAAGAAAACCAAGGCCCAGACAACTTAAAGCTTGCCCAAAGCTATACAGCTTTGGGTCAAAGATCCTTAACTTAGGGACCACGATGATCCCCTGTATGCATAGCACCATCTGCCTGTATGCAAACTGTTCTGGTAGCAGGTCTGTGATTTTCATCAGGATTCCCAAAGGACTCAGTCACTGCTCAGGTGTGTGAGGGGACTTCTTGGCAGAGGTGTCAACACACAGATTTCCACGAGATGGCTGTTCTCCCTGTTCCATCAGCCTGTAGTACCCTTCATGGAGTGTCTGGGGTGGGTGCAGACTTTACCTTCCACTCATCCAGAATCCTGTCCTCTGGAGAGCAGGTCAGATATTGTCCAGGTGAGGTGAATGTGGGCAAGAAAGGACACACTGGGCTCTGCTCATCCTTCTGTCCAGCCTCCCATAGACAAATAAGGTCCACACTAAGGGGGCTGGGTACAAGCACGAGCACATTTTCTCCACCCAAGTGTTTCTGGTTCACAGCCTTCCACTCACACCAGTTCACCTACCTGACGTTACTTTCACTAAATATGTCCAGTTCTAGAGTGTAGAAAGACTGTCACTGAGGGAGCCAGATCACTTGGAGTGACCCTTCCGTGGAAAGCAGGCCCTCTGGTCATCACATGATGGGCTCCTACAAGAACATAAGACATGTGCCGGCATGTGGGGGGTAACAGTCTTAGTTTACAAATATTCCAACAAAACTGTTGGGGATTGCAAAGAAACAAGGCTCTTTGGGGTTAGCTGTGACATGTTGGCAGGCAAGGAACAGACATCCAGATCCAGTGTCTACGAGTATGGATGTTTTCCTGCTGAAGGCTCCTGATGCCCAGCTGTGGAAAGAATGGCTGTATCTCCGTGGAGCCCCACAGGGAGAGGGACTGGTCCTTGTGGCAGCTGTGGCTTTCTAAAGCTTCCTTCCAAGACTCCCCTGTTCCTTACCTGACAAAAAGTGGTAAGGTCAGCAGCAGCAAGAATTGAAGGCAGCATGAAGGCAAAGTGGCGGGGACAAGCCTTACCCAGACCCTCACTGGGATGCAAGGCTCCTCAAGGGGTCAGTGGGAACGCTTGCTGTTCTTGTAAGGGGATGTGTTCACCTGTCCGTTGAGCCTGTTTGCACACATATAACACAGATAGCACCAATACTCCACACTTGAATGTGGTGTGTTCATTCACATTTCCCTCACATGGTCTCTCATCTCTACACATGGGTGTGTGAGGGGTGTGTGTGTGTGTATGTGTGATGTGATGGACTTTGCATGTATTCTCATTTCTGAAACTGGTTTGGTAGTGCAATCGCTCACTGTTGTAATTGAATTCCAGTTTGAAGCCCTGACTCTTAAAGTGATGTGATTAGGAGCTGGTGACAGGGTCATAAAGGGTGTGCCCACGTGGACAGCGAGGATCAGTGTTCTCTAGAAGAGACTTGAGAGGAACCTATTCACCTCCTACCATGAGTACTACCTATGGACAAATATGTTAGTTTTCTGTCACTATAACATGATGCTTGAGATAAAAATTCAGTAAGAAGATTTATTTGGCTCCCAGCGTTGGGGAGAGGGGTTCTAGCACCCGATGAATTAGCCTGTGACGTTGTTCCTGTGGTGAGGTGGTGCATCACAGGAAGAGCACAGAGCACTGGAAAATTGCATATATCGTGGCCTGGGAGAGAAACAGAAATTAGGGAGTGGGTTTGGTAGTTTCATCACTAGGGGCCCCTTGAGAGGTGGTCTACCCGTACCAGGCCCCTTCGGGTAGGGCTACTGTCCACGCGTCTGTGGCTCACGGATCTGATTGAGAGCACCTAGGAGAGAGGTGTGGGTGCAAGAATCAAGACTAAGATCTGTGGGCAAGAACGACTTATTGCCCTATCCTGGACCCAGTTTCGCCAGGGGACTCTGACTTGACACAGCCTCCCCTGTCCCCATGGACCTTACTTTTCTCTTTTGTCTGTTTCGTGGTAGCTAATACACCAAGCTGTCATTGCCTTCTTAGCCTGCAGGAAGTGTAACACCTGTTCTCTACCACCAGCCACCGAAGCTTTAAATTACGGCAGGAGCGGTGACAGTGACAGATTGGAATTTTTTCAAAATCAAACCCAAGCATGTCCCTGCTAAGAAAGGGTCTGGGTTTACTTCAAAATAATTTACTTAGAAAATTTTGTGGTACATGGTAAGTTAAGTCCCATCAGTACCCCTCCTCTTTTTTTTCTTCTCCAGCAAAGTATTAGACTACTGAACTGATTCTCAAAGGCATCCCTGTAGGACTTAAAATTATTATCACATGGGAGAGATTGGTGTAGCACTGGGGTGCTTCCAGGAACAGCATGGCCAATTCACTGGGACCCTTTCAAAGGGACAGAGCAGGAAGAGGGCTTAACACCACATGGCCTTTTTGCCCCAGCTTTGAAAGGCAGATATGAATAGCAAGTAGAAAGTCATCAACCCCAAAAGCTAATGAATTTTAAATAGCTAGTACAAGAAAAATTAATTTGCTAAATTAGTCTTGTAGATACAGGTTAAAAAATGAGTCACTGTCACCTCAAAAGCATGAAATGGAGATCAACACAGCTCCGAGTCAACAGTCAGGTGGAGGATCATGTCCCCAGCTCAGCACTACCCAGAGGGGTCAGGGCTGCCCTCTGTCCAAACACCTGATGAGCTCATCAAGCATCACTCAGTGGGTTTCCTCTGTTTTTTCTTTAAAAATTATTTTTTGAAATTAAAATATAATGATATAATTTCCCCATTCCCTTTCTTCTCTCCAGCCTTTCCCAGATATGCCCCACTTGCTCTCTCAAATTCATGGTCCCCATTTCTTTGTGCTTGTGTTGTTGTTGTTGGCGGTGGTGGTGGTGGTGGTGGTGGTGTGTGTGTGTGTGTGCGCGCGCACGCGCTCCTAAATATATAAATGCTACCTCCTCAGTTCATATAATACTGCTTATATGTATATGACTTTGGGGCTGCCCACTTGTTATGGGATAAGCAATTTGGGAGCTCTTCGCTGGAGACTATTTCTCACGCTCTTGTTTTATGGACATCTTTGCCTGCGCACCATGTAAGTACAGCCACTCTTCCCGATGCCGTGGTGAAGACTGACCTTAGGACAGTTAGCAACTCATAGGCTGGTAGGCAACAGGAGCTGTACCTGCCTCATGACAGTGGCTAGATCATCACCCAAGCACCAACCAGGGAGTGAAAGGGCTTACCCGACCAAAGTCACACGCCTGCAGGAAAGGGAAATTGGCTGTTCCTGTCTGGCCCGAGTGCCTGTGTATGTGAGCCTGGAAAAAGTCCTGGCTGCAGAGAAACAGGGAGTGCAGATGACATTGGAGGAGTCAGAGAGCATCTGAAAACGGAGCCAGTGGTTTCTAGACCTGCCCAACACTATACCTTCCCTGCAGCCCACCCCCAGGTACCACAGTGTTCTTGCAGTCCAGCCTTAGAGTAGCACAGACACTCTTGGCTGATTTGTTTGTATCTGGTCTCAGATTGGCCCTGGGCTTCTATTTTTCCACTGGCTCTTGCTCAAACTCCTTAGCTCCATGTAGCAGATCCAGACACAGTACTAAAATTCTACAGCTGGCCCCAACTCACCAGGCTGCTGCTAAGAGAAAGCACAGCCGTACCACTGGCACAGCTGAGCATCAGGGAAGCCCCTGTGGTCTGACCTTACAGGATCACAGGGAACAGGCAGATACAATCCCATAACACATCAAGATCTGGCCAAGCAAACACCTAACAGAAAAGAAAACCTAAAGGCAAGGTACAGTCAGCCTTTCCAGTTATTTATTTTTTTAAAATAATTTACTTTTATTTAATGTTCATTGGTGTTTTGCCTGAATGTCTGTCTAGTGAGGGTGTCAGAAGCCCTGGAACTGGAGCTACAGACAGGTGTGAGCTGCCATGTGGGTTGGGAATTGAACGCAAGTCCTCTAGAAGAGCAGTCAGTGCTCCTAACTGCTGAGCCATCTCCCTAGCCCCCACAGTTGTTTCTTAAACAGATATAATATATAAGTTGGGCCCCCCCCAGAAAAAAACTATCTGACATAGCCATGGTGGTGAGGAGGTCCAAAGGGAGAAGTAAGAACAAACCATATTTTATCACAACTGGAATGTTCCAGTTGTCTGACAGAATCGGTCTAGGAAGGAAGCCGTGAGGCATCAACCCTTCTGCCCCATCCTGGATGTCCAGAAGGATACTGACAGCCAGGAACATCAAGCCCTCAGTGATTTGACCTGGCTAGCACTGTGGAAAGTCTGCCTGGGGTAGGGTTAGCTCCTTCAGCATAGAATGCCCTGGAGTAGAGGGAGCAGGGGGTACTTCCTACAGCATGGAATGCCCCAGGGCCCCATTACATCCACCCCCCCCCATCAAACCTTTTCCAGCGAGGAGATGTAGGATGTCTGAGCTTCATCTTATCCCTAGGAACACAAACAGCAATGGATGCTTCCTCTGTGGGCCAAGGTCAAACCCTCTCAAGGTTCAGCAGCCTCTGTCCATAATCATAGAACTTGGCAATAATCCTCATTCAAGAAGTAGCTGAACTTGGAAGAGAACTCTAGCAACTTGCTGAGGACATTTGGGTGAGGGTGACAAGACCAGACAGGGGACATATTCTCTGCTTTCACTTTGGTCACTGACCATAAATCGGACACTTGTTTGGACAGGAGGCTCCCTGGAACACTGGCTGACCCTGGCCTATCAAATGGTCACTGCCAACCAAGGTTTCTGGAGCTCCCCTCCCCCACCTTGTGGAGCTGGCTTATGGATAATCCTCCCACCTACTCTTTGCAGGCACCCCCTCTCTGGATTGAAGTAAACATTTTCTTTATCCACTGTCCAGTGTGCACTGGGTGACAGGGGTCAGCCTAGCCACTCTCTCCCACCATAACCCCATAGCAAGTCCCATGGCCATCTCCCAGGCTACTGTTTCTAACTAACTCACACAAACACAGGGTCCTTTGTTCCTCTGAGACCAGTGAACTCTCTCGTCTCCTCTGTGCCAAGATATTGCTTGTCTCCTGCTGAAGTATTCACCCACGAGTACCAGAGGGTCCTGCAGGGTGAGGTGAACGGCAATGGGGATGCCAACAGGAAGTGCCATTGTCTGTGTCTGCACCCCTGAACACAGCTCCACGGGGAAAAGGGTACTCGGATGCAGAAAGTACAACCCACCCCCCTAAGAAGAATGAGAAAAAGGCACATTTTTTATTTCCCCACCTCCCTGAATGAGAGGTGAAGAGAGAAAATGTATTTATTTTAAAAAGCAAAAAAGAACTCCAAGTTGGAGTTCTTGTGATAGAGGAATAGGGTCAATCATTTGTTCCCCGTGCTCCTGCACTGAGGAGGGTGGTGCTCAGGGGAGAATACTCGGCTGGCCCTCCCCATCCTCCCCAGTGGTTCACTCAAATGACGTAAGGCCACTTGCTGCATGGTGTCTGTCTCCCTTTCACAGACAGCACAGTGGGCAGAGGGGAATGAGCACCAAGGGTGAGGGGTTGTAATCAAAGAAGATGCTGATGGGATGGGAGTCTCTGGATCCTGAAGCAAGAAAGGAGCAGGAGAGGACAGTTGATGTAAGAGTCTTCCAGAAACAGAGGATGCTGGGTCAGGGGTGTGATCTGTGCTGAGGACTGGGGTTCTGTATTGCTGGTGATGCACTGGCCTTGATCAGAGGACAGTGCAGAGAATACCATCTCTGCCAGGAGACAAGAAAGACAAGGACAGCGCCATTCCACGGGCCTGGCAGGTTAGGGGGTCCCCAGTGCCCACAAAGCCAAGGCTGCTGAAGGAGACTAGGTTCCTCTAGAGTTCTGGGGCTGGCTGCTCCCCAACCTGCTCCTCCATGGGTGGAACAGCTTCTTGTACATACACGATGAACTCTGAGGCCTCCCCGCCTTGTGTGTACACGGTCACTGTCTCAATGCCCTCCACGTCATCAGAGGACACCACCAGATGGTGCTGCTCGGCTAGCTCCACGGAGGCCTGCTGCACAGTCTCCTGGATCATGACGGTGTGGTTGGAACTGGGCTCCTCTTCGGTGACCTGGGCGGGGGGTGGGGGAGGACGAGAAAGATGACACAGGTTTACCAATGATGTCAGGACCTCAAAGGTGGCACTGGGAGCTGCAGACTATCCTCTCACCAACGCTGCACTGACTCGTACCCTTTTCATGAAGAATGAGATTCCATGACATGATATGGTATGATCAGTGCCTTTTCCATGTTACAAATGGAAGAATCCACACCCCAAATCCAAACTCCCATCCTGATGTCAAGCTGTCTCCTCTGACCTCCACAAGGTGTGGAGTCACTAAAGTATGGGGGTTACAAGGTGCCACGGGGCTACTGAGTGTACAAGCACCCAGTATAGGGTAGAGGGCTCCTAAAAATGTAAAGCTCATCCATTTGATATTGATCAAGTGGCTAGGTTCTTCCTGGCCTCTTTGTCTTTACCACTCTGGGAATCCCACTTTGAATGCTACAGTTCCTGGGGACTGTCCATGAATGTGAATGTCTGGCCATTTTTTGGAGGCCTGCCAGTAGATACATGCTGCCACAGAGTTGGGCAGGGGTGGCCAGGGAACACTGATAGAGGAGAGAACCAGCTGGTTCCTACAGCCAGGACTTTCTTGGTAGCTCTAAGATGGCAGAGTCCAGGTGAGGCCGAATTCTTACCAATGCTAAGACATTACATCCCTGATTATCAGCTCTGGGCTGTGTGAAATTTGAAATACCAACCATCTTTAGCCCATGAAGGGGAATAGGAGACAAATGTAGGAAGAGTTAAGAGCCTAAACTGCAAATAAGGACTGCAAAATAGGCAGGTCCACTGGTCCATGAAGGAGTGGGAGTAGCTATCCATCCTGGGACCTGAGTGGCAAGGGGATGTGCCCTGCCCTGCACTGAGCAGGTGTGAAGGTCAGCTCCGGCACTTCTGAGAAGTTTGGGCAAGACCCTCTACAAGCCTTGGTCTACTTTTCAATGAAAGAGGAACCCATGCCCATATCTCAAGAGATCACTGAGGGGAACATGTCTTGTAGAGTATTATTTTGACTATGTAAAGATGTGTTATTGTTTATTCAAAGGACTATTACTCTAACCATGTAAAGGTGTGTTACTTTTGTTTATGCTACATTTCTTTAATGATATAAGGATGTGATTAATTATGAAAAGATGTGTTCCATCTGTTTTGATCTTCCCTGCGTAAGGCACTTCATTAGTCTAATAAAAAGCTGAACAGCCAATAGCTGGGCAGAGAAAGGATAGGCAGGCTGTCCGGCATAGAATAAACAGGAGGGGAACTAGAGGCTGGAAAAGAATGAAAGAAGAACAAGATAAAGAGGAAGACAGAATGAGGGACACATCTCCCAGGGCAAGCAGCCAGGCAGCCACAAGCCCACCAGCAGACACGAGAAGCAATGAAAGTAAGATATATAGAACAAAGAAAAGTAAAATGCCCCAAGGCAAGAGGTAGATAAAGAGAAACAAGTTAATTTAAGTTAAAAGAGCTAGCCAGAAATGTGCTTAAGCTAGGACAAGCATTCAAATATAATATGCCTTTGTGTCACGATTTGGGAGCTGGTTGGTGGCCCAAAAGAAAAAAGCTTGGTGCATTTTGGCATTCCAATATGGGGCCATATTTCTATATAGGACATGAGAAAACTGGGGGTGGGGGCGGGGAGAACGAAAGAAAAAAAAACAGAAAATGGATATGGCTCCTTCCAATACTCTCTACCATACAACAAGCCCTTGAGCAGCCAGTACTTTAAATAGAAACAAAAAGTTAAGTAAAAATGCCAACTTCCTAGAGCTGGCATGGTTGAATGCAGTTCCTGGTCAAACACCCCTCCAGACCAGGCCATGAGCTTATGGCTTGGCTCTCAAAGACCTGAGGAGGGGATGGAGCCAGTCACCAAAGCCTCAGCGGAGTACTCAGTGGTAACTTAGCAGTTTAAGAGTTTGGTCATGCAGACAGAAAAGGCAACTTTTTGCAAAGTGTACACTACCTACTAGTCTTCTAAATAATCCATCCATCCATCCATTTATCCATCCGTTCGTTCATCCATCCATCCATCCATCCATCCATCCATCCATCCATCTATCCATCCGTTCATCCATCCATCCATCTATCCATCCGTTCATCCATCCGTTCATCCATCCATCCATTTATCCATCCATCCAACCATCCATCCTTCCAAACAACACTTTCTTAGATACTTTCAGATCGAAGGCACTGTTTGTCTATCATTTGATAAAAACCTCTGTTATTTTTACAGTTACCAGTAGATCATAAACTATGGGAGGGTAGGGACAGTGTCTGTCTTGTCACAACTATTTCCCAAAATGCAAGGTCAATGCCTAGCACATAGTAAGTGTCCAATATTTCTTGAATGATGATCTACTGGGTCACAGGTGCTGTGATGTGTAGCAACACAAGGAGATGAGACAGTGGTTGCACAAAATAAATCATGATCACACCACAGATGACTTCTGGACCCTGTGCAGGTGTAGGGTGGGTTCCAGGAAGATGGGGAAAAGGAAAAGGACACCCATGAGTTGAGGGGAACGTGCTAAAGCAGCCACACAGACTCCCACTCACGACACTTCAGACTTTCCTCCTGGCCTGTGACTGACAGCATGACCATGGCTTCCTACTCCCCGCCCTGCCCATTCATGATTATCCAGCTTGGAGGGTCGCACCTCAGTCCCATAATTACTGAAGTTTCATGAGGAGGAACAAGTAGAGGAGGTTCAATTCATGGAGACTTGGGGGAAAAGATATCTGTGGGAGGAATCTGGGCATTCTGATGTTAGAAACTAGCAGGAGCCTGGGAGTGAACGAATTTCAAAACTGCAAAGCTATCTTGAGGGAAAACTATCTAGTCCATTTCTTTATTTGTATCTATTCAAATAAACCAAAACATTTATTCCCCTTATTTTACTGTTTATTTCCATTTTGTTTACCTTGGAAGATGCACTAGGAACCAAGACTGCAGAGGTAAATACTGCTGTCTTTCAGTTTGAAAGGCAGTACCTGATGGGAGACTTGGAAATGGGAGGGAACATGCTACAAATCTTTACCCTTACCTTGTTGGTAAACAACACAGAGAAAGGAAGGGATGGGTGACTGTACATATACAAAAAAGACAGCATGCTCCAGGTAAGTGTCATAGCACCATGTGACAAGAAGGACAGGAGGGACAGATCAGGTGATATGCAGGGCTATGCACAGCAAGGTAGAGTGAAGGCTGGAGAGAGGGGCAGATGAGGTCTGAAATAATGCTTGCAATGAGCTCTTAAGAAGATTTAAGGGCCTTTGCCATCCACTCATAGACTGAGTATTTATTTCACAAAGCAAGGCAGAGGCTGCTGAAGTCAGGGCTCACGCCATCTAAACTTGCCCTCTTACCATCTTGCTGTACATTTACATCCATTTCATCTGCTACTTTTTAGAAGGCTAAAGTCCACTTAAGAGAACTCCTTCCCCATTTGTTTATTTTCTTCAATTTCCAGCCCCAGGTTGGTTTTGTCCAGCAAAACCAGTCCTATATTCATCCACTGATTCTCAAGCACAGGGCATCACATTTGGTTGGATGAAGTCACCAGAAAAGGTGACGGATAACGCTAACCGTGCATTTCACTGAAGTCCTAGCACAGACATTGTTTGGTTAACACAGGCCAAGATAACATGGGGCTCCCTACTGCTGTTGGTGCACCTGCTCCACACACTTAGGAGCTCCATAATGAGCTAGGAGAAAGGGATTGCTCCACAAAAGGATCTCGTAAGTCTTTCTCAGGGTGTGCTCCTCGACCATTCTAAGTGTCCCCTGATCTATAAGTTAATAGGTGTCTGCAGTTTATTAAATACTCTCCCAAGCTCCACCCTGACTGCTCATACACAGTATCTGTTCCCTCTTCACAAATGTGATCATGAAGCTCCTAGGTGTCCAGCTGAGCAGTTCACAAGTAGCAAAAGCTGGGCCTGGTTCGTATGAGTCTAGAACTCTTTCTTCCTTGGCTGGCTCAGCATGGCAGTGACTAAGGGTATCACGTGTCACAGACTGATAGGATAGAATTATTGCTCCTTAGCCATTCGAGGCAGACAAAGGTTGGCTGTACAGCTCTAACCATTCTCTTTGTTCAAAATGTTCACTCTAGCAGCTTAATCTATTAGCACAGGCTTAAGATTGTTCTCCGCAGCAGAAATAACATGGTTTTCACGGTGTCATTACCCTCTGAGATGGATACTTCATTTTCCTCAAATGCTGTATCTAACATGTCTTGCAGCTAAATTATTAGCAGCATAGATAGCTTAATAGAAAACCTTAGCCCACAGGACTACACAGATTGCTCACCGAGTCAGGTCCTGTGTTCTGTTGTTAAGTGTCTAGGCTCAGGACTGAAGCCTGCTAATGACCCACACTTGGCAGTTCTATTGATACTGGAGAGCAGCTTCCCTGTCTCTTTACCTTCATCTCATGGTCCACACTGCAGCATGGATGGGGATTTTATAGGAAGCTATGTCACCCAGGCTCTTCCCATCACCTTACTGTCTATTCCTGTATTCCTCACTTATTTATCCTTCCCTTTCCCCCTTCTTCAGCTCCTCTCCCCACTTTCAATCCATTTCCACAAGTTTACATGTTTTAAGAAAGTCCTAGAAATCTCTCTTGCTCACAGGTCCTCAGGGAAGAAGCAGCCCAAGTCACTCCCTCAGGCCTCCATGGCCCTGAATGGGTTTTGTGTTATAATCCACCTCTAAGTTCTCCCTGTAAAACTGTAGGGTCTGGTGAACACGGCAATCCTTGCTGTGCAGATGCTGGCTTAAATAAACAGCAGCATTTGCCCTAATTACCTAGAAACACCCAAAGGAACTTAGCACCATGCCTCGGAGGGTGTGGAGCTCAGGGAAGAGGAGAAGCTGCCTGCGGGGCCCTACCTACTACAGTCACAGATGATGATGATCCAGTGCAGGATAAGGCTACATCCAGCTCCCCATGCTTCTAGAGGACACAGAGCTTCAGGTACTTACAATAACAGGACTGAGTCAAGTGGGCAGCAGTGTGTTGGGACCATGCCATAGCCTCCTCCTGAGTCTCCTATCAGTTTCTTGGGCTAGACTGAAGCACAATCTCATTTTAATGTCTCTTTAATAAGAATACATTGAGAGGCTCTTTTGCCAGAGTGTTTCATGCCTCAAGGTCATCCAACCGGACCAGGAGCATCCTCTAACAGCATAGTCTTCTGGATTGAGCACACTACACCCTGCATCCTCAGCACCCAACACTGGCCAGAGAAAAAATGTGAGGAGGCACCTTGTCCAACAGAAAGACCACAGAAAAGAGGTGGTCCATAGGACGCCTTCAGAGTACTTCTTCCTCAAGGCAGCTCTTGACCTTCAGCTCACAGTCATTGCCCCCCACACACACACATTCTGAGTCTCAACCTGAGCACATGTCCTTCTGCTGGAGACTGCACCAACCACAGCCTCCCAAGACACCAAAATAACCCAGAGACACAGCCAAGGACGCAGAAATATGACAAACAAAGATAATTAAGGGAAGGAAAAGCTGTGGCTCACGGCTGAGTCCCACAGAGGTGGCGGTGAAGAAAGGAGAAAATGCCCTTACTAGCTGGCATGGAAAGAAGCACTCGCTAAAGCCACCGGGGACACAACAGAAAGGACACATCTGCAGCCCGCCTTTACCCAGAGCTCTCAGAACACTGCGCAAATAACTCCCAGGCACCAGCTGCCCACACACCTGTGCCCGGGGCCCACGGCCACATCCTCAGCAACCGTCTACTAAAACACGTTTGAGCTCAGTTCTGATGCGGCATTGGAAATGCCAGGCTTCGGACAGGGAAAGCTGGATCCAGCACAGCACATAAATAAATAACGGTTACAGGAAGATGAAACCAGGAGGACAGAGTGGAAAGGCCTACAGTATATGATAACGGCCTTATCAAGTACCTTGTTTACATCTGAACAAAACATAACCACAGCACCCTACAGTACATGCTGCCCACGGACCCAGTCTGAGGGCCCTGGCTGCTGCAAGCAGTCAAGTGGTTTCACTTCAAGGGTCATAGCTGGAGGGTCTTGTCAGGATAGGGACCCTCATTTATGCCTTTCAAGAGACAGATATCTGTTATCATCTCTGCCACTGTTGCTGCCATTACCAGGAAATCACAACTTCAGGCAGTCTTCACACTTCAAATCCATTTTAGATAACCTGAGCCAGGTTCCCTTTTATTGAGACATGCTTTGGAGAACAGCTTTCTCTAGATATCACTCGTGTCCATGGTAAGGAAGGCACCTACAGCACCCATGTTCCTCCAGCAGAGGAACAAGGCCACGACTTACCCTCTTCTCTCTGGTGCTCCTGTTGCTCAGGACTGGCTATCAAGACCTGCTGGGAATTCTGTGATAGGGAGACAGCCGCAGGACTGAGAGGGCCAGCAGGAGGACTAAGCATACTCAAGACAATCGATGGAACATAAGAAGCCCTCATCATGGGCAGGGCTATTAATGAGACCAGGCACAGGTGACACCTCTTCTAAGGTCCTTAACCTCTGAAACACCCCGACTCCCAGGACAGCCAGAGCTATTTCCCAGACAGAACCCGACATAGCCAAACAGTGAGAATGAGAAAGAAGCCTGCAGTTACTCACATTTTGGCTGTGGAAAGGGGCATACTCCATGTCATTGCTTCCCCTGTACTCTCAGAAGGGAGGCAAGTCTGTTTCAAGGGAGTCACAGCTGGTACATTCCCCGTCACAACCTGGCTTAGGAGTGGAGTCTCATGCATTGGAAACAGAGGAATTATAAATGCAATACCAAGACTTACCCAGGCAAAAGAAACGATGCGTGAATGGGCTTTACGGGGAAAATATCATAAATTTCTAACTCTAGAACTATTTATATACAAGACCAAAATGGGATGATGCTATCTGCAACAACATGTAGAAATACCAAAAATATTCACAGGCAGGAAGAAGCCATCCCAGGCATCACTGAAGATTGAAAGCCTTTTTTTAAAAGGGAAGGAATGCAAGGATGGGGGGAAGGTCATGGCTCACCCTGCACCAGGCAACCATAGTTTAGGGGAGATGGCACATTACCTCCTCTGCTTGCCATTTTTCTCAATTGTATGCAGGCAGCTGGTAGTTCTCTTTTCTGGGAACACGTATCTCAGACATACTCCCAAGACAAGTTGGCCCAGCTGCTCACTAACATCTGTTCCCAGTCGCTACAGCAACCTCCAAGGTCTGAGATGCTGGACGTCATGGTGAGCACAGAAGCACAATTGTACCCTGTCTGTGCAGCACAGGGCAGGCAGCTCTAATGCAGAGTATGTGATGCACTTACATAAGCTTGTCTACTCAAGTTTCCTGACCCAATGAGAAGGAGAAGGGCCAATTGTCTTTTGAGAAAGAGTTTGCTGAAAGGAAGAGAAACATGGTAAGCAGGCTTCTTCCTGGCCTCTGACTCACAAGATAAGGACTGTTTCCATACTGAATAGATCAACTTACTGCAGAGCAAACAGAAGTTTCATTAACTGGACATCTCACTCTTCTCTATGCTTTAGACTCTAAGTCCCATTTAGTCTGCCGTGAACAATCACTTGCCTGAGGGGGAAAAGGAGCTCCATGTCTTATGAACTATAAGCAGTGGGGAGAGCAGCATGGTGTTTCAGAGAGGGGAAGTGGAGAACAGGACGCAGTTACTGAGAGGTACCACTCCTTCAGGACAAAGAGCCTCACCTGGCCCGATCCCCCAAAACAGGCTTCCAACACATGAACCAACCCTGCACATTTGGCACATGTTTTTCTATAGGCACCTGCTCCACAGTGTGTGCCCAATAAATACTGAACTGTGCTAATAGAGTGCACCAGGAGATCTCTTAAAGGCCCCACTGAAACAGAAAATGGTAGAGTGGTCACAGTCAGGGGGACAGGCTTGTGGCTTTTGTTATCTGACCATCTTCTCATACGTCGACAATCTTACCACACCTGCCATTTTGCTGTCCTTTCTGCTCAGTACATTCAAGAGTGCACGTCACAGCCAGGCTCCTCTCACAGGGCCTCTTCCATACACAGAGCCCAGGAAGTCTCCCTCTTATAGCAACCCTTAGCAATGGTTTCCTATATCTCTGCACATTCCTCAAGAGAAAAGATCTCCACCCTACCCACCTAAATGTCCAGTCACCCCAGAGTCTTTGAAACTCTGTCCTGTCTCATTGCCCACCATTTTCTGGGTAGGGGCTGGAACAAGGCCTTAGCCAAGACTGTGACTTTTGTTTGACACCCTGAAGATGCTTCTCTGCCAGCAGGTGTATCAGTTATTTTTCTGCTGCTGTGATAAAAAGTCATGACTAAGAGCAACTCAAGAAAGAGTTGGTTTTTGGCTCCCAGTCACCAAATGCACAGGCTTACCTCTCTTGGCTGTTGCTCTTATAGAGCAATGCTCTAACTCTCAGTTCATTGTGCCTCCTTGCTCATATTCCCATACCCATTCCTTTTTACTTTGGTTTACACCCCTCAGCATCATAGTCATATCAAATCAACCTCTTTATTAGCTTGGACTGCTGTAACAAAGCATATTAGACCAAGTGGCTTATGGACAGTAGGAGTACAGTTTTTTTAGTTCTTAGAGAACAAACAATGAAATTTGATATCAAGGTCCCAATATGGCTGGGGTCTATCTAGCGAGGACCCTAGACCCACGTAGCACTGACTTCATGTAATCTTATGGGTGAAGGAGTGTGAACTAGTTGCAGGGCCTTATTGTTCCAACTCTATGACTTGGTCTCTTCCCATAGCCCTACTTTCTAATGCCACAATCACATTTGGGGTTAAAGTGTAACATACGCATTCTGAGAGATGCAAACATTTAATCTATAATGGCCTCTCTCAAGGAGGGTTGATTTTGTAGAAATAACTCAAATTGACTCAGCATGAGATTGTACAGGAGCCCACATGCATGTGTTAATTTAGGTTATGTAATTGTCTATCTTCCAGAATGAGCCACACAACAAGCTCTCCTAGGAAAGAGGCGGGACTGGAGAGGTAGTTCCATGAGAGTGCACTTGCCCAGCCTAGGCAAGGTCTGGGTTCAATATCTTGCACCAAAAAAGATAAAAGGGAAAAAGTATCCTTTTTACCATTTTATCTGGGACTCCCAGTATGGAGTCTAGATAATGCTTGCTGACTGCTGAATAGAATCAGCTAAAAAGTAACATTCGCAGTTGACTCTGCACAAATAGTAAAGAGTTAAGGAGTTATGCTGTGTCTATAGTGCCAAGAGCTAAGATACTGCAGTCTTAACATATACTAGCTAGCACAGGGCCAAATGTTTCATTTACATAATCTATTCAATGGCCCCACTGGGGATATTTTATTATTTTAACATAGTATAAAGAAGGAAACTGAAGTTCAATAAGAAGTACTCTGTCCAAGGTCATGGGCTATAAAGTGACAGATCTGAGGTTCGAGTCAGACATTTTATATCTCCCATCTAGGTTCACTACACAGATGGTTGTGCCAAGGGAGACACCCTAGGTTGACACCTATGTCACAGACTTTGTGAGAGGTATGCCTTTGTGCTTTCCACACAGAATGGTGCCCATAGCCTGCCTGGAGATGCTAAGACTGCTCAGTGAAGGTACTACCCTTACTAAAAAAGTTAGCTAAGTACCATCGGGTCTGAGCTCACATTCATGATCACAAATACTCATGACAGCCCGGGACACCTAGGAGACTAAGCCTCCACCTACCCTTATAGATCTTCAGTGTGATAAGAACTAAGCATGCACAAAATCATACTCGGTTATGGTTTAAACAAAGTCTCTAAGAACTGGGAGGGGCAGAGGGTCCTGCTGCCTTCCCACACTTCACTACTGCCCAGAAAGGAAGGAGGGCTTCCTGCAGGGCAGGTCTTCCTGTAGGAAGTAGTCACTGCTACTCTCCGTCTCCCTGGTTAGTTTGGGGTAGGAACAGAGAGCAAACTGAGGGCTCCTCCAGCCTGAAGCCCTTCCCTGAGAAGCAAAAAGTCCACAAATGCCTGCAGGGTATTCTCTGACCATGGCCCTAGATGACAGAGTACTGCATCCAGGTCTGATGTTAGCACGGGGTATTTGATTCTCATTTGACTATTCAGTGACTGTATCCATCATCTATACTGCCTAAGAAATTAACACAAGGGTAGTAGCTTAAAACAATCCCAGCCCCCTTGCATCAAACTGTACAGGTGGCTGTCACTAAGTGGATATGTTCTGTGCTTTATGGATCATAGATCTGATTAGGCCTCACTGGTCAAGCTTCCTTCTTTAGAATCTACAATGTCACCTACTAGCAAAGATCACTCACATTCTCTGTCTCTAGAGGACAGCACCTTGTAGATTAAGAGGACCACTAAGGGCATACTGAAAGATCACTGCCACGAAGAGGTCAGGACATGTCTATATCCTACATGTTTACATCTGATGCACAAGTCTCAAGGTGGGAATCAGTTCTACAGAAGGGAAGAGGGGATGAGGAGCAGGAAAGAGGTATCAAGCAAACTGTAATGAATGATGGTATCAGAACTCAAGTGGGACTCTGCAGCTTGCAGGGGACAACAGTAGAAAAACTGGGGCTTAGAAAAAGAAAGGAATAGGCAGTTCTCAGTGGACTGGCATCCTCAGCTCTAAAGGTGAGTATATGCAGGGACAGGTGCCGTAACAAAGAAACACAAGTCTTTATTTGATTTCTGGGAACCATGTCTCATATGTCTGGAAATGTATCATGGAACTTATTCTTCTTCTAAGATTTCACAAAGAAATGGACTTTTCAGCATCTGCCAAGGCATGAGAGGGCTCAGCAAGTAATAAAAGAGCTTTGAGAGGAAGTAATTCGGAATATCAGCCATCAGCCATTATGACAGGGGCAGAAGTCTCTGAAAGAAGTTTCATTTAGGAAGAAGAAAAGGAAAAAGGTTGAAAGGCTGGGGAGAGCTAAGGAGGGTCTACAGGGGACAAAGGTGGCACTAAGTGGCGTGTGTGTGTGTGTGTGTGTGTGTGTGTGTGTGTGTGTGCAGTGTGTTCACCCGTCCCTACATCTCCAGGCTGAAGGCCACAGTTCAACAACAGCAGAACAGATGCTCTGTAAAGAAGAGGCAGCTGCTTGAATATTAGGGAGCTGGCAGAACTAAAGTTGGCAGGGGTTTGTGAGCAAGCCAATTTTGCGGCAAAGTTCCTGAGGCAGGAGCCAAAGCTGAGCAACCAACAAAACCCAGAACCTGAGGTGAGAAGTCTGTCACAGAGCCGGCTATGATGGGCACAACAGGGAGTACGACGAAGTCCCTGAGGAGATTTTTCTACTCACAAAGGAGCAGAAGAGCTGAGCATGCAAGACACAAAGCGAGTGACAGAAAGGAGGATCAGAACAAGGCCCTGACCAGCCAGGGCTAGAAAGTAAAGTCCTGTCTCAAATATCAAACCAAGCCAATAAGGCAAATGGAAGGGTTGGGGATCAAACAATAACAGAAAAACTTGACTTGGAGGCAGCTGCTGGAATTCTGAGGCTGTACTTAGCATCTAACATTAGATCCTCTGAGCCCGACAAGCGTTTACTTTCTGTCTCTGTGACATGCACTGTTCTCTGTCCACAAGTACACATGTATACAACATACAAATATACACATGAGTGTTTCCTTAACCTTCTATGAAGAATCCCTTAGATGAACCACAACAATGACAGAAGCCATAACAGCACGGCAAGTGACACCTGAGACGCCAAGGCTCTGTTCACAGTGCAGGAGGACTAAGCAGCTGTTAGCTGTGACACACATGACACACCAACATGAAGTCAACCCAGCCTAGGAAGGGAAAGAGGGAAGAGAGAAGGGACCAGTCCCTTCCTAACCCC
Organism: Myodes glareolus; assembly: GCF_982192425.1. NCBI lineage: Eukaryota > Metazoa > Chordata > Mammalia > Rodentia > Cricetidae > Myodes > Myodes glareolus. Next base: position 30,615,966 of record NC_142044.1, read on the forward strand.
TGGCCCTTGACCCTCAGAGGAAACTGTTTCCAATATATGTCAAAAAGTGCCCTTCACAAACAAAACTATCAAATTCCATTATTTCATGTTATTTGCACTTAAAGAGACAGCAAAGGAAAAGAAAGTGGACCTTGCTTAGCTTGTTCTGAGGTAAAGGAAAGAGGAGAGGCCTCACAACTCATCTTAAGGCACCTCAGCTGGCAGATATCCTCTGTACCACGTAGGATTCTCTGGCCAGGCTGCCTGATACATAATTATAATAAAACAGAAGAGAATGCTTTCCTTAAAATGGTTATGAAGATGGACTTTGAAGCTGCATCTAAATCCTTTCCCATATGCCCCAGGCCATTATTTGACTACAGTCTCTGTTCATGCTCAGCTTCACAGGCCAGGGGAAGAATCCAGGCTGGAATCTCTTTGCAAGAACTTTCCAAGGCACCAGGCTCTCAGGCCAGGGTCTGCTCTTGGAAGTCCCTCAGCAGAACAGCTTCTCTTCACACACATAGTCCAGATGGATGGTGACCGTGGGTTCAGTAAGCTTGAAAACTGGGATTTATCACTTTCACTTATTGCTATACTTCAGATTGTCTCCAAAGACTCACACCTTGAAGACTCTGTCTGGAGGGTGGCACTGGTGGGGCGGGGGGGAGAACCTTCAGGAATCAGGGCCTTGCAGAAGGAAGTAAGATCATGGAGGCAGGTCCTGAAATGGAATATCTGGATCCCCAGCCCCTCTCTCTCTAGTGTTGTCTCAAGTGCCACCAGATGAGCAGAATTGCTTCACCATGCACTTCTGGCCCAAGTGATATGGCTAAAACAGCACAGAGTGAAACCTTTGAAGCCAGGAGCCACAATAAATATCACCTTATAAGTGCCACATAACAAGCAGGAAATGGCAGTGCATTCCTGTCATCCCAGTGCTGAAAGGGGGACCCCGGAGGACCCCAGGGGCTAGCTGCTCAACCAATCAAACCAGATTCAGTGAGAGACACATTCTCAAAAGGTGGAGAGCGACAGAGGAGGCCACTCAGCATCAACCTCTAGTCTCCACAGGTGTATGCATGGGCACAGCCACGTACACAGACATACACATGCACCAACATATACCATACACACACATAAAAAATGAATCTATAAAAATAACCTGGAATTCACTTGGGTCCTATAGAATATGCACATAAAACAGACAATTCTGTTATAAAACACATAAAATTATGGTATGTAACAGTATTTTAAAAATTCATTATTATAGTTCCTCATATGCTTTTACAATACACCCTTGCTTTTTCTCTTCAGTACTGATTAACCAGTGACTGCAGAGTCAAAACGTGAAACCAACAGTTCAAGCAAAAATACTCAGTTGTTATTGGGCAATTTCTTTGTGTAGTGGCTTGGGCTGGAGCAAGAGGAAGTCGTCAATACTGAAGCCCTATGCTCCTCTCATGAGGAGAGGGCAAGAACTTGCTTCCCAACAGGGGTTATAGGACTCCATCAGTGGCTCAGGAGTCTCATTAGCACATGCCATTTCCTGAAAGAAAAATAATCAATCCCACCCAATAAAAACAACCAAATTAAATGTAAATGACGGGATAATTTAATCAGAGAAAAGGTCAGTCCCTCACCTGCTCGAGCTTGAGATACTTCAGTCCCTCTGGTACAGGTGTGGGCAGATTAATGTCTATCTGACCATCCATCCATCCATCTATCCAACCCCTATTCTTTATTCTTCTATTCCTTATGTGTTACAGTTTACTTAAAGGGAGGCTCAGGCAGGCACACGAGATGACGACTGTGCTACACACACACACTTGGGAACATTTTCAAATGGAGTCCCTCATGATTATGTTCACAGTTCCACTTGCAGCTTCGGGTTGAAGTATGAAAGAAGGCTCCCTCAGGGGTACCACTGTTTCCTCCTCCTGTAAACATCTGTACCTGCTTACACAGGTCGTACTGATGCTGATCTGCCTTGTTCTCTGTTGTGCTGCCTGTCTGATAGAGAGAAGTATACCTAAGCAGGACTCCAAACTCACAACTTCACATAAGGCAGCACTGACTGTAACACTTGATAAACCACATCCCGGAGTAACAGCCAATCAACATTCTTCATAAAAAGGATAGATGACAATAAGTTACACCTTCTGAATTCTCTAACATTCACATGTGTGAACCAAGCAAAGCCTTCCCACTCTTGCCCTAGGTTAGACCCTGTTCCAGTAAGTACCAGATCTTTTTCAAGATTCCAAAGATTCCACATCTCAGGACACAAGTGAGGAGTACCAGAAGATATGGAAGACAACCTGGAGTCTGCAACCTAGCAAATGCCAAGTAAGAAGCTGGGATGTGTATCAGGACACTGCAGACTTCAGCATCCATCTTTCTGGTATCCAACTTCTGCCCAAGACCTGGAGGGAAACTTCACGGTGGAGTAAGAGTTTCAGACACTCAATTCAAATACTCCACTACAGGGCACGTCTTGTCCAAGGATTGAGAAATCCATGTTAAATCAAAAGTTCCTATTGCCCCAGAGATTTTCATGGTGGGAACTTTTCACGCTTTGCCTCATATGCTGAGAAACCATTGAGTACAGTCATAGAAACAACAGTGATATCTCCACTCTTAACTTCAAAGGTGGGTACCCAAGACATAAGATTCAGGAGAGCATCCGTGAGAGCCAGTCTAAGAACTGTCTTTGGACGTGCAAAAAAAACTTTTTCCCCCCCTTGAAGTTAAATGTCTCATGTTTTGTTCTTATTTCTCAGTACTAACTTCACAGTAAAGTTTGGATATCACTAGTAGCCCACATGTCTTTTAAGTTTCTCCTGAAATTTCAGAGACATCTTCCCCCAACAACCCTTTGTCCCATGAGCCTTCAGTCCCATGCTGTAAACATCGGCTCTGTTTGTTCACCATTTCACATTCTCTGTAGCATACTGCTTTATTCCTGTCTAATTTCTTTCCACAGAGAGTAGACACCTTGAAGGCAGGCACTGGTTCCTTCTTGGAACTCCAGCACCACAAAATTCACTGACAACAGCAAGTACTCAATAAATACCCAGTGATTCATAAAAGAACAAATCCACGCAAACCTTTATAATCTATATTTAAACTGTCTTCATGAACTTGAATATACAGTTTCCTGGTTGTGGTGTGCTTACTGGCTTTGTTTTCTGCCTTTAAAGTAGCTGTGCGAACTAGTTTTGTTGGCTGAGATTTCTGTCCTGCCCGGTTCCCACAGTTGTTAAGTCCCAAAGAAATCCCACAGAAATCTACATAAATTATAAACTGATTGGCCCAGTGTATCAGGCTTCTTATTAACTCTTATAACTTACATTAACCCATAATTCTTGTCTGCGATAGCCACGAGGCTTGGTACCTTTTTTGGCGAGGCAGTCACATCTTGCATGCTCTGTGTCTGGCTTCCTCTCTGTCTGGGTGACGACTGCAGACTGACTTTTTCCTCTTCCCAGAATTCTCCTGTTTTCCTTGCTCCACCTCTACTTCCTGCCTGGTCACCCCACCTATACTTCCTGCCTGGCTACTGGCCAATCAGCATTTCACTAAGAATACAATTGACAGGGTACAGACCATTGTCCCACAGCATAGTTTAACTTTTTCAAAACCTGAAGCAGGTATTAAAGAGATAGGGATGAATCAGCAAACGAAACTCGGATTATCACATGCAGTATATTCTAACAGACTGGTGAAGACTACTTAGGTTGGAGGAGGAAATGAAAAAAGTACCATAACAATTTGGTAGAAAAACTTTTCTTTCCAAACTCATCATTTTCTCCCTCTCCTGTATGGATCTAAAGCCATGACGTTTCTTTTAAAAGGACAGTCCGTGAGGAAATACTTCTGGGCATCTCTGGCTATCCCCATACTTCCTACTAGTTTACTAGTTTCCTTCCTGGTAGGTTCTCATTACGCTTATTTGCATTCTATGATTCTCTAAAAAGAAACTGAGAGTCTCCTCGGTGTTTCTAAAATATACTAACCTTTTTCCAACACATCTGCACAAACAGAGTCACTGAAAAACAGCCCCATAATAATCCACGGAGACAAGACCAATTTCATTTCAAATTCTATGTGAGGCAAGGCAAAGTTCTGAAAACAAAAAAGGGAAGACGGCAGGAGGCAAATCCTTCTGGGCAGAGGAACCTCACCTGCTTTACAACAGTTACTGTCCCAGGCGCCATAGCAACCACTGAGGCCACAGCAGTGGCATCGTGGGTCTCCGAACCCAGCTCAATGATCTGCTGCAGGATGTTCACAGCTGTAGGGTCAAGTCGATCACCTATGGGAAAGAAGTAACAGGACATCAATAAGCTCTCGGCACTGAATGGCATCCAGCACAAACTGAGCCCTAGTGAAGACCATGGAGTGACACCTAGTCCAAAATGTTCATGGGTTCTCAGAAATCACTCAGACAAGAGAAATCACTTGTTTGGTATCTTTTAATTTATTAAACATTTTCTATAAGAACCTCTCAAGGCTTATGGAACCATAAGCAATGGCATGATGGTACGATACTCGCTATTTTCTTTGATGTATAAGTCAGTTGGGCACAAAAAGCAGAGATTTGCCTCAGGTCATTGATGCGATGGCATCACAAACATGGAACCAAAGCCCAGATGAACTGAATCTTGATGTGGTTACACAAACTGCCCTTCCGTGTCAGAACTGAGGATTACTAGCTGATATGTTCAAATGCATAAGAGGTTTCTCCTGAGGGCATGGTAGATGTGCAGTGAAAGCATGCCAAGTGGCAGGCAGAACACCCAAGAATGTCTTACTTATCTAGCCAGTGGGCTTGTGAACTACAAGCCAATTAAGCCTGCTTTCATTTTAATCTTGTCAGAAGACAGGGGCCCACACCATCAGGGCAGCAGCTTGGCACACCCTTCCTGCTCTCTCTCACCATCTGCTGCCCATCTGTAATCCTCCTGAGCACACCCTCACCCAGATCACTGATTCACGACAATGGAAATTACTGTTTGGTCTCGGTGCTTCATCATGTCATGAAGTCTTGGCCAATGTTTACACCCTCACAGGCAAGCTTTTTGCAGGCTATGAGCCAACATGAATCAACCAATAAGAGACTGGAAAGAGAGACTTTGACATGATCAGTGTAGTGGGTAGAACATGACCTGAGATGGAGGGGATGACCTACATATATTCACAATATACCGAGAGCATTCCCCCTTTCCCACAATACACCTGTACCTGGAGCTGACTCAGATGTGCCTTGCAGCTAACAGTCTAGATCCCAAAGACTAAAATGTTTACTTTGGTGAGTCACTGAGGTTAGATTTTAATTCCTCCTCCACTCCCTCCCTTCCTGATCATTATCCAGCCCAACTATTAGTCAGCCAGGAGCTGTGGTTCCCACTGGGAATACAGATAAAGCATAATCCCACCCCTGTACTCATCCTTCCTGGGCTGACAGGCTGCTGAGACCCATGTGTAAGCAAACCATCATAGGGCATGGTATTGCAGGGCAGTTAGGGGACAGTAAAGATAAGTTTGGTGAGATTCTAATACATGGCAAGCGATCTAAGAACTGAAGGTGGGGGTGAGCTAGGCAGAAGAGTTCCACGAGGGGACTGCACCCAGGCTAAACTGGAGCACAAGTGAGAAACGCAGCCTCTGCTGATACCCACAGAATGCAGCCTGGACAACGCAGCCTAGGGGCAAGAAGCAAGACAATTGGGCAGCCAGGAGGTAAAGCAGGAGGTCTGGGCTGTCGAGTGACAAAGATAGAACAGAATCTGAGGTTCCATGGGAAGACACTGGTGGGCACACGGGCATGTGCTCATGGACTCTTTAAGGAAATAAACACCAGTGGGGAAATGGGAAATGAAGACAACACTGACCACTGAAACAGAAACCCAAATTCAAATAAGGACTCAGTGCTGGAGTCTGGCCTCGCAGTGTGGCCTTGCCTCTAGAAGTGTGGCCCTGCTTCCCTCTAGTGTGCCAGCGGTCAACTATTTGGAAATGGGAATTTGCATGGAGCTTTCTTAAGACTGGAAATGAAGGATTTCAAGTCAGGACAGGAGCAGTTTTCTCCTTGTATCTCCCATTACCATCTGTTGTCAATGCTTTCCCACTAATCCTGCTTGCTTGATTCAGTCTCTGAGATGCATGTGCGCTGGCATTCTCAGAGCTTTGGGAAAACTGCTTCCAAGGTCAGTGTCCAGTTTGTAAACTGATCAAAAAATTCAAAATTATCATTTGATTTAAAAATATGATCTGGCTTTTTGGAAAGAATGGAGACAGATGAGTGATCCTGAGCATACAGATGTATATTGGTCTTCCTAGGGTGACCTGCCAGTAGATCACATTCCAGTCACCCACTGTTATCACCTGTCTGGACACTCTGGACCCTGGGATAATGCCCATGGAATAGATGGCCATGAGGAAACATGAGGCAGTGGTAGGAACTGCCCGATGAAAGTCAGGAGAACCAGACTCCAACTCTGCTACCTAAATGGAGGACTCTCACCACTATGTGCAGTGGACAGCCACCTTTAAGTAAGAATGTCAAGGTTGTCCACACAAAAAACTGCTCTGGAAATAAGTGTGATCCACAAGGGTCCCACCGTGGCTGGGTTCATTCTGAAGAGTTTACAGATAGACAGCCCGGTTTGTTTGCTATGGAAAGAGCAGCACTGAAGTGAGAACGGAAGCCGGGGTGCCCTCACCACTTTCAGAGGTGTATCTCAGGTCCTGAAGTGCCGCCACTGCTGCCTGTGTCCCCTGAACATCTTCTTCAGCTTCGGTGATGTAGAGGTATTGGGTGGAGGGCTCCTCAGGAGTCTCTGTTGCTGGCTAAATAAAAACATCATCATCTCAGCATCCCTCCAAAAGATTAACAGCAACCCCCAAATCCCAGAATGAGATAAGCACATACAGAACAGCGCTTCACACGGCACTGGCATAGCTCTCCTGAAAAGCCATCTGCTCCCACAAATGCCTTTCCCAGAGAAAACATTTTCTCTCGAGGGTCAAGACATCATAAGGCTACTTTGAGTGGAAGCTTGTTTCTCCCCATGCTCATGATACAAAATAAAGCATACTGTTCATAATGAACATAATTGAATATGTGCTTCTACAGGCTCCTCCCACTGCTCCTAACACTGTCTTTTATCTGTCCCTTACACTGAGGTCTCTGGCCATGCAGCTAACAGAGGCAAAGGAACAGCCATGGGAGAAAGTAGGGAGCATGTAAAGTACGCACAGGTCCTACCATTCAGTAGGAGCCCACCGAACCATAGCTATTGACATGACCATCAATTTATTACACAAAGAATGTAGAGAGGCATATTCTGCAATATCAGGCTATGTGAGGGAAGGAGGGGCTCAAGTGATGTTCAAAGATATCTTCTACCTCAAGGGGAGAAACAGAGAAAGCATATAGTCACAGAATGAGAACAAAGATCTCTTGCTGAGAAGGAACAAAGCCAATACCATAAGGTGTGGGCCATGAATCTCACCAATTAAGAACAAAAGGTGGGTTTTGGACAAAATTTATAGAATAGTCAACATTATATTCTATCAATACCTATCAGTCACTGACACAGAGTTTCAAAGTAACAAGTAATTATCCTTCCACAGCCAACTGGCCAAACTCAGATTATACCTGCCTGACACAAAGGAAACACCTAGTAAATATCCAATGAATGTAAAAATTAATAAAAAGAATATTTCCCCTTTTGAGTTGCACTAAGGAGTGTACCAGTTAACTATGGACCCATGGGCCTTAGCTTGTGAAAGAGCTGTTCTTCTAGGGAACACAGGTAACAATGACATTCAGTAATACCTCTTCTAAGTGACAACTCAAACTGCCAGGAAGTCAGTGTGCTTGCTATTCTATTGGTGGCCACACTGTGCCCAACTTCCTCACTGCTTAACTGCCTAACTTAGAGAGGCAAGGGCATATTTTTCCGTGTACTATTTCATGAGGGTCATAGCTCTGCTAATAGTTCTAGAACCTGCTGGAAGTACTGACTGAGGTGGGAGGATTTCCTGTCGGGAGTCAGCACTCCAATGTCTGTTTCTTTAGACAACAATTTCTGTAGCGTGAACTTAGGAGCTGAGGAGAATAATGAAGGCACCACCTGTGGTGATGGGACACTGAGGATGCCATTACCACCAGCAACACAAAGGGCTTATCTCCCACATAAGCTCCAGCATTGTACATGGTGTTCCCTCCTTCAGCTTTCCAGTCTACCAGCCTACTGTATGACGAGAACACTAAGGCTACGCAGTCAACAGTGGCTCAAGGGCAAACGGCTATAGACACAGAGACAAGTTCAAACTCTGTCCCTCTAAACTTCACCCTTTTTTAGTCTTAATTTATAAAAAGTTTCAAATACATACAGAAGTAAAGAGAGTGGTATTATAAGATGACAAAAACGTATGTGTCTTGTCATCTCGAACTTGTCACTCCATCGCCTGATTTAAACAATTATCCACTCATGATCAGTTGTGCCGTCTATGGTTCCACATCCTCCATGACATGCTCTTGGATTTGTGTGTGAGTGTGTGTGCATGTGAAGGCCACAGTGCACATTTTGAGGTCAGAGGACAATTTAGCAAAGTTGGTTCTTTCCTTCCATTTTTGTCTGGGTTCCAGCGATCAAACTCAAACCACCAGGCTTATACAGAACATGAATTACACACGTGCCATCTTGCTGTGGCTCTACCCCTGATGGCTCTGAAGCAAATGAGAACCATTGTTTCCTCCACAAATATTCCAAATGAGGTCAGATGTGGAATTTTCCACATGTGGGTGGTATAGTGCTATCAAAAGCTTTTAGAATTTACGGCATTGAGGATTTTGAGTTTTTGTTTTAATTAGGGATTTTCATCATATAGATGATGATAATAATAACAACAGTAAGCCACATGAATTCCTAGTGATTCTTTGACTCCAAGTTGGCACTAAGGCTCCATCTAGCTTTGGCTTCTGCTTATTGTAACATCTTCTTCCAAGAGTAAAATCACAGTTCCCTTTATACACAGAATGTTCCCACACTTGCTCAATTATAACACACACAGGAAATAGTTTCAGAGATTAAGCATAGTCCACCAGATTGTAGCACTCATCAGTTCTTTGTCTCTGGCCTTAAGGTATCCAGCAACACACTATTTCCATAGTTACTTGTTTCTGACTTTAGTGGAAACTCTCTAGTATTTCCAAATGAAATAAGACACTGGCTTATGGCCAAGACACATACATTTTTGTCGTCTTAAGGAGCACCCACTAAGCTCTACTGAAGCAGTATAACAGGTGAACAATGCTTTCTGTTGAAAGCTTTTTTGCATCTATGAAGGTGATCATTCCATTCTTCCCAAGTTCATGGTGAGCTATATAAGCCTATGTTCTTCTATAGAGCCATGATTCCTTATATTTCAAAGTAATCTCTACACTGCCATAGTGTTTCATTATTTTTATGTGCTATTAATTGTTTCAAAGACCTTACTCCTGACCGGTTATAAGTAGGTACCCTGTGAGTTCACAAGTCAGCTGGGGGTGACTGTGACTGCCAGAGAGGGATGAACCTTGGCAGTGTGTGGAAACAGCTGGCTGTCTCAGTGAGGTCCAGAGAGGCAGGGTGATGTTACTGGTACCTTGTAGGAAAATGCCAGAAATGTGGCTAAACTTCCTATAGGGTCTAGACAGGCCCTCCACAACAAAGAATTACGCAGATCTAAACATCAATGGTGCTGAGTTTGAGAAGCCCTGTCTTGAGTGACTGCAATCTGTCCATGATAGTGGCATCTGGAAGCTGTTGGCTCTGGGAATGGTGACAGATTCAGATTTCTAGGGAAACAATCAGTGGGTAGGACTAGGAGTATTTGGTAGAAGACAAGAAGAACCTGGAGTCAGAAAATAATAAATAAAGACCTGGAAGTCTTTCCAGTTCTCTCAGAGAAGACAGCAACAGAACATTTGCCTTCCACTCTATTGAACGTAACATCTAAACGAGGGTTTGTGAGCTGGAGAAGCAAAGACAACATTCCCAGAAAAGCTCAAATAGCCTGGAAGAAGATTCACATAGGTGGCTCTGATCTCACTCAGAGGGACCCAGAGCCATGACCTGAAATGGCTGCAGATTTTCAAGGAACACATCCAGTGCTCTCCAGGGCAGACTGTGCACAGCACCTGGGCTCACCTGACTTGCCACGTGTGTTTCAACATGTTGAGATCATACCACACTTAAAGTTTTACCTCCAATTTGGGGTCTTCATCAATTTCCACTACCTTCAAGCCATGTTTGTTCTTCAAGTGCCTGTTGAACTCCCATTTGGTACCATACACAAAGTTGCAAACAGGACACTTCAGACCACCTGCAAGCAGAGACAGGAAAACAGCAGTGTTTATAGAAAGTAGGCATGCTGCTGTCTCTTTCTGCCCAAACGTGGAAGAATCCACAAAGCGCTTTACTTTGTATCCGGCACCTACAGTCACTCAAGCTTACCTTAGCACTGAAATAAAAGAGCAATGGTATCAGCTTTCAGTGGAAAGATTCTGGAACTTAATACACTTTTCTTATTTATTGAATAGGCTTTTGCAGAAGCCTAATATCGGTTTGATATCTTAAATGCCAGAGAGAAACGAGCAACATAATCCCCTTGACCAACTAGATTGTGGCTAAAATCAATCTTTCATGTAGTTATCTGCAAAGAATATTTTTTTTAAGTCACTAAAGAGCAGAGGCTGATTTGCCAATCTCCTTTGCCCCAAATGCTTACTTACAATCAGATGCTCAATTCTCAAACCCTTTCCAAGAGAAGCTAAGTAGCGAGCATAAATTCCCCTGAGAGTTTCCCAGTAAAGAATAAATTAAAAAGTCGTTCACATCCTGAAGTGTCCCTGTTTATTGAACCAATTAAATTGTGCACATGTTCCAGGCAGTGTTTAGATGTTTTAATTGGGATAATGTAAAACTCAAGGTAGAAAAAAAAAAAAGTAAGGTCACAGAAGAGACTTAAACTAAAATTAAAGCAGAAGCAGCATTAAATTGGAGACTGGACACCAATCTCTTAGCAGGAGATGCAAGCTCTAGCCAGAGTAGGCTAACTGCAGTCCCCGTGCTAGCTGACCAGATCTCCAGGCCAGAGTTGGGCCTCCACATGGGGCTGGGCCCAGACAGTGGATGCCCTCACCAAAGTTCCCCTGCTTGAGCTTCTGCAGCCTGGTGACTCTGCAGTTCCAGCAGCTCATGCCCCAGTGGTGACCTATCAGGTCTCACCTTCTCCTGCCCCATGTTTTCCCTATAGATAGCCTTTGTTCCCTAATCTCACCCTTAGACTGTAGTCCGAGAGCAATGAGACTCAACATTAACTTCATAAGGAAGGCCTGCTCTTCCTCGCCTCCTTAACTACTCTCTCTGTGTTCCGTTTGCTTTTGAAAGTCACAATGTTCACTTAATACTATCTTGCTTGCTCTTTTAATCCTGCCTCATGCCATGGCAAGCTGTTCCCCGACTCAGTCCCATAAATGCCACAGCACATGTCCAGATCAGTCATTAACCCAATGGACACCGTTTTCCTCCTATAACAATAGCAACAGCAGGAAGAGTAACACATATCTTCTCTCCGAGTATGCATGTCAAACACCTCAGGCATAAGCTCTGCTCACTTCCCAACAATACTGGCATAATCATGTCATTTTAAATGGAGGCTTCAGACTATGAAGTAGTATTTGCCTTAAGCCAAGGTTGTAACTAGCTTGAGTTCTGTGAAGTAAACAACAATGGTGGCCATAATTCCTATCAAATTCGTCCTGGACAGAATGATAACCTCACTCTCCTCTCAAGATCTTTCTGACTCAAATATCTGCACCAGTTCCTTACCTTTACTCTTAATCATGAAGCCTTACAAGTGATCATTTTTATATCCCTGACATGAGCATCAAGTGATGCCCAAAAATGCCCCATTTCTCCAATTCATCTCTGAGTTGAGCGAATCACAGGGATGACTATATTTAAGCAGCCAGAAGCTGAACTGAGGAGTATGTCTCAGGCTGTCACATTCATTTATTTACTGCTAATTTCAAGGAGTTCTGTCCTGATGCTGAGTTTGTCTGAATAAATTTTGTAAGAGCCAGGTTATCTCAGGAGCAGGCATCACTAATCTCATCCTCTGTCACATGCAGCTACAATGCATGCCTTCTCCTGAGCCAACTCCATGTTGGTGGAATCTCCACAGAATATGGTCTACAAATGGAGTATCTTGTCTATTGCAGAACTGGAAGCTAATAGTACGTTCCTTTCCACCTTCATTGCTCTTCAGTTCCCTGATCCTGGGCAGGTTTAAGAGAATACAGCAGAAACAAGAAAGAAGAGAAAACAAAGCTGGGTGACACTAGTCACCATCAGAAAGACTGGAAAGAAATGGACATCAAATTCTTAAGTTACAAAACATTCTACAAATAAGGCAACTTCTTCAGTAAATGCTTATTTTCATAAACTCAAAGACACTACTCTTTTGTAGACAAGACCAAATGCATTGTTCTTTCTTAGCCAGGAGCATAAGTAAACATCCTTTTAACCACCCACGGTGGCTTGACTGAGAAATGCCCCCACAGACTTGGGTATTTGAACACTTTGTCCCCCGGTTGGTGGTGCTGTTTGGGGAGGTTACAGAACTCTTAGGATGTGAAGGCTTGCTGGACCAAGTACATCGTAGGGCGGCGGCTATGCAAAGGTAAAGCCTTGTCCTGCTTCCATTTTTCTGCTTCCTGCTTGTAGTTGAGGAAGTGATGTCCCAGTTCCCTGCTTCAGCCACCTGCTGTCGTGCCTCCCCCGCCATTATGGATGCTCCCTCGAGAACTGTAAGCCAAAATGAACTCTTCCTTTTAGAAGCTGCTCTTGGCTGCATTGTTTATTGCAGCCACAAAAGGTGACTGATACATATTCCCTGTAATCGTGTAGTAGTCATCCACCCTGCTGTCTTCCTCCATGATCATCCTTGAAAAAGTTCTCTCAGTAAGGCCTTCCACCTTTGCTCATGGCTAGACCAACACTGCTTCTCCCTGACGGAGTTAAACACAGCAACAACCAACAGCAAACTTACTGAGGTCAAATGAAGGCTTCACAATGAAACTAGAATACTATTTTAGGGAAAACTAATTCAGGAAGAAAAACAACCTCAGATTATGTTTAAATTGAACTTAATATGATAATGCCCAGTATTAATTAAAACTTCAACCTTTGCCATACCAACTTTAATTAAAGAACAACAAATAGAAATATGTAATCTCACCTGAATGTATAACTATGCCATTTAATTGACATCAGAGCAGAGAGAAATAATTTCTACTTCAATTAATTAATTTCTTAGTGTGCACAGTAAAGGTCAATAGAAGGCTTGGTAAGCTAGTCTCAACCCTGGCATTAAATGCTCAGTAAAGTTGCAAATGGCCAGCCACAATTTTCTCACCTGGATTCATTAACCAAGAGAAAAGGTAGGGGGTTAAGGAGCAACTTTAAAAGCTCACCATGGCAGCCTTGCTCTTTACAGAATCCAATCTACTGGACATTTAGAGGCTTTCCAGGCATTAAAAACCTTCTTTTTGGTGCCTGATGTTACAAAAGATTCCATCTCATGTTCAATAACATGAGTTTAGGAAGGGCACGGAACATGAGGCAGGCAGGCAGATCATGTGAGTCTGGAGGACTTTCTTACTCTCTTCTACTAAGGTAGAATACCAATCCTCATATCCTCATGAAAGGCTACAGCACAGTATGCAAGCTATAGGATCCTCCAAATGGGTATTCTAACCATTGGAACATGTGAACACATGCATATCTAAAAGGGACTTTGCAGATGTGATTCAATTAAGGACTCTGTAGTGAAGATCATTCTGGGACATGGAATGTATCTATCTAATCGAAGGGAGCCTTACAAAAACAAGGAGGAGAGGGTCATCATAATGACACAATATGAAAAAAACTCCACTGAGCATCCTTGGCTTTGAAGGTTGAAGAGAAGGGACCACAAACCAAGTCATGGCATATTCTCTAGAAGCTGGACAAGGTCAGAAAACAGATAGATGTTTCCCTACCATCTGTGGACTTGTTAGCATCTCTACTTCAGCTTAGTGAGCCTTAGTTTGCGTACCTGACCTTTGTATCTGTAAGATAACAAACCTGCATAGTTTTAAGTTATTTGCTATAGTGGTTTTGGGAAACTAGCACAGGCATTCAGGGATTGGAGCAGCATGAATTCTAATTGCTCTTAATAATAAAAACCCAGAGTCAGACATTAGGGAGGAAAGCTGAGAGATCAGAGAAGCAGTGCAGCAGCCACTAGAGAGACCTTTTACCACTACCAATGCTCATAAGGAAGGGACCATCCTGTCCTTGGATCTTCCCCAAAGCAATGTGCTCATCCTCTCTGAGAGTGGATGGGGGCTGGGTTTGAAGGGTAGATGGAGGGAATAGGAGGAGAGGAAAGAGTGGGAACTGAGATTGGTATGTAAAATGAAAAAGGATAGTTTGCTGTTGTTTTTAAAAAAAATGGAATAAAAGAAATTAAATAAAATAGACTCTACTTGATGTGCAGAGCTAGAAGGAATTCATGGGTGTATTTTAATGGTCACATTAACGTACTTCCATGTCTCATTTTTCTACTTTTATATTCATCCTTTTGGGGATTAACTCCCATATAATAAACTAACTGTGTGTCACCACTCCCTGGCCTCTAGTGGCTTAGCTCCACACTCTCATCTTCAGGCAAGCTTTATTTGTTAAAACATAAACAAAATATCACTACACAGAAGCAGCTTCATTAAGGAACTTAGATACTGAATAGTTTAAATTTACAAGATGAGTAAGTTAAACATGGACTAGGAGTCCCTGCAGATATTAGCATTTCCTGTTGAATAAGAAAGTTTTACCCCTAGTGACCTGAAGTGCTGCTAGATCACAGCTGGCCACAGGACTCAGGGCTATTAGACCCTGTGCAAACCCTAGCCTCCCTCGGATCCTTGAGGAAAACAGCAAAGGGAAACTACAGCAGAGGAAACAAGCGAAGCTTATCATTAGCTGGCTGGTATCCTGAACTCTAATGAGAAGTCCCTGGTAAACACACCACTAGAAGCATCTACCAGTAACTCATTGAGTCTGGATTTTAGACATTTTAAACATGTCCCAAAATTAAATTGATGACTTTTGGGCTATTGAAGAGCTTCTGGATTTTCTGTTATGCTATTTCCTGAGATTAGCATGAATAATACGATATGCATGTGCTCCCATGGATACAGATTTACATTTTTCTAATTCAGTAGTTCAAAATAACAAAGACTTTAGCAGAAGCCAAAAATGAAGCCTTCCTCACATTTCTCCTGTCATTCCTTCTCCAGTCGTGATAATCTATTGTCTCTTCAGTGACTCTCAAACTGGGGCTAGAGAGAGGGCTCAGCCACTGGGAGAAGCAACTAATGGCCCTCCCAGGGCCTTGCCTTCATATGGAAGGGAAGAATTCTTTAGCCACACCATCAGAACACAGGTCCCTAAAAGGACCTGCCTAGTCCCCATGCTACTGAACAAAAGATAAGCAGGTTCCACTCAGGTAGGAATACCAATGAGTACCACGATAAAAATCACCTAGTTTAATACTGAGTTTCAGAGACTGGGCTGCCCACACAGGAGAGGCTGAAAGACAGGTGCTTAAGGAAATCTGTAGACAAATATCATAGCTTAGGGTATTCATCAAGCATTTACTTCATATCAGAAAAATAGCAGGAACTATCAGAGGATAAGAGCTAATTTTTGCAACTCCTGTTGAGGCAGGTATTAGCTTCCCCTGGGATGATTCTGAATGCAAGATCAAGTTCAGGGAAGATAAGCACCTGTTCCAAAGGCCATAATGTGCATAGGACCCAGTTAAGGTCTGTGTGGCTCCTAACCCTATGTGCATTCCAGAGAACCTAGAGAAATCTGATAGGGTGCTTTGTGCAGAACAGACCTTTGCTAAGTCTCCACTTCATCATATGACATGCCTCATAGAAGGGAGCTACGACTTCATGAAGCCTGGCACCAAACCACCTTACACACTTCAGTGCCTGTGACTGCTGATCTAGTCCTTGAGCAAACTTTAATCTGGCATCGGTGAAGGGGCAGGAGTCAGGGGACTGCAAGGGACATCTTCCTCAAACAGCACAAAACATACATTTATACAGGAGAAGACTTCAAATCCAAATTGATGATCAAGTGAGAACTTAAAGAAATCTACCTTCAAATAAGATGCACATATGCTAGATAAAATAAACTGCTTCATGTAATGCTTAGGAGAAGTCTAATGTCCAAATAGTACCAAAATAGTGAAGACATATTTAGTTGTTTGCTTCTTCAATAAGCCCTTAGAAAGGGATTGGGGGGTAGGGTGAGGATGGAGACACATGAAATATAATGATCAAGCACTGATCTTCAAAGCTTAAATATAAAACTCAGGTCCTGCTAGGAAATGCCAATTGATTAGAGAGCCTTAGAAAGTTAACAGACAACTTGGGGAATGAAACAGTTCTAGTTCAGCACAGCTTTTGCAAAGCGGTGATGAAAGCCTAAATGCAGCGATAGCCTCATCAATCAGATCCAAGGGCCTGCCCCACCAGCCAAACTGAACATCTATTTTCTGCCAATCAAATCCAAGAGTGTGAAGGATGTGAAAACTAAGCCCCAGCTTCTCACTCATTATTTACGGTGACTCTAAGTCAAATCCATCCTCCCTTGGGATTCCTGGACATGACGACTGTCGTGAAAAATAATGCAATGGAGGCTAGTGGTGCAGCTCGGTGGTAAGGTGCTGGCCTAGCATGTGCAAAGCCTTGGGTCCCATTCGCTGCACAGAAAGAGAAGGTCCCAAGCAATGGTTCCAGAAGTTTTAGATATTTTCAGAAAAGAAAAGTAAATCTAAGAACAAAAGTGTTTTGAGCCAGATGCCACTGAACAGCATCCTCTCCACCCTCATGGCAGATGTTCCTCTGTAGTTAAGAAGTCCGGCAAGTTCAGGCTAGGTGACTTGCCTAAGACAGCACGGTTCAAGGAAAGGAAACAGATGTGAGCCAAGATCCTCCCTTTCTGCTCCACCATCCTGTTCCTAGAGCCATAAAACTTCTCCTGAGGAAAACGCCAGGCCCGTTTTCTCTCTCGCACTCCAATACCTCACTAGTGGATGGCTCTGAAAGGATCTGAGTCTCAGCTGCTCATCTATTCCTGTTCTGCTCTGTCACTGGATGCTGCTGGATACAGACAATCCGTTCGTGTTACATGGAGATGCGTCTCTAGGCAACTCAGCAAGGGATGCCTCGCTCTGATGGGGGAAAAAGAAAGTATCCCTGGCTACAACACAGCTTGCAGGCCTCCATCTGGTAGCCAGACAGGTTTCTAAAAGCCCCTCGGCTCCACGTAGTCACCAGCTAATAAGAAGCAGTGTTCATGGCGCACTGGAGTCAGGCTCAGCTGAGTTAGTGGAGCAGAGACATAATGCGGCTGGACTTCCCTAGGTGGAAACAGCACCTGCGGCATGCCCTCTCCACAGGTAATGTGTGGTTATTTCTTTTCAATCAAACCTCCAAAAGAAAAACTCTGAAACTTTTTAATACTACCAGAAGTTTTCAGTAATTATCAATAAATGCTTAAAATATTTTTCAGGCTGGCTAAGGTATCTGTGTATTCAAAATGTGTTTTTCTATACCCCATTCCCACAAAGATCAACTACTAAATATGTCTATAGTAACATTGGTTACAATTTTATTTTTAAATCTAACTAAAATATAATTACATCATTTCCCCCTCCCACTCCATGTCTAGCCCCCTCTCTAGAGTTCATGGGGTCTTCTTCTTTAACATCAAGGAAAAGGGGGTATAAAGACTGTAAGAGCCAAAGGACCATGAAGTGTTGTGTTCTGTAAGATCACACCTCCTAGCTATGCAAAAGAAGCTATACCCATGAAATCTCAACATCACGGCTGTCTACCTAAGATCTAAAAAATTCCAACATCAGTTGACACCCCAAGATAGATGTGGGGGAGAAAATCTCACAGAGTCTAGTGTATGGATGAAGAACAAAAAGCAATTAACAACTCTTGAGAGAGGGAAAATTAGTCTTCCGGGGAGATGATTCCCCTAGTTGATTATCTAATAGTCAATAAGTGGTCAGCCCTAGAAATATATACATACAAGCAACACTAGATGACTCTAAAGGTTGTATTTATGCCTGTTCTTTTATATGTATAAGAAATAATAATAATTAAAAGGAGGGGGGAAAAGGTAGAAACTCCATACCTTTTGGCAACAGAACTTTTAAGCTCCTATATACAATGTTGTAGTATTGCCAAGAGCTCCGAGGAGTTATAATTACAAAGCCAAAGACTGTAGCCAAGGATAACAAAAATGGTCTTGTCCATAACAGTGAATGAAGAAAATAAGGTCTAAAATTTCTACTCTGCAAGCATTATGTGCAGACAGAGTAGACAACAATATTGATGGATACCACTGTAGATATCAGAGACTATGAGTAATGTTTTACCACCACCTTTTAGATCACCATATAACAGGTGTAATGAGTTGTAATTCTGACTTGTGTTTTCTGGTGAATAATGAGGATGGTGATGGCACACCAACAAAGAGGAAGGAGTAATGTAATGCCAGGTTCATGGGTTAGAACTGAGTTGTTAAAGTCTAGCAGACAGCAGAGGTCTGAGCCCCTCACCTACCTTGCTGGATGAGTGCTTCAGTTGCAAGCTCCCTACTGCCCACGTTGGCATACTCCTCATTGGGGTGCTTCCTGTTGTAGTGTCGCTTCAGGGAGCCAGAGATGTTACACGAGTAGTGACAATGGGCACAGCGGAAAGGCTGGGGGAACAAGAACAGAAATGGTGAACTTTGACAACTTCCCCAAGAGTGCCTCCTGGTGAGCATAAGACATCATCATGCCTGCAAATCTGCAGGCCCAATAGACTCTGTCACTAGGGAATGGCTGGTCCTAGTTAGGGTTTCTAGTGCTGTGGTAAAATACCATGACCAAAAGAAACTTGGGGAGGAAAGAACTTATTTCAGCGCACGTGCCCTGGTCACAGTTCATCATGAAGGGAAGTCAGAGCAGAAACTCAAGGCAGGAACCTAGGGGCAGGAACTGAAACAGAGGCCATTTGAGGAGTGCTGCTTACTAGTTTGCTTCCTATAGATTGCTCAGCCTGCTTTTTTTATACCACATCACCCAGGGGACACTGCCTTCTATCCACCTACATCAATCAAAAAAATGCTCTACAGGCTTTCCATAAGGCAATCTGGTGGGGCACTTTCTCAACTGAGGTTCCCTCTTCCCACACGACTCTAGCATGCAAGCTGACATCAAAACCAACCAATACATCCTGCTTCCATAAAACCCAAAGTGGCCAGGGCAGGGATTCCACTAAAGAAGCCTGCTGCCCTTATATCATGATTTCTCTTTTTGTCTACCTCTGGCACCAAAGAAGATAAATAAAATACCAATATGCTAACCAATCACAGTTGTAAGTGGGTGTCATTAAAAGCAGTTCCTATTACAATCAATTCATTGATACTCTTGTTCCTTCATCTAAACAACTTTCTTTGTGACATTACGCAGTGCCAGGCTGTGGGGAGGTATAGCTGGTAAAAGCCACCGCAGCCTGACCTAAGCCAGAAGAAGCACTTACAGAATAAAGTCACAGCTGGGTCCATAGCCTTGTCTGGCCTCTTGCATATTGCTTCCGGGAACTCACGAGAGGAAGGGAAGGAATGTCAATCAAGTCCCTCAGGAAGACTTTGGCATCAGCCTCGAAATAGCTATAGATCACTGCCATGTGCCAGGCTCTTTCTCATACCAAAGTGTCTTCCTGTGTCACAGCGTTGTGTAGTTCAGACAAAGAGTGGCAGGAATCCTGTTTGGCACTTGGACCTACTAGCAACACCAGCTTTCTGGCTGGGCAGCAAGAGAAAGAAGAATACCAGCGTTTTGGCCAGGCAGTAATAGAAGAAGCTCATGGGTCAGCAAGATGGCCTCAATACTCTGGATGTTGCAGGAGGTGCCCAGATGAAGCGTGTTTAACCTCACAGGTGAAACTTACCTACAGCAGAACCTCAGACAATTAGCAAAATGTCTCTGAGCTATTCTTCATCATAAAACCTGAGGATAATAGCTACCTTCTTGGGCTATGCTCTGGATGGAAGGGTGGAACACAAACAAACAGCTGAGATGCTGTGCTGAGAGTTCCCTACGACTTCCTTTAGCAATTCTACAACTCTCTTGCACACACAGAAGCTGGCACATCACTGTGTCTATTATGATCACCTTGACTATGTGACTGACAAATTCATCCATCTTTTCACCATTATTACGCAGACACACTGAAGCAGTTACAGGACTGACTGAATGTGGAGAACGCCAACCAGCCGGGGAGATGACCGCCCTGATCTGAAGCATCCACAGCCTCTAGCAATGGTTTCTTCTTCCCAGGCATATATGTTCCCAAGGCTTCCCACAGAGGCAGAGAGGATGGATGGATGGTAAACATAAAGGAGGTCCTTGGCCTCAGTTTTCTTTCTCCTTACTGTATACCCAACCACTCCTTCAAAACAGTTTTTGTCCATGCCTTCCACTCTTCCCCTTCCCACTTAGGGCCCTACAGACTCCTGGGAAAACAGTTGTCAAAGATTTGACCAACACCCATGTTCCACATCTATCAGATGGTGCCACCTCCCAGTATAAAAGCTACTGCTGCTGGCCTCTGCACTAACTGACAAGATCAGATTTTTAACCCTGATGTTCAGCACTGACTCTCTCTAAGGCCTTGAGGCCTGTGTGTCTTTCTGCTCTGGTTTCCAGCCACCATTGATGGCTGGATGTGAACACTCAGTGTGACCCCTTCCCTTTTTCCCCCAGTAGGAATATCTAGCTGCCGTCCAGTTTTCTCCACAGAGATATGCTGCAAGTGGAACTCAAAGCAACTGCAGATTCCTATCTTGCTACATAATCTGCTGATCAATCATACACAAAGCTGGCGCTCACCACAGCCACTTTTACCACTCAACAACTCCTGCTACCTAGCTCCTAGAATCTGTCCCTGCCCCTCTCCGCCTGCCACCCAGTGGAGAGAAGGATGCCATTCCAATTGTATTGATTTTGGCACCAGAGATTGACACCCAGAGCCTTGCACTGTTAAATAAACACTCTACCATTGAACAATATCTCCCTCCCAGATCCTCTTAAGAGAAATGTCACACCCCAGGAAGGCCATTCTCCCAAAGAAAGACAACGAAGCTTCAAAAAGTCCCCAGAGAACACCTACATCAAAACATCCTGGGACATAAAATATTTAGTGCTGTCCCATGCGGGGCTACATTTTTACAATCAGTCCTCTGCAGAACCCTTGTGATTTTGACCACAGGAACCTGCAACAAAGGCAAAACTTGTAGGGTTTCTCATCTATCAACTCCACAGGGGTAAAAGGACTACACTTCCCATAAAGGACTAGTACAGAGTTAAAAGCCACACCATATTCAAGAGCTTTCCTCTCTAAATAAGAAAACATTATGAATTCATTATTTTTGGAATGCTAGCATTCACACAGACATCAGAAAACTGAGAATGTACTGTATACATGGGTGGTCAGTGAGAAACAGCTGAGAAAGAGAGGAACAATCAAAGTGAAAAATGGTCCTACAAACCGAATTCTGACTGTGGAGCCAAGTCCATCCTCCAGATAAACCGCCACATGAGAATTTCAATGCCCTTCAGTTCCCATGCAGGTGCCTTGGAAGAATTTCTAATGAGAATAAAAATGGCAAACAGGTACGCCATGAGGAAAGAAAAGGTACAGATGAGGCCAAAGGAGGGCACAGTTCCCAAGCTACAGATTTTTAACATGTCAATCCTTGGAAGGCGTGGTGGAGAACTCTGCCACACCATCCCATGCAGACCGAGGCTATCAGGTTAGCATTATACAGGGAGCTCAGTACTGGGCTGAGTAAAATGTCTCTCAGGTGTGCTGTTCTGGGACCAGAAAGGCAACGATTCCCTTCCCTGGCCTCAACTCTGTTCCTTAAACCCTTTCTGTCATTCCATGAAATGCCCTGATGGGGTCCTCTGTCCTAAACTACATTCCCAGAGTTCCACCTGGACCTTTCTGACAAATCAGGTCTAAGCTGAAAAGCCTTGGTAGTGTCAATCTGAGAATTCTTCAGGAGCTATGGTGGGCGAGAAGGCAGGCAAACCACAGCTAAGTCACTCTGGCTGTGTTACTGATACATCAGGTTCTAAAATTCATATCCAAAGTATCTATTTGCTGACCTCCTACTGTGAGTGAGACACTGTTCTCTGATCTGGAGATCCTATGATGAATGAAGGCAGCCTTGTGACTCCCTGAATATATATGAGTTTCCAAAGATTAAATGCTACCGAGGCAAACTAAATCATAAAACTTGGTTCATACACCAGATACTCACAAATAGCAAATGGCACTGGACCTCAAAAGCAAAGTTATTTATTCGGAGTCTTCAGAACAGAATTCTACCAAGAGTTAGGAAGACAAAACTCGTGGCGTCCACACAGTTCACTTGGAAAAAAGCCTAATGTTCTGACTGTGCTTCAAAAGAAAGGGATTAGAAAAAAAAAGACAGGGAGCTATCAGTCACAGCTTCTGTTTAGTTGTACTGAAGTTACTTAACCAGCTTTCTGAGAGCTAACATCCTAACTAAGTTTTTCATCTATTTTCTGAGCTACCATATGCTCGGTAGCTGTGCTTTCATGGACTCATTCCCCTAAGCCTCTCAATTTTATATGGTGCAATGATTGTTCCCATTTCACTGATAAACAAATGGAGGCACAGAGTGATTTAGGCACTTGCCCAAAGTGTCCCAGTCTCTTCATCTGTACTGTTTTGGAGCACTAGGCATAGCTAACGACAAGGAAATGCTTTAGGTTTTTCACTGGCCATCTGGGCATCTATCTTCCTCACAGTTCTTCTGGGAGAGATTCAGGCTGGCATTCTAAGATACCATAGACAGGAGCCAGCCTATAGTTAACCATCAATAATAGCCATGGTAGACTTGGAAAGACTATGGCCCCTGCTGATTTTCACTATGCTGCATAAATGTGTGCGTACGTGCACACGTGCACACACACATACACACACACCAACTGTTAATGTGTGCTTTGTAATATTAGGCTCTAGAAGTCAACATTAGGTGTCAGGGAAGAGAGTGACAGTCCACGTAAGCAATAAAGAATATTAGTGTCTTTCTTGATGTCTGCGTAAATGCTAGCATTCCAAAAATAATAACTTCGCAATATTTGTTTACTTAGCAAGGAAAGCGCTAGAATATGGTATGGTTTTTAACTTTGTCATATACCTGCATTTGAACTGTAGACATTCTGTTCACATTTGAAACTGTTGCTCTGGAAACTACACTGAAAGAAACAAGAGTGAGGCAGGAAGCAATCACCCTTTGCTTCAGTGGTATAGGCAAGAGACACCAAGGGCCAGAGTGAGTCAGGGGAACAAATACCCAGGCAAGATAGTAAGCAGTTAGAGAGAAGGAGAAGAGAAGGCAGATGGACCCAATGGTTGAAATGGTCTGGGGGAAGAAAGAGGCTAAAAGCTGTCATCCATGTGTCTAGTTCAGATCAAAGAAGAGAAAAATACCAGTCTTCCAGGGGTAAAACTAGGAAGTCTAGACCCCCAATCTAGAGATGAGGTAGAGTCATAAATCTAAAACACAAAACCTTCTGTGGTATAGGTGTGTAGCTGGGCATGGGCACTTGGAAGATGCTCTGTGACTGGGCGTGGCTATGATAAGAGTTCTGTATGACTCTGGTGGCCCAGCATGATGGACAGGAAGGAGGGCTGCACACTGGGAGCTCAGGCAGAGGAATCAGAAGCTTCTGGAGTTGTGGAGTGCATGGTTGCCATCCTCAGCATGGGGAGACGGCAGACTCAAGTACACCCAGAACCCAATTAGAAACGGCCTCACCAGAGTCCACAACCAGACCCAGAGAAGGCAGCTATGGTGAGCTCACTGAAGAGTTTCAGAAACAAGGTGAAAACAAAAGCTGAACTCAGCAAGCTGCTGAGGTGGCATGGGGCAGGAGTGAGCTCTGGGTCATGGGCCAATTCTTAGAAGGTGTCTGCTCATGACCCACAGCACAGGCTGGAAAAAATGTGCAACTGATTTGTAAGGCAGGGACTCCCTAAGTTCATGGATTTTTATCAGGAAAAGTAAAGTCCTGCATTCAGTGGGGGACATACCACCAAAGGCTCAGAGATCAAAACGTGAACCTTCCCCTTTGAGATGGACAGCATCTATGCAGAGGATGACAATATCAGATGCCTCTAGTGTGGGAAATCTGGGAGACGGAAGCAAAATTTTATAGCCTAAGTTTGACATTCTGGATGACATAGACCTAGAAAAGAGAAACAGAAGATAAAGCATTTATTTGACTGACATCCCGGCAAATGCAGGAAAAGACAATGTTGCTGTAGCAACCTGTACCACGTGGACTAGTTGGTCAAGGTATATTATTAGAAGCAGCATTATTAGACCTTCACACTATAATGGGACCATCACAATGACATTATCATTGTGTACATAAATGAAGTAAAACCATGAATGAACCAGAAATTAAGAGGTGGGCTCAGGTATTGGATCCACCAGAGTTATGACAACCCCAGCCATTTATTTGGGGGAGTGTACACTTCCACTCTGGAGTGTGTGCATATTAATTTTTATGTAGGTGCATCTGGTATACGGGTAGGGGTCAGAGGTCAACCTCAGGTGTTGCTCCTCAGGAGCCACCATCTTGTTTTGTTACTCATTGGCCTGGAGGTTGCCAACTGGGCTAGGCTAGCTAGGTCCCAGGGATCCACAGAGTTCCACTTCCCCACTGCGAGGATTACAAGACCATACTTCCACATCCTGCCTGGGTTTACCCTTCTCCCCATCAATTTTAATTCCCTATTAAATGGAGGAATAAATTTCTGCTCACCTGCCAAGGTTGGAAAGAGGTCACAAAAGCAGAATAGGACTGTAATTTGAGCAGTACAAAATGCAATAGGCCTCGGGACATTTGTGCTTAATCAGTTACACAACACTGTCATTCATTTCTGGGGATTCAACCAAGAATCCAAAGTTCTTTTAAACTCTCAAAATTCCTTTACATTCTTAAATTATGTCTGTCCTAAGCATGTGAAGATCTCTGTAACAACTGTGCTAGGTTTGAAAAGTTAACCTGGAGACAGAGTATTTGTGATGTGCCTGGGTCACAACACAACCTGGAACATTTTACAGAAAGGACTTGAGCGCATGAAGATGCTGGTGTCTGTGGGAACTGTGCAAACCAGCTCCTCGATGCTGAGGCTGAACGATGCCCACGTTTGCTAAGTTGATCATTTGAGGATTGAAAAACCTCCTGGTAGATAGCCCTACCAACTCTCCGCTAAGAGAACATTCCTTTCCTTTCCACCCTAGAGAAGACCTGCTCTTCCTATAGCAGAGAGGCCTGCCTGCGGCCTAAGGCACGCAGAGGGAGGCCTGTCCTCTAACCAAGCACCGTAATCCTCCCACCATGAACAAAGGTTCCAAAGTATACCTGCCACATCACTGCAACATCTCTGTACACACTGATGGTGACTTATGCCTGTGACACATTCCTTCAAACAGAAGGAAAAAGAGTTTGAGTTTGCTATTTTCCTGGTGCTGGGGGTCGGACTGATGAGGTACACAAGCCACTCAAGACAATTCCGTAGTGCTGCATTTTAAGTGGGTTAGCAAAGTGATGGGCAGTCAGAGAAGAGCTGGTACTCTTCTGGTGGGGGAAGAGTCAGACCACAGAAGTTGGTTCCAGGTCACAGCATCTTCACAGTCTATTTAGCCATCAACTAAGTTCAGTTTTGTCAAATAGGCTCCCAATTAAACATCCATTAATCATTTGTCTAGAATCACAGTTTTTGGGTGACGAAAATATGTCTAGTGTTCAATGATGCCAAAGAAGAGAGGGCCTTGCTCTTACAGGCTCCAGGTTATGCTCAGGCATCATGTGCTGACCAAGAGAACCCACTCTGCCGGGACCTCTCCACAGTGCCCAGAGAGAAATCTCAGAGCTCAAATTTGCATACAGCTAGTCGGTAGGTAGTCTCCATCTACCCCATAGTCAGCAGGGGCAAGAGAACAGCTATGAGATAAGAAGAAAAGAAGAAAGTTGGGAGAAGGGAAGGGAAAAGAATAGAGAAATTGCTCCAGTGGTTTTTTTCTTGTTTCTGGGTTTTGTTGTTGTTGTTATTTTGTGGAAGTATGGTACTATATATCAGGTTCAGGGCCAGATCCACGAAAATATACAACCAAGGTAACATACCCTTTTTAATAAAATGCATACATATGTGCATAAATAAGCTATTACTTGCCAAAGTATTATGGTCAGAACCATCGGTGAGATCACAGCAGGGCTGGATCCATCAGGTCATCACTGTGCCCACATCCTATGCCTGGTGCTCACCGCAGCATCTGAGCTACCCTGTCCCACAGATTCTAGACTTGGATTTATGAGATGTTTTGTCACTGAGGTGAGCTCAGGAGGTAATCCCTACTGCTACAGCAACATGCTCTTTGCTCAAGGTCGGAGACCTGCACCCACAAAGCCTCCACATCATAGGCCTACTTAGGCACAGACATTGTGTGTATAATACATAGTACATACATAGTAGAGATACTGTCCATGTACTTTATTGGCCTCATAACCATCTGGAAATGTTTGCTTGACTCCTTCCTTCCTTCTTTCCTCCCTCCCTCCCACCCTCTCTTCCTTGTCATTTAGAAAGTTAAATGAATTGAAAGATGGTTATATGACCTACCTAAAGTCACGCAGGAGGAGACATCTGTAAGAGCAAATGCTAACATAGATACATGTTGAGGTGACTCTAAAATCTTTGACCAAATTCAAGTACAGCAATGAATTCAACTAAGCATGCCCAGGAATTCAGAGCACATATTGCCAAAACTATCTATAAGCAAAACTATCTACAAGCAAGGAAAAAGAATTGTGCTAGATTAATGTAAGAGTTTAAAATACACTAAGAACAAAATGACATTTGAAACCAGGCATGATGGGGTATACCTTTAATACCAGCAATCAAGAAGCTGAGGCAGGAGGATCATGAGTTTGAGGCAAACCTGGACTTTACAGTAAGTCTCAAAAACAAAACAATAACACACACACAATCTCTGCAAAGCCTAAGAAAAACCTCTTAGCCGCAAGCAGACACAAGTCTAAGCTGTGCCATTTCATCACCAGGTGTTGGAGGAAAGCTTCTTGACCTTTTTATGTCTCTCTTTTCTCATCTATCAAATGGATATAACATCGGATCCTCTAAGCATGGAGTAAGATACTATAAATACAGCATACGACACATGATAAGCATTTCCTGTGTTAGCTGTCACCACCATTATTTCCAGAGTCAATATGTTATAGAAGAAATGACAGGAAAGAAATGGAAAATTAGCAGCAGCAGCAAAAGAACAATTTCACAGCAGTTACCCAGCTAGAGCAGAGTATTGTGTTTTGTGGCATCAGGAAAAACTGAATGTCAAGAAGACAGCCACATTTTTACCTGTTCTAGCAAAATTGTGCACAGCACAGTCTATGACATTCTCCTGATTTCTTCAGCTGCCTGCACCCAATCAGAAATACCAAGCCTAAGGCTACTAGGAAAGAAGCCCTGCAGAAATAGTGATGGGGGCAGAGAACGCAATGGGCACAGTACAGAAGAGGGAACAGGAGCTAGAATGGGGCTGGAACATACTGACCCGTATACCTCTGCTCAAACTGTTCCCCCTGCTGCACTCTGGGGGGAAGAGAGGGCTGTTCCTTCTCTGCAGGCCTGCCTACTCCATGTCTGCCCACGGCTCTGCCTGTACTCCCCTCCACAGTCACCCCAAACACTGGGAAGATTCAGTCACATCACATCCTTTGTTACTGTCACATTGTCCTGATCTTCATGTGCCATTCCTGGATCACACCCCTGCTTCTCATATATTGTTCTCATTGTAAGTTCCCCCACTTTCTCCTGCTCAGAGCTTCCTAAGGGGGGGGGGGTAGGCACAGCCCCAGATGACCCCCTTAGAGTCTCTTGTGACATAGCAGTTACGGCATCTGGTGGGAAAGGCAAGTACAAAGCCCCACATGAGCTTGAGGCAGGTGCTGTGAGAGTCAGGTCCTTGGCCAAGGTGTATTGTGGTATTTTGTGTCCTGAAAAATAGGACAGAGCTAGCCACTAGTTAACCATAGTGGTCTGGTGGTCTACACAGTGCTGACCTACTCTCTCCAGGCAAAGCATCAAACCTCATCCACCAAGCATGAATCACAGGATCACATTCTCTAAAGACATTTCCCATCCCTGTCGAAGACAATCCCTACTTGAGGCAGGGCAATAGCTCAAGCACAAGCAAGCACAATGAGTAAGCAAAATTGGCCAAGACAACCTGTCAATGGACCAAAAGGTAATACGTGCACCTCGCCAATTACAACACACCAGCAGTGACCGCCAGTTTCAAAATGACCAATCAGAAATGTTCCTGCGGCAGATTAATTTCCCTAATCCCATAAAAAAAAACCCAAACTTTTTACAATATAGAGCTTCTGCACTGGAATCTCCCAGAGTCTGTGCCATTGACTTCGTATCTTCTCACCCCCTGCCTCACCAGGAAACGGGAAACATGCAGGCTGTAGCAACAAGCCAGCAAAACTACAGCTACTGAAGTGAATGACTTCACTTCTGCTGTGAAAGAAGATTTTGCTTCACAGATTTAAGCCAAAATTGATGGGTCCAACATTTTTTCATCCATGAGTTACTAACAGCACATGTGTTGTCTTGTGCCTGTCTTGTGTCTGATAGTGGACACACTCACCACACACACCACTCACTTCTCAAGTTTGTCAACTCACTATATGACATCATCCACTTGCCTGTCACAAAACCTCCCAATTTTCCTCAGAAGAACCAGTTTCCTTCTCACCAAGAAACTCTGCAATCAGCATATCCACTTGTGTAGAGGACCGCAACCACATTCGCCATTGCAAGATGGCGCTGACATCCGGTTCCCCCGCCCGGTGAACAGGATAACGCGCATGTGTTGGCAAATTTCCAACACTGTAGTCCCTGCCTCTCCCGAGGCGTCATCTGGGATGATGGGTAGCTGACCAATCTGACAGTGACACGTCCGAGGCGGGGACTGTTTCCTATATAAGGGCTGGGCTCGCCTCGCTCTGGGTCTCCGCCATGTTGGCTTATGCTCTCACTCTCAAGAAGCATTAAAAGCTGTTCTGCAGAAGGATCCTACGTGCCCTGCGTCGTTCTTGCTGGCGAGACAGTAGCGCGGGACATCTGGTGCCGAATCCCTCGGGACGCTGAGGGACCCTGACAACTGCTCGCACCGCCGGAGACCCCTTGGACACAAGGAGGATTCAGAACTGCAGGTCTGTATACTCAGAGAGATATGGCTTTTCCTGGATTTTTCGGTTTTGGGCTTGACCTGTTTCCGCATTGGGAAGGTTTCGTAGGGGCCTTGCTACCTCTTTTAGTAGTCCTCTTATTTTTTGCCAAAGATTGCTTAAAAGACGAATCCTGCCAGGCGGTTGCTGCAACGGAGGAAGTCCAGGATAGCATTTCAGAAACTGAGTACAGTGAGAGGTTAGGTGCGCGCACAGTCTCAAATAAGGAAAAAGGACCCTCCAGTGGTTTTAAGAAAATAAGAATGGGGGAGAAGACTGATTTACAAGGTCGAAAGATTTCTGGAACCAACAATAAGAAAAAAGGAAAGGACAGTAGTTTATATCCTCTGCAGGAGCTTGAAGCTCCGCAAATTGAAAGTGACCATGAAAGTGAGCATGAAAGTTCTGGCTCAGGAGAAGAGGTAGAAGAACTAGATACAGAGGAGGAGGCAGAATTAACCAGCGGTAGGGCCATGAGGTCATCCCAAAGGGCCCATCCACAGGTCCTAAGGGAAGCCTACCCATTGCTCATTAAGAGTTTACAGCTATGGGGTCTTCAAATAGCTGCTGAGAAGGTCCAGATTACAGACACTGGCCAATTCTTAGGTTCTGTTATTCTTCCTGAAAAGATTCTACCACAAAAAATAAAAATTTATAGGGACGATTTGCGAACATTAAATGATTTCCAAAAGTTGTTAGGAGATATTAATTGGCTGCGACCGTTTTTAAAAATCCCCTCTGCTGATTTGAAGCCATTGTTTGATATCTTGGAAGGGGATACTCATATTACCTCCCCTCGGGCCTTGACGCCGGCAGCAGAAGCAGCCTTATTACTAGTGGAGGAATCCATTAAGGAGGCACAGCTGTGCCGTATTGATGAAACTCAACCATTTGTTCTATGTGTGTTTAAAACAAGAAAGCTACCCACTGCTGTGTTATGGCAGGATGGACCGTTACTGTGGATCCATCCGCATGCTTCTCCTAACAAAAGTATTGATTGGTATCCAGCTGCTATAGCTCAAATTGCCCTTAAAGGCCTTAAAATGTCTGTTAGTCATTTTGGTAAGCATCCAGCGGTTATGATAGTTCCCTATACCTCCTTTCAGATACAAACTTTGGCCGCCACCTCTGACGATTGGGCAATTTTGGTTACCACCTTTTCAGGAAAAATTGATAATCATTATCCCAAACACCCTCTGCTGCAGTTTGCTGCATATCATCCCATTGTGTTTCCCCGAGTTACGTCTTCTGCCCCGCTAAAAGATGGGGTGATGGTGTATACAGATGGCTCCAAAAATGGTGTGGGAGCCTATGTTGTGGATTCTAAAATATATACAAAGAACTTTTCTGCCACCTCACCCCAGGTGGTGGAATGTATGGTGGTTTTAGAGGTTCTTCAAAAATTTCATTGTCCTCTTAATATTGTTTCTGATTCTGCCTATGTGGTTAATGCTGTTAAATTATTAGAGACCGCTGGAATTATAAAACCTACTAGTACAGTGGCAGCTCTTTTCCAGAGGATACAGGACTGTTTACTAAATAGGAGAGCTCCATTTTTTATCACACACATAAGAGCACATTCGGGGCTCCCGGGCCCCATGAGTTTAGGTAATGATCTGGCTGATCGTGCTACGCAGCTTGCTGCGGTAGCTCTTGCCTCCCCGTTACAGACCGCTAAAACCTTTCATGATAATTTTCATGTTACAGCTGAAACCCTGCGTAAACGTTTTTCTCTTACCAGAAAGGAGGCTCGTGATATTGTGACCCAATGTCACAATTGTTGCCAGTTTCTCCCTGTCAGACACACTGGCGTAAACCCCAGAGGGATTGCGCCTTTGCAAATATGGCAGATGGATGTGACTCATATCACTGCCTTTGGAAAACTTCAGTATGTGCATGTGTCAATTGACACATGCTCTGGCGTTATTCATGCCACACCACTTACAGGAGAAAAAACCTCTTATGTCATTCAACATTGTCTTGAGGCATGGAGTGCTTGGGGCAAGCCCACATCTTTAAAGATGGATAATGGGCCTGCCTATACTTCTCAAAAGTTTAAACAATTTTGTGCACAGATGCAAGTCACACACATTACAGGCCTGCCTTATAACCCCCAGGGGCAAGGTATTGTAGAGCGAGCACATCGCACACTCAAATCTTATCTACTTAAACAAAAAGGGGGAATATTGAAGGAATTACCCCCGACACCAAGAGTAGCCATTGCCATGGCTCTGTTCACTATAAATTTTTTAAATCTGGACGATAATGGCCAGAATGCTGCAACACGACATAGTTCGGATCCGCAGCGGCCTAAGGATTTGGTTATATGGAAAGATGTGTTTTCTAATGAATGGAAAGGCCCGGATCCCATCCTATTGAGATCCAGGGGAGCTGTTTGTGTGTTCCCGCAGGACCAGGAAAATCCATTCTGGGTGCCAGAAAGACTGACCCGAACGGTGAGGGGTGACCCACAACACGCGGACTCGCCTGAAGATTTGGCTTCTGTTCCTCCTACCATTTTGCGGATAGATGACAATGGTTACGAAGGAGCAGCGATGGGGGATACTCTTAGCCTTCCTGAAGCCGACACCAGTCAGCCATAGAGTGGCAGTGTTTCCTCGTTTCTTTTTTTTTTTATTTTACAACCAATAAGACTCTGGGGCTCCCCTACCTTCTATTTATAAGCTTATTGGGTGGGGGTGGGAATGTTTGGAACAGCCCTATGCTGTGGATCAGTGTTTCTCCTCTGGATGGTCTGCTGACTCAAATCCCAAAGTCATAGGGACAAAGTGTGGTTATTGCACAAGCGCTGGCTGCCCTGGAACAGGGAACCTCTACTGATGTGGTTATCTATGCTGAAGCAGCAGGTTTATGCCAACCAGCTCCTGCACCCCTAGGACACCTCTGTCCATTGCACAGGGTGGAGTGCTTGGCTTAGCTAGCCCTGAAGGTTGTCGAGCTAAAGAGCATCGCACAGAGAATGGCCCTCTCTGAGAGATATGTCGCCCTGCATAAGGGTTTCCTGCCGTATATTCCCTTTCCCAGAAAAATGGCAGAGGGCAGGCCGGATAAGTTCCAGGTGTCATGAACCTAGGGGCAGATTCCGTGCAAGCCCATTATAATGTTTCCACTTTGGGAAGTGCGACCTCTATCTCTGCCTTCTGAGGGAGTTGCCTTTCTGCAAAGAAGTAAAAAAAGGGGGAGATGTAGAGGACCGCAACCACATTCGCCATTGCAAGATGGCGCTGACATCCGGTTCCCCCGCCCGGTGAACAGGATAACGCGCATGTGTTGGCAAATTTCCAACACTGTAGTCCCTGCCTCTCCCGAGGCGTCATCTGGGATGATGGGTAGCTGACCAATCTGACAGTGACATGTCCGAGGCGGGGACTGTTTCCTATATAAGGGCTGGGCTCGCCTCGCTCTGGGTCTCCGCCATGTTGGCTTATGCTCTCACTCTCAAGAAGCATTAAAAGCTGTTCTGCAGAAGGATCCTACGTGCCCTGCGTCGTTCTTGCTGGCGAGACAGTAGCGCGGGACACACTTGCCCCTACCACAGGCCTCCGACCTTCTGCTAACAGGGTTCACATCAGAACACCTATGTTCCTCTGCAGTCAGGGTTGGGGGGGGAGGGACTCAGTAGCCAGATGCCTATAATAGCCAGTTAATAATTCATGTGATGGTCAGCCAAGAGAAACCCGAAACCTGAGAATCCACTTTAAATGTCTTCTTAAAAGTCATTAAACACCTGTAAAGACACTGTAAAGTGGAAGTCATAGAATGAGAGACTGAATTTGCAACATATAACCAAAAACGACACACAGTTTTAAAACAAACAAGAAAAATGAAGAAATAGTTGAGTGGTTATTTATTAGGAAAGAAGTAAGGAAGACAGGGAGAGAGGAGGAAGAAAACTCATGGCCATGACAATCATGGAAATAAATATGTACAGAGACCACAGCACGTCTAGCAGGGCAATGAAAGACTCTTCACACCAAGATATGGACTGACATGGTATCCAGGTGCTGCTGCTGCTGCTGCTGCTGCTGCTGCTGCTTGCCAATCCCACAGTAGGCACACCCTGTGCATGTGTCACCCAGAGAAGCTGGGTGACTCAGGCATCAGAGCACATATGTTGACGGGTCACATAGCCAGAAGCAGAGCAACCTGGTCACTTTATGGGCAATCAGACCAACATAAACACATACCCTAGATTCACACACCAGAGTATAATTACACACAAGGAATGTTCTGCTATGCTTCAGAAACCTTTCCAACTTTCTAGAAAGAGCAAGTTCTCCTTCTCATTGGGGACTGGCACCCAGGAAAGCAGAAGCAACCCTGCATAGTTGCAGACAATTTCAATCAGCATGTCCACCTGCACCTCCCAACCCCCAGACCTGCAGCCCCTCCGTGGAGTGCACATAAAAGCATGCTCATCTATGCTGATGGGCTGATCAGAACTGAACTCAGCAGCCAATAGGTTTGGCTACTGCAAAGAAGTGAGAGGATTAGAACCAGGAGCAAGAACCCTGTTCTGTCTCATCAATGTGCAGCCGAGTAAAGGAGCAAGGCTCAAAACAAACATTGCAAATGTCACGGACATATACGTGACATGAAAGCTGGAAGAAACTGCCTAGGGTGATAGGAGGAAACAGGAGGGTGAGATAAAGGAGGCAGGCTGTGAGGGAAAGGCTCCCTGTACAGCGTACACCTGTGTGACTCTCACTGACGGCTCAGACAGATTAACTCTGGTGCAAACGGCCTCATCTAAAGCAACATAACGCATGGCATTCCTTTTACCTGAAAATCTGCCTTTGGAATTAGAGGACCTCCCTGTTTATGTCTGCAGTGACAGAAGAGGAGAGGAAGGGGACTCAAATCCACTGATGGTAGCAGAATGAAAGCAGGCAGAGTGGCCACTAAGTTTCTCTTGCCTGCCTGGGGTGGAAAAAAAAAACAAAACAATATGCACATTTGCAGATGAGGTCCTGGAAAGTAAAGGCTGCTGCAGAGGGTTCTCAGATAGTCACCAGCAAACCAGGCTTTGGCCTAGGGCCAGACTCCAAACCTCAGGCCCGCCCCCCCTGGGCAGCTGGTGCACAGATCAATCAAGGCTACTGCAAATAAGTGTGACTTCAGCAACACTCTCTCCTGCTGATGCATCAGCTGGGTGACTTCTGCAACCTTCCCACTGCACTGAGCTTTTCATTTTACAGATGCCTCTGGGTTTCAGATCACAGCATCAATGTGATATCTTTCCAACAAAGGTATTTCTAACACCTGCAGTACTGGTGGCCCAATCAGCCACTTCTTTCCCTTCCCTTCCCACTCCCACCTTGGTGACCTGCCTCTGGACAGCTCCTGTCTGGACTGCCTGTTAATCACCGGCGTGTTCCCACTGACTCCACACTGCAGATCAGACAGGGTTAACACTGCTGCAAAACTAATAGCGGTATTAACCATATTTGCCTATATTTCCAAAGAACACAGCTAAATGAACTAAACATGAGCCTTTGCACAGGAATCTCCTTTGATGTTCCTTAACATTACACAATGATGAAACAAGGCTTATGGGGCCCAACCAAAGAAAACAACACATTTATCAATATTTAGCTCCTCTCTGCTGAAAAGCAGGCCCTTGGCACTGGCTACACCACGTCTGGGCCTTGGCACTAACCAGGGCCTGACTCACTAAAGCTAGAGCAAGGCAGTTGCAGAGTTTCTTGTTCCAAAGTGCTCCCACATGCTTCATCCCGTTCTAATCTCAGAGTTCTCACTACTGTGAGGAGGACAAACTCAGGGCCCAAGGCTACCCATGAAATAAGAATGAACCCAGAAATGCCCCGTGATTGAAGGTGTGTGGGACCCTGGCCCTTTGTGGTTCTGAGCTCTTAAAGCAGCTCAGAATCTTACTCCACCTAGAAGCCTGCCAGGATGAATCTGCCACCCTAGTGATCTGAAGACAAGGGTTAGGAACGTGGCCTATCTGGCAGAGTGCTTGCCTGTCCTGCACAGAATCCTGGCCTCCATACCTAGCACCACATAACTGGGCTTAGTGCCCAGCACTGTAATCCCAGTACTTGGATGGTGAATGCGGGAGAATTAGGAGTTTAAGGTCATCTTCATCTACACAATGAGTTTGAGGCCATCCAGGCCTAGGAGAGAATCGTGTAAAAAAATAGATGTAAGATGTGCCAACAGTGTACTCATTCCCCAAAAGGTGCTGCCTTCGTGTCACAGAAGGACAAAAAGTGAACCAACGACTCGTGCAAGAACTTACATCTTAGGATCAAAAGAAGGGACTATAGCATTTGCCAGATGTCATTAAACCTACAAAAACAAAGACCTGAAGGAGGTGAGAGCAATGTGGCCATCTGGAAGCATGAGGAGCAGGGATAAGCTGAGCGTGGGAGGGAGGACAGGTTGACGTGACTGCACTGGGTCTGACTAGAGGAGTGGAGGCTGAGGCAGAGGGGCTGGCAGTTGGTTGGCATTTGCAGCCATGGCGGGGGGGTCCCTGTTTTCCCTGTGAGTACTGCCAAAAGTGAGGGCTGATTCTGCCAACTCCAAACCTACACGTATACAGTTTTGATAGCCCACAGAATTTCAGAGAAGACAGACAAGGACAACAAGGGGACAGAAGCAGACAGACATGGAAAAACATGTACATTACAAAGAAAAGCACAAGGAAGGGTGGAGATTTTCCTGGACTCTTGTTCCTGGTGCATAGCCCTCAGATCCTCAGAGATATTTGTTCCAAAGATATCTAAATCACTCTGAGGCTTATAGAATACAGGCATGAATGAAAATGCCATTCATTTCTTATAATACAGGCAGATTTGCATAGTATAAGTTTTGTTGTTGTTGTTGCTGCTGTTTTTCTGTCCTAGCCATTCTGAAAGTTGGGTGTTCTTTACAGTGTGAAAGAGCATTATCCCACAGCAGCTGGGAGTCTTGAAGACAAGTTTACCAAGCCCAGAGTGAAAGGTTTTTCTAACGCTTGTCTCTTTTGAGAATTCTATGACCCAAAGATCAGCTCTACCAAGGGTCAACAACATGGCACTAACAAAACCAATTCCACGGTAAAGATCCAAAGAGCAAGAGTCAGATCTTCATATCAATTAATAAGCACAGAACTATCTCAGTTTTCAAATAAGGCCAGAGACAAATTAAACAATTTAAAAGAATAAATATTTTAAAACCATGGGTACCACAAGTTCAAAGCCAGCTTACCTTAAGGCAATTAACTCATCACGGTAAGTAACAGTAAATCAATCCGCACTAATTGCATTTTGTGCAAGAGCTTAGAAGACTCTTTAGTGTTGGCTGGTGATCGATTTTATTCTATTATTATATTTTTGGTAATCACTGTAATGTCAAAAATGCAATTATCTCCAGAGAATATACTGCATATTCTTAGATGGACAGAAATTTAATTTAACATAAAACTATCCAGTTTCCATTTTTTTCCAGAGACGCTTTTAAAAAAAAAATCTTAAATGCAACAGAACTGAAAATGACACAGATGCTCTTTAGCACAGGCTTTGTAGTTGGAAGCCAGTTAACAAAGGGCCCATGTGTCATCCAGGTCCATACCTCCCTTCTTCCTCCCACACACTTCCGCACACTCATAGGAAATAGAGAAATGAGTATCGTATCAGAACCCTTACTGTCCTTCAAATTGGGAACAGAAAAGCAAAATAGAAACTGCCACAAAAACCCACACTTCATCCTCATCTGCTGCCCCTGAGTTCCATGGTTTCCACTGTACTTGGTAAGAGTTCTGGCTGCTAACTTGTACTCAGTAAGCATTCTGCGCTTGAGTTTTGATAACTGAACACACAGCCACAGGTGTACTTCATCAAGGCAGCGAATGGGAAAAGGACAAAGAGGTGAAAAGTCACTGAGCTCTGAAAGCATAGAATAAAGGATAGAGTTATTATGTCACAAAGAAATCGACAAAAACCCAAGCAGCATCTCTTGAGAACTGCAGTCCTCCTAACTCATGCGCCTTCATTCAATTCTGGGCCTTAATCTTTTGATCTATAAAACAGAGATATTAATACTTGCCTAGAAGGGTTATCAGGGTAAAGTAAAATATGCATATAAAACACTAGATAGCAATGCCAGGCAACTGTCCTTGTGAGATCACTCGGGGGTACTAGTAACTGGAATTGCTTACAAATGTTACTACTTACAAATGTTTGTCTTCCATTCTAGTTACTGGAGATTATCTCTTCACTTCCACTCCCTTCCTCACAGGGGTTAGAAGCAAAGCCAGGAATAAACTGTTTACACAGCAACCTCTGTGGCTGACCTCATCCTAGATGCTATCTTTGTCCAACTCTGCATATTTGTTCACATGTATTCTGTGTGTTCCCATGCCCTTTACCTTCTACATGCATACCTCGCTGTAGCTTGCTGTGGTCACATTACAAAGGCCTTGGTCACACATTTCACTATCAAAATGCAATAAGAGATAATGATACAGTGGCTTAGAAACTGTTTTTGCTAAAGAGAGTTGGCTCTGTAACTTGGATCTACAAGGTAACTGTAAATGCAGAATGAAACCTGACATTTCTGCTTTTGTTCCTGCCTGTGTCTTTTACTTTGGATGAAGACAGATAAGTCTTTAAATTTTTTTCTTGAGACACCTTAGATTCCTAAATAAGAGTAACTTCACAGGACAGACCCTTTCCCAGACAAGGGCAACTGTCCATGAGGGTGAGGTCACATCACAGAGCACGGTAACCATCTTCTGAGAGGCACCCTGGCCTCTTAAGCAACAAGGACTTCTTTAACCACCCTGGGCAGCACACCCACAACATCCAGAGAAATGGGTTAGCGAGACCACATCTTGACTAGGATTGCTTAATTACACAAATCATGTATGCCCCAGTTCTCCCTGCGTATATAAACCTACAATACACATCAGCACGCCGAGGATGGACTTGGGGACACTGAACCCTTTTATTTGTTCCTCTTCAGAGTAATGCTTGAATTCCCTTTGAGTTGTGGTCATCAATCAGTGGAGAACCTTCTTGCTGCATATTTCTAAAAATATGGGTTTCAAACATAATCTTAACTCAGCTGAAATAAGACTTAAAAAGATATAGCTGGAACAATTGTTGTGCTTGTCTTCTGAGTTCCCACAGCTCATGAAACATAACTTTTCCCTAATACTCCATACAATGGCTATTATTTTTGATGCACATTTGGCTCTCAGAAGGCCTATGAAACTGGCAGACAGAGGACCTGACTTCATCCCAGAAGCCTGTGCTCCTGGCACAGGGCCTGACAGAGAAGTGCCTGGTACCCAAATCATCTCATGTACTTTGATCAAACGATCCAGTAAAAACTGAATTCTTTAGTTGTTCCTACTTTGTCTCTGAAAATTCTGATTGCTGAGTTATGATGTGAAGTAATCTATATGAAAGACTTTGGAAAAGTCTATTAGAGGTCAAGTTCTCCTTTACCTGTTACCAGTTTTGTGACAATGCTGTGGTTATGCAAATTCTCAACTGCAATAAAGCTATAGGCTCATGGCGCTGATGGCCAAGGATTCAACCTCTTTTAACACATATCAAACATAACTTCAACAGTGTGTTGTCAGGTGATAGGTCAATTCCCAACCTCAGCTATATCTAAGAGCTTTCTGGCCACAAAAAAGGAAAGGACCAACAGCCAAGAAGGTCACACTGTCAGAAATGAAGGAGGCTAAATAAAGATGGGTCAGCTTCCAGCCACCTTGAACAGTTTCCAAAAGGTCCACATTTCAAAACTGCTGATTTCAGTCTGAATTTTTCTTTGCAGACTTGCACAACTCATACACCACTTTTTTTTCCACTTATTCTCCAGAGGCCAGGAGAGTTTGGGTGTCCTTGAAGCTCTATAGAGGATGGAGCGAATGTGCAAAGTCTCTCTGGTGCTGAGCCCCGTGACATGCATCAGTGCGATGACATGCACTCATGGGCAGCAGGGATGAGAAGAGAATGGTGGGGAAATTCAGAGCATGATGACCCTTGCCAGGAAGCAGATTTGGAAAGCATGGGCAGTGGGTCCAGCAGGAAGGGAAGGGGCTGACGAGCAGGACATGACTGGATACTCACAAGAGCTCCATGTGGAAGATACACCTGGTAAAAGGTTCTCTCCACCAAGTGGTATATTTATATAACATTTGTGTTAGAAGACACCATTAAGGAAATTGTCACATCAGGTATGTGACTATAACATGTGACTATAACTCTCAGAACAAATGGAGCCTGCCTCCGATACCACAAATGTTGAGTAATGGAACCATGATAGGCAAAAGTGTGCACAGTCAAGGGAAGTTCACCATGATAAGGAGAAAGCTAGAGAAAGGATGGAAACAAGCATATGAGATCCACACGGCAAGTCCTTGGCATTTAGTTTCTTATTAGTGCTAATGTGTACAGAGGCAGCCAAGAGTCTGCTTCTATTCCTAAGCAATAGGTAACTTGGAAAAATTAAGGGACTTGCCCCAGATCACCCAAGCAGTAATAAGGCCTGGATTCCAAGACAGTTTGAAAGCACATGAGGGTGGGCCTTATAAGACACAGGACTTTCATCCCATGGGTGCTTGTGAGTGGACATGACTCAAGGTCCTCCCTATCCTACTTGTGGGTGATGCTGTGTAGATAAAATTGTCACAGAAAACCCGCCAGAGCACTGCACCTGTCACTTCTGCCTACAGTTGGCTGCTATGTCAATCACCCTCTTTTTTTTCTGACTTCCTGTGTCTCTGCCGTAGATAGGAGAGGGCCAACATGAATAGGCAGTGGGCAGCCACTCTGTGAGGAGCTGTCAAGTGGACAGCCTCAGGCTTAGAGATCCAGCAGCTTAGTGACATCCAAGAGTGTTGGTGCTCAAGAGCTTTGCCTGACTGGAAGCCAAGTCCTGATCGTGCTCCCAGAACATCTGAAAACAGAGGAACTAGCTCTAGACCTGCTGAGCCCAGACCCAGCTGAGCTACACATCATAATAACTGCTTTCTGGGTTGGGGGCCCTAAGACCAATTGCAGGTTTATAGACTCACTGGGAGGCCTCAGAAAACTCAGCATAAATCTGATTACAAAAAAACGAGAGCAGAGAAACATCATTCAAGGTAAGAAAGGCATGAGGCAAAGTCCAGGGAAAACCAGGCACAAACATCTAAGAGTTTTTTCCCAATATAATCACAGGGGACATAGTCACATTCACTGAAACAAGCCAATCAGAGATGTTCTCAGAGATTCAGGGACCACACACTTTGGGGTGGGCACTAATGACATGGGCATCTTCTTCCTAACCATGTATCCAAACTCCAGGAAGGCAGACAGGTCTCCAATATAAACCACAACTCTTGCACAGTGAAAGCAGAATGAGTTCTTATCGGTCAGGGTGCCAGGAACACATGAAGTCCAAGCTCTCATAGACCAGGCAGCAAAGCCAACCTCTCATAGACCAGCTGTCCTCCTTCATCTTCTGCACAATGCCCCACATGAAAACCATTTACTTTCAGATACCAACTAGTATGTATCCCAGACTACATTACTCACTCAAGCATGATATTTGGTTCTATTAAATATTATAATATATGTAAAGAGAAGCAAGACAATGTAACCTCAAAATGGGGGAGTTGATATATACATAAAGATGTTATTAGAAGAAAATATGAAAACAACTCTAAGTGTGTTAAAGGCTCTGGTAAGAAGAGAAAGCTTGTAGTGACAGATGAAAACATTAAGCAGAAAAATAAAGCCAATTTAAAGAACTAATTGGAATTGATACAAATGTTAAAATAGCACACCCTTTATTTGATGATCTTATAAACAGCAGATACGACATAAAGAGAAGGGATAACGAGCAGGAAGAAAGGCCAAGGGAAACAACTGAACTACAAAGATGAGAGAGACAGACACAGAGGGAGAAGGGGAGAGGCCATCTGAGTAATGGCACGCAGCATGTGACGACACTGGTGCTGCTGCCCTAAGGAGAAGATGGGGAACAAGCAGGCCAAGTGAATATTTAAGGAGATAATGGCTGAGAATGGCCCAACTAGTGAAAGACACCACCTACAGACCACAGGATTCAGCCAATCACAAGTCAGGTACCTCAACTCACAGGTGTCAAAATGAGGCAAACAAAATAGGGGACAAAAATCACAAATCAGCATGAAGAAACAGACCCATTACAGGTATGTTCAAACCAGTGGAGGGCAGAGAGCAAAGAAAAGCATCTTGTCACGATGCTCCCCCAAACACTGCCAGCTGTCAACACTGCTGTTGTTGCTGTTCTTTCTGGGAAACAGACTCAGTTTGTAGTCTGGACATAGATCAGGCTGGCCTTTACCTCAAGGTGCTCTCCTGCCTTTGCCTTCAAGACACATTGTACAAATGAAGACATCTTCAAATTGGAATAAGTAATGACATTTTCAAAGGAAACAGAAAAGTCAGTTCTGTCTAGCACATGAGCATCATCTATTTGCTCAAGGAAATTCTCCAAGCCAGAAAGACAGTGTATCTGATAGAAGCCCAGCTATGCGAGGAAAGGGGGGTGAATATATTGGTAAGTTTTACATTTACACTTAATACATTTTCAAATTAATTTTTTAACTTTTAAAACTATATTTTCAAATATATGTTTGAAATTTCACTAAAATATTGCTGATTAAAACAAAAGCACCACCATGTTTAGGAGTTAATAGCTTAAGTAAAAATAATGTGAGTGATAACAAAAGTGTGAGCATGTCAATATAGGTGCATAATATTCTGTGGATTTTATTATAGTCACAAAAGTATATTATTTGAAACCATATAGTTTTTAAAAAATAATATTCCCAGCAACCACTTAAACACATGCATGTGCAAGCACACACACACACACGCAGAAGGTAAACACATCCTAAATGAAGGTAAACACATCCTAAATGAGAGATATTCTCTTCCTAAGGTCATCAAAATCAATGAAGTCTGAGAGCTGTCAAATCTCAACAGAGTAAGCCAGACCCAAAAAGAGTAATATGGTATGTATTCACTCATAAATGGATTCTAGCCATAATTAAAGGTCTTTGAGCCTATTATTCGTGATCCTAGAGAAGCTGGATAGGAGGGTGAACCTGAAGAAAATTCAGGTAGTTTTCCTCCTGGAGATTGGAAATAGACAAGAGTCCCAGATCCTTCATCTGGCGATGGATGGAGATGGAGACCCACATTGGAACACTGGACTTAACTCCCTAGGTCCAAACGAGAAGCAGAAGGAAAGAGAACGTGAGCAAGGAAGGCAAGACCAGAGGGAACCTTCATCCGACGATGGATGGCGATACAGAAGGAGACCCACATTGGAGCATTGGACAGAGTCCCCCAAGGTCCAAATGAGGAGCAGAAGGAGGAAGAACATGAAAAAGGAAATCAGGACCGGAGGGGTGCGTTCACCCACTGATACAAGGGGACTGATCTAATGAGAGTTCACCAAGGCCAGCTGTCTGGGACTGAGCGAGCACGTGATCCAGCCAAATTCTCTGAATGAGGCTGGATTCTCTGAAAGTGGCTGGCCCAGAGTCTTTCTGAAAAGCCATTGACAATGACACTGGGACTGGTTTCCTCTGCATATACTGGATTTCTGGGATCCAGTCTGTTTGAATGTTCACCTTCCTGGACCTGGAGGGAGGGGGGAGGAGCTTGAACTACCCACAGGGCAGGAGACCCTGACTGCTCTTGGGGATGGAGAGGGAGGAGGGGAAGGAGTGGGGGGAGTAAGAGGGGGTTGGGAGGAGGGGCGGAAATGGAGACTTTTGTATTTTAATAAACTTTGAGAAAAAATAAAATAAAATAAAATAAAATAATTTAAGATATTTTGTATTATGTTGCATACTACTGAGATCCTAAAGGAACAGGTCATCAAATAAAAATGAAATAAATGTCAAGCATGAGATTCAGTTACTCATGTGCCAGTGTCAAATTGTCAGTAGGAAGAGACATGCCATACTCATGCTTGTGATTAACAAGCAGAGACACTGAATATGGGACAACAGACACTTTCTGCAGTACTTCCATAACTTCTCTGTAAGTCTAAAATGGTTCTAAGTTTAAAAGAAAAATCAATAGAAGTGGTTAAAACTTGATTCACCCCCCTCCAAAAGCAGAAAAACAGAAAAGAACTGATATGACAGGTAGAAATAAACACCCGCATGCTGATCTTCTTTCAAGCATGTTGACAGTGCACTAAATATAAATAACTGGGTACTCTAATTAAAACATAGTGAACTGTCTGACTGCTTACATAGGCTTACATAGCTAGCATGCATGCATGTGGATGTACACAGAAACCAATGCAGTGTAGGAGGTCTATGAATGTTCCATATGGAATCTGGCTTTTCCTCACAAAGCTCCAAGCCCACTGTAGTGGTTTTGGAGCGCAGCAAGCTTCTACATCAGAACCATATGGGAAAGTGTCTCAGTCAAGGTCAATGGCTGGGCTCTGGCTCACTAAGAGCACCCCTAGGCTAGAAATTCACTCTACACATTTCTAAG
The DNA here is from genome assembly GCF_982192425.1 of Myodes glareolus. Lineage (NCBI taxonomy): Eukaryota > Metazoa > Chordata > Mammalia > Rodentia > Cricetidae > Myodes > Myodes glareolus. The sequence continues at coordinate 30,660,020 of NC_142044.1, forward strand.
ATCCAATAATGATTACAATGGTGACTCCAGAGAAGCCAAATTGGTATGGAACGTGACAATAGGCCTTGAAGAAAGCTCCTGGCACGCCTTATGGGGAGAGAAAGCTAGTGCTCTTCCCAGCCATCCTCATAGCTATGGCCAGAGTGGAGAGCAATGCACAGTCATTCCGTCCTGCTTCCTCACACCAGCCTTTGAAAACTTACATCAGAGCCGACAGTTTTCAGAGGAAAACAGGGGCTCACATAAACAAAGGAGCCCCACAAAGGTCCACTAGTTGGCAAGTAGTGGCACCAATGCTGTGGCTCTCATCTGCTTAATGCTGGTGAGCAATTCACACAATAAAGAAAAGAGCACCAGTGTCTAGAAATGAATAAAAAAAATGGTGAGAATATTAGAGTAAGTGCTTTATAAACAGAATTAAATCCAAGCAAAAAGAATATGGGCATGATCAAGGGGTTCACACCACTTCCTTTGGTTCTTTTGAGAACCGAGTCATTTTCTAGAAAGAGGGGAGGAAAAATAGAGCCAGCATCCTTTGATCACCCACTGGGTACCATGTACCAGACCCACTGCTAATAAAAATAATACTGCTTTTAATATCTCCAGCCCCAGGAGACAGATATCGCCATCAGCATTTTATAGGTAGTAAGATATACATAAAGAAGTGAAATGACACAACCTGCAAACAGCATAGCTAGGAACTGACTCAGCCTCTACCTGGCTCTAAATCCTACAGTTTCTAGGCTACCTCGTTGTTCTGGGGTTTTCAAATGCCAAAGGCAGTTCATCACCACTCATGTAGGCCAGCACCAAAGACTAAAAACATATTCGTATTCTGCTTTGACTTTAGTTTCTAAGATCTTTTTTTTCTTCTTACAGTGTTATGGATCTTATTTACATATATGTGACCCTTTCAATTTACATATTCAAAAATCAAACATAGGTTGGGGAAATGGCTCACTGGGCAAAGAGCTTCCCCAGGCAGATGTAGGGGTACAGAGTTCACATCCTCAGACCATCCAAAAGCCTGGTGGGCATGGCCAATGATTTGCAATCTAAGGGCACAGGAGGCAGAGACAAGGGTCCTAGGGTAAGTTAGCAAGTCAAAATAGCAAGTTTTGGGTTCAGCACAAGATTCTGCTTCAATATAAAAGAATGAGAATATCTGAAGAAGAAATGTCAACTTTTGGTCTCTACTAATGTACTGTGTGCATGTACACGAACACATATATGAAACTTAGACATATGTGCCACACACATGCAACCATGCATAGATGTATGCTCACCACACGTCACTATAACCCTGTCTTCCTATGTACTCAGTCTGTATTCTCACCCTTCCCAACAGATATGTCTGTTTATTTTGCATGTATTTTTATAAAAGCTTGAAAGTAAATAAAAGAAATATAGTTTTAAATATCATTTTAAATCTTCCTTTTGCAGTTTCTTATACAGATTAAATATCTTTCTATAGAAATGAGCAGAGAGATATTTTTGACTCCTTCAAAGGAGCTAAAGATACTCTGCTGTTGTTTGTTGAATTTTTTTTTTACTTAACCCTTACCTTATACATGGATATGCTACATATTTTTGTTAAATAATCTTACAGTTACGGTTCATATATCTGGAAGGATCTATGCAGTAGAGGAATTCTTACAAGTGACAATTTTACATCATCTGTCACACACTTGTAACAGAGTCCTCTGTACTCATCTCCTTGGGGCACACACCACTTTGGCTCCTGTCAACAGCATATGAACAGGGTTATTCCCTCATGGCCTGCAATGGAGTGTGCATTTGAACTCTGATGTTTACTGCTGTAAGCGAAAAATGATCTCGCCATGGTTTTGCTGATTCTTTTTTAATCAATGAAGTTGAACATTTTATCAAGTACCCAAGTTATTCCATTGTGGCCAATTCTTTTCACACACTTGCCTATGAGGACTTCATAAAATAATAGATACATAAAAATATTATATGAAAATAATTCTAGCTGCGCAGCATTTTCCTTGAGTTTTAAAGTTAGCAAGAAATTCCCTTCTCAGGCTTTGATACCCGAAAGCCTGCTAAGAGAAACCTCAGTGTCCTTGGATGAGTGAGCTAATCAATCAAGCTAGGAAATAGTCCAGGGAAAGACAGAGAATGGCTCAACTCAGCTACAATAGTAGATCTGAGCAGCCATTTGTATATGTTTCTCTGACTCCTGCCTAACTTGACTTCCCTAGAAGAATCATCTAGTCATCTCCTTTCCTGTTCCCCTCACTCCTCTCTCCTGCTCCTCTCTCTATTTCTTTCTCCACACACCTACAGTGGCAGCACCCTCCACATCTCCACATCTCCAATGATAAGAAAAAACACAGCACAACCACATATTAGAGCTAGAAATTAGACTCAAGAGAATCAAGCATCTAGTCCTCAAATTTGGTATGTAATGATAGCCATAATGCCACCAAAATGAAGTCAGCATCCTCTTTAGGTGAAAAGACAAGACTTCATTTAAAAATGGTTTATTCAAGCTATAATAACAACCTGCCTGGAAACACATACCGGTTGTTCTAACAGTGGCACGAATGCCATGGAAGTAACCAACTATTACTGATTATATTATTTAAGCTAGGCATTATGCAGCTAGACACAAAGACCAGCCCATTATTTAAACCCTACTGCTCAGGGGCTGCTCATCACATTCAGGTATCTTCTCTAGCACTCCTCTAAGGTCAAGTGTTGACAGTGTGGGAAGTAGAGGAAGCCCTTAGCAAATATATGTAATAAGTGGATAACCTGAATGAATGGGGTATTATTGACATGAACACAACCATTCAAGCACCCCAGTGTCTCAGACCCATAGGAATAGCAAAGCCTTCCCCAGGTCAGGCTCGGGGAAATGGCAAAGCTTCCCTGGCTCACATGTGGATGTTGACAGTGTGTACAGAGAATATGGACTGTAGCTTCCTCTTCCAAAATGTTTACAGCCTGAGAGTGCTCCCCTACACACACAAATTAGCTAACCTTGTCTCCTTGTTCAGTTCAGCTGCATATAATAAACACACTATGTTTCTGGACTGCTGGTGTGTCACCCCATCAATCCAGCTTTTCTGCATGGGTGCCTGTTTCTTCGTTTCCTATTTCCCTGGTTAGGTCAATCCCTAAACCCCGCAAGGTTGAGGTACACTGTGCTCTTGGGAATGCATTTTGATTGCAGCCACTATCTGTGATTTCTTGGTGATGTGATGAGCTTGGCTCTGAACTTTACCACCCATTAGATTTTAGGAGACAGAAAATGCTTCCTGCATGAAGATGTCCACTGTGGCTATTTATAACAGCCCAAAGGATTCAATGATGAGGGGCAAGATCAAAAAAAGCATGGCTTCAGTACTTCTGCAGCAGCCACAGGAGTTTGCAAGTCTATTTTCATGAAGTATGAAATGACTGAAAATGCTGAAGGGAAAGGCAATGCTTCTAACTGCAGAAAGGGTCTTGACCCTGCATTCAACTAGGAGGGTCCTCTACCCCACATTCAGCTGTGACTCAGAAGGGGAGCAATTTTAGCAAACCACCAAGCCTCTCAGCTATGTCACAGAACCCAACAAAGCTTTATCAGTGGTAAAGCTGATGCAGTGATTTCCGTTAAAAAAAAAAAAAACTCATTTACTGTTGGACTGCAAGCTCATCTTTAAAGAAAATGCATCAAAAGCATTCGAGATTCTATGAAGAAAGGAATTTACAAGCATTTTCAAATCTTATTTAGTGAACACTAAATAAATACATAAATAGAAAATAAGCCATTTTTAAAAACAAGCCAGGGACCTGCCTTATGTCAGTGTTTCCTGTCACAAGTCATATACTGTAAGTTATGAAATCTACCTCAGAAAAAGCAAATTGCTTTCACTTTGCAAACTGACTGCACAAGTTCATTAGTATTTGCCTGAGGATCCCAGGCCAAACAGAACACTAGAGAAGATGAGAAACCGAATGTTTGGCAGCATTGGCGGGTGAAACATCTTTGCATACTATGCATTTTCTGGCCTCCATAGCAAAGCTCCTCCACAGGCAGATATGAGAGGAAAAACTGTGGGAGAATATGACTGGCAGAACAGCACCCCCCCCCCAAGACACCCACATCCTAATCCATTAAACTGTTTAAAAGGAGTTAAGACTGCAGGATTATGCTGGGATTCTCTCAGAGGTAAGAGTGCTTTCCTAGCATGTAGGCCTGGGTCTATCTCTGTCACTGAAGACAGAGTAACAACCAAACACAGTAACAACCAAAAACTAACAGACAGAAATTAAGACACAGGCTACCAATCACCTGAACATAGGCTAAGGACTTTGCTTGAATTATATGAGTGCCGTCACAAGGACCTTTAAACATTTTATTATTTAAACAAGGTGTCATGCATCCCAAGCTGGTCTTGAACTTGCTACAAAGTCAAAGTTGACCTTGAATTCTAATCTTCTTGTGTTCAACTCTTGAGTGCTGGGATCACAAACACGTGCCACCATTTCAGATTTATATGGAGAGGACTGAAACAGAAAGTATGTTAGGCAAGCACTCTGCCACCTGCCACATCTCCAGCACACACAGGTGTGCACATGCATGAGTGAATGTGGTGTCTGTTCCCATGTTTGTACACCCCTGCACATGTGGCCATGAGGGCATGTGAAGAGCAGAGGCTAATGTCAGACAGGTAGTCTTCAATCTCCACCTTAGGTTCTGAGCAAGGGTTTCTAACTGAACCCAGAGCTCTCTGACTCAGCTAAGCTGGACAGACAGTTATCTGCCATCTCCATCTCCCCAGGTCTGGGGTTACAGACATGCGCCACTGTACCCAGCTTTGTGTGTGAGTACTGGGAAGAAAACTCGGATCTTCATGCTCATTCAATAAGGACTTTACCAACAGCCATCTCTCCAATATCACCCCAGCCCCAGCCCCAAAGGGATCATTAAAAGTCAAAGGGGAGAGTCAGAGCAGAAGAAATGAAGGGACATGCCATGCTGCTGGCATTGAAATAGAAGAACTACAAGCCGGAGACTGCAAGGATTCCAGCAGTGGAGAAAGTCAAGGGCATGGGCTGGAACACTGGCCTTGCCAACATTCTCTTGGCTCTCAGTGGAGGCTGTGCCAGACTTATGAGTTGTAGAATTATAAAACATGTGTGTTGTTTCAACACAACTTGGTGGTAATCCATTTTAGCAAGAGGAAACCAACACGGGGTGAGAAGGGAGAAGATGGAAGAGTAATTGCTACTATCTGGATGATCGTGACTGGTGTGGAACAATTTCATGCTGCTTAATGAGGAAACTGAGAAACCTCACTTAGGCAAACTGGCATAGGAAAGTTACAGGGTGAGATACCACGGCTGGCTGCAGTGTTCCTCAACCTATGTGAGCTTCTCAGCTATGGTACTATTTGATGAAGAGGATCCAAAATCTACTGGTAGCCTGAGGAAGGCCAGCCATGGCCCAGGGACCATCTCAGTGCAGCAACAGCAGGGCTTGCACTGGATGCCATGGACACGGCAGAGGAAAGAGGTGGTAACCACCTGTCCAGATGCTTAACAGGATGAATCCCACATCCACCCCCACACTCCTACAGCACAGCCCAATCTTAGAAAACTAGGATTTAGTTCAGGGTCAGCTGAAAACCTAGGGTGAATGCAAAGCCCACTGAGACTGGAGCAGCTAGATGGACTCTCCTCACTGGGCCTAATTTCTCACCTACAAATACAGAAGCTTGGTTGCGTTGACGCGCTGTTCTCTACCATGGCAAACGCACTACCAAAAGTGTCATCTACTGATGAAACACGTTTGTGTACTGTGAAACTTGAAATGAAGTCCCCTGTTTGTTTGTTTGTTTGTTTGTTTTGTTTTTTAAAACAGAATTTTGCTGTAGCTTTGGAGCCTGTTCTGGAACTAGCTCTTATAGACCAGACTGGCCTCGGACTTACAGAGATTCACCTGCTTCTGCCTCCCGAGTGCTGGGATTAAAGGTGTGTGCCACCACCACCCAGCCTGAAGTCCCCCATTTTAATTATATAAAAAACAGGCATAAAATTGAAAACCTAACAGATTCAGTCATGTACTGCTCAGGTGATATGTGGGTTCTACCTTAGCACCTCGTGTTCACTGCAGACCCCAGGATCAACTACCTGACAACAGTCTGCATGACTGTAGTTTTTCCAGTTTCTCCCTTCTCCCCTTCTCCCCAAAAGTCATTGAGAAAATAAAGCGTGAGAACCTGAAACAAAAGTGGGAGGGTGTGGCTTAAATCCTGGTTCCTTCTGGATGCTAAAAGTGTATTTGACACATGCGACGTCCTTACCAAGTTCAATCACATGAAGAGATGTTCTAAGAACCCTCACAAGCTGTTCTGAGCCCAGGATGGGCTTGCTGCTTGAGAAGGTCCTTTTCACCTCACAAACGACAGACACATCTGTCAACATGAGCATAGTATTTAAGATCACAGTATGTTGCAGAAAAGACTAGAGCTGATCAGGTAAACTATGAGGTTCGGGTTCTTTCTGTGATAAACAGAGGCAGCAGTATGTACCATGGGGAGGTCCGAGGTGACAGGCACATGCCTCATTACACTAAGCCAGTACCTAAGGGGCTCAGTCACTGATAGCTGTAAGTGTGGTAACCAACATCCCTTCCATATTAGATAAGTCTATGGAATTTCACAGTAGGAATTTTCAGAAAAATATTTCAGAGCACAATAGTCAGTCATTTTAAAGATTCCATTAACTGTGTACATACCAACAGAAGTAACAATGTCAAGAGTCAAGTTGCTGTAAGTGATATGCAGAATTCTGATTGAAAAACATATTGGGTCATCTTACTTCCTCTCCATAATTACATGAGAGAATGGCTAAGTGCATACTACCAAACACATTAAAGAAACATCACTCAAAACAATTAGGAAAGCATAGAGAGACTGCATTATCCTCCAACCCCTGCCACATGCTAGGCACTGCAGAAGGTGCACCAGAGCACTCTGCCACTCATACAAAATGCCTTACAGGAGACTTTATCACACCTGTTTTACCAGGCAATGGGCCTGCAGAACTCCAAGATCTGAAGGCAAGGATACACGTCCCTGAACCTGTACTTTCCTCCCAGTTCACTCCAGTCTTGAGAGGTAAACGCATGCTTTGTCTTCTGTTAGCATCCTCTTGCACACTGTTTCTTGAACTGGTCTCTAAACCATAGGGAACTACTATTCTTCTGAAAAGGGGGAGCACAGAATAAACTCCACACATGACAGCTAAAGGGCTGGAACGCAAAGGCAATGCCAAAAGTGGCGTGTGTCCAGTCAGAATTCCCACGGTCACCTCCCACGCCCCTTACCTTGAAGGAGGCATGCTGCTCCATGTGCCGCAGCAGATGTGGCTTCTGGGCTGCCGTGTAGTCACACACAGTGCACTTGAACTGCTTCCCTGGAAAGAAGCGGAGGATAAGGTGAGCAATGCCAGGCTGGCAGCTCGGGCATGTAAAGGGGCCTTGCCAGGTGGAAGAGCAGATTCTCAGAGGGGCTCAGGAAGGCAACACGACCAGTTGTCAGAAAGTAGCAGCGGGAAGGAGATCACCACTGAAGGAAGAGATTGGTCAGCTTCACCCAGGGCAGCTCTGAGCAGTAACACTGGAGCACACTTCTACAGGAAAAGGTATGCCCAGCCACCTAGAGAGAAGGGCACTGAAAGAAAAAGAGGTGTTTAAAAGAGACAGAGACAGAGAGATATTGATCAGCAGAATGGGCCACAGCATGGTCAGAAACATGAAACAGCAGCATCTTCCTTCTGGAACGGGAAGTGTACAGTCTACAGGAAGTTGAGCGCCGACCTGGAGAAGAGGGAAGCCAGAACACTGAGGATCCAGGGCACCTCAATGAAGACGAGCTCCTGAGCATCAGCAGTGTGCAGAAAGATGTTTTACACAGAGAAAGATCACTGTGCAAACCGCCCATGCTGGTGGGAAAGCCAACAGCGTGCCTTCAGAAGTGCCACAGACAACTTCAGAGGAGAGCGATGTTTTAGCAATACAGAAATACACAACAATCAGGTGCATGGGTGCCCATGTGAAAACAAAGAAATAGATACATGGAACGTATTCTACTCCTCCTGAAGAGAGTAAACGAAATCTCCATTTGTCATCATACAGTTATGTAACCAAACAGAAGTACACCCTACTTCCTGTAGTAGGAAATGGCTCGAATGGTGCCAGCACTATAGGAACACACCTACTGCCCCTGCAGTACAGACCCCAAGAAATTCTAGCTCCTCTGGAGACCTCCACACTGCTCCTTCACCAGACAGGTAAGACTTCTCTGTAGTTGCATCCCCTATATCTCCCTGCTCTGCAAACTGGGTAAAGGCACAATTGGCCTTGACACCTGTTCTTACCAAGGTAACCACTAGGTCAGGTCAAGGACAGACGTTGCTCCTGGTTTTATGAGATGATTCTACTACCTGAGATTCTTCTGACGGTCTGTGAAAACCTTATTCTCTGGCACTGCATCACCACCGCCCTTGTGTGTCTGACTAGTCTCTGAGTTTCTTGGTGACAGTACCCACGTCCATCGTTCTCTATAAACCGATGCCCCACAGTATTCTAGCCCACACTCTTCTCATTCTGAAGCGCCATTGCACATGACTGTTCCTACAGTTTTAGCACACATTTGATACCCAAAGCTACACCTTCGACTCAGACCTCTTCCCACAGCTCAACATTTGAGAAGTCACCTATTGTCTTAGTCGCTGTTCTATTGCTGTGAAGTGACACCAAGTCCTATAACGGAAAGCATTTCGTTGGGGCTGGCTTTCAATTTCAGATGTTGAGATCATTAACATCATGGTGGGGAGCATGGTGGTATATAGGCAGACATGGTGCTGGAAAAGTAGCTGAAAGTTCTACATCTTGATCCAAAGGCGGCAGGAAGGGAGAGCAACACAACCAGGCTTTGACTTTTGAAGCCTTAAAGCCCAGCCCTAGTGACACGCTCCAACTAGACCATACCTAATCCTTTTCGAATAGTTCCATTCTCTGATGACTAAGTATTCAAATATATAAATAATCCTTATTCAAATTACCACATTCTACTCCCTGGTCACCACACGTTTGTAGACATATCATAATATAGCAATGCATTCACTTCAACTTCAAAAGTCTCCACAGTCTCTCACATTCTCAAGGTATCTTCAAAGTTCCTTCTGAGACTCAAGGCAATCTAACTATAACACCCTGAAAAATCAAAATAAAAAGGAGCACCTACTTCTAATATACAATGGCACAGGATATATATTACTATTCCAAAAGGGAGGTATATAAGCACAATGAGGAAATACTATAGTGCCAAAGAAAGAAATGAAAACCACCAGGGTAATCTACAAATTCTATGTCTCCATACCCAATGTCAAAGTTCTCTGCAGATCTCCAACTATTGCCCACTTAGTCGGCTGCAACACACTTCTCTCTCTTGGGCTGGTTCCATTCCGTTACCCTGTTAGCAGCTCTCTTTGCCACACCTCTGGCATCTCTAACATCTTAGGGTCTCCAACACAATCCAGGATTCACCCCTACAGCTTCAAGTAAAAGCCTCTCTGAGTTTCCATGCATAAACACCCCTGACACACACCTGATCTCAGCAGCTTTCTTCGGCCCCTGACAGAGAGGTAGATTCCACAACCCTTTTCTTGTGTTCTTGACTCTAAAGACAGAACCTTGTGACCTAAGCTGCCAAGTTCCACTGCTTGCTAGGGATGGAATTTGGCCCCTCATTCAAATACATCTTCATCAGCTTTCTGTTTCTGATGGTTTCCTTCACTACTTAAGCTTTTCCTTAATTCTTTTTCACTTTTTGGAAGCTTAACTGAATAGGATCTTGCCCTGAGGTTACCACTCCCTTTATTCCATTTAGCATCTTTAAACTTTTTATTTCCTTGAGCACTGGACTTGGCTCCAACATTCCATTTCCTGGTACTCCTTTTCTCCTCAAACTATATATTTTGTAATTTCCCCTTTGCAGCTGATTTTTTACTATATATCTGCATAAGTGTGATCACTAATGACTACACAATACAGTCAATACGAGTCTGACTTGAAGTCACCTCTGCAATACCATTCATCTAAAACTCTTCAATTTAGCCCTAGGCAGACTTTTGTGGATAAGGGAAGAAAGTACTACATTCTTCACAAAAATATCACAAGAACAGTCTCTAGGCTACTTGTTAATACTCTGAAACCTCTCAAGCTGAGCCATCATAATTTACATTGCTCTCAGTACCACTGTCTTCCATGTTCCTACTAGGAGAGCCCATTATGCCCCCACTTAAAGCATTCAATTGTTTTCTTAAACCAAAATTTCAAAGTCCACATCCCACCAACAAGCAGCATGGTCAGGCCTGTCATAGCAGTACCCCAGTACCTGGTACCAACTACGGTCTTAGGCACTGTTCTATTGCTATGAAGAGGCACCATAACTAAGGCAACTCTTATAAAAGAAAGCATTTAATTGGAGTTTTCCTTACAGTTTCTGAAGTATAGTCCACTATCCTCATGGCAGGAGCATGGTGGCATGCAGGCATATATAATGTTGGCGAAGTAGCTGAGAGTTATACATCTGTACCCGAAAGCATCAAGAAGAGAGAGTAATACTGGGCCTGGCATGAGCTTTTGATACCTCAAAGTCCAGCCCTACTGACCCACTAACACACTTCTTATAACAAGGCCACACACCGCTTAATCCTTTTCAAACAGTGCCACTCCCTTGTGAATAAACACTCAAATACATGAACCTGTGAGAGCCATTCTTATTCAAACTAGCATAACCATCAACTGGACTGGCCACTTACCTGCTCCAAATGTCTTAAACTGGACTAATTATCATCCTCACCAAGTAGGTTCTACCTCTAAGAATCCCAGCATTACCCATGTCACCCAAGTCTGATGCCTGGATTGGATACGAAGTGCTCCCGCCCAACACACACAATCAAACACTTAACCCCCAACTGTTTTGGAAGGTTACAGAACATTTGAAAGGTAGGGCTCAGCCACAGGAAGAGGGGTCAGACATTGAGGCTTACACCTGGGCTCTACTTCCCTTCTAGTCTTTGCTTCCAGATCAACCCAGACGTGAACATGCTTCTCCTACCACAGCCACAGGCTACTTCTTCCACCACATCACTCCTTCCACCCACACCTTACAAAACATCAATTTACCCGGGCACGCTTCTCATTCTGCTCACTCTGACTACCTGCTCACAAGCCAGGCTGCTATCAACTGCCATGTCTTGTTCATCTTAGTAATACAGCACTGGGTGTACACATACATGAGCATATTTTGTGAATCTTCTTAAGTTGAAATGTCTAAAAGATAAACAAGAAAACTTTTATATCTTACATAGGCAGCACCCTTGATAAGAGCAGCAAAACCAACAAATGGTTCAAGAATATTAATGCTAGAGTTGTACTTCTCTTTAAGTGTATGATCTCTAAATTCTAGATTTTATTCTCCTGCCCCCCCCGTGTGTGTGTGTGTGTGTGTGTGTATGTGTGTGTGTGTGTCTGTGATCTCTATAAATCTGTGTATGTCATGTATATCTGGGTTCACATGGAGGACAGAAGAAGAAAGCAGATCAGGCATAGTTGGAACTAGAGTTACAGGCAGTTAGAAACCAACTAATGTGGCTGTTGCAAACCAAACTGCTCTTTTAGAAAAGCGGCAAGTGTTTTTAACTTTTGAGCCATGTCTCCACCCTGATTTTACTAAATCTTCAAGGTCAAGCTATAGAGATATTTTCACTTGTAAAGTGTGCAAGTTACAGCTAGAAAATAACTAAAATGTTTTATTAAATACATTTTCAACTTTTCTCACATATGGCCACATAGTTCCACACATCATCAGCATAATCTCAGCCAGGTAGACCTTTCAACGAACCCATGACTCACGTGATAACATCAGCATGGCGCCAGCAACAGAAGAAAATGCTTGGATTCTTTGCTATCTAAGGAAAGTGAAGGAGGAAAGTGGATAGAACTGTTCTCAGTATCAAACAACAAGATGAAAGAGTAAAATATTAAGTGTTACAAGGAAGCCTTGAAGGGCAGGCAGCTGGCTCAGCAGTTAAGAATGCACACTGCTCTTGCAGAGGACTAGAGTTTGGTTCCAGCAGACGTGTCAGTCGGCTCACAACCGACTAGCTTGTAATCCTAGCTCTAGGGGATTTGGCACTCTCTTCTGAACTGCATCAGTACTACACCCACGTACACATGCGCACACGTGCACACGCACACACACACACACACACACACACACACACACACACACACACACACCATCGGGGATCTCTTGGGCGGCCCTTAAAGGAGATTTCTAGTATTGAGGCTTTTATATGATAGTCATGGCCCATGGGGGAAGTATTGCCTGCTCAAGTGGGATAACTTCATTAACGTGTGTGTGTGTGTGTGTGTGTGTGTGTGTGTATACTAGCTGGCTTTGCAAGTCAACTTGACACAAGCTAGAGTCATAGAGAGGAAGGAGCCTCAGCTGAGGAAATGCCTTGATAAGAAGCAGTTATAAGGCATTTTCTCATTTGGCGACCAATGGGGGAGGGCCCAGACCATGGTATGTGGTGCCATCCCTGGGCTGTTGGCTCTGAGTTCTATAACAAGGTAGTATGAGTAAGTCAAGGAAAGCAAGCCAGTAATCAGTGCCACTCCATGGCCTCTACATCAGTTCCGGCCTCCGGGATCCTGCCCTGTTTGAGTTCCTGCCCTGACTTCCTTCAGTGATGAACAGCAATGCTGAAGGGTGAGCCTTATTAATAAATCCTTTTCTCCCCAACTTGCTTTTTGGTCATGGTGTTTTGTCACAGCAATAGAAACCCGAAGACAGTATGTATGTACATATAGTATGTATGTACATATACATATACACATAGACTTATATGCATTGTGTGTTGTAATTTTAGGCTTTGTTGTTACTCTTGGTTGCCTCCCAGAGTGTTTTAATTATTTTTATATGGCTGTGATAAAACACTGTGACTGAAAACATTTAGTTTGGCTTATAGTGTCCATGACAGTGGAATGAAGGATAGCTGAGACCTTATATCTTGGCCAACAAATCATGAAGCAGGAAGAGAGAACACTAGGAAACTGTGAATCTTTTGAAACCTCAAACCCCACCCTCAGTGATACACCTTTTCCAAGTTCACAGGTCTCAATCATTCCCAAACAGCTCCACCAATTAGAGAACCAACTATTTCAATATATGAGCCTAATGAAGGTCATTTTCATTCAAATCACCACACAGAGGTTGAAGGTAACTAAGTATCCCTGAAGATACCTGCACTCTAGACAAAAGAACTGGAGGACATTCACTGGATCAGGTTTGAAAGCCTTCACCCTAAGGACCACCTTGCATAATAATGGAAGGTACTATGCAAGTTTCCAAGAAACGGAAGCAATTAATACTCCTAAGAAGCTATGAACAAGGACAATCATCATGACTGAATGACACTTAGGGTACAATAGTGGCATTCACAGCTTGGAGGTAACCAACAGCTCTCTCTCATTAGACTTAAGGCCCACTCAGCATAAGAAAATCATGTCTGATACTGAAAACCTAGTCAACTACCCACTAGTGAGGTCACAGATCTTAGAGGAAAGCTATTATTGCCACCTTATTAAGCCAATATAATTCTTAACTATATTTTAAATATTTATTATTATACCCACAGATAAAGTTTAGCTCTCATTACTGATCAAAAAAACTTCAGTTTGCAACAGAGACCATTAAAAAAGACTACAACAGGTCAAAATGTAGAGAATAAGTGATTGTGGGGTGTCCAATCCCAACTGACACATCTACAACACAATTCTTGCACCTAAGATTTGGGAAACATTGAGGGAGGGGTTGGACCAGAAAAGCTGCTGTGAGAATATGTCTCCTAGAAATGACACAGAAGTTTCAGCCATGAAACCTCAACAATATGGCCACCTAAACAAGACCTGAATAAAAACAATATGACCAGATATGCTAACATTGAAAAGGTAAATCAAATGAGGCCACAGCCATGGGGGGGGGGAACTACAGGCAACCAAGGAGAGAAGGAGAAATGGCTTTTCCTAGGGATGAGCCACCTGATTGGTTACTCAATACCAAGTGATCAGCCCTGAAATTATATGTAATACTAAACAAACTGAGCAGGTTGTATTTATATATTTAGGTAGGGGTGTGTGTGTGTGTGTGTGTGTGTGTGTGTGTGTGTGTGTGTGTGTATTTAAGAATAACAAAGAAAATGAGGTAATAATTTCAAGATGAAGTGAGGGTGGGGGTGCTGCATGGGAATGACTGAATGGAGGGAGTAAAAAAGAGAAAAATGTTGTTAACTATATTTCAATTTAAAAGATAAAAAATATAATTAAAAGGAAAAAAAGAAGCTTTGAAAGAAAGAAAGAAATGGAATAACCTGCTAGCATCCAAGGCTCTGAATCATATAAGTAGTGTGTGGCTCCAGAAAGCTATCTTTACACAGGCAACCCAGCCAGGCAATAGATACAGCTCGATCAAACAAGCATGAGACAGTACTTAACACATCTTTTGTTGACTAATTAAAACACTTGAATGCAGATTTATGAATAGTCATGATTTTCAGACTTATCAGACCATTTCTGGCATAAGACTCCAGAGAATACCAAGAAAAGCAGACACTAACCTAGTGCTTCTTCAGGTTAAAATGATCCCACAGGGTTGGCAGATGAGCATCACACAGCTGTATGTGGACACTAGCCACACAGTATCAAGAAAAGAAAACAAAGAAAAAGCAAAAGAAGAGGTTGGTTTTTAAAACCGTCCACTTTTCCTTCTGGTTCTACTCACTGAACTACTAGGAATATTTTAGTAGCCCTAGTCTTGGGCAGATATGGTCCCACTGGGTACTCAAACCACTGTTGTAGAAAGTATCATTAGTTTATGGATGAGAAACCAGAATCACAAACCTAGGTAGCTTTCTCAGTCATGAACTGGAGCCTGACTTGGACCCAGGTTCATTCTCTCTCCAATCATAGAGAATCATTTCACCTAATGAGGGCTGAAAGAACTGACATCACTCATGGAGGTCAGTACCTCTCAGACAGAATGGCTGTCCATTAGAAAGGGCCACCTAAGAAAAAGTGGCAGGAGAAGTGATCAGTTCACCCTGGATGGTCCTGGGATCATTCTTCTCTGTTAATCAGAGGCCCTATTAGAAAACAGGAGACACTAACTGCTGTCTAGTACAAGGTTGACTTTTAGTAAGCACCTAAAAGTCAGGGGACCCAGTGGGAGACTCTTCTCCACAGGGACCACCATGCTACTTGGTGGTGACCCTGCTGTCCTCTTGCTGTTCACTTTGAGACTATCCAAAGCTTGAGTTCTAAGTAAGGCCGTCTACACAGACTGAGGACAGAGTGGAGAACAATGGAGCAGTTAGGATAAAGTACAAGCAGCTATGGAATCAGATAGTTTATAACAGACTATTGGCTCCAGTCTCCCACAAGCTCTTGGCCTCCCCACCCACAACAGAGGCTCAAAGCCTGCAATGGCTGCAGGCCCCTTGGTCTCATGGCTCCATCTCTCCACACCCAGGTGGAGCCTCTCCTCTCTGCACTCACATCCACAGCCTTGGTGCCTGCTCCTCCCGGGTGTTGGTGAGCTCTTCAGTTGGCCCGCATTCTGTTGTTAGTTCAGTTCTCTAAAGCTTCTGTTCAAGTGCCACTCCACGGGTCCTTCTGTGCTCATCTTATATTGAGATAACAGTCCCCATACCCTGATTTACTGATTCAGTTTAAGAACTAGGAAGCTCATAGTATTTCTATGTAGAAACTGAACATTTCATACTTATTACATTCACTCAAGCTTCCTAAGTATCTGAGATGGTTCAAGATTTCCATTCTAATGCAACTTGTCTTTATTGATTTTTACCATATTACCATCTGTCTCACTCACTGGACTTTCAGCCTCCTGACAGTGGAAGTTTCTGCTTTCTGCTTGCTGTCATCGGGGCTGTCTAATAAAAGACGGATTTTACTGAATGGCCAAAGCAATTAACGAGTGCATCTCTGCCAATCTGTAAGCTCCTTCACAGGCTGTGGGTGCTGTAAGCCTTCCATTCTACATCCTAGGTGCTGAGGACTAAGGGCACAGTGAAGGTGAGACCAGTGAGAGGTCAGAGCAGCACTCACTGGGTCTGCTCAGACACCCTATTTCCCTCTGCACTGTCAAGCTGTATCACTAGAGATGGGACACAGCATGTACACCATGTCCAGTTCTAGTCACAGATGACTTGACCACCAGAGAAGAAGTGACCTGAGTGAGCTGATCCAGGAATTAAACTACCTAGAAATGAGGCAAATATATATATATATAAAAAGTGGAAGGAGCTTACAGTTAGTCTGCACTAGGAGGGGGAGGGGAGAGAGATAGGGAATCAAAAGAAAATGAGGGAAGAGAGAGGGGCAGGTAGATAGTGCAGATGGCAATCTGGCAGCTATGTTCAATCGCTCATCAAGCTTCAAGAAACAGTCATTGTGTGCCAGAGCCATGCCTGACCACAGGAGACAAGAGAGAGTAAGACAATGAAGCTGGTGCCCACTGAGGCACATCACAAACAGGAACTAGCAGGTATGTCAGAATAAATGATTGTAACATGAGACCAAGAATGATGATTGCTACAGAGTGCTAAACATGAAGGAGGTAGATAGGAGGGGGCGAGGCCCTGGGTTTGCTTTATCATGAAGGCCCCAATGGGAATGTGATGTTAAGTTGAAGTGGATGGATGAGAAGGGAGTGGCCGAGGAGAAAAGAAACAACTTTGGGGAGATAAATAGCCACTGTCTCTGGAAACCCAAAGAACTTTCACAAAAAACTACTGTCTGTTCTGGTTTCTCAAAAAGGTTCTGTCAACAGGCCAAGAGCTCCAGTGCAGGCAGCCACTGAACCTGTGAGAATGCAAACCAACAAGACTCCAGCAAGAGAGTAAACAAGAAGACATGACTGCATATCAAGAGAGAATAAAGCCAGAGTTAGCCCGCCAATGGATATCCTTACAAAAGCAATCACACAAAACTCTATAAAAGACGCTGCATAAGCTTTATGAAGCATAGGTCATTTACTCTGTACAGTACTTGCTCAATTTTATGAATTGTCAGATAAATACAAATTATAGCACAGGAGACCTGATATCTATTGGTAATCATTTTTCATAGTGTTAAAAAATGAAAGAGGTAAGACACTGTACTTCCAAATCTCTGGTAAAAGTATTTAAAAGAGGAAAATTGTGGTTAATGCACAGATACAAACAAAACAGCTGCTCTGGTGGTGGGAAGTACCCTGAGAAGGAGTCAAATGAAGGAAAGGTGTGCACGCAGAAGAAAGGCCCCTGACATAGAGGGTACCACAGCTGAAGGGAGGGAAAAAAGAGGAGCAATAGACTGTCCAAAATTAATGAGATGATTCAGTAAGTCACCACTTTAATACAACTACTAAACCAGTTACCTCTGGGCTGCACAACTATCAAGAATGACTACAGTCTCAAAAATCATCATAACTGTATAATAATCTCCATAGGATGCACCGACCTCTGATCAAAGACAGATATTGACTAGAAGTCACTTGCAGGTGACAGAACTGTGGATCCTATCCTAAGGAGGTGCTCTTTGTGATTTCTCTGTGTGTTCTCTGTGCTCTCATAGAAAGAACCCCGCATCTTTAGCACCATCCTAGATCATCCTAGATGATCTCTCTACCACACAAGGTACAAAGGCAGGTCTGACACCGAGAAACAAAAAATGGTGCCAATGATTCCTGAAATTGAAGATTCAGAAGAGTTCATGTCTCTCTGAACACCAGACCGGCTGTTTCCTGATTTTGCAACTTTGTCTGGTGTAGTAGGGAGGGGAGCAGAGAAAAATGTAGAGCTCAACAAAAATCAATTAAAAAAAAAAAAAGACAATGGTCCTTCAGGCTCACAGGGAGTGGCACTATTGGGAGGTGTGGACTTGCTGGAGTAGGCGTGGCTTTACTGTAGGAAGTGTGTCACTGTGGGGGGGGGGGGACTTTGAGGTTTCAGATGTTCAAGCTAGGCCCAGTGTAGCTCACTATCTCTTCTTGCAGCCTGTGGATCCAGACGTAGAACTCTCAGTTACCTCTCAAGCACCATGTCTGCCTGCATGCCACCATGCTTCCTGCTATGACTATAATAGACTAAACCTCTGAAACTGTAAGCCATCCCCAATTGAATGTTTTCCTTTATAAGAGTTGCTGTGGCCATGGTGTCTCTTTACATCAATAAAACCCTAACTAAGACATCTAGCTATGTGTCTGAGAGTCCTTATTCCCAAGGAAAAGACAGGGGCCCAATTTATGTTTAATCTGTCTTCTGAAGCGAGATTTAACTTTTACAAGCAGTCAGGAACCTTCTGAGCCATATCTTTCCTAGAAGACGGATGACAGAAAGCTAAGGCAACTCTTGTTTGGAGGACTGGACCACAGAAAGCCCTCAGGCTCTGCAATACTGGCCCCTTGAAGGATTATGGCAAATAAGCCTTCCTAACTACAAACTGTAGGACTTATAATCTTATTATTTAGAAAATTCTCCTTCATTGACTTCATGGCCCAGATGTTAAAAGTCAAAACCATGAGAACCTGAAAGAATCTCACAAAGGAGCAAAACACACACACTGTATAAATCCAATGAAATAAAACTTAAAGACAGGTGAATGTCAACAATAATGCAAGAAGTCAGAGCCAGCTAGCTGCCTTAAGATGGGGGAATGACTAGTAAATTGTTCCTTGTCTTTGACTGCGGTTACCTCCTCTGTTTCTTCACCTAATAGGAGCCCCTGGCTTGTCCTTTGACTAATGGGTGGATGGCTACTGGCGGATTCTGACTTACTAGACACAGCCTGGGAACTAGACACTGTCTAGATTCAAGTGTTGACAGACAGTGAGAGAAATGGAGTCCGGTGATTCTCAGCTCCACCCTTGCTCAGGCTATAACTGGGGACAATGACTTGCCCTACCCATGGTAATGGAACAGGGAGAGATTGACAGTGGGAGAGGAAGAACGGGGACCACCCACTGCCCTGTCCTAGCTTATATAAAAAGGTCCAGCAGACCTCAAGGAGTTGCTGCCTGTGGACTGCCATTGTTGGGAAGAGGAGCAGGACCACAAGGTGCTTGTGTGGAGCCAGCAGAGCATCTGCCTCCAGGCTGTTGCAGGAAGCTATATTGAAATAGATGCTGAAGCACAGAAACATATGGTTGTACACAAGGGAGGGGAACTCTGAGCCCTAAATCCTGCCCTTATGGATATACAAGGTCACCATGAAGAACACCTGTTGTCTCTGTTGTTCAACACCAGGGCATCTGCTTCATGAGTTTCTTTGGGGCTGGTTACAGCTGCTCGGCTACTTTAAATAGAGTTTTATATAAAAATAATACAATGGCTAAAGAACCTTAATCCATTGCATTTGGATTCTGGCATTTGAACTCAAGCTGAACACAAAGCCACAGCAATGGAAGATTCCTCTGGGTTGAAAGCAAATTGTTTGCAATGTCTGTTAAGTAAGCATCACTGCCAAATCAAACTTCACATGTACCTTAGATGTGAAGGGTTACTGAAGTGCTTAGAGGAGGAATTTCCATAAACCTAAACTGTTATTAGCAAAAAAATACCTACAGGCTTAAAGTAGAAATGTCTCATGACTGTTTATCCAGTCTTACTGTAAAAGGTGATTTTTGCATAAGTAAATTTTTAGCAGTTTTTGGAAAAGTTAGATCATACTTTTTCCACACAAGTAGTGTTTACCATTTTCCCACAGTGACACTCTGATATCCTCTGTGGCACCGTGCCCTAAGGGCAGAATGACCAAGAGACAGTGGACTTGGCTGTCCCGTAGTGATGTACACTCAACAAGTACCCACTCTTGCTGGGGCAGTTAAGGAGTGTTGTGGTTTTTAAGAGCCCTGGTATGTAGAGGAGCTGGTACAAGGCCCACATACCTGATATAAGCCCACTACCCCAGGGTAGCAGGCCAACAATACTTCAGACCTACCACAAAGGCAGCCAGTTCACAATACCTGAAACCTCCACAGGAGATTTTGTATTGAGAGAAAAAGGTGTCTGCAGATATGGCCAAGTAATATGTCTCAAGCTGGAGTCTGGCCTGAATTATGTAGAAGGCCAAATGGCAGCTGGAGAAAAAGGCCTGAGGATCAGAGTCAGAGCACAGACGTGAGGAAGCAGGGACAGACTGAAGGACACTGCACTGCTGGCTTTTAAGACAGGGAGGCTCCTAGACTGAAGGGCACAGTGTCTGTGAACTACAAAAGAAGAAGCAGATCTCTGTCCCCCTGAGAGTTTGACGAGGGAGTACAGCTGTGCTGACACCAGGATCACAGACTGTGCGACTCCAGAGACATGATGCCATGAGCCCACCACTGCTCTAAGCCACAAAATCTTTAGTAATTTGTTACAGCAGCAGAGGAAATAAACCTTACAAAACACGTTAAAAGGCATCTGCTCCAGGCTGCATAGCGGGAAGCGTTGGTGACCTTTTCTGGGAGTGCATTTCTATTCAACCTAAGACAAAAGGTAAAGACTACTCCCCCTTCCCCCCCACACAGAGAGTCTAATGAACCAGTGATTTAAGCACAAGAGCACGGGTGGGCGGTTACTTCCATGAATCTGGGCAATGATGGACAGTTACACCACAGAAGATTTTCCTGAGACTAACCTTTTAAACACCCTCAAGGAGGGGTAGGGCTTAATACACTTTATAAAACTAATGTGTTCTTACCCCTTTTACCACAGAATGTCAGTGGACCTAGTCTTGTAAGAGCTTCCTGGAGCTAATCACGGCTACTGCTTCAAAACACCATTAGCTGTGTCATGCCAGAAGGATAGAGTTCTACATGACCTTTCACCTGCTCTGCCTTCTTACTCCTAGTAGGCCAGCCATGCAAGGGATGCCACCTACAACAAGGAGAGCATCCTGCAGGAGGCATCATAGGCACTTGGCTGCTAGAGCTTTGCAGAGCCATAGCTCATGGTTTGAGTATCTGCAGTAATTTCTGCAATGGCAAACTGGAACAGAAATAGCTACAGCAACAAAAATACGGTGTAAGACGTCTCTGTGCTTTAAAAGCCGAACTTCAAGCAACCGCCGACGTAGTCTGCTGATGATTCCCTGTAATTAGTGCATCAGTTTTAATGCAAGGAGGAACAGATCAGTAGGGGGCAACAGAAAAGAACCAAATAAAGGGACAGGAAAAGAGCAGGGAACTAGGACTATACTGAAATGGCAAACACTGTGCCAGGCATATCTGCACAAAAGTCCTACCTCACTTAATTTGACACCTCAATGTGCACATCGGGCTAACTGTCAGGTAAGCTCACAGGCACAAGGGCAACAGCCTCAATTATTCTTCAGATCTTATGGCTCAGATAAGTCTGACAAAATGAGCTTCATATGGACCCAAACAGAATGCACATATAAAATGATACTCTTGGGTCTTGGCATCAGCCCACCTTTGACCCCACCAGCCCACAAAGACACACAAGGGCCTCCGGTATCTATCAACTGCCCCATTCCCACCTTTCCTCCGATGAAGAAGAAGGAAGGATGGGCTCAGGATACAGTCCTGTTGATGGAGACCACTTGCCTGTGTGCTATGCTCTTGTGCACTGCTTCTCGAATATGATAGTTCTGACAGGTTAGAGCCATGGATGGGCTTTACCATTGAGTGATTTTATGATTTTTCTTTCTCTTAGAGGATAGAAAAGTAAGAAAAAGAAGGGTAAAAAAAAATTCTGGCATTGCCAGAAATACTCCAACCAATGAGCAGCTACAAGAGTTCTTATTATGAAGTGAAAAGTTACTTTTCGAACTCAGCTGATTCCCAAATTTAACTCAACTTGTCTAATTATTACACAAGGGCTTGAAGCCTGAAAAATGCCTTTTAATAAATCTTACCAGAAAAGTCCTTTCTGAGTAGATAAGGCAATATTGAACCAAAGGAAGTAAGGACTCCACAGGATCTGCACAGAATCTCAAAGAACCATGGGTTTCACGATGAAAGGATTCTGACCTGATTATGTAACAGAAAAACAGCATGGGATCCATCCTTCCTCACCAGCTGAAGGAACAGAGAATTAAGAGAGAACCTCCAGATTCTACATCATAAATATCTTTGTAAAAGGCCAAAGTGTCTGTGGTCCCAGAATTTTCCCCTAAATTTTTTAATTCCATTGACTGAGATGGGGCCACTAACAGATCAGTTCTGACTTTGTACATCTGGCAGGCAAAGCTTTACAAACCCTTCACTCAGACTGGCCTATCCTTTCCAAGTCACATTCATTACTAAGGCCCTGTGGGAAAGAGAAATTCAATAAACAGAGATATATCATTTTAAATAAGCCAATAAATGTGAAAAATTAGATTCACATGCAGGTGAAAGAAAGGGTGGTGACTCACTGTCTTTTTACTTCATTAAAAGATGCCCAAGAAGATTCATTTAATAGTGCATTCCCCAACCGTGCTTTAAAATATCTAATTCACAAGCACTTGATTTAACAAAATTTTCTGAGATGAAATGGTGAGGAAAAAACCAGCATTTTTTTAAAGAAGGGCTGCAGCCTACACTCTCTATGCAAGGCACTTTACACCTTGTTTTTCACTTATTTGCACCACAAAAATTAACTGAGCACAGGTGGTGCGGGAGAATTGTTTGTAGTCTGTCAATCATATTTGAATAAACGCTGATTGGCCAAGCAGGCAGTATAGGCGGGAAAGCCAGACAGGAAGTAGGGGTGGAGGAAAGAGACTGGGAGTATTCTGGGAAGCAGAAAGCTCCCTCCACCATTCCTGTCCAGATCACCCAAGAGGCAACATGTGAGCTGACAGCTGAAAAAGGTACCAAGCCGTATGGCTACCATAGATAATAGTAATGGGTTAATATAAGTTACAAGGGTTAACAAGATGCCTGAGCTAATGGGCCAATCAGCTTTAAAACCTAATGTAGACTCCGTGTGATTTTCTTTGGAACTTGCCGGCTGTGGGGTACCGGGTGGGACAGATACCCCAACAAGCCAGCCCTCATGCTACACACAGGTGTCATTTCGGGGCTGCAGACACAAAACAAGTGCACCATGCCCCAAGTCTCTGCTGGCTGAGCTTACCCACACAGTGCAGTGCTTCCCCACCTTCCTAGTCCTGGGATTCTTTAAGACAGTTCTTCCTGTTGAGTGACCCCCAATCACAAAATTATTTTGTTGCTGCTTTATAACTGTACCTTTTCTACTGCTATGAATCACAGTATAAATATCTGATATGCAGGATATGAGATGTGCAAGCACAAGGAGGTCATGGTCCACAAATTGAAAAACACTGGCCTAGAGGAAACCACAGAAAAACCATAAACAAGGGAACGCCATAGGACAGTAGAGAATGAAAAACCTAAAGAGAAACAGTACAAACATGCAGGGAGGGCACGGAGTTGCTGCCAGAGAGATTCTCCAGCAGAGATGACAAACAACTAGACAGGGCACTGAGAAAGAAAGCCAAGGAGAAGTAGACAAGTTTGGACGACTTGGTGCGACTGCAGACACAAGGTACACAGGAAAAGACTCACTCAGAAATGCTCTTCAGGAAAGACCAAAACCTCTGTTAGTGGGAGGAGGCACTCACTCCAGTGTAGGGAGGAAGTATACACTTAACAGGCCTGATAATGAGGAGACAAGAGTCAGGTAGGGCAAGAAGAGATGAGGGCAGAGAGAAGATGGATGAGCTAGAAGGACCACACAGGCCACACAAAGAACTTCAGATTTGCCTCCAAATGTGCACACCTATATTAGAGGCAGGACTCTGGACCCATTAGTTCAGATCCGGCCTGTTTCAATAGGGTTACGGGCTGCTGGATAGAAAACAGACCCCAGGCCAAATGGCAGAGTGGATGAGTGGCAAAGAGACTGCGTATGCTGAAAAATGGGAATGGCAAGGACAATTCTTCTCCCTTGGACTCATGCTGACAACTAAATGAGCTATGTTCTTTCATCAGTTCTGAGATACATATTTTTCACATCTTATCTGTGAAATTGAAATGTGTGTACCAGCAAGAATGATTTACAACAGCCTTTAGCAGTCATGGCAGTCCACACCGCAGATGCTGTAAACATGGCCTTAATGCTCCTGTCATCACTTCAGGTCTGGAACAGGTATTTCTGGTATGTGCATGTAGTTTGATTAGCATTCCAAAATGACTTCGAAATACTCGGCTTGAGGGGTGGGAATGGCAGAGTGTTTGTTCATTCCCCAGCAGCACCAAAAACCATTTTTCTGAAAAGAAGCATCATACACAGTATTAAGTTTGAGTATGATATTTTCAAACAAAGTTGGGTTTTTTTATGGTTAATCTGAAGGAAAATCACAAAAACTATTTTAAATAAAAGTCTGTTTTGTAACAAATGGTTATTGTACACACCACAGTCAAAGACAGAACTGTGGGGGCATAGATACAACAGGAGCACACGCTCACCTCTGAGTGTGACATCTTCCATCAGTGCAGCAGACAGAGCTGAGTTACAGGAGGCCACTGGCCCGTGAACAAAAGGGCAAACTGCCACCACCCAAATGGTTCAGCTGAAAGTGGAACTCCCAAGCCCTCAGAAAAACACGTCAGAATGGCCCAGTGATGAGGCCAAGAAACACTTTTTCAGAGGTCCAGAGAATGCCAGGAACTAAGCTAGCAGACGAGATGTGACAGCGTGGGAGAACTTTCTGGAGATGGAGTTGGTCATCATGAGTGCACCTGAAGGCATGGGCAGCGACCTGGGTAAGGCCAGGGATGTTATCTCCTTTGTCAGACTCGAGCAGAGGAGCTGCACTCAAACAGGAGCATAGTTTAGAAAAATCACCACATTTGCTCTCTATTTTATATATATATGCCTGAGAACAGTCCAATGAAACAAACATGTTGTATTTAAAAAGGGGGGGGTACTGTGAACTATGGAGTTGTAGGTGGGCTTCTGGATCACGTGGGAGAGAACACGATCACTTGTAAAAGGATCTTTTCTTTAATTTATTTATTAGAAATTTCCACCTCCTCCCTGCTTCCCTTTTCCCTCTCCCTCTCCACCTCCCCCTCCCTCTCTAGTCCTAAGAGCAGTCAGGGTTCCCTGCCCTGTGGGAAGTACAAGGTCCTCCCCCCTCCATCCAGGTCTATAAATGTGAGCATTAAAAGGATCTTTTATGAGTGAGAGAACAAGGCTGTCCACACTGACCTGGTTTCTCACCAGAGCAGCTGAAAATGGGTAGCCATTCACTATGGCTGGGTCCAGCAAGGTGGGCAGTCCAAGGCCCAGAGCAACTCCACACTGTTCCCTGCTTTCATATATCTGGGTGTTAAGAACAGTGTTTGCTGTTGTTGTTTTTAGTGCTTTGAGTTATATTTGTAAAAACAAAAAACAGAAGATGAAAAGGTGGCAGAAACTGTGTGGTACTCAAAACCTAAAATATTCACTATCGCATTACACTATCTGACTACCTCCAGCTCACAGAAAACAGGTTATGGTGAGGAAGAGAAGGAGCTGGTATTGAGCAATGGAATATGCTCAAGGGGCATCTAAGGGTCAGTCACCTAGGCATCCACAAGCAGACATGTAGTGGGCAGTTTAGAAGGACTGGGGCTTGGTTGGCAGAGTAGGACATTCCTGCATGGAAAGCCTCCACGTAAAGAGCCTTCCAAACTTGCAGGAAGACCAGTACACATGAAGCCCAGTGGCCTTACTGACGCATGAAAAGAACTCTGCAACAGAGTAAAACGAGGACCCAGATCAACGATATGGAAACAGAGAAATCACCTGCTCTAGTCACTCTGCAAGGAACAGGCAGACAACATTCAAAGCAAGACTCAGCTCTACCTATCTCTATAGTTTCTCAAGGAAAGAACTTAATTCTTCCTCATCAGATAATACGCTGTAGACCAAAGAAATGGTCACTACAGACTTAGAAGCAGTGTTTACTGCTAGATATGAAGTCCCTATAGGGTTAAACACTGACAGCTTCATCAGGGCACTCAGCACACCAGTAAGGAGCACAGGCACTGGCCAGGTCAGAACTCACTACACTCTTGTCAAATGCTCATGGTATGGAAGGAATGACTAACATTCCATGAACAAAGGGGTGATAATCCAATGAAAGACCCCAGAATTCTCTTACAAAACCAAAATAGAATGGAATAGTATGTGGTAAAATTGTATTAATTAAAACAGTATCTTTTAAAGCAATGACCTAAAACAAAACCCATCAAAGACAACCCAAAATCTCAGAATGAAACACAGCATCTTTAGGGCATTCTGGCACAGGCAAGATAGGTGGAAAGGATTGATTTCTCTATAAATGCACTGAGTCAGTAGACTGCTGTGTGAAAATGAAGATTCCTAACATGCTGCATGCACCAAAACAAATTTTAAGAAAGTGAAATTTCATAAATGTTATGAAATCATAAATAAAACTTAAGGCAAAAGAATTTGTTTTGAAACAAGAGAGGTTTCTTTTATCATAAAAAACTCACAGAGGGTAAACACATAAAGGAAAATATTGATAAATTTAAATGAGCAATGCTTTTTAACTTCTCTCTATAAAAAGAGATTGTAAGATATAAAAGCAAATGATAACCTAGGGGAATATTTATAGAGCCTCATAAAGCACTGAGGTCCACAGAGCTCTATGAAACCAAAGAGATACAACAGGAGCATTACAAAAATCAGTAAGGGACGTAAAATCTTTTCGAAGTCTCTGCCTTACACATGGTATCAGAGAGAGAAATTCAAAGCTTTCTTTTTTTATTTTTTATTTTATTTATTTTTTATTTTTCTATTTTATTTAAATAAAATAAAAGGGAAGTAAGAGCATATAGTTTGAGGAGAGCTAAAGCAGGTAGCCAGTGGAGCTAGAATAGCTAGCCTAAGCTCAGCCCTCAAAAGCAGGAATGCACAGTAAGTGTCAAAGGGAGACACAAATGACAGGCACAGCAGCCTGGGGAGAAAGAACCAAGCTTCAGACACATTGCACACCACACACAGCTGACCCTCCTTGCTCTTGCTGCCTAGAATCAGAGCACTTCAAAGCTAAGAGACCCAGGGAATGTCAAGGCCTCGCCTCTTCTTTTTCAGTGTAACAAAGTTCTCAAAAATGTTAGAAAAAAAATGAATAAAAACTGCAAATTTCTATAACTTTGCTGGGGAAGACTCCATGTTATTTGCCAGGCTATATCCTTGCAGGGAGGCCATACTGTTGTTTCGACCAGACTGCCCACACTGGTCCCTTTCAGAGTCAAAGTTAAGACCACTGTACCCTTTCTGAGTCTTCATGAATGCCCTCATAATGCTGTTACCATAACCCAGGGTACAATGTGGCTCTGGGGGTGATGGCCTTCAAGAATGTGCTTGGAGAGAAACAGACTACCACATGAAGGAGCATGGTTCCTGCAAAAATTCTCGAGTAATGCAAGATCAGCAAGGCCATTGTTTGAGAGGTAGAAATTCTCAAGTAGCTACATGACACTAGTACTGTCACCACCCCTGTGTGATGATGGCCTATATAATTGAGCTCTTTGTTTATTCGCAGAGCTGGGGATTGAACCTAGAGACCCACTCACACTACACAGGTACTCTACCACTGAGCACACACAACCCTGTATATTTTTCATTTTGATTAAGACTATTTTTTTTAAAGAAAGTACTGTTCAACAGTCATGGTCCTGCCATTGGTTCAGCATCCTGCAAGGCCCTGATTCTAATTCTAATAAATGACAACAAAGCATTCAGCCTTTCCCACTAAGCCGCTCAAGTCCAGTCTGACTCTTGCCAGGAACCTGCTAGTACACCCCCAGCAGGACTTACTCCCAGGACATACACAGCTTGGAAATAAAAACATCATCTCCTAAGTTCCAAAATTTTGAAACACTATGGAACTTACTTTTATCTGTATAATAAACCCTAATTTTTATATCTAATTGTGCTGAAATAACAATATATCAAGAAATTTAATTAGTCATGTTACATGGAACATTCACAAGCTCCTCCCACAACTGAAGTTTCTAATTGAATAGAAACTTCGTAAGATGTTGTATGATTTGACTGCCTGTGTTTCTCAATATCTTTCTCTTTGCGAAGCCCAGGTGTGCAGGTTTTAAAGCTACTGTATGCTACCAACCATCAGAACTTTGACCCTTAATCCACAGGCTTCTGAGCTCTCCACATCTGCGCACACACCTTCAAAGGCATACCTGCTCTTGTGTTATTTTATCTAGAAGACGGCCTCTTGAAACATGAGCTAATCCTCATGGTTTTATTGTCCCTGAAACCCACCCAAGGCTCACACACATAGCAACTCATATTATTTATATTTTAGGCTAAGCCCTATTTTGAACTGAATAGTAGGAACCCCAGAGTAGCAATTTTATGTAAATGCATCAACTCAAAAAAATCAGGTCAGGAGCCACCACAGTTGTCTTTCCAAACACACTCAAGATGAGAAGGAAGACTAAAGAGGATAGAGCCTTCCAGAACCAAGCATTAATAGTTTACTTCCTCCAGCAGCCTCCCTCTTCCTGTCCTACAGCACAAGCTCACATGTCCCAGAGGGTTTATGCTGAGCATGTTATAAGTGAGGCACTGCTTGGCACAGGTTGGAGAGACAGAGGACAGGACCTTGTGATCTTTCAGAGTATGCATCCTATACAATACAGTGCTTTCCGGATACAAGGGATGGACAGTCTCTCTTGGTCTTGGAATACCAGCTTCTAGTCACACATGGACAGGTCACTGGAGCTCAGGAACTCACCGTCAGACGTGTGGAGGAGCTTATGACTTTTCAATGTCCCTTTGGATTTGAATTTCTTGCCACACATGTCGCAGAGGTGGGTCTTCTCGGTGCTGTGGCGGTTCATATGAGCCTTGAGGTTGCTCTTGCTGCGAGTTGCATATTCACAAAGAGAACATTTGAAGGGCTTCACACCTACCAAGGAGAAATGCATAGATGTATATTTACAGGTGTTTGTGCAGCTATTTGTGGGGATCCAGAAGAATAGTTCACACCATATCAAACATCTATCTGAAAAAGAAGTGCCTTAGTTACTCCCAACACATCCCACACTTCCCACGTCTTCCATAATCCTGCCACTCCCTCCTGCTGAAATAATCTTGCACATCACAGCGAGTTGGTCACTTCTGCTCTCCCTACAGTCTGGTAACTCCCTGAAGACAGACACTCTGCTCAACTTACAAAGTGGTCATTAAATCAAACTGAACCAAGTTGAACTAAATAAAATTAGAGGCCTCATCAGTTTTTGCAAAAAAAAATCAATGTGATCAGGCATCTGGAGTCAAGTGTCAAAGGATATTCCTATTCATAAAATAAACAGAACCATACTCACACTGAACTATTCTCAAGATACTGTGTCTACTCCATTTATCTGGCTTTCACCCACCAAGAGCCAGTATTAGAACAGCTGTCATGGTTCATTTCAAATCCATTTCTTGACCACTATGGAACTTTGAACTGCTATATCCTCTGCACACCACATGCCAGGTGTGTAGATAAAGTTCCACAATGTGTGGTCAATGTCTATGACTGTGGACAGTACCAGGACTTAGCTATCTTTATTTTGTCCCTTCTTGTTGGTCTTCACATTTTTCTCTTGAATTTGTCTATTGTTGTTCTTGTCCCAAGTTTTATTTGTGGACTGAGTCGGGAGAAAGAACACTTACAGTGCAATGCAACGATTAACTCCTAAGAATCCCAAATACTTAATGTGGGTAAGTAGGCTTTTTAGATAAATCTTTGATTCCATCATTATAGAAAAATTCATAGACAAGCAAAAAAAGAAAACACCATGACAATCAAACACAAAACAGCACCCTTTAATTTTCTGAACCTTTATCAAAATTCTGAAGATTTTAAAAAGAATAGATTTCTTCCAAATGCTCAATATAGAATATTATATCTCCCCTGTGAGTGTAAAAGTGTTGGCTGCACATTAAGCCTGGACACACACTGAGCCTTCTTCTGAGGAATTTAGGAAACAAGCTCACTGACCCTGTAGCAAAACTCAAAGCACTTTATACTTGTGTTTCATGGGTAAGTGAACTGAACATCAGGAAGATGGAAGGTTTGCCCATCCTGCATCTCATACACAGTGAGGAAGACTGGAGCATGTCCTCCCACTCCAGTCCTATGTCTGCCATGCAAGCATTATCATCCAGGAGAAAAGACTTCTGATCCCCAGGATTCTATCACACTGGATTTCCATCAGTGTCAGGTCCTTGGTTCTGTCTCTAGGCACACCCAGATGATTCCCATGAACACCATTCCGAACCAGTGTCCATGCAGTCGGAGGCTTCTGCCTCCTTGCCTGCTGAGAACACTCACAATGAACTCCTTCAGTGCCCTCAGAAAATGACATGTGTATGCATTCAGCACCACTATTACCTCCTCCATCCCTGTCTCCACCCAGGAAGTACCGCTTTCTCCTACGTGTATGCATCTCCCCACCACCGTCACCTCCTCTATCCCTGCCTCCACCCAGGAAGTACCGCTTTCTCCTACACGTGTATGCATCTCCCCACCACTGTCACCTCCTCTATCCCTGCCTCCACACAGGAAGTACCGCTTTCTCCTACACGTGTATGCATCTCCCCACCACTGTCACCTCCTCTATCCCTGCCTCCACCCAGGAAGTACCGCTTTCTCCTACACGTGTATGCATCTCCCCACCACTGTCACCTCCTCTATCCCTGCCTCCACACAGGAAGTACTGCTTTCTCCTACACGTGTATGCATCTCCCCACCACCGTCACCTCCTCTATCCCTGCCTCCACACAGGAAGTACCGCTTTCTCCTACACGTGTATGCATCTCCCCACCACCGTCACCTCCTCTATCCCTGTCTCCACACAGGAAGTACTGCTTTCTCCTACACGTGTATGCATCTCCCCACCACTGTCACCTCCTCTATCCCTGCCTCCACACAGGAAGCATCACTTTCTGCCAGTGCAAGTCAATGGAGATGTGAAGAACAGAGCGTTAGATTCATGCCATGTGGATCCAAATTCCAGACCCATTACTTGCTGGCTGTGTGGCATGAATATTTCATAACTTTCTGAGCACCGTGTTCCTCACTGGTAAAATAATACCTGGCTCTCTGGTCCCTGAACACACTGACCAGGGCATCATGGGCAAAGCACTAAGCATATTGCCTGGGGCCCACAGTGCTCAATAAATGCTGGTGAGCAAGAAAACACCATGCAGCCTCAGCACTGGGCCTCCGTTCCATGCCTTCTCTCTCAGTCAAACTGGGAGTCTCTCTCTTCCCACCAGCTCCTCCCCTGGAGCCTGCAACTGATGGTATATATTGAGAAATATTTTCTCATTCCTCTTCCCTTCACCTTATGGTCCTGCCTATAGCACGCAGGATCCTGACCACAGGAGGGAACTA
Source organism: Myodes glareolus (assembly GCF_982192425.1). Classification (NCBI taxonomy): domain Eukaryota; kingdom Metazoa; phylum Chordata; class Mammalia; order Rodentia; family Cricetidae; genus Myodes; species Myodes glareolus. The sequence goes on from NC_142044.1 coordinate 30,691,554, forward strand.
ATACACAGGACTAGCAGGGCACTCGGGCTACTTACACCTTTCTCATGCCCAGGAGAGCAACATCCTCCTCTAGGGGCAAAGAATAAGGTTGATGACAGGAGACTCTTGACTTGCGACTTGCCATACTTTCAGTAAATGGCTAACACTTCCATACCTGTTCAAACACCACTGAGCATGGCCCCCAAGCTTCTCTGGGTGACCTCATTTCCACTCAAACCTTCCACCTTCCAATCCTCTCTCTACAAGATAAACAGTGATGCTCCACACTGCCAAAATGGCAAGATTCCCGCTGGCCTCTTTACTTGCAGTCATTCATAGTTCCATTATTCTTCAACACCAGCTACATACATACAGTGAATGACAGTGGGCACTGCAACTGCCTAGGGTAACTGGTGCGGTTTCCTGTTCTCAGGACACTGGTTTCCCAGTAAGCAAAGTATTTCACCACAGTTATAACCAGAGCTAGGAAGAGGGGAACATCTCTATACACCACAAATGTAACTAGAGTCACAGTTTTACCCTCTGATCTTCTCCATTGGCTGGCAGACACCCTTCTACGTGCTAAAAAAAAAAAAAAAAAAAAAAAATCCTAACTACAGGACATGTGATGACAAACTTCCTCCTGACATAGTCCCAAAATAAAGCACACAGCACAAAATTAAACAGAACTTCCAAATGGAAAGACAACTCACCCTCATGAGCCCAGATGTGCCGCTGAAGGTCTGAGCCATTCTTCATGAAATAGAAATCACAGTATGGACATTTCATGGCTCGCTTTCCAATTAGTCCTTTGAGCTGGACCCTTCTCCCAAGAACCTCAGAAATGGTGTTCATGGAGACCTCTGACAAAAAAACAGGGTAACAATCAGAGAGATCAAGGCTTTGATCAAGGCACTTTGTTCTTTACGTTACAGGTAAATAAACTTCAATGGCACCTGCATATGTAAGAAATACCCAGGAAGTGCCCCGTTGGTATCACAAAACAGCATTTTTACTTACTGCAAAAGCTAAACTTGAATCTGACCAAGTTGCAGATCTAAGTACCTGTTAGAGTACAATGTGAATAACGGATAAACACCACAGCGCCATGAGCAGACTAACGTGGAGCATGGCCTTTCTACAGGAAAAGTCACTCAGCTTCTGGGAGACTAGGATGGGAGACTAGGGGTTCTACAGAATGCAGGGAATGTAAGAGACGCCATCACTAAAACACTGCGGCTCAATTCAAACAAACCGTACAGAAAAATCTTAAATCAACCGGTGACACTTTAAGTGGCCACACACAATACACTAAGGTGCACTAAGAATCACTGATAGCATTGTTTTTTATAGGCCACAGAGGTCAAGCTAAGTTAAACCATTGTTAATTCGAGATAATACATAAGTCTTTCATAGGAAAACTGAATGGGATAAACTTTGGGATATTCTAGAAAGGAAAATTCATGGGTGGAGATATGTAAAGAGCTCAGGAAATGTAGAAGCATATGGAAGCTGAGGTATGGATATATAGGGCTCCTTGTATAATTCTGTATTGATAAACAAAGGTCAGTGCTTTTAAACGCTGCTTTCAGCTCACACTGGATCATTGGTCACCTAGGACAAAGATTAATAGCAGAAAAATGGAATAATATAACCCACAGGTTCCCATGACAAAGGCTCCAAGTTCTGTGTGTCCCCAGACAAAGCACAACTGTCAGAAACCTTCACTTTTAACAGAGAAATCAGTTCTCTTCTATCAAGGGCGGGTACAAATGTTTAAACAAGAAGAGGCAGGAATGAAGAAGAAGGTGAATTTTGCTGCTGTTTACTGAGCACCCAGGTCTGCTCTGTCTGCTCTACTTGATATGACAATGGAGTCTGACGTTAAGGTAAGGTCTACCTCAAGGATCCCATGGTAGGAAAAATGACAGTGTCTGCAGCAGAAGTGGTCAGAATGCCACCCTATATATAGGGTGAAGCAAGGCAGATACAAGGCTTCCCTAAGAGAAGACCATTTTAAATACTGATTTCATTCCTAGCTGGTACAGCCTACATACAGTATTATGTTTTAAAATAAACATAAGTATTTAAAAATTAATCTTCTTTTCTAAAATTCATAATCTTACCAGGATGATTGGTCTTGATATGTGTCTTTATCAATCGGTCTTCTGAAAAAGATTTTTCACATACAGGACAAGAATAACTCCTTTTGTCCTTAATAGAAAAAGAAAAAAAAAACAATTAACTATCTTAAGTGTAGAAAGACGACTACTATCCTTACCATCATCATCATCATCATGATGACTACCAAAACATACCATCACCACTACCACCACCGTCAGCACCACCATCACCATCAGCAACACTGTTATCTCCACTATCAATGTTGTCACCATTCCCATCAACATCACTATCACATCCATCATCAATACAGGTTGATGACTACAACAAGCAGCAGCAAACACCTCGTCAAAACCAGATATACAGTGCATCCTTCTGAAGCCACTACTAGACAGGCATCCAGTTCTACACAGCCTGGGAAGATGCAGACAGAAGAGCTCTAGGAAGGTAGAAAAGGCAGCCGCGAGGCTCTACCACACATTCCAGGGATACTCAATAATCCAACAGTATACGATGTCCGCAGCACTCAAAACACTGCTTACACTAAGTTGTCACATGTGATTGAAATCCACATACAATTGTTAAAAAAAAAGTCATTCATGTTTATATTATCCATTAAGAAATGGAGGGCCAGGGAGATGAACACAAAATCAAGTCAGTCAACATTTTAGTGTGTGGGGGGGATGAACTCATAAGACCCCACTCCTATAGAGGAATTATTTGAAGTTGATAGCTTCTAAAGGGAGAGATAATGATAATCCTTTCTTTCAGGACACAGCCTCTGGTAGGCTGACCATGCCCTATTGGAAGAACCCACACACAGGAATATATGACCAGGACAAATTGAAGTTGATAGTTATTTAAAAAGAAAGAGAACATGAAGTTGGGGGAAGCAAATCTGAGAGAGAAGATTCAGGAGTGAATATGATATATATATATAGAGAGAGATATATATACATGCATATATATAGATATATATAAAGATAAAGATAAAGCTATCTACAATGAAACACACACACACACACACACACAAGACCTTGCCATGAGCTTTCTGGCCAGCCAATGCCACTGACTACCCCCAGACAACATTGGGCTTGGGATGTCTCAATGTGCTTCTATTACTCCCTTCCCCTCTCCTTGACACTGGGCTCACAGTGCAATTTTACAGAAATTCTCAAGGCTCTCTGGCATCCTGGTGGCACCCTCCCACCTCCGTCCCAGCCGCCCTTGTCATCAGAGCTGATGGAGGCATTCAGAAGAGCTTTGAAAGAGTTTACACTGATCTCCCCTGAGTCCTTGCTGTTTGATTTTTCTTCTTTTAATCCCTGATAGTCTGAAAGCAATTTATCTTAGAGCTTATCAAGGGCCCCGTTTTTTTGATGTCTTTGAAGATTGTCAGGACACAGGCAGTGGGAGAGGGGGCTGGGAGAAGGGTAGACTCTTAGGATTCATTTACTTCTTTTTCAAAAACTCCCGTGTCTTGCTTCAGATGAAACCCAAGCACCAAACACACTCAGCAAACTTAAAAAGAACTAAGGCTAAAAGAGCCCCTGGCAAAGGCAGGGAACACAAGAAAGCTAGCCATAGGGTGGCTAAGAGCCTAGCCTTTGGAGTCTATTTGCTCCAACACAAGTGCCTTCAGAGCCATTTGTGCCCAGAAAGAAGTGAGCATCAGCCTGAGACTGCAGTCACTGCAGCCACAGCAGGAGGTACAGGAGGAGAAGCCTAGTTTATCACTCAGGTGACCTCATCTGGCCTGTGCCTCACTGGCCAGTATATTGGCCTCCAAAGAAGTGGAGTCCTGAGGCCCACACTGGATGGAGAATACCAAACCGAATCCCCCACAGTGTACAAATAAGACACATACGTGTATCCCCTACAAAACACTGGCATCGGGTCCCAAAAGAAAGCTGGCACTCACTCTGAACAACTGCTCAGGAATAGGTCACGGTCACAGTGTCTGCTACATCCCAGAAGCTGTGCTGGGGACAAAGGCAGCAGATGCTTGAGTTCTTACAAGTTATCTAAAGATGTGCCACTCAGCAAGCCCACCCATCAACGTGGGGGTTGCAGAAGCCACTCCAAGTACTAAGAACGTAACACTTGTGTTATGACAGATTTGAATACAATACCAGAATGTGCTGTATTGAAGGTGGAAGAGAGAGGGTTCTCCTTCTGCTAAAGACAGTTCTGGCTCCCCATACCATGAGGAACCAATTCTCCACACGGGAAGCTCTGGAAACCTGAAGGCTGCTGCACAGTGGGTACAACACCCAAACGGGGGTAACTGAGAATCAGTCGTGTTTTGTGAGCACATGTGACCATACTCTTAAAGCCCTTAGGAAGGAGAAACACTTCCCAGTCACCTACATTCCCCTCTTCACATGAATACACACTGATCAGGTACACTCATCTGTTTCTGAAAATGTATGGAAAGAAGCCTCCTTTACTTTCTCTATGCTTTTTGGCAACTAATTATTTTAGTTTATCCAAAAAATACATGTTATTCAGCAAGCATCAAACAAAAGAGATGTGTGTGCTTCTCAAAGGTCAAGGCCAAGTATTCTAACCACTGACCGAGAAGCCAGCAGACACTGGATGGATACACCACCACTCTCACTGCTGGGATCCTCATCCTCCAGATAAAGGGACGAGGAGAAGGGCATGGAGGTCAAGAGTAGCAAGAGCATCTACCATGTGGCCCTGCATGCATGAGACCGTGCTTAGTCCTTACCAATATAACCACAGCATGTTCCCAGGGCAATCCTGGCAGTGGACACTAGTGACCTCATTTCCAGGACATGGACCTAGGGAGGTTGAAGGATAAGACTATGCCCCTTCAAAATCTTAAAACTAACACTCTCAGCCTTGGGCTGCAGCTTGTGTGAGCACCTCTGAGGTCTCCTGAGAGAAATACAAGACAGAAGCAGGGGGCCCTTCTTTGAGTAACAGATTCCCAGGGCCCACTTCCAGTTAGGATGACAGCGGGAGGCCATGGGTCTCTTCCTAACAAATGCTACTGTGACATTGGGGTTCAGAGGGGTCACCAATTAAAGCACGTAGGTCATCAGTTTACACTCTTATTGATTAGGAGCTCAGGAATCCAGCCCCCTAACCACAGCCCCCAGCAATACTAATACACTCTGGCATCTCAACACTTGATGCTGAAACAAAAAACAGAAAGTAATACTTGCCCTGTGTGGGGGTGAACACTACGGCTCTGATCTGATCTACTTAATCTCACGTTCAAAGAAGCCAGGCATGACTCACTGAAACATTTGCACAATCCTCTAATGAGTCACGATCTAAGGATGCTGCCATTCACTGACCTAATTTAATCCCCATAACCATGAGGGATGATGGAAGCACTTTATCTCCAATGTACAAGTGAGCTAACTGAGGCTCAAAGAGCCTAAGCAATTTGCCCAGAATCCCAAAGACTGACATGGGACTAGAAATGAACCTTGCATTTGATTAAAATCATGTTTTCCCTTCATGAAGTTTTAATAATTTTAAAGTTGCTTTTGATAGTGTTTTCTTACAGCAACAGGAAGGGAACCAAGGCATACATCGCTTTACACAAAGATTCTGAACATCCTCAGAATGACCGATGAAGGGCATTCTTGGCCCCATTCCCATGGAGGGACGACTGCATCCCTTCACCACACGTCTATGCCATGGACTTAGTAATGAGAAGGAAGAGGCAGTGGAAAGAAAGCACACTGGCCACCACTCTTTTATGTAGTTACTTGCCAGATTACCTCCGCATCCTAATACAACCAGACTAAGTCAGGATCTGTAGGCTCATTCGGAGGTGGAGGATGATACTTTAATATTTGCTGTGCACAAGAACCTGCGTTCAAAGCAGGGATGCTAAAACCAAAATGAAACCTCATCCAACATATCCATAACCTCTTCAAGTGCACAGGTAAGGAAGCCAAGCCCCAGGACAGACAAGGACTCACTCTGGTTCCCATGGTTTCCTAGTGAGAACAGCCAGATGTTGATGTGATTGAGATCCTCAGCTGGACAATAGTAACATGACATGGTGCTTTTACACCACAAGCAAGTTCACACAATCTCCCTGTGAACTCGGCAGCAGCTAGAGAAAGTAGCTCACTGTACTCTCTGAAAGATATGAAGTCGGAATGAGGCAGAGTGCTGGGCTCTGTCCTCAGCTCCACATCCCCAGTGGTACCTCTTTCTTGGCTGTGTTGATGGGAGTATGCTAACAATAGTGAAGACAAGTGGCTGGCGAGGATGACTCACCAAACATGGACAGGAGGTTGGGCGATGGGGAATATAGGCAGCTTCTCCTTAGATGGTTTAAAATATTTGAAAACTTTTCAAAGGGAAGATTAACATTTAAACTCTAAAAGTTAACAAGCATGAGTTACTGAACTGATTTCACCAAGAACTAGCCCAAATCCTACGAGTATAAGACAGCAAGACAGCATAGCTGAGCTACATCCTGATGCAATCACCACTAAAAATGCACTTCAAATGCTCATCAGTTCAAGGAGAGTGAGCCAAACTTCAAACAAGGGAGTATTGCCCAACTCTAAAGAGGAGCCAAGCATGAAGCCTGCTATCGGATAGATGGGGGGAAAAAGATACTAGTCACAAAAAGCTTTATTTATAGCACACACATTTTATGTTCCTTTTATATAAAATGTTCGGGAGAGGCAAAACTATGGACATACAAAATGTTCAGGGACATACAAAATGTTCAGGGACAGGGAAGCAGGTGATGGCAGCAAACAGGAGTGCCTCCCTATGGGATAACAGAAATGTTCTAAAGTTGCCAGCAGCTGCATAAGTCTGTGTGTATACTAAATTCCACTGCACTTCACATTTTAAAAGAACAAATTATACCCTATGCACATGACAAATCTATAGAGAGCTTAAAAAACAACCACCTTCCTTGCAGATGGGGAATATTTTAAAGCTAGCACCTTCATTATCAGATCAACAGCGTCTACATGAAGAAAAGGCAACTTGTCCCTGTGTGGTATCTTCAGCTGCATGACAGAAATAAGTTACAAGAAGCTCAAATGACAAATGTCATCAAGATTCAAAAGCCTGGAGTTTTCACAGAAGTTCTCTTCACTGCAATGGCAATACAGTCCTTCACTTCAGGAACAAGTGTGCAGCGGATCAACTTCCGAGCATGAACTCAAAGTCTTCCCAGCAGCTTTTGCCCAAGTTCAGCTGACCACTTCCCCCCTCACCCTCTTTCTTGGCCCAAATATCTTCAACTTCAGAATCATCCTCTACATCCCCTCAGGGTGTCTGGGGAGGAAGGCAGTTTGACCTGCTAGCCTTTTCCTCGCATTGTTGATCTATTCATCCCACACAAAGTGGAATACACCTTGCAGGTAAAAGCAGTTTTACTTGTAAGTACTGTTGAGAAGCAGGACAGTACCCCTTATGATGTTAACTGAGCCACATTCCCTCTATCAGAATATTGTACTTCTTAAGCAGCAAAGTGCAGATATTAACTCATGGAGCTTGAGCAAATGGCTGCCATTTAGCAACACAGGAATATCTACCACATAGTCTCTGCCTACCTGGGCCAAAGTTCACTCCTGTCACATTCCTTCAGAACATGTACAAGTGTCCAAGACTCACCAAGAAAAGCATATCTAAGACTAATGACCTACCACCACCAAATGAATAGCATGTGACAGTGATAAGACCATGGAATGAATTCTGTCATCCTTCATTCATTGCATAACTATAGACCAAGTTATTGTATGAAAGAGACAGAGACACCAACCAGACTCTGTGCAGTAGAGGAAATGATTCCTAGTTCCCAGAGCTGACATGGGAATTAAGTAAAAACCCAAGAAGGAGCTACAAGATCAAACCAGCATCTTTCTGCCTCAAGATGGACCTCTAAAGGTGAGCTCAGTGCTCTAAAGAAAGTCCCAACCATATTCATGACCACAAAAGCAGAAAAGTGAAACGCCAGTGCTGTGTGCACATTCCCTCAGGAAGAGTGATCAAATGCTTACCCACTCCTTACAGAGCTCCAATGGCAAACCAAAGTGTGCTTCTATCAAAGGCTAACCTGGGGAACCAATGAGTTTGAGCTTATTTACAGAACATAGATGAGAAGTTACTTACTAGAGTCTGGGTGACCCCAAAGGAGTCACACAATGAAAAGTCTCACCTGGAACTAACGACAACTAGTTAAGTAGATGGAGTTCCAAGCATCCAGTTAACAGTCCCACAATCTACACACTCTAGCATCCCCAGAGGTCCCAAAGTCACATGCAATTAGGGTAGAATTATACACAGCTAGCTATGGGGTAAAGAAAGAGGGAGTGAGATCAGGTAAGAGTCCAATGACCCTCGCCATGCCCCTCTTTCTATGAGAGAGCATCAGCAGTCGACAGCACTGATCTTCGAGGTTAGCACTGCTGTCTGAGGAAAGTCTTGACTGTTTTGCTCAGAGGTCGGCATCTACAATAGCCTTTTATATGTGAGAAGTGAAGTACACAGTCAATACCAAAGACATATTCCTGATGCTCCCCAGTGAGCCCAACACTCAGGGACTGAGAATCAGCATTTGAGGAAGAAGATAACCAGGCTAGACCAACAACCCCACAACATTCACAAGTAACAGACAAATTCTGAATGTGGAACAAGAGGCAGCCTAGGCTGCACAGTCAATGTTTCAGTGAGTACTGCTCTAGTTCCTGTCACACATTTCAACGGCTTTGAAAACTGAGTCCAGAGCAGCTAGCTTCAGAACAGTACGATCAATGAGATTAACCTTAGTCCACACCAGGCTCTGCTCTGGACACTTACATGTGCTCCTTCACCTCACCTTCACCTGCATGAGTAAACTAAGGCATGGAGTAGCTCCGTTACTCGTGTCAAACACAAGGTAAACAGGAGAGCAAGGGTTCAATCCAGGCTTCTGTTTTCCTAGTCTCCAGCATTACACACTAAAGCAACTCCTAACAAGAGCCTATTCTAGCACTGGACTCCCTCCCTCAGCCTCTGTGTCACTCTGACAATCATGACAGAAAGGCTGACAAACCATGTGCCCAGGGCCCTACTGGAGAAAAGCGAAGGGAAGGAGGGAGAGAAGGAGGAAGGGAGGAAAGGAAGGAGGAAGGGAAAGGAAGAGTAAGAAAAGGAGGGAGGGAGGGAGGGAGGGAGGGAGGGAGGGAGGGAGGGAGGGAGGGAGGAAGATGGGGAAGAAGGGAAGAGCAAGATCAAGAACCAAAGCAAGCCTGTGACATGAGTAGGAGAGGATGAGGAGAGAACAAGAAAGTATGACAGGAAGCCGGTATACAACAGGAAGTGCAGCTAGCACTTATGCACTGACTGCAACCATTTATCAGGCTCAGTCTTGGACCAGTCTATTTTAACACTGCAGTAACAACAGAATAGAAATATACAAAATATGCACAGATGTGTGTGCATGTGCAGATATGTCTAAGTACACACATGTGCAGACATGCTTACATGTACCACTGTACATGATTGTGTGTATGAGTACGTACATAATGGACTTTGACGGTTTGAATGAGAATGGCCCCCATAGGCTCATAGATTGGACTGCTTGGACACCAGTGAGTGGCACTATTTGAAAGGATTAGGAGATATGGCCTTGTGGAGGAAGTGTGTCACAGGGGGTGGACTGTGAGGTTTTAAAAGTCCATGGCAAGACCAGAATCTCTCTCTCTCTCTGCTTACAGATGAGACTGTAGTTCTCAGCTGCGGCTCCAGGGTCTGCCCGTATACCCTCATGCTTCCTGCCATGATGATAACGGACTAAGCCATGAAACTGTAATCAGCCTCTCAATTAAATGCTTTCTCTTCTAAGAGTTGTCTAGGTTCTGGTGTTCTTCATAGCAATAGAAGAGTGACCAAGACAGGTTTTTTAAGAGTATATTTTATATAAAGTGAATTATCTGAGGCCACAGAGCCTGTGGGAGTATGGGAAATGGTATTGGAACCTATTCCAACATGCTCTGATCTCACACCTCTGAAAACCCCCTGGCTGCACCTTAATGACAAACCACCTGTTAAGAAGAGCAAATCATCCAATTTCTGAAGTCTCCTTTTGTGCTGTCTTTAGCATAAACAGGGACACACAGGCCTTAGGTGTGGCTTCTTGTTTATGTTAAGAAATATTAAACCATTCTCAGGAGGGTCAGTCTCTTCCCATCAGACCAGACCTTGCAGAAACAAACACTCACTCATTGCATCATTGTGTGATCAACCATCACAGAACCAGACATGCCCATCGTGCACATTAATGGTACCTTGGATTAACATGTCGCTTCTCAAGTCAAAATGGTTCCTAGATGCTGTTGATGTTGACAATAAATGCACCACTAATGTGGCAACAGTGGTCATTAACATTCACTACACTCACACTGCCTACCAAACACTGCTCCTGGTACAATTACCTAATCCTATCCAATCAATCAACTTAATGCCCCAACAACACTTAGAGGCAGCTATTATTATTCCTGTTATTAATAATTCTTTAAAATGCCATTTATGAAACTTTTGCTTCATTTCCATTCTGCAGATCTTCTGTAAACTTTCTCAAATGCTAAAAAATTTGCAGAGGATGGGATTTGTTCAGTCTGATCAGAGACTCACTATGAAAGGAACTGGATGGGAGGTGAAAGCTCTGTGAGGCATCGAGGGGCAGGAGAAGGACCCCTCTGTGTCCAGAGGGAGCAGGATGTTCACATGCCTGTGGCAGTGATACCTCTATATGCATAAATGTGGGAGAGCACTGGGCACCCAGGGGGAGGTGGGGGCTGCCGCTTTGGCTTGCTACTTACCAGCTCTGTGTGAACTTTAAGATGGGCCTGTAGCTTATATTTATCTGGAGTCGAGTAGTCACAGCCGTCAGTGGGACACTTCAGCAAGATGTTACTGTGTTTCTGAATTACATGGCGTTTAAGGCAGTTTTTGGTGATGGAAGAATAGTGACACTGGGAGCAATAATACAGATGTTCCCGGGTGTGGGTGCGGACATGCATGTCAAAATGCACTTGGTACCAAAAAAGTTTGCCTAAAAAAATATTTTCACATGAGAACAAGGAAGTTTTTTTTATACTGAATTTGATTTTTAAAAAAAAATATCATCATTTTTTAACTTCCATATTTATCGCCTTTATCTGGTAAGCCCTTCACACTTTCCACCAAACTTCTGTCAGGAAATTACTTTTCAAAAAGGGTAGTTTTTAAGTATTAAGGTACCACCATCTTTCACATGGTGATAGGGCTAGGAAAAGAGAAAGGAAATGTTTATTGAGAGCGAATTATGTCAAACATCACCCTGCAAATGCACAAATCCAAGAGCCTGCAAGTCCTCCTGACGTTCTGGGCTATGAGACAGGCTCTAGGCTACCCACTTCCTGTACTGCCTGCTGTCTGGGAGCTTCCAGAGGCACGCTTTCACCACCAGCTAGAAGGGAGCTGCTTGGGCCTCCCTACACAGGGCTGCAGCCAGTCTCCTACCCTCTCTACCCAGTTGACAGAGTCACAACTGAAAACCAGAAGAGTGACTCTTCTTGGTCAACAGGCGGTAGAAGTTGTGAGCAGCCCTCAGCATGACCCCCAACACGGTCAGCTGTGCATCCTCCCAGCTGACTCTGGCAAGGCTCCAGCTATGACGCATGGCATGGGCTCACTATTCCTATCTATCATGGAGGAGGGTGGCTCACTTAGGAGGTGTTCTTTGCAGACAGACATGAGCTCAAATGGAACCCAAGGTGATGGCAGCATGAAAGGAATGGACAGGGCTGCTGGGAAGGAAAGCTCCGCTCAGAGGCACCTCTGACCAGCACAGCCTGTCCTTACCACAGTATTCGCACTCCAGGTCTCCATAAACCTTCCGGATTCTCTCGCATAGACTGGTGTTCATCTGCTTCTTCTGGAGACTGTCTAAAACCTTCATGAATGCCGTGCTGCCGGGATGATGCTCGGTGGAGGGTGTGCAAGAGTCAGACTGGCACATTACAAGGTCCCCTCCACCAGCCACCACAGGGAGGAGGTCTGAGGCCTCCACTGGGTTTGACCTGAGACACTGGTTAGAGTCAGGTTCACTGGCTGGCATAGGGACCGCATTCTGCCCTCCACCTGGAGGGCTCTGCTCGCTCTGGGCCTCTGGGTCTGGTTCAGCACTTTTGGCCTTGGTCAGCAGCAGTATGACATCTTCACCCTGAGTGTGGGCTGAGCCTCCATGCTGTGTGTCCAAGGTTGTCTCGGCGGCAGCAGGAGCCTCAGCAGAGGAGGTATCAGTTTTCAGTAAGAAATCATCTGAAACCACTCCTAGAGGGTTGAGGTCACAGGGGACCTCAGTGGTTCCTACTTTGCAGGGGGAAAGGGAAGCACTTTCAGTCTTGGGGGTGTCCAGGGGCACAGCTGGGGCAGTTGCTTCTCCAGGGGTCTCCAGTTCCCTGGGCCCTACCTCAGGCTGAGCTTCCCCAGGACAAGCCTCGTCCCTGTGCACATCTACTTCTGGGCACACAAATTCCTCAGCTGCCAGCTGGAGCTGGTCCCCCAAGGCTTCTTGCTGGATGTCCCCACCAGGCTCCAGGAGGCAGAAGCTCTGGTTGATGGAGCTGGTAAAGACCAACGTCTCCTGGGCTGTCCCATGCACCTCTCGGATGTGGGAGCGCAGCCTGATCGAGCTGACAAACTTCTTGAGACATATAGCACAGACATAAACAAAGGGGTGCTTTCTGACATGCAGTTCCAAGGCCTGGTACTTAGTGGCCCCATGGCCACAGAGCTCGCAAGCGAAGGGCCACTTGTCGCCATGGACCAACATGTGGCGGTCCCGGTCTAGCTCATTCTTGAACTTGCGCTCACAGATGTGGCAGTCATAGAGCAGCTGCCGCTTGCCCTCCCTCGTCATCAGGCGGAGCTCATCTAAGGCCTCCTTGACCTTCTTGTCCTGAGGGTCATGCATGTCCCGGATGTGCTTGATGAGGTTCTTGACATCCGAGTACTTTTTCTTGCAAAAGCGGCAGTGCTGTTTGATCTTCTTGTGCACCCGCTCAATATGCACCTTGAGGTGGCCCTTGCTGAGGCAGGTGAAGGAGCAGTAGTCACAAGAGAATTTCTCTCCAGTGTGCTTGCGCAGGTGCACGTTGAGGTTGGCCTTGATGGCGCTGGCATAGCTGCACTGGGAGCACTTGTATGGCTTCTCGTTCGTGTGGATCCTCAGATGGGCCTGCAGTGAGTGCTTGAACTTGAAGACCTTGTTACAGTATTCACAGGTGAAGATCTTCAGCTGAGTGGGACCTAGCCTAGAGATGGAAGACAGCGCCATTAACTTCTGGAGACCTTGAACCGATCCAGTGAACCGCCTACCAAAGGCTGTGCAGTCAGCTACAGGGGAGTGGGAAGAGGTGGAACACCTATTTATTCAACAAATAAGACTTGGGGGAAACAGGATAGACACAGACAATGATGAAAGAAGGTACTGGTCTTTAGGGAGCACAAGCCCTAGCGGGAGAGAAGGGAGCCCTGCAATGACCCACAACAACATGGTACTCATTGAAAGGAGTGTGTGAAGAGCAGAAAAAAGATGCCTCTAACTGAACAAAGGCTGCTGGGGAACACCTGTCATGGTAACAGCTGGGTCAAAGCTTAACAAAAATGAACGCAGTGGCCAGGGAAGGAAACAGGAACAGGGGTGTGATTTATACAAGAAAGATCACCAGGCATGTTCCAAGACTGTGTTCATTCTGGGATACCTGAACAGAAGCAAACTCAGTTTCCATGAGATTAGACATGGTGAGCTTATTCAAAAACTTTGATAATCCACACCTGCCTACTCATCCCATTCACTTCAGGGTGGCTCATGTCCTCTTTGTCACCTTGCATGGAAGGGCGCACCTGAGAGAAAGACCAAACTGTGGTCTTTATCCATGTTCTCACTTCTCCCCAGAAAAGGAGAGCACAGACGGATGGTAAGGAGTTTAGAAAAAGACCTATAGTTTGCTAGATGGTAGGGGTGTGCCTGCCTGTGGTGAGCAATAGCTAGAGAGACTTCTTGGAGCCCAGTCAGTGGTGATCAAGGTCTCAGACGGGAGAGGTTGGTGTCTAGGCAAGCTCACAGCTGACAGAACTACACTCTGTCTCCTGAAGCTGTCACACACAGCAGATGACTGACGAACTACCGTCTATCCTCTTCCACCATCACTGGGTAAGAGCTCAGAGGGGGAAAATAGCACTCTTTATTAACTTCACACACCATTAAATAAACAATTCCTACTGATGAAACCAACCAGCATGTCGAGGGCATGTGTTGGTTTTTGCCGGTATGGTGGGGAATAAAAACATGCCCTGCCTCTTGGAGCCCAATGTGGCTAGGAATACCCTGAATGAAAGAGCAGAGGTTCTGACTAATAATTAGTACTTACAAGAAAATGTGTACTGACCATTTAATTTCCACTCTCATCAACCCATTTTACACATAAAAAAAATTAAGCATCAGGGCTGGAGAGATGGCTCAGATTAAGAGCACTGGCTGCTCTTCCAGGGGTCCTGAGTTCAATTCCCAGCAACCACATGGTGACTCACAAGCATCTATAATGAGGTCCGGTGCCATCTTCTGGCGGCATACAGATATACATAATAAATAAATCTTAGAAAGAAACAAAGGAAGGGAGGGAGAAAGGGAGGAGGGGAGGGGAGGAGAAGGGGAGGGGAGGGAAGAGGAGGGGAGGAGAGTGGAGGGGAGTGGAGGGGAGAGGAGAGGAGGCGAGGGGACGGGAGGCAAGGGGACGGGAGGCGAGGCGAGGTGAGGCAAGGCAAGGAAAGGAAAGGAAAGGAACTAAGCATATGCCCAACATAAACAATTGCTTAGTGACTTGCACGCCCATAGCCTCTGGAGCATCCTCGCCCTTCCTCAGCCTCTTTGCTTCATGAAACCTCTGATGCACAGCAGCCCCTCCACAGTTTGTGCACTTGGAGAAAGCTCTTTGAGAGCAGCTTCCTCTGCTACCAAAACGGTAGGCACTGAAGTACATGACCATGCATCAGCAACAAGAACAGTGAGGGAAAGCAAGGAAGCAAGAGAGAATGCACCCCTGGAAGGTCTATCTAGGCTAGCCAAGAAGGATTTATGGCACACTAATAACTATGCAGTGCTATTAATTAGTATCATTAAATTGTGCCTACCACAGATATAAGGTCTGTATTGATGCAGCAGTTCATACAACTGTCTCTTTAAATTTAAAACACTTAAGTGGCCTGCAGTCCATAAATACTAGTGAGTACAACTCACTTGATGAAATTAAAATATTCAAATTTGAGAGCTACTAGTACTCCTACATGCTAAGCCCAAGGCTTCTTTAAGGAAAGCAATTTGGATCTTTCCCAAATGACAAAGACATCCAGAAGGTGATACATTTTATACAGAGCACTGAAGAAAGAAGTCCTGGATTCATAACATTAATTAAATAAGCAAGTCTCAGCATTTCCTCATCTATTGAGAGACCTAAATAGTCCTAAAAGAACCTTTTGTTCTTTGTTTTTATATTATTATTAGGCAAATATGTAGCAGATCTCTGAGTGGTCTGCTTTTGGAGAAGACACTAAACCTGGGCACGATGCTGAGCAGGCTCCATTTGACTTTAAGCATGAGCCATAAATGGCGACTGTGGACTAGCGCACTGAGCTGTGATGGGCAGAGAACGCTTTAGGGATTATCTTACTGCAAGTGTTTCCTATTTGGAGAGAAAAGTACTGCTGAAGAATTTTCAAAGGTCAGACCCCCTACTGCAGTAATTCCACCTCTGGGAATCTACCTGAAAGAAACAAGGGAACAGTCGATTGAAGGAATGAACTCCTTCAATGCCCATTTTTTTCATAATAGTTAAGGACAGCAATATCCTTGAAGGCTCTCACATAGACAAATACTTAGTGTTTAGACCCTGCTTACATGTTTGTCCACTGGCATCAACAGGGCCATATTCAGCTAAGACACATCTAGAAAGCAACAAGCACCCCAAGCCCTGGGAGGAGGGGCAGTTTTGGATGCCCATTAAAAGTTCTAGGTACTCATTCCTTAATGTAACAATTTCACTTGGAGTTAATTTATATTTCAGGCAGTCTTGAGAAGCATGGGAAGGAGGCTGTCCCAGAGTATGAATCAATACACTATTATCACAGAAAAATGTGGGGAGTTGACTTGCCCATGGTAGCGCATGCCTGTAATCCTCACACACAGGAGGCTGAGACAAAAGCGATGGGGTTAAGACCAGCCTGGGCTACATAAGCGGTGCCTTTTTATAAGCTGTTTAAATTACAAAAGAAACATATAGGAAGAGAAATATTTTTAAGATGTCCTAAAACTGAAATATTTTCAAAGTGCAGTAAAGTTTTTAAATGTGAAAAATAATAGTGCATTTAGTATTTTGTATGACAAAAAACAAAACATATATACATACACACACATATATATTAGTATATCGTGAAAAACTAACAAGTATATGCAGTGAACTAGCAGTAGTGAAATCTAGAAAGAACTATGGGTTGCAGGAGCTCTCACCATGAAGGTTGCTTCTGTTTTTACAGTGTGCCTATGACTACCACAGTATGTACAAAACAGGCCCTGTTTGCATCTCTTTTTATAGTTTAATGACACATTTGAATAGATAATATGCTGTGCCCTGTGAAGACAAGAGAATGCTCAGTCCCTAGGGTACAATGTTCTGCCTTGGTCTTGGAGGAAGCACTCTACTACGGCAAAATCAAGAGGTTGATTTTTTTAACTAAGCTAATGAGCTAAGACCCTTTACCGATAAGGTCATGAACAGAATTCAGACCAGCAAATGTACAGCTCTTCCCTGCTCCTTGTGAATGTTACTTACAACCTACCTCTGGTTAAGGCCCCCTGGGACAACTCACCTGCTTGACTTCATGGGCTGCTCATATGGGGTCTGCTGAATGGCATATTCTTGGTACCCTCTCCGTGGCACCAGGTCTGCTGCCGTGGTCTCGGGAGGGGCTGCTCCTGTTTCAGGGGGCCCAGCCTCCACTGGAATAATCTTGGTAGCACCTGAGATTGATACACAGTGCACTGCTTACTGAGAGGTGCTAGCAAGAGCACTGACCCTGTTCAGCAGAGTCAGTAGGTCCTGGGGACACTTACTGGAGGACTTTCCATGCAACGCACTGGTTTTCTTATTCAAATAACACATTTAGAATGTGTGAGTGTGTGAGTGTGAGTGTGTGAATGTGGGGGGTGGGGAGGGTGAGTGTGTGGGTGTGTGTAGGTGAAGATACAGTTTTTCTAGTAATGTGCCCAAATGTCTTCCTGAAGTACAGTTTTACTTGATCAAATTATGAAACAGGCAAATACACATATGTCACTTGCAAGAATTTCTCCAAAGCCACTGCTGCTAAATTTGAAGCAAATATAAAGCCACATCAAGGCAAATCAGGTGGCAGAGCAGCCAACAAAAAGGGAATGTGAGCACTCCAAATGCCTCTGATTCTCTTCCCAGGAGCAGAAATTGAAAGTTCAAAGAGAAGACCCCCCAGGGTCACCTTTGCTTTTTACTTGATAACATAAACTGACCCAAGACCATTCAGAGCAGGTAGACTTTGTGGGGGCTGAATGTGTATGTGCATGAGTGTAGGTATATGACCATGTAGGTGTGAGTATGTGTGTGTGTGTGAGCGTATGTGTACATATGCATCTATACGTGAGAAATGATTGTGTGTCAGTGTGTATGTATGTTTGCGGATGAGTCTGTGTGAGTGGGTATAAGTGTGTGAGAGAGAGTACATGCATATGTGTGAGAATGAGTAGGTGTGAGAATGGGGAGAGTGTGTGGAAGTAGTGGGAGTGTGTATTAGTGTGTGTGCATGTGTGTGAGTGTATGAGTATGAATGGTCGAGTTTGAATGTGAATGCACAGATGTGTGAGTTTGAGCTGTGAGTGTGTAAGTGGAGTCAGGGTTGAGAGCAAGTGTGTGAGAGACTCGTCTCTACTACTCGTTTCTAAAACACCAAAGGGAATTGATTATGATTTTACCCTCTTGGAATCTCAAAATACTACCATAAATTTTTAAGAAAAATTGTGGAAATTTTCTCTAGCAACCACTGAGAACAGAAAACTGTCCTCTGGGATTTTCCTTATCCATAGTAATATTTCTCTGAAGCAGAGTAGGGCAGATGGAGTGATTTTCCAGAAAGTTCAAGTAGCCTAATTTTATACGACATTTTCTCTCCTGAACACCTTACTTTGTAGTCAGGTATAAAAGAGAAAATGTATTCAGAGTTTTGAATTTGAGTGGCTACTATCAGCACTAAAAATAGCGGCTTAAAGGGAGCAGCTGTTCTGACAACCATGACAATGTCCTCATTGTATCTGAGCTAATACCCCCCATGCATGAAATATTTAAAACATTATGATAGCCTGGAATCTATCACAAACTGTTGGTGCTGGCTAGTTTTTATGTCAACGTTTATGATAGTTTAAAATCTATCAAACTGTTTGTGCAGGCTAGTTTTTATGTCAACTTTTATGATAGTTTGAAATCTATCACAAACTGTTTGTGCAGGCTAGTTTTTACATCACTTTGACACAAGCTGGGAACATCTGGCAAGAAGGAACCTCAATTAAGAAAATGCCTCCATCACACTGGCCTGGAAGCACGCTTTGGAGAACTTCCTTGACCAGTGGTTGATGTGGGATAACCCAGTTCACTGTGAACAGTGCCAACACTGGGCAGGTTTGGGTAAGAAAGCAGACTGAGCTGGATATGGTGGTGTATGCCCTTAATTCCAGCAATCAAGAGGCAGAGGCAGGTGAATCTCTGAGTCTGAGGATAGCCTGGTACTCAGAGTGAGTTCCAGGACAACCAAGGCTACATACAGAAACACTGTCTCAAAAAAACAAAACAAAAACAGGAAAAAGGAAAGAAGGAAAGCAGGCTGAGCAAGCCATGGATGAGCAAGCAAGTAAGCAGTACTGCTCCATGGTCACTGCTTGGGTTCCTGTCTCCAGGTTCCTGCCTGGTGTTCCTGCCTTGACTTCCCTCTAATGGAGGGCCACCTGAGAGGGGCAAGTTAAAATAACCCTTTCTTTCCCACGTGCTTTGGTCCATGTGATTTTATCACAGAAAAAGAAACTCCAAGGCATTCTCTTTGTCTAAAACAGTCTTTCCTTCAAGTGACCTTTAAAAAAGGAAATAAAGCATATCTGCCAGCTATGTTCATGGAAAAATAATAATAAATAGAAATGTCTAGTACTGAAAAACATTTGGTGAATACCATCAAAATGTGAAGGAGCCGGGCAGTGTCTGCCTGGCCTGCAGAACCGCTCTTGCCCTTGTATGCACTGAGTAGGGAGCTCCCAGCAAGGAGGCAGTCACTGTAGTATGACAGGGACGCCACCAGCTGAGGGGCTGGGGAGGGGCACAGAGGGACTGTTCCTGCACACCTGAGTGACAGCAGAGTTGGCCAGGAGATGGGCACGGCAGCCCCAGGGGATAATAAGGTCTGTGGTCACTCCATATGCATAGGTGACTAAACGAAGTTCCACTAGGACACCTAGCACATCGGCAATGGCCCAGTCCCACTTCCTCAGGCTTCCTCCATGCCCTCCTTCCCCAAGGACAGCTGTGTTACAGGCTCTCACTGTATCATTCCCAGCCTATCGTCAGTCACCTGGAATGGCTTCGTGAGCAGTTAAGACCACGCTGATGATGGGTTTCTTGGCTCCAGAAAGCTGCCCTGCCTCCTTTCCTGAGATCTTCTGGACTTTCTCTGTTTTCTGAGTCCGAGGTCTTTTTGGAGCCTTTTCTCGATCATCTTCTTTGTACTTCTTTTCTAGCTCAGTGTCTGACTCGTTACCTAGGGAGCAAATATCAAGATGTAGAAGCTATCCCTTAATGCCAGCTGAGGAGAAAATACGACTCTCACCAGAGGTGATGGCAAAGGACATGGCTCCCTCTGCATCCTCATATCCACCTCCATTCCGTCTCTCTCTTTTCCTGGCCCAGGCAGGACATTGAGCTAGCTTTATAAACTCAAAGCAAAGCATGTTCACTGCACCCAGATCACAGCCAAGTATCAGGAATGCACTGCTAGGCAAAGCAGCATAGCCCCTGGGCCCATTTTCATGAAGCATCACTAATATCAGCACTGGAGATAAAATGGCCTGCGATTCACAGTCCAAGAAAGTCCTTCTCTTAATCAACTTATACTTCCCAGGCACTTCCCTTGTGCCAGGCATGGTGGACACAGGACAGGAACACACCAAGCCTTCAAAGGCCTCCACTCCACAACAGACAGAGACAATGGGTATGCTTCAAAGCAGTCTCTGATCTGATTTGCATGAACAAGAGTAAAGAACAGGATGGCAGAATCTACCTGAGAGGTCAGAAAGGCTTTATGGAGATGTTAGCTATGGCTGAATGAAAGAGTGAAGGTCAATGAAGCATTGCATGGGAAATAGAGCACCAGTCAGGAGGAAGGAGCTACATGGTCTAGGAAGGGGGTGATTAAAAATGGCTGTGCTCCAGTGTAGCAAAGAACGACAAAGACAAGAGATGGATACTTGGCTGAGCATCACGGTATCCCCAACTTCATGAGAAAGAAGAAAGTGACCAAAACAGGTGTCAAGAGGAAGAGGTAAGTCCTAGAAGTCCATGATACTGTGGAATAAAATGTAGACTGTACCTGGCCTGGCCCTGCTGGGGACTCCTGGGAGGTGGGGTGATTGTCACATCTTCTGAAGACTCAAAGAAAGATAGTAGGTTCAGGTTTTTACAGGACCTGTTATTTTTCAAAGCTGATTGCTATCTGGTCTTCCTTAAGACAATAGGGAAGCCAAGCAAAACATTTAGGGCATCATGGGACCTGTTGGATCCCATGTGCATCTCTGAAAGACAATAGTGAGCCACTGAAGCCATCTAATCCAAAGAATAGCTGGGCTGGATTAAAGCTTTACATGTATGCTATACTGGAGAAAACAAAATAAATTGGCTCACAAACCATTCAAATGCATGCAAAACAAATGTATTAGTCACAGACATACAACAGCAGCCATGACAGTTCCAACCTTGGCATTAGCCTAGGAGTAAGAAGAGCCTCCACATATCAGTGAAGAACAAAGGAGCAAACACCTGGACAACAGCCCCAGCTGAAATGAAACAGGGAAGAAGGGGAGGGAGAGCTTTATTAGAATCACCATGTCTGAAATGACCCACCCGAGGATAGGGTCTCCAGGCTGTCTGGAGTGACCACTAGGAGTGATTCCACACACCCCTGAATAAGACATGAGAGTCGCGGATAGACAAGGGATGCAGCACAGTTGAGCAGACAGGCAGGTGTGAGGGTGGGCTTTGGAAAGTGCGGAGATTAAGGGGTTATCAGGGAGGTGAGACTGAAACCAAGAAGCAATGAGGCAGAGGCAGTGCAGGAGAGCACACAGGGAGGCAGGCAGAAACCAGTCTTCAGTGCTTCCTACCTCGCAAGTCAGCTCCAGTCAGTCCAAGACAATGCACCAGTGAATGCACAACAGATAACCTAGAGACCTAATTCTTAGCAAGCCATGAGGGCTGAGGTGAAGCTAAGGAGACAGAATGACCAGACTAAGCATTCACATTGTGTCCCAGAAACCAACACAGTGCTTGCCAGGTTCCTGGATCATCTCCAGACCCAAAGGAAACAGTCTCGGGTTAGTCTTTAACAGATTGGTATTAGTATTAAATATATTAACATCAAACAAGAGAGAAAGACGATAGGCGGCATCATGGATCAGAATGGCATGCTGCCCTCCAAGGCCAAGTCAAGGACCAACACTACATTACTACTGTCAGATCCCGAAAGCCACATGGTAGGCACAGCACCTAGTCTCCAAGAATGCTGGTGGAGCCTACATATTACAAAGACTGCTATTTATCATGTTTCCCAGCAATTTTTGCCTTATTTTCTAGTGGCTATATATAACAAAAACATTTTCAAAGACCTACAAACTGAGTCACAGAAGTCTTTTTGTCACCTAGATATTGGTGATACGTGCACATAAATACTACAGCAGGATATTTCGGATGCCATAAAAAGGTAGAAGAATATTTAATGGATTTTTTTAGCTTGTAAAATGATGCCTTACTCTATAACAGAGTTCACTGTGGGATACAATTCAATACGTGGGTGATACGCCAAGAATAGATATGTTGACATAAAAAAAGGGACCTGAGAATTACCATAAGCTTATCCTGATTAACAACATAAAACCACAATAAGAAAACAAGGGACACACTGCCAGTCAGGGTAAAAGATGAGGAGGTCCCACATGCTGTGGGAGATGAATGAGAGCAAACTCTCCAGGTGAACACACTGCAGAAACAAGTCAAAGCAGTTGGTGGCTGGCAGGGGGTAAAGGTTTGGAATCCACATCAGATTAAGAATGAATGATGGGACCTGAGTTGGCCTATGTAGAGAAGATGAAACCACTTCTCACCTTAACTACTGCAGCCACTGGTGCTCCCTTCTGGTTCTGGCTGCGCTGTGGTCAAGCTGCTGGTGTGCATATATATGGGTTGGTTATCTTCCCCATCATTAGGAAAAAAAAAAAACCTGGCAGAAGCAGCTTAAGTGGGAAGAAGTCTGCTTTGGCTAATAGTTCAGAGGGAACACTCCATCACAGCAGAAAGGGTATGGTGACAGGCTAGTTCCAGTACAGGGAAATGGAATGTGAGCGGGCTGGTCATATGGCTGTGGCAGTCAGAAAGCATAGAGTTTTGATCATGATCTGTAACCATCAAGGGTCACCACCAACCAGTGTCTCACCTCTGCCAGTCATGCCTCCACTCCAAGGGCACACCCTCTGTAGGAATGAGGAATACCACCTTCCTTTTCAGGAGCTGAGAATACGCTTCAGCACCCCAAGAGTCTGAGTGCTAGGGCTATAGAACCTGGGCCACAGGGGGCTGAGGGAAAACTGTCAGGGGTTCTTCCTTAATAAGCGAAATATTGCCCATAGACCTTGCCAGGTAGCTCTGTGGAACTGAAGCAAGCACTAGCCACTGAGGAGCCAAGCAGAAGCTCATTTCAATACACTTATGCTCATTAAGGAAAAGAAAGTTCACACAGCAGAGTCACTGTGTCAGCCTGGACTACTGACCCCAGACAGCTTGTTCTAGGGAAAGTTCTGTTCATATTTAAACTGGTTTTTAACTGGTGTTGTAAGATCTTTACACCACCCTCCACCCTAGTTCCTCAGTGAACCATTCTACAGTCCAAATTTAACCACGTTACTCTCCAACTTAAACCTTGTAATGCCACCCTCCTGTCTCCATTCAGAGAAAATATGACCGTCTTCATGAATTACCATAAACCATCTGTCATACTACCCACTGAGGCCAAGGCCTTGACTCCCAAGCAATACCCTCATATGCATATCTTCTCCCCAGATGGCTCCAACAACATGGGCCACAGACGGACTAATCAACCATGTTGTGTTTACTCCCTGGACCACTTATTCTTCTTCCATGAATCATCACTACAGTCTGAGGGTGACTGCTCCCCAAAGACTCATGTGCTGAAGTCTTGGTCCTTGGTGTAATGGTGCTGAGAAGTAGCAGGGTGGAAAGCTGAGGGAGCAAGGGACCAGAGGGAAAAAGGGACTGCCAAAGAGGAGGATGAAACAGTGACACTTGCAGAAAAATGAAAGAAGCTGGAGGACCGTACGATATGTGAGGTAAGCCAGACTAAGAAAGATAAATAGCACATATTTCTCTCATATGTATGTATGTGCATATAGATGTTTATATGTGTGTGCATGTATTCTTGTGTGTGTGTATAGATAGATAGATAGATAGATAGATAGATAGATAGATAGATAGATAGATGAGTGAATGGATGGATGGATGATGGATGGATGAATTGACTGATGGATAGATGAATGGATTGATTGAATGATTGATTGATTGAGGGAGAAAGGAAGAGAGAGGGAGACAGACAGATCATAGATAGATAGATAGATAGATAGATAGATAGATAGATAGATAGATAGATAGACTGAATGAAAATAGAAGGCACCATTGGGGAGGCAAGAGGTTTAAAGGAAGGGCAGAGGAGAACATAAGAGAATAGTGGGGAAGAGAAAGACAGAAACAATATATTGCATGTTTTCTTCCATCTCTCTTGTATGTGGAATATATATATAGATATATATCTATATATCTATATATATATGACATGAAAGTAAAAGAAAGATTATTTGAGGAAAGAAAGGGGACTAGTAAGAGGAAGGGAGATAAATATGACCAAGGTACAGTGTGTGTGTGTGTGTGTGTGTATGTGTGTGTGTGAAAATGCCATAATGAAATTCATAAGCTTATATGCTGACCCACAAAACTAATTGGAGGAAAATCTGAAAGGGCAGAGCAAGTGTGAATTATACACCCTTCAGTGCTCTTGGTTGGTCACCACTCTCTAGCAGACCCTGCAGCACAGCTACTAGTCCCTCACCACATACAAATAGCTACACACAACTTAAGCAGTCGGTGAGGTAGAGGCAGCACACAGTCACTCTCTAACGCTGTCACAGGCGGTCTACCATTGTCACTCTCTACCGCTGTCACAGGCTGCTAATGCTGGCGTCATGTGTCAGCATCCTGAGAATCCAACTCTTACATCTACAGTTGGGTCCATGGCTAACCTCAGCTTGTTGATTTGGGGACTCTTTCCCTAGGCAGATATAAACAAACATCTACCTCCACCTTACAAGGACGCTATCAATAGAAAACAAAGACAGAATTCTACCAAAGTCCTACTTGAAGAACCCATTAGTTTATGAGGGATCACTTAGAGAGCAAAGAAGCTGTTTACAGGGATGTGAACATCACCAACCAAAGCAGCCTTACCACTGAAAACTCTCCCTCACTCCTGCAGAGACGAGGACTGCATAGACGGAGTTCCCCATCGGCTAACCTTTCACACTCCGCAGACTCTAGCACATCTGACACTATGTGCAATTAGGGCAGAATTATGTACAAACGACCGGGAAGAACAAGCAGAAGTGGCTGAAACCTAAGGTAAGGATCCAATGGCCCTCCCAATCCATTCCCTCTGGGAGGAAAAGTTAAATGTCAACAGGCCTGATTTCAGAGTCACTTGTGAGCAGTCAGAGCTGATATGATGAAGATAACAGCCATTATGCTCGGAGAACAATCTTCTATGACACTCATCCTGGTAGGTCCCACTAGCCTAGCCCCAACCCCTGCTTCCTCGGATCACATCCAAATCAACTGCCAGCAAAAACAGCTACTTCCAAACAAAAACAAGCTAAGAGCCTCCCCCCCCCCCTCCCCGAGCTACCACAAAGAAGGACCCTTGAGTATTCTCAGTCTCCAGTTCTATATAGCCTCACAGGAGTCTCCAGTTCTATAAGGCCTCACAAGATCAATACCCTGGAGTAACCACTCTGCCTAAGAGTATCTAGAGCCTTAATACTAGGCTTTCCCATAGTTTTGGACACAAGGTGCCATACCCTGAGCATCCTGGGAAATGGTTCTCAGAGATGATCGCTGCATATCCCTCGAGGGCACTAGAATCAATAAGGCTCTGTAGAGACCTGTCAGCACACTTGCTCCAAGGCAAGTGCCTGGGGCACTTAGAGAGTAGTAAAGAACTCAGGGTGAGACAAAAGGAGGACATGAGGGCTGGCATGGAGAACTGGGCATTACCAGGCATGCAGCCCGAAGTGTATAGGAACGCCCAGCTCTCTACCACATGCCGCGTGCCTGCTTCTTGCCCCAGTTCAGCTGTGTGAATACCTAGTCACAGTCCCCTGGCTCAGAAATATTTGAGGAAAGATAACAGGGATAGGAAGAAAGAAAAGACATATTGATAGTAGGGTTGTTTATTTATTTGTTTGTTTGTTTGGGCAGCCTTCTGCTCTCTCCATTTGGACAATATAATCCTTTTTCTATTTGTTGTGGTTGGAATATAAAATGAGTTTGAACAGTTGTTCTCCAGCAGGTGGCACTGTTTCGGGGGAGGATATGGAAGCCTCAGGCCAGGGGCCTAACTAGCAGAAGTCGACCTAGGTGCACAGGGCCTAAAGGTGACATGGGCTTTTGACTCTAGTCTGAGCTCTCTGCGTCCTGATTCTCACACACCCAGCACTCCTGAGGGAACATCATGCCTCTCCTGCCATGATGTATTGTACGCTCTGAAATACTGCGACAAAATAAACCTCTCTTCCTTAAGCTGCTTCTGGCAGCAATGAGAAAAATAACCAGTACTGGTTGTTCATGAATTTCCCAGCACCCTCACCTCACCCATCTCTGTGGTTTTCAAAGTTGCATTTTCCCCACTGAAACACCACCTGGGGTAGCAGTCATGCTACCGTTGCCTTTCCCACCTCCAGCTTCCAGGCTCCCCAGCTTTACACTGGGGTCTTGCTTCCTCTGAGTTATTGACTTTGGAAACTTCTCCCTCCACCCCCAGCTACTGCCTATATTCTCTGTAACTTCCTTTTCTTTGGAAAATTCAGTAGCTCTGTAACGGAGCTACTTCTTTGGTTCTCCCTCTTGCACATGGTTGTTGGATTTAGTCCTACTGTGTGCACAATGCCAGTGGGCCAGCATGCATAGCTAACGGTCTGCTACCAGTGGAGGAAAGTCAATAGGCAAATACCACACTGTGTCTCCAGCCAGGATCGTACATGGCAGGGGAAGACTGACAATGGATGTGAGCACAAGAAACAAGTCGGTCAGCAGAGGAGGTCGCCATCCACCTGAAGCAGCGAAGGGCAGCCTTGGCAGGCCACGGAAGTGAGCATTTCTAAGTGAGGGCTGTGCTCTGGGTTGTGATGTAGCAAACATATCTCACACCTACATCCCTACAACTAACAGGTCAGGAGATCTGCGAAGACTCAACCCTTTCTCTTCTGTCTCCCTGGTCAAACAGGAGCTCAGTGATGTTGACAGCCTTCAGTCCACTCCACAGGGCAACTTCCATAGAAAAGACTGTCAATCTTAGAAGAGGAAAGTCATCCATTCCTTAAGCAAATAACAGGGAGGTCCTCCAGGTGTCTAGTGCTACACAGGGTACTAGGGACCCAGAAAAGGGCCAGGTCTGTCACCTATCCTCTGGCAGCTCAGAATCAGCCATGGGTGACAATGACTAAACTCCAGCTGCGCAGGACATTGTAGCTGCCACCGTCCCTGTCCCCTCTGCCCTTGAGGACCACTCCCAATTCCGTAGAAAGATAAGGAAATTGTAGTGCTGGGAGAGGGAGAAATAATGTAGCTCAGACTCTCCCTGATGTGTCAGACCAGCATTCGTGTAAGTTTGTCCAATTGCAAAGCATGCTTGTCCCACTGTCCTCTCCTGCCTCTGAAGCTATGCAAACCAGACAGTTAGACTAAGTGCCCGGAAAGGAGTCAACTGCGTGGGAAGTTCCGAGATGGAACAAGACCATGGTCGAATAGCCAAGCCTATACAATAAAGACCTAACAGAGTACGTCCCAGAGACAACACAGGGGCCTAGCTGATAGACTGGAACAGTTGTTCTCAGCCTTCCTAATGCCGCAGCCCTTTAATACAGTTCCACACATTGTGCTGACCTCCAACCATAAAATTATTTTGTTTCTACTCCATAACTGTAATTTTGCTACTGTTATGAACTGTAATATAAAGGGGGGGGGCGCGACCCACCGGTTGAGAATCCCTGCACTAGAAGGTGCCTGCCACAACCATCACTGCTGTCTCTGGAAAGCTGGTGGCTTACAGACAGTTCATATACTGCAGTTGCTCAGCAGCCCCCTCCCCGGCCTAGCTCACTCAGACAGGCCCAGGCCATCTGTGCTTAAGGCTAATTTGGCCAGAATAAAGACTGGTATTTGCTCTCTGTGCCTTCAACTTAGTCTCCACAAACAGCAAGAGACTATTTGTTCCTAATCACTTTATGCAGATGAGCAGCCCCACTCGAGCCTAGGCAAAAGCCTGCCATGTTCTCAATTGCACAGCTGGCTTCTAGTGCAACAGATGCAGGGCCAGGCATTTGCAATACCATTAAGGTTGTCTAGGGCATTCCCAAGTCTTCTAGCTGGGCAGCCATGTTCTTTGCTATAAAGAGGCAATTCTCTGTTCAGCAGACAAGTGTTTATTTCCCCAGCACAGAGGAAGAGTGAATATTTAGCAATAATGGCATTGCTAAAGTTGGCTCCTCACTGAGATGGTGGGACACAGGGCAGAGTGAGGGACTCCCCAACTGAAATCCAGGCTCCCTAGCTAGTCCCAACAAGAAAGTTGGGTGGGACACCTACTCTTGTTGAAGAGAATGACTGATTGATACCCTTCTCCCTTAGTATAGGATAAGTGCCTGATGAAAAATGACTGAAGAGCTAGTCTGTTTGTTTGTTTGTTTGTTTTATGGGTGCAGGGCTTCTTTTCCTGCATGTATGTCTGTGAACCACGTACATGCAATGCCTGCAAAGGCAGAAGGTAGTGGATGTCCCAGTACAAGAGTTATAGATGATTGTGAGCAGCCATGTAGGTGCTGGGGAAAGGATCCAGGTCCTCTAGAAAAACAACCACTGCTCTTAACTGCTAAGCCATCACTCCAGTCCCAAGCTGATGTCTTTTAAGAAACACAACTAAGTTCTAAAAGTAGAGACAGCAAAGGTAGATGGGGTGTGGCGTGCAGATCAAACTCCAGTTCTTCCCGATGCTCTCTGCAGATGTGTGTATGGTTACACATGCTGTTTGAAGCTAGAGTGCTTCCAAAGGTCAATTCCCCAAAAGCTTAGTCTCCAGCCTGTGGCACAGTGGATGCGGAGGGACCTCTAACGGGAGAGAGCAGTCTGGTGAAAAGTCAGGTCAGTGCCATGAGCCCCAGCCCATTCTGAGACTCTTTGCTTCCCCAAACCTAGTGAGAGTTAAGTAGTTTTGCTCTACCAAATGCTCCCCCTTCCGACCCACCCCATGAGGTACTGTCTTATCATAGGTCCAAAAAGAGCAGAGTCAAATGACTACAGATTAAAACTCTGTGACCCAAAGTAAATTTTTCCTCTTTATAACCAGTTATCACAAGTGACAGAAAATCAGTTATCATCATGACAGAAAAAAAAAACATATTAGCATATATAG
This sequence comes from Myodes glareolus, assembly GCF_982192425.1. Lineage (NCBI taxonomy): Eukaryota > Metazoa > Chordata > Mammalia > Rodentia > Cricetidae > Myodes > Myodes glareolus. The sequence continues at coordinate 30,720,771 of NC_142044.1, forward strand.
TTAATCCTAAGGGATTGTTTTCAAACTGTATTAAATGTTTAAAATGACTTTTCAGCAGGTTCTAGAGAAAATTCTCATCAATAGCTGAAATATAACTGAGATACTTAAGATTTAGGACAAACTAGGGAGATGTCAAACCCCTACAACCTTTTCTTGGTCCCAACCGATGAGCTGTGTCATCAGGAAGGAGCAGAAGGCAGCATGAGCCCCATCAGCAGCTGTGGGGTTCACAAAAAAAAAAAAAAAAAAAAAAAAAAAAACAGCTAGCAATGGCCTGTGCCACCTGGCACCCGGTCCTTTTCCTGCACTCAGTATCACAGGTGCTGATGCCTCGGTCCCTGAAGGCAGAGCATGGTCAAGAGCCATGACCAGAACTCAACTCTATTCCTACACAAAGCATGTGTCTTCTTAAGTCGACTGGTTCATATATCTTTTTCCCTTCCAAGGCTTTTATAAAGAACTAGGTCCTTAGTCAAAGTCCCCTTGTCTATCAAATGTCATACTTCAGCATTGTGTGACTCCAGCTATGTCTACCAGCACACTGGGATGGTGACTTTCAAACACTTTTTAGTAGGAGGACCTTTTCAAGTGACCTCCTCAGGCAATTTCAGTGTCATCAATCAATTCAGACATGCCAACTAAAGTAGATGTAGTGGATGGGGATCCAATATCACTCTCTCACTGCTTCACACATCCGTCCTCGGTCTCTGCAACCCCATCCTCTGAGCACTTCTGAAAAGCCCTGGTAATGCTGTCAAAACTGCTGGATTAGGACGTGCTGGGTACTTGGCCAAATGTCACTGGATATAAAAGTCAGCTTTGAGAAGGCATGGCAGCGACCGCCAGATACGATGTCAAGGGCATCACAGATGAGATCCTGTTCTGTCTTTCCACTGGAGACATTTAGAACTCTCTAGACCTACGAGCAGCATCTGCAGAATAGCCACTGTGAGACTCACGAGAGAACATTGGCAGTGTCTTCTCACACAGTGAAGCAAGCACACATGAGAGGCTCTCAGGAATTTCTGCCACATTGCAAGTACAGTTCAGGTCTGGGCTGAAACTCAGTCTCACACACACACACACACACACACACACACACACACACACACACACACACACCTTGTCTGAAAATTCTAGAAATAAACATTTCAGAATTTGAAGCCACTTTTATTGCAACATATCAGTTTATTGGGTGATTGTTATTAATCTTCCTGTATCATATTTCTTTTTTTAAAAAAAATTATTTTACAATGCAACCACAGCCTCTTCTCCATCCTCTCCTCCCACTTCCTCCTCCCGTTCGCCCCTCCCCAATTTACCCCTCCTCCTTAATAGCTTAGAAAGGGGCAGGCCTCCCATGGGCTCCAGCAAAGCAGCTGGGCAAGGCAATCCAGCATGAAGAATAGGTTCCCAAGAGCCAGTCAGTACACAGGGGACAGCCCCCATTCCCAGTGCCAAAAGCCCCACATATACACCAACCTAGGCAAACTGTCCATATATGCAGAGGGTCTAAGTCAGTCCCATGAAGGCTCCCTGGTTGTTGGCTCAGATTCTGTGAGTTCCCATGAGCCAGGCTAGTAGTTTCTGTGGGTTTTCCTGCCATGTTCCTGACCCACACACACATACACCACCGTTTTCACAATACCTCCTCCCTCTCTTCAGCAGGATTCCCCGAGCGCAGCCCAATGTTTGGTAGTGGGTCTCCTGTGTCAGATTTCTAAATCAACCCTTATCATAGCTATACATGTTCAGGAAAAAAAATCATCATAATTGTGATCAGTATAGAAGAACAACAGCATGGGCCAAACTCAGCACCATGCTAGGAAGGTTTCAGGCATCATCTGAGGGCCTTGCAAGGTATCCCATTCAGGTAACAGACAGGCCTTAATTTGCTTTGTGTTAGTGAAAGCAGTGACCCCTATGGGTCAGCTCTGGAAGTGGGGATTGGGTAGAGATTGGGTTGTACCTGACTCACCCTGCTACCAAGCCTTGTGTATTCCCAAGTTTCTGACAACTGTAACATTTAATTGCTTGACATCTGTGCAAAGTCGCTCTTCAACCCTAGCAAATTAACATAATTCTCTATATTTCATTTCCAAAGGAAATGAAAGCATTTAAAAAAGTGATGACGCTGCACAGGAGAAAGCAAACCTTAGAAAGGGAAGCAGATGTTCACGGATGGCGTGCACACTGTGCTAGAGGTGTCTTCCCTGGGGAAAGGCACCAGGGCCTAACACCCTGCATGCAGAATACCTGAGGCAGCCACTGCAAAGAAACAAAGTCTGACATGTTCTTTTAGGAGCAGATAAGAAGAAAGAGACCCAGGTTCCCTGGGATCTGTAGCAGTCCCACTGGCCTCTTGGGTCACCCTCCATTCTTCTTCACCCAGTTACCATCCCCACGATTGACTCCCAGGGGCCACACAATAGACACCAGGGTCCTCTGTTTTCAAACTGGGTCCAGACACTGGAGGCACCAACAGAATATAAAAAGCAAAAAGGAGAGTAGGGTGAACATTTATTCCCAGACTCCCCGACTGCCAACTGATCACTGAGTAACTCCATCTCCACCCCCAACAGTAACAGAACCCCAGACCTTAGCACAACTGACTCTATGATGGAAGTCCCACTGAGGACATAAAACTCAGCATGCAAACAGTACCACCTGCCAAAATAAAAACAAAGACCTAACCCCTCAAAGTCCATAGTTTGGGGAAAGTTTCTAAATGTGCTAACCTTGCTTTTTGTCTTCTGTAGTTCTGTTTTCTAGCTGACTGTTCTTGTTAAGTATGTCAACCCAGAACACAGCTCTTAAGCTTGAAAGCTCATGCTAAAAAAGATTCAGGGTTACACAGGGAACTGGAACACCCGGTTTAGTTGCTGACCAGTCTAATGAAGACTTTCTATTGGTCTAAACCTGTGTCCGAGTAGTTTCCTCTGGTAGATACCCCACAGCATAATCCCACAGAGTCCTGAGAGCTCTCAACCCTAGCCTTTTACCTATTTGGGTAACATGTCCTCAGTGTCTCCTCTTTCCCAGCCTCATCTCCTGGAGCCTCACTGCTCACCCGCCCACTTCTCCATAAAGACAAGCTTTTTTACTACATGCCTCTGGTGATCCCAGGTCCTTAAGATCTGGACCATCTTTTCACACTCTGAGCTGCTAAGGACACTGAAGTTAAAGTCCTGTACCAGCAGCTGGCTCCATCCTCTTGCACATTTTCAGTCCATCAAACTTGATCCCCAACCAAAATTAACTCATCCTTTTTATCAAACCTGCTTATCACCCCAGGCGTCAGAGATTGGCAGGGACAATCCTGTCAACTCAAGCTTCTAGGCCAACAACAACACAGCCTCCCATCAGCTTCCCTCAGTATGACTAAAACAGGTCCCTTCTATCAATCATCACTGCTGAATCAGACACCTCAGGGTCATACATGAAATCCCTGTGCTTCCGGTGTGGCTGCTAGCTCCTCTGTAACTGAATTTTCACTGTGCCCCTCTCCCATGCTCCCCACACCTCGTCAATCCTCAAAGTATTACTTCAGCCTTCACACTTCAGAACCAGATCCTCAGCTGGTGGGCAGCTCCACACCACCTTTCCAGGCCTCCTGCCCTGCCCTGCCCCACCCACCACTGTTAGGACAAGCCTGAAGCATTCCTGACTTCTCTGTCCAGTTCTCTGAGAAGTTTATGGAAAGGGCTTCTCTTTAGTGGACACATGTAGTCATCAACTACCAGAGATACACACAGCAGGCACTGGATGACTCTAGGTGACAACGGGGGCTCAAAAACTCCCATTCCACGTAGCCCGACGGGTAAGCACATATATACACATGCTCACTTTCAGATCTGCTGAGCTCCTCTTCATTCTCCTCATTGCTTACTTAGCTGAATCACATAGGAAACTCTCTCTCTCTCTCTCTCTCTCTCTCTCTCTCTCTCTCTCTCTCTCGTGTTTCCAAAGAGGATTAATTAAAGACCCTGAATGTGATCCCTTCTGTCTCACTGACTTGGGAGCTGGACTGAATAAAAAGAGGAATAGAAGAGGGAGAGAGAGGGGGAAAGAGAGGGACAGAGAGAAATAAGCAGCGAGCCCTGCTCACTCAGCATCCTGATGTCCCCAGATGTGAACCAGACTGCACCCTTTCAAACCGAAGGCAAAAACCAATCTCCCCTACCTTGAGCTGCTCTCCGTAAGGTAATCTGTCACAACAACGAGGTAACTAATACAGAATGCTAGCTGCAACACCCCTTATGAGTGTTCCTATGGCATAGATGTCTTCCAGTTCTTTGCTCACCACCCCTCCTCTGCCACTACGCTCCTTATTCCCAACTCTCCATATACAAAGGGAAGGATTTGCACCCACATTTTCCATCCTTGAACTGCCCACAGAAAGTCCCATGTCTCCGGACCAGCACATCATAGTTTGTAGACATTAGTTTGTGTGCATTCCTGCCTAATTAGCACTGCACTAGTATTCTAAAGTACCTATTCTAAATTGCCCCAGAACTAATTAAATCTCATGATGCCCTAGAGAGTCAAATATTATCAGTCACATTAATGAAAGGCCCGGAACAGTTGTCAGAACAGCAGACTGATAAGGGATTATATTCTGGGACTCTGCCACCAATTTGTTCCACCCTGCTAATACAGCAGTTTAGGAAGCTTTGCGGCCTCACAATCATTCTCGCTAACCTGCTGAATATGCATCATTCTTTTCTCCTCCTCACATCTCCTGTCTCTCCTGTGATGAGGGCAAGACGGGTGAGCCCTGCTGCCAGCAGCTTCCACCGAGAGATGTCTTCAATGAAAATGAGTCCAGGAAGGGCAGAGGCCTCCGTGTAATATGCCCCTTCCTCACATTACATCCTCCCTGAGTGGACCACCCAGACTTCTCAGGGTGTCTGCAACCTGCTTCACCTCCAGGCTTGGCATACACACCAGCAAGCAGCCATTGCCTATCGACCTCTTTCACTTTCTCCCCTACAATCACAGCATGCTAGAGATGGCAGGTACTCATGGCCCACAGCTGCTCCTCCAGGAAACCTCGGAGATACCCCATCAGAGGTATGGTCTAATGTCCTCCACATGTGCTTCACCTTCCATGGTATTGTATGTGTCTACATCCATTCTGCTCTCCGACACTCAGCCGCTCAAATAACTGAATTTGTCTAGCTCAAGTTTGGTCCCCAAAATCTGCCTTGGCACCCAACAGCAGCATAAACTCAGGGTAACCAGAAGTGAGAATGTGTGCGGTGAGAGCTCACTTAGTGAGCAAAACCAACTTCCTCAACATCTTGGAAGCACCAGGCCCAGGCAATTTGCTAAAGGGCTTCCAGGCCTGGGCCATCTACTCCAGGACCACTCAGCTCTGAGAGGTTGCCATGGGGAGTCCTTCAGACCAGGACTGCAATGCCCAGCGCTTGCTTGAGTCAGGTGCAAAGGAAGCTCCGTTCCCCCAAATTCTGGAGCCTGTTCCCCTCTCGCAGAAGAGACACCTCATCATCTCTGTCAGAACGGACAAATGACTTTTTGTGGTAGCTCTCAGTCTGTGAAGTGCATGCTGGCCCTCAGGCTCACTCGGTATCACCAATACCTGTGGTTCTGCTCAGCTCTTCTCACCACACCCCTACCCTAATACATCTAGCTCATTGGCTTCTCTTCCCCAGCTTCTCATCTCCATATAACCCTGCCATTTCGGCCCTGATCGCTCTCCCCTTTGTCATCCTCTCCTGGTCCCCTCTCTCACACCCCTTAATCTTGGTAATCGATTTCTCTTTCTCTCTTGCTCACCCTCCTCTCTCCTCTCATGGCCTAATCCAGTCTGCTGGCCATGTTCAGTCTACTACTTTCTCTCCCTGCTCTGCATTCTCACAGATGCCTCGGCTGTACTCTTCCTCATATCTACAATAAAAACCTTCCCCTAAACCATACTTTGGAGTGGTCATGTCCTCCATTTATACGCTTGCACCTCTGCTCAAAAAAAGCCCGCTGACAGGAGCTGCATTACACCACTCTACTCCTGGCCTGTCCACACTGAGAGGGAGCAGGCAGCCCCCTGCAATCCAGGCAGCAGCATGGTCACTGAGCTGCCCCTGCTGCCTCCAGCATGGTCCAGCAGGCCTCCACTACACAGTCCTCGGAGCTCTCAGTCTTTGGCTGGCTCGGAGATACTGGCAAAGTCTTCCTTACAAAAGCAGTAGCACAAACTCTTCTGAGGCAAGATTCAGTGAGTATTCCACTCAAGCAGCATCTGCTCCCTAAAGGGCCACAGAACACCAGCAACAGACAGACAAGGTGGGGTGCAGCAACAGACAAAGTGGGGTACAGCTCCAGTCCTGTTTCTCCCTAGCCCTCACATCTACTGTCAGGCTAAAATATCAACAAAACTATAGCTTTTAACTCATGGAAGCCTGGGACGGGCAGTGTGGAGAATCAAGGTCAGCAATGCAGGACACTGCCTTCCAGAAGCTGTGATACTCATAGCAAGAGCTGGCTCTTGGGCCTCTTGAAGACCTAGACTCAAGTCTTCCCTTCCGCATGCACTCTTCACTTAGCCTTAGCAAAGTCCCCTAGCCTAGCAGGCCCTCGATTTCTTAACCTGAAGAAGAAGACACTAGCCTTGGCACCCAGTGGTACAAGGAAGCGACACACAGTGTCCTGCATGGCCGCTGGCTCAGGTGGATTCTTGAAGAAGGCAGCGACACTGCAGAGCCAGCTGATAAGTTTCGGGAATTGTACTCAAGTGTAGGAAGCTCAGGCCTCCGTCACCTCTGAAAGGTTCAGAAGTATGTAAATGGAAGCCTTCCCGGTGTGATCTTCTAAGCCCATGTCTAACCCCCTAACGTTTCCCACTGCTCACAGCTCTAGGTGTCCAATTCCCTCTTTCCCCAAGCAACACAGAAGATGAATGTGAACTTTGTGCAGAGCATCAGAAGCCTCTGAATAATAAGCACACACCTGTGTGCCCACACCCCTCACCAGCACTGCCTATGCTACAGACACCATACTCCTCAGGAAGACAAGAGGAGGACAAAATATCTGGCTAAGGGTGCTGAAAGGACTTTGCAGGAGGTGAACACTGAAATAATCTAGGAGACAGCTATTAGCAAGAAATGCAAAGAGGTAGTGAGAGGCCAGGGACAAGCAGCCCAGTCTCAGAACATGGGACAGGTCAGGCTAAGCAACAGTCTAGACAGTGGGACATGGGAAAAGCTTCAGCAAGAAGCAGGTCCTCAGTGTTCTTTCAGTGTTGTCTAGAAAGACAGGGTCTTAGGTCCAAAAGGAGAATCAGAAAGACAGTGACTGGTCCAAAGTCAATGTGAACTCTACGTGGAGATGACAAAAGACCACAGGGTTAAGAAAGGAAGTCAAAGGTCAAGACTCCAGAAGTTGCTGAAAGGCCAGGTCAGCAGAGCCAGGAGACTGGAAGATGTGGAGGTGAGTAAAAAGAAGAGGCTACGGTGAGTCTGGAGTGTCTCCCAGTGAGGAGTGGCAACCCTGGAAGCCTGGGCTAGAAAGGAGCAACTGATCCATGAGCCACGAAAAGCCGGGGCAAAGAACAAAGAACAGCAGCACCTGGGGTCAACTGGAAGAAAGTACTGAGCAGCAGCCATCAGCATCATGAACTGAGCCTTGCACAAGTTCCAAGCAACACCGGGAAGGCTGCACAAGAGCAGAGAGAAGGAAGGGGCTTCAGGGAAGCCCAGGTTGACCACAGCAAAGAGGATGCTGGGGCTGAGTGTAGAAGAACCAGCACAGCCCTGTGATTTAGAGATAACCAGGAACTTGATGGTATAGACAGGCAGGTGTCCTAAAGAGAGACCTCAATGCTGTGTCTGTGCCCCCCTGGTTTGGGGACTGCGAGTGTCCAACACAATTGAAGGGTGAGCAGTTATTCAGAGCAGGAAGGAAAGGGGAGCCCCTCATATAGGAGAACAGATGGCGGCTCCAGAACACTCTGAGTGTCCCACACAGCAGCAGCTTCTGCCCTAGGGGATTGGTAGATTCCCTCAAAGGGTAAACATTGAGCACCTGCTGCATGCCCAGCACTGCTGTAAACACTACAGAGCTGCTGAGAAATGACATGCCCACAAAGCAAGTAAGCTGCAAGGTCTACTTATGGCAAACTCATCAGGATACTGATGAAGAAAAGGAAGGTGAAAATCTTCATCTAGTCCCCAGGGAAGCAGGTCCCAGCGGAATGGAATTCCACCTTCTAAGCCATAGGTTTATGGCAAACAAGCTCAGAAACTGGCCAAGTTGCACAGAGAGGAGGGAAGCCAGGAGTTTCTGGGAGACCTAGGTGGAGCACAGGAAAGAGACACTGGGGCTAAGCCCTGGGATGTAGAAATGAGCAGGAGCTGACTGGTATGGAAGAAGGGTGTCCCACAGAAGGGACCTCAATGTTATGTCAGTGTCCCTCTGGTTTGGGGCTGCTAGAATTCTCTAACAGCTGAAGGAAGAGTAGTTACTCGGAGTAAAAAGGGGCACCCCAAAAACAGAGAGAGAGGTGAGAGAGAACAGGAAGTGTTCAGCCATTACGTACTCACGGGGGTAAAGTAGAGGGAGGGGGAGTATAGCAGCCAGGCCTTACTAACCTGGCAGGTAGTACAGAGAGAACAGTGATGGGTGTGCTGGGGGGAGAGGGCTATCTTCAGGGTAGGGACTAAGTTGCTTCATGTTCTGGAAAGACATAGTTCATTTAGGGGGAGCAACTATGGTTAGAGGGGATATCGACAGAGGAAAAGGACACACTTGGAAACACCTGAACAACCCAATTCAAACTCTGGAAAATAAATGGAACTCCACTTTCCCCTTATGACCTTTCAACAGTTTTTGTATGTTCTATAACGCCTGTAACATTGCTACAGCAGTATGGACAGCTGAGGCCAGTGGGCTTGACTAATAACCACGTCATGAGATAGGCTGCTTGCCTAAGTTTTTTCCCTGTGAAATTGAAACAAAAACAGTAAACACCCAAGAGCTTCTATGAAGAAGAAATGAACCAATATTTGTAGGGCACTAAGCGTAATAGCTGGATCATAGTAGGGACTCTGCAAATGCTTATTAACTTTAAAATTACAACCTATTGGTAAACAAGTTGCAACTTACCATAAATGCATCCTCAACATGTCTGCCAGCCACTGGTGTGTACAAAGTGTGGAGGGGATGGGAGGGCAGACCTGAGCTCTTACCAGGCGTTGTAGAGATAATAATGGGGCCCAATCCACAAGGAGGCATTCAGCGGGATCAGTCAGTATTCATGGATAGTGACAAGATGTGGCAGCTGAGGAAGGCTTGAGACTGAGACATCAGGATGATGGGGACACATACCAAGATAGAAGTCCAGAGAAGTTCCACCAGAAGTTAGATGAGAGCTTCTCATTACATACTGCACAACAGCCAAACTGAAGTAGGGCTGAGCAGGAGAGCTGTAGGAAGCCACCCACAGATAAAGATGAACTGTGCACATGAGTAGAAGCCCTGCGTGTTTTTTAGTAATGCTTAGCAAACATGTCCCGTCCTCTTTCACACTGGGATCATAGCTAGATTACAGGCAACTCAAGATTAGGAAGGCCATGTCTTCCAGGCTGATAAACTGTATGGGCAGAAATGACACTCCTGGGCCACAGTAATAAACTCTTAGGCTCTCTCTTCTCCTCTAGTTCAATGATAGTTCAAGTTCAAGATGGTGGCTGCTAACTCTGGCTGGATCCACCAACCAGAAAGCAGTTGGTGACATCAGGCCGCCTGCCATCTGAGAAGCTCTGTGGTCAGAATCTGGTATAGGTCTATGATGGGGGAAGAGGGAGGGATTGGAGCAGACTGGGCAGGAGCAGTGGGCAGGCAGGAAAGAAGGGGGATCACAGGGAACATGAGCTGTGCTGGGCCATAGCTATTATGTCACAGTTTGCTCTCAGATTGAAACATCCCATCCTCCAGGGATGCTCCTTAAATCAAAGAACAAACAACTCAAAATAGATTAAGGAAGTCCCTGAAATTGACCAGATTCAATAAGCACCCATCCTTTCCAAGAATAAACAATAAAGACTGCTGAGAGTCACTCTTGGACAAGCCAAGCTACAAAGAGTCTCACACAAGCCCATTTGCCAGTGGTTCTCAACCTTCTTAATGCTGAGATACTTTACTACAGTTCCTCATGTTTTGGTGACCCCCAACCATAAAATTATTTTTGTTGCTACTTCATAACTACCATTTTGCTACTGTTATGAATCTCAATGTATTTATCTGTGTTTTCCAATGGTCTTAGGGGATCCCTGTGAAAGTGTCACTGGACCCTCAAAGGGTTCGAGACCCAATACCATGTGCTGAAGAAGAAACCAGCCTGGAAGAGGTTTAGACCAACTGAGCCACGTAGAAAGGACACCCTTCAACTTGTTGAGCTGCCTGCAGGCTGTGAAGTGAGCTCAGATTCTCTACTTTTATGAGATGGGCTTTGGTGAGGCAGCTGTCTTTGAGTCATTTTTTTCTCCTGTGAGTAAACCCAGTAAAACTCCCCGGTTAACCAAGTAGGACTTGGTTGGTATCCATCACTCCAGTCTGTCAGGGGCTCCATATCTAGGGTGAGTAGGGGTATGTGCGTGTGTGTGTGTGTGTTGTGCCTTCTTGGGAAAAAGTCTGTCACACAACACACATCCTCACTACAATGTACCCAAGCTGAGCTCAGCTGGATGCCTACCAGTGCCTCTTCCCTGAGTAGTTAAGAGAAAACCAAAGCACAAACAGGCAGCAAAAAGAAACAGCCAGCATCCACACTCATCTTGCAAGGAGAGAAGTGTGATACTCAGAGGGCTGCTGCACACACAGCCTTGCACTTGTAAGCCCTCAAATGTAGCTCAGAGCATCTTCATCAAGCCACCTGCAGTGGTCACAATCAGAGCAGAAGACAGAGTTGAAGTACAGTCCAAATCTCCAAGGAGCACACAGGGTATCTTTGGGATGACCTGATGACCCCATGCGCTCTTCCATGGAGAGTATTTAACATAAGCAATGGGGAATTTTACAACCCTCTTTGCAGGGAATGACCCCAGAAATAACAAACTTTAAAGGCTCTGAAGCCACTTTCAAAACTTGACATATTGATTTCTGTAGGCTGAAAAGTGTTTTTCAAAAACACCAGTTGTTTCGCATAACAACAGGGGAAAGCCATTTCTTTTCCCAGTTCCTCTTACTATTGAAATTCAGAATGAAATAAATAAATGTTGAATACATATTCAAAATGTTATTTTAACTTGCCAGGGTTCAGAGGAGAGGGAAAAGAAAAACACTTATTTTGTTCTCTTCTAATTGTTTTAACAAGCTATAGAGTCAAGGTCAATTTCTGAAATGTCACTGAAGTACTCTTTACAGTGCATGTACGGGAAGAATTATGGGACTGCTTTCCAATTGCAAAGCTGTGTTTGGCAGGCTTGGGAGCACGGTGCAGTGTGAGCAACTCAGCCCCAGGCAGCTGGGCATAAGGGCACTTCTGCATTTGAGAGGTATCCACGGAGACCAGAGGGGGAAAATCAGCCAGGTCTCTACCTTCCCATTAGGTATCTGTGAAATTAAAGTCCTTTTAGGTCACCCGGATCAATGAGGACGAGGCTGTTTTCCACACAGCTCATTACTGTGTACACTGATAATCCTGTTAGGAGGACCAAGCCTGCCTGCCTTGCTGCAGTCACTGCCTAATTATCACAGAGGGACTGCAAACAACAGGAAGTGTGCAGAGGGACTTCCATTTCTTACTGAGGTACATGAAAGCCTCCCTGCCAGAGGCTCAAGGAAGGGATGTGCTCTGCATCCCTGGGACAGAGATAACACTGATTGTTAAGGCCAGGAAGAAAAGATCTTGCTCCCCACCTCTTCCCAAAAGAGGAGGGGACTCTGGATAAACACACGGCTAGACTTAGCTTCCTAGATGACTAATTAGAGATGGAGTTTAAACACAGGCTGTTTTGTACAGGGTCACATACTGTGTTGTTCAATTTACACAGCATTCTGAAAAGGACAGAATCACAGATGTGGAGACCCGATCAGTGGACGTCTGTCGGGAGTAGGGGTGAGTAAAGGGGCAGCAACAGGTGAGCTTTGAGGGAATAGGACAATTCTGCCACCTGCTGGCAGAACGGCTGACAAATCTACATGGAAGACAAGTGATCTGGCCCACACCAGCACACTCAGAATCTTAGTTTTGTGTGAGGGTGTGGGGACATGGGGCCATTATGCACTGTCTTTGCAACCCCAAAGCATAATGTTTATTTGTAAGGGGTGTTTAGACTTTGAACTGCAAGACCCTTTTCTATAGATCTTATATTTTAGTATATTTTATTGACTAAAATGAATGTATTGATCATATGTGTATATAGCCTTACTTCTCAAGTTATGCAGAAATATAATTTCCAAATTGTAATTTTCAAATATATAGATTGAATGAACGCACATGAACAACAGAAACAGGCAGAGGCATATTTGAAGGCATGGCAACAGCTTCCTGAGCTACATTTAATAAAAAAAAAAGGGGGGGGCAAGAAATTTAAAGCCACAAAGAAATGCAAGAGACTTTAAAGGATAAATGACAAACTGAGGGGAATATTTGCAGCACACAGGACAGCTCAGAAGCACGATGACTTATTGACATGAACGAGGAAAACCCCAGCCACATACAAACACAAATAGTCAGTAACTAGCCATGCTCAAAAAGAATCCACAAGTGATGAAAGAGCTATGAATTAAAAGTTTTCGAGCATGATTTGCATGAGAGATCAAAGGGATAACAATTTACACAATGGAAGGCAAAGAAAGATATAGCCCGAGCTGGAAAGGGGCTGGGACCTGCGTTCTCAGGTCCGTTTGACAAACCTGAATGTGCAGAAATGTAAAATATTCCCTCTTTACCCAAAGTTATGTGAAGAGACATTTTCCTAAGTCAATAATGGCATGCAAAGACTAATGATAAGATTGTGTGTTAAAGACTGTTTTAAAATAATCCTATTGTCCCTTAACTATAGGCCTATACCTAGGAAGAAATGCAGTATGGTATTTAAAAATGACAACAGTAGGCGTTTGCTCATTGTTTGGGGTTGGGACACCTAGTAAAACAGTCACAAGAACCACATGCAGGCATAAGGATCTGAGCTCACCCCAGACCATACAGTAAGAAGTTTTTTGTTTGTTTGTTTTTTTTTTTTTATAAACACGGGCATGGTAGCATGCTCTTACAATCTTAGCACTAGAAGGCTGAGGCAGGCAGATACCTGGGACTCACTGGCCAGGCAGCCTACCTATGCAGTGAGCTCAAAGCCACTGAGAGAACCTATCTAGTAAACAGGAACCGAGGTACAATAACTGAGGATACCCTTAACCACCACATGTCATCCCAACACATGTAACACGTGCGCATGTGTGTATGCGCGCGCGCGCACACACACACACACACACACACACACACACACCAGACAACAAAATTTATACAATCCAATGGTGCTCTTAGACTGTTTTGGACCATAAGTTGGTGGGGGCTATCTATGGAGATGTAGTAACATGTATTTTCTGACTAGGCAGATCTGCGGTCAGGAATTTAACCACACACACAGACAAATACCTCAGGAGATTTTACTAAGTCCTTGTTTATAATTACACACAGGAAAATAATAACACAGCTTGTCACTGGCTGTGCCAAGGCTGACCTCAACACTGGAACATGGAAACCCTGGAAGATGATACCACAGTGCCACATAGTAAGGTCATCTGGAGTGGGAAAAGATGAAGGCTAATATGAAGAGATAGATTCTATGCCAGCTAGATGAAAACTTATTACTTTGGCTCCAAAATTAGACCTACACCTGGGAGGCAGGAAGGAAAGTTCAGTACCACAAAAGATTTGAAATTCCAAATACCAGGCATCTCGATCAGGACAGGACAAGGCTGCGGAGGCACAGCAACCACTTAATGGCAGAGAACCAGTCTGCAGACGACCAGGTAGAAATCAGAAAGGCTGCCTTAGTGGCCAGGGCTGCTGAAGATGCAACAAATATCAAGGAGGATGCCAGAAGAGAGGAGGGGTGGGTGTATGCACGTGTGTCTGTATGTATCTGCATGTGGTATGTAAGAGACAGTGGGACAGAGAGGAGGGGTGGGTGTATGCACGTGTGTCTGTATGTGTCTGCATGTGGTATGTAAGAGACAGTGGACAGAAAAGCAGAGACACGGAGAGAGAACAGTAACACCCATAACCCACATCAATGAAATACAGAGCCAGGGCTATCTGGGTTTCAGGTTTGGAGATGGTACAACCTGATCCTAAGCAACTGCTCTCTAAAACCTATCTTCAATTTTCCAAAATGACTTTCGGATCAGCTGAGACACAGATCCCCAACTGAGCACACTGCTCACATTGTGGGACGGCTGCCAGCCCACTGTCACGTCAGGATTCTGTTACCACACAAAGTGGCAAGGGTCACATGACCACCTTTAGTGCTCTTTAGGAGATTGGAGAGATGTCTTAATCAGCTGCCACAGATGCTGGCAATGAGCCTTGGCCACCCACCTGGACGCTTGTTAAGTATAAATTGATGAATTACTTAATAATCCATCCAATCTGTGCTGGGATTTTGCATACCAGGCATCCTGCTTCAACACTGGGAGACATTTACAGTAAACAAATTAAGAAAAGCGAGTCAGAGGATGGCCTCTGATGGGTCAAAGGTCAGGTCCTCTTGTTACCGAACAGACACCAGGCAATGTCTTCCCTTGTCAGTGTCAAGTGTGCTGTCCTTAGAACAGCCAGGATGACAAAGGTTCTGTAGCCACATGGACGTAGCAGTTAACAGAGGAGCTAACGAATACTGCGTCTTCTGATAGGGCAAGTGCTACGCCAAGCTCAGGAGAAGCCCCGTCTCACTTAACACTCAGAGCGCTCACACAAAATAGCAGGTTTTCTTCCTGTGTTACTGATGAAGAAACTGAAGTTAAAGCAGGCCAGCAAGGCTGGAGCAGATTCAAACCCTGACCACATGCTGGGCTCCCACACAGCACACTTTGCACAGTACAGCCAGCCCTTCAAGAACTCCCTCGTCCGGGTGCGCCTCAAAGAGAGAAAGAAGGTATCTGTGAGTTTGCCATGATGTGGCCACTTCATGCCACGCTTGCAATCACCCTCAGCCCCACTCGAGTGCTTCAGTGTTGCAGCCCAGCCAGGAACACAGCCAGAGGAAGTACATGATGCTTTTTCTTCAAGAATGCCCACCACAGTCCTCGGTCACCAGTGACCACTCAGCCTGCCACCCTTGACTCCATCTATCCACTTTAATGTCCCCCACCTCACGCTTGAGTGCTGTCCAGGTCCCCTGGGTTCATATTAGGATGACTGCTCTTGATGACTGCCCTTCCACAGTTTGCTTCCAAAAGCTCCCTGTTCTCCTGACACATGAACAAGGTGGAGATAGAGTTTCCCACTGCCATAATCCCCAGACTTCCTCTCCAAGCACCTCTGAGCAGCATGCTGCAGGTCTCACCTACTGCTTGACATCTTCACTTCGGGGACTATTCTCAGGAACAGTAAACAACCATAGTGAACCAGATGGAGAGACGCGCTCAAGCACACACTATTTCCAAGCAACCAGCCTAAAAGCAGGTATTGGCTGTTACTGCTCTTGATAAGAACCTGACATGCAGCACTAACCTGCGACTCCTTCCTCCTCACCCAGATTCAGCACGATGATGCAGATGTGCTTGCGCAGCTGGCGTGTGTTGGAGAACTTGCGGCAGCATTTGCTACACTCCAAGCTGCTAGGGGCCAGGCCACTCCCTTCCTCTGGAGCCAACGGGGCATCTTCACTGGGGCTCACAAGGCTCTCTACCATCTCCTCTTCAGTGCTGGGCTTCTTCGTGGAACCCTTGGGCCTGCCTCTCTTTCTCTTCATAACCAAAAACTCTGCAAAAGAAACAACAAGGCAGGGGGCAGTCACATGAGGAGCAGAGCGGGACCGTTACTCAACCTCTTTGTGTAAGTGTGGTCAAGGTCTGTGCTTTATTAAAAACGAAACGTCTTTAGTGGTTCCCCAAATTACCAGCTGCAAATATCTTTAATGCTGATGCTAATGGTAATCGATTTTGCAATATCCTGCTTCAAGACTACCAACGGGTCAGACCTCTACACACACTCCTTCAATAAAGCTGGAAGGGGGGAACAAGTTCATGTTGTGAGGATGGCTGGCAGTGCACAAATCCCGCCCCTTATTAATCCTCACTTCCACTTAAATCCAGTTCTCAGAAAGTGCTTCAAGACTCCTTTGCGAATGATTCTCAGACACTGATGAGAGCACCACATTCCTATTATGCAGCTATTCTGATTATGTCAAAGACTCAAACTGTCCTGGTAAGGAGAGGGGGAAAGTATTATAATGTAAAGCCACAAATTACTGGGCAAAAGATAATAACATTTTTCAAGCTGCCTACTGACCTAGGAATTTTTAAATAGTGTGATCAGAACTGCTTCGGAATGAGTTCCAAACTACATTACAGCAGCATTCTGGTCCATTAGTGCTCATCATGAAAATACTGGCCTCTAGAATGAAGGTGGGTTAAACAGGAAGCAGGAGCAGTGGACAGGACTGCACACACAGTCATGTGAACTGGGACTGATGTAGTTTTATGAATGTGATATGCCTTGGAGACAGTCCAGGCAGGGGTATGGCCCCAGCTTGATGACACCCCAATGTCAGAGCTGGCACTGAACCCCTCAGCATTGGGAAGAGGGGTCCTAAGGCTTGGTGCCATCTTAGGTGATGGCTTGACTGTAGAATGGGCACGACTGTTCCTGCTGTCTAACGAGCTGAGGCTCACACAGGGAAACACCAGTGACTCTGCTCAATGCTAGCACAGTGGCACCCTTTAATCAAAAGGGTTACCCAAGCCCACAAGGCAGGAAGATGGGAGCACAGTCTGCAGGGCAGAGCAGCATGCCTATGGTCCTCTAGGCAACACAACCCACCTCAACCCAGGGTTCCCAAGCATTCAGGGACACTGGACACGAAAATGGAACAAGAAATTTCCCTGTGTGACAGAACTCTGCAGAGCTATAATGCCAAGCACAGGTCAGCACTGCCTGAGGATCTAGTCCATAGCCTTCTCTGGCCTAGGTAGCCAGCACAACTACAGACTGCACTCCATCTCACTAGGCCATTGGGGGTGGGTAAAAATGGGAGGAAACAGTGCTTACAGACATGAAAATACAGTAAGGGACCAGACAAAGCAGCCAACAGACTGAAGCCCTTTGATCCCTTTGTCAGAACTGGATACCACCAAGGACAAAGGCCGTGTCCCGGGAGGACCAGTGGCTGGGCACTGCAGGTTCAAGGAAGGAATCCAGCAATGGAGTAAGAACAAAGTCTTGAAACTTCCTATTATTATTCTTTACAACAACACATGCAACCTGACGGAACAGCAATTAGCATCTGGGAAGCAAGGTTAACAGATAGTGTGGGAGAATTGTCTGTATTCTGTCAATCGTGTTTAAAAAAAACACTGATTGGCCAGGCAGGAGGTGTAGGCGGGAAAACCAGACAGGAAGTGGAAATGATGCAAGGAGAACAGGAGAATTCTGGAGAGGAGGAAGTTGATTCCTCCCACTCCTGCCCAGACCACTGAGCAGCAGGATGTGAGCTGCCCCACTGAAAAAGGTACTGAGCCACATGGCTAAAATAGATCAGAAAAATGGGTTAATCAAGATGTGAGAGTTAGCTAATAAGTAGCCTGACCTAATGGGCCAATCAGCTTTATAACTTATAGAGATCTGTGTGGTTGATTTTCTCTGGGGCCTGCTGGCTGTGGGGTACCAGGTGGGGACAGAAAACACAAACAGGCAGGCCCTACATGCTACAAACAGAACCTATAGAACACTCCTCACACCCCTCAGCTGAGCTGCACAAGCCAGCACCCAGCAGCTGACTGAAGTCTAAGGCCCAGCTCTAACCTCCTGGGGAACTATGTCCTGCTGTGCAGACAGAAGCTGTTCTCTGGATGCTCTGAGCATACAGCTGTGTCGTCAAGATGAATTTAACAGATAGCGAGGCCTGGTCCTTGACCTGGGTGACCTCCAGGCCCTCCTGTCCTTTCTGATAGGTGTATATGTGTCTGCCCGAAGGCTCTGGACTAGGTGGCAGGTGATGGGAACTTCGCAGTACAACACAGCACCTCCAACCTTCAGAGGGACCAGAGGAAAAGGGATTGAAAGACCTAGGAGAATGGAGATCGCACATGAGCAGTAGGCCTTCGAGACCCCAGCAACAGCTGTGTGCGGTGATAGCATGAGAGACTTCCTAGGTGAGTCTTGATCTCACCATGCATGAAGGATGGGAGGAGGTGTTGACATCCAGCACTAAATGGGGAGCCCAAAGCTCTACTGAGAGCCATCCTAGTCCCACCTACAGTCCTACATGTAGGACTTTGCTGAGTTCTGTAAGTTCCTCTAGCAAATTACTGAACCGGAGGAAGACCACAACAATCTCCCAAACTTCAGCTAGCCATTCAAAGAGGGTGGTCTTGAGACCCTGCCGCCCCCCCCCAAAGAAAAGATTATGGCTGGTGTCGTGTAGAGAACTGTGCCCTCACCTGGAAGGCCAGGAAACCCCGTGGAACGGGTGTCCTGTGCTTTGTCCAGAGACACAGTGTGCTGGGCTGGCAGTGCTGATGGCACGCAATGGGAGCACAGCACAGTGAGCAGCAGGGCAGACGGGCTGAGTCCCTCTGCCAGCAAACTGGGGGCTCTCTGCAGCCTGGTTACGCCTTACATCCCTTAGCACCTAACCCAGTGTCCTGACCCCACAAAGCCAGACGAACTAATGAGCAGTGTGGAATCTAGTGGTTAAGAAAGAAAGAAAATCAGCCCTGAAAGCTTCCAACACAACAGCAACAAAACTAATCTTCCATCCTCGACATCCATAATTCAGATCCTCGAAACCAATTAGTTAGCAAAAAAAATGAAATATTCATAAATGAGCTTGGAATAATTTAAGTTCTGAAAACAAGTTGCTGCTGTCAACTACCCACATTTCATGAAGAGCTGAAAATTCTAGGGCTGGGAGGAAAACCGCACAGCCTCAAGTCAAAACATCAGGATAGGCCTGGCTAGGTGTCTCTTCTGCTCCTCCGTGAATCCCTTAGCTCAGTCTGTCACTGAGCTCAGGCTATTTGCCCTCAAGTCTGTACAGTAAGCAGCCTTCCCAGTCTCAAGCAATTGTGTCCACTCAAGTCTGTGCAAGCCTTCTGCTCCAGGTTTTTCCTGCCACTAACCCTTGTCTCCTTACCATTTCCTGGCTCTAGAATGTTCCATTGTTCTGGATAAATCTGTCCCACAATCCTCAGGCAAGGTATTGGGGAACACTGTGCACCAAGCATGATGTATCCTTTGTCTTCTCAGGAGTGGAACAGCTTGACTGGTCACACTATGCTGACCCTCCTAAGATCAAGGCTGTTACAGTCCCCACAGAAGGAAGGCTGGCAAGGGCAGCCTAAGATTCTGGCCCCTCCATCCTACTCCAGCCTCCCAGATGCGCAGGTCTCAGGAGGTGCTAGAGCACACAGAAGATAGGCAGTTAGTGGAAGGGTAGGCTCCGTCTGTGCAACTGAAAGAATGTTGTCAGCTGTGCAATGTGGGACTTCTTTGGTGAAGCAGCTGTTTTGAGGTCCTATGTTCCTATAAGTAATTCTTCTCCTGTGTTCCCTTAAGGAAGTCCACTGAACTCACAAGTTCACCAAGACAGACCTGGATGAAATCATTTCTCTGTCTGTTCATGTCTCCCTAGGAAAATTAACACACTTTTCCATGTGCCCTTTTGCACATGGTCCAAACACACACACACACACACACACACACACACACACACACACACACACACACACAAAGGGGGGGAGAGGGGAGAGAAAGAGGGAGAAAGGGAGAGAGCAACAAACCTCCATTCTCTCTTCTGCTTCCCCCTCACTGTCCAGTGTAGCTGTTCAAGTTTCCTGAACATGCACATGTATCCTGCCTTCTCTCCCTCGCTACGTCCACTTCCTCCCTGCAGGTCAGACTCAAGCACATCCTAGAATACGGTCCAGCTCAAATATTAGCACCACCTCCTTGATGCAGCCGACAGCAACTGAGGCAGGACTAGCTATGTCCTCACTTGACTGGTGTCTCACACACACACACACACACACACACACACACACACACACACGGGATGTGCGCTCAACCACCACTTCGTGTGTCTTTTTCCTCACCTCCTAATATAAACCCTGATGCCTGAGCTGCCTTTTAATCCCTGGGTCTCCCTGGATCTTAAAGAGAACTGGAGAGGAGTAAGCAGGTAAGGAAAAAAAAATGATCACTATGTGACAATAGCAAAAGAGGCTTTTGGAGAATGCGCTGGCTGTGTCTTGTGCTTTAAGTTCACAACAAAAAAAAAGGGGGCAGAGCCACGGTGCTTCTGAGCCCTTGAAGCCAACCAACTCTCTCTGCCACAAAATCACCCTTGTAGATCCAAGGCCAAAAAACCTGTCAAAGAACAGAGAGAACCATGGGAGGTTTTTACATTCAACCAAAAGAAAAGAAAAAGCCCAAGAAAACAAAAAAGTTAATAATGTAAGCCTTTTCTTTGTACATCATTCAAGTTGGGGGGCTCTTTCCCAGTTATTATCTCATTTTACTGTTATAAAAATTTAGTGAGATGTGTGTAACCAAACATAATTCACTCTGTAGGAAACAAACCAAAGACCCAGAGGTTCCCAAGGCTTGGCACTTTTTCCAGAACCGTTAGCTGAGCATGCAAAGTTGGACTGCGGGGGTCCTTATTCTCGACCACAGACTCTACTGCTGAAGCCCCCAGGGCCAGCTAAGGATGCTCAACCCAGTGTGCAGAGCAGAGAAGAAGCCTTTGAGTAGGTCAGCCCTGGATTCAAACCTCCCTGTGCCTCAAGTTTGTAAGCACATCACAGTGTCCACTTCACAGAGCGCCTGTTACAAATGTGGCCTCTGTGACAGCGGCAGTGCACTCAAGAACGACTGGCAGGATGGCAAGTGTTTGTCACTGCACCACCGCCCTAACATTCTGGGGTGTGATATCCTACTTAAGAAATTCCTGCCTTCCCAACCAGGCCATCATCAGATTCTGTGACTCCTAGATGTGTATGCATTCCTGTTCACTCTCACTCAGTGAATGTTCTTCCTTGATTTCATTGTTTTAAAATAGCTCACACACCAAGAGACCAATGTAGAATTAAGGTTACACTGATTTTGTCATGGCTACACCTCGGATAACCAGCCTCCCAGTGCTCTTACATGGCAGCATGGTCTCTAGTCACAGTAGCTCCAGACCTTGGGAAATCTGGAAAGACTAACAATGGAGGGCCCTGACAGTCAATCTTCCTGACATTTATTTCCAAAGCCCAGGAAGCAATAGGGGAGACAATGAATTATTTATCAGAACCCAGGGAGCGTAAGCCTTTTAGGCTTCTGAACAATGCCATACCCCTCTGCGGGGAAAGACTGTGTCCTGTTCTACAGCAAAGCTGAGGCACCAGAGGCCAAAGGCCAAAGCTATTTTCTCCCTGCAGGTTTATCAGCCATACTGTGGAAATGGCAGCGAAGTTAATGAAGCTGAGGTATGAACACCGAAGGCACCATGCTGAGCTCATCACAGGCACTCCTTCATTTAATTGCCAGGTACTTCATCAGCACCATCCCAATTTCAGTCAAGAACACTGAGACAGGGTGGAGAGATGGCTTGGTGGTTAAGAGTATTCGTTCGCAACTTCTTACAAGTTTCATTCCTAGCACCCACATGGGGTGGCTCACAACTTCTAACTCTAGTTCTGGGAAATCTGATGTCCTTTTCTGGTTTTTGTTCATACCAGCACACATGTGGTGTACAGACAGATATACATACAATCACTCTCGCACACATATATGACAAAATAGATAAAAATTTATGGGTTTCCAAAAAAATAAAAAGAAGAAGAAGAACATTGGTACTTGCAACAATTAGTTACTATGACCCAAGGTCATGGAACTAGTAGGTAGCAAAGGTAAGATGTGAACAGAACTGTCTTAGTGAATTTCACAACCATGTTAGAGCAAATCACTCATACATCAAAATGGCCTTATCTGTTGAAAATGTCCAGAAGAGACAACAAAACAGATCTAAAGTTTCTGACATCGACTTCCCTAGGAAGTTGTCTTTTACCCTCGACCCAGAGCACATGATCCCCACTTGAGTACCCCAGAATAGCACCCTAAATGCTCATGAGTACTTATCATCCACCAGAGAGGAAAAGCTAACAGACATGGTACCTGGGACCCCTCAGCACCTACCATAGCAACCAGACATGGAGCAGACCCATGGTCAGTGGGTAGTGGATACAGAAGTGGAAAAGAAAGAAAGATGAAAAAGAAAGGAAAGGAGATTCTACAGAGGGATATACCGGGGGGGGGGGGGACAATACACCCCAAACCCGTAAGTTCTTCATAATGAAATGAACACAATGGTCGGGTGATGGTGGCGTATGACTTTAATCCCAGCACTCGGGAGGCAGAGGCTGGTAGACCTCTGTGAGGTCAAGGACAGCCTGGTCTACAAGAGCTAGTTCCAGAACAGGCTCCAAAGCTAAAGAGAAACCCTGTCTCGAAAAAAACAAAAAAAAAAAGCACAAATAGCCAACTCTCCATGCACACAAGTACCAAAACACACACACACACACACACACACACACACGCACACACCCCAAACCATATGTCACATTCATGTGCGCACGCACACACACCAAAGAGAATGAACTTGATCTACTTGGCAATTTTGTTTTGATCACAGCTTGAATCACAGCTAGAGACTTGAGCTGTAAGAGGAAGAAAGTGAAAGGTCATTCTGCAGACCAGACCTCTGTGAGCAAAGAAGATTAAAGGCTATCAAATAAACGAAAGGATTTAGGAACCTTCATGTTAAAAAGGTAAAGAAAAACAATAAATCAATTACTACGCAGTTAAAATTTTAATTAAACTATTTCAAGTAGCTTTCCAGTTAAAATGAAGTGTGAAGGTTAAATCTGAGTGGAAGCCATCAGAGAGAAACTAAGCCTGGACAAGAATCAAATTTTACAGACTTTCACGGGGAGAAAGATGTTGGGGTCTGGTGCTGGCCAGGACTCTCAATTATTTCTCTCAACCAGACCCCAATATAAACTATCTCTCTGGAGTGGCGTGGAGGCACAGAAATAAAGACACGACTCACATGGCTTTATCGGGAGGGAGATTCTCAGCGGTCCCTCATGAAGTCCTGAGTTCACATCCTGAAGAATTCCTCTTCGTTTATTCTCCAAACAGCCTTTATACCAAAACTTAACTTTGGGGAAATACATTAGCATTCTGTCTCCTACGTAAACAGGTGAATGGCTTTTCCTCACTCCACAACTACCTGTCTGTTCTGTATGCTAGCTGTTACTAGACTTGAACCTGCATCTCTATAAGGCATCCTCCAAATTACAAAGAAAGGAGTAAAACATCCTGGCCTTTTGTTAGGTTAGCGACAGCCTGCCTGGCAGGATACGTGACCCATCTCAGGTGTGGCTATGGCTTGATGGCTTGGCTGCCGTGCCATATAGAAATATGGGGCTACAGAAAGAGCACATGGGGCTCATAATGAAAAACTCAGGAAGAAATTCTCTCATTGTAAGAACCTGGTTTTAATTAAAGTCTTAGGAAATAGTTTTTAAAATTAAACTATACAAGCAATTAATCTTCTACTAAATACAAAAGAAAAGGACAAAACGTACTAGAGAAGAGTTTAAGTCAGAAGTAAAGTCTATATATAGATATATACATATATGAGAATGCCACAGAATAGCAGCTCAGTAGTGAGACTGTTTGCCTGTGCTGCTGACCTTCCTCAGCATGAAAAGTTTCACTTTTCATAATCACCACTATTCATGACCAACTCTGATCCAAACATATCAAATGAGCAATTCCAGAACGAAACAAACCCACAGCATAGTGAAATCTCCAGGCATCATCACTTCGCTGAGCGTACACACACTGTGTACACTACCTATTGTTAGCCATTCCGTGGTCATCTTGGTCATGAGAGCAACTACTTCAGGTATTAGAGTGCTTATGTTTAAGCAATCTTTATTTTACTTAAGAATGACTGCAAAATATAAGATTAGCCATGCTGGCAATTTTAGTAGAGACTATCATCTTAATGGTTCTGTATAATGTTATTGCTGCTAATCTTTCACTGCACTACATATGTAATAGAAGGTGGAGATAGGTGGATCCTGAGAGTTTGTTGGCCAGCCAGCCAGCCTAACCAAAATGCTGAGCTCACAATGAGAGTCCTGTCTCAAAACAATAGAACAGAGAGTGAGAGAGGAAAAAATAACATCTTCTTGTGGCCTCTGCATACACACAGAGGTATACAGAAACACACACACATACTCAAAAAGTTTAAACACAGAATTACATAACCCAGCCATTCCATTCCTAGGTATGTACTCAAAAAAATATAAAAACATGTATTTATGTGCAAACCTGCACATTCATGTTCATAGAAGCATTAATCACAGTAGCCAAAGAGTGGAAACAAGCTAAATGTCCATTAACAATGAATGAACTGACAAAGTATAATATATCCATGCTCCAAAATGCATTTCATCCATGAAAAGAAATGAACTGGCACATGCTATCACATGGATAAATCATGGAAAAATACAGAAGTAAAAGGAGACAAACACAGAAGGCTATGCTTTATGACTCCTGTATCTATGAAGCAAACAAAGGATGGCCATCCACAGGGACATAAGGTCAGTCAGGGAGTTCCAGGGCAAAAGAGGAAAGGAAAACATGATTGCTTAGTGGGTACAAGTGCTGGTTTAGTTTTGCTTTACAGTGAAGAATGTTCTAGAATTAAGTAATTATTACAGTGCATGCATTTTGACCATGCTTAAAACCATGAAAATTTATGCTCCAAGGCTGTTAATATGGTGAAATTTTATGTCAGTTTTATCTCCAAAGGTACAGGTATAAATAGAATTAGCAGACTGAAAAATAGGTCATAAAAAACTTGAAATGCATAGAAAGGGACATAAGCATGGGAAACACTAAAGTAAATATAAAGGCACAGAGAAAAGCTTGCACATGCAAACTTCAAGCATTTATTATTAGCATTTCTCCTCATTCTTTTTATGTCTGTATGGTATTTCCTTCTACGGAAAATATATCTAATTCAATTAACTTTTCTGGGCAGCCTATCTCTTCTCTCCAACTTACAGACAAGGCAGCATGAACATTCTATACTGTGTGTTTATGCAGGCTCTGCTTGGGCAGAGAAGCAGAAGTACTCATTTAGAATTTTAAAAGGTTCTATCAGAATGCCTCTGAAACAGTTTGCCCATTCACATTCTACCAGGATCTAGAAGCTTCTACTGTTTCCATCCTCACATCAGCCAGGAATACTTTTATATGCTTAAGAGCTTTCACCAATTTGATAATAAAAAAATTCAATTCTGCATCATTTTAATTTATATTCTGTTGGTTCCTGTGATGTTTCCTGAGAAGAGACAGGTGGGATGGAGCTGATCCTCTACGAGACAGGGAAGGCAGCAAAGCCAACATCAAGAAAACAGAAGATGACCACTTCAAATGGTAACAATCATCCGGCACTTGGGGAGGAGGATTCGCTGGGGAACTGGCCACAAGAAAGGAATGGCCTAAAGCCATCCTAGGGATAAATGAGAGAAAGCAACACAGACACAGTGAACACACAGACTGGAAGACTGATCTGACTCAGAGTGGGTTCTAGAACCCAGAGGAAGGGGTTCTAAACCAACACACAGCTAACACCAAGTCCTTCCAGGTCAACCCAAACTGATTAAGGCCAAGGAATATGCAGGAGTGAGCGAGTGGGACAAAACCATCTTTGGGGAGCCAGCTTCCCAGGCAGAAGAGTGACCTTTGCCTGTCAAGTGCTGGCTCCCCAAAGGCTAGACTTCAGGTGATAAAAGGAAAGAAAGGCAGAAGGGAACAGTTGTAGGGGTTGAGGGTCAAAGATGGGTCACCTCATTAGGTAAGGAGGGGAAGGGCAGAAGTCAGAATATACATCTCACAACACACCCAACACAGAGAGAGAGAAAGAGTTCCCTGTAAGCAGAGGGCTTTACTATCATTTCCTACTTCTTGTTTATAAAAGAAACAGAAATGCAAAGTTGTTCCCTGTCTGATTCATGTTCCATTTCACCTTAAGCAACACTAATGGAAAAGAACTATAACCTTTGCAAAAGCAACTCTCACATGCTGGCCATGTTAACCCACTGACTCCTGTCTGTCAGATGAGTTTGATAAGGAAAGCATCCATTTTCCTGAGGTCATTTCTGTTTCCAAACAGTCAACCCAAACTGGAGCCTCTCCTGAGAGGCCTTACTCAGCAGGCTCCGCTGGGAAGTGCTTCTGCAGATGGCCTCTTTCCTATTAGCTCCTCCCTTGGGGGTCAGGACTCCTCACATGGCAGGGAAAGGGTGGGGCCTGAGGCTCCCTGTGCTGGGGAAAAGGTATCTTAGAGCACATGAAAGCTTTCCCCTTTTTCTTCAAAGCCAAGTACAGCCCAGTTCCCTACAGGTTGTGAAGTGATTACAGATGCCTTTCCCCTGACTTGCTTTTCTGTGGGAGAGAGGACAGTCTGCCCCAAGGCCTTTAAGGGTGGAGACAGGTGCAGGCCCAGGCGTACAGCAGCAGCAATGAGCAGCAGTGGTGATGTTGACCAGAGAGAATTCCTCCTCCTCCTCTGCCCACTTCAGGTGCTGAATTTTCTTACTTTCTCACCATGCAACACAAACAGCAACGAAGAAAACTTTCCAGTGTCTCAACAACTTAATCATCTGTCAGACATATTTCTTCCAGCACCCTAAGCCTTGGCCAGAGGGACTTATTAACCAAACAGTTTTTGTCTGGAGTCTCTCCTTGTTAACAGTGTTGGACAGATGATCAATAAGCCAGACCATTTTGAATGCCAGTCTGAATATTCCCAGGAAGGAGCAACCGTATGGTGAGAGTGGCTAATGAAGCCCTCCACGGGACATTTACCACCCAGCCTGGGCTTCTACTCAGGAGACCGGCAGCTGTCCCTCATCATATATAAAGGGTTTTGTGGGGAATTTTTCTGCATCTTGTTTGCAGCTGTTCCTCCTGTACTATATCTTTTCCTTATCGTCTGTGGGGACCTAATTACAGTGCCTGGATGGCTTCTCTAATCCATGGCACCTGCTGTAGCTGATCTCATTCAGAAAGAGGGTACAGCAGCTGCAGACAGATGTATCTCCACCCACCGACGGTGAACCTGAAGGATGCTGTGTGACTCCATGAGTCACAATCTGAACCTTCCTCTAGGTTTTTAATACGGCTTTTGAGACACCATTTCCGAGACTATAGATAGTGATTTATTGATAGTGTATAGCAACACCTCCCTTCATCCTCATCTTTGCAAGACCCTATGTACAGGAGGTACATTCTCTGTCTTGATAGGAATACCTATCTTCATTTCTCAAATAAGTAAAGTAAGGATTAGAAAAGAAATTTCATTTGCGTTAAATAATTCGGCAGCTGGGTAGCAAAGCTGAACTCACCCCATAGTTGTCTGAGGTCAAACTCCTGTTTTTATTTCATTGGAACCTGCCTCATACACATACCCATGCATACACACACATATATGTATATATACACAAACATACATGCACATATACACACATACATATATACAGATGCATACACACATCCAAACTCACATATCCACATACACATATATACACATCTATGCATACACAACATACACACACACACACACACACACACACACACATATCATTGACCAGGTATTAGAGGGACACCTACAGAGCTACTAGGTAGGAAATTCAAAGATCTGATCTTTCACAAGAACTACATTCAGACAATGATGTGGCTCCAGGTGGATTTTCTAAGTTTCTGTTGAGACCATGAACAGGAGAGCTGGCCCCACAGTAATCTAGAGTGTTCCCATATCACAAGTCCCTGCCCAACACGCCTGCTGTCCTTACCATCTCCGCCCTTGCTTGGGTTGGGGGTTTCAGGAGTATTCAGAGGCCTGAGGGGGATGATGACATCATCCGCATTGACCCCCTCTTCACTATGCTTCTCAGACACATGGGTCAGGAGTTCTGACTGGTTTGGTGAGAAAAGGTTACAACATTTACACATGAAGATGGCTGTATTTTCTGTAAGAAAAAAAAAACACATATTGTTATTTCTCTGTCACATAAACAGTGATTATTCCAAAGAGCAAAAATAAAAATAAAAAAACCAAACAAACAAACAGAATCGCTGTATGCACTGCCATCAGCCTCCTGCACACTATCTTTCCTTCGCAGATACCTCAGGAGACAATGCTGAGAAGAAAACTCCTTTTACGGTATTTCAAGACTTTCTCTGGAAGAGACTAGCAAGGACCTCCCTGTGACCCAAATCGGTCCAAATCCACTCGGCAGCCCAGACTTCAGAAAAGCACAGTCAAAGGAAATATAACCATGGTCTGGAAGCTAAACCCTGCCCTGTCTCGGAAGAAGGAAGCAGCACACGAGGATCACTCAGCATTCCAGCCGAGTTCTCTCAGACCAGATACGGGGAAGGTTGACGAGAGCAACACTGCCAAGAGCTAAGTAAGACCTTTGCCATGACTGAACGGCTGGGTCCAGCAGTGAATGAGAGGCAACAGCGAGGCATGTGTTGCTTCCTGACACTTAATTTCTACCTAAGACATTACCATTTTTCACAGGTATTAGTAATTCCTCTTGTTCCTAATATCGTATTAGGTAAGAAGACAGAATGAGAAGAACTCATTTTTTAGTTGGATAAAATAATTACAAATATATATCAAATATTATATTTAGGACCCAAAAAAGTCATTAAGAGGCAGCTTTTGTTGTTATTGTTGTTGTTGACATTTTTACATGTTTACTGAAATGGAAAGACTGGTATACTATAAAAGATCATGGTTTGCAGCCAGGCAGACCCAGGTTAAGTTTCCAACTCCCTTCCCTAAATACTGTAAGTGGCGGAACCTTGGAGAAGTTCAATTACTCTTGGGAGCTTGAAGTCAGTGAGCTGAGGAGGTCACCAGCCTCCCTGGCAACAGACACCAGGTTATCCGGCCACACACCAAGGCCTTGTCCCACAGTTTAAGGGGTTCACAGTCCACTGTGGAGGAAAACACGGGTGGCAGGAGCTTGAGGCAGCTGATCAATCAGGGAGCAGAGAGAGATGAATGCTTAGCTTACTTTCTCCTTTTTATTCAGGATGGACCCCGGCCCATGGAATGGTATGTTTTACAGTTAGAATGAGTCTGCTCACCAAATTATCAGAATCAAGATTATCCATCAGAGGCACGATCAGGTGACCCTAAGACCTGTCAAGCGGAGAGTAATAATCATCACTGCCCGATGCCTGGTTTTGACATGGATATGTGTGGCTAGAAACCATGAGCTGAGCTCCACCAAGTTACAGCTAAAGTGCTACAGACTAAAGCCATTTACGCTAGAAACAAATTTAAACACACAGTGCCTGACTAACATGTCACCCACAGGCCATGGACAAGCCCTGGTCTGATCTGGGCAATCAAAGATGAATCTAGGCCCAGGCCTGCCAAGAGGTACCCTCATACAACCATGACACAGACAACACAGAACCACTGTTTTTTACAGTTTGCAATGGTGTCATTTCCCACAGGCCTCTACTAGACTAATATTATAATATCACTTCACAGATGTTCTCAGGAGACTGAGAACCTTATGACATTTAGCAGGGGAGAATGTCTAGGGAGCCAGAGTTATTATAAGGCCTTTCTCAGTTCTCAGTTCAAAGGCACAGCAAACACCATGTGGAGATTAAATAAATATGATGATTTTTTTTTTTTTTTGCATGACAGCACCAGAGAGGGCCTTGGTAGCCCTGGGTGACAGCTACCTCAGTCATCAATTGTTAATTAGCATGAGCTTGCCAGGTACCCTCTGCATGTTTAGCTGTTGGGTAGTGGACTATGCCTGCAATTTGAGTGACAAAAAAACCAAGCACTGAGACCCAGGGCCACTCCCATTAACTGTGGGCTCAGCCAGGCAGTATGGCCATGAGACAGGGCTCAGTGAGGAAAACTGGACCAGGAAAAGCTGACAGGGACAGAGGTTTTTCAGCATGGTCTGCTGAGAGTCAGAGTCACAGGAGAACAAGGGCAGATCCTAGAAGGCACCGCACAGGACGAGAACTCCCAGAAACTGAGGTGTTAAAAGAGCAGAGCAAGGACAGGAACTGACAGGGCTGAGAGGGCCAGCAATGATGGCTTCACTCTCATGGCTAGAGGCCAGCTCCTCACTCACAAACTGCACCCGCGCCCTGAAGTCCTGCCCTGCTGAGCTCCACTCAGCCCACCACACCAAGAGTGGGGGGTGGGGTAGATTTGTTCACCTACTCTACCAGCAGTCAGCAACAGCCTGAGCCACATAAGGAGACAGAGAAAATGTTGGCACGACAGAGGAGGCCACCAAAGGGGTGTCAGGAGCAGAGAAGGGACATGAGGGACAGAGATGCAGAGCTGCAGAGAAGAAACACACGCCAGGCGGGGCATTACTACTGATGGGAAAGGAAGGACAAAGGGCAGGCAAGTGAGGGCCTCTGCTTTGCTACTACCAACATATTCGTGTCTTCAGTAACTGCCTGCCCCAGTTACTGAAGACACCCAGGACAAAGCACAGGGCATGCCCTCTTGAACACAGGCCTCCAACATAGACAGTGACTTCTTGGAGATGTCTGTAAAGCCATGCATGAAAACCAAAGTGTCAAAGCATATTATAAGGGGTGCTGTACAATGCTGCACCCTCCGAATGCTAAGGATTATTAATACACCAAAATAACAATAGGAGAGCCACTTTTCTTTCTACAGTAGCCAGATATGAAAAAGTGTATCTTATATCCTGAAATATAGTCATAATTATGTTGTCAGCTGGCTCTGATGAAGATGTGATAATTTGGGTACATTCTGGGGTTCAATTACTATGCTCTCCTCCTTAACAAAAGAACTCAGAGAGAAAATGACATGCTCAGCACAAGGAGACCCACAGCAGTCTGGAGTGTGAGCATGCAATTCCCCTGAATTATCTGCTGGCTGGAGGCAGTTACTATGCACCGTTACAGATGAAACCCTTAAGATGCTGGAAAAAAAATAATAACTCCTCCTTTCTAAGCTAAGGACCAATCAGGTCCTCTGTGGACCTCTGTACTGGGACCCTGAGGACTCTGCCCCAGACCTCCCAGAAGATGACCATGAACTAGATTGTGAGTCTGGGGTCCCAGGAGATGACAAAGCAGTAGTGGAGCTGTGGGCTGAAGTCACAGGATGTAATCAATGTGAAAAATATTCTGGCGCCTAGCACACTATCTAACACTTTGTGCTGTTGTTCCTTTTAATCCATTCAGTATAACTAGAACACAACAGGGCTCTTGCATCTGCGGACTTGGTTCTTATGCTAGCCCCTGTCCTAAAGAGGTCATTTACTGCTGAAGTACGAATATGTATTTATGTTCACTGTGAAACAGGCACAAGCTGATTTAGAGTCAATAGAATCACTGAGTGTCTGATACATCTTCAGACCTACTGTGTATCAGACACAAGAGTCAGACAGAGACTAAGGGAGGGTCCACCTCATATGGGTAACGGCCTTTTCCATC
The DNA here is from genome assembly GCF_982192425.1 of Myodes glareolus. NCBI lineage: Eukaryota > Metazoa > Chordata > Mammalia > Rodentia > Cricetidae > Myodes > Myodes glareolus. The sequence goes on from NC_142044.1 coordinate 30,752,554, forward strand.
CTTAAAAGCCCCCCATGATCACTCCAGCTCCAGACACAGCATGGGGAAAGGCAGAAGACACACTGGCTTTCACTGGCATGGACAGTGGAGTCAGGAGCCCTGGTTAAAATCTCACAATACTCTTCCTTACAGAAATAGCCTCATATTGTGACTGTCTACACAAATGGTTCTCCACCTGTGTGTCATGACCCCTGTGGGTCACAGGGGTGGCATATCAGATATCCTGCATATCAGACATTTTTATACTACTTTTCATAATAATAGAAAATTACATTTATGAAGTAACAACAAAATAATTGTGTGGTTGAGGGTCACCACAACATGAGGTATAAAGGGATTATATCTAAGCTATTTTGTGAGGCTGCTCAGGACTGGATGTCAGGGTTCCTAGACTCCCTCTGACTGCCTATGCATCTATAGGCAGGACTGAAATCCTTGTAACTCAGCATGCAAAAGGCTGGAGGCAGGTGGCCCAGAATGCCTGAGTCTGTTTCATCTAACTCAAGTTGTGAACCCTGAGTAGAACAGAGCTCAGGACTCTCAGGAGGCAGACATACACATGTGCCTGGGGCAACACTCAGTACATGGCCAGTTTCTACATCCTACATTCTCCTGCAGGGCACTACAAGGCTGACATGCTTCTCAGCAAGAATCTCTCAGCCTAACGAAGCTAGACTCTGACAACCCAGACCATGACGAGAGGGTGACAGCTGCTGGCACCTTCTCAATACCCTGGACTCCGAACTCTCCTGAAATTGATTTTATCCACGTTAAAGTGGCCAAAATGAAAAAAACCTTAAGGCCAGCTGGAGGCAAGACAAGGCATAACAGATGAGAGGCCCAAGGCACACTGAGGAGATGCAAAAGCTGCAGTCAGAACATGGGAGTGGCCATGCTAGGGCATCCTCGGCCAGAGGCAGCCCAGTGCACACCTGCCATTCCAAACACTGCAGCCAAGGGTCCCAGATTGATGGGGTAGATGAACTCTTTCTTCTCACTAGGACTAACAAAGAGCACAGAGCACTGCAGATAAGATAAACAAACACAGGGAAACTCAAGCTTGAGACAGGCCAGCTCACAACCCTGGGACCTGAGAAACAGCACAGCAGTGACATGCTTTGGATTTTGCCCTGCCTCCTGCAACTAGCCTGGTGCTGAAGAGGTTATAGATCTGGAAACGACAGCCCAAGCCTGTTTTCCATCCAAAGGACAAGCGAGTGCTACCAAGCAAAGCAGGCACTCTCTAACCCACCATAACCAAAAACCTCAGTAAACAGTAGCCCTGGCCCCATCCTATATTCAGAGGTCGAGAGGGAGCCAGAACTCTCACTAGCATCCAGCCATAATGACACGCCAGCCCTCACTGCACTTAAGTGCTACAAGAGGAGAAGCACTGAGATCTGTCAGCCCTTCTAGCCCTGGTTGGCCTTAATACAGCAGCAGAGGCACTCAAGAACCTAGATTTCACTGTCCTATTGAGTGTTGTAAGAGTCAGTAAGAACCTAAATTCCACCAGTTCTCCCATGAGTCAATGCAGGCAGGCAGCGTGGAGTCTGGACTCCATCGCTTAGCATAGTGGAAGTCTAGACTCCACCATCCAGCACACTGGGAGCCTGCACTCCAACACCCAGCCCAGGGGGAGCCTAAACTCTAAGATCCAGCCCAGGGTCAAAAGCAGCAGCAGGGACCATGAGTTCAAGTCCACTGGAAGTAACAAGGTATCACCCTCCACAACAAAGCCAAGGGAGCCAGCCAAGGCAGAGTATGTAAGACCCAGGATTTCACACCTCAGACAGCCAGGATTCAGTCACCGTTCACTCCCCGTGACTTGTCAAGAAGCAGGGGGAAAGTATGGGGAAGGACAGAAGGCCATGAACAGATATCAAGAGGACACAGACAGCAGGATGATTCGACGAGGACTAAAGCTGCCATCACAAGAAAAAAAATGTCTTCAAAAGCAAACTGAACTGGGGGGTTCCTCATCGATAGACAAAGTAAAGGAGTACCAACTGGAAAGTTTAAAACAGAAAACTAAAGCAACTACTACCAAAAATAATAATAATAATAATAATAATAACAACAACAACATTCAAAAGCCTTCAATGGTGAGCTCAAAACAAGATGGGGGGAAAAAAAAACAAAAAAACAGGAAAGGTGGTGATGCTGATGCAAAGAAGCAGGATACATCAGAGGCCCGGGGAGGACAGTGAGTAGCACCCAGGTACCCAGGGACCACAGCAACAGAGCTAAAACTCGGTCATCAGAGCCCAAGGATGAGGAAAAGATGTTGAAACTGGGAAAAACGTGGTAAGAAAGGACAACTGAGAACTTCAAAATTTTTGGAAAAATAAACGAACGTACTGAAGAAGCTAAGCAAATCTCAAACAGGATAAACTTCAATAAACTTACTCCAAGAAATATAATCAAACACTTGAGAAGTAAAAATAAAGAAATATGGTTAAAAAAATAACAAGAGAGGAAAAGCAACATATTTCCTATCCAAAAAAAAAAAAAATCATTTAGGAGACAGCGGATTTCTCAGCAGACAATGGAGACCAGAAGGAAGTGACAGAAACCATCTAATTTCAAGCACACTGCTGAGACTTGTGGATAGGGAGAAACACAGCTAACAGACGCACAGCCAAGGTACAGTCTGTGCTAAACCCCTCTCTGAGAACTGGTGTATTCCTAGCTGCATAGCCCACAATTCCCAGTACATTTCATGCTGCCTCCACTAGAGCTGCAGTCACAGCCTCAATAGCCCAGTAGCATCTTCCTCTTAATAATAATACCAATGGAGATCCATTAAGAACTCATCAGTTAGATGAATTAATGACTGCAAAACACTTAAGCATTTTTCAGTAACCACAAGAAGACAAAATGCTACAATGCTAGGTTATTAAATCACTCCATATAAAGACTGTACATTAAAAATCTCTCACTTCTGCTCCTTGATTAGCATAAATCACCCTCTCTAATATCCAACTATCTTCTATTTTGATGTATTAACTGCAAGAGAATTCAACAACCAGAGCCAAGTCCCTATTGAATTGTCTGTCTTATGAGAAGAGATGGCAAGAACGCCCCTTATATTTTTTGTTTTCCTGCTTTTCATTTGTCCTTAAGTTATTAAATTCATAGAAGCTAGCAGCTCCCAAATAGAAGTGGAAATATTTTAGCAACATAAAGTCAGACTGCCATCACATCCAACATAATGAACTAAGTCTCATGTTGTGCAGATTTGTGCAATATCACACAAGCTTCCGCCTGCCTCCCTGGTACGGCAGGCAGTGCCCCAGTCGCTTCCTTTATTTTCTTTCATGTGCAGGAGGAGTGTTTTGCCTATATGTACACACATATGTACACCACCTGCATACAGTGCCCTTGTAGGTCAGAAGAGGGCATCAGATCCCCCTGGAACTGGAGTTACAGATGGTTGTGAGCTACCATGTGGGTCCTGGGAATAGAAAGGAGGCCCTCTCAGAGAGCATCAAGCACTCAGAACCACTGAGTTATCTCTCCAGTCCTCACCCTTCCTTTATCTTTAAGGGAAGAAAATCAGGTTAGGATGTTTCCCTTCACACCTGTGAATATGTCTCCCATGTTGTCACTGTCATCACCACTATCACCATCATCATCAGTGTCACTATGTCACTATCATCACAGACACCATCACCATTACCACTATTGTCATCATTAACACCATCTTCACAATGATCACGAGCATCACCACCGCCGTTATTAGCACTAGCATCAATACCACCTTCACCACGTTCATTACCACCACTACCATCATCATCACCACCATCATTATCATCTGTGGTGGTCTGAAAGAAAATGACCCTCTTCTGGTCATGGGGAATGACACTATTAGGAGGGGTGGCCTTGTTAGAGGAGGTGTGGTCTTGTTGGAGAAAGTGTGTCACTGTGGAGGTGGATTTGGAGATCTCCTATGCTCAAGCTATGTTCAGTGCAGCACACAGCTGCAACTGCTGCCTGCAGATAAAGATGCAGAACTCTCGGCTCCTTCTCCAGGACTATGTCTCCCTGTGTGCCACCATGAAGATAATAGACTAAATCTCTAAAACTATAAGCCAGCCCCAATTAATGCTTTCCTTTATAAGAGTTGCCATGGTCATGATATCTCTTCACAGCAATGCAAACCCTAAGACACCAGCACACTATTAAAACTTGCTGGAACTAAAATTTAAAGAGGATGCAGGAGACAAGGAGGAGGTTTAAATTCATCAAGTTCTCACCACCTCCAAGTGGCACACAGGCTCACACTAAGTGTTCTTAATCTTCAAAGCAATCCTCTGAAATGGGTTTTATTATTGTATTTCTCCTCTGTAGGACAGCATCTATTTTTTAAAAAGTACTAACACTTTCTATGTCACTAAAAAGACAAAAACACAGATAAATAAACTAAGACATGCCAGCTTCTTATCACACCAATTGAAAGATGCCTCTGGGTGTTAGAGCTGCCTGAGTCAGTAACCTACCGCAATGTTCCCACAACTGAATAGAAGCAACAGAGGTCCAGCACACAGTAAGTGCAGGGCCCCCTGGGTAAGGCAGCTCAGAAAAGCTTGACTCCTGCTCCTTCTCCCCCTGTACAATCTCACTTCCCACTCTGCACACAGCACTCTGCAAACCACTCCTTCAAGACAAGAGAGACAGCTGAATAAACAGTACGCCTGTTACACTACCTTACCAAGATGCTGCTCGCCCAAAAGGACCTCTACCTTTCCTTAAGACACTGGCACCCCATCAGAAAGTCAGAAAACATGGAGACATTGTAAGAAGTCACATGTCTACCATGTGTAAGACTTCATTAACACAAAATCAACCTATTATGTGAAATGAGCTGTCTTCCTTAAACACAAGTCCTGCAACTAAGACAGACACAAAGACATTATCTTGTGTTACAGGCAAGCAAATGTAACATGTCTAAGAGGATGGGCTTATAGGACCATGAAGTTCAAAGATTACATGCACAGCTCCAAGGACAAGTCTACAAATGGGGAAGTAGAAAATGTGTCACGTCCATGCAAACAGCTGCAGAGGAGCAGCTGTGTGTGGAGGAGGCTGCAGTGCTTGTGGATAAGGAACTGGCCTGTCAGGGAAAGTCAGGCTCACCAGGCCCTGGAGATACAGACACACATCAGCAGGGTGTCAGAGGGCAGCAGCTGCCAAGGAACGAAACTGAGACCCTGGCTCCTTGCAGGACAGACACCTCCATGCAGGCAACCACCTCCTCAGAAGCCACCCTGGATGCATGATGAGCCAGTAAGTGCCAGGAATTTGGTTGTCCAGGAGGCCTGGAGTTAGCAGGCAAGGATAGGAAACCTGCCACCATCAACTGTGTTCTAGGTCTAGGCAGCAGGGCTCCAGAGCTGGATCTGTGCTAGCAATCCCCTGGAAGGCAGAGAAATGAGATTGGGCATCACAGAAGTTCACACAGTCCAAGGGCTGCCAGTTTGCAGTTTCTCATAAAAGCTTTCACACCTAGGTGAAAGCTGGGAGGTAGCTGCTACCCTGCGGGGAGACAGCCAGAGAAAGCACTGGGGGGAACAAAGCAGAAACTCAGCTTGCTGTGAGGGTGAAAGCAAGTAGCTGGGATTCAGCTCTGCCCATCCCCATAGCTCCCAACAGTCAGGGACCAGACCTAGATGGGCAGATAAGGGATGGTGCTATTACAGTCTTACATTACATTACAGTCTTACTTGAGTTTTCAAGTTTCTTTAGAAATAAAAAAAATGATATTACATTGAAGAAATCACCTGAGTGTAGTGATATTTCATTTGTATTTTAATAAATAAAGCTTGCCTGAAGATCAGAGAGTAAAACAGCCACCCTGGTCAGCCTTAACAGACCAGGCAGTGGTAACACCTTTAACCCTAGTAGCCACACTAGTTTGCCATAAAAACTGGGTAGTAGTGGTGCATGCCTTAAATCCCAGCACTACAAAGGAATATAAACCAAGAGGAGACAGCTCTCAGTCTCAGTCTCATTCTGAGAATTCCGGGAGCCAGTGACTGGCTGTTTTGCTTTTCTCACCTTCAGGCTGAACCCCAATATATGTCTCTGGGATTTTATTAATCATGTTACACCTGAGTGCTGAGGAGATAGCCTAGTGTTGCACAAGCAAGGCCTGAGTTCAGATCCCTCGCACCCATGTAAAAAGCCAGGTGGTACTGCACACCTGTAACCCCAGCACTGGAGGACAGAAATGGAAGGACCTCAGGAGTTCAGTAGTCAATCTGTTTACCCAAAATGACAAGCTCCAAGCTCAGTGAAAGACCCTGTCTCAAAGTATAAAGTAGAGAAGCAATCAATCAAGAACGGCAGCCCAACAGCTACCTCTAACCTCCGTATGCATCTGCATCGACAAGGGCACAAGCACACATGTATGCACACACACACATACACAGATACATACATAAACATGCAAACACACATACACATATACACACACAAGCACATGCATGCACACATACAGACACATACACACAAACACATACATATATAGAAACATACACATGCACACACACACAAATATATATGCACATTCACACACATACACATCCATATACACACACACGAGTTGGTGTCAGGAAGAAATAGATAATGAAACAAAACACTAGGATTTTTTCCTTCTTGGAAGATGAAGACAAAAATTCCCAACAGCTCTGTCGTCAGAGAAGCCACCTAATGCTCTAATGCCTGGTACCAGACTGGGAAAGACAATGAGACCAAGGCCATCTCTGGACACAGTGGTAAACCAAGCCTCAGAATTAAAGAGTGTAAACATTTGCCTGGTGGGAGTGAGCTAGGTGGAGACATGTAAGGGCTTTTCCCAGTCTTTCTCTCACAGGAACAGCCTAGACTGATAGGATGACCCAAAAGAAGCAGGAAATTGGTTTAACCAGTTTGCAAAGTCAACTTAGGTGTGTGTTAAATGAGAAAATATACTTTTGATGCAGAAATTAAATGTACTGCAACTAGACACTTTATGGGCATGGTAGGTGCAGACGGCCTAGCCTCAAGGAGACAGATTCCAGTGGTGCAATGTGTAGATCAAGGGAGTGGAGGACTCGGTGAGCAGAGGGTCCTGGGAAGAGGGAACCTAAGGGAGTGGAGGACAGGTAAGTTTGGGGAAGTAGAAGACCTACCCAGAGTTCAGAGTTCTACAAGTGTGCATATGCCTTTCAAAAACAATGCATCAAGACTCCACAGCTCAGAGAGGCATCCCTGTCAACCCAGTTGCAGTCTAAGACCCTCAGCAGTGAACAATATCCACACACTTCTTCACACCTGTGACTACACTTGATCATCACTGCCATCCTGGGAAACAGCCAAACTGGTGGTGCTGTCACCACCACCACTTCGATCATCACCATCATTGCCACCATCACCATCATTGCCATCATCATCATCACTACCTTCAACACAGTCACCCTCACCATTATCATTATACCATCACCACTATCACCCCACGACCATAAACAGCAGCAGCATCACTATCATCACACTGTCACCATAATCAGCACCACCATCATTATCTGCATCTATAGAAGACAAGCCTGGCGCTGAGAGACATTAATGAGCTGCCAAAGACCTCTCATCCAGATAAATAATAACACCAGAGCTTCACCAAGACCTTCCAAGCTGACTGCCACATCAGCCGGCCTGTGGTGTCAGCGTGTATTTTGATGAAATACTCGTGCTAGTCTGGCTGTCCCCAACTCAAGCAGTATCATAATCAAAAGGAATAATTACAACTTAGAAGAGGCAGCAGATCAGGAAAGGAACTTTGTTTCTTTTGTGTTATTACTTGCTACAATTTATTTCAAGTAACAATAAGCCAGAAAACAGGAAGTAGCTTGATGTGAATTCACCCATACCATATATATGTATTACTCTCTCCAGATCACAGCTTGGGAACAGACCCCAAACCAGGCAACAGTGAACCACCATTCCAGGTGGACTTTCTAGCAAATAAATGTGCTAACATCACCCTCTGGTGGCCATCGACGGCAGTACAGCAAAGTAAAAAAGTTACCACTGACTTTGCTAGACACTACCACTCTACTTAATTAACCTTTACATTTACCTCACCAAAGAAAGGCTTTTGTGTCCATTTGTCAAAGAGAAGAGTCGGCCGGGTTAGGGATGACTGGGGCACACAGCAGGTGGGCACACAGCAAGAACACAATCTAAAGTTGCCATTTGATTAGGCTGTTTTCCAGTCAGAAGGGACTTGTCCTGGCCGCCAAGCTGTACCTGGCCAACCCTGACTGGTGAGTTAGATCAGACCTAACTCTTAACAGACTGTCCTCATCACCAGCGCCTGCCTGGCCCATTCCTGATCTTCCTAAAAGTTACTTTCAATTCTCCAGGCTTTCCCATCGCTGCGGCGCACAATTCTGTGTAGCAGCAATGATGCTAAGGAGGCTAAGCAGAGGCGCATGTGTACACTGATGTGAGGGACAGTGTGGTGGCTTGAGTAAGAACAGCCTCCATGGCTATTCTTTGAATGTGCCGACAGCAGGGAGTGGCACTATTTGGAAGATTTAGAAGGATTAACAGGTATGGTCTTGTTGGAAGAAGTGTGTCACCTGGGATGAGCTTTGAGGTTTCAAAAGCCCATTCCAAGCCCAGGCTCTCTGCCTAGCGGATGTAGCTCTCAGCTACTGCTCCAGAGTCTGCCTGCATGGCACCACGATGATAATAAACTAAACCTCTGAAACTGTAAGAACGCCCCCAGTTAGACACTTCCTTTCATAAGAATTGCCTTGGTCATGGCGTCTCTTCACAGCAACAAAACACTGACTAGGACCGACAGTGGCTGAGGCATGCACTGTGTCAAACAGAGCAGGCTTCCCCAGTGTGACCGCGGCTGGAGCCTCCATCTCCTGATCTGGTACAGGTCATGTGACATCCACTCACCTGCTCACCTATGTGATAGATGCTCTACCAACATGTTATGCTTTGGTCTAAGAAGATTTAGACAGCTAATATTAAAAGAAAGTATGGAGGAACAAATGGATATTCTGGCCCCAGCTTTGACCCAAGTAGCTGTGTGACCCAGGGCACAGCGGCTCTAGCCTCTATGAACTTGTTCTTCCTCTGTGCAAAGCTGTAGAGGACAGCAGCTTACTGAGAATACCATGCACCTGCCTCAGAGCCTGTAGCCTAGAGACATTACCCTACGCCATACAGCAAAGGGCATCACTGGGAGCCAGAGCCTCTCACCTCACAAACGGCCCTCACCTCTCCAGCAGCAGAGAAAACCTAAGTCTCTAAATCTCTTCAAGTCTCATTTTCTCATCTGAATGACAAACAGCTCAAGCTGTTGGTTGAGAATATTTAGAAGCGGAAGCTGGTCTTAAGCTAGCCATATCCTAAGGGGAGGGGAGAGACAAGACTCCAGCCTTCCCCACTCACAGATATCCCCAAGATGATGTAGGTGGGTCTTCTTTCTATGTGTTGCTTTCATTGGTTAATTAATAAAGAAACTGCTTGGCCTGATAGGTCAGAACATAGGTGGATGGTGTAGACTGAACAGAATGCTGGGAGAAAGAAGCAGAGGCAGGCAGAGGCAGGCAGAGGCAGAGAGCCACCCGCCATGAAGATGCCAGGTCAGACATGCTGAATCTTTCCCGATAAGACATGACCTCGTGGTGACATACAAGTTATTAGAAACGGGTTGAGTCAAGATGTGAGAGTTAGCCAATAAGAGGCTAGAACTAATGGGCCAGGCAGTGTTTAAAAGAATACAGTTTCTGTGTAATTATTTTGGGGGTAAGCTAGCCAGGATCCGGGCAAGAACGCAGCCTGCTGCTCCAAGAACACAGCCCGCTGCTCCCTCTACACCAAGAGACCTACCAGCTCTATCCAACTGATGTCTCAAGAAACACACACCTTTAATGTGTAGAATTACCAGGCATCTCATAAAACGTTGAAGCACATGCCAACCTCTATAGCTCACAAAGTTAACATGTTTATTAAATGCTAGGGAGAAATCCCAGAGGTGTTTCTCTGCTGAATCTGAATTAACAAAATAAAATGAGGAATGCTTGATCCCAGCTGTAATTATGACTATGACAACAGTTGCATTCTAATTTTATGCATACACATTTCTTCCATGCTAAAACTTGGCATGAAATTTTTCAAGCTATTTTTAAGCGTTCTCAAAGTGAGAGTCCTGGGCCATAAGTATATTCCCACTGAATAGGGGAGGGGGAGGCTCTTCCCACAGGAAACCACCACAAACACCGATAGAGACAGGAATAGCCCCTGAACCTAGCAGACCAGTGGGAACGTGGGACCATGAGGCCCCAATGCAGAAATCAATAGCACAATCCATCAGAAAATGGTGGAAGCCACTACCCCTAACTTACCTGATGCCCCTGAAGCAACCAAGTCTCTGCCACTATTTCCATGCTGAACATAAAAGCAGCCAAACCTGCACGTTGCCAGTATCTGAGAGGGAACCATGCCCACAGACGGCAGCACTGTGTTCACAAGTGCCTAGCTTTGGTTTTCTGGCTTTGCGCATCTTCCTTCTGAAATAACGGCTGTTTTCAAGCTACTGGCAACAGAGTCCCATCAGACCAAGACCACATGTCACCAGCCAGCAACACACCTGGAGCCACCTTCCCCTTTCTGAACAAGCAGACTCAGCTTGGATACAATATCTACAATTGCCCTCACTGACCCTGCATGAATGGCAGGGAAGGTAATGGGGGAGTCATCATAAGGGTGATGGGGGCATTACGGGTTAACAAAGTACTGATGCTGAAGAAAGCAGGCAGCGCTTTAGATCCTAAAGTCTGGCTACCTAATACTACTGACTGCTTCTCCACTTGCATCCCCAGTTCTCTGAGACATGCGTACATGTAAAGCATAAATGTGTGTGCACGTGTATATCCATGCACACATACATACAAGCAAAAGTGCATGCATAGACACACGGGCAAGCAACACATACCTGTGTGTGCATACATATACATACACACTTATTTTAGAGAAATAAAGAGCATAGGCAATTCAGTAACTACTAGAATGAAAGAGCATCGTGGTGAAACCAAAGAGAAATAGAGGCTATCGTTCTCAAAGAACTGAGAAGAAGCAGGAAGAAGGGAAGAAAAGAGGTCAGGGAATGAAGGGAAGAAAGAAAAGATGGCAGGTACTAAGACAATCTGTCAGAAGCCAAGATGTAAGTGAGGGAAGGAAAGTGGATCCAGCTCAGAAAGGTGAGCCCAGCCTCTCCATATAGGTCGAAGTTCTGCTCATATAATCTGCCCCCTGCACCCTCCAGCAGGGTCTCTGCACCCTCCAGCAGGACCCCTGCACCCTCCAGCAGGACCCCTGCACCATCCAGTAGGACCCTGCACCCTCCAGCAGGACCCCTGCACCATCCGGCAGGACCATGCACCCTCCAACAGGACCCCTGCACCCTCCAGCAGGACCCCTGCACCCTCCAGTAGGACCCCTGCACCCTCCAGCAGGACCCCTGCACCCTCCAGCAGGACCATGCACCCTCCAGCAGGACCATGCACCCTCCAGCAGGACCATGCACCCTCCAGCAGGACCCCTGCACCCTCCAGCAGGACCCCTGCACCCTCCAGCAGGACCCTGCACCCTCCAGCAGGACCCTGCACCCTCCAGCAGGACCCTGCACCCTCCAGCAAGACAAGACCCCTATACACTCCAACAGTATCCCCACACCCTCCAGCAGGATGCCCGCTCCCTTTAGCAGAACCCCTGTACCCTCAGGCCAGCAGGACAAGGAAGAAGTGTTTCGGAAGGCCAACAAAGCATGGAGGAAGGGCAGGACACTGAAGAAGGGGCAGCCAGGTCACACAGACCCACTGTCCTGTTTAGCTGCCATTTCCTATTCTGGCTTGATGTTCAAGATTGAAGCCATTTGTTCCCAAGTGGCTCGGACACTGTGGTTGTCAGAGGACAGAGCTCTTGTCCCCTCCACATGTATGCAGTCTGTAGACACACTGCTTCTTAGGAGAGGGACCCAATCTCTGGCCTGACTCAACCCACTTCTATGTAGGCAACATTTCCAATCAACAAACCTGAACCTAGCATGCATTGTGGATATGCTGAGTAGGAGGAGCTGTGCAGCTTGCTAGTTAGACAGTCCACTGAGGAAACTCAGACTTATAAGTGAGCACTGCCAGGCAGGGTGGACTCCACAGATCCTTCGTTCCTCTAGTGTATGAGGAACTGTCTCTGAAGATGGTCCTGTCTGTGGGACACTGGCAAGGGTGAGTCAGAGGTGTACTCCACAGACACGTGAGGAACCACACCCACTCCAGCTCAGGTACAAATAGAAGGCCCAGTGCTTTGTCTCCACAAGCACTGCCAAATGAAACAGGAGGTCGCCACAGGCAGGACTTTAAACTTCTAGAAGCCACATTAAAATAAAATGAAGCACACATAAAATGACTTTTAACAACACACTTTATTTAACTCAGTATACCTACAATAGCATCTACCCTGCAGTCCATTTTCGAAAGCTCCATAAGGAAATCCATCCTTTTTATACTAATTCTTCAAACTCAAGAATCTTTGTCACTTACAACCTGGTCTAAGCTAGATACAAACCCAGTATGCACTCACACTGTTTCCAGAACCAGGAATGTCTGTCACTGCATGTCAAAGTCATGGCAGACACATCCTTTCCCAGACCCCCAGGAGGCTGAGACAGAGCCTCTACCACTCAAAACTCTTTGAAGATCAGTGAGTCAGGAAAGTGGAGATGTAGAGGTAGCAAGTTGGAAATACAGGCCTACAGGCCATGAAATTAACACAGTATTGGTCACAATCTGCAGGGAAAGAGGGACGTGTTCGTTTATTACTGTCACAGGCTTAAATGCCAGCTGTGTGCTCAGGGCTCCAGAGGTCACAATCAAAAAGGATAATGGCCTGGGTAGAAGCTGGAGGCAGATGTGGGAAACATGCTAATTCAAATTCATATTGTAAATGTCTGCTTTACTTAGTATAAAAGCCTGAGATTGGTCTTACTTATTAAGTGCCCAGGGTCTCAAAATTAATTCCAGGAATAAGAACTGCCCTTTAATATTCAGACATCACTAAGGTCTTTTGCAACTCCAGAGGAGAACTTTAAATTTAAGAAAAACAAGAAGGGAAAGAAGTTTCCAAGTCACCACCCACCCACCTACCCTCAGCTCACCCAAATGATCCAGCTCCTCTTCCTGAAGACAAAATATGAAATAAGTTTTAGATCTATTCTCTAAATAGCTGTTCTGTGGCTCTTACATTCAGTGGCTTCATAATTCTGTATTTAATGAATGCCCGGGACGTGTCACATCCTCTGCCAGGCACAATTAGAGATGAGGAAGATGCAGGCCTCCTCCAGGAACACAAATGAGCCACTGCAGTTGTCACTGTTGTTCTCTGGGACTCTGTGGACTCTTGCCACGGAGGGCGGGGGAGGGGGGTGCTCAACTAAAGGCCAGAGTCTTGCAGGGTCAGACTGCCTCACACACACACACACACACCAGCGTCACTCTGCAGGGCAGCTGCCACCTAAGTTTATGCCAGTGGGAACCTCAGAGAGTCAGGCCCTCTCCCGAAAGGCTCCTGGGCACGCTGCCTCAGGGAGACACTGGTAGCCCAGCCCTCTCACAGTTCAGGGCTGTGAGGACGCAAGTGGAGAATGAGAACTCTGGCCAGGGCAGCTAATTCCAACTCAGGCACCTCCACAGAGAGCGAGACACAGCCGCATCTGCTCCCTGTCTATCAAATTTGCTCATGAATTCAAGACCTACTCTTGAAGTCTCAAACTCAGCCTTGAATGCTTTCATCTGGTTTTCCAAAGTTCCCTATGCCCTACTTACTGGCTTGGTAGGACAACCACAACTTATAACAGCAGATTTAGTGGTGGGCTTATCTGTTTTCTCTGATAGAATACAAGCTCTTAAAACATCAATAGCATGCAATTTAAAATGTAGTTTAAGTCCTGAAAATAGAAATGCTAAGCATTACCAAAGACGTTCCCTCTGCTCAGAGCAATGCTGTACTTCCTCTGTGGTGAGGGCAGGATACTTCCAGTCTTCACCTGAGGACCATGAGACCAGGAACCAAGGCTCTCCTAACTCCCACTTCCAAGCAAAACAGGCAGAACCCTGAGCTGGATAAGAAGTTGAGTTCAGGAGGATGGCCCTAGTCCCAGTAGTGAAGAAAACAATGACAGCTGGCCCCATAAGAATATATGCAGTGTCTAGATGATAAATTAAAGGAATTCATAAGAGACGGAGGCCAAGTGCCTGGAGAGGAGATGCTCACTGAAGGCCAGCAGAGCCTCGGTAGTGCAGCCCAGCTCAAAGGTAAAGCCTTAGTTCTATTGCAGTGCCATCCAGGGCTTCTGTGCCTTTCCTAGAGACACACCCTATCCCCAATTCTCTGCACGTCTCCATGTTTACAACTCATAAAAAGAAGAGGAAAAAGTAAAAAGAAAAATTTGCCCTCTCACTGAAATACAAGAAATATACTGTTCCAAAAAAAAATCATATCTTCAATAAAAATAAATAAACAAGTATAAGAACCCTACAATGAAATCAAGAAGACATAAGTGATCTGTTCACATTTTAAAGGGATGTGTGTAACCACACTGAACAGTCTCTATAGCATATCCCCCTTTAAATGGAAACAAACATTTATAAACAATATTTTGGAATATGGGCATAGTTCTCTCCAAACTGCTTCCTGTTAGGGAGTGTTCACGGAGACCTTTCAGGGAGTGTTTGTTCATCAAACCAAATTAGTCTGGAATTAATACACAGGTTCTCATTTTCCGTGAAAACAAAAGTAGAACCTCTTTTGCAAAGCAACAAATCCTTAGATCCAAATTTTGGAATCAAGATACCTTTAAAATATATAGCTTGGTTTAGGTTAGCAGCCCATACAATGAAATGGTGTAGGAAGTCCCTCTGTATATGTGTTGCTTTTATTTGTTAAAGAATAAAGAAGCTACTTTCCGCCAATGGCTTAACAGAATATAGCCAGGCTGGAAGATATATAGATATAGATATAGATATAGATATAGATATAGATATAGATATAGATATAGATATAGATATAGATAGATAGATAGATAGATATAGATATAGATATATGTATATGAGAGAGAAAGAGAGAGAGAGAGAGAGAGAGAAGGTGGAGTCAAGGAGACGCCACAGAGATGCCAAAGGAGAGAGACACAAGCTGCCAGCTGGAACCTTGCCAGTAGGCCATGGTAAAATATAAAATAATAGAAATAGATTAAGAGGTAAGAGTGAGCTAGAAATATGCATAAGGTGATAGGTCAACAATGATTTAATTAATACAGTTTCTGTGTGATTATTTCAGATCTAAGCGGCCAGGAATGTACAAGTGGCCTCCTACAACAGCCTGGAGAGCAAAGAAACATGATGCTGGACTGCTGTATATACACAGTATTTCCCTTGGTTATACACAATGTTATGGGGACAGTTGGCAAAATGTGAATCGTGGCTAGCTGCACTGAGGTGATTCTCATGCTGTGACTACAACAATGTCAGTAATGTAGGAGGGTGCTCCTCTTTATTGAAAGATTAAACACTGTCAAGAGTTAGAAGGTGGTAAAGGGGCATTCTGTCCAGAGCTTTATCTCAACAGTGCAGAGACACAGAGGCAGATGGAATAACAAAAGCAATGTAGTAAAATGCTAACACTGTCCAGGCTTGCAATAGAGGGTACATGGGGACCGGGGGATGGGTTTCAACGCTCTCAACTTCTTTGCAAGAGAATGTTATGCAAAAATAAAAGACTAAAGTGGAATATATCCACAGGCCCAATGCTTCTCTCTGAGCATCTCAAGAGGTCAGTACAGAACAGTCTCCCCGTGCCCTCCACTTTCATTGCTCCTTCCATCCTCCCTCAGATCCCCAGATTATCTTTTACAAGTTCTCACAGCTCCAGCAATCCTCACACCATATCAGGAAAGAACAAAAGCATCAGACAGCATCAAACAGGACATAGTGAAAGTTAACCGCTAGATATTCCTGTTCTGAAATTTGTACAAATGTTTCTATGTTCTATATCTCAGGCTTCAAAACAGTTTGAAAGTTAGTTCTCAGGAAACTCTCTTTAGTATTAAAAACCAGGTAAGAAGGAAGGTGCCTGAGGAAAGGAAGCTCTTGCCAACAATAGCTTCCTACAGCAAACACCGTAGGCAGAGAGGCTACAAACTCACCCCTCTGGTATCAGGGGACGAATCTGGGTGGAAAGCCCAGGGAGGTACTGCTGGTTGAGAAAAAGAGACTGGACACAGCTCAAGGCATCCCTTATAGAAGCTGCCCCGAGGCTAGAAAGTAAAGGAGGCCTTCTCACTGCTCGCAGTCCTTAAGGTGGGCCACAATGGGCTAACGCACCATGTTTCTCAGAGAGCTGCGGTCAGCGTGTCTGCAGGCCTCCCACTGACAAGCTGGACACCGAGGACACCTGCTTCTTCCTGCAGTCAGTCCCTGCTGGCATGGTCTCTGACGTCTGAAAAAGTCCTCAGTTGGTTTTCCTAAGTGGCTGCTAAGACTCCTGGGTTTCTCCAGAGAAGTGAAGGAAATACTCTTCCAGCAGTCCCTGCTCCTGTAGATTGTGGGAGTGACAAGTGGCAGGACTGTCCCTAGAGTTGGCAAGAAAGTCCTCCTGCAGTAAGAGGAAGGATAATGCAGATACCTTAGCAGCACCTAAGAAACCAGCAAGTCCCAGAGAGATGGAGTAGAAAACCAACAGGTCTGAAGGGAAGCTATTTCCTAAAATGCACTTGTAAATTTAAAGGAGGGGTTGAGGGAGGAGCCCTAAACCCATATGCCAAGCTCTTCTACAGAGAACAGAGCAGAAAGGTGGCGGACGCCACCACTCTTCCCACCATACACAAGGAGGATACTGCCTCTTCATCTACATTTCCCTGGTGCTGCTCCTGAAACATGGAGTCTTCCTTATGCAATCTGAATAGGTCACAGGATATGGCTTGGGGTCAGGAAAAGTAATATACAAATCCTGGTTTGGTCACTGCCACTGGTAGCAGCACGTGACCCAAACTTTCTGTCTTTCGGGCTGTAAATCAAAGACAATATCCTATTATTAGAATTGCAGTTACAGTGGGAAAAGCAACAGCAACAGGGGTTGCATGTGTGCACACATACACACACACACACCAAATTTTAAAAAATAATAACCTCTCTGCTGTTGAAGAACACGGGTGCTGGATAGGAATAACACCAGGGAAAGCTAGTGCAAAACTGTGAGAGTTGAGCAGCCTATGGGCTAGTCTGGGCTCTCATGGCTGAATAAAATAGAGCAAACACAGCAGTGGATTCTGGCATGTGTAGGGAGTGACATTCCAGGACAGATCAAGCATCATAGGCTGTCTAGAAGAAGTCTCGGACACAAAAACTTTCAAGGCCACTGAGCAGCAGCTACTGGTATCAGTGGACCACTTCACCTGATTGCATTCTTCAGAGCCCAGAGTTCTCAGAGATCGGTGCACGCAGCTCTAAATTAACAGCAGTGCAAAGTGGGGCTCAAAAGTGTTTCAAGAACTGTCACACATGGAGGCTGGATCACAAAGCCAGGTCTCCTGGCCTGTAAGACACTGTTATCTCCCAAGGTCTACGGTCCCTTAATAGTCAACCTAGCAAGAAGCAAGACTAGTGAGAAAGCCAGAAGCTGCCTGGGTAGATGGGATGCAAAGACTATAAATAGAACCTGGGTGGATGTCTATCTTAACAGACTAAAGGCTGCCCAGTAGCTCTGCCAATGGATGGCAGCTGGAGGCGGACAGGGACAGGTAGTGCACATGTACAAAGACAACACATAGAGGCTAAGTGTTCAACTCTTGACTGTCACTGTTCCACTCCCAGAGAAGTACTGGCCAAGCAGGTGGACATGTGGAGGTCACCCCATGTCCTTCCCCTGCTAGGTCCCTCTAGATTGGTTTTTCAGCTCAGACATCACCCTAGAGGCTTTCCTGAGCCCCTCTCCAACTCAGTAGGCGGTGATCACCTTCTGCCTCCCCCACCTTACCCTATGCACTCCAAGAACCACCTGTGGACCACTGCACTACCCACTGAACTTCAACACAGGACAGGGAATTGAAGCTGCTGCTACCAGTCATGATGCTGAACACTTTCTCACCCTACCCAGTCCCTTCTCTCTGCCAATTCCTACCAGAGTCTGACATCTTGAACTCATTCATGATCTTCTGGGTTCAAAGACTTGAGCAGGCCTACCTCTCCAGCTCTGCCATCTTTAGCAAGCAAATAATAACAAAGCAACCACATCCTTTTTTTTTAAAATGGGCATGGTAAAATACACATAGCACAAACTTTAGCATCAAACACTTTTAAGTGTCCAGGTCGGGACACTGGGTACATTCATCCTGGTGTGTAGACGTCTCCAGAAATGTTTCATCTTCCCAAACAGAACCTCTGTTCCCATCACAAACCAATTCCTCATGTTCCCTCCTCCCAATCCTAACAACTATCACTAATCATTCACCAATCAGAAATCAAAAAGTGGGCTGGGGAGATGGCTCAGAGGTTAAGAGCATTGATTGTTCCTTCCAGAAGTCCTGAGTGCAATTCCCAGCAACCACATGATGACTCACAACCATCTGTAAAGAAACCTGGTGCCCTTTTATAGTCTGCAGGCACACATGCAGACAGAACACTGTAAACAAAATAAATTAAAAAATCTTAAAAAAAAAAAAAAGAAATCAAAAAGTTTCAGGGATAAAAGTGGATACTTACTAAACACGCATAGATGTTTGTTTTTTTTTTCCTTTTACTAGTTACTAGAAAAACATCAAATGGTTGATCTAGTTTGCTTCAATGTTACTGTAATAAAACACTGACCAAAGCAAGTTGGGGGAGAAAAAGGTTTATTTGGCTTACAGGTTACAATCTATCTATCATCAGGAGAAGCCAAGGCAGGAGCCTGTAGCAAGAACTGAAGCAAAGATCTTGGAAAAACTGCTGCTTACTGCTTGTTTCCATGGCTTACTCACCTGTTGTTGTACAACCCAGGACCACCCGCTCAGGGGCTGAACTGCCCACAGTGGGCTGCATTGTCTCACATCAATCATTAATCAAGAAAATGCACCCATGGAGAGGCCAATCTGACGGAGGCAGTTACTCAATTAAGGTTCCTTCCTCATAGGTGACTCTAGTCTGTGTCGAATTGACAGAGACTAGCCAGTTCACTACTTAATAGCATTAGCACTGTGTTAATTGTAAGGAATCTACACATGCTATAAAGCTTACCAAAGAATGTTTCTACGGTACATGCAAAAACAGAACCATTTTATATCTGATACTTAAGCGTGCACAGATTTTGATATCACTGGGGGTCGGTCTGGGAATCAATCTTGTTCATGGATATCAAAGGACAAATTTGTCTTCATAATCTTCTGCCCATTTAAAAAATTTTTGTCTATATTCTGTTACTTTTTGTATTTTGTGTATCTTTTGTATATATTGTGAGTTCCTTGAACACAGGCCCCTTGACCACACACAGAGACAGAGAGACAGAGACAGAGAGACAGAGAGGACACATAACAGGGATAATCATCCCCATAGAGTACTATGGAGGCAAAACTATGGGTTACTCAGAAGTTCAGGCCTCGGGTGCACTAGACGCAGTCACTGGATACTGTAGAAGTAAGTCACAAAACAATCCCACACCAGTTTGGAATTATGATTTATTAATTAATTTATTTATTTATTTAAGGTTATTTATTTAAGGGGGAAACTTACAGATCACTGTCCTAGACAACAGCCCTCTGCACAACCAGGAATGGAGTCTACTAGTTAGAAGCAAGAGAGAGAGCAGGGCTACCGCTGCTTAAGCAAAAGAGATCATGCCCAAGTGCGCTGGTGCCTTAAAGGCTATTGGCTGAATGAGCAGAAGGAGCTCCTGCAGCAGGATACTGGTGTGACAATTTGGTGGGCTCCATAGAAAGCCCTCAGCAGACTGGGCGGCCTTCATGCAATCATCCCTCCCAGCTCAAGCTTCTCCAGGTCACCAGTCTATAGAGAACTGAAGCCAAGCCAACTGGCCCAGGCCCAGATTCTGGAACTTGACAAGATTTCAGGAGAGTATCTAGGATGAGCCTCTTCAGGGGGTTAGTGATCCAACATGGATCTCATCCTGCTGGGCACCCTGTTCTGAAGCCCTCCCCGGAAAGAGCCTGATGGCTCTCAATTGCAGAGCAGAGACAATAAACCCACTGTTCTGAGCTTTTGTGAAAAGATGTGAAACACCTGGCTAAGCAGGTCTACGGAATGATGATTATTACCAGGTCCATTTTACTTGTCATGACTGCATGATTTAATAAAGGCCACTGTACCATGCACAGTGATTTACAATTTCAATTACACATCAAATTTCCAAAGATACTGTCAAAATCCACAAGATGGGGAGAGAAAAGGAAAGGAAGCAAAAGACAGATGATAGCAGAGAATAAAGGGAATGCACTGAGTGCCTGATTTCACCACAGAACTTTTATACCACATGGCCCAGTGCTTTGCCCGGACCATTTTCACATGAGATTGTGACAGGACTTTAATATAAAATGTCTCCATAGGCTCGCGTGTTTGAACAGTTGGTCTCCAGATGGTGGCACTGTTCAGAGAAGTTGTGGAACATCTAGACACAGGGACTGGATGACAGATAGAAGACCATAGGGCTAGAGCTTATGGTTGATAATGGAGGCCTGTTTGGCCAAGGTGTGTTTGCTTCCTGATCCACTGTATTGTAACCAGTAACATGCAAGCTCCAGAAGCCCAGCTGCAATGCCTCTCTGTAAGGAACTAAGCACTAAAATTAATCCTTCCCTGGGCTGCTTAACTAGTTAAGCAGTTAACTAGTCACAGCAGCAGCAGTAGCAGCAGTAGCAGCAACCAGGTCACTAAAATGTGTTGATGATGCTCAGCAGGATTTCTCCCCTGCTCACCTTCAGCAGGCTCAAGACCCGAGTTCAAGAGCCCCTGAAAGACTTAACCAAGAAGCCACAGGTCAAAACTCATTGAACATGACATTCTAGCCCAGAGTGTAAGAATACTCAATACAGCTTTGTTCATAGTGATTAAAAACTGGATACGTGCACTTGGCAGCATGCTTTAATCCCAGCACTGAGAGGGTAGAGGCAGAAGGATACCTATGAGTTCAAGGCTAGCCTGGTCTACATAGTGAGTTCCAGGCCAGCAAACCTACACAGTGAGACCCTTTTCAAAAAACAAAAACAAGCAGACAAAAGAACTCAAACGTGGAAACATGAGAACAGCCCAGGTATTTATTAAGAGAGAAACAGGCAAGCAAACTGTGGTGGTTTCCAGGCACTAGAATACTATGAAGCAATAAAAACAAACAAACAAAAAACAAACAATAACAAAAAAACTAGATTTCTGAAATTTTACGCCAAGTTTTTTTTAAAAAAAGGAGATACAGAAAAGAATTATGTGACATCCTACAAAGGACAAATGTAATTTATGAAGACAAGACTAGGGGGTTTGGGGTTGAAGGATAAACACTGGGTGTGAAGGGGCAAAAGAGAACTTGTCTGTGGTGATTTAAAAAAAAAGCCTATTGATGGAGGAGGGTCATCTGTCTATTGTGTTACTTTCATTGGTTAATAAAGAAACTGCCTTGGCCCTTTGATAGGACAGAAAATTAGGTAGGCGGAGTAAACAGAACAGAATTGTGGGAGAAAGAAAGCAGAGGCAGGCAGTCGCCATGACTCTCCTCTCCGAGACAGCCACAGGTTAGAATCATCCTGGGAAGCCACCACCTCGTAGTGCTACAAGCATTATTAAAAGTGGGTTAGATCAATATGTAAGAGTTAGTCAATAAGAGGCTACAGATAATGGGCCAGGCAGTGCTTAAATGAATACAGTTTCTATGTAATTATTTCGGGGGTAAGCTGGCCGGGATCCGGGCGGGAACACGGTCCACCGTTCCATATTTCTATAGCCTATGTATCATAGGGCTGAGGTTTACCTGAGTACTGGCTATACAAAAGAGCCGCATGCTTCTGTGTATTAAATCACAACTACAAAACGCCTCCTGCAAGGCACCAAAGAGCCCTTTCCAGGTCGGCAGGTCAGCAGACATTGTTCTCCTGGTTCTCAAGGCTTTCATGCCAAACTCCCAACAGTACCCACGCCTCAATCTCTGTATCACAGGTCTTCAGTCCTAATGCCCCTACTCTGATCACAATGCACAGAACACATTTGCTATGATGAGAACAAAACTTCTCAAAAAAACTTGTACTGGCTATAAACGAAAGCAGAGACTGACTGGCTGATTAGAATTTCAGCACTGCCTGGAGACTGGAATGTTGCAGGTCCAGAAACTAATTACCTTACCTTGGGCTAAGTTCTGGCCCCGCCTTCCTTGACCCCCTACACACACACACACACACACACACACACACACACACACACACACACACACCTCTGTCAGAACTAATATCTGTGACCTTTTAGAATCTATTGACTTAGCAGGCAACTAGCTGCTACCAATCCAAAAGCTCAGAATGTCAGCAGATAGCTTTTGAGCCTATAGAAATGGCTCTCTCTTCTTAATAACCCGCCTTTCTGATGTACGCACCATGTAGTCTAAACTTACTTTGATATATGACTTTCTCTGTTCTGCAAAGCTATAAAAATTTCATGAAACTCCTTCCGCATTGGAACATGGAATTTGGAGTGACCAAAATCTGTACTCCCGGGCCAGGGTTACTCAAAATAACTCAAGAATAAACTATCTCTTAATCCTTTAAAGATGAGAGCTTTGGCTTTTGTGTCATACCTGTCTTGGTACCCACCCTTCCCTTTTTGGTGGGTACCTATTCCCTCTGCAAGACCCAACTCCATGCTTCAAGAAGTCCTCCCAGAATCCCTCCATGGAGCCTACTGACACTGTCAATATTCAAGGCTCACATTTCTATCATGGCTTCTTACACCTTTTCCTAAAGGAAGTGCTTTATCACTGCCAGGTCTATATGACACCCTCAAGAGCGAAGGGCCCGGCCACAGTTGAGAAAGCATCTGAGGGCTAGGGATCCCGCTGCTAAAGAGAAAAAACAGCCATGAGAAATGGTGGCAGCTCATGAAGGCCCACTGGCAGCAATGAAGCAATATGGACACCAAGAATCTGACCAGCTGGAGACCTCAAGAAAATGGGGCCCAAGGGGTTGCAGACACAAGCAACCTATGCTCCTTGGCTCCAGGTCCTTCCCCTCACTGTGGGACAATGCTACTTTCCTACCCAGAGGGCTGTCCATAATCCTCTGAAATCAAGTCCCCACCTACTCATTTTGCCTCTGTCCAGACAGGTTGGAACACAAAGGCCAGAGTGTTGTAATGCCAGTTGTCTTCACAGAGCTAAAGGAATGAGAATACTCTAGACCAACAGGCAAGGATTCATCTGCACTGTCATGTTCGTCGAACAACTAGTAAGACAGCCCAAGTCAAGTCCACTAGCGTCCATCAGCAGGTGAAGACAAGGTGTAATGAGCACGTACAATGGCGTGACTCTGCCTTCAAAAGGGGAGAAAATGCTTTGCAGTTAGACGTGTGGGACTGAAACAAGGACCTCAGGGATGTATAGAGAACAGAGTGCAGTTTCCAGAAGCTGTAGGGATATGGAAGCGGGGCATGAGCCAAGGGGGAAAAACCTCTATTAGCAGGAGTAAATATGCTTTCACTTTCTGTGTGATTTGCTACATATCACAGTGACTAGCCGTAGCAATGTGTTTTTCACTTTAAAATCACTAAAAGAATACATTCCAAATGTTCTCCTCTCGAGAAATGATCGACACTTGAGGTGACAGCGGGACTAAGTATGCACAGCTATAATTGTCAACTTAAGATTTTTTAAAATTTTAAAAAGAACGAAGTCCGCTACTCAACTTTAAGGCCCTGTTGTACATTAATATGCCAAGCATTATCTTTTTATAAGCAAATTAATTAGTCTTTATATTTTATGTTCTTTTTTAAAAGCCAACTTCGAATCTACGACAGATTTCTAAGATGCTCATTTTTCTTCACTTAAAAATTGCTTTTTCCCTTTTATAGAAAAAATTCATAATCGTGCTTGGCGTGGTAGTGCATGCCTTTTGGAAAACTCTGTCTCAAAAGAAAATCATAATCAAATTCTACCCCACCTTTCCATTCACAAACACTTCCCAAAACACGGGGATGGTGACAGTGTGCTATAATGAGCACTATTTGGTGTGCCACCAACATGCACAAGGTGGGCACAGCATGTGGCCCTGTGCAAGTACAATTCAATGGCTGGGACCTCCGGCCTCAGTAAGCTCAGGAGCAGATCTCCTCAGCAAGGCCTGAGCTCTTACAGCCACTGTACCGTGACAGCCCCTGGAAGAAACGCCTGCCCTTGGAAGCTACACGCGGAAAGGTGAACAGCATAAACAGGTGACGAGGGGCAAACATTACTCTAAATCCTCCTCAATTAAACTGGGCCATCGCAATACTGGGGTTTTCAGAGGCAGCACACATAAACATCTATGAAAAGGAAATGCAATTAGGAGAACCTGTTTAAGACACCAGATTCTGACGAGGCCCAGTCAGAGCAGCCACCACGTTCTACTTAAGGACAGCTGTAGCTGCAATGTCAATTACAAGGTGTGAGGAGAAAACAGAAACCTTTGCACCAGAAGAAACAAATGAGGCCATGAAAAGGAGACCAAGACAGAACCGGCTCTAACTGGGCCAATGACCACCACCGCACTTGTTTGCCACCTAAAGTTCCCTTCCGTCCCCTCATCTAGGACTCTGCCTCTCCTAAGCTAATGGACACCAAAATGGGAAATTTCCCAGAAATGAGCTGCCCACGAGTTGACAGAAGGACATTTTGTTCAAACTATGACCCTCCTTGGTCATATAACACATGCTTGGGGCTTGTTTTGTGTCTTTTTGACCTATGTCCACTCTGCAGCACTAACAGACACACTAATTCTAGATGCTTCCACAGACAAAGTGACAGGTTCTGAAGATAAGACAGGAAACAGACAGTAGTGAAGGGTAAGCCCCCCGGGGACGATTTTTCTGCTTCTTAGGGAAAAGGGCTCCAGCAGAGAACCACACTGACAGGAAGGAGTAACCAGACAGCTCCTACACACTGTTTGTTCTTCAATATACAGTGGCCCCTACTAAGAGCCTGTCAGAGTTCCAGGGGACGGTGGCAAAGGCCAAGCAAACATACAATTCACGTTCTATCCCAAACTGAAGATGTCTCATATCTTTAAGCCTCGGCTGTTAGGAATCTGACCTCTCTCAACTTTTCTGTTCTTCAGTAAATGACCAGCAATTAAGAGCAACCAGGGGAACTTAGCAGCGACCCCTGGAAGTCAGAGTCCAAGGGTCGAAATTGGTGTCCCTCACAGGCCAGGGACCCCGAAGCTCAAGATTAGGTGGGGGCATCAGGGGTTAAATGGGAAGTCCACCGTTCCAATCAGTCCACCCAAAGAAGCTGCTTCTGGCTAGAATGCCAGAGGACTGACTTCATGGAAGGTGTTGACTGGGAGCCACTTCATTTAAGAGCATGGGGGCAATGGCCTGCAGAGCTGGACCAAAGACAGAAGGTAAATTATTTCTTGCATGGGGCAGGATCATCCACGGTAACGCCAATCTCCCTCATTTACTGCTCCAAGGGTCACTAGGAAACTTCCCCTGGAGAAGGCTGCCCTTCAAAACGTCCTGACTAAAAACACGGAGTCGATAACTAGGAGGGAAGGCATCTACGAAGCTCACCCAGCCAAACAGCTGGAGGCAACGGGATTCGAACACCGGCCCAGCTAGGCGTCTGCGACTCGGGTGAGCGCCCTAGTACCATCCCACTGCCCTGGAGACGGCTCGCACGCGCTCGTCCTGCACTCCCCTCACTTGCCCTCCACTAGTTCCCTCTTTTTCTTTCCTCGGCGGCAGGATAAAGCCAGCGACTGAACGTAGGCCGCAGAGCACTGCGACGTCCGCGCTCCGCCCTTCCGCGGATCCCTCCGCCGCCCCGAGCCTGCGCGCGGCCTCCCCACAGCACACCACGAGTGGTTTCCCGCGCCGCGCCCCACCCCCACCCCGTCGCGTCCCAACCCCCATCCCGGCTCACCTGCCGCCGGCGTCTCCATGGCAACGCCCCCACGGCGGAGGGAAAAAAAAGCCTCGGGCTCTCCCCGGCTCCCTCTCGAGCCAAGCGAGAAGGCCGGACACCCTGAGGAAACTCCGCTCTTTATTTTTTAATTTTTTTAGGGAAAGAGCCGGAGAGGTTATGGCGAATCTGCGGCATCCAACATGGCGGATGGAGTCTTCGACCTCCTCCCCCACGGGGATCCGACGCCTGCGTAGCGACGTCCGCCGCGGGGAACCGCCCTTGGCACCCAAGGCGCACTGCGCATGCTCGCTGCCGGCGCAGGCGCCCGTGTCCGCTCCCGGCGGCCCCCGCGGTGTTTTGAGCCACGCCCGGGAAGGGACGCGGTGATCCCGGAACGTGGGCGCGGGGTATTGGGAGCGTCCTGAATCGGCCACCGTGGGGCGACGGCCGCCGTGAACGAGCGGACAGGGTGGTGCGCTTTTTCGCCCGCTAGCTTTTCCTGGACTCAGTTCCCTAACTTGCACGCCGCGATGTCGCCCCCGAGACGCCCGCCTAGGTGTGGTTGGCATCGGTTGGCTGGGCGTGCCGTCCCACGTGAGGATGCGGCTCCCCGCCAGTTCTCCGGAAGAGCCCTGTTGGACGTGTGCAGGCCTCGCAACAGCGTTTCTTTGGCCGCTTAGTGACCGCCTTTCCGTTTTTCATACTAGGACATTAGAAACCCTTCCGCAAGCTGTAGGAAGTGGCTGTCCCAAATAACTTTAGTAGAATCTATTTCTACTAACGTCGAAGTCGCTTATCTCTATCTTGGTCACCCTTTTAGCATTCATAACTGGGAATGAGTTTAACTTGGAGAGTAAGCATGTATATAATAGTAACAATCTCAGTTGTGCTAGCAAAGCTGGCTTTTTAGATACAATTTATTTTTAATTAAGCATTGTAAGGAAAACGCCACATATGCAGAAACAAGACAAAAATAATAATTTTTAAAAAAATCAAAAGCGAAACAGAAATGAATGGAGGCTGGGCAACACTGACTTTTTACAGCGCCCGCACCCCTGAAATACTGTTGTTTTCTGGAATAACTCTTCTGTGATGTTGAACTTGAAATATTCAGAAAGCCCTAGGCTCCTGCTTGTACCCTCAGAGGTCCGGGTCTTGTGTTGCTTACTCCCTCCCCACATCCAGGTTCATCTGTCTACCTGTTTGCACCGCCCTCTCTATCGTGGACTGAGTTTACTGAGCAGGGAGAGTAGTATAGCAAAGGCCCCCTGGGTCTTTTAAATCTATATCTTTCCACCACAGGTTGCATTAGTAATACTGTTGAATGTACTCATTCTTTTTGTCCATCGCTTTTTTTTTTTTAACCATTGAAGTGCCTTTGGGCACTGAGTTAGTATGGCTAGTACAATGCTCTGTTCTTTCTTCTGTTAAGTACATGTTCCAAAACAGCTATCTCCTTTATTTCATTGGACAAGTGAGAAAAGGACAGGTGTTCAGAAGGGTTGTGTCGCATTCTGAGGTCACACGGCCAGCATATGATGTGTGTGGACCCACCTCTCCATGCCCCTTGCTTTTCGCAGTTTACCACATGACCTTCCAGAACGTGCCAGTCTACCTAGCAAGGCCCAATAGCACATTGTGAGAAGAACCATAAAGTAGTTGCTTCACCCTTACTAAATTCTGCCTTCCAGGTGTCTGGGAGGTCAGGGGACAGCGATATCTTTCATTTGAGAATAAACTGTCCAAATGCTGCATTGGTGTGCTTTCCTTTTTAGAACTACAAATATTTCCAATACTTTCTGTTGGGAATCAATTTCTATCTAAAATGGGAGTTGTTCTGATTGCTGCTGACAATATTGGTTTTCTGCTGGGCTACCTTTCTTAAAGCAGCATTGAAATGTTATTTATGGATTAGCAGGTGGTTCGATTGCTACTGGAGATAGTGACCAAAACAAGTTTGGAAATGAAGCAATTTAAAATAAATCTCAAAACTCAATTGCTTTAGAAGATTGAAGCCAAATTTTAAAAGGAAACTGGATTGTGGATGACAGTCTTGGGTTTGGGGGGTAGCTCTGATTTTCTTCATTATTCTTTCCTTAAATCTACTCGTCATTCAGAAAAGACTTACTGGACTTCTGTTCCCCGAAACTGGGCTGGCCCCAGGCAGCTAGAAATTAATAAGGGAAGGTAGAGAACCCAGTTTGGGGAGTGGAGACATGAACCAATAGCTGACTCCTCGCCTTACTGCATGATTTACACATTTATGTGTAGAGAGGGCCCTTGAGCATGCACGCTGAAGCCAAAGGTTAGCTTTATGTCTCTTCCTGTATGACTGTCCACCTGTTTTAGGGATAAGGTCTCTTGATGAACCTGAAGCTCATTGTTTGGCTAGACTGGCCAGCCTGTGAACCCCTGGGATCCTCCTGTCTCTCTGCACTAAGATTGCAAACCCGCTACACCTAGCTTTGTAATGTGGGTACTGGAGAGCCGAACTCAGGGCCTCATGCTTCTGCAAAGGCACTTGACTTACTCAGCCTTGTCCTCAGCCCTGACTGACATTTCAGTCTTTGCCTTTCTAGATGCCTTCCATTAAGAGAAACATTCGTGGAATTAAATGTAAATCACTGAGAAAAATAGTGTCCTGTTCCAGTGGTTCCTGGAGGAGAGTAGTCCCAACTTGCCCACTGGTGGGTGAGCTCAGGAAGAAATTTATGTCAAATCTGTGGACATGAGATGGTATTTAGCTACATGAGAAATGTAGCTGACTATCTGTGTCAAGTTAATAATTATATTAATAGCTGGAAAATGTATGAAAACACAGTTTATGAACATAATTTTATAAGGCACTGATTGAAAGTTTTGATAAAGAATGCATATGACCTTAACATACGGGTTTTGAGACACACAACTGTTAAAAGTCAGGGAGAGAAAGAAGAGTTTTAGTTAACATGTTAAAAACCTAAATAAGGGTGTTGTCAAAATGCATTTAAAATTATATAAAAGGGACTGAGGCTTAGCTTGATTTGTGCAAGGCTCTGTGCTGCTTCTCGGTACCACCGGGAAGAGAGTCACACCAGAAGAGTGTGAGCTGTTAGTATCAGCATGATTGTGACCTTGGAAGCAGCAAAAGCCACAGAGTGCCATTTCCTCATACGTCTTCATGTCTCATCCGCCTGTGTGTATCTGTTACCTAGATGTTAGTGTAAAGTTTTTTACTGGTCTGAGCGCAGTCAAAGAAGCTGATTCCAGTGTAAGCAATAAAGGAAAGTCAGGGTGGCCTGAAAGTTCTGTCATCCTCCAAAAAGAGGACACTAAAAATTTTGGAGCTGCAGAAAAGACAAAGGAGCCAGCTGAAAAAGGAATAGGTCCCTCTTTGATGTGCTGATCTGTATGCCACAAACAGAACTACAATCAGTAGTCGTTGACACTATGTCTCTAGAAAGCGATAAGGAATGTACATATTATAATTGTATGGGTGCAGGTACGGGTACACATGTGAAAGCTAGAGGTGGATGTGGAATGTCTCCCTAATCACTCACTCGCCGCCATGTTTTCTGAGACACGGTCTCACTGAACCTGAGGCTTGCCCTTTAAGCTATACTGGCTGGGCAGTGAGCCTCAATGATCCTCCGTCACTCACCTCATTCCACCTCTCAGGGCTGACTACCAATGCAGGCTGTTGAGTCTGACTTTTACATCGGGGCTGGGGAATCTAAACTCAAGTCCTCCAGCTTGTCCACCAGGTTCTTTCCTCACCGAGAAGCCGTCCTGATGATAGGGGCAGATGGTGTAAGTGCTCAGGTAGATTACATGCTTAGCACAAATAATGCCCTAGGCTTGATCTCCAACACCACACACACACACACACACACACACACACACACACACACAAAGTCCTATAGACAAAGCTGCAGTGCTACTTTAATTACGTAGCTGATCATACGTTAACAAATAGAAATTAAATGTTTTAGCAAATAGGTGTTTGAAATAAATGAGGTTTAGTTCTTGAAGTTCTGCGTATCCCTCTACAGAATGGTACATGTATATACATTGAGGATGGTGTTATGCCCAAATCCGTGGGTCCCCACAAAAGCCAACAAAAAAGACCCATGTGTAAAAGCAAAGAGCCTTTATTTTAATCAAGTTTGCAAACTCGGTCTCTCTGCATGTCCAACATACTGGAATTTCCGGAGAGCCCCGAACTCAATTATAATTGGGTTTTTATAGTAGTAAAGGTGGGGGTGTGAGGGGCTGGCAGGTGTTTCTATTTACAGTGCTTGGAAGGCCAGAAATTTTCTCTGAATGGTCTGCTCTTGGGTGGGGGTCAGGTAATCTAGGCCTGTCTGGCACTGTCTCAGGGTAAGCTATTGAGACTCCAGACTCCATTTAAATTTATCAATGGTCAGAGTCCCAGGTGATAATTGTTGGAGGAAGTAAAGAACTTCCTTTCTGCCCAGACTTGGATGATCATAACTGGCCCTCACAGATGGTAGTTATGATTATTATTAAGAGATTTTCAGAAAGTCTTGGAACTGGGAAAACAAGGAATGCGTAAATAACCAAGTGGGAAAAGTTTGGAGAGTTGTGTTCCAAGTGAATGGGTTAGGAGAAAACCTGAGAGATCAAATATGTGACCCTGCCAGTTCCTTTGTAATGCTGCTGCTGCCGCTGCTGCTGCTGAAGCTTGTCATAAACAAAGGCAGAGCATCATATACCCAAAATGTAACATGCATAAATGTAGGTGGTGCAGGAGATTTGAGTGGGGCAGTCTCTTTCTCAGCCCTTCTGTGCATGTCCCAAGGACCTAAGATGCTGGGCACTCACAGTCATCAAAGATTGGCCTTGGACAGTGACTCCAAGTTAGCTGCTAAAGAAGATTAATGATGCTGACTCATGTGGGAGTGTGGGAATTAGAAAGAGCAATTAAGAAAAGTGAGAGACCCTCCAAGAATGGGGGAGTCCAATATTGTAAAATAGACTCTTGGATTTATTTTGTCTAGGGTAATTTTGTTTTTGTTTTATATTTATTTAAAGGAGGGCTGTACCAATCGTGTATGTGGAGGAAGAGTAGACCACTTGAGGTCTACTCTTTCTACTGTGTGGGTTCTGGAACTCAACACTCAGATCATTAGGTTCAGTAGAAAGCACCTTTACCAACTGAGGCATCCCGACAGGCTTGTCACTGGATTTTATAGAATAACCATAACTAGACAGAGACTGAGGCATTCTCAGAGTGGTTAATTCTCTAAACTGTAATGGACTACACCTACTGAAAGACCCCCGATATGGGGAGACTCTCACTCAAGCCTCAGGATGACACATCCCCCCTCTAGTAACTCATGAGAGACCGTCCTTGCTGCAATCACATGAGGTTTAAATCGAGACGAGAACCAGTGCACTGGGGCTGAGACTCAGAACCCATGCAGGGGAAGAGTTCAACCCCAAGTAACTGGAAGAAGGGGTTTCTAAGGGAAGAAACCACAGCCCAGTAATCCAAAAGGGGTATGGAGGGTGTCATAGAAAATTCCGAAAATACCAGTGATGGTCACAAGGGGCAACTCCCTGCCTCTCAAGATCACTCTCAAGGTCATAATCAGCTAGTTTCTGAAACCCTGAACTGTCTAATCCTAGATTTCTGACTTTTCTCTTCCTGCTAGATTTTTGGCTCTATTTTTTTCCTGCTAGGGGGATCTGGATTTATCCAGGTCTCTCACTACGAAGGTCCCATATGCTCTCTATATGTCTCCTTGACCCAGCCAGACAATTGATCACGTACTGCTGTCAGTTCGGAGTGGTTGCAACCCTTCTCTGTCCATCTCTGATTCTGTCTTTGACCTTGACTGTCTACTAGCTGTTGGTTGCTAGCCAGTGTTCCTGCCCTCCAATTTTGTAGTTGTCTCAAGTACTGGCAGTTTATACTGAGCTCTCTTGTCTTTCATTTAAACGGGCAGCTGTAGCTTTTCCATGACAGGGAGTTAGCTTTATCCCAGCTACTAGATGTGTGTGCAGTCTTTCCTGGCTGCCTCATTTTCAGCTCCTTGTGTACAGAATGGTCTGCAGTCTCTGCTGAGGTGGGGACAGGCTTGCTAGTAGCCATCCTTAGCATTTAGTCTGTTAAAATAGGCTCTTTTAGAAATAAAGACATGTGAAAAGACAACAGTGCCCCACATATGTTTCCCAAGGGTTCAGAGTGGCCTGCTGTCACTGGCCCTGAGCCCTGTCCTTCCTCTTATCTAGCTAGGTTATCTCTTACCAGTGACAGGCCCTCTTACCTTCAGTGCTCCAAACTGTCATTTTAACCCTTCATCTTCCTTTGTCCCCAGCCTGTTCTCACTGCAACATGTGTGAGCATCATGGAGTTATCGCAGTGGGCCCTTTGCCCTCGCTCTGTACAGAGAGCAACTCCTGCCTCAAGAGCATTGGGAGAACTTGTCCCTGGATCTTGTTGACATAGTGACTGAACTTGGTCTGAAGTAGAACCAATCAGCAAACACAAGCTGATTTAAGTCACGCTGGAGCTGGGTGGAGTAGCACAAGCCTAGAATCCCAACTACTCAGGAGGCTGAGGCGATAGTATCAAATGTTGACAGCTATCCTGGGCAATGAAGCTAAACACTGTCTCAAAAGAAAGAAGAAAGGGAGGGAGAGTAGCTGGGTCTGTAGCTCAGTGGTCTAGCATTATCCTGGTAAGTACAAGGCCCCGGATTCAATCCCCAATTCAAGAAAGCAGGAGTCACCTTGAAGGACTCTTCTAAGAGTCTATCAGCCAGTGGCCCAGAGGCTGTGAATTTAATTCACTGGGAAGAAGATAATCCTCTTTGGGGTCTAATAAGTGCACTTCTGGAAAAGTACAAAAATGAGTTTTACAGAGATAAAGGAATAGGACAGATGAACAGCAATGCTTCTTACAGACTCAGGTATGCACGCCAGAAAGACGTGCGTTCTTAACTGGCCCAAAGCCTGGAGGAGCAGTTGCATTCAACTTGGTCGAAATAGGATCCTTCGACTGTAAACATTTAAGACCGTGTGATGTATGAGGTTTTAACTTTTATCTCATCAGTTATATTTAATTAAGGGAATAAGACACCATTTATAGTTGTAAATTTATTTTAGGAGCAAGTGGGCCATGGAAAGAAGTGGGGGAGGGGGTGTCCTGGATTCCAGCAATGAGGAAGGAATTAGGGAACTTCCCAGAGCCTGCAGGGATGCCAGGCCTGTAGCAAGAACCAGGTAAAAACTCACTGAAGAAAGGGATGGGTACAATTTATTTCAAGAGTGAAGCCAGTAGATGAGAAAGGGGAAAGCAGCATGATTGGACAGTTATTTAGTAATGTGCAAACAGCACTGTTTTAAGTGTCAGAGTAGAGAGCAGTTGGAGAGAGGGTATTCTCTGGTCACATGTCAAATGGCCATCCTGCCCAGCCTCCACAGATGCAAGGTGTGTGGGGGGGAGACTTTCTATCAAAACAATTTTCACACATTCCTTTCTAACAAAGGAACTTACTGGGAAATTGGACAGGCTGACAGATGTCAGAAGATATGAGTGTTCAATTCCACTTGGCTGTTTATAGGACATGCACACATACACAGGCTTCCTCTCAAACCAGACAAGTTGTAGTCACCTGGCAACTCATCATCTCTCAAATATACCAGACACTTTTATACCTGAAGATTTCCCCACCACCTTTATACTCAACCTGCTCCTTCACCATCCTTAGAACCCCAGACCAAGTGACCTGAACTCTGAAATTCTGGCTTCCCAGGCAGTTTAAAGACTCTCACACCCCTTTTATGATTCTTACATCTCTGCCACACCTGTTAACAGATCTCCCTTCCTGCTCAATCGGAGGCTTCCATGGACCCACATCAGAACCAGGTTCCTTCTCTGTGGTCTCTCCCCAGATGATCTGAATGTGACAGTTCAAGAAGCGGCCAGACAACTGCCACCTTAGTATAAGGAAGAAGGACAACTATTGTTCTGGTAACTGAATAAAATAGCTTCTGGGAACAACTCATTATGAAATGGGAGCCAGCTTGTTCATTCATGCCTTTAGTATTTATGGAAGGTCTGTCATGTGTCAAAACCATTTTAAGGATACAGGCCACAAGATCTGTTTTTTTTTTTTTCTCACTAACCTGTGTGCTCCAAAGAAAATGAAGCAGGAAACAGATGATACCTCAAACTAGGCAATCTAGGCAGAAGTTAGTAAAGAAATCGAGCAAAGATGTATTTGGGGTTTAAAGAAGATGAAAGGAAGTAGTATAGTACTCACCTGCTTCTTCCCTATCTCTAGGTCTGTAGGGAAGGAACTATGTCCTGGGATACAGAGCCTGGATAGCAACATGCCACCAGCCCTTATACTTAGCTAAGGAACAAATGTCCAGGTATTGAAGTCTTTCTGGATCCTTGACCTCCTTCCAAAGCCTCCCTGTGAGTTGAGGCCAATCTATATACAAGTCTTGACTGCCCCACATTGCACTGAGAAGACCATGGTCCATGGAGATGCCCTTTGGGTTTAATTATCTCCTATGTTTCACACATAAGGGACAGTCCCAACAAAAGCACATTTCAACCTTGGACAGAAGTAGACAGTCAAGAGCTGTCATCAGAAGCACCTATGCCTCCAGGTCCTCCAGGACCTAACTTGGAGATAAATGCTGTAATGGCTGGAAAAATGATGTGTGTGAGTGAGTACACTGGGTGCCAATTTGTTGTAGGAGGTCGCTTGTTTGTTTTCTGACCACCCAGACTCCCAAAATAACCACACAGAAACTCTATTAATTAAATCACTGCTTGGCCCATTAGCTCTAGCGTCTTCTTGGCTAACTCTTACATCTTATTGTGAGGAACTTCAAGAGAGAAGTGCCCATGGAAATCGCATTCATCACCAGGTGTTTAAAACAGTTTGACATAGAGGAAGGATCCACTTTGTCTCGTCACCATACCACACGGATGTCCCAGTGGATCTAAGGGGTGTAGTCATTTGTCACATGACTTCATTTATTCCAGGGAGTTGTGGGATTGCTTTTGCTGCAACTTGGTTGGTACAGAATTTTCTCCAAGTTGGCATAAGTAATCGCATGCCAACATCAACAATACAAGAGCTCAGGGGAGTGAGGGAAGTAACGCTAGTGTGTTCATTCTCTTCAGCTGCCACATCTCCCACCTGCTCCTAGAACGTGGTGGCAGCCCTCCTGCTAATTCCTGGGTAGCCATATGGAGGCAGGGAGATGGAATGAGCTCCAAACCAAGTGTGTTAATCACTTTCCCCAGTACTGTTGCAGAACACACATCAAAAGCAACCTAGGAAGGACTGACTTTGGCTGATGGACTGAGCACATCTAGCCAGTGCCAGTAGAGAAGGCGTGGTGACAGGTGGTTGCATGACAGTAGGAGTGAGCAGCTGGGGTCCTCGACACCTTTCTCAATGGAGCAGGAAGCAGAGACTAGAATGGCAGCACAGCTTTCCTCCTGTAAGCATTTGTTCAGGGCATATGCTCAACTCATAGGATGCTGCCACTCATATTCATAATTGTGGATCTATCTAGAAGCACCCTCACAGGTATGTCCAAATTGTATCTCCCAGTGATTCTAAATTCAGTCATAACTTAGAATAAGATTAATTATTACATCCAATCTCCAGTCAAGACAGAAAAAGGACACCAAGGATGGTAATCAAGGGGCCTTTTGTTAATAGATGCAGAGTAGATGCTGACTAATCAGAATCCCCTGTGGGCTCATCCCTCTAATTTTAGCTTCTGAGGCAGGAAGTCTTAAGGGCCCAAGGCCAGTGGCTGGACTGGCAAAACCTCACCTTGACTCCCTCATATTTGTCATCTCCTTTGAAAGAATTAAGACACACAGTGTAGTGTAGACTATAGACAGAATGTATTACAGAGTGAAATGTGGCAACCTCACGAAGTAGCAGTAGACAATGACCAGGGAGACCATTATATAGGGCACACTCTTTAGAAGGCAGAATGGACAAGAGAGTTCTTGTGCCAAGTTATATTTTTAAGCAACCTTTGTACTGCTTTTTGATTTTTTTTTTTTGGAACAGACCACTTCCTGAGGAATGTTTTTACACACAGATGATTGACAGGCCCATTTGGATTGACTCTAAGAGAGAGGACAATGGCATGTCTTTGTGGTTTTATTTTTTCAGAAAATCACTGGCTAGATAGTGATCATATGATCTTTGGGGCAGTTTAGAGATAGTGATCATATGATCTTGGGGGCAGTTTAGAATGTCATTTCTCTACCCATAACCAGAGTAGGACCCAGAGCACACTCTGCTGACCAATTGTCAAAGTCCTATAGATTCAGTTCCTGATGTCACTGTTGTAAGAGAATACTTGTTTGTTCCTGGCTGCTGAACCCTGAAATAATCACACAGAAACCATATTATTTGCAATGCTGTTTGACCAATAGCTTAAGAGTATTTCTGGCTAACTTATATCTTAATCTAACCCATCTCCATTAATCTGTGTATCGCCATGAGGCTGTGGCTCACAGGGTTCTGTCTGTCTCCGGCAGGGCTACATGGCTTCTCACTGACTCTGCCTTCTTTTTCCCAGCATTCAGTTTAGTTTTCCCCGCCTACCTAAGTTCTGCCTTGTGCAGGCCTAAGACAGTTTCTTTATTAACCAATGGTATTCACAGCATACAGGGGGAATCCCACATCATGTCATAAACTGCTGGTTATGAAGGAGGGGGTTTCATCCTAATTGGCTTTCCTGCTATTATCTGACTTTCTGGTTGTGGTGGTTTGAATAGGTATGGCCTCCAGAAACTTATGTGTTTGAGCACTTAGTCATACAGAATGGCACTCTTAGGATGTGTGGCCTTCTTGGAAGTGTGTCATGGTGGGGGTGGACTTTGAGATGGCCCATGCTCAAGCTAAGCTCAGTGTGGCTCAAAGTTCAGTTGCTGTTGCCTGTGGAACAAAATGTAAAACTTTCAACTCCTTCTCCAGCGCCATGTCTGCCTGTATACTGCCATGCTTCTCGCCATGGCGATAATGGACTAAACCTCCGAAATTGTATGCCAGCCCCAATTAAATGTTTTCCCTTATAAGAATTGCTGTGGTCATGGTGTCTCATCACAGCGATAGAAACCCAAACTAAGATACTACCTCAGAACACAGGGCAATGGCTGGGGCAGCCACTGTTATTAAAGCAGTAAATATGTAAACACCTTGCTGTTGTAATTTACACTGTAATCACGCCTGTGTGTACAGGTTGATTGGCAGCCCTCTTGTCCTGGGAACTACTTTAGTCCCAGATAGTTTGGGACTTTGTTTTAGGTCTGGATTTTTTGGCCTACATATTCCAGGTTCCAAGATCCTTATTAGTCCTGCCCAGAATATTATTGTACTAACTGTGGTGTCTACAGGTGAAGTCACTCAAGCAGGGACTGTAGGCCTTCACAGGCACTGTCTGCAGAGGCAGAGAAGTCACCTAAGCTCCTCAGTTAAACTTCTACTCTCCTGGTAACTCATGACCACAAGCTTCTCGGGACCTTGGCTTATCCTCCCCAGGGCACTCACTCTCCTACCCAGCTCTGATCAGATCTGGAGATGTTCATTAAAAGGTTGCCATGCTCTCTGCTGGAGAAAAGTCTCCCATTTGTTACTATCTGCTCGCCTCTGTCTAGTTCATTTTAATCTCGTCCTCCATGCCTGTGTATGGTGTTCGCCTACTCGGAGAAGATTGACCGACCTAACTAGGTGAATAAAGGCTAAAATCCTGAATTTTTCCTGGGCATGCTTTGCTGAATATCCTAAATACTGTCATCACCTGCTTAATGACTTTCTCCCTAGAATTGTAGACTTCTGCAGGGCACAGGTTCTAGTGACTGAAAAAGGATGGGCATTCCGCCAGTTTTAAAGGAATCAAATAGCTACCCGGAAGCTAAGGGATGCAGGTAAGCTTGGCCCTTCTGGCACGCTAAGAAAACTGCATATCACTGCCAGGTTGGTATTTGTCCCTACATCCTGTGTGACCAGGAAAGCCCTACTTTTAGTTTTCCACAGTGAGACACGGCCTAAAACTCAATAGTTACTATATGGCTGTTATTTATGTGTTCCTTTGCTTAATTAATGAAAT
Source organism: Myodes glareolus (assembly GCF_982192425.1). Taxonomy (NCBI): domain Eukaryota; kingdom Metazoa; phylum Chordata; class Mammalia; order Rodentia; family Cricetidae; genus Myodes; species Myodes glareolus. Next base: position 30,790,834 of record NC_142044.1, read on the forward strand.
TACTTAATTCATTAATTTCAGTCAGTCCATTAGCCAATCATTCCATTAATGCTATCTTTTCCTTTGAGAACAACGACGTGCCTGGACCAGTCCAACCACTGGGGATACCATGCCGAATGAGATGAACAAGGGCCCTTTTCTCATGGTGTCTGGGATGGTATTCACTAAACAAGCACAGAGAGTTTCAGCTAACGAATGGCACATTGTTTTTTTTTTTTTTAAAGATAGTGTTTCTAGAGTGTTTGTGTGGGGGATAAAGGGAAATGATTCTTTGGAATGAGTGGTCTGGAGAAATCTCCCCACGGAGGTGATAATCAGCATGGAGATGAGAAAGAAACAGCTTGGTGAAATTAGTCCACACAAGGAAATGGCTGGTGCGAAAGTTCTGGGGCCAGAACGAAGCTTCTGTGATTGAGAAGCAGAAGAGGCGGGGGCTCTGCAGGGGGTGGAAGGATGATCCCTACCACCCTTTGATCCCTCTCCTCTCTGTGTTATCAGAGGCCTTTGCTCCTCTTCTTTATGGAAATGTCCTCTTTCGGGCTCTACCAACCTGAAATATAAAACCCAAATTTCCAAAAACTACAAAGAAAACTGTTCTTCCTGTAAGTTCTACTTATCTTTGTTAGAAACACGAGCCAACTTTGCAACTACATACTAAACCTATCGATGATCTCAAAGGTCAGCCATCTCTTTTTTTGTAATGAGCCAGGTGTTGTAAATATTTTCCATTTTGCCGGCCACAAAGTACCTGCTGAAAGTACTCTACTCTTCCCTGTGGAAGCAGTCAAAGGTAACTGGTGAATGACTGGATTGTGGCTGTGTCCCAATAAAACTTTATTTACAAAAACAGACAGCAAGTAGGATTTGGCCCCTATACTGTAATTTGGCAACTCATAATCAACTTCTAATGATTATTATTTTAAAGGATTTTATTTTTGTCAATGTAGTACTCACCAGGGTCAAGGAAAACAGGGCATTTGAGGCGTATCCTGATGATCTGGGTTTGAGCAGACATACTGAGCCAGGCATTGTCATGAGGAAGACCCTGAATAGAACTTCACTGATTACTTGTGATACTATTCTATTGAGATGTCTTTCAGACTGTAATATAACCATTGTTTTGTTTGTTATGTTAAGACAGAGTCTCAAGAAATAGTCTGCTCTGACCTGGAACTCACTGTGTAGCCTATCTGGCTTCAACCTTGCAGCATTTTTCCTGCCTCTGCTTCCCAATTTCTGTGGACCACCATAGTCAGCTCAGTTATTTAAATTATGACATCTTTTTTTTCTACTGCCAAGCCAAAGCCATTTTTACCCTTTGTAGTGAACTGGTAGCCATCTACCATCATTAAGTAGCCATACAACGTAGCATGAAAGGGAGAACAAACCTCAGATGGCATTATGCAAAACTTGTATAAGCCAGCAAGTGTGAGCATGGGCGCACAAGCCTTTCCTGCAAAGTCTGCGAGATCCTGATTTTATCTTCTGTGATGGTCGTTCTCGACTGTCAGTTTGATTGACTCAGTAAGCACTTAGGGAACTGCTGGAGAGGTGGCTCTGCAGTTAAACCCCTGGGTGTTCTTCCAGAGGACCCAACTCTATTCCTAAAAACATGGTAGCTCACCACTGTCTGTAATTCAAGTTCAAAAAGATCTGTCACCCTCTTCTGGCCTCCACCTTCACTGCACACAGATTGTGCACAGATATATATATATATATATATATATATATATATATATATATATATAACATAGCAAATTTTCTAGACATTAAGAGAGAAGCATCTAGGAGAGTAGTTGGACATACTGTGGGTGTTACCTGTGAAACATTTTCAGAGAGAATTAAATAGGGGAAGAATACCAACCTGAATGTGACTGCTACTATCCCATAGGCTAGGAGTCAAAAAGAAGAAGAAGAAGAAGAAGAAGAAGAAGAAGAAGAAGAAGAAGAAGAAGAAGAAGAGGAAGAGGAAGAGGAAGAGGAAGAGGAAGAGGAAGAGGAAGAGGAAGAGGAAGAGGAAGAGGAAGAAGAGGAGGAGGAGGAGGAGGAGGAGGAGGAGGAGGAGGAGGAATCCAGCTAGGATTCTGTGTTCTGTGTGTTTGCTCCCTGGTTGTCAAATGTTCACTGCTCTGCTCCACCAGGCCCCTACCATAATAGGTTGAAACCATGAACCCAAATAAATCCTTTCCTAAGATGTTCATGTAGGTATTTTCCCCAAGCTGATATCTAACTAAACCACTAAGGCTAGGCAGCAACTCATGTAAAGTTCCTGTGAAGCAGTTCCCCCAGTGATCCCACAGCAGGCTCAGCTCCTCTGGCTGAACTAGCAGCATCGTCCTGCAGTAAGCTCAGGGCACCATGCTAAAAGGAGTGAGGGTTCATGCTCACTGACTTCCTACCTCCGCCACCCAGGGCAAACAGGTCTGCATGAAAAGCATGCCCATTCCAAGATTCTCAAATGTCCTCTGCTAGTGAAACTGTAAGGCCATGGCTTAATGAAATGCTTCATAGCTTATAGAAGCATTCTTGAAGTTTACCTTCCTGAGACCTTTCACATGATGCCATTTTAGTACTGTGTTAAAGGCAACCTACTGCTATACATTAGAGTGTATATTGTGAGATATTTTAAATTACACAAAGTAGAATGCACCTTTCTTGTTTTGTAATAAATCCTATTTTTTTTTCAGTTATTTGTCCTGGACCTCTTAAGCTGATAGGTGTAGTAAATTATATAACTTTATTTTTAATTTGGAAATTGTGTCAATATATTATAATCATTGTATTCCAAAGTCCAAAACAACCCTTAACTCTTCTTAGAACTGTACTGTAAAAAAAGCAATACCTCTACTCCACTAAGTAGTTCTACCAAGCTAATCCTGTATGAAGTGTGATGGTGTGTAATACAGACATGCCTGAACACAGAAGAGGCACTGACCTCTTCAAATTGTTCAAGCATGAAAAGTCAGTATATGGTTTTCATCCCAATGTGGGGCATGTGAAAAATTTAAAAGAAAATGTCCTGCTTCAAAACTTATGAGCCAACACGATGGCTCAGCAGGTGAAGGGGCTGCTGGCAAGGCTGACAATCTGAGTTTGATCCCCGGGACCCACATGGTTAAAGGAGACAGCTGATTCCTGTAATTTGTCCTCAGCCCTCTACACAGAGTGCACATGTGCCCTGCACACGCGCGCGCACACACACACACACACACACACACACACACACACACACACCAATATGTAATGAGATAACCCCAAAAAATGGCTGAGAAGGAAATGTTAACTTATTTAACTGGGTGTATTCTAAAAGCACTCAGCAAGAGAGACACAGAATTAGCTTGGCTGCATATAAACTGCCGACACTGTCTTTCAACAACCATCTGATTATAACAGCTCCGTGGGGGTTGGCCGTGAGTCAGCTGATTTGGGCTGGGTTCAGCCAAGCTTGCTTCTAGTGCAGGTTGAATGGGGACTCTGTTATAGGCTGAGCTCAGTTCAGTCATTTTAGCTTTGGCAACACTGTTCCACATGACTTCCATCTCCTGCTCGGGGGGGGGGGGGGGTTTAGACTTCGCTTGCCCCCCCCTTTTTCTTCGTGATGGCAGGCACAAAAGGGAACAAATGGAAGCCCCCAGTGCTCTCTAAGTCTTTCCTAACATAACACATTGGACAAAGCAGGTTAAAAAGCCACCTCGGAATCAATGTGCATGTTCTACTTTCGGCAGAGAGAGGCTACAAAGTGATGTAGATATAGGCTAGGGGAAATGTGGGTCATCGGTGCTTTGTCCTGTCTTTGTCTGCATTTGACTTCTACTCAGCTGCTTGATTCATATTTGTCTGGAACGACACGAGAGAACCTTACACGGGTTTAGCAGAAAGCAGAGAGTCCAAAGAACCACTCACAGGCTCTCTTGTATGCTAGACTTGAGTCCACCTTTGATTCCCAGGAGACTTAGACTCCCTTCAGAATGAATGTCTATTCTCTGTCCTACTCAAGTCCCATGGCCTTGGGACCCCCATTCCTATTCTCTGAAATGAGGAGATGGCTAAATTTGTTTCCAATGAACTTCACCTAGCTCACTATTCTAGAAGATAGACAACAGGCACTGCCCAGTTCTGACCTGCAGCTGATGGTTTTCTTGAATCATGAGGCTTTCTGGTATCACACCTACAGTGGCATTGTGCATCTGAGTAGTGATGCTACAGTTTGAACGCCTAGTATGAATCCCGGCTCTGACCTTGCATAAGTGCCCTGGAGACATCTCAGACTTCCCAGCAGTAGACTAAGGATGATACCCTCTGCTCGGAACAACTCTATGACTTACATTAACCAGCACTGAAGAGCGGGATTTCTTTGAAGATACTCAAAGATTTATCTCTCCGTGGAATTTAACAGCTCACAGACCTAATCATTCCCTTTTCTTTATCCTCCCAACTTTTCCATTTTGGCACAGTTTGGTTCAGTTCAATAAGACTTTACTCTGCCCACAACTTAGCTATCAGAGGAGCATCTGTCACATGGACTTGGTGACCTGTCCCCTGGCCTTACATACTGCTCACAGTTGTGCCAAAGGAAAGCAGGAGGTGAAGTCTGTCCTGGGGGTTACTTTTTATAAATGCAGTGTGTCCTGGGAATGTCCAGGGTGAAGCTGGCACTATCCTATCACCAAAGGGAGCAACGTACCAGGCCAGCATCCCAATGACAGGACCAAAGCTAAGCCTACTCCCCCCTTCCCCTAGTTGGCCACTTAGCCTGCGGCCTCCTGTGATGTTCATTGGCCTCGTCATTTCCCATAACTCTTGCCTTTTAAAGATGCATTTGGCACTGCTCCAGCCTCCCATAGATGCCACAGCTTCCCCCAGGCACACAGTCTGCTTCCCCTCCCGCTTCCTGCCAGAGCAGTGTTTCTCACAAGAGAGACCTCGAGCAGGACAAGCCTCTTGAGCTCCAGGAGTATCCTGGTCACACAGGAACTGTTTATGAAGAAGTGTGTCCATTCTCCACTGTCAGTGGACAGCAAAGAGAGCTGACAGGAAGGCTTTAGGGATGTAATCATCCTCTGTTTGGAGATACACGAGGTATGTCTTCAAGTGTCCCCAGTGCAAACATTTACACAAAACGATGCAACCAAAATGACCCTAACGCTCTTTGCACTGAATTCGCTCACTTCAGAGAGAGGGACCTGAAGCCCAGAAATGCTAACTGTGCTCATTCAGCTGCCAGCATGACGAGGATGCATGAGCCCATGTAACTGAGTAATGTTGAAGAAGCTGGAAATACTTAGGATTCTTTCCTTAGCAATTGAGACATTAAGTGTAACGATAAGCACTGAGTTTTAAATATCTGAAGGGCTAGTGTGTTAAACAAGAGCGTTCTAAGAGATTAGAAAGATCCAGGATGAAACAGTTGCCTCTAGAAGCCTGAATGCTCTCTCTGGAGGTGTCTGGTCACAGATACCATGTGGAGAGAAAGGAAGCATAAACATGAAGGCAGTGGAAATGACTAAAATAATAAACACTAAAAATGGCAAGGATTGAAAGGACAGGAGCAATTGGAGGGGTCCCTGACCCCTGCTGGGAGTGTGGCAGTAGTGCCAGCATGGAGACAGACAGTTACAGTAAGGTTAGCTTAGGTCTTGCCTGTGTTCAAGTAATTCTATTCCTAGGAACAGACACCGAAGCGCATACACACCCTTTGCCAAGGACATATGTGAGTTACTCCTGCTGACTCTTCCCAGCAGCCCGAAGGGGAGACCCACAGCCCAAGAGCAGAATGAATAAACAAAGATAAGTATATTCACACAGTGGAATACCACTCAGGATTCAAGGTTTTCTTTCTGAGGACCACATAGCATTTTCGGCCGCTCACACCACATGTCTGCACGCTCAGTTCTGAGCAGCTGTAGACAGGCATAGACAGAAATATACGGGCAGAGACAACTCAGAAAAGCTCGACAAAGCATATGGCATACATAATGCATTCTATTTTTTAAAAAAAATTCTTTAAGGTTCAGGGTTTAATATATGTGTATATGAAAAGATTTACAGTTTTAAAAAAACAGATCTTTAAAGCTGAGCATTGGTGGAGGCGGCACATGCTTTTAATCCCAGCACTCGGGAGGCAGAGGTACGTGGATCTCCGTGAGTTCGAGGCCAGTCTGGTCTACAACTAGTTCCAGGACAGTCAGGACTGTTACACAGAGAAACCCTGTCTCAAAAAACAAAAACAAAAAGCGATCAAACAAAAGGCTGAGCATGGTGGTGTACACCTATAGTCTTTGGGAAGCTTAGATAGGATGATCATGAGTTCAAGACCAGCCTAGGCTACATACTGAGCTCCAGGCTAGTCTAGTCCATAGCTAGTCTAAGCTGTAGGACAAGCCCTGTCTCAAAAAGTTAAAACAAGCCAAGAGCTTTAATAACAAGTTTTTAAATAAATAAGGCCTGTCTCAAAAAGTCCAAGCAAGCCGAGAGCATTTAATAACAAGTTTTTAAATAAATAAAGACCAAGAATCAGCCTGTGGCTTAATAACTGGTCCCAAATGAAAGTTAACATCCAACTGGAGAAAATTCATCAGGAGTGAGCAGTTCCCGTGTTCAGGGCACTCCCAACACCCACTCCTTATAAAAATGAGGGGAGGTAATTGTTAGACACATGTTTACAGATTAGAAAAGGAGGCTAAGAAAAGAGCGAACTTAGCCAGGATGACCAATTAGCAGAAACAGTGCCACTGTTTGAGCCTAGATCAGCCCAATACTGACCCAGTTCTTAAGCTGCCTCTGGAGGCTTTCAGTGCAAACATGGCATCTTATAGTAACGGTATAAAAATAAACCATAAGCCCCACCTCAAGAAATACTACCCATCTCTCACTGGGCTCTCCTGCCAGCAGCTAAATCTTATTAGGTTATGCCTGCTGCCTGGGGCAAGCACTGGCACAGCTCAGACACAGGCTCTTCACTGACTTCTCTCTCTCAAGCAAGCATGGGAAGGGGCTAGAGTGAGAGAGGATTGAAATAGGATCCTGAAGAACACCACTTTTACAGTTGGTCAAAGAAGAAAGGCAAGTATACTGAGGTGGGGGAGCTTGTCATCCGAAGCCAGTCCGGAAGAAGCCCCCATACACATCCATTTGATAGTCACCTGCCTCTCAATTGTTTCCCTACTTCTTGGATTGGCTCCATCACTTCTGTTTCTTGCTCCCAACACCTGTCTTCTTATAAAGGTATCTTCTCATTGAAGGAGACCTCCCCAAAGAGTGGGGGCTTCCTCCAGGACCCTGGATTAGGCATAAACCACACCCAAACAACTGTTTTCAAAGAGAAATTATTTATTAAGTGTAACATGAGGGCCGGCTTGTTGGGGTCTCTGTCCCGCCCGGTACCCCAACAAGCCGGCAGACCCCAAAGAAAAACACACAGAGGACTCCATAAGATTATAAACTGATTGGCCCATTAGCTCAGGCTACTTATTAGCTCTTATAACTTATGTTAGCCCATTATTTTGACAGAATACAGACAGTTCTCCCGCACCAATTAAGTGGGAAGAAAAGTTTAAGTGGCTGCTTTCTGACTCAGGCAGAAAACAGCAGCAAATGACCTTGCAGGACTGCCTCTGGATAGAGGGGCAACAGACATGGCACACAGACAAATAACGGTTTATAAAGGTAAAGGGGGAAGCCCTGTGTTAGGAGGAGGTGTTTAATTTTAATTGGACATGTTCATTAAGTGAGCTAAAAGGGGCTTTTGATTACTGATGACTTTGGTAATCAGCTTCAGGAGGAGATAGTGGTCAAATAAGGGAATAAATCTTGGTGGCTAGCTTTAGGAATGTAATCTAGTGCTTTTTAGCAAAGCAGAGAAAATTGGGAGAAGGGCAAGGCCCCAAGAGCCACACGCTCAAGTGGGCTAGTGTGCTTCACCCATGCAATTCAGGGAATTGCATAGGTTGAAGGTCTGCTTTGCTGTGTTTGGGGACTGCTGTGTGACAAAATTTTTCCTGGGAAGACATCACACACACATACACCTACCCACCCCAGATAGAGAACACAAGACAGGCCAAGGTACTAATACCACCAAAGTCCAACCAATAAGTTATATTGGGGTTACTTAGAGGTGTATGGGTGAGGGATTTCTTATAGGAGCAGAAATGATTCTAACAGCTGCATCCCCAAAACCCACGCCAGCATGGGTGACAGCTCACAAAGGCTGCGAACCTGAAGTACACTGCACAGCCTGCCAGCAAGCAGCTCAGTAGGTTGGAGACTGTCCTTTCCTGTGACCCTGTGACCTCTACAGCCACAAATACTTGACTGTCTTGATTTCTTGCCTGTTGTATATCTTTGCCTTTCACAGTTATCTACAGACACACCTTAACTTGGTTGCAGCAAATCTGTCCTAAGTTAAAAGCATTGCAATTAGGAAAAGTATTTAATAATCCAAACTTTCATATTCCCTAGCTTAGCATTACTATTTCTCCAGCCTACTCCCTCCACCCAGTGTGTGTGTGTGTGTGTGTGTGTGTGTGTGTGAGTGTGTGTGTGTGGTATCTGTAGCTGTGTACGTGGGTATGTGGCTGTGTAGGCAGTTGTACAGACAGCAGTCTGAGGTCAGCATTGACTCTCCATCTTACCTTCTGAGATAGGTTCTCTCGTTGAACAAATAAAACCGCTTGATTTCTGGCTTCATTGCCAAAGTCTAACTATGAATTTGGGTTCATGTTCCTAGACTTTCTGAAATCCAGCAGACACACCTTGTCCCTCTGGAAGTATGTCTTCTCCTATGGGGCTCCCTCTAGCAGAACAACCCTATTTTGCTGTTGCCCATATGAGCCAGTATTACCCTCCAGTGTCTC